>NC_040085.1:63231005-64481005 GCF_003369695.1 Bos indicus x Bos taurus | reverse complement strand
CACAAACTTCCATCCATAGTTCTTCAGGCACACTGTCTATCAGATCTAATCCCTTTAATCTGTTTGTCACTTCCACTGTATAATCATAAGGGATTTGATTTACGTCATAGCTGAATGGTCTAGTGGTTTTCCCTACTTTCTTCAATTTAAGTCTGAACTTGGCAATAAGGAGTTCATGATCTGAGCCAGAGTCGGCTCCTGGTCTTCTTTTTGCTGACTGTATAGAGCTTCTCCATCTTTGGCTGCAAAAGAATATAATCAATCTGATTTCAGTGTTGACCATCTGGTGATGTCCATGTGTAGAGTCATCTCTTGTGTTATTGGAAGAGAGCATTTGCTATGACCAGTGCATTCTCTTGGCAAAACTCTATTAGCCTTTGCCCTGCTTCATTTTGTACTCCAAGGAAAATTGGCCTGTTACTCCAGGTTTCTCTTTACTTGCCATTTTTGCATCCCAGTCCCCTATGATGAAAAGGATATCTTTCTGGGGTGTTAGTTCTAGGTCTTGTAGGTCTTCATGGAACCGTTGAACTTCATCTTCTTCAGCATTACTGGTTGGGGCATAGACTTGGATTACTGTGATATTGAATGGCTTGCCTTGGAAACGAACAGAGATCACTCTGTCGTTTTTGAGATTGTACCCAAGTACTGCATTTCAGACTCCTTTGTTGATTATGAGGCCTACTCCATTTCTTCTAAGGGATTCTTGTTCACAGTAGTAGATGCAATGGTCATCTGAATTAAATTTCCCCATTCCTGTCCATTTTAGTTCCCTGATTCCCAAAATGTTGATATTCACTCTTGCCATCTCCTGTTTGACCACTTCTAAATTACTTTGATTCATGGACCTGACATTCCAGGTTCCTATGCAATACTGTTCTTTACAGCATTGGACTTTACTTCCATTACCATTTGAAAAAAAAAAAAGACAGAGAGAGAGACTAGAACTTACAAAAATAAAATTTAAAGGATTAAAAAAAAAAGCTGCTTAAGTATTTGTATAAAAGTACTTTAAATGACACATCTTTCCTGTTCTCTTAAGTAAATACCTAAAACTACCTCACAATTGCATCATCTCACACACTAGTAAAGTAATGCTCAAAATTCTCCAATTCTCCAAGGCTTCAGCAATACATGAACCGTGAACTTCCAGATGTTCAAGCTGGTTTTAGAAAAGGCAGAGGAATCAGAGATCAAATTGCCAACATCTGCTGGATCATCACAAAAGCAAGGGAGTTCCAGAAAAACATCTATTTCTGCTTTATTGACTATGCCAAAGCCTTTGACTGTGTGGATCACAATAAACTGTGGAAAATTCTGAAAGAGATGGGAATACCAGAACACCTGACCTGCCTCTTGAGAAACCTATATGCAGGTCAGGAAGCAACAGTTAGAACTGGACATGGAACAACAGACTGGTTCCAAATAGGAAAAGGAGTATGTCAAGGCTGTATATTGTCACCCTGCTTATTTAACTTATATGCAGAGTACATTATGAGAAACGCTGGGCTGGAAGAAGCACAAGCTAGAATCAATATTTCCAGGAGAAATATCAATAACCTCAGATATGCAGATGACACCACCCTTATGGCAGAAAGTGAAGAGGAACTAAAAAGCCTCTTGATGAAAGTGAAAGAGGAGAGTGAAAAAGTTGGCTTAAAGCTCAACATTCAGAAAACTAGGATCATGGCATCCGGTCCCATCACTTCATGGGAAATAGATGGGGAAATAGTGGAAACAATGTCAGAATTTCTTTGGGCTCCAAAATCACTGCAGATGGTGACTGCAGCCATAAATTTAAAAGATGCTTACTCCTTGGAAGGAAAGTTATGACCAACCTAGATAGCATATTAAAAAGCAGAGACATTAGTTTGCCAACAAAGGTCCATCTAGTCAAGGCTATGGTTTTTTCCAGTGGTCATGTATGGATGTGAGAGTTGGACTGTGAAGAAAGCTGAGCACCGAAGAATTGATGCTTTTGAACTGTGGCACTGAAGAAGACTTTTGCAAGTCCCTTAGACTGCAAGGAGATCCAACCAGTCTATCCTAAAGGAGACCGGTCCTGGGTTTTCATTGGAAGGACTGATGCTGAGGCTGAAACTCCAATACTTTGGCCACCTCATGCGAAGAGTTGACTCATTGGAAAAGACCCTGATACTGGGAGGGATCGGGGGCAGGAGGAGAATGGGACGACAGAGGATGAGATGGCTGAATGGCATTACCGACTCGATGCACATGAGTTTGGGTGAACTCCGGGAGTTGGTGATGACAGGGAGGCCTGGTGTGCTGCAATTCATGGGGTCACAAAGAGTTGGACATGACTGAGCCCCTGAACTGAACTGAACTGAACTGAAAGGTGAAATGGCTGTTTAATTTTTTAAGAAACTGCCAAATATTTCTCCAAAATGGCTATCCCAGTTATGAGAGTTCCAGTTCCTCCATTTTGTGGCCAACACTTGATATATAGTCACCATTTTTTAATTTTAATCTTCTAAAAGGCAGGTAGTGGATTCTCACTGTGGTTTTATCTTGTATTTCCCTAATCCCCTTTTTAATGATCACTTTTTAAAAGTAGATTATATTTTTTAGAGAAGATTGAGATTCACAAGATTGTGATTCTATACAGGAAGTACAGAGGGTTCTATACATCCCCTGAACCCACACAAGCACAAAGTCCTCCCTCCCACATTAGAATAGCACCTTTTAATCAATAAACCTACATGCACATCAAAGTCTGTAGTTTACATTACAGTTCACTCTTGGTAATGTACAAATCTATAAAATATATCCATCCTTAGAGTATCATGCAGAATAGTTTCATTTCCCTGAAATCCTTTGCACTCCACCTATTTATCCCTCTCCTCAACCCCTGGCAACCACTAATTTTTTTTTTACTCTCTCCATAGTTTTGCCTTTTAAAGGAAGTTATATACTTTGAGCTGTACAGTACATAGCCTTTTCAGATTGGCTTCTTATACTGCGTGGTATGCATTTAAAGTTATGCCATGTCTTTTCATGGTTTGATAGCTCATTTCTTTTAGTGCTGAATGATACTTCACCATCTGCATGTGTTCATTCGTTCACCAACTAAAGGACATCTTGGTTGCTTCCAAGTTTTGGCAATTATGAATAAAGCTGCTATTACTTTCTGGGCCAGTTTTTGTGTGACATTTTTTCAATCCATTTCAGTATATACTAAGAAGTAGGATTGCTGTATCATATGTAGAAATATGTTTAATTTTGTTAAGAAACAGTGAAATTGTCTCCAGAGTGGCTGTATCATTTTGCGTTCTCACCAGCAATGAATTAGAGTTCCTGTTGTGATCACCAGTTCCGGTTCGATGCATGAGACAGGGTGCTCAGGGCTGGTGCACTGGGATGACCCAGAGGGATGGGATGGGGAGGGAGGTAGGAGGGGGTTCAGGATGGGGAACACATGTAAACCCATGGCTGATTCATGTCAATGTATGGCAAAACCCACTACAATATTGTAAAGTAATTAGCCTCCAATTAAAACAAATAAATTAAAAAAAAATAGAGTTCCTGTTGTTCCAGATTTGGGTATTGTTGGTGTTTTGAATTTTTGCGTTCTAATTACATGTGTAGTGGTTTATCGTATTATTTGCATTTCCAGGATGACATGTCATGTGGAGCATCTTTTTATGTGCTTATTTGCCATCTGTATATTTTCTTCAGTGATTGTGTCTGTTAAGGGCTTTGGCACATTTTCAAAACTGTTTTCTTATTGTTCAGTTATAAGAATTCTTTGTATATTTTGGATATGTCTGCTATGATCTGAATATTTGTGTCCAACCAAAATTCTTGTGTTAAAATCCTGATCCCATCATTAGGGATGGGATCTCTCTCTCATGATTGGACTCTCATGATTGGACTTAGAGCCCTTCTAATAGGCCCACAGAGCAACCGATCCCTTTCTATTCCAGGAGGCTTTCACTGAACCTTGCTGGCAGCTTGATCTTAGAATCCCCAGCCTCTGGAACCATAGGAAATAAGTGTTAGTTTATAAGTGACCCAGTTTATTTTTGTTATAGCAGTCCAAACTAAGACATAGTCTTTTATCAGGTATCTCTTTTGCATAATATTTCCTCCAGTCTATGGCTTGTCTTCTCATTCTCTTGATGAACACCATTGATATGTGCTTCTTTGATATTCATGTGTGTTCTTTAGAGAAGTGTGTTTTCAAATATTTATTCTTTTTAACTTGCATTATTTGCCTTTTTGACTGTTGAGTTTTTAGAGTTCTTTATATAGTCTGGATATAAGTCCTTTATCGGATAAATGCTTTGCAAATGTTTTCTCCCAGTTTGTTTCTTGTCTTTTTATTTCTTTTAACAAAAGAATTATTCTTTCAGTCTTTTAAAGAGCCAACAAGTTTAAATTTAATGAAGTCCAATTCATCAACATATTCCTTTATGGATTGTGCTTTTGGTGTTGTATTTAAGAAATCTTTACCTAACCCAGATAGGTACAAGGTCACAAAGATTTCCTCCTGATTTCTTTTTAAAAGTGTTAGTTTTAGGTTTTGTAATCCATTCTGAGTTTTTCTATATGTTCATTCTTCCTGCATATGGATATCCTAGTTCAGCACCATTTCTTTAACAAAACTGTACTTAGTCTTTTTATCTCTGCAATTCTTTGTCATTTTAAGTCTTTCCCATCTTTTGTCAGATTTATTGTAACATGTTTCATGTTTTTATGCTATTGTAAATGATATTTTTACAATTTCAATTTCTGATTCAGTTCAGTCGCTCAGTCGTGTCTGACAATTTGCGACCCCATGAACCACAGCACACCAGGCCTCCCTGTCCATCACCAACTGCCGGAGTCTATCCAAACCCACGTCCATGGAGTTGGTGATGCCATCTAACCGTCTCATCCTCTGTCCTCCCCTTTTCCTCCTGCCCTCAGTTTTTCCCAGAATCAGGGTCTTTTCTAATGAGTCGGCTCTTTGCATAAGGTGGCCAAATTATTGGAGTTTCAGCTTCAACATCAGTCCTTCCAATGAACATCCAGGACTGATCTCCTTTAGGATGGACTGGTTGGATCTCCTTGCAGTCCAAGGGACTCTCAAGAGTCTTCTCCAACACCACAGTTCAAAAGCATCAATTTTTCAGCGTTCAGTTTTCTTTACAGTCCATCTCTCACATCCATACATGACCACTGGAAAAAGCATAGCCTTGACTAGACAGACCTTTGTTGACAAAATAGTCTCTGCTTTTTAATACGCTGTCTAGGTTGGTCATAACTTTCCTTCCAAGGAGTAAGCATCTTTTAATTTCATGGCTGCAATCACCATCTCCAGTGATTTTGGAGCCCAAAAAAATAAAGTCAGCCACTGTTTCCCCATCTATTTGCCATGAAGTGATGGGACCGGATGCCATGATCTTAGTTTTCTGAATGTTGAGCTTTAAGCCAACTTTTTTACTCTCCTCTTTCACGTTCATCAAAAGGCTCTTTAGTTCTTCACTTTCTGCTATAAGGGTGGTGTCATCTGCATATCTGAGGTTATTGATATTTCTCCTGGCAATCTTGATTCCAGCTTGTGCTTCCTCCAGCCCAGCGTTTCTCATGATGTACTCTGCATATAAGTTAAATAAGCAGGGTGACAGTATACAGCCTTGACGTACTCCTTTTCCTATTTGGAACCAGTCTGTTGTGATTATTTACTGCTAATATTAATGGAGCTTCCCTGGTGGCTTAGTGGTAAAGAATCTGCCTGCCGATGCAGGAGACCCAGATTCGATCCCTGGGTCAGGAAGATCCCCTATAGAACGAAAAGGCAACCCACTCTAGTATTCTTGCCCCGGGGGAAATACCATAGACAGAGGAGCTTGGAGGGCTACAGTCCCTGCGGTCACAAGAGTCTGTCATGACTTAGCAGCTAAACAACAGTAACAATGTAGAAATACAATTGATTTTCTTGCATCCTGCATTCTTGCTAAACTCACCAGTTTGAATACCTAGGACTTCTTTTTCTTTCATCATTATGTATGTTATCTGTAGACTTTTGATAGATGTCCTTTATCAGGTTGAGGAAGTTGCCCTCTATTCGGTCTGTTAAGGAATGGATGTTGGGTTTTGTGAAATGCCTTTTCTGCATCTGATGGTTTCTTAATTTGTTACTAAGCTGAATTATATTAATTTTTGACTATAAACCAACCATACATTTCTGAGATAAACCCTGACTCACATTGTATTTTCCTTTTAATATGTTTTTGGATTTTATTTGCTAAAATTTTGTTTAGCATTTTTGCATATATATTCACAAGGATATTGGTGTTTAGTTTTCCTTTCTTTTATTATCTAGTTTTGATGTTAGAGGAGAGCTGGGCTCATAGAGTCAATCGGCAGCATTCTTTCATCTTCAGTTTTTTCGAGTTTGATGAATTCATGTCTTCCTTAGTTTTAATATTATGTATTCCTTAAATATTTGGTACAATTCACAGTAAAGCTGGATCTTGAGTTTTACTTTGTGGGAAGGTTTTTAACAGTAATTCCATTTGGTAATAGTGTTAATCTGGTTATATATTTCTTAAGTGAATTTAGGTAATTTATGTCTTTCAACTTTTCCATTTCATCTGAGTTGTTGAATTTATTAGCATAAAGATATTCATAGTATTTCTCTATTATCCCTATAATAGCTGTAGACAGTCTGCAGCAATGCCACTTTTTCACTCCTGATATTGGCGATTTGTCTTCTCTATTTCCTTTCTAATCAGCCTGGCTAGAGGCTTATCAGTTTTAAAGATAATTCTTCATTTTTGAAGTCCAATACTGGCAAATTGAGTCTATTGTGCTAAAATCATACCCCACCAAAGAAAACGTGGTACACAGGAAGCAGTCTATTGATGTTTGTTAAATGAACCAGTGAATGAAAAAAAAAACCAAAACACTGATTTGTGCATGTTAAGCCCTTTTAATATTATTACTCTCTTTTAGACATTACCCATTTCCTTACCTCTTACTTACGTCATTTAGTACTAATAATATGTAACTCAGCAAAACTGCCAGAGGCTAGGTTAAATGCTTGACAGTGTGTTCCAAGATGAGGCTAGAGAGAGGTGAGGCAGGTGACTGGCATTGTAGAGGGAAGAAACCTTGAGACAATGGAGAAAACAGATGGAAGCTGAAGACACAGTGAATCAGAAAGTGTAATAAAACTATAAGGCAGGATTCTTTGACTATTAAACTAGCAACTTATACAGGATGAGAGTATAAACTCTAATAACAAGAAATGAAGATCACATAAAATCTTAATTCAGGAGTGACTACTCAAAGTTGTTAACAGTAAAATTTTCAATTTAATAGCATCAGTACTTGAAAAAGGTATTTGAGAAATGTTCAGATATTAGAGGAAAAGGTTACATAAATTAGCTTAGTTAAATAATGAAAAATAGGATTTCTGTTTATACTCAATGTTGAGAAATTATATACTGGGCCTATTTTACCTGTGTTAGCAGGAAGATCTTAAGATTTCTGGTCAGATGAAGGAACCTCAAAAGTGTCATAACATATTTTGATGGGAAAAAGCACAAATCTCTCCTTCCTTTCACCAGGCTAAAAAAACACCAACTTGATTAACCTGAGTTCTGAACTAGCCAACCACAGACCTTGGGTTTGGGTTTGCATGGTCCTATGCTTTAGAAGATTGTTTTACATTCAGCCTGCACACATTTAAAGGATACACTTTCATTAATTTTCACATATGTGTACACCCATGAAATCATTTTAACAAGAAAGATAATGAATACAACCATAACCACCAGATGTCTCCTTGGCCCCTTTATAATCTCTTCCTCCCAGCTCACCCACTCCACAGCCCCTACAAAGTTTCTAAGAACCCAGTGATTTGCTGTTTTGTCACTATAGATTAATATACATATTTTTTAGAATGAATCATAAACTATGTATTCTTTGTTGACTGACTTCTTTCACCCAGCTTGATTGAGTCAACTAATTTGTTGCCTGTCTCATCTATTTCATTTTACTGCTGAGCTGTTTTCCATTGTATGGATATGCAATAATTTATTAATCTATTCACCAGCTGATAGATATTTGGGTTATTTCAAGTTTTTGTTACTTTGTATGGACATGCTTTCATTTCTCTTGGGTAAGTTTCTAAGAATGGAATGGCTGGGTCATATGCTTAAATTCTTAATAAACTGTTGAAATTTTTCCAAAGTAGTTGTACCACTTTGTATTCTCAAATAGCAGGGAGTAAGAGTTTGAGTTCTTCTGCATCCACCCCAACACTTGGTATGGTTAAGGAGAACTTATGGGGTCTGAAATTCTCCTTAATAAGATTTATAAGCTGAGGATGGGCAAATCACTTTACCTTTCTAAATATCACAACTATTAGAACTGCTAAAAAACCAAAACACCTGACAATATCCAGTACTGGCAAGGATTTAGTGCAACTGAAATTTGTGTGTTGCTGGTGGAAATGCAAAATGGTAGTCATACAAAACTTACTCTTAGGTGCTTACCCAAGAGAAATGAAAACTTATGCTCAAACAAAAACCTGTATGTGTATATTTATAGTGGCTTTATTCATAATTATTCAATGTCTTGTCATAGAGAAGTTTTTAATTTTAATGCAGTTTTTTGAGTGCAGGTTTGGATAAGGATCAAAGAGAATTTCTAAGAGCAGTTAACTGTTGATGGTAAAGGTGTCCTATCAAAGGAATACTACCAGTTAAGTCTGTGTTCATAACTGCCTTAAACTAGCTCTATTATAGGGCTAATTGTGGAGATAATGACTGCATCACTGAAACTGTTCATTTGAATTTCAGATAAACAAACATAATTTTTACGTGTGCTGTGTGTAGTCGCTAAGTCTCTTTGCAACCCTATGGACTGCAGCTCGCCAGGCTCCTCTGTCCATAGGGATTCTCCAGGCAAGAATACTGGAGTGGGTTGCCATGCCCTTCTCCAGAGGATCTTCCCAACCCAGGGATCGAACCCAGGTCTCCCACATTGCAGGCGAATTCTTTACTGACTGAACCACTAGGGAAGCCCATGAGATGTACTAAAAAGTGATTTGAATCAGATTGTCTGATTTAATGTAACTTATCCTTGAGAAGAAATCCAGTTATTTATTATGTAGAGTACTCATTTATTCTATCTACATGGAAGCTTCTTAAGTTTTTCAA
This sequence comes from Bos indicus x Bos taurus, assembly GCF_003369695.1. Classification (NCBI taxonomy): domain Eukaryota; kingdom Metazoa; phylum Chordata; class Mammalia; order Artiodactyla; family Bovidae; genus Bos; species Bos indicus x Bos taurus. The sequence continues at coordinate 64,471,832 of NC_040085.1, read as the reverse complement.
AAGTAGAACATTTCAAGGTGAATTTTGTGTGGTGCAAATTATAGAATGATGATGACTTCATAATTATGTTAATTACAAATTCCAAAATTAGAAACACTGCTCTTCTTATTCTGTTTAAAATCTTTCAGTATTTACTAATGATGAATGCTATGACATACTGTAGTTTTCCTGTAATGGCATAAAAATTGGTAACTATATGAGAGTAGTGGAAAAGGAAAGACGAAACAAGGAGAAGAGGAAAAAGAATTCATCAGCTTAAGGTTATTTTTTGGAGATTAGACTGCTGAACAAGTTTTACACTTCTCAAATATTATTTTTAAATCACTTTATGAAAAGAACACCAAAGACAACTTTTAAATGTCTGACTTTGTGCATAAGCATCATTAGTAAAAATACAATGGCAATTCAAATCTTAAGTAAACACAGTTTTGACCATTTTACTACATATTAGGTGCTGGACCAGGTACTTTGTGGGATACCCCTGTGACTGAGGAGTCCTTAGGGAACTACACATCTAGTAAGGTAGAAAGACACACGCATAAACAAATGTAATGTACAAGATAAGTTGTCAAGAAAATACTAAAGATTGAATATGTTATAAGAGCATAAAGGACAGTGATATTCTGGGGGTGGTTAAGAAGTCAGCAAAGGCTTCCTGCAAAAGTGGCTTTTAAAATAGTTCTGAATATGTAGGGATGAGAGTTGTGGGGGGAACAGAAGCAGCAAGAGGCAGAGATGGGCAAGTATATAAGACTTGGGCAGTGCCTAAATACCTCTGCTTGACCTGGCTCCTGCCTCTTCTGCTTCAGCTCTGTTCTTAGCACCAACTTCTCCTCAATGTGCCTGAGCATTTTACTTTCCATATTTCTCCTCCTATTTGTCTAACCAATTTATAATCCTCACTGGGGCTCAGTTTGCTTTCTCTGCAAAGCCTCCCCAGATGACGTTCACACTAGTTGGACTCTGTATCATTTTTCTGATGGCACGTCATAACTTCATATGATAATCAGGCCAATAGATAAGAATTACATAGCCTAACTGTTTAACATAGAGCTCATTAGATTATGCAGTCCACAAATACAGGGGCCTTTTTCTGTCATGTTCACTGTTTTGTCTCCTGGGCCTTAGCACAATTCCTGGGACATCAAAGATACCCAATAAATTGTTGATGAATGAATTCAAATAATTGTTTTTATGTGTGGTTGAATTCAGAGCTTCAAAATGCTTACATGATGCTGATAGCTATGTTATACTACAGGGCTTATAAGAAAGGTATATAAAGAAATTAATAGCACAATGCATAAAGATTTCCAATTTTAAGTAGATCTGTAGAAGACAGAGCATGTAATGTGATAAATACAAATATCTTAGTGAAGAACAGGAAAACCAGAAATTTTACAGTAAAAGCACACCTGGAATATTAAATCAGAAATCTCCATAATCTTCAAAAAAGTTGATTTTATAGATAGCACCTTTCACTTTACATATTAAAGAGTAGCTTTATTTTTTTAGTCATGTAGAAGAGCTATCTACTCAAAGGTTAGCTAATTTCAAAATATGGTGAATGTGTGAATTTAATACCTCATCAATACTCTTTCAAAATTCAATTACTTTCATAGTCCTTTCCGGCCACTGGCCCCAATAAAAAGATTTTAACAGTGTTCATGTACCCATTCAGTGAATATATAATTTTGCTCTCTGTAGCAAGGTCTCAATACTTCATTACCAGATTTATAATGATTAGAAAGGACAATATTCAAGCTGATAAATCATTAAAATATCTAATGTATGAATATAAGGTTGCCTCTTGGTTCCAACTGTATTAGAATGACACAGTTTTAAGATTTTTATAATTAAGTACTAGAAATATTTAATTGTAGAGACTGAAGAATATATAGAATATATTGAATATGCTTTGTTTTGTGAAGTCTGACTTTCCAACTGTGAGTTACTGGCACTTGGAGAAAAAAAACAATCACTTAAATGAAAACTGAAAATATAAAGCCTATGTTTAAAACATGGCCTTTATTAATACTGCCCACTGAGCTCCATTTTTATTTTACATTGAAATACTTCTGCTTTGCAAAGAAAAGACAGAAAAGTGCATTTTACAAGAGTACTTTTTTGTTTTTAATTCTCTGCGAAAATGGAAGGAATCTGAATCACAAGTTCACAATGTGGTAAAATGAAATTAAGAAACAATGATTTCAGTAATGCTATGCCATCACTAGTGTCTGGCTCTGACTTTGTTCTTGTAAATCAGATCCTGATATACAGTCTAGAGCATCTAGGTTATTACTCTACAGCATATTAAACACAGAAAAGGGGGTTTAAAAAAAACCCCTTTCAATGTACAAACATGAATTTAAAAACTGATTTTAAAAAATCACCTTTTTACATAATGTATATGGCAAAAATGCTTTAAGTACATGATTTTGGAAGAATTATTTACAAAATGTATCAGTCTGTGAAACAATTCACAAACAAAGCATACATAATTGCTTTACTTAATTGTTGCATCTCAACTTTGGGAGATATAAATTTATTCGGCAGTATAGCAAACATAAAAACGGTGACAAAATATTTTAAGGGCAACCAAAAATTTGATCCTCAAAATGGTTTAAATACTAGGACTGCCAAAGTTTCTAAACAAGGACATACTTTAATGATCCAGATGCCCATTTATATAGTTCTACACTGTTTGAAGGACTGAGACAGATTCCCTTCAATACAGGCAAAGCTGCTGGATGCAACCTCCTGTAAAAGGGACAGCTGAGAGCTATTGTCATTTGAAGAGTGAATTAACCTAGAATTTTCTTTTTTTCAATTTTATTAATATTTTAAAAAATACATAAAAATACAACATCCAATGTCTGAATAAATATATTTAACAAGTTGCAAGATAATACCTTATTTTACACAAAATTTTCAGCTTTAGAAATCTTGTTAAATAACTTCATTGTTGTTATATATTTCATTTTTGTTTTTTGTAACAAAATAAAAACTCTGAAATTACATAGAAAAAAGACAAAATATTTTTGTCAAGGGATAAGATAGTCCACTGAAAACTTATTCACAATTCCACTGTAAACATTAATAAACATTAAAATATTTGCATAATTGTGTGCTCAAAAATCCTATAAAAAGTGGAAGACTTATTACAACTGTAGTTTTCAGTCAACTACACTTCCTTTCACAATTTATTTTGTCCCATTTACACCTTAAACCTGGGCACACTGCTGAACATATACTTTGGCAGTTCTAAATAGCAAGTGCTTCCACAAAAATAATAAAACCAACAACAACAATTAAAAAGAACACAACATAAACCCCCTACTCACCAAGTGTTCAAATACATCTCAGTGAAAGTGCAGCAGTAACTATTTAGCTGGATAATATTTTGATGTTTATCATGTGCACTTGCTTGTCTATGATTTCTGTAACACCTGAAAGCTTTATTATATAATTTCAAATTTGCTAAGTGCCCTTTTTCTATCTTCACAAGAAAAAATGAAAAAAAAAATTATAGAGGAAAAATTATGACAAATGTGGCAGGCTGCCTAAACTTCAGTTACTAATCAGCTTCTTTTTTGCAACAGAAAAAAAGAAAAGAGAAGGGAGTAGATACAATCCAGCCTTGAAAAGTGTACAGGATATACTTAGCAATGTCAAACCAGTTGAGTGCTTTCTGTGGTTGTATTTCGGGGTTTGGGGATTTATGTCCATGGCAGCAAACTGCTGGGAAGGCAGAGAAAACGTTTATCACCTGCATTCTACAGCAAGTACGTTTTGTGGGGGAGATGAGGAAGAGGGACTCATTCCAGTGTCCGATGAAGCAGATGACATGGAGGCTCCGGCATGAGACACTGTGGAATCAAACAAGTTACATTAGACTGGAAAACTATCACACACAGATACCCAACCACTGGCAAATTAGAAATAAATTTCTTAAACATTATTCACTTCCATTATAGTCCTCTCAAATGGTGCATGAAGGAATTAACAGCAGCAAAAATTTTGTTTGGCTTAACTGAGTGGAATCAGTCTCTGCTGCTGCTGCTGCTGCTAAGTCGCTTCAGTCATGTCCGACTCTATGCGACCCCAGAGACGGCAGCCCACGAGGCTCCCCCGTCCCTGGGATTCTCCAGGCAAGAACCCTGGAGTGAGTTGCCATTTCCTTCTCCAATGCACGAAAGTGAAAACTGAAAGTAAAGTCGCTCAGTCATGTCCGACCCTCAGCGACCCCATGGACTGCAGCCTTCCAAGCTCTCCTGTCCATGGGATTTGCCAGGCAAGAGCACTGGAGTGGGGTGTCATTGCCTTCTCCGAATCAGTCTCTAATCACTAAGTGACTGAGTTCAAAAAGGCACCATAAAATATAAAGACTAGGTATAAACTCTTAAATCCCTACTTGAAAGATCCCTGAAAGAAAATCACCTTTGTCTCCAAATCAGAAACAAGATCAACCTGAGGTTAGGTTTTCACTGTAGCAAATTCCTGCCTGTCTCTGGGTTAAAGGACCCTAAAAGAATTCCCCATCCTAGAAAATACCTTGTAATCAGCTAACCATTGGCTTCCTATCTTTATCCTGTCCCAATATACCAGATGGAAGCAAAGAGCAGTAATCTAGATCAGGTATCAGAATCATGGGATCAGGATGGAACTGTGGCTGAGTGACTAGAAAAAGTGCCCCAAGTGACTTTGACGTAACACTCCAGAAGCATGGATTAAAGATCACTATTCTATGCATCAGCTGCTTTGCCATTTTTTAGTTTACACTTCTTTGCAGAGCTCTATCTTTTGCAAATCTTTGCTCAATTATTCCTATTTTACTTGAAGTTTTAATTTTTATTTAGGTAAGTTTTAATTTTTATTTTATTTATTATTTTATTTTTATTTATTTTATTTAATTTTTATTTATTTAATTATTTATTAGGTATTTATTTATTTATTTTATTTATTTATTTAATTTTTATTTACCTCCCTCAGTGTGTGTACTGTCAATATATTTAACTCATTACTACAAATTCCAATATGTATGCTAGAAGTCACTCAATGTCTCACTTTAATAACTCACTTCACACACACACAAATTAAAAAAATCAAAAAAGGGAAGAAGACCGTAAGAAAATTATATTCTTGGTTGTCTGAAACTTATATGACCTTTAGGAAACTCAAAGCAACTGAAAGTTCTCTAAAGAAAGTTCCATTTGTTGATTTGTTCTTCTTGTGTTTAAAAATTCTGTAAAGACTTCTTGCTATTTAGTTTTTCAAAAGGACAAACAAAGCAAGTCAGTCTCTTTCCTTTTGCTCCACTGTATTTCCAGGAATTGAGAACTGCTGGACTTGGAGTTGAATGCTTCAAGACTACATATGATACAGGCCATTCTATCAGTAATTCATTCCTTAAGAGCCATAGATAGAAAACTTCTCTAGAGATGGGCAAGCCTATCAGGTAATTTACTTTTTTTTTTTTTTCTTTAGGGACATCCCTCCTAGAGCCCTCCCCTACTGTTCTATCCTATTTCTGAAATAGCCACTTTGTAGGCTTGCTATGAAGTAGTCATTCTAGGGCTTCCCCTCACCATCATCTTGAGATTTTCCTTATTGTTTTCCTGTTGGATTCCTTCTTTGCTGGATCTCATGTTATTTTCATAACTTGGCTTCTAGTTTTAATGACACCATCGAGAAATCTGATATGAGAAATCTGATGCTGTTCTGAGGCCCATCTTTTTGTATGTACCTTTATATGGTAAAAGGCTTCCCAGGTGGTGCTAGTGGTAAAGAACCCACCTGCCAATGCAGGAGATGTACGAGACGTGGGTTCAATCCCTGAGTCGGGAAGATCCCCTGGAGAAGGAAATGGCTACCCTCTCCAGTATTCTTGCCTGGAAAATCCTACGGGCAGAGAAGCCTGGTGGGCTACAGTTCTACAGGGTTGCAAAGAGTCAGACATGACTGAGAGAATAACACATATATGGTAAGCTTTTAGAATCTTACCTTTATCCAAAGGGTTCTGAAGTTTCATAATTTGCTTTGGTGTGATTCCTGCTCACCCTCCCACCACAACCCCTCCCATTCTTTATGAGTCCTTTCAATCTTCTAATCCATCTCCTTCAGTTCTGGAAATTTTTCTTAGGTCTTTGATGACAACTTCCTCCTATGTTTATTCAGTGCTCTCTTTCTATAAAGCCTATGATTCAGAAGTTCAATCTGTACTTCCAGCCAGATCCTATACTTCTCTTATTCTCTCCTTTTATCTTTTTTACTTTTTACTGGTATTTCTCTAGCCTTGTTATCTAATCCTTCTTTTTATTTTTTATTCCTACCACCATATGTTTAAGAGATCCTTCATGTTCTCTGAATTTCATTAATAGTCTCATATTCTGGCTTCATGGAGAAGGAAATGGCAATCCACTCTAGTATTCTTTCCTGGAGAATCCCATGGACAGAGGAGCCTTGCAGGCTACAGTTCATGGGACCACAAGAGTCAGATACAACTTAACGACTAAACCACCACCACATTGTTGTTTCAAGACTGCAGTATCCTTCCTGTAACTCTGGATATTAATTATAGTTGTTTTTATATGGCATGTTCCAAGTTCTTTTTTGTTCTCATTTTCTATTTTGGTTTCTGTCTTTATGTAGGGGCTTTCCTCAAACATCTGATCTTCACTTCCATATTTAAGAGAAGGAGCATTGAGCTAATTGGAAGCTGTACATGAGTATGTCAGGCTTTTAAATGTTGGGCACTGTACACGTGGTGATTGGCAAGGAAGTTGCTTTTTGGTTCAGGACCCTCCAAATGCTGGTATCTGTTAGATCATTTCTTTTGGACTGACCAGTTTCTTTAGAGGAATCTTTCAGTCTCCTTCCAGGAATAACCATAAGCTTAGTTACCAGCTTTCAGAGGGCTAAGAAGATGAGATCTTTGTTTGGAAAAGGAATAGGAGTCTCATCATTCATTACTGGCAACTTTTACTCAAGCTCCGTCTTTTTGGTTTACCACTTAATACCACTTAACCCTCACCTTCAGCTATGGTTGGTTTCCTGAGTCTGTCTATAAGCCTGTTGATCTCTTCCAGCCTCCAATAACGTAACCTCCTGGGTTTGTTTTTTTTTTTGGCTAAAGCTAGGGGAAAAGGTAGTTTACTTCACAGGGTGGGATGAAAGGATCCAATTTCTCCTTCCATTTCAACCAGTCTCCCATTTTTCAGCCTCACACTTTACATTGCCTTCAGAGCTTTTCGGGGGGGGGTGATGTAGTATGAATTAGCTTCTCCTTGTTTTGTCCCACTACAAGGATAAACAAGCTTAGGTTTTTAGCATTCTCTCATGTGCTGACATACTGCTGACACTTCCTGTTGGCAACAGTCAATCTGCTGTCCCATTCTCTTGTCCTTGTGTGTATAGGGCTTTTAGTTTTCTTTATATTATTTTAGTGAGGCCTGGGCTTGGGGCTTGGGGCAGACATGAGCATGACAATGTTTAACTAAAGCCAATCCTATACATTTTTAAGGTTTAGCTTAGATGCTACTGTCTTTATGATTATATCAAAGTCATCTCTCCTTCCACCTATACTTGTGTATCACTCTTAGGACTCTCAACACACAGTTCCACTGGACAGTAAGACTTTGAGATAGAGGTCTGTATCTCATTCATCTCTGTACTTTCACGAAAGAAGGCCTGGCATATGGTATATGTGCATTAATGTTGTAGAGCTGAAATATCTTATGCAGTAGTTGTTTAGGAAATGCCTTACAATCCAAACAAGACAATCTCCTAGAGAAGAAGCCATATGCTTCTTTGTTTTGATGAACCCCATAATATATAATGCCTGTTAATAGGCAGTCAATAAAATGTCTGTTGAATAGTGAGAGATATTCAGAGGGAGCAAGCTCTTCTTGAGAACCCACCACATTTAGTAAAATCACACGTTTTGTAAAACAGCTCATAGTCCCTTTCAAAAGTCTCATTCTGGACTTCCCTGGTGGAGCAGTGGATTGGAGTCCACCTGCCAATGAAGGGGACACAGGTTGGGTTCAACCCTGGCCTGGAAGATTCCACATGCCACAGAGCAGCAAAGCCCATGCACCACAATTACTGAGCCTGTGAGCTGCAACTCCTGAAGCCCATGTGCCCTACAGCCTGTGCTCCACAACAGGAAAAGCCACCCGACTAAGAAGCCTGCACATCGCGATGAAGAGTGGTCCCCGCTCCTGGAAGTCAGAGAAAGCACACACAAAGCAAAGAAGACCCAGCACAGCCAAAAAATAAAAATAAATAATGTTTTAAAAAACATTAAAAAACCAAAAGCAAAAGTCTCATTCTGACTAATTCAGTTGTTGGCTCATTTCAACAACAGCAACAAAGAAGAAAACCTAGCAATCTAAAAATAATTTATATACTATATTCAAAAAGTGACAAGCCTAAATCTTCTAAAGTGATACGGTATATATTTGAAAAATAGAGAGAAGAAAAATTATAATCAAATTACCTTCTCTGTCTTTCTTTTTTAATCTTTTTCTCCTCCTGTCTATGGTTGCAACTTCAGACTTCAAAGACATGTAATATTTTCTGATTTCCTGTAGTTTTTCTTGGAGAAAAGAGATTCTCTCTGTACTGTTCATATTATCTAATTCATCTAAAAGGCAAAAAAACAGTTACTTTGGAATTAATTCTATAAGAAAAAAAATGGCAGTTCTTTCAAAACTCTGACTCATAAATCAACAAAAGCTTTAGTTTATTAAAACCTAACAGTACACTAAATAAGGTTCTATAAAAAGAGAAGACATTAAATTCAGGAATAAGATTTCTATATACATCCCAAATTTTCTTAACTAAACATATATTACTTAATGATATATCACTGAAATGATCAGAGAAGCACAAGAAAACATCCCACATACAGCATCTCTGATCTATAATTTTAGCTGTTCACCCATATAGTGTCTTTGTATTGATGTTTTAGTTATTTCCAATTGTCAGTACAAGAAAGGATGTTTAAGTTTCATCAATCTGTATAAATCATACATGTCTCATTTCATAACTAGAGACCTTTCTCCAGTGTTTATGAAGTTAACATGTAAGACACAGATTCTTTCATTTATGTTAAGTAATGATTATTGATAAGGCAATATTTAGGATACCTAAATAAATGAATTTGCTAATTATTATTCCTTGTTTTGACATTTTAACATATCACTTTTGACATCTGACATATCACTTTGTGATATACATTCAAGTTTTCTATAAGCATCTTACTGAGTTGAAAGCTCCACTTATATGTCCGAGGGGATGAATTCGGATGTTTTTCTTTCTGTTTATCTTTTTCTCCATCTTTGATGTGAGGGGATATCCTTGCAGGGGATCGTGCAAGCTTCTGTGGCTTAGATACACTAAGATGCTTTACTGGGGTACATTTACTTGAATTGTCTAGGACAGGAAGATCTTCACTATCACTGCTTTGTCCTATAAGAAGAAAAAGTTAACTCAGATTATAAATGATAAAAACTTTAAAAATGCAACAGACCCAGCAATTACACTTTTTGGTATCCTAAAGAAACAAATGCACAAAAGTGCTAAGTTTTATAACAATAAAAAGATGGAAATAACCTAAATACCCACCAAAAGGGAAATGGCTAAGAATTATATATTATTGTTGTTTTTCAGTTGCTAAGTCGTATCTGTTTGCAACCCGATGCAGGATGCCAGGCTTTCCTGTCCTTCCATCTCCTGGAGCTTGTTCAAACTCATGCCCATTGAGTCGGTGATACCATCCTCTGTTACCCCTTTCTTTTTTTGCCTTCAATCTTCCCGATGCTGGGGAAGGGTCTGGCATTAGGGTCTTTTCCAATGAGTCAGCTCTTCACATGAGGTGGCTAAAGTATTGGAGCTTTAGCTTCAGCAGCAGTCTTTTCAATGAATATTCGGGGTTGATTTCCTTTAGGACTGACTGGTTTTATCTCCTTGCTGTCCAGGTGACTCTCAACAGTCTTCTCCATACCACAGTTCAAAAGCATCAATTCTTCTACACTCTGCCTTCTCTATGGTTCAACTCTCACATCCAAACATGACTACTAGAAAAATCATAGCTTTGACTAGAAGGACCTTTATCAGCAAAGTGATGTCTCTGATTTTTAATATGTTTTCTAGGTTGGTCATAGCTTTTCTTCCAAGGAGCAAGCGTCTTTTAATTTCATAGCTGCAGTCACCATCTGCAGTGATTTCAGAGCCTGGGAAAATAAAATCTGCCACTGCTTCCACATTTTCCCCATCTATTTGCCATGAAATGATAGGACCGGATGGCAGGATCTTAGTTTTATGAATGGTGAGTTTTAAAGCGGCTTTTTCACTTTCCTCTTTCACCTTCATCAAGAGGCTCTTTAGTTCCTCTTTGCTTTCTGCCATTAGCGTGGTATTATCTGCATATCTGAGGTTGTTGGTACTTCTTCTGGCAATCTTGATTCCAGCTTGTGCTGCATCCAGCCCAGCATTTCACATGATGTACTCTGCTTATAAGTTAAATAAGCAGGGTGACAGTATACAGCCTTGACGTACTCCTTTTCCAATTTGGAACCAGTCTGTTGTTCCATGTCCAGTTCTTACTGTTGCTTCTTGACCTGCATACAGGTTTCTCAGGAGGCAGGTAAGGTAGTCTGGTATTCCCATCTCTTTTTGGAACAAAAATGACCAAATATCCAAAACATTATGAAATGATAAAGTTAAACAATAAGCATAGTATTGCCCTATATATGTTTAAAACAAAACATAAAAACAACCCAAAAGGGGACCAACCCAAACTATATATATGAAGAAGCACAAAATAAACACCCAGCTGTTAACATGTGTATAATAAAATGTGAGCAGATATTTGGTTCCAAGTCTGTATCCCTCCTCACCAAATCTGCACTGAGAGAGATGCTTTTGGTTTTCATTTAATAACAAATTAGAATTTTCTCTCAACTTTTCTGCTTTATTTCAAAGTCTACACCCTACTTGACCATATTTACTCTCAAAATCCAACTCTGCCTTCTACTAAAAAGGCAAAGTTGTGGGTTACACACCATATTTCCCAGCCCCTTCCCTACTGTATCTGTCCCTTTGGCACTTTTTCAGCCTCAAAAAGAGGAGACTGTTAATTCTGGGCAAACTACTATAATATCTTCAGCTATACTCTTGAAACCATTTATTCTCAGCATCTCTGAAACACCTCAATGTCATTTTATCTTTTCTTCTTTTATCAGAGTCTACCAACATACTTAAAGCTTTCCCACCCCTTAGAGAGAGAAGGAGGGAAGGAGAGGAAAACCTCCCCATTTGGCTGGTACCTCTTTCCTTCTCTTTAGGGTCAAATTTCATGAAAGAGAAATTCGTTGTTATCCTGATTTCCGTACCTTCTAATCCATCTCCTTCCCATGCTCTTATTAGGGCCCCTAACACTATTCACCAACTTCAATGAATACATTTTAATCCCACGTGAATATTCTATTGCATTTGAACCATCTTTCCTATTCAAACCAACAACTGTTTACTGATTTTCATTTATCTCTAATCTGCTTCTATTCTCCTCTTCCTGGCCCATTTAAAGGGATATGCCACATAATTCCACTCCTGGTCCTTTTTCCTCTCATTTTACAACCCTCACATAGCAGCTTTATCATCTTGTAATCCTTCAACAACTATCTTCTAAAACCAGACTCTTTTCGAAGCTCCTGAGCCTTATTTCCCTAATACTTGGTACTTCTAATACAACATTCCCTAAATTACTCTTCCAACAATCTGCTGCTACTCCTGTATGCCATATGTTAATTAACCAGTTCCTCATATCTTACTACTACTAATAGAGTCCTAGTGATTTTATGGGCTTCCCTGGCGGCTTAAATGGTAAAGAATCTACCCACAATGGAGACCCAGGTTTGATCTTGCATCAGGAAGATCCCCTGGAGAAAGAAATGGCTACACACTCCAGTATTCTTGGGTTTCCCAGGTGGCACTGGTGGTAAAGAACCTGCCTACCAATGCAAGAGACATAAGAGACACAGGTTCGATATCTGTATTGGGAACATCCTCTGAGGAAGAAATGGCAACCTGCTCCAATATTCTTGCCTGGAGAATCCCATGGACAGAGGAGGTGGGCAGGCTACAGTCCATGGGGTCACAAAGAGTTGGACAAGACTAAAGTGACTTAGTGCACACACACAGTGACTTTATGTCCTAATTCTCTTCATTCATCCCTTCTTTCACTGCCTCAGTTAAGCCAAAGATTATTTCCACAAAGAAAAACTGATCATCTCCTTTCTTTTTTCCTTTTTTAACTTTTTACTTGGAGACAATTTTCAAACTTACAAAAAAGATGAAGAATGGTTACTAAAAAATGTTTTTCTGCCATTTGAGGATAACTTGCCCTGCCATATTTGAGTACCTTATAGTGTTTATGTCTTATAAATGAGAACATTCTCCTTGTTTTAGTTATCTACAAATTAGCCAAAACTTAGCAGTTTAAAACTACAAATGTTTAGTATCTCACATGGCTTCTGAGGGTCAGAATCTGGAAGCATCGTGGCTTTGTGGCCTGGCTCAGGGAATCTTGTGGGGTTGCTGCCAAGCTTTTAGCCCAGGCTCTGGTCTCTGAAGACCTGACTGGAGCTGAATGATATGCTCCAGGATGGCTCACTCACATGGCTGTTAGTGAGCATCAGGAAGCCTCAGTTCTTGCTGGCTGTAGGAAGGATATGCTTGGTTCCTCACCATGTGCGCCTCTCCATACACTGCTTGACTGTCCTCCCAACATGGCAGCTAACTTTCCCCAGAGCAACTGATCCAGAGGAAAGCAGAGAAGAATCTGTTGTGCCTTTTATGAGCTTCAAGTCATACTCCATCATGTCCACTCTATTTTACTAGTTAAAAGAAAGTGACTAAATACAGCCCATATCCAAAATGAAGGAACTGGGCTTTGCCTCTTGAAGAGAAGCATATCAACACATTTGTGGATGTGTTTTTAAATCCACCACACTCCTAAACAACCAGATATATTACTGTCATCTAATCCTCAGACTCCACACAAGTATCTCTGCTGCTGCTACTGCTACTGCTAAGTGACTTCAGTTGTGTCTGACTCTGTGCGACCCCATAGACGGCAGCCCACCAGGCTCCCCCGTCCCTGGGATTCTCCAGGCAAGAATACTGGAGTGGGTTGCCATTTCCTTCTCCAATGCATGAAAGTGAAAAGTGAAGTCGCTCAGTCGTGCCCGACTCTTAGTGACCCCATGGACTGCAGCCTACCAGGCTCCTCCATCCATGGGATTTTCCAGGCAAGAGTCCTGGAGTGGGGTGCCATCGCCTTCTCCGCAAGTATCTCTAGTTTGACCCAATAATGTTCTTTATACCAATAGTATCCAGGTGAGAATTATATACCTCATTTACTTGTCACATAAATCTCCTTCAATCTGGAATGGTTCCTCTTTGACTTTCATGACCCTGACAATTTTTAAAATTATAGCCCAATTATTCTACCGAGTATCCTTCAGTTTGAACTTGTTGCTGGGTCCTCATGATCACAGTCGGGTCATACGTCTTTGACAGGAATGTCGCAGAGGTGCACGACACTCTTCACGGTGCATCCCGTCAGGAGGCACATCACTTCACTTGATCCCGTTGCTGGTGGTGGTCATTTTGACTAAGGTAACGTCTGTCCATGCATCCACTGTAAACTCATTCATTTTCCCTTTGCAATTCCTGCTATCTTTCTAGTCTCATCGCCTATCACTCTTTCTCTATACTCCATACCTGTCTTGTTCAGCCATTAGCCACATCTGATTACTGAGTACTTGAAATACGGTTCAAAGGAATTTTTTTGAAATGCCCTTTGTCTTAAATAAATTATATGCTCCTTCCTTGGAATATGTATCTACCGTAGTCTAGTATTTCCATTTCAGACTTGTAGGAAGACATGTTTTGGATGTAAAATTATAATTTGTCAAATCAACCATGTTTTTTCCCACTATATCCCATAACTTAACTTTATTCTTTATTGTACATACATCTGTTTTCAGATGTATTTGAAAAAATTCTTCTGTTTTTCAAATTCTATTTGTTTTATTCTATTCTTCTTATTTTTTTCAAGATTTCCAAACATATTCCTCTAATATTAAACTGCATTACATAAGAAATGCAATAAGCATAAAAAATAACCACAGCTATCTCAGCTCTAAATAAAATTGACAAGCAAATTTTCAGATGAAAAACTAATGGAAAAATTGCTACTTTTCAGAACAGAATAAACCAAATTTAGTTTTAAGCTGACACAGATGATCAGGCCAAAAAACTGCTCAAAGTACTAACACCATACTAAAGCCAGTGTTGCAAAGCACCAACCTGCTCCATTCTTTTCATTTTTGGCTACAGCACTTGTTCGCTTTGGGGTTCGCTTCTGCTTTTTTGCCAGTAATCCACCAGTTCCATCACTTGGCCTTTTCTGACCTGAAATAAGTGGAAAGAGAAAATTAGAAAAAAAAATCAAGAGCAAGTATGTTTATTCATCTGCCTACATGAATTCCCATGTATATGTTTTTTAAAAAGGGTGGGGTAAAGAGGGAGCAGGGGAAGGAAGGAAGGAAAAAGAAGAAACACAGGAGAGGAGGAAGGGAAAAAGAGAAGGAAGGAAGGAGGGAGGGAAAGAAGAAGGAAGGGAAGAATGGTACTTAACAGATCAAAGCTCCTAAAACTCTTAGCATACTAATTTTGAATTTTAACATAAAGACTGATTTTCTCCCTAGGAAGTCCTTACCCTTCTCTCTGCTCTCTCTTTCTTGAACAATTATACTACAGGTACCAGAGGCAACACTGGCTTCAAAGCCATTTGCTGACTCCCTCTCACAGAGACCTTCTTGAGATTCTTCAGCAATACTGTCAACTTCAATAGTTATGTCACTCTCACTTTTTATACTTCGAGACTCATCTTGGCTGAGAGTAAGTGGTGACGCTACTGAAAAGTTATGCTGTGCTACAGGAGGTAGGGCAGGTGGAATAGAAACAAGAGAGTTAGATTCAGAGCTTTCAACTACTGCGTCCTCAATGCTGGTTTTCTCCTTTTCATCCAAATCATCCAAATCTACTTCATGGCAAACCAAGGTTTCTGGCCCAATCAGAGGCATTGCATCCTCTTCTTCCTTTAGCGGGGTATTTACAGTTTCTTCTGCTGGACCATCGAATTTTTCGTTAGTCAATTCTTGAACGCACTGGTTTGGCTCTGCTATTAATGATGGCATTCCTTCATTTTCTATTTCAAAGTGTTGTTCAAAATTTAAGTTTTTCACTCCCTCAGATGCAGTGCAATCACTGGTCCTTTCTTGAGATGTGCTAGATATGCTATTTGTCATTTCCATTCCATTCTCAATTCTTATTCTTTTCTCTGGTGATGACTGTCCCAGGATCTTTCGTTTCAACTTTTTTTCTTTTGCACATTGGTCAGTTTCATCTTCAGTAGCAGAAGAAAAGTTTTTACTGTCTAAAGAAGAAAATTCTGGACTCTGAGCATCAATATGAGGTTCAGTTCCTGCTTCATCCTGGGTAAATGATGAAATTTTTATAATTTCTAAAGAAAGATCTTTTGTCTTGCTTCGTCTTCCCTTTCCTTTAGGAGATTTTTCTGCATCTTTCTTAACTTCTTCTTGCTCCACTTTATTTCCTAAAATCTGTACTATTTGTTCATTCTCTCCAGCTTCTAACTTTAAGGTTTCTAAAGACTGCATTTGAGTCCTATCATTTTCTTTTAATATATGTGGAGCAGTCTTTGGATTTTCTTCATCTAGCTTATCATCATTTAAATTTTCATTTTTTTCTAATTCTTCTTTAACATCAGGAGAAAGTTCTTCATTCATCAAATTCTTTTCTAAAAGGTCTTCTGTTTCACTATCAGATGAACAGGAGTCTGCAAGAGAAAATATTATATTACACAAGTTTCTACTTAATTACCAATGTAATTTATAATAAAAATTCTGCCAAAGACAAAACTCTTAATCATGTACCTCTGAATACCTCCTTGTAGAAATTTCTCATATAAAATAAACCATATATTTGTGCCAAAAATGGGGGAGGGGAGATCTCAAATAAACTCCATGTGAAAATATATTACATAGAAAAATATTACTGTCTCAATTCTGTAAAAGAGTTCTTTTCCAATTTTTACTAGTATCATATTTAGGCTACAGTAACCCTTAGAAACGGAGAAGACAATGGCACCCTACTCCAGTACTCTTGCCTGGAAAATCCCATGGACGGAGGAGCCTGGTGGGCCGCAGTCCATGGGGTCGCTAGAGTCGGACTCGACTGAGCGACTTCATTTTCACTTTCACTTTTCACTTTCATGCACTGGAGAAGGGAATGGCACCCCACTCCAGTACTCTTGCCTGGAGAATCCCAGGGACGGGGGAGCCTGGTGGGCTGCCGTCTATGGGGTCGCACAGAGTCGGACACGACTGAAGCGACTTAGCAGCAGCAGCAGCAGCAGCAACCCTTAGAAAAATCAAAGGACTAGTACTGAAATATGAAGTTAACATATGAAGTGGTTTGATTTGAGAGGGTACTGATTAAAATCTGGAATGCCCATTTTATGTCCTTAGAAAGGAGTATGACATTCTACTTAATTTTGAAAAGATGTATAAAAATGAGAAGCTTGAATTCTCAAAAATGTAAATATTCCTCTGATTAAGAGAAAGGAAAGTATAGGCCAGTTACCTTTCTGCAAAAAAAAACCATTCTCTTTAAGTCAGAGAATTTTTTAAATAATAAATAATGTTATAGGATGATATAGAAGTTGTAAAATACAAGAATTCTGCCCACATGGTGCTCATATTTTACAGTGCAAAAAGGAAAGCTTAAATGTACTTTTTAAGTGAAAAAGTATGTAGTTTTATTTTATGGTTTTATCATATACAGAATTTAGAATTTTGTCTCAATTTTTTAAAAAGGTAGTTTTTCACTTTTATGAAGCAGTTTAACAAAAAAATGTATAATTTTGTAGGCTGTACATGTGCATGCTTCTAAGAGCATTTGCAACTTTGTGGAAATCTTGCATTTGTGTATTACGTCAGCCTTCCAGCAGATGGCAGTAAAGGGGAAGAAAGATGCCCTTTCTAACTTGCACAAAAGCTCCACATGGTGGATTCATGGCAATCCTGTGGTTCAGAAGTTTTCAAGGGAGGAAAATTCTTATGTGAACATTTTCTATATTTAACATTTCTTAAATTACATAGAAAACTATACAAAAGTAGAAACGTTGGAAAAAACGTAAATGCAGAATAAAATATGTTCACTTATATTCATCCCAAAACATGTGTCTACCACTTTAGTTTGTGCTCTCTTTGAAACAGTCTCAGCTTTACTGAAAGATCCTAGGTGAACAGCAATGGTGAAGATCCTAGATGAAGGCGATAGCAACCCACTCCAGTACCCTTGCCTGGAAAATCCCATGGACGGAGGAGCCTGGCGGGCTTCAGTCCATGGGGTCACTGAGAGTCGGGCGGGACTGAGCAACTTCACTTTCACTTTTCACTTTCATGCATTGGAGAAGGAAATGGCAACCCACTCCAGTGTTCTTGCCTGGAGAATCCCAGGGACAGAGGAGCCTAGTGGGCTGCCGTCTATGGGGTCGCACAGAGTCAGACAAGACTGAAGTGACTTAGCAGCAGCAGAACAGCAGTGGATTACAGGAGACACCAGTACATGCTTTGTAGGACAGGGTGGCATACTGGCTTGTCAACCCGTATTCTATTAAAATAGAATATTTCTCTGATATTGTCAAGAAAAGGTACTCCTAAGTAAGATATCACTGAATTTTAAATAAATAGGGTACAGCAAAATAAATATTTTGTTCAAATCAAATTTTGTAATTTAAATCATGTATTAAAAACTTAGATGACTTCCTACGAATCTCTCACACAACTGGTTTTATTATTTATATGATTGATTTTTTTTTTTTTAATCAACGATCCTCAAAATTGAGCACCTTCCATTCCATTTGACAGAGGTGAGCTGTCTGGCCTATTGCTTCGAGCACTTCTGGTACCTGATTTTCCGTCACTGTTTGCAGTCTTAGACAAACCATATGGCATGTTAGACGAAAGCGTAGATTTTAAAGGAGGTCGTCCCCGTTTTGACTTCTGCCTCTCCTCATCCCTCTTTTCATCCTTTTCACTGTCTTCTTTGTTCTAGGTTACAACAATAAAATGTATGAGAAATAGTACCTTTATGAAAAATAAATACTCTACTTTGCCAAGGAAAACTGTAACTGAAAAAGATCAGTTACATCAACTCGTAATCTGTAGTTATGGAAAAATTAAAATTAAATAGTTTTCTAATGTTTTGTACTTAAATGAGTATGATGTTCTACAACTTCAACACGGTAACACTGCAATTATATTGTGAAGGTCAGAGGCAGCACGTAAGAGAGCTATATACTATTCAGCTCTCCCCTTGTCTCTCACTATTTCCTGAGGAAAAGAAAGGTATGTCATCATCTCTACAGCAAAGGCTGAAAATTGAGGGTATGGATGAGGCTAGAACATATAGCCAATGTATGCTTTAAAACTTAGTACTAGCTTCCACAATTAAAAACCAGATTTTACTTTTTAAAAAATATACTTGTCTTGAGAGAAAAAAAAATTCTAAAATCTGGCAAGCCTGAGCCTGCATCCCACAGCAGAGTGGTTGGTTCCATCCTCTCTAGACGAGGGACATAACCTCTTCTTTGCCGGGCTCAGTCCTACTTTACCACTTTTCTAGAGAACCTCGTAAGCCTTTGCATTTGAAGCCTGTGCCCCAAGGGAAGCTGGTTTTTACCTTTTCTGAAATAGTGTGGAAATGTGTTCATATTTTTTACTTTTTAGCTTCTGGGCCTAAGGGGCAAACTCACAATTACTTTGAAAGACTCAAAATGATTATATGAGAAAACAAGTTTTATAAAAAACACAGTATTAATACAATATGAACAACTGTTATCTAAAGGATATAGCACCTGTATACATACTTTAGCTTTTTTCTTCTGTTTTTTCTTTGGTCCACCTTTGTCCAATGGCCAGATTATCCTGTCAGCCTTTACCCATTCATCATACCTTAAAATAAAGAATATATTTTAAAATTCACAAGAATACCTTATTTGAAATGTAGTCACCAAGTACAAACAACAGGACTGAAGAGGGCCGAGTTCTATGTCGGCAGAAAGGTGAAGGGCACGGGTGCTCACCTGCTGGCAGTATGTGTGCCAGGCACTGCACTGGGTGTTTTGGGTACCTGCCACCAACAGGGCACAGCAAGAGTTTATCAGGGCAGACAGGTTTAAGAGGGAGAATAGGGTAGGCAAACTAAATGGATTCAAGGCTGTTTGCACTGCCTTTTTCCCCACAACTCCCACTCATCTGAGCTTAATTAAATAAGCTGATTCTGTAACCAAATAATGCAAAACAAGTGAGATAAATTTAAACTTGTAGTATGATGAGTTCTAGATTAGTTTATGAAGTCCTTTTCAACTCTTTTCCTCCAGAACTCTCTCTAGCCTCCAGTATTTCTAAAAAAATTTTATTCTGAACTGTACACCTCTAAAACTGAAATTTCTTTTAGAGGTATTTTAAGTTTATTCTGAAAACCCATTTTCCCCTTTCCCATAATACTGACATAACTTCTAGATTTTAATATAGCCAGTCCAAGTTACTAATCAGGGGCAAATAAGAAATTAAACCTCCTAGAACTAAATAACAGCTTTTACATTATATAAGTATATATTTATAGAGCTACCTATAATTTATATGTTTAATGTATATTTATAGGTATTTATAGAGATGAACCAAAATCTAAAATCTGTACATTTTAGCTAAAAAAAAAAAAGAAAAAAACTACAGGCAGTCCTTGCTTTGAACTGCACCCTAGTGATGCAAACCACACCTTCACTTTGTAACCCAATCACCATTAACCCATGCAAAAGAAGGACCCTGTTCCAATAGGCACAAGTTCAGCTGACCCAGTCCCATGACTCTACACTATGGTTTAAACATGATCTTCTCATGCATTATCCCAGTATCTATCTAGCAGGGTGGAAGGCCAATGAAAAACTATTAACCATGTGAATTCCAGCTAGGTAGGAAGATAACCAGTTAGAACAAACATGATCGTATAATAAAATGACTGTTAAGAGTCATACAGTAAAAAATTTAAAGAGATAAAAAGAGAAGGACGCTAGGAGGGGGACAGTCTAGACAACAGAACAGACACACTGATGGTAAGTAAAAGCGGATGGTTGTGAACTATGTAGACTCTGAGGAGAAAAGAAGGCTACATTGGGCTGCACGTGCAAAGTAGGGAGACGTGTTAAGGTTGTCAAGTGTAGTCTTTATCCCTGAATTCAATACATACAAAACTACTGAGAGATGGACAAGAAAGTTTGTTTTTAGTGTTGGCAGAAATGTGAAGGGTACAAGAGCTGACCTGAGAAAAAAGAAAAGAAATTTTAAAGTTTTTTTTTTAATTTTTACTTTTAAAATTATTTATTTTTAATTGGAGACTAATTACTTTACAATATTGTGGTGGTTTGTGCCATACAGCAACATGAATCAGTCACGGGTGTACTTGTGTCCCCCCATCCTGAACCCTACTCCCACCTCCCTCCCCATCCCATCCCTTATGGGTCATCCCAGTGCACCAGCTTTGAGTGCCCTGTTTCATGCATCGAACTTGGACTGGTTCGATGTCATCTATTTTACATATGGTCATCTATTTCACATATGGTAATATACATGTTTCAATGCTCTTCTCTCAAATTATCCCATCCTCACCTTCTCCCAGAGTCCAAAGTCTGTTCTTTACATCTGTGTCTTTTTTGCTGTCCTGCATATAGGGTCGTTGTTACCATCTTTCTAAATTCCATATATATGTGTTAATATACTGTATTGGTGTTTTTCTTTCTGACTTACTTCACTCTGTAATAGGCTCCAGTTTCATCCATCTCATTAGAACTGACTCAAATGCGTTCTTTTTAAGAGCTGAGTAATATTTCATTGTGTAAATGTACCACAGCTTTCTTATCCATTCGTCTGCCGATGAACATGTAGGTTGCTTCCATGTCCTAGCTATTGTAAACAGTGCTGCGATGAACATTGGGGTACATGTGTCTCTTTCAATTCTGGTTTCCTCAGTTTGTATGCCCAGAAGTGGGATTGCTGGATCGTATGGCAGTTCCATTTCCAGTTCTTAAAGGAATCTCCACACTGTTCTCCATTGTGGCTGTACTAGTTTGCATTCCCAACAGTGTAAGAGCGTTCCCTTTTCTCCACACCCTCTCCAGCATTTATTGTTTGTAGACTGTTTGATAGCAGCCATTCTGACTGGAGTGAGATGGTACCTCATTGTGGTTTTGATTTGCAAGAAATTTTAAAGTTTTATATGCTATTCAGTCAATCCATATTCTTTTTAAAATGATGTGAGAGGACAGAAGCCAAACATGCCCCCACTAAAGAAAGCAATTAACGTTTGCTGAGCACTTAACTAAGTGCCAGGCACTAACTATATGAATTTTCATGTTAATATAATTAGCACTACTTCTCACAAAAATCCCTATAAAGTAGATTCTCTGTATTTCCCAACTCAGAGATGAGGGAACTGAGTATGTAGGGAAATTCTGGAACATCTGGGCTCCAAGCAACTACAGGGCCCGCAGATACAGTGAACACACAAAACTTCCTAAAGAATAGAGAGAAAAGTAGTCCCTGACATCCAGCAACTGGCCTGGTACTATTAGCTGGGCCTTGCTGTTGCTACAGAGCCGTCCTGGCCCTCACAGCTAGGGCATGTTGTTCTCCTGTTGCACATAAACAACTTCACAGAACATCAATATCAGACAGGTCTGTTGCATGACCATGATGTATCAAGACAAAAAAAAGACCACTTCCCAGTTGTGTCTCAACACAAAAAAAAAACAGGAACACTGTCCAGGCCACAAAAATGACCAAACATCCTTTATACCCTGAGAGACTGCTACTGCTTTACCAATGACAGCATTGTGGTGGTGGTGGTAGTTGGGGGGTGGTTTAGTCGCTAAATTGTGTCCAAGTCTTGCAACCCCCATGGACTATAGCCCGCCAAGCTCCTCTGTCCATGATTTTCCAGGCAAGAATACTGGAGTGGGTTGCCCTTTCCCTTCTCCAGGCGATCTTCCTGGCCCTGGGATCAAACCTGCATCTCCTGTGTCTCCTGCATTGCAGACGGATTCTTTATCCACTGAGCCATTGGGGGGAAGTCCAAAGATAGCATTAACCTTGGTTTAGTCTTCCCTTCTTACAGGTAAGATTAAGATAACCAATCAGAATTATCCTCTGCTTCTTGACAGCATCCAGTCTAGAGCAAAGCCCTATTTCCTAAACCCTCTTAAAATCACCTAACAGAAGCTCAGATCTAAGTCTTATCTAACATTCTTATCTATTAATTTTCCAATTCAAACCTATTACAGTGCTTGATACAGGCTTGATTTCTGATAAATTTAACAAGTAAACAAGCAAAACCACTTGCAATGTTGGGAGCCATGGGTCCAGCTCTCTAAAGGATGTTTCCACAGAACCCTGAGCTGTTGCTACTCCCAAAGGTGGTACCCTGAGCTTTCATGACCCACCCTCTAACTGACATGCCACATGGTTCCCTAAGTCAGGTGTCCTCCCTTACTGCAGATGAGTAGCAAACCCAGTTTGTTCAGGTACAGATGTGATCCTGGTGATCTCTGGCTGGATGTACTGACATGGGAAGTAAAATAGTAGGAATGTTCAAAGTCCTGGAAAATTCAAATGCAAGGTGTGCTGTGTAAGTGCATATATACTATTTGCTTTAGTTCTTCAAAACATTAAAAATGATCTTTCTGAACCAAAAACAAATTTCAAAATAAGAAAATACATTTCTTGCTTACCTGACATTCCATCCATAGTAATGTACCAAGTATAAAACTTCTCCATCATCAATTTCAGTGCTTTTAATACTGGCTTCGTAGATCTTCTGCGTTTTCCCCCGTCCATATTTTACTTTCACTTTGGTGCCTGTTAGGCAGGGTTCTGTGTCTTCCTCATCTTCCTCCCCTTCAGAGTCACATTTGCTTTCAGTTTCTTCCCTGCAGTAAGTTATAACACTGATAATGCTACTGATAACTTAATGGAAAACAAAATAATATATGCTAAAAGAATCCAACATGTAGAAGAGTCACAACCTAATTATTACCTTCATAACATGTCAGTGGAGGAGGAGAAGAAGGAGGAGAAGGAGAAGATTTTCATAGACTACTTAGTAGGGAACTGATTTATTATGACAAGGTGCACTGTACCAAAAGTAAATCCGTACTTCTTAAAGGCAAGTCAGTCATCACAGTTAATGGTGATGTGGAATCAAATAAATCACTTTTGATAAAACAAAATTACAACAACATGCTTTGAAGAAGTCTTTAGGATTCAAGCGCCACCTTGTATGTGAAAATGACCTAAAGATAGTTTTTAACTTTCTGCAACTGAAATGTCTTGTCTACTTGACTAGTACTTTTTGCTCAATTCAGAGTGGTTCTTAACCCAGACGTTTTTGGTGGGAAAAATAATGAACAAGGGCTAACTACCTTAGTAACTCTTTTAAACTAGTTTATAAAGGTTTCCCCACCCTCACGAAGAAACAACAGACATCTGGGTGTTAGGTGTTTTGTCATCACTGTGGGATAGCACCGGAAGAACGAAGGTTTTGCATATCTTACATCGGTTCCTATTTGTTTTTACACATCTCCCATCAGTTTTTGTTTTGATAATCATATATAAAGGAGATTCACATAGGGAGGTCCAAGTATTTGTAATATTTTTAAACAAACATTCTTTATTAGCCCAGCAAATATTCAGAACAGATTTGCATCAAAGATCACTCTAGTGGCACAGGAGTTTTAAAAACCTTAAGAGGAGTTACTATCTTCTGTCATAAACACAGGGCATTATTTTAGGGATCACTGGGGGACCCAACATGAAGAAACTTTGACAACTCATTAGCAGTGGGAATGTTTTCTTTACAAGGGCACCTTCCAATTATATTCTGATGAGGTAATTTCAAAACACCATAAAAAACTACTTAAAACAGAAGTCTCTATAGATTAAAAAAAAAAAGGCTATTTCCAGGATTCCTGCTATTAAATGAGAATACAGACTGTTTGTATATTCAGTTTTATTTAATAAAAGGAAATAATGTCCTTCATATTCAAGTCTGTGAAACTTTATGTCTCTAAAATAAATATTCTATTTACATATCAATTATAAAGGCTTTTTAAAGCACGTGGTGTGTATGTATATATATATATGCATATATATATAGTGTGTATTACATACATACTATAAAACATACACATTTTGATGCTTATTTTTAACAAATCTTCAAACTATAGTTAGGCCTTACTTTTTAAATAGTCTACCTTACCTTATTAAATTTACTGTCCAAATATTTGAATTACTACACTCTATCATTATACTCAATTCCAATTATTTCCTCCTACTTTCCCTAATCCTAATCGTATTTCACTATAGAACTTTCTTTACTTACTATTCTAATTCACACGTGACTGTGAATGCTCCTGTACCCATTTATGCTGAATCATAAAATTACCTCTCCCACTCACCAATCATTACTATTTTTGCAGTTATTTTTTCAACGGTTAATTTTCAGATGGGTGTCAGCCACTAGTTGGAAACAGCAGGCCACTTTTCTCAATTTTGCCTAATAACTCAAATTTCTAGAAAATTTAGCATTGAAAAATAACTGGAGGAGAGCATCTACACAAGTAAGTGTGTTATGCTGTTGCTGAGTTAAAATTCATTTTTTAGTAGTGTCTAAAAATTAGTAAATCCATTTGACAATAAAGAAATGGCCACTAAACATAGTTGGACATTACCATGATCTAGCTGGACTGCCTAATCTCTGGTTATTTTTAAGTCAATTCAGTCCATATGTGTATAATACATGAAAAAAAACCAACAGTTTTCACTCAACAGCAAACAGGATGAACATTAAAAAGCCAAAATTCAATGTGATGTGGGGCAAGAATGAATTTTCCAAACTAGAATCAGGGGTGCATGCCACTTATTCTAATATAATAACTTGGAAAAGAAAACTGTCTTAGATAAAGCTAACACACAGAAACATCTGCTAGTACTGTGCACCCATGTGTTTGTTAGCTTTCCCACATTGTACCTTTTTTAAAATGGAATTTTTGCTGTCGCTGTTTCCTCTTGTCCACTTCCTCCATTTTTCTCCAGCTCCCTTCCCTGCTGTCAACTGCAGGACCTTTCTTTTGACTGGGTGGCGCAGCCTTCTTTGAGGCCACTGTTTAGGGCACAAGTGCTATTAAAATGGTGCGACCAGTATATTCTCCAATTCCGAAAGGCGATACACATCATCTTCACAATGTGTCTCACCTTCATCAGACAAGAGGAATGGAAGTCCCAATAAGAAAGCATTCCCTCAAACCTGAACCTCTAAGCAGGAACAGAGCGCTGCTGCACCCCAGACAGGCGTTTCTGGAGAACAAACGTAAGATAATGTACCTCTCTTGGCTTTTCTCTTCCTCTTCCTCTGAGTCTTTGTCAGAATCCTCCTGCTTTCTAATTTTCTTCTCCTTTTGCTTTGGTGTATTTTTTCTCCCCAGTAGTAGTTCGTTTTCCTTCTTCTCTGCAGTTTCACTGTCATCATCTACATCCTTATTTTCTGTATCATTCTCTCTTAATTTGTCTTCTGTTTTTTCTTCTTCAATTTCCTTTTTAATAGAATTTGCATCTCGAGCAATTCTCCTTCGTCCCTAGTAGAAAGGATGAAAACTTTAAAGGAATTATCACTACAAAGGGGAAAAAAATATAGAAAAATGTTATCTTTTTCTTAAACCATCATGGCAATGACTAGTCTTCTTTCTAGCTTGAGACATGATACTGATAACCCGTCAACTCCTGTGTACTTTTTGCTTCCTCTCAAAGTAAAAAATCAACCCGTGTAAATTACTTATGTCCAAATCTATCACGTCCCCTGGCTACATACTACATGAAAAATAAAAATTTTCTCCTGTGTTCACTATATTATTTTATCTCATTTTAATACTTCTTGACTACAATAAAAATTTTTAAGAATTATCTAAGTGTCAATGATATGTTAATAAGAAAAATAAATCAGTCCCTTAATTTTCTGGAAGTTCTTTCATCTCTAACTCTATTGTTTACTAAGATAAAATTTACATTATCACTGTATTTTAAAATAACTGAATTGTATTAATGCCCGAAAAGTGAGCTTATTTCTTTGCATCTAGAGAGCTCACTAGGCCAGCAGTAACTTGTTAATACCTCAGCAGCTGTTATCCAGTCTCTAGTTGCCTGCTCAACTGACCAGGAAACTGTTGAGCCATTTCATTTTCTCCTAAATTCTCCTTCCAGTCAACTTCTGCACACTGGCAGAATTCCCCCCTACTTGAAATAAAGTGAGGATTAAAGGGAAAAAAAGAGCCAACAACTTTGGGAGCACTAGAATACTTTACAATTATTATCTCAGTTTAACAAATGTTTTGCCTAGTTCCTGACTATGTACTATTTGAACATCAACAGTAGGGGGAAAAAAAAGAACTTAAGTTCCATGAGTGTAGGGTCTTTGTCTTACTCACGTCTATAACCTCAGATCTAAACAGTGTCTGGCACATGGGCAGGTACTCTTTTAAGAATTTGTAGGTAAATGAATGAAAGCATCTGTTATCCATAAAATTTTAAATTTGTATAACTTGTACCTTTGTCCCAGAAATCTCATTTTTAGAAGTCTGTATTCAGATAAATAAGGAGGACATTTTTACAAGTCTCTATATTTAGATAAATTTGGAGGACATTTTTGTAAGTATATTTACTGCAGTGCTTTCTGTAATCATAAAAAACTGGAGAAAATTTTGAGGAAGGTAAATTTATGGTACATCAATACTATGCAATAGTCTGCAGATATTTTACATAAGATGAGGAAGCTCTTTATGTAATGACAAGCAAGTATGTCCACAATACATAGAATGGGGTATTATTCAGTCTTAAAAAGGAAGGAAATTCTAATCCATACATGGATGAACCTTGAAGACCTTCTGCTGAATGAAATAAACCAGTCACAAAAGGACAAGTACTATCTAATTCCACTTATATGAGATATCCAGAGTAGTCAAATTCATAGTGACATAAAGTAGACTGATGGTTACCAGAGGCTGGGGAAGAGAAGAATGAGGAGTTTCAACAGGCCGAGTTTCAATTTCCCAAGATGAAAAAAGTTTTGGAGATAGATGATGGTGATGGTTATAAGACAATATGAATGTAGTTAATGCCACTGAACTGTGCATGTAAAAATGGTTAAGATGACAAATGTCATGTTTCTTTACCATAATCTTTAAAAATTAAGAAAAGAAACAAAGTACTCTGGAGGTTTCATGAAATTCACCAGAAAGTGCCACTTACTAAGTAAAATGGACAGTTTTAAAAAATGGTTTCTGAGCAAATACAAGAGATGACTTCGTCGTGTCTTTTATTAAATACAATTTCACTTACAAATAGCTGTGAAAAGAAGAGAAGCGAAAAGCAAAGGAGAAAAGGAAAGATATAAACATCTGAATGCAGAGTTCCAAAGAATAGCAAGAAGAGATAAGAAAGCCTTCTTCAGCGATCAATGCAAAGAAATAGAGGAAAACAACAGAATGGGAAAGACTAGGGATCTCTTCAAGAAAATCAGAGATACCAAGGAACATTTCATGCAAAGATGGGCACAATAAAGGACAGAAATGGTATGGACCTAACAGAAGCAGAAGATATTAAGAAGAGATGGCAAGAACACACATAAGAACTGTACAAAAAAGATCTTCATGACCCAGATAATCATGATGGTGTGATCACTGACATAGAGCCAGACATCCTGGAATGTGAAGTCAAGTGGGCCTTAGAAAGCATCACTATGAACAAAGCTAGTGGAGGTGATGGAATTCCAGTTGAACTATTCCAAATCCTGAAAGATAATGCTGTGAAAGTGCTGCACTCAATATGCCAGCAAATTTGGAAAACTCAGCACTGGCCACAGGACTGGAAAAGGTCAGTTTTCATTCCAATCCCAAAGAAAGGCAATGCCAAAGAATGCTCAAACTACCGAACAATTGCACTCATCTCACACGCTAGTAAAGTCATGCTCAAGATTCTCCAAGCCAGGCTTCAGCAATATGTGAACCGTGAACTTCCAGATGTTCAAGCTGGTTTTAGAAAAGGCAGAGGAACCAGAGATCAAATTGCCAACATCTGCTGGATCATGGAGAAAGCAAGAGAGTTCCAGAAAAACATCTATTTCTGCTTTATTGACTATGCCAAAGCCTTTGACTGTGTGGATCACAATAAACTGTGGGAAATTCTGAAAGAGATGGGAATACCAGAACACCTGACCTGCCTCTTGAGAAATTTGTATGCAGGTCAGGAAGCAACAGTTAGAACTGGACATGGAACAACAGACTGGTTCCAAATAGGAAAAGGAGTACGTCAAGGCTGTATATTGTCACCCTGCTTATTTAACTTATATGCAGAGTACAGCATGAGAAAAGCTGGGCTGGAAGAAACACAAGCTGGAATCAAGATTGCCAGGAGAAATATCAATCACCTCAGATATGCAGATGACACCACCCTTATGGCAGGAAGTGAAGAGGAACTCAAAAGCCTCTTGATGAAAGTGAAAGTGGAGAGTGAAAAAGCTGGCTTAAAGCTCAGAAACATTAAAACATTCAGAAAACGAAGATCATGGCATCCGGTCCCTTCACTTCATGGGAAATAGATGGGGAAACAGTGTCAGACTTTATTTTTTTGGGCTCCAAAATCACTGCAGATGGTGACTGCAGCCATGAAATTAAAAGACGCTTACTCCTTGGAAGGAAAGTTATGACCAACCTAGATAGCATATTCAAAATCAGAGAAATTACTTTGCCAACAAAGGTTCGTCTAGTCAAGGCTATGGTTTTCCTGTGGTCATGTATGGATGTGAGAGTTGGACTGTGAAGAAGGCTGAGCACGGAAGAATTGATGCTTTTGAACTGTGGTGTTGGAGAAGACTCTTGAGAGTCCCTTGGACTGCAAGAAGATCCAACCAGTCCATTCTGAAGGAGATCAGTCCTGGGTGTTCTTTGGAAGGAATGATGCTAAAGCTGAAACTCCAGTACTTTGGCCACCTCATGCGAAGAGTTGACTCATTGGAAAAGACTCTGATGCTGGGAGGGATTGGGGGCAAGGAGAAGGGGACGACAGAGGATGAGATGGCTGGATGGCATCACTGACTCGATGGACGTGAGGCTCAGTGAACTCTGGGAGTTGGTGATGGACAGGGAGGCCTGGCGTGCTGAAATTCATGGGGTTGCAAAGAGTTGGACTCGACTGAGCGACTGATCTGATCTAATCTGATTACAATAACTGAACTCCTTTCACAATGTGGTAAATTTTTTTTTCTACTTCTAAAATTTGATAAAACCTACTGTGTAGACATCATCAGACAATGATCAAAACAGTGGGTGACAATTCCTGACTTGAATTATATATTAATGGAGAGGAAGAGCAGAGTTAGAAGATAAAACCAGGATGCATGTGACTAGGAAAGAAGGCAGGGCATGAAAAACTGCCACAAGAGCTGTACAGTGTGTTGTGGAGTAAGTAAAGAGAAAGCAAAGATCCCACCTGGCTGAGGACACAGGTATTATAAACAGGAGATTCATTCACTCAACCATCTAGTAAGTCCTTAATATGTGCAAGGCACTATTCTAGATGCCTGGGATCTCTGAACGAATGGAATAACACTAATCCCTGCTGTTGTGGAGTGTGATTCTAGTCCAGAGTATGGTAAAAGAAACAATAAATAATAAACAGAATAAATAAGTAAATTACAGACAAAGCAACATTAGAGGGATTGAACAGGATAGGGGCTTCCCAGGTGGCTCAGTGGTAAAAGAATACACCTGTCAAAGGAGGAGATGCTGGTTTGATCCTTGGGTTGGGAAGATACCCTGGAGGAGGAAATGGCATCCTGCTCCAGTATTCTTGCCTGGAGAATCCCATGGACAGAGGACCCTGGCAGACCTAAACATGAGATCACAAAGAGCTGGACACGACTCAGTGACTGAGCAGACATGCTTGACCAGGATTTGCTTCAGTGAGGTGACACGTTAGTAAAAGACTCAAAGGAAGTGAATATTTGAGACTGACCTCACTTGAGAATGGCTTGAACAGATATAAATAGAGAACAAGAGAAGGAATGGTTTTTAAGGTAAAAGAAATAATATGTGATATATTTAGAGAAAGGGAGTGAAGCTAGCCTGGCTGAAGCATAACTAAATACTACAAAATAAACTAGGTTCATAGGAGTATTTTTGTATATATCTGAAATCGCCCATATTAAAAAGACTAAAATAATGCTTAAAAAAATAGATAAAATTAGTATTAAGTACTCACCCTTGGAGATTTTAATTCTACTTCTTCTCTTTCACTTTCACTGTTTGAATCAATATTTTCCTCAGGTTCACTCTTCACTTCTACTAAAGGCATTTCTTGATCTACTTTTGGAGCCTCTTCCATGGATTCTTCTAAGTCTTTTTTTTCCTCTTTTACTTTTGGTTCATGGTGGTGAATAGTTCTGAACTGAATATTTGCAGAACGGCAGTACTCCTCAAAACCATAGAGATACCTAAACAAATGATATTTCATTTTAAGAAATATTAGTCATTATATTTAACTTGAGAACTATATATTAAACAAATATTTTTTGAAAAGTAAAACTCAAGCCTTTTAATACAAAGTACTTTTCCTGTTACTGGTTTCTTGGTGTTTTATATAGGATAGTAGAAATACTGACCAGAAAATAAAATTTCTTTCCTGAAAAATCTGAGCTTGTGATAATGGAACACAGCTATCATAGTTTTAATATGAAGACTGTTCACTATAAAAGATACAATTCTATAACATGTAATTTCAGACAATTAAAGATACTGCCTGTATCTCTAATTTTGAAAACAAAATCCAAACATGAAAAATGGAGTAAAGCAGACTTGTGGCACTGGAGCGATTGGGGGCAGGAGGAGAAGGGGACAACAGAGGATGAGATGGCTGGATGGCATCACTGACTCGATGGATGTGAGTCTGGGTGAACTCCGGGAGTTGGTGATGGACAGGGAGGCCTGGAGTGCTGCGATTCATGGGTTTGCAAAGAGTCAGACATGACTGAGCGACTGAACTGAACTGAACTTTCAATCACAGTATCCACTAAACTAAACCTTTTTATGTACCTTCTCTAACTTTAATGTTCTTTGATGTGTTCTTATTTAACTGTTAACAAATTAAATGGAAAATATTCCTTGTAATTATGTATTCTTTGATGAATAAACTATACTACTTACTTTCTATAAGCAGTTTTTACATTGTAGGAAGCAGCTGAATTCAAAATAGGAATGCCAAGGTCCATATAAATTTGCTTCCATACAGCACCACTATCAATCTGGAAAATTAAGTTTTTATTTGTTAACGTTTGCAAAGGGAAATAATCTTTATACTAATATTCTATGTTCATTAAGAAAATGTGTTTATTACCTAAAGTACATATAACAGTCCAACACTAGACAATTTTAATTTTCATTACAGTCTTACTTACACTGTCACATCCACCTTGATGATAAACCAGTCTGAAGAGCTTGAAGAGGTTGAGATCTTTATAGCCCAAAACAGGTGGTTTGTTGATTGGAGTACCTTTTTAATATTGAAGAGCCAAAATACAATGTTAATTTCAATGGAAAATACTAAGTTGAAAACAAAGCTTATCAATTTCTAATTTTCCAAATATCATTAATCAGAGGCATATATTTTAAAGATGCTCAAATTAGGTAAGACAACACAAAATATTCTCTATATTCTTTATACAGCATTGTGGTGATCTTTAGATTTATTATACTTCCAGAACTAGTAAAATCACCTCTCTAACTGCCACTGAATTTGGATAAAACTGAATCAAACCTTGGGCCTGCAAGGTGTAGCCAATAATGCTGCTGCTTCAAGAAGCCTGGGCAAAAACACACACAATGAAAAGGGCACATTTTAGGCCATGGTTTCATTTTTACTGCTTTAACACAAATGTTAAGACTGTTGGTAGTAATCTGAAGGATCATTTCTGAAGGCCACAAAATGTCTAGGACCAATGTATCTGAGGATTTCCAAGGACTGATGTAATATCACGAACTATGATTTATAAAGGCTCTATTTCTTCTAACTTTATTAGAAGAAATCCTTCTCTATTTAGATAGGAGCTAATCCGTTATGTTTAATTTGTTGAGACCAAGGGTCAGACTAGATTACTTGCCACAAAAACAGCATTAGTAAATAATGGGTATGTAGATTTACATTATGATTGTTCACTTTCTATTACTCAATTATTATTATAATATTTTCTGGTTTTATAAGTCTCAAGGAGATAAAATTTAACTACATTACAACTACTTTTCCTCTACATTTGTACTCAAAATAGATATTAGTAGTTGTAGTATCTATTTGTACTCAAAATAGATACTAGTAGTACTAACAGTAGTAGTAATAAAGTAGATGTCTTTATTCCCAATACTTAATTACTATTATCAGCTATAATTGATCCTTAGGCTAAAAATACAAATCCATATACCCATGCTTTAAGCAAAAATGATATATAAACATAGAACATAAAACAGTAAAAAAAAAAAAAAAAAAAAGTCTACCTTTTGGGTTGGGGGGACATGATGCTGCACTAGTTCCCAGATCAGGGATTGAACTTGGGCCCATGACAGCAAAAGCACCATGTCCTAAACACTGGACTGTCAGGGAATTCCTAGAAATGTCTATTTTTAAATAATAAGCATGAAAATACCTCTGTCTTCCATAAACTTATAAAGCTGTTGGAGGAAGTTGTCCCTCTCTTCAGGATCAGGTTCTTCCTCAGGCTGCAAAGGTAAAACATAAATATATACAACAACGAACAAAAGGAGGATATACTGTCCTCTTTTTTATTTTTTGTTTTGTGAACCCCAAATTTTACTGAACCCAGAAAATATGAATTTTTTTCAAAATCCTATGTCAGATTTTAATTCATACTTTGATACAGCTAGTTTGATGCAACTGTCAAGATACACAGTCTCTACTCTTTACCCAATCTATCACTTGAAACTTCCCTTCAATTATAACCATGGGGACTAAGGTTAGCCATGCGGAAAAGGTTCTGGAATGGACTGAGAGTATTTTTACCTCATTTGTTGTTTTTTAAAAAAATCCTCAAAATACCATGTGTTCTGAGTGAATATATTGATAGGTGAGCATAATAATTACAAACATGATACTTTCAAGTAATCCACATACATTAAACTTGTTACTGTTGAATATAAACTAGAGGCAGAAAAGTCACATGGCAAAGGTTATTTGTTTGGATAGCACAATGTTTTAGAGAAACTTAAATGAGCCACATAAATTTTATTTTGTCTCAGACTCCACCAGCCCCTCTTGCTTCACAGTAGCCTGCTTTTCTCATTTGTCTTTCATGCATGGCCTCTGTAGTTGACTTTGCAACCCCTTAAAATAGAACAATGAACATTATTTCTTAGGGACAGAAACTAAATACATACTAAAATTGAGCTCTATGGAAAAAAAAGAAAAACTAATGGAAACATTCATGCAGAAACAACTATTCCTACAAATACCTATTTGTTTGTTATGTTTTACTAATTATAGAAACCTAATAATTTCTTCTTATACAGACAAATGGATTATGGGTTTTAATAAAATATTTCCCTTTCTGATAGACTACTTAAAAACTGGTATTTGGGAAAATTAAGAAAACATATATATATATATTTCTTCCATATAAATCATAATTTAATTTCAGAGTACCACTATTTTTGTGTTCCAAAAGAATTCAAAGCCATACTCAAGGCAAAGGCAGTGTCAAGCAATAAACATTGAGACTTCACAAGTTCAAAGAGCAATAAGCCCATTAAAGTCATGTATTTTCAAAAAAATTTAATAGCTAATAATATAGCCAAGGTCAATAAATATGTAGTTGATTAAAATCTATTTTAAAAAATGATGCCATCTAGGTCAATTAAAATATATAATTTTTAAAAAGCATCAGGCAGTCAAGAGAAACGGAGTAAGATCTTTTAGTACAATCTCGTTTTTTTCTTTTATTACATTAAGAAAGATTTCTAACATTGGAGTAGTTTCACTTTAATAAAAATATAAAGAAACTTAAGTCAAAGTTCTAGTAAGCCTCAAAAATTAGCAATATACAGACTTTATAATCACTACAGAGTTAACAGAGGTGTTTACTATACTAAATGCTCAAACCAACAGGTGGCAATTTTTCCCCAAGTAAATTAAAAAATTTTGCTTTTTCAAGTTTTTGTTTTTCAATTTATTTATTTCTGGCTGTACTAAGTTTTTGTTGCTACACAGGCTTTTCTGTAGTTGCAGTGCACAAGCTTCTCATTGCAGTGACTTCTACTGTTGCAGAGCATGGGTTCTAGGGCACACGGGCTTCAGTAGTCGTGGCACGTGGGCTCAGCGGTTGGGGCTCCCAGGCTCTAGAGCACGAAACACTCAGTACTTGTGGGGTATGGGCTTAGTTGCTCCACAGTATGTGGGATCTTCCTGGATCAGGGACTGGACCCATGTCTCCTGCATTGGCAGATGGACTCTTCACCACTAACCACCAGGGAAGCCCCCTTTGCAAGGTTATTAAAACAACTGCCAATGAGTTAACTCAACTGAGTAATCTGGCAGCCTATGAATTATTTCAGATGTGAATTTTAAGGAATTCTGGTATGGGGAAAAACAAAAACAACTTATAACAGACTGGCTCTATGCTTTGGCTGTCCCTCATAATCATAATAGTCTCTCCTCAGACTAATACCTCATTTTTAGTATTTATCATCCTACAGAATTTAAAGACTGTTGTATCCAGTACATGTAAAAAGCAAAAACTTTTTTTAAAAAAAACATTGATTTGAAACCAAAGTTTCTCCTAAAAGCTAGTAAATAAAATGAACCCATCAAATGCAAATTTGACATTTATTAAGGTTTTACCAAACATTTTATAAATTTTTAATGCTGAAGAATATAGCTTTATAGATAAAAAGTCAATAATTTAAATTTATTGGAATTAAAAGTTAGTGACTATTAAGAGTGGTTTATGTCCATGAGAAACCATGGCCCTAAAACAAGATATAAATGAATAAAGAATTTAAGTTAAAAGCAACTGCCTGAGAGAAAATTTATTTCAATTAAAAAATATAAGATGAGGCTATACACAAAGTTTTAAATTTACCTGATGGGTCTTTGCAAAAATCAAAATTTCTTAATCTAATAAGTAATTTCTTACACAATCACTTTTTAAAAATTAGCTATCGTGTTAGTCACCTTAGAGTAAAATTGCATACAGTAGAAAAACAATGTCTCCAACTAGAAGACTCTGCCTTTAAGACTAGAATATTAGGACTTGTGTTTGCTATCACAGTGTGCTTTCTCTGCTCACAGTATTCTCACACCTACAGGGTCTATCTCCTGGTCAGGAGCCAGAGGGTGCTGCATCCCTCAAGGGTTTTGGAGTTGGAGTCGTAATAATGGGAGGTAGAGTACACGAGACTGCTGATGAGCTTTCTTCCCTTAATTTAGTCAAACATGTGAAGCTAACTATGCATCCAGTAAAATGTCAGCAAAAGAGAGTTAAGGATATAGAAGAGGCATGAATATGTTCATAATTTCCAGAAACTTACAATTTTAGTTAGTAGCAATAGCCACTCTACCTGGTATTACAGGTAGCTGTGTATCTATATGTGTGCTCACTCAGTTGTGTCCAACTCTTTGTGACCTTTTGGACTGTAGTGTGCCAGGCTACTCTGTCCATAGGATTTTTCAGGCAAGAATACTGGAGCAGGTTACCATTTCCTCCTCTAGGGGATCTTCCTGATCCAGGGATCAGACCGTCATCTCTCACACTGCAGGTGGATTCTTTACTGCTGAGCCATCAGGGAAACCCTATCTACTATTATTTTATGAAATTTCTAATTTTGGATAGTATGTCCTCAAATTCAGCTCAAACATTTTTGATCATGATGAATCACAGACTTCTACCACAATTAAAATGAGAAGGCACTTTCGGCCTTCCACTTTGGGGCCTCAAGTCTGGCAGGAGGTGGAGAAATATAAAACCAGTCAATTCAACAAAATGTGACATGTCATGATATGGTTTGTTAGATGATATACTAGAGAATCAGAATTGGACACTGAGCGTAGATACGAGGTTTGAGAGAGCTAAATAAGAATTAGGTCAGAGTTATATTTTTAAAAGTTCTCTGCCAAGAATAAGTTTGATGGATTGGAAGGGAAACGGGAGCTACTGTCACAGTCCTCAATGAGGAAAATCAATGCCTGAATTAGTCTTGCCACCTGATGATGGAAAGATGACCCCTCCCCTGAAAGAAAGAGTAAGAGAGCACGCAGGAGAGTGAGAGAGAGGTGTAAACGCTGGTGTTTGTACTCCTCAAAGTTTCAATGTGTTAAAATACTCAATAAATTCCATGAGGTTAAAGACAAGCTGATTTTAGTCACAATTTTATCATCAATGACTGGCATTTAGTTTTATTATTTTGTGTCCTAAATTTAATTTATTCCAAGAGGAATCACATTTTTATATACTTAGTTTTAAAAAACCCACTTCAATGCAGTACAGAGAACAGATTGGAGTAGGCAAAGCACGGAGAGATGTGGAAGAACAAGTTGCTATTGTAGCAGTCTAGCTAAGTTGAAAGAGAAGAGTGGCTTAGACTAGGGTGACAGACTAGAAAGAGGCAAGAGTGAGAAGATTAAGGTGACTTTCATTTATCTAGCTTGAGTAATTGGGTGAATGGTGCTTCCATTCAAATGAATTAGGAACAAACAGGGAAAGGATAGATTTTGGGGAAAAGATGAGTACAGTCTTGCACATATTGAGTCTGAGGACTTACAAAATATGAAGAAATCCTCATTGAAAGTTTAATAGAAACGTCTGGAGCTTCTAAGAAGAGATATAAAGGCAGAAACTAATATAACATTGTAAAGCAACTACACTCCAATAAAAATTAATTTTAAAAAGGACATGGGACATCTTTGATGCACGTATAGATTTGCAGTCAGTACATCATTTAGTTAGGAAGTCAACCAGAAATGAAAGAATTTGAGCAAACTCCATGAGATAGTGAAGGACAGAGGAGCCTGGTGTGCTGCAGTCCATGGGGTCGCAAAGTTGAACGTGACTTAACAACTAAATGACAATGAACAACAAAACAAGAAAAAAATGTAATATCATGTATGTCAGGTGATTTTAGAAGGCAGGCAAGTCAAAGATGCTGAATACTACTAAGGAGTCAAATGAAATCATGACAAAACTTTGTTGGACTTGGCACAAAAATTTGTTGAACTTGGCACAAAAATTTGTTGGAGGTCACTAGTGACCTCAATAAAGTTGTTTTAGGTGTGGTGAAGTACAAGAGGCATTACAGGAAAACAGCACAGTGTATATAACTCTGAGCAATCTGGCCATAAGGTGGAGGGGTTGATGGAAGGAGTCTGGGCAGTTTCCAGAAGGCTGGAAGAGATGTAAGCACGTTTTAAAAGGCTGATAAGAAGAATAAGAGAAAGGAATAGATAAAAAGATGCTGGGAAGAAAAGGGATACATCACAGGCTAAGACAAGGAAGAAGGGAATGAGATCCCTTCTTATGAGATCCCATAAAAAGAGGGACTCATCTTACAGAAGAGGACAACATATTATTAACTGTACATTAAGGAAAGAAGAGCAGGCAGGCACGGTTTAGAGCTGGCTCCCAGTGTGAAGTTCCTAATCTCTTTCCTAAGTGACCGGAGTAGGGGTAGGGTTGTTGGCATAAAGGAGACAATGATTATAGAAACTGAGAACTGACTAACAGTGTTGAAGGCCTAAGGAAATTTGTTAATGATAAATTACAGTCGTTATCATTCTTCTCTGTAGGGTACACTTAAATAGAAAATTTCAAAAACCACATATCATGCATGATACATTCATTATGTAGTAAGACACTGTTTCATAATTTCAGAAAACAGTTTAACAACCACTTGCCTATATAACAAATTAGTAATTTCTCCCACCCTATTTGAAAAGGTTCACTCATCTTACTTTCAGTCATCAAGCTGTGGTTCGGATGCTATTAAATCTAAGGCTTTAAAGTCAGTTATACTACCGTAACTATAAGACATTTTTTTATAAATGCATAAAAATGTAGCAGTATTTGTGTGTACAAATGTGCAATCCTCATTAATCTGATTAGGTGATTCTAATTTGGTTAGAGTTTTATACTAGCACTGTGAAAAAAAGGTTTCGCTAAATACATTAGGTCATTTTTGCTTGCTTATTTAATAGGCTAAACTTTAGCAAATAAGTTATATTTGAATGCAAGCTAAAATTTCACTTATTTACTGAAAATTGGCTTTATAACACTTGCTTAAAAATACTTAGTTGACAGCTGTAGTTATTAGATATACCTAAAATAGTAACACTACCTTTATATTTTTCTATCAATTTTATTGATTTAATAGTATTTTTCTGAGTTATCAAGCATTTACTATAGGTTTATACCTAAAGTGATCTTGAATGATCACTAATAAATGCCTTTACAGTTTATCTAAAAAAGGCATAAACACACACAAATAACACTTGATTTAAGTATTCAAATTTCCATGAATTAAAAAAATCAGGCACTTATGATTTTTATAATAACGGAATATAATCCTAGGAATTAAAAATAACAGTGATTTTTAGAAATTCAACAATTGGAAAAATGTGAATCAATACTTCTAAACAAAAAAGAGCATTTTTTATAAAAATTCACTAAATTCAAATTTTCATTCCTAAGTATGAAAGCAGAGAAGATTTTTGGGAGGTTCCAACATATAAGCCTACCTATAGCAAATCAAAAGGATAAAAGAGCTAAGACTAGTCAAATTCAGTCTTCTAAACAATCACCTATTTATTTTATTCTTAGACAACTGTCCTACATTGATCCAAAGTGAATATAAATCAGGAGTATATGAATACCTGATATCATTGTTTATGTTTACACTGACTTTTCAGTTTCAAAATTCAAAAGGAAATTCAGTAATATCTTTTCTAATATAATACCCACAAAAATATTCTTCAGAATCTTTTTCAATATAATTATCAATAAGTTAAAGTCATCAAAACTTCCTATCAGACTCTCAAGCCTCTTCCTCAAGCCTCAAGCATGAAATATGTATCTTGTACTCAAATCCTAAACCACTAATGCTCAGAAATTCAAAATAATATTAAGTAAAAAAGATGCTCCTCCATGGTAAATCTCAAATTTCCTTATTAAGGCAATGTTAGGGCACTCAAAGTATCAAATATAAAAACAAGGTCCACTGCCCATTAGCGCTGCAGAAGTGTCTAACACTTGTTTGATTCTACTGCATAAAATTTACAAACACCAAATGGCAGGCTAAAGTACTGTTATAGTGGTTATAAAAGCTCTTTTTTATCATTGTGAAGCAATATTAAATCTTCATGAAAAGCACAGTATAACTAAATTTTGGAAGAATGAAATACAATGTAATGTAACAGCCTAGCCTCACTCATGTAGTAAAGGCCTATAATGACTAAGCCAGGTAGGCCCTGGCTTATCAGATTTTAATTCCCTTTCATACCATACCCACTTTTTTCCTTTGCTAAATACAGATTAAAATGCTTTTCAGTTTTACAATACATCAAATTTTAAAAATTACTGTTCAAGACAGGTTAGAATGATTCAGCATCCAAATCTTAAATCCAAGAGCATGAAATGCAGCTGATTTTTTTTCCCAAAGCAACCAAAATCTCACAAGAAAATCTACTTGTATAGCCACAGAAAATGAAGAAATTAGTTTCATTAGGCAATACAATAAAGCATATGCTAAGAAAATTAAAATATGAAATATAGTTTTAAATTATCATATAATCAGTAACCACATTTTGTGATTTTGCTTTTTCTTTTTCAGTAGACGAAAAGCATCTTGGTTCACTTAATTTTAACAGGTTCATAATTTAAGTAATAGATTTTAAGAAGACATTCTCCTTACAAAGGTCCTTACCTTTTTAAATTTCTTTACTTACTACCTGCAAACAATAGGTAGCCTGCCTCTGCTCTTAGTCTTTTTTACTAACATTTACTCACAGCTTAAATAAAACATTATGACCTTTATGAAATTAATAGCTATAATAAGAACACTATTTATTACTTACTATTTTATGGCCATCATCTTTAACCTTACTACAAAGCCTTTTTAAACCTCTTTGTTTAAAATTTCAGGGTTTTTTTGGGGAGAGGGGGAGGGAGGGAGTAGGGAAATTGCATTTTGAAAGGGATACCAATTAAAAGTATTAACAAAAATAAAGAGACTAATGTATTTCAGTATTTTCCAATATAAGATCCTAACTTGAATGTTTAAAAAAAAAAAAAAAAAAAAAAAGGCAAACCCAGACTGCAACAGTTCACACCCTGAAAATGTGGCCTATTTACCTTGAAAACATATAATCTATAAATAAATACAGATAAAAATACAAAAATCACATTTAATATTTAGACTTTAAATCCTGAATTTTGCCAAACTGTCATTAGCATTTTCATTTCAAAATCTATCTTATGTTTCAGAAAAATAGCCTTCATCCTCTAATATTCTAAAAATAGATTCCTACTGTCTCTTTTACATGAAACAATTAAGCTCAGTTACGAGTCCTACCATATCAGCCACATCATCAATATCTAAAATTCTTATTTAACCTCATTTTTGGCAATCAAAATGGTAACATATAAAAAAAAATCTTACCTATATGCTGCATTTTCTTTCACATGCAAAATGGTTAGATTCTCCTTCTACTTAATCAGTACAGTGTCTGAACATCTTTCAGTCTGACTTGCAAATATTTGCTTTCCCTCTTAGGGCATAGCATCCGCAGGGTTATACAGCACTACTTACATTCTCTTCCACATAAAAATCAGACATTACATGAAAGGAAAAGAAAGACAGCCCATTTCAAAGCATCTGGCAAACCTCCATTGGCAACCTGCCAAGCCTCTGCAAAACCTTCCTGTCTTTCCGAGCATGCTCACTTAAAACCAACAGCACGTTACTATGGCAACTCTGTAGGCAGCCTGTAAGTATGAACCGCCATTCTGATTTCAGAGTGCAAAAAACCAAATACTGCAGGGGAAGTAAAAGGAAAGAAATACCGTATACCCTATATCACACAAAAGTATACTCATTTTGCTTTATAAATTCATATTTGTGTATGCTAAAAAGAAACGAGCACTCCATGTTTTCCAAGCAAATATTTTTGATGCTCAAATAGGTCTTCTTTTTCAATAAACTCGTTCTCTTTGTCTGCCACCAAGCCCCTTTACCTCAAAACAGCCAAAAATATACTGAATAGTTTATATCACTTAGCAAAACATTGTTGAACAAATAGACGACAATATTCATGTAAGCAATTATGTGGACCTTCATGAATGATTTCCTACAATTACATATACATTCTCAAGAACACAGTGATATTACAAAGAAAACCATTAACACTTATAAAACAGAATCTGAATCTTCTCTATGATTTATTCAACTGCCAAACAAAATATTCTTTCAGTTTAGATACGATTTTTTTAATCCCCATTATCCTTGAGATACTGTGAAATGTCTAAAAGAGTTGAGATTTCAAAGTTCAGACAAAGCAGACCTGGGTTCAAATCTCTGTTCTCCACATTTGAGCTCTGCCATCTTGGGAAAGTTACTTAACCTTTCTGACTCTCACTTTTCTCTTTAAAGTAGAATAGTAACAGTCACTCCATCTAGCAGTAATTTAAATGAGTTAACTAACACATGGAATATACCTAAAAGGTACACTGTCTTCCTCCACGGTTATTTGGAAAAGATGTTAATAAATGCACTTGTTGCTCATTTATCCTGAAAAGTTCTTCTATGTAATCTCTTATGTGTGTGTTAAGTTGCTTCAGTTGTGTCCAACTCTGTGTGACCCTATGGACTGGACTGTAGCCTGCCAGGCTCCTCTGTCCATGGGATTCTCTAGGCAAGAATACTGGAGTGGGTTGCTGTGCCCTTCCCCAGGGGATCTTCCTGACCCAGGGATTGAACCCATGTCTCTTGTCTCCTGCATTGGCAGGCAGGTTCTTTACCACTAGCGCCACCTGGGAAGCTCCTGTAATCTCTTACCCACTAAAAATTAGTTCTGATTTGCCTACTAAGCTGAAAGCCATGAAGATCCTCCTCCTTCAAATAAAGCTGAGCTAGAAAAAGACAGCAACAAATAAACAATCTAACCACAGGGAAAATATCGCTGGTGACTGCAGCCATGAAATTAAAAGACGCTTTCTCCTTGGAAGGAAAGTTATGACCAACCTAGATAGCATATTCAAAAGCAGAGACACTACTTTGCCAACAAAGGTCCATCTAGTCAAGGCTATGGTTTTTCCTGTGGTCATGTATGGATGTGAGAGTTGGACTGTGAAGAAGGCTGAGCGCCGAAGAATTGATGCTTTTGAACTGTGGTGTTGGAGAAGACTCTTGAGAGTCCCTTGGACTGCAAGAAGATCCAACCAGTCCATTCTGAAGAAGATCAGCCCTGGGATTTCTTTGGAACAAATGATGCTAAAGCTGAAACTCCAGTACTTTGGCCACCTCACGCGAAGAATTGACTCACTGGAAAAGACTCTGATGCTGGGAGGGATTAGGGGCAGGAGAAGGGGACGACAGAGGATGAGATGGCTGAATGGCATCACTGACTCGATGGACCTGAGTCTGAGTGAACCCCAGGAGTTGGTGATGGACAGGGAGGCCTGGCGTGCTGCGATTCATGGGGTCGCAGAGAGTCGGACACGACTGAGCGACTGAACTGATTATTTTTATAGAGTATTAAACTGTTGGTATATGTTACAAACATGAAATTTCACCTACCATCTCTTCTTCTTCCTTTTTGGCCTCCTTTTCCTTCTCTTCTTCATTTTCTTCAGCTGGGCCATCTTCATCATCACTACTGGATGATTCAAGGATTTCACTTATATCCATTTTCCAATTATCAGGAACAACTCTAGTTTTTAAGAAGATGCTTGCTTTCTGCAGCCCTAAAAGTAAAAATGTATTTCAGCATTTGTTATGCAATTAGCATCATAGAATAGAAAGCCATGACATTCAGAGTCAGAAGATTTGGATTCAAATTCAGCTGTTACTTCTAAAATGATACAGTAAATCTAAATATATTTCATAAGTTACAGTATTATATTAATGTTTATTTTTCTCTAGAGAATACTGTCAGAAATGTTCATGGTAAAACATAAAAAGTACAGGTCAAATGCTTTATCTAGAAACTAAAAAAGGCATCAAAGAAGAACAGATAACAACTCAAAACAGCTCAAATGGTGCCAGAAAATATTGTCTTGTTTTAGTCACTAAATTTGCCATTTAGAGTGTCACACTATGAAATAATAGACTGAGTCATCCTTTTTTTACCTGGTTTAGCAGAGAGCTCAGATTCAGGCAGATTGAGAATGTCTACTTCCTTGATATCCTTTCTTGCTATAGAATAACTAATTTAAGAGAAGAATAAATGGGAGGGAAACCATTATTAAATAAGAATTATCACTTAAATAGTCATGTTAACACCTAGAAAATATAAATCTCAAAATCAAAATTACTTTACCTATAAATTATTTTAAAAAGACCATGTATATCCCAATTCTTAAAAAAAAAAGGGCAAGAGGTAATATAGGCAAAGCTAATATATTAATT
The DNA here is from genome assembly GCF_003369695.1 of Bos indicus x Bos taurus. Classification (NCBI taxonomy): domain Eukaryota; kingdom Metazoa; phylum Chordata; class Mammalia; order Artiodactyla; family Bovidae; genus Bos; species Bos indicus x Bos taurus. Next base: position 64,427,902 of record NC_040085.1, on the reverse strand, counting down.
CTAAAGATGCACATACTCAAAGTACACTAATTTGAGAGCCTCACATTTGTAATATTTCTATTTATGCAACCTTCTTGCACACAGAATGGGGTGGTTCAATCAGCATGGTACTTTCCTTATACTATTTTGATCTTTCATATTTCTCAAATTTACTATGCCATTTAGTAAGAAAAATTCAACAGAAGGTAATATTAAAATATTTTATCATTGTAAGATACATTATGGTATCAAATTTTTCACAGAGAATCACAACTCAATAAACAGATAATTCTACCCTTTTTTAGAAAACAAGCAAAGTTGAGGTTAAGGAAGGCTTCTAAAAAATCTGACTTTTTTTAAAATTAAATTTTATTGGAGTTCAAAATATGACTTTTAATCAGAAAAAACTCAAAATAATTATTCTAGTAATATAAATCCCATTAAAAGTAAATTGCATTTTTCATTATATGAAATGGTACACATGATAAAAATATAGAATTCTTACAATTAGGGAGAAAATCAATACTGTACTTCATTTAAAAACTTTAAAAATATTCTTCTCACATTCAGTTCTATATAAAAATTTCAAGTAAAAAATAACCTACCTACATTATAAAAAACGAAAAGATTTTAGGTAATAACTTCTCAGATTCATAAAATGATTAAGCTTTTAAAAATAAAGTCCTAATTTCCATTTTTTCCCTCCCAGTGTAACACTATTAAGTGATTCATTACTCACAATTTAGAATCGATAAATGATCGAATTAAACACTGGTCTTTTTTCACTGTGATATCATCATTACAACTGGGAGATATTACCTGAAATATAAAATAAGGACATATTCATCATTATTTTCTCTATTCAAAGAAAGAAATGTATTTTCTAAAATAATAATCCTGGATGTCCTAACTTTTTAAAAGGATTGTATTTGACAAGAAATAGGCACACTGTCAATAATAAATTACTTACAAACTATCAATTTATAAGTTTTCTTTAGCATATTGGTTTTCTATATATTTAATTTATACTAATTAAATAATTAATTAATTACCAGTCCACCCTAAAGGAAATCAGTCCTAGTATTCAATGGAAGGACTGATGTTGAAGCTGAAACTCCAATACTTTGGGGCCACCTGAAGAAGAACTGACTCATTTGAAAAGACCCTGATGCTGGGAAAAATTGAAGGCGGGAGGAGAAGGGGACGACAGAGGATGAGATGGTTGGATGGCATCACTGACTCCATGGACATGAGTTCAAGTAAACTCCGGGAGATGGTGATGGACAGGGAGGCCTGGTGTGCTGCAGTCCATGGTGTTGCAGAGTTGGACATGACTGAGCAACTCAACTGAACTGATATACTTAATTTACCCAGCCATTATATTATAAAATGAATAATTAATGAATATACATCATAATGTGACCACTTTAAAAATGTTAGGATTTATTCTAAGCCAAATAATAATTCATTTATTGTTTAAAACAAAATGTATGAGCTATAATGAAAATAAGGCATATTATAATTTTTTAAAATATGCTTGAATCAGGATCTATTTTGAAATCTGGCTGTTTAAAATAAGCACCTAAGTTCCCATTCTTACCAAGGCATGCACAATTTTTAGTTAATTAAACAGACCAGAGAAAATTTGAGTAATGAACTTTCAAAGTTTTTAACATTTAAAAATAACAAATGTCTTAACATTAGTAATTAACCAATCTATTTTTCTGCAGTTTAGTATTAAAAAAAATTAAAGTCTAATAAATTGCTGAAATGTACCTGCTCAACAGTAGCCCCTCTGTGATAATCTAGCACCAACCACAGAACCTTATGCAAGATGGAAATGTTCTCTGTGTGCACTGACCAATACAGAAACAATGAATCACATGGGGGTGAGCACCTTAAATGTGGCCAGTACAACTGAAAGACTGAAGTTTTTATTCTATTTAATATTAATTTAGTTAACAGTTTAAACTTAAATAGCCACATAGGACTCATGGCTATCATATTAAACATTGTATCTCCAGACAATTAAAAAGTCTTGGAAGGAATATCAGCTGTTTTAATATCAGATGGTATTAAATGTTTTTTGTTTGGTGTTGGAAATTATTAGACTAATAATATAGTCTGCCCTCAAGGAGCTAACACTGAAATGGAGGGGTAAATACAAAAAGATACACAAGAAGAATATAACCGAGGAGAGGGACAGTGATACCACTAGGCATAAGATAAAATAAAAATAACTAGGAGGAAGATCCAAATTATCTTCTGCCCTTGATACAAATTACCTTCCCAGTCTTATTTCCTATTATGCCCCTATTCACATCTAATATTTAGCCAAAATGGATTCCCAGAGCACAGTTTCGTGAAGAAACCCCTTCTTTCCTGTTATTCTTATTTTGTTTCTTCTAAGAAAATCCTCTCGCAAAGTTTTCTGCTGACTAACTTTAAATGCTTCAAGTCTCAGCTCAAAAGCACCAGCTTCATGAAGACTTTTTTTTTTGGATTTCTTTCAAATAAATGCAAGGTCTCGGGACAAGAAGACCTAGTATTGAATGCAAACTATCTTATATTACAGTTACTTGGATTATCCCTACATTACACTAAAATCATCAAATGTAAGATTGACTCTTACTCATCTTTTTTCACCTCAGAAATGATAAGCCTGTTGAGTAAAGGCATTTATTATTTTTAAATCTCTTGGCAAATTATGATCTGAGTATTCGGAATCCAAGCCCATTTACTTGTCAGCCTGTACAACTGAAAGGTTCAAAGGACTTTCAGACTTTTCCTATATAAAGTAAATGTACTACATAGGAAGTAAGTCATGTATTTACATGCACATAGAAACCTAAAAAAAAAAAAAAAAGCCCTCAGTTTCTTAAAGGAGTCTAATCTAATCTGGGACATATTTTATGCAAAAATTATTATTAGAGATATAAATGATATCAAAACACAGAGAAGAAGCATACTTATGTTAAAGTGGTTAGGAGAGAATCTGCAGAAAAGGTAGGACTTGAGCTGACCCTTGAGACATATTTAAGAGGAGAGGAAAAGGAAGAGGAGACAGGTATTACCAAGTTTACTGATTCTTCTTGTGAAGTTGTTCTCTTGCCCATACCTTCTCATTCCTTCCCCAAGTAAGCAAAGATTAGTTTTCTCTACCAACCTACACAAGATTTGCCATTTCTAAAGCGAAGGTGTAGCCTTCCTTTCCCTAATACTCTTTGTTCTATTCTCTTGTCTACATCAAGTTTTAAAAATTACTACATAATATTTAACTACAACATTACCTTTTAGATGTTTATAGTAAATTCCACGAGGCCAATGTGTTACAAGTCTCATACATCTTTATTTTCTAAGGTGCTTAAAGAAAACCTGAACTCACTGCAAATCCTCAGTAAATACCCATCAATTTAAGGGGTAAAGGACTGGAGGAGTAAAGGGTCTTCTATGGGGAACAGTTAAGAAAGAGCCTTAAGCAGCCAGCTTACAGTGCAAATGGGACGAAATAAGAACTAGGGCTGACCTCAGATGTCCATCTAAAGAATGCAAAATTGATCCTAATGGAAGTCAGCGCAGGGTTCTTTTTTTGGAGAATGGGACTATCATGATTAAACCAGGATTGTAAAATTTCTTTATAAAAAGTTACTTCTAGAAAATTAGTTTGTATTTAGTGAAGAAGGCATTGAGGCATCAAGTTAAGCAATGCTGGAGGTAAGCAGTATGTATCAGGTAAAAAAAGGTAATGGGAACAGAGTAAAAAAGAGACCACTGGACACATTTTGAAGGAAAAACTGAAAGACCCCAATAAATATCTGGTTATAGAGAACTAAAGAAAGGAAATAACAAAAGAAGACAGTGAAGTATGTGGGACTGGAGGAGGAATGCTTAATTTTGCAAGGAAGTCCAAACTAAATATATGTAACACTCTCAAAATATTTTTAAGTTTCTAAAAATCCATATTAAACAAATATTTTTAAAGGCTAATTAACTTGCAAAAAAACTATACTTACCAAAGCAGGATACCATTCACTCTTCTCAGATGTAGATACCACACTTACAACTTTTCCTAATAATTCGTCGTTGAGACGTCGCTTATCTTCATCTTCCTCTTCACTACTTTCTTCTTCTTTTTCATCTTCGTTACTAAAAGTTAGAATAACTTTATCATGATCTTAACATAAACCATTTTGATACAGTTATTACCCCAGGGTAATAGCTTCTTTATCCACACTGGAATTGAATAGATATTTCCCTGGTCCCACAGAAGTAGTTCTGAGCTATCCACTAGATCAATGAGAATCAGGACTTAGACTCTCATGCCAACCACTGGCTGGGACAGAAAAGCTATATCATCATCAAGTACTTACTGTGCCAAATACATTTTAAGAGACTGCCCTTTGATTTGTTATGCATGCCAGATGCCTGATAATCACTTTAATTTTCTAAAAGGTTATGAAAAGATCTTATCAAATGCATCAGAATGTTTATTTAGTTAACCTATCTGGATAACTAAACAATTAGATAAACTCACAATGAGCAAAAGTCTACAAAACAATTGGCCTGCACTCTTCAAAAGGAACTCTTCTAGATTAAAGGAGACTTAAGAACCACAAAAACTAAATGCAATGCATGATCTTGGACTGAATCCTGGAAACGGAAGATAGTATAAAGACTATTATTGGGACAGTTGGCAAAATCAGAAATATATACTATATGTTATTTAGATAATAGCATTCTATCAGTGTTACCTGTTCTGAATTTGATAATCATACTTTGGTTATATAAGAGAATGTCCGTATATTTCTACACAAACGAGGGGTAAGTAATGATGATTGCAACTTCCTCTCAAATGGTTCAGCCAATTAAAATTATTATTAAAAAATAATAATATATGTATATAAAGAGAGGACATATAAAGCAAATATGCCAAAAAGTTTTAATAATTCAGTGAATCTAAGATGAGTATATGAAAGTTTATTGTATTATGATTTTTCAATTTGAAATGTTTTTGAAATAGGTTAAAAAAAACACATTATTCTCACTTAAAATAGGAAAATCATCATATCAATTAAAGCATTTGGCATGCGCACACAAGCACACCTGTGGTTGTGTGTATGTGTGTGTGTGCATACGCATACACGTGCACATGCTCAGTTGCATCCAACTCTTGGCAACCTCATGGACTGTAGCCCACCAGGTTCTATTATCCATCAAGTTTTCTAGGCAGAAATACTGGAGTGGGTTGCCATTTCCTACTCCAGGGTTTCTTCCTAACCTGGAATGAACCCGTGTCTCTTGAGTCTCCTGAATTGGCAGGTGGATTCTTTACCAGTGCGCCACCAGGGATGCCAAGGAATTTGGCAAAGCAACTCAAAACAAAACTAGCCTGTTTTAAAAAGGGAGTATGATCATTACTTCTATTACTTTGTCCAAGAATTAAGAAAAAGGTCTGCTCAAAGTAAAATGTCTAAAACAAGGACACAAGATATTATGGAAAGGTCACCCAAACAAATTTGGCCACTGTAGAAAAACCACTTGTTTAATGTTGTGGTAACTGTAATGTACGCGAAAACACTCACACAGGCAGAGAGGACCTCCTTCCTCTGTTCATCTTCTTTGCAATTACTGGAGTTCCAAAATGCTCTGGATTTGTTAATGGAAGCTGGTCAAGTGTCTGGATAAGAAACAGACAAATTAAATCACTTCTTGTCTCTATATTAGTAGCTGCTGTTCAATTCAAAATGTTCATCCATGGCACCCTACCTCGCTCTCAGCAAAATGTCTCTCTCCTTTTAGGCAAAGAGAGGTACGTCTCAGTGTTCTCTCATCACCATCATCAAACACTGCAATAAACAAGACATCAGAGAATTTATTCACACTAAATAAAATTAGAACTGCACAGAATGCTACTGTTGCTATTTACCTGGGGCTTAAGAACCATTATGTTAGTCATGCTTCAAAATCTTTTAAATTATACATACCATATTTTGCATTCTACAGATACCAAACAAATACAAGTTAATGGCTGTCCCCAACTGCTTAAGTGTCTCCGTTTACTTCCTCAATTTCTACCACTACAGAACCACCTTCTTAAACCATTAACAACCTAGTCAAAGCATAGATATTAAATTACCTTCAATCCTAGAAGAATTAGCAAAAACCTTGTTTAAAAAAAACGATTCCAGGTTTTTCTGGCAACAGTTATCAATAGAGTATCTCTAACGTTCAGAAACTGCTTAATTTCTGGTAATGCTGTTGGATTACTCTACTGCTTCTACTTCTTTGCATGATAACCTACTGTAACAGAAATACTTGCTGCCAAATTCTAAGGTCACAAGATTCAACTTGTTTCTTTTGCTAGAAGAGGGTGAAAGATGTTTAGAAGTGAAAGAAGAATCAAGGAAACATTAGAAAGATAAAAAACTTTTTTAATTCTAAAAAATAAGTCACAATGGCACAGCAACTTTCTCAAGTTTTTACTTCTATTACATTAAAAAGAAATCATATTACTTGTAGAGTATGTGTAAATATTTCCAGCATATAAGGGTAAGGAATGTAATAGCTCCCAGGTGGTGGTAGTGATCAAGAACCTGTCTGTCAATGCAGGAGACATAAAAGACTCAGGTTCAATCCCAGAGTCAGGAGATCCCCTGGAGGAGGGTATGGCAACCCATCCAGTATTCTTGCCTGGAGAATCCCATTGACAGGGGACCCTGGCAGGCTACAGTCTATAGGGTCACAGAGAGTCAGACACACTGAAGCAACTTAGCAAGCATGCATGCTCTCCATATATCTAGCTATACATATTTTGATAATTTTATGTTTAATTTTTCAGACATATACTGATTTTAATATCTGATATTCACAAAGAAAATGTTCTCAGAAGACACCTGATACCCAGCATTATGAAAAGATAAAACACAAGAAGACAGAATCCTTAGCTCTGATATTTAAAATGCCATGTACACATCAACAAATGTTTATACATGTTATGGAAAAAGCACATACACAGGAAAGCACACATACACAAAAAATGATCATTAATTTTAAGATTTAATCTTAATTTTTGTAATTCTATAAAATTATAGATAAATAGAAATAGAATTTCTATTTAGAAAAATAGAATTTTTCTATTTTCTAAAAAAAAATTTTTTTTCTATTTTGACACAATAGATTAATGTTAAGAAAGGAAAATTCTACATCATCTTAATTTAATAACATCTTAGAATCTTTACCATGCTATCTATGTAACTGAAATCCTGAATTTTTCTTGAAGGGTTGTTTTATTAGTAAACACTCTGCCTTCATATCATAAACTTATTTTTTTCATGCTAGAAGCATAATTATATAAGAGAGCTCAACTCCTTTAATATTTATCTACCTCAGTCAGTTCTTCCTCTTAGACTAAAGATACCTAGTTTTAGATTCTCTTACACTCAGGAGAAAATAAGAAACTTAAAAACTTCTGATACACATATTTAAAGAACCATAATGATTACAAGGGCTTCCCTTGTAGCTTAACTGGTAAAGAATCCGTCTGCAATGTGGGAGACCTGGGTTTGATTCCTGGGTTGGGAAGATCCTCTGGAGAAAGGAACGGCTGCCCACTCCAGTATTCTGGCCTGGAGAATTCCATGGACCGTATAGTCCATGGGGTCGCAAAGAGTCGGACACAACTGAGCGACTTTCACTTTCACTTTCAATGATTACATAAAATCATCTGTGTTATATACTGTCAATGATGCATAAATTAATGACTGCCTACAGATACAATGACAAGATAAAAAATATTCTACACTTGATGAACAGTGCTCTAAACATTTATATTACAATTATGATTCATATGGTATCAAGTCTGATAAATAAACCACTGCACTTTTAAAAATTTAAAATCATGAAATTATATCAAACTTAAAATAATTCATGTTATTATTAATGTAAGTATGCTAAAGAATAAAACCTAAAAGTTCCAATTTTCCTTAATGCCAACCATATAATACAGTAGCAAAAATGATGACAATGGACACACACATATACACTAATATATACCACATTTAAGACACAGAGGTGTGAGGAAGGAAAATGTGGGTTTAAGACCAATCACTAATATCAAATTTACGCAACAAAATCTTTTTCACAATTTTTATTATCAATCAACAGCAGCCCCAAATCAAAATGCCCTGATGAGAAATTTTAACAATTTAATATTATGAGTTCTTTTTTATATTCACTTTGAAATCTATCTAATTTTTAAAGAAAAAAAATTACTTCCACTTCAGCATACTTTATCATGGTTAGAAATGACATAAAAAGCAAAGACAACAGTGCTACAAACAACCAGGGTATGGTTTTACCTAGGAACCCTTCCAACTTCAAGGGAGAAAGAGAAGCAGTTTAAGAACTATTTTTACTTCATAAAACTATACAAAGATATGTTTGAGTACTTTATACAAGTGTGTTGAGCCACGTAATTTCTCAAGATGTTCTAAAAGACAAATAGAAAACCCAACAATATAGTGGACCTATTTAATCAGGACATCCTTGATTATAAAAATCATGAAGAAGTTCCATCCATATGAAGTTTTCTCTGTAACTTCCATGTTACAAGTATCATCTAAAAGAACACGTAATTTAAAGACACTAAAGACTGACTCTGGCACTTTGATAAGAGTGAAATAATTAACTGGTGTATATAGTAAATTTAGTTTATTTTTGGTTCGAGATGGATATTACAGCGTGCCAAGAGAAAAAAAGAGTATAAGATTTAGTAATCACATGGCACAAAATGTCTTACACTTGCCAAAAATGGCATGCAAATATATTAATGATTGAGTGCAAGAGAACAGTACAAAAATTATATGTCAGTGTATTTTATATAAATACTAAAACCTAAGTTGATGACAGTAACAAAGCTAAGACTTGATAACCTTAATCACACTAGACAAAATAAAGCTAATGCAAAAGCATACAAAGCCTAACCCTAAATTGTTAGAATTCAAAGAAACAAAAGCAACAGGGATCCAATCTAACTACTAAATATAAAAGATCTACCTGTTATCACAGCACTGTTAGATGATGGAGAATAACTGATAACAAAAACAGTAAATTAACTTTATCTATTCAAAGATACAATTGGCTATTACTTATTAATCTTCCACTATGTCCTAATCACACAGCAGCCTCAGCAGAGTAGGCATCACTGTCTTCCTTTATAAAGAAGTTGAGAATTAGAAGGTTAATCTATGAGCTACAATTTAGTTAAGGAGGGGATCGAAATGATAATAAATAGGTACGAAGCAGAGGCATAAAATGAACACTGGGAAGGAAGTTAAGAATTCTGACTCTGATAAACAACAAAGTCCTACTGTATAGCACTGGGTACTATGTTCAATATCCTGTGATAAACCACAATGCAGAAGAATACAAAAATATATACATATATATACACATGGGCTTCCCAGGTAGCACAGTGCTAAAGAACCCACCTGCCAATGCAGGAGATGCAAGAGAGGCAGGTTTGATCCCTGGGTCAGGAAAATCCCCTGGAGGAGGGCATGGCAACCCACTCCAGTATTCTTGCCTGGAGAATCTCATGACAGAGGAATTGGGCAGCCTACAGTCCCCAGAGTTGGACACAACTGAAGAGACTTAGCAGTTACAATTAACAAAACATTTCACATAATAAATACTTTAAAATTATGGACATTCTTGGTAAAAACAATAGTTCTATTACTCATAAAATCATTTGTGATAACTACAGATGTCATTCAGCAGCTAATATAAAAAAATTAATGAATCTGGAAACCTAAGATATTAATGTTCAAATGTATAACTATATTAATAAAATATCATGGGAATGCTAAGTCTCAGAAAAGGATATTTAAACAATGGGTTAAAGCCTATCACAGGACTGAAGAGAGGTGTTACTTAGTACTTTTTTTGTTAGTGAAACTTTTCTAGTCAGTAAAATAACCACTTGGCTTTGAAAACATTTTGTTGTTGACTTTGGTTGTAACAAATTTGTCATAAGTGAAGTGAAAGTCACTCAGTTGTGTCCAACTCTTTGCAACCCCCATGGACTATGCAGTCCATGGAATTCTCCACGCCAGAATACTGGAGTGGGTAGCCTTTCCCTGCTCCAGTGGATCTTCCTAACCCAGGGATCGAACCCAGGTCTCCCGCATTGCAGGCTCCAGCTGAGCCACCAAGGAAGCCTTGTCATAAGAGGTTCTAATCAAATTAAAAGCCTCTTAAGCCTAGAGAACATTCTATAAAAGTCAGTTCATTCACCGGTTTAATCTTAACCCTCCTCTACTTCTTTAACTTAGAATTTCCATGAGATATGATAAAACTGATATGCAGAACAACAAGTACAAAGTACAAAAAATCCCAAATCTCAAAAAACATGTTACAAAAATATATGGTTAAAAAGACTTTAGTGTTAAACTTGATATATGACCTACGTACATTTATATATAAATTAAAGCAAACAGCAACTAATTCCTTTACATTTTCCTTATTTTTCACTGTTTCCCTCACATTTTCCTTATTTTTCAAATACAGTGTGTTATTTTTATATTCTAAAAAAGCAAAGGAACAGTTAAAGAATGTCTCACTGACAGTTGTATTTGGCAGGATTTTTGATGACTGGACAGATTAACAGTACAATCACATACATTTCTCATCTTTAATGCAAGGATAAGAACTGCCAAATGAATGAACTATACTATAAAGGCAGTGTCTTATTATAGGAAGAGGAGATATTTCCAAGTCTCAAACTCCCTCATCCCCAAAATCCATGAACTGGTGTTATTCATCATTCAACACTTAGAGGGCAAGGTAATATTACATTTTTAAATTGAGTTATGGTAGATCCATAATCTCTTTAAAAATTTATTGTTATAATAGGAAAAATTAATACCTGTATTATATAGTTAATATTACCTTCTCAGATAACTTTTTGGTAACTAATGATTATAACTCCTATTTTATCCAAACTAGTAGTGTGGTATGCCCTTTGGTTTCGTTTTTTAGTAGTTTGACATAATTTCAAGTTCTTTTAAAACCAAAAGTATCATTGAGAACATTAATAACACTTTTGTATAACCTTCTGATTCTACCTACGTTAACACTTTGCTAGGAATCAGAAATCAAGAAAAATTACAAAAGGGGAATTTAAATCCAACAGATAAGTAGGCACCCAATTATAAATACAGGAAGTCTGTGATCCATGAGAGATCACACATTTTATTTTGCCATCTTCTAACTCTGATCTTTATTTATGTGGTCTGTATCCTTCAATATCTAAACACTCTTTATAGCAGAGTGCTACACTGAGTCTCCTTAAAAGAACAGTACCTCTTATCGTCCTAAAATTTTTTGATCACTCTCTCTCACTACACAGATGCAAAAATCTTATTTTGCATTTTTATCCCAAATTAGTTTCTGTATTAACAAACGTGGCCTGTTTTCGTACTGTGTACTACCTGCATTAGGTTCACCCAATGCACTTATAAAAGAAATTCTTGGGTTGCCATCGTAGACCTGCTAAATTGGAGAGACCTGGGGTCCTCAACTTCTCATTTTTTTAAACTAGCACCATGTGAGTCTTACGTACACCATTTAATGCATGAATCATATGCAATTAAGATTCTAAGCTCTTGGAGGAAAAAAATTATATAATTTCTTCTGTAATTACCTGTCATAGAAAATCACCACAGAGAATGCTCAGTATCAACTAGTTTTTTTAAGTATTAATACTAAAATGCCATTCATGTAGAGGATAGAAATAACTATTCATAATTGAAGTATTATTCTGGGGAGCAGAAGTCCAAAATGCGAAAACCGGAAAAAAAGTATTGCTTCTGTAAAAGCTGAGCATTATATCATTAAAACTTCACAAGCACTGTGAATGTAACCTTGATATTAACTACCAAATAGGATGTATATTAGTATCTGAACATGCATCATATAATGTCCCATGCTTCTGCACATATCAACTCCTTTAATTTTTACCACTGCTTTATTTAATACAGCAAAATTGCATCTACCTGAGTGACTGAACTGAACTGAATCTATAAGAGTTAACTTTAAGCTTAGTTTTAAATCTCTAACAACTATCAATGGCCACAACCAACCCTCCTAAAAACATATAGTTCAGAATAATAGCACCATTGTGAACCAATATCAACTTCTAGGAGGTCTAACAATAAAAATGGTTAGAAAATAATAGATACACAGAGAAGATTGCTACTATTAATAGAAGCCACAGTATAAGACACAGGAAGTACAATTTTCAAGTAAAGACTGTTCTTCACATCTCTGAGCATCAACTAGAGATGAATGATTTTTATCCAAAGCAACAAATCAAGTTAACTAAAAATAGATCTAAAGGGTCATTTCTTTTCCTTCTGCAGAGAAACCACAATATTATAATTACATCTTTTATACCAAGACATACATGTATAAACCACATAATGCCATAGATGTTCAGTGTGAAGCCAAGGATTGGATGGTATCTGCAGGACTGTGTAGTTTCAAAGTACTGAAAGGAGACTTGGAAATACTAATTGTTGTTATTCTCATCAGCACAATGACAGCAACTATGTAGGTACTATATTTAGGTTTGCATTTATATGTATTGTGACACTTGTTGCTACTCACTAACAACTTTTTTAAAGTCAGCATAAGCATGAAATGTTAAGAATGTATGTACATTAGCAGCATATATTGTTGTTGTTTAGTTGCTAAGTTGTGTCCAACTCTTTTACGACCCCATGGACTGTAGCCCACCAGGCTCCTCTGTCCATGGGATCTCCCAGCCAGGAATACCAGAGTGGGTTGCCATTTCTACTTCGAGGGATCTTTCCGACCAAGGGATCGAACCTGTGTCTCCCATACTGGCAGGCAGATTCTTTACTGGCAGGGAATGACCCAGCAGCATATATATCTTTTTTGAAAGGTGTTAAGAGTTCTGACTACACTGAAAATCAAAAATTAAGCTATGATCATCTAGGCTTGAATCTACTCTGGCCAGGACTTTTTCAGTCTGTGAATTCTGTGGTAACATCTGTATTACCCTTATATAAAACAGGCAGCAATACAATAAAAGACTGCAACTATGCAATTTTAATTCCAGAAACAGTTTAAAAGTCTGATGACTAAGTTGTACTGACTTTTCTAAAGGAAGAAAAATAACCATAAAATTTAACTTTCTTGAAGGGAAATACCAAGATAACCTAAAAAAGGAGTACACTCTTGGATGAAATAACCCTAAGTGGCCAAGTTACTGTAAAGAGATAATTGATAATTACCATCAAGGTGTCATTAAAATTTTACCCATCTATATCAAGTAAATTGACAAGAAAAAGTACGTATTTCTCTGCCAACATAATGTTTCAATGTATTTACAAAACAGATGTATATATATGAAACCCCCCAAATTAAATCCTTTCTATTAAATTACCTAATTACTTACCCACAGTATACCAACTAGCATCTGTCAACTTGCTGATAACAGCTTCCTGAAAGGATCCATCAGATGTCCTTGTTTCAACAATAGCTCCAACCTAAAACATAAAATCAAAATTTCATCATCAAATTTAAATAAATAAACTAAATCACTCCTACCAACCATATGACCTAGGTAAAAAAATATATCTGTTTATGGTAAGTCTACCATACATTCCCAGAGATCTTTATCATTTATAGCGCTCTAACATTTATCATGCGATTCCAGCCCCAAAACACTGAGGCTTATGTAAGATAGTTATTATTACCCCATTTTATACATTGGAAATTGTGGCTCAGGAAGAGAAAATAATCTGCAAAGAATCCAGGATGAGAACCCAGTCTTTTAAGTCTTATTTCAGAGCTTTTTTTTTACTGTATCATATTGCCTATAAGAAAATTGTGGAGTATGAGAACCAAAAACCATAAAGACAACAAAAATAACTTCAATTTTCCTTCATAGCAATGTTGACTATTGGATTCAGTATTTATATTTAAGGGACCTTTTAGATAAAGTTTCACCTGGATACAGAGAGATGGACCAGTTGAACTTCTTTCAGCTTCTAGACCTTTGTATATCAGATATTAACTGAAGTGGTACTTTGACATAACAAAGATTTATAACATAAACAAATGGCCAGACATGGATGGAAAACATAATGTAGGCATTCATTAAATTGAATTATTAAGTCAACATAGTTTACTTGCTAAGTCTGAACAAAAGAACATTCAGACTTATATTAGTATAGCACACTTAACAAGTTAAACCTCTGTGGTAACAATATGAAAAACAAAATAAAGTATTCAATCCAGGAAATCAAAACAAAAAGCAGTGAAACTCATATTCATATGTATTAAAATACTCTTCTTAAAGACTCTCAACATTCTTAAACTAAGCATACAGACACTGTTAATGTCATAATTTATATTAACTATACAACACCTCATTTGTATTGCTGTTTTCTAATTAACATTTAAAAGTATATTTACAGATGTAAAATTCAATAAATCACTGTATGAATTTATGACTAATCGTTTTAGATTTTAAACTGTACAAAATACGTACTCTTAAAGGACCTTTTACTTGGTCATCTTGCACCAATTGTGTAGTATTATCCTGTTTCAGGAGTACCTAAAAAACATTTTTGCACAACAGTTCACATGTTACTTTTAAAATAATGTATTTACGGTAACACTGTAACAAAAATGTCTTTAATCTATGCTTTCTTAGCGTCCTGTGGTTACCTCTGGTATGATACTTATCACATTGTCTCATGTTTGTGTTTATTGTCTCTCCCATTAACCGTGAGCTCCTTGAGGGCTAGAATCCTCTTTCATCACTGTATCTACAGCAGTTGGCAAGTATTAATGCATATCATAAGCACTTAATAAATATTTGCAGAATTAACTATACAAGATTTATAATCTGTAGTGATTACAGTAAAACCTTAAAACTGCCTTCATTTCTTTTTATCAACAAGTCATAAAAGTTCATATCACCAAGTTTATTACCCCAAAAAATAAAAACAGTATCAAATTTTATCCCTTCTATGCAAAGTAAACAAATTAAAAACAGACATTTTCTGGTCCTTTATAAAATAAACCTAAATAGTAATATGATAAGCAATTTAGTCACAACTAAGTGTTCCCTTCTACTACAGATCATCCTACATATATAACTTGTTCTATTAAGAGAGGGACTTCCCTGATGGCTCAGACAGTAAGGAATCTGCCTGCAATATGAGAGACATGCAGGAGATCTGGGTTCGATCCCTTGGTTGGGAAGAGTCCCTGAAGGAGGGCATGGTCACCCACTCCAGTATTCTTGCCTGGAGAATGTCCTGGACAGAGTAGCCTGGCAGGCTACAGTCCATGGAGTCACAAAGAGTTGGACACAACTGAGCCTCTAAGCACAGCACATTAACAGAGAGGGTTGATGGGAGAGGGAAACTGAAAGGGGACAAGTACCCAATAAGGAGAAACTTCAAATTCTAGGTAATTTATGTATGATAAGACCTCCTGGAACAAGCATGGTATTGATTTTATATTCAGTAAGTTAATCTATAAAGAGCTATGATGCTAACAAAAAGTTAAAATTCTCAAAAGAATTCCAAGCAAATATTTGGTAAGCAGATCATGTATAGCTGATATTGTAAAAAAGGATATAATGAAACAAGAAATTAATGAATGTCAAATGATATCCTAACAATATTTGAGAAAAGTCTCACCATCAGATCAAAATTTAAACAGTAAGTTTATAATAATCATAGATAAATCTATTTGCCCACCACACAAATCTCATTCCTCTAGTTCAATGGTTCTCAAACTTTAACATGCATCAAAAACACCTGGGGGCTTGTTATGACACAATCATTGGACCCCACCCTCAGAGTTTTCGATTCAGTATGTTAGGGATAGGGACCTGAGAATTTGCATTTTAAACAAGTTCTCAGGCGAGGCTGATAATGCTGGTCCTGAACCCACTGTTCATTCATTTATTCAACATTTCATTTATTCAACGCATTTTAAGCACCCACTATG
The DNA here is from genome assembly GCF_003369695.1 of Bos indicus x Bos taurus. NCBI lineage: Eukaryota > Metazoa > Chordata > Mammalia > Artiodactyla > Bovidae > Bos > Bos indicus x Bos taurus. The sequence goes on along the minus strand of NC_040085.1, from coordinate 64,411,870 downwards.
TAGAAGGCACTAATCTAGGTATTCAAACAGAACAAGACAATTTCTCCTTTCACAGTGCTTAATTTTTGTAGGAAAGCAAATCACAAAATTGAAAGTAGAGCATGATCCAATGAATAATAGTAATAACAACACTTGTTATTGAAAGGCACAGCCCCAAATCTAGAACACATCAAATCTCTTTGGCATACTATCAAAAAGGACTTCTATGAATTTTATTATACAGCTCTAGACTGTTAAAAATGTTTATAATAAGCATGGATTACTTTTGTAGTCTAAATAACTAAGATTATTAAAAACATTTGTATAAAAAAATTACTTGGGGGAAACATAAAAATGATACTAGTATTTCTGAGGTAAACTATTGGTTTTACTCCCTCGGTACTTTTCTATATTTCCAAATACTGTACAGGAATAAGTGTTTTTCTGGCCATAAAAGCATCTTAAAAATAGAATTCTTAAATCATTTTTAATGCTGTCTTGAAATTATAATTTCCACGGTTTTGTTTTTAGTAATCTATTGCTTTTTCTAACCACTTGAAATCGCCTCTACCCAAATAATAAGAAAGGAAAGACAACAGATTATAGCCACCACAAACAGGAAAGATCCAAATAATGGGAAGTACCATGAGTACAGTATTTTCATAGCAGCAGTTTGGAATAATTTCTCATTTTGAGTTCTTTATTTCCCAGTTCCTAGTGTGCCTTTCCTACAGTTTTATATATGTTATCCACATACTAATGATTTAGTAAGTGAAGTAATGATTCAATAAATAAAGTGTTGATTTGCAGTCTCCTTACCCCTAATTCTCTTCAATTGAGTTAATAAAGCTGTTGCATTAAAAAGAAAAATTACCTTAACCTTTACCAGCCTTTTCACAGTCTTAATTTTTGCCTCACAGAAGGCACCTCGGTACTTGGCACTGACATCAGTTCCCACTGTCAGGTAGGCAGGCTCATCCGCCGCCTGATGGAAGAAAGATGAAAGATGAAAGTCACTACTGTTTTCCCCAACTCCACCCCAAGTCTCATTGAAAAGTTCTATATTTCAAGTAGTAGGAACGTTAACATTATTTGCTTATTAGTATCATTAATAATTTGAAAAATATTCCTGAAGCACTTTATTAGTGATCCTTTACTTAATAAACTGTATCTTGATAACATAAAACATTTTAAATTGTAACTATTCAGTATCAGTAGGGAAATATAATGTTTTCTCACCCAGGTACAAAATGATTCAACAATTTTATAATATATTTAAGAAATTAAAAAATTTAAAAATCCAGAAAAAGTCTATTTATATTGTCTCATAAAATTTTAAGTTATTCACTTATGGCCTCCTGAAAATTTTATTTTCAAATCAAAAGAAATATGCTATTAAAATTAATACTAACAAGTACATAATTAAATGTTTAATATAGTTACATAAAGGCAACATCTTGGATACACTATAACAATATAGATAATTAATGAAGCCAATCTTTTTGACAAAGAGAGCATTATTTAGAAAAATCAAGGGCTAAGTGCTGCATTTTAGAGCTTCAAGTCTAAATTATCTGATTAATGCAGAGATGTGAACTGATGGTAGTAGTACCAAGTTTATTACACTAATCTTGGTATTTTTTTTTAAGTTTCAGAAAGAAATATCTGCTTTCAGAAAATGGTCATGATCAGAATGATACATTGAAAGATGTATCATTCCTCCATTCATTTTAATCTTGATAGTAACAGAATAATTGCTATCTCAATCTGTCACTTAACCAACTTTTTTCAAAAGTTAAGTATATGCATACAAATTCAATTCAACATTGCTAAGTGCAACGGTGACAGTGTACAGTTTAGAGAAATACTTTCAAGTAGAAAATGATTTTTCATTCCATTTTCCCAACTAACATTAAAGAAGGTACACTGTCACTTCAAAACTTCAAGGAGATACCAAAGCAAGAGGAAGTTTGGGAAAATACTGTATTTCAGAGTTCAATACACTGAAACAGTAAATGAGTAAGAAATCAAATTTAAAGTTAGTGCATTTATGAATAATGCAAATTGATGAGAAATACTTTTTGCAAATAACTATCTGACCTGAAACATTCAATGACTCAGAACTACAGGTTGATATTCCTACCTTTCCCTTTAAACATCACAGGATGTCTGCAATATCAGTTGTCTTCCGAAGAATTTTTTTTTTAGGTTGGGTATATGTTTAAAATATTTACTATACGTACTGAACAGAAATTAAGTGTTATTAGTTATGATAATAATATACAAAATTTAGTTTTCCTTCACCTTCAAATATATTCTAGCCACAAAATTTCACTTTATCCCCAGAAGAAATGATATGTCTCTAACACAATACACACATTTCTTCTTTAGAAAATCTCATTGGCACTGGGGAAGAAAAAAAATTCAAAAAATCCCCCAAAGAACCAAAGCAGGACAAAAGCTTTACTTCTGCAAAGGTTGCTGCCAACACAGGAAGTGTTTAAAAATACTAGCCCAATGGACAACAATGGAAAGGCTGCAGCAGCCTTTCCAAAGTGCTAACTGCTTCGGAGAGGGGCCAAACTGACCGCATTTAGACACGATGATCATGTCTTACCCATTCAACACGTCCTCATTTTCAGAAAGCTCTGCTTAGTAGAGGAATCAATTTTGAGTAGCCAAAAAAATGACATTCCACAGCACCAGCCTCACGACAGGCAGTGTTCAGGGCACGAGGTTCCGAGCAGCGTCGACTCCACTTACCTTCATTTTCACTGGCGATCTGTGGGGTTCCAGCTCAACGAGCTATCTTCTCCGTCGCTATAACCAAGGGGAGGAGAAAGACAGGCACAGAATCAGTCAACGGAGGGGAGCGACCCGGGGAAAGAAAGTAAACAAACGCCAGCGGGGAGGGGCAGAACCCTCACCAGGGAAGGGATAAGATCCGAGGGCACCCAGGACGCAGGAGCCGAGAGGGCGGCGAGAACCCCACCGGCGCCAAAGGGCAGCGGGTTCCACCACGGAGTTCGCCAGCGGCCCACCGCGCCCCCGCCTCGCTAGCCACTTTGACCCGGAATGCTCAACTCAGTGCCCCCGGACGGGTTGCTCCGGAGAAGGGCAGAGCACCGTTTGGGCTTCTCCGGGCCCCTAGCAGGCGCGGTCGCCCAACCTTCTCTCGGCCGCCCCCCGGATACCCCGACTTCGGCCCGCGCCCCGCCTCCGCCGCTCGGCCCCCTCGGCCCGCCCCGGGCCCGCGGTGGCGGCAGCGGAGTGTCACGGCGCCATTGCTCTCCTTCCTCCGCTCTGCACCATGTCAGGAAGGAGAAGCGCTTCTTCACCCAATGGGGCAGGGGCCGTGGCCTTCAGCCTGGAGGCGCGCGAGGGAGGGCAGACCCGCGAGGGAGAGAGGGCTGGGGGCGGGGGGGGGGGGCGGAGAGGAGGAGGGGAGGTGGCCCGGACAGGGTGTGGGAGGGGAGGGGAGCTGCACAGCGGCAGCCACCGCCTCCTCCCCGCGCCCGCCTCAACTTTTTGTACAGCCCAGAGCGGTACCAGCCACCAGCCCCTCGGGTCCTGCCACGGACTCCACCCGGGAGGACGCACCGCGGAGTTGGGGGCCGGCGCCCCTAATCAGTCCGCTTCTCGCCTCGCGGAAGCAAACTTAGCGGCGCGACCAGCCCCACAGCCATTTTCCCGGGGAACCTGGGGAAGCGGCCGAGGAGGTTGCTGCGGAGGCTGTTCTTGCAGTTGCTGCCGCTGCTCTACGACTTGCCCCTTCCCCGGTTCTCACCGCCCCGCTTGCCAAGCATCCCCCTCCCCACCTCCTAAGCTTCCAACTGCACCGGGACCCCGGGCAGTAGCGCCAGCTGCTAGTGCCGCTTCGTCCACTCAGTACCCTCGCTTCCCTTCTCCTCACCTACCAACTGTGAGTGAAGTGATCGCTTGTCAGCTCCTGAGTCCTCCACCCCGCTGACCCCCGTGGGCCCCCGTCCGGGAAGCACCACTCCCGGCCGCGGCGGCAGTTCCTGCGCCGGGTTCCCCACTCGTCCGATTTACTGCCACAATCCACCAAATAACAAGCTGTTGAGCAGACTCGCTTCTACACGAACTCCTATTGGCTGCTCATGACGCCGAAGAGTTTCGGATTGGAGTTCGCTACCTGCCGTCCTCATTGGATGTAGCTCTGAAACTTCACGGATTGGTGCGAAAAACAGCAGGTAGGACATCTTCCACTTATGATTGGCTGTCCCCGAAGACTAACGTTACTGGAGAATCAGGTATTGAGTAAGCAAGTCCTGAAAAATGATTGGTAAAGACGACTACGGATGTGCTCGGCTGAGCACTGATTGGTCAATTGAGGGGTCAGGAAGAGCAGTGCGGCACGAGGATTGGCGGTGGAGTGTCCCATGGAAACCGAACCCGGAGCTGCGGCCAGGACTTACACGGGGGCGGGGCAGGGTCTTTCCAAGGCGCCTGCGCTGAACCAGCTTCTCGGCGCCATTTTGTCTGGGCAGAGGTGGCCGCAGCTGTATCGCATTTTATGTTTCTGGCGAGAGGAGAGCGGAATCTTTATCCCGTGAATTCATTTAACTGCGGCAGTCATCCGCCGGTTCCTTCAGGACAGCACCTAGTGAAGGTCGGAAGAGTCCGGATCTCTCAGAAAGGTCAGTTGAAAGCGGTGGTTGTCCGGTAGACTGGGGGATGGCGCAGCTCTAGCGGCACCGGCACCGGAAGTGAGGGGGCCGCGCGGCGGCCATAGCAGAGATCTCCCTGCGCCGGGGTGGGGAGCTGGTCGCGGGCGGGGCAGGGGACGGGCTGAAAGGGGGCGAGGCTTCGTCTCCCGCGGCCTCAGAGAAAGAGGCGGAGGGGACGTGCACGTCTCCTTCTCCGGACTGACCGTATGGGCTCCTTTGGGGAGGGTGAGGGATTTTCGGGATTCTGCTCATCTCAGAGCATTGCGTCCTCCCTTTGGAAGTGGTTTCGGCAGCTTGTCATGTTCTGCGACCAAGGCCACCGACTGAAGGTTCCTCACCAGTTAAGATGGGGAGGGAAGGGTTCTTAGTCCCATCCTGCGTGGGAAGGTGTTTCCGCGTGCTCCTCACGAGGTTAAGCAATGAGGAGACAGAAGGAAACGCTGAGTTTGGGTGCTGAGGAATTCGAATTCCCTTGTTAGCACGACTCTGCTTCTCTAACCACAGAAAAATGGTAGTGCCACAGTGCACGGGGCTCACGCTGCTTTTCGAAAGGAAAGAGCAGTGGATTTGCAGGGACTGAAAACACATTAAATTAAAGGACTTCCCCGATAGGACTTTATTAGGGCAGCTATTGATTTTGCTCCATGAGTAAGATCTTGTGCTCTGTTTCAGAAAACTCTCATTTGAAATGGTAGGAATAGAGTATTATTGGTTAAGTTATTTTAAAGATTGAAATAATTAAGGAAATGTAAAATATAGACAGTAATCCACGTTGACTAAATTTACTCGAGGACATCTTTACTAAAACTGAATCAATTTTTCACTCGCAATAGTTTTTTTCAGAATTATTTGTTAAGAAAATGTAATGCTTATTAGTATTTTTATTGAGTCACCTAATTACACTGATTTGAATAGCTGCTTAAAATGATCCTCGTAATACTTGTTTTGAACCCTATTGTATTGGTGGGGCTCCAGACTAGAAAATGATCGAGTAATTTAATGATTTATTTGGGCTTTTTTAGCAGTTAGTCTGAAGAAAACAGAACAGCTCAGTGACAGACATCTGCAAGTGTTCCTGAGGTGAGTTCGAATGTCTGTAAAAATGTTTGGAATTGGGGAGAGTGCCTGGAAAGTTTTTTATGGATCAATAAGTAAAGCCATAAATAACAAAATCAAAGAGTGGTAGTTTAAAAAGTCTTTGGTCAAGGGTTCAAATGAAACTGTAATTCCCTTCCTGACAGTGATACTTTAGAAGGAAGTCTTAGAGTTAGGACACACATGAATTTGTTTACCCACTCATGCTGTTCCCATTTTTAGAATATTAAGTACTTAATACTTTTATCAAGGAATAATATGGCAATTTTAATGATTTTTTTCTCTCCATATTTAAAAATGTGGCATATAGAAAAGATGTTTCAGTAAGAATTTGGAAGTTAACCTTTTTTTTTTTTTTTTTTTTAAGCAAATTATGGAATATGTAGTACTATTCAACTTCCCCAGGGGGTAATCACCTGTAATGCCACTGCCTGACTTAAAACCTATTATCTGATCCGAATAATGCCTGTCAGTGGGCATTTGGAAATTACCAAAAAAACAAAGGAGGAAAAAAAGTGAAGTGTCTTGTATCACCACCACCAAGAGGTGATTGCAGTTTATACTGTACTTATATATTATTCAGAGAGATTTCTCTTTTTCTCTGGTTTTGTTTTACAAAATAAAGGTCATTCTAGTCGTACTCATTTTGTCATTCAAGTTTTTTCTTTGTGGGAAATACTGGGAACATATGCGTTCATGGTTGCGTAGTGTTCTGTAGGATAAATATGCCATATTTTATGTAACCAGATCTCTTAATTTTTGTAGTAGCAATAATATGTCTGAATATCCTTGTGCGTGTTTTACAAAAGATATTCTCTGAGAACTGGTGTCTATGACTAAAATTTCTACGCATCTATGTATTTCCTGACATGCCCGATTATTTCTTCAGAATAAATTTCTAGAAGTGGAAATAAAAGGGCAAAGAAACCATACCACTGTCCTTCAAAGCGTTTGCTCTTACTTTTTTTCTTGTACTTTTTCCTTTCATTATTCTCTTTCCTCTCCTGCCCCCCTTTTCTTTATATAATTTAGCTTTATTTTTGAGCTTCATCTCCTGGGTCTCTGTTTAGTCAGGTAAAATTATCAAGTCTTTTGTGTCACCCATATAGTAAAATAAATGAGAATTTTTTGGACCTTAGGAGTATATTCTTAAAATTTGTTTTTTTGCTCCAGTACAGTTAGGCGTTTGTACAGTGAAACATTTTGTTATGCAAAAGTGACATTTCGAGTTACTAAAAACAAATTATTTTTATGGTAGAGTTGGTTGAGATTAACTATGTTTCCATGTAACCTTCCTGAAGGTGAAGTGAAAGTCGTAGTTGTATCCAACTCTTTGCAACCCCATGGACTATACAGTCCATGGCATGGAATTCTTCAGGCCAGAATACTGGAGTGGGTAGCCATTACCTTCTCCAGGGGGTCTTCCCAACCCAGGGATTGAACCCTGGTCTCTTTCTCATTGTAAGCAGATTCTTTACCAGCTGAGCCACCAGGGAAGCCCAAGACTACTGGAGTGAATAGCCTATCCCTTCTCCAGCAGATCGTGATCCAGGAATTGAACTGGGGTCATTCCCAGGTGCTTTTGTACTCATAGGACCCTCTGTGTGCCTCTCTCATCATGTTTAATCACTGTTAGGTTACCCTACCTGATATATTGTATGTATGCTATCACTATTTCTTATGAATCTTTATGTACTTTTATATAGAAAACGTGAAATAAGCAGACTTATGTTTTCTTTAACAGTAATTCTCTTCTGAAAATTTGTATTTCACCAGTGCCAGCTTAACTTTCAAATTTTTTTAATGTTTCAAATACTTGATTTAGTACTGAGTTGAATTGTAATTGCTCATGTAATAAAGATTTAGAGAACCATTAAGAATAGTTTAATAGACAAATTCATGACATTTGTCTTTTTTTTTTTTTTTTAAGATTTTATGATACTTTAGTGGAAGGTAACTAGAGGTGAATATTAACTGAACACTTAACAAATTATCTCTTAGGAATAAATGAAAGAAAATTAATTTTGATAGAATTGGGTTTTGTAATCTATTTCAGTGAGCCCAAATTGTTAGACTAATGTTTCTACAGAATCAAAATTGTCAAGTTTTTAATAATGGTTTTATGAAGAAAAACTATTTTGAAAGCAGAATATTTTATTTATTTGGTCAAGGATTCAAACGAGGGTATAAAATCAGCTTCATGGTCATGATATCTTAGGGGCTTCCCCAGTGCCTCAGTGGTAAAGAATCCATCTGCAGCACGTGAGTTGCAGGTTTGATATCCCTGGGTCAGAAATATCCCCTGGAGGAGGGCATGGCAACCCACTCCAGTATTCTTGGCTGGAGAATCCCATGGACAGAGTCTGGTGGGCTACAGTCCGTAGGGTTGGAAAGAGTCAGACACGACTGAAGGGACTGAGCACGCACATGTGATATTTTAGACTGAAATCTCAAAATTAGAACATCCCTATGAATTTTTTTTTACCCATTGGTGGTGTTCCCATTTCTGAATTTTTAATGACAGAGCACAGTGAATGTTTTTGTGATTTTTTTTTTTTTTTTTAAACCTATGGTAAAACACTTGACATACAAAGGTCTCATCAGGAAAAGTGTTTAGAAATGAAGCAAAACAGTCTATTCTGTGTGTGGGGGCTATATAACATACTCAAAAAAGCCTTTTGTCTTCTAGAGGGAACCTCACTCTGGAAAAATGGAAAGGTGTTCCAGTTTTTAAAAGACCTGGATCTGCTATCTGTTGAAATTATATTTCTGGTATGCAATTTTACTTAAATATTCTTTAGTAATCAAGATGGGGTGTGTTACTATTATATATCTGTCTCTTTAAAAATGATAGAATTTGTTCCACTGTACAGTTATCTCTGAATGTCATAGAGCAAATTGCTGTGTTGAGTGTAGCTGCTTTCCTAATGGTGTCCTTATTTTTTGAAAAGTTACTAAATTGGCTTATTTGCAGCCAAAGCAGCCTTCGTAAAACTATATGGTCTTTTGCCCTAGTAGATGTCTTATTTTGATTTAAATCATGGCGTATGAGAAAAATAGATTTGTCAAAGTTCAGTGTATAGTTAAATCTAATTGTTTTTTGCAACAACTTGGTTTTATAGTACAGAACAAAAAGAAATATTTTTAGCCATCATTGAAGACTTTTCAAGGTTAATGATATGTAGTATGTAGAATTAGAAGAAAGGAAGTCTTTCTAAGCTGATGAAGGTTGTGAACAAGGATGCAGTACTTAAGAAAAGCTGTGTTTGGGACAACGAGAAACCAGTTTGGAAAGGATGGCTGATTAAAGATTACCTTGGGAATATTGTGTGAAGCCCACTTGTCAAGGTTTCTAGAATTAGTTGCACATCAGAATTTTATATAGTGCTTGTTGTGTTGTATAGGTTTGGAAACTTCTAGAGGGCCTTGAGAGCTGGGTCGTGAGCAGAAAGTGATTATGTTTTTGTTTTATTTTCAGATTTTACAAATAAAGATGGAATTTAAAAATTACTTCTAATTCCACCCTAACATTAGATTTTTTAATTTGCTTCTTCCAGTCTTTGCGCATATACTTTTTTTTAGACTTAGAGAAATTTTTGTTTTTCTTCATTCCTTAATATTGTAATAGGTATTCAATATGACTGCACAGCCTCCACAGTAATTTTAATGTCTGAAAGTTTTCTGTCAAACGGTTTTATGTCTAACTTTATTTTTCTATTGCTTACCCATAGAAAAATTGTGCTATAATTATCATCTGTGCACATAGAGTATTTTCTGTCTTTTGCACTGTTCTTTTAGGATTGATTTAAAGGGTTTAATTCATGGCATAAAAATGTGTGAACATTTTTATGACTCTTTGAAATGTTGCCATGTTGTTTTCCGAAATGAGTTATAATTTACATTGTCACCTTTCCTGTGAGTTTAACTACCAGCCTTGCTGCTGCTAAGTCATTTCAGTCGTGTCCAACTCTGTGCGACCCCATAGGCGACAGCCCACCAGGCTCCCCAGTCCCTGGGATTCTCCAGGCAAGAATACTGGAGTGGGTTGCCATTTCCTTCAGTCATGCCAAGTCACTTCAGTCGTGTCTAACTCTGTGCGACCCCATAGGCGACAGCCCACCAGGCTCCCCCGTCCCTGGGATTCTCCAGGCAAGAACACTGGAGTGGGTTGCCATTTCCTTCTCCAATGCATGAAAGTGAAAAGTGAAAGTGAAGTCGCTCGGTTGTGTCCGACTCTTAGCAACCCCATGGACTGCAGCCCACCAGGCTCCTCCGTCCATGGGATTTTCCAGGCAAAAGTACTGGAGTGGGTTGCCTTTAATCATTTTTGCTGATTCAATAGGTACAAAACATGTTGAACTCTAATATTTTTGTTGTTAGCTAATGAAATGGGACCTTTATCCATAATTTCACTTACTGATTATTAGCAATGGACAAGTTGTCTTTTCAAGGCTTTTGTTCATTTATATATTTTAGAGTTTTGATATTTTGTTCCCTAATTCTTTTGATTTCATTATATATTTAGTAGTAAGTTGCTGCAGATACTTTTGCATAAAGATTTCTCTTTTGATTTCATTATTTTTGTTGAGGGTTTTTGAGTAGATACAAAATGTATAATTGGAAAATTACTTGGAAACAGTATCCAGTATGACTAGAGAAGTGACACAGGAATTGCAGGTAGAGAAACCATGAAGATACTCTTGTGGGGGTGTCAGTATGAGGTGAAACTAGAGTGAGGAGGGCCTGGAGAGAAGAATAGGTGAGCACAAGATTGTGAGAAAGAGAGTGGATAGCATTTGATTTCCAGTTGATGACAGAAGTAAACAAGAAGGAAAAAAACCTCAAGATTCTAAAAAGTGGGAAATAGATGGTGCCGTTAATAAACTTGGAAAGGCAGAAGAGACTACTGGTTGGTAAGGAAGGTGAAATCGGTTTTAAACCTGCTAGTTAGAGCTTGAACAGGAAGTGTGTGTTCTTCCTTTAAGGCACATGCTGGACCTTGTATTGTTTTCTGTATTCTGACTTTCTGGCCGTGTGATGCAGCCTGTGGGATCTTACTTCCCCAACCAGTGAAAGTGAGGAGTGCTAACCACTGGACCTCCAGGGAGTTCCCTGTATTCTGACTTTTAATTCCATTATTCCATTAGATGTTTTGGTGCTTTTATTAGGGTTTTCTTAGTTCTGAGTTTTAAAGTACAACTTGGAAAGCAAAGTTGAAGTGGCTTATTAAGTAAAATAAATGGAGGAAAAACGGATGATTCTTGAACTAAGAAAGGTAACATGTACATTATATCTCAAGTACTCATAACTGGCAGTTTGTGCCTTTTGACTACCCTTATCTAATTCCCCCTCCTCATACTCCCCACCTCTGGTGACCACAAATCTGATGTCTTTGTTTGTTTTGAAGTATAATTGACAAACTACTGTGTGTTGGTTTCTGGTACACAGCATAGTGATTCGATATTTCTATATATTTCAAAATGAGTACATTGAAAATTGGTAATTCTAGCTATCATAGTTTTCATTTTTGAAAAAAATTAAAATATTTATTTTGTATATTTCAAAGACTAAATCACTTTAGTTACTTAGAAGATTTAGGTCTCCCCAGTATCCCCACTAGAATTACAATTTTTAAAATTATTCAGGAATAGCAAAGAAGATACTTAAGCTTTGGAATATATAGATGTGGCCAGGCTTTTTGTGGGGATGGGTGGTTTACAGTAGATTTCTTAACCTCTGCCTCAGCTATATGATAGGGATAGTAATAGAGCTGACTTGGTTAGGATTAGTATTGAATGAGTTAATAGATGTAAAGTACTTATAATGATGCTAGATATTAGGTGGTGGTGTTAGTGTGTGTGTCCTGTTACATAACGTTTGTCATTCCAAGAGAATTTTATATTTATATACAGAAATAAAGCATCTAGACTCTTTTGTCTCCCCTTCCTGAAGGTCATATCAACCTCTCTCAAAACTTCATACTTCCTCCCTTCAGGTATTACTTGCTACAGTCACACTAAAATTATCGTGGCTATCCTACATAAGCTCTGTATTTTCCCAGTTCTTTGTTTTTATTCATACTTTTCTCACCATCTAGAGTGTTGCCCTATTGTCAAATATTCAAAAGCTTCTTTTTTAAGTGATGCTTTCTTGGTATTTCTGCAGCTGTAGGTAATGTGTCCATATGAATTTCATGTATTTCCTTTTGCATAATTTATACCACTTTCTATATTGCTTTATTACCTTTTTGTCTACTTAAATGTCCTTCATAAGTTATGATATCTTAGAATTGTACCTTATTCACCTTTGTAGGTTTAGAACCTGTCACAGGCCTTGGCACTTAGAAGGCACTCATTTATGGAGTAACAGTTTATAAAAAATATAGCAAGGTAAAAGGTGATAGTTAATGGAGAATGCATCCCAGTAAAAATGTGCTTTGTCAGTTTTTGTACACTAGGAACAACCTGCCTGATGAGTTACTTAAAATGAGATCACTTGAGGTTTAGGAATTGGGTCAGATTCCAGAATGTATAGTGGGCTAGATGACTCTGGGGACTATCCACAGGTCAAGGATTTTCGTAAGAATGATTTCCTATTGCTTTATAAAGGCTAGTATGTCTAATTAACCACCAGAGGGATTGTTTTTCTGACAACCAAATTTTCACAGGTCTGCCTGCCCACCAATCTTCCTCATTTTCAGTGGTCCAAATTTGTGAAAAGTTTGGCCAGGATTAAGGGTACATTTGCTGCCAGTAACAATATACAAATGACCTGACTCAGTCAGTTATTGAACCCATACTCTCTCTCTCCAAGTACATTTTTCTTAGCATAATACCATAATGCCTCTAGACATGAAAGGAGGAGTAGGCTGAAAATAGGAACTGGGTGAGATAGTATTTATATCCCTAAAAGGTTAACTGATACTTAACAACCCCTGAAAATCAGAAGTATCAGACATTGACTTGATAATTTTAGCACTTTAAGAATTTGCTGCTATTCCTGCTGAATGGGTTCAAATTGACGGAAGCTTTAATGTCCTTACCCAGTTTCACTGCTTTATATCTCACAAGTGTTCTGACAAAACAGATACTTGGAATTATAGCTAAGCAAGGTCGTTGATTAATTTCATTGTAGTGATGTTTCTGTTCTGTGTGTGTGTGTGTACTTCTCATACACCCAACAAATGAAAGTACAGTGCACTCATAGTTTTTTTCTCTTGTAGTTCACTTTTTAAAAAACTCTGTTGTGACCGGCAAATTAATTTTATAACCTACAGATGTGAACCTGCTTTTGAGGAGTAGAAAAATGGACCTAACAATGGTTTACCTTTATTTGGTAGGTTTTAACATTTACAAGGCACTTTGAGATATTGCTGTACCCTTAAGTGTGACAGCTTAAAAGTGAAGGTACAAACTGTTACCTGAAAATGCTTCTAGTTGTTTTCAGCAGCAGTGAAATGGGGTGTAGAGGGTGGCAACTTGAAATCATGGGGGAGGATTCTTTTTTACTTACGGTATGTTTGATAGTGTGTTATTGATTCTGCTAATCCTAACAGCCCATTTAAGGGTGTATATTTATTTGTAGTTAGCGTGAGTCTTTGTATTTCTTAGTCTTTAGATCCAGACATAAAACTCCTTTCAGTGTTTGTATAGTTTTGGTGGCTTAGCTTTTGGTCAGACAGGGTAAGGAGGGGGATTCTTAAATGAAGTAACATAACAAAAGGAAAACCATCTTCCTGTTTCTTATTTCTCTATGTATCATGTGATACTGTCTTTTTAAGACCTTTAAAATGCCAAGGGAAGCTTGGTAACCAAGGCAGGGTTTTGTTGTTTTCTTCTCAAATTTGTAGTTCTGCATTTTATTACACAGTCACGAAGAACTTAGTCTGTTACCAGTAAAAACTGAAGCCGCAAGACTTGCTTCTCTATGCTGCCAAGTACTTCCTGTTTTGTCAGATTTCCATTTAGGGAAAAGAATGGATTTAGAGTAGACAAGCCTGAAAGCATATCTTCTGAAACTCATTTTGAAAGCTGTCCAAATACCTAGATTGGGGGAAAGGGGATGGCACGTCCTGTCTTCACATGAAGTCATTTGTCAGAAAGCTTCATTTGGCTTATCATGAAAGGGTTGCCAACAAGGAAGAAAAACTTTGTTGTCAGAAGTAATTGCTAAAGTATAAACTTGCCAGCACTGGTGACTTGCCTGTTAGGCTTTCCATGTCAAACGTGTTTCAGTCTGTTGAGTGAATTCATTGTATTGCCTGTGAAGGAAGTTTTATCTGTGTTCATTTCTAGTAGACCTTTCCTCTAGAAATATGTAAGAACTGCATTCAGCCACATTTATTCCATTTACAGTAGGGACAGGTGAAGGATCAAACAGTGATTAATTGAAATGGGCTACCTTGTGAATATTGAATATCTTTGGGGAAAAGGTTGCCATAAAATGATGTTAATCTCTTGTTAAAATAATAAACAACATTTATGTAAATAGAATTATCTGTCACTTATTCTTTATCCAGATAGCTCAGTGGTAAAGAATCCACTTGCCAACATAGGGGATGCAGGTTTGATGCCTAGGTCAGGAAGATCCCCTGGAAAAGGAAATGGCAACCCACTCCAGTATTCTTGGCTGAGAAATTCCATGGACAGAGGAGCCTGGTGGGCTGCAGTCCATAAGGTTGCAAAAGAGTCAGATACGACTTAGTGACTAAATAGCAGTAACATTTTTATCCTATGAATTGAACTTCAAATTAGGTGTTAATAGAACATGTCAGTAGAAGATGCTTTCAGTGTAAACCTGAATCCCTTTATATTGCTGGTAAGGGAGTCTTGTGTTCAGGTTCTTTGCAACGGCAGAACTGAGCCCACATGTAAAATTTTCTTTGACTGTATTGACCTTGCCTGTTTTAAATCAGAGCTGTTTTTCTCTCTTGACCTGTTCGTAAAATATAAAAGATGCTCTTTTTTTTAAGTTGCTTTTTAATCTCTGAACTCTTACGCATTTTTTTTTCCTTACCAGCTACCTGGCTCTGTCCCTCTTCATGTTGAAGATGTTCAGCTGATATTGAATCAATGAGATATTAGAAACCATCTATTATAAAGTTTCTACCAGATATTTCTTTTTTTCATCTAGTTTGGTGCTCCTATTTCTGAAAATTGTTACTTTAAAATCCAGTGGAAAAAAGTTTTCCCAAGTACCCATCATGCCCTACAGCTTCATCCTCCATTTTGCTATACATCAGAAATCTAATCTCTTAAAACTCTTTAATAACCATTTGTTGCCATATTCTTTTTTAAGCTGTATGCAAATCAATGATTCTCACATTTTAGTGTATTCAGTAGCATTACATCAGGTACTTGTTCAAAATAGATTCATGGGACTCAATTCAGATTTCATGAATTGACTTCTTTGGAGAATTACTATGCAGGTGGTCTCTTAACCAGATGGAGAAACAGTAATCTGCTGCATGTACCATTTATTATGTCTTCTTCATATTCTTACATGAAATATTCTTTTTACTTTGTTTCTATTATTGACATCTCAGTTTTTTCCTATTAATTGTTGACATCCTTAGTTTTTCTCCTAAATTCAGTGATTGAAGAGTTTCTCCACCAGATATCCGGGAAACAGTCCAAGATTCCTTTCCTTATTTGTCAGGATTTATCACTTCACCTTCCCAAAGCACACACTTTTGGAGGTCAGTATATACATACTGGCTGTGTGGACATAATAATACATGCACATGTATTTCTAATATATCTTGCTAGTGATTTTTAAAGGTCTTTTTCCCAAAGGGGGAAGAATTGCATAATACTTAGTTTTATTTTTAATTTTTCCTGGCTATATATTGTAGACATCTAAATATTTACATTGAATCTTTACTGTGCTGTCACTTGATTGCTGCTGACTCTTAAACCCAGTCTACTAAAGGTGGGTTATTGTTTTTCTATGTCAGATTTTCCCATATTACATTAGCCTTGAAGCCTATTGACTTTTCCCCAAAAATTAAGTTTTTATTAAATTCCATATTGATTGTATAGTTGAACTCATTTAAATGATTTTTCCTAAAATTCCACTTCATGGTTCCACATAGTAAAAAATCAAATTCCAATCATACACGTCAAACACAAACTCAAGGGCCCTTGCTCTGTAACAGTCTTTATAATTACACCAGCATTTACTTTAAGAATTGTTATTTGTTGACTGGAAAGGTGTGTGTCTGTGTGTGTATATATATAATATGGTGATTACCTCTTGTGTTAGGATGGTTAAAGAAGGAACATCAGTTTTATTTGTAATACAAATTTGAGTCTTTTTCCCATTTTTTAAAATTGGGTTGTTAAATTTTCAGAATTTTTATACATTGTGGTCAGGTATCCTTTGTCAGATGTGATTTATTTTCTCTAGAGTCTTTTCCTTTTCATCCTCTTAAAGGAGAGCAGAAGCTTTTAATTTGGGTGAAATTCAGTTTGTCAGTTTTTTTCATTTATGTTTCATCCTTTTGGTGTATTATAGTATCTGAAAACGCTTTTTTAAACCAGGGTCACAAAGATTTTTTTTTTCATCCAGCAGTTTTAGACTTTGAGGTACATTTTGACTTACCATCACTTTCAGTTAATTTCTACATATGGTACAAGGTGTGGTTTGGTCTTTGGTGTTAGTTTCTTTTTGTATACCGATGTCCTCGTTGCTCCAGCACCATTTGTGGAAAAGCACTGTTGTTCTCCATTGATGGGTCTTTTCACCTCTGTCACAATCAACCATGTATTTAATGAGTCTATTTTTAGACTTTTCTTTTCCATTAATAATATTACATTAAATTTATAGTAAGTCTTGAAATCAGATGGCATAGGCCTTGTAACTTTTTCTTTTTAGAAAATGTTTTTGCTGTTCTAATTTCTTTTCCCAAGTAAATGTTAGCAATAGCTTGTTGATTTCTTTACACACACCCCACACATACACTCCCCAAATAAACCACTTGCAAATTTAATTGGGTTTTACATCAAATCTATAAATCATTTTAGAGAGAACTGACAATACTGAGTCTTCCCATAACTTTAGTTCATTTTCTCACCAGCATTTTTAATTTCCAACACAAAATCTTGTACAAATTTAAATTTATACCTTAGTATCCCTGTTTTCGATGTTATTGTAAGTGGGTATAATTATTTTATAGATGAGGGAATAAGTAACTTGCCCAAGCTGAAGTGGAAAAGCCACTATGAAACCTACATTAGGTTATAAACCACTACCCTGGTTTTCATTATGATACTGGTTTGCTTATTCTGAAATCATGGTTATAGTGGTGGCAGAGAGGAAGCCCTAGTTTTATGGCAAGAAAAACCCCATTACCATGCAGGTATGATTCCTCCAGAGTTTATGGATTTCCTGAGTTTAGGTTTTCCAGATCTGCTCAGATCATAAACCATGGTTGTCTTAATTTAGAAGCCTCTGATCAGTACAGTTGTGAACTAGTGTTTTTAAGTATATCTCACCCTGTAGTTAACTAGTATGAATTATTTCATTTTTAAAAATACATACCCTTAGCATTTGAATGCCTACCGTGTGCTCACCAGTACAGATACAAAGATGATTTCTTGAACAACTCCCATGGGAGGCTAGGTGGGGAGGAATACATTTATTGTAGTATTATAGTAAACACTGTAATAAATACATACACATGGTCAGTGATGGAACAAAAGCTTGTACTTGGTTGCAATTAAGAGTAGCTGTACTCTTGTTTCATGTTTTAGAATTCCTTTTAAAAAATAATTTGAAAACAAGTGGAAAACATGTAAAGGGCTTTGAGAGGGAGAAATCTGTCAATCATTTCATAAGGATTGCTTTTACACTTGATGGGGAATCATTAGGAAAGACCAGTTAATAAATAACCTCTGCTAAGTCACTTCAGTCGTGTCCGGACTCTGTGCGACCCCAGAGACAGCAGCCCACCTGGCTCTGCCGTCCCCGGGACTCTCCAGGCAAGAACAATGGAGTGGGTTGCCATTTCCTTCTCCAATGCATGAAAGCGAAAAGTGAAAGTGAAGTCACTCAGTCTTGTCTGACTCCTATCGACCCCATGGACCACAGCCTACCAGGCTCCTCTGTCCATGGGATTTTCCAGGGAAGAGTACTGGAGTGGGGTGCCATTGCCTTCTCTAATAAATAACCTAGGCATGATAAATACAATATGGTGTCATACAGTGTAGGAAAGTAAAAAAGGTTCAGTGTGAGTCTCATTTCAAAAGGTGAGGAACAATATTTGAGTTTTTACATTAAGACTTGATTTTTTGCAATTGTAGATTTCTTCTGACTTAACAGCATTTTGATAAATGTATTAATGAGAATTAATTTGTAATCTGAATTTGCTCTTCAAATCTTGAATATTCTAATGTTTCAATAAGTTAAATATATTGAGGATTTACAACTTAATTTTTCTTATTTTTCAGATTCCCTTGTGAATGATAGAAATGAAAGTGAATGGATAGTCTTATCAGATAAGTGTATTTTGAGTCTAAATGTATTTGATTTTTTCCATAAGATGGCTCTAGTAGTAATCTTTATTTGAAACAATCTTATTACATTGTATCATGACAGCTGGCATATCAGCATGCACTTTAAAAAATGTTTAAAAATGGGTGAATTTTTGTGTAGCTATTTTAATATTGAAGATGGAAGAAGAAAAACATTTTCAGTATATTGTGCCTTTTTATTTCAAGAAAGGTAAAAATGCTACTGAAACAAAGATTTGTGCAGTGTATGGAGATGGTGCTGTGACTGATCGAACATCTTGCAAGTGGTTTGCAAAGTTTCATACTGGAGATTTCTCACGGGATGATGCTCCCACTTAAACTAGCTAAAATTTGATGAAAAGTGTCTGTAATTAATCAATAGAAAAAGCATAGTCTTCCGTCAGGATAATACAAGACTGAATGTTTGATGACCAGGCAAAAACTGTCTTAGCTTGGCTGGTAAGTTGATTCATTTTCCATATTCTCCAGATAGTAAGCCTTCAGATTTATATTTAGTTTGGTCTTTAAAAAATTATCTTAATGGAAAAAATTTCAATTCCCTGGAAGACTGTAAAAGGCAAGTGAACAGTTCTTTGCTCAAAAAGATAAAAAGTTTTCGTAAGCTGGAATTAAAAAGTTGCCTAAAAAATGTCAGAAGATAGTGGAATAAAACAGTGACTACATTCTTCAATAAAGTTCTTGGTGAAAATGAAAAAATGTGTCTTTTTTTTTTTTTAAACTTAAAAATTGAAGGACCTTTCTGGCCAATCCAGTATTTGTAATCTGTAAACCAAAACTGTATTCTTTAAAACGGTTTTTTTTTTTTTTTTTTTTTTGATACCAGTATCGAGATTCCTGAAAATAAATTAGTAACCTTGTGAAAGCAAAATGTACCTGCCATTTTTTTCTCTCCCCAAGACTGGTTATACCTCAGTTACAAAGTGCCCATGCAGTTGTACCTAGATTATTTATTAATCCTCTGTATAGTATATATAGCTAGATACATGTGCTTGGTTTTAGATTTATCTGATTATGTTTTGAGGTGGCTTAACTGCTCAAATTTAAATTTCATTAGAACCACTGAGTGAACTCCTGGAGTTGGTGGTGGACAGGGAGGCCTGGCGTGCTGTGATTCATGGGGTCGCAAAGAGTTGGACATGACTGAGTGACTGAACTGAACTGATCTGATTGGCTGTTCCAGTGTGAATTTAAGAACAGATGTACTCACAGTATGATGAAAATAGAAGATACATGTGCCATTCATACTTGGAAGTAGGAAGTATAGAATGGTCAGACACTGGCTTAGGTTATTAAGCTTATTACCCAATTTAATGTTCTTTAGGTGTTTCTCCAAGGCCACTGGGGTCATTCTCAGTTAAATACATGAGTTGTAAAATGTAGCAGATAATTTTACATAAAAGCAGCCATGATAATGAGAATTGGTTTTCAGTTGTTTGTATGGTAGTTAACTATTCTCACATGATTTGCTGTTTGAACTATACAAATGCTCAAAGTCCAGCAACACCCTACTGCTAAACTCTGACCTCAGGAAAGTATGACAGTTGAATGGAGTGATACTGGCATGAGGCCAATTAGGGTGTATGTATACCTAGGATACTTGGCCTGAGTTCAGATTGTTCCTCCTACAAGTGCTACTGTTCCTTGAAGGCAACAAAACTGATTATTCCACTCAATAACAGCTTGTTTACAAAGCACTTACATATGCATTCTATTTTTAAGCATAAAATACGGCTTTTTAAGTTTGAACTTACAGATCAAGAAATTTTTTAAGTGACAGAATAGGGACTTTGTGAATCCTTAAATCCACTCCTCAAAATAAAAATAAAATTCTAAAGGTTAACAGTGGCTGTTAACCAACAATTACGTCACTAAACACAAAAAGAGCAGTGGCATCAATTACCTATGAAGCTGGTAGATGCAAAACATGACAGTCCAGCAGGATATGATACAGATGAGCGATGGGGTTTTAAATTAATCTGATTCCAAAGCCTCTGTCTACAGTATTTTAACTAAGGAATTTTACAACAGGCATAAAGCTACATCTTAATGCTGAATAAACAAGTGCTCAATTACCCCCACCAGTTTTGTCAGGCAAATATTAACCAAACTTGAATCGTTATAAGACAAAAATTTAATGAAAATTGGTAAGTAATAATCCAAGGGGCTAAATAGTTACATGGGACTGTATTAGAAATTTAATATACAAATGTTACATGTTATCATCATCTGATTCATCTTCTTCCTTCAAAGATTCCTGGTAAGAGAAAAACAGTGTTTAAAATCAATTTTTAGCACTGCTATAACAACCTGAATCTAAGTGCCTGTCATTCAAAATTCTTTATAAGTAAACTGGAACGCTGGTTTAGAATGTTAGATTTTACTTGAATGTCGTAAGTACATCCTGCTCTATCAATGACAATATTCTTGATAGGATACACACAGTGTGAAAGCATTAAATGTTCTCAAAAAACCTTGCCATTTTCACATGCACAAAAAAGTTTTTTTGGAACCAGGGCAACTTTATCCCCATTGAGGATAACCTAGAAAGTTTCTTTTAGTTCAGCTCAACTCAGAAGTGTTATTTAATACAATTCAACATATTTCCATGATGCTTTTACCTTGAGCTGTTTTCATGCTATGGCTTACCTTGGCATATTTCTCTGCCTCTTCCCTTACATCTTTAGGAACTATTTCATGTCTTCCATTAGTTACTGTAAATTAAGCCATATATTTAAATGAATTAAAAATGAGAATCACTGTGATTTGAAAAGACTAAACAATCTAGCCAATCCATAGGTAATACCAGGTTCTTTGACCTCATCTTTTTCCTTCCCCTACATAAGCACTTAAAATAAAGAAATTATGCTATGGTTTTTCCAGAAGTCGTGCCGATGTTACAGGTGGACCATAAAGAAGGCTGAGTGCCAAAGAACTGATGATGCTTTTGAATTGTGCTGGAGAAGACTCTTGAGAGTCCTTTGGACTGCAAGGAAATCAAACCATTCAATCCTAAAGGAAATCAAACCATTCAATCCTAAAGGAAGTCAACCCTGAATATTCATTGGAAGGACTGATGCTAAAGCCAAAGCTCCAATACTCTGGCTATCTGATGTGAAGAGCCAACGACATGGAAAAGACCTAATGCTAGGAAAGGTTGAAAGCAAAATGAAAAGAGGGCAGCAGAGGATGAAATGGTTACACAGCATCACTAACTCAATGGACATGAATTTGAGCAAATTCTAGGAGACAGTGGAGAACAGAGGAGCCTAGTATACTGCAGTCCATGGGGTTGCAAAGATTCATGAGTTAGCGAATGAACAATTTATTCACAGCATGATTAGATTTTAAAATCTGTCCCCGAAGCCCTATGGTTGCCTTAATAGAAAAAGGTTACTTCCCAATAATACTGTATGCAATGGATGTTTCAAAGTAAACTACTCACAACTTTATATAGTCTCTTATTAAGCAGAATTTTTCCATCAGTACCTCCTAAATTTATTCTAGCTTTGTTTGTATTAGAAAGGCAGTCAGAACACATTGTGGCCAATACTGCAATTGAATGAATGCTTATTTCATAATCCAGCAATTCCACTCTTAACATATATTTCTAAAATGCTACTACATATGCATGCCACAGTAGATGTAAAGGACATCCACAGCTGCATTATCCCTTTCCGTAAACACTGGAAAGGGCCCAGTTGTCTACTGAAATTCAAGACAGTGCTTACCTTTGTGGAGAAGGTAAGGGTTGTTGACTTAATAGAGGCCTAAGGGTTAGGCAATTTAAATCCTAAAATATAATGCTATGAAAGTGCTGCACTCAATATGTCAGCAAATTTGGAAAACTCAGCAGTGGCCATAGGACTGGAAAAGGTCAGTTTTCATTCCAATCCCAAAGAAAGGCAATGCCAAAGAATGCTCAAACTACCACACAATTGCACTCATTTCACATGCTAGTAAAACTAATGCTCAAAATTCTCCAAGCCAGGCTTCAGCAATACGTGAACTGTGAACTTCCAGATAGCTGGTTTTAGAAAAGGCAGAAGAACCAGAAATCAAATGGCCAACATCCGCTGGATCATCAAAAAAGAGAGTTCCAGAAAAACATCTATTGACTTTATTGACTATGCCAAAGCCTTTGACTGTGTGGATCACAATAAACTGCAGAAAATTCTGAAAAGAGATGGGAATACCAGACCACCTGACCTGCCTCTTGAGAAACCTGTATGCAGGTCAGGAAGCAACAGTCAGAACTGGACATGGAACAATAGACTGGTTCCAAATTGGGAAAAGAGTACATCAAGGCTGTATATTGTCACCCTGCTTATTTAACTTATATGCATGAGAAACGCTAGGCTGGAAAAAGTACAAGCTGGAATCAAGAATGCCCGGAGAAATACCAGTAACCTCAGATATGCAGATGACACCACCCTTCTGGCTGAAAGGGAATAACTAAAGAGCCTCTTGATGAAAGTGAAAGAGGAGAGTGAACAAGTTGGCTTAAAGCTCAACATTCAGAAAACTAAGATCATGGCATCTGGTCCCATCACTTCATGGCAAATAGATGGGGAAACAGTGGCTGAATTATTTTGGGGGGTTTCAAAATCACTGCAGATGGTGATTGCAGCCACAAAATTAACAGACACTTGCTCCTTGGAAGAGAAGTTATGACCAACCTAGACAGCATATTAAAAAGCAGAGACATTACTTTGCCAACAAAGGTCCATCTAGTCAAGGCTATGGTTTTTCCAGTAGTCATGTATGGATGTGAGAGTGGACTATAAAGAAAGCTGAGCGCTGAAGAATTGATGCTTTTGAACTGTGGTGTTGGAGAAGACTCTTGAGAGTCCCTTGGACTACACGGAGATTCAACCAGTCCATCCTAAAGGAGATCAGTCCTGGGTGTTCATTGGAAGGACTGATGTTGAGGCTGAAACTCCAATACTTTGGCCACCTGATGCGAAGAGCTGACTCATTTGAAAAGACCCTGATGTTGGGAAAGATTGAGGGCAGGAGAAGAAGGGGACGACAGAGGATCAGATGGTTGGATGGCATCACTGACACAACGGACATGTGTTTGGGTGGACTCCAGGAGTTGGTGAGGGACAGGGAGGCCTGGTGTGCTGTGGTTCATGGGGTCGCAAAGAGTCAGACACGACTGAAGTTACTGAACTGAAAACTGAAGGGTAATTTGGCAGGCTGGTCTACTTGTTGACCAAATTAGAGTTTACACTAATGTATCCATGCTGTTTGTTGTTTGTGTACTTTTCTATGGGTACAGGCTATTACTAATTCTTTTTTAAGATTGAAAAAAAAATGGCACTTATAGTAAATTAGGCTTGGTACAGATGACTCTGAGAGCAAATAAGTACAGAGTAATCACTTACTTTCACCAACCCAGCTGAGCTCTAGTTCAAAAGCTTTATCCTTAACTTCATCGTGTACTATGTAAATTCTAGAAAAGAAAGAAGAAATTAACATCTGGCCATCTACAAACATAGTTCATGCACCCACTCAGCAAATCAACACCCCTTCCTAATATAAGGATTTATACAATTATACGCACAGTATAGTCTATATTATGAAAATTAACTAGGACTGATAAAAAATTAAACACTACAAAGGATTCACTATACCTTACACCTTTATACAACCCAAGCTGTTTACTTTGATACATTCTTTCAGAGACAGAACTAAGATGTCTCATAAGGAAGATTCAAATGGGAGAAAGGTATTATCTGTGCCTTTCCAGGATATTCAGTATTTTCCATTCATTAACTGATTTTTAAACAAAAACTAATTTATTAGTTTACAATTAGTCTTCATTCTGCATTTTCTTGGCAGGAATATTTTTAAACCCCTTTACTATTCTGGATGTCCCTAAACCTGGCCTTTAAACAGTACAAGACAAACTGCAGCAAACCAGGAAGCAGTGTCACACAATATTAAAAGTAGAAGTAAAAACAAGGCTTCCCTCGTGACTCAGTGGTAAAAAATCTGCCTGCCAATGCAGCAGATGGGTTTCATCCCTGATCCCAGAAGATCCCACTTGCTGCAGAGCAACTATACTATGGGCCCCAACTACTGAACCTGTGCTCTTAAGAGCCTGGGAGTTGCAACTGCTGAAGCTACCAGGCCACAATGAGGAGCCTTTGCACAAGGAGAGAAAAGCCTGAGCAGCAATGAAGACCCAGCACAGCCAAAAATAAAATTATTTTTAAAAAGTAAAAGTAAAAACAAGTATTAGCAAAGCTTTTTTTTTAATTTTATATTTTACCATCTCCCACAACAAAGTAGCAAAAGTAATTTGGAGGATATTCCTAAAGCCTTGCTATAACAGCTGTAACATAAGAAAGCATCTTAAACTTTCCAGAACTAAAAGATGCATAGTACTTCATTTTATTAAATGATGAAAGGATGGCTTTCCTACACAGAACAATATAAAAATAAAAGCTGTTATAACAACTGATACCCAGACAAGTTCTCAATGAAGGAAAAAAACTTGCACAATTCAATGATTATTTACTTTTTATTAGTTCTATTATATGTTAGTTGCCAGTGTCCTCTAGGTTGTCGTTATTAATAAATGACAATCACAGAATGGAATGGATTCCCCTTCACAAGAAAGGGCAAGGGTCTCATGGTAAAAGGCAGTGGGGAAGGAGGGTGTCAGTAGCAGGAGTGATAGATTGGTATAAAATTATAAAATACTTGTGATTTTAATATTTTGTTACAACTATCAGTACGGAGATTAAGAGTATCATTCAAATAATAGGTTTATCATCAGATGATAGACCATCCTGGACATTTTTTCCCCTTGCATGTATTATTAGATGTAAAACCTGCTGACTCGACCATGATGACGTAGTTCTAATGTGGAACAGAGGTGTTATGAATTCTCTGGAATATTACATTTATTACTCTTTAACTCTGAAAAGCTGACTATAAAACCAGCATTTTATTAGATTTTTTGAAATACTAAATGCCTGCATTCTTTGATCTAAAAAAATAATGTATTTTGAAGCATGGTCACTGAGATTTTACTGGCATTGTTGTTGCTTACTACTACTGTTACACAGCTTTCTACCCTAGGTATCTGTAACATAAACTACTTCAGGCTTTCTTAAGCTATTTCTAGATGTTCTGAAATACTTCTCTATTCATCTTGTTATAAGAACTTCAGCTGTAGACCTTAAAGTTGTAAGCTAAGGTTAATATTATTGGGACTTGTGAGATTTAAGAAGTCGGGAGCTAGCAAGAAGTCTAGAGGTTCACCATATCCTCCAAATCTTGAATTCTGTCAATGGAACAGGAGTATATTTTATCAAAAGCTATTTTTTCCCATCCTATTCACTGTCACTTAAAATGAAGCCTCTCAGAATGTTGGATTCACCTTCTTAAAATTAATGCAATAACTAATTTACAAACAAAACAGCCTCTTAGGATTAATGTATAAGGTAAGGTCAAGTAAAATATTTGTCAGTACTAATGAAAATTGCAACTTACATCTTTGCAACTTCTTTAACAACATCACGGCAGGTCATTTCTTTCATCTACAGAAAATAAAATATATATTCATTATGTTATGAGTCAAAGGAAGAACACTTTCCACTTGTGTAACTTTTCAGATTCTTTTTGCAACTTTTATCAGTAACCTATGCTCTTGAGATAAGATTCTTAAACATAAAACCAAGGAAAATAACCTGAAATTCAAAAAGACCAGAACCTAAGTTTTTTATTGTTTAATGTTTTTTAATGATTATTCAAAAAAAGCCTTGGGCACCAATAATTTTGTGAAATATATTAAAGTTTATAAAAATCTAGACTCCTTTATGAATTTATTCACAGGCAGACCCTGACACTTAAAAGATTACCAAGAAATGTTTTTTTTCTTTATAGTGAATTCAGGATAATAAAAAGCAAACAAACCACAAATACTTCTGCTGCTGCTGCTAAGTCACTTCAGTCGTGTCCGACTCTTTGACCCCATAGGTGGCAGCCCACCAGGCTCTGCTGTCCCTGGGATTCTCCAGGCAAGAACACTGGAGTGGGTGGCCATTTCCTTCTCCAGTGCAGAAAAGTGAAAGTGAAGTTGCTCAGTCGTGTCCGAGCCTCAGCGACCCCATGGACTGCAGCCTTCCAAGCTCCTCCGTCCATGGGATTTTCCAGGCAAGAGTATTGGAGTGGGGTGCCATTGCCTTCTCCCAAATACTTCTATATGCTAGAGAAATAGGAATAAATTATCCCTCATGAAACTGTTCAAGACAAAACTGCAAAATGTGAGGGAAAGCTCTGAAGAACCAAGATCTGAGTGGAGTCTTAGAACACAGATTTATCTGATTTGATTATAAGGAAGATGAATTAACTGCAAAAGTGAACATATGGAAATCAAGGCAGAAAAACAGCCTTTAGATGCCTGGCAGAAAAGTCTGTTATACTAAAGGTACTGCAAGTAACCAGTGCAGAAATTTTTTTAAGTATATGTGTTTCTGAACACATTTGACAAAATTTTTTAAAATGCGCAAACCTGGTGTTCATATTCTGAATATGTGGAGGATGGAAAATAGTGAAAAAATAATGAACAGTCATACAGCAATCCAAACTTGAGGTAGTTTAACTACTGCATCTCTAAATTGGGCTCATTAATATTTTATTTTTTGTGTTTTTTTAATATTTACAAATCTTGATGCCCCAGCTGATAGAAGTAGGAAAAATACTGGAAAGCAACAACTGTTCAATCTAGACAGAGATGTTTATTTTATGGTATTTTTTCTGATTGAATTTCTGATTAAATTTTTTCATGGCAAATTGGGGGTGAAGAAAAGGAAAATACCGATATTCATATTTTTACCCTTACAAGTTAAGTTCTATATTTAGTAGATTAATTGTAACATACAAAGGTAAACTTAAACTTGAAGCGATACATCTTAAATGTCAAATACATTTTTACATATGTTGGTAAAATTTACTTTATAAAATTATGTTCTTGGTAAACAGAACACAAGTAGAAAAGCAGACCAGAGTAATGATTGAGAGCAGGGGCTGGCAAACTCTGTTAAAGGGCCAAGCAGTAAATATTTTAGACTTTCATCATAGGGATAAGGTTTTCGGTCTCCATTCCAACTACTAAACTCCACTGTTGTACTAGAGCAAAAGCAGCCAGCGACTGAATATGGCTATGTTCCAATAAAACTGTAAAAAGCATCGCAACTAGGGATTATCATACAAAGTCAAGTCAGAAAGAGAAAAACAAGTATGTGGAATCTAATATATGACACAAATGAACTTAATTATGAAACAAAACCAGACTCTCAGACAACAGAGTTGTAGCTGCAAAGGAGAAGGGAGAAGGGAACTAGTGGAGGGATGGAGCAGGACGTTGGGGTTAGCAGATGTAAGCTATTACATATATAGAATGGATAAACAAGGTCCTACTGTATAGCACAATGAACTACACTCAATATCCTATAAGCCCCTAGTAGAAAGAATATATGACAGAAAAGACCACTAGTCTAAGAGTTACAAGGTCTTGGATTGTTTGTAAGCAATAGTCTATGACTCTAGCCAGTGTGTTTTAACCGAGGGTTGGACTTGGGCTAAGTGATCTCTAAGGTCCTTTTGTCAATTTTATCAATCCTAAAATACCAAACATAAATTAGGTCTTGGTGTTAAATTCTAAGCACTAAAAGCCTAGCATTAAAAAAGCTGAATAAGTGAATTAGTTGAGCAAGGTTCCAGTATAGCATTAACATTAAATGTACAAGAAGATTTTGTCACTGTAATTTACCAAAATACTGCTAAATCATATGCCTGTCTTTTAAGGAAGTTTCTGATAAGCAATGAAGAGTTGGTGGGTACTATTTCAATGTCAAGTTGATCAATTTATAGCTAAAAGGAAAGCCAGCAAATTTTTAAGAAACTTTTTCCACACTAATAGACGTTGGGAACAAAGGAAAGAGAAGCAAAGGAGCGCAGACTTTAATGTGTAAGACTTCAGACAAAAGCTGTTTTCTAGTTGAAAGAAATGATACAGTAAAAGACCAAAGTTCTGAACCTAAGGGGCATAGAGTTCGGTGAATGGGTCTCAAGGATTTTGTGAAATTATATGAATTTTTTTTTTTTTTTAAGATTAGACAGCCATAAAAATCATAAAAGGACCCATGACACAACTCTAAAGATAATATGCTGCCAGCTTTCCTGCTCAACTAATCTAGTAGCTTCAGAAAGCTTGACTCAAAATGGCAGACCACACTTGGACTAAAAGCTTTAGTCTGTGGTGATGAAACTTAACCACATGAGAATAATGGTATAGCAGAATCACATGAGAATAACAGTATAGCAGAATCACTTGAGAATAATGGTATAGCAGAATTTTAAACAATAAAAATTATTACCTGAAGCTTTTCAATTTCTGTCTTTGCAGCCTGCCTTGCTTTGCCAATGGCACAGCCCCAATAACCCTATTTAAAAAGAACACACACCAAAAAAAAAAAGTATTATTAAATATACTATCATAAGTTATTAATGACTACTGTTTCTATTTAAAGATTAATAAAAGGATGCTAAATGACATTCAAAAGCACATATGGAGAAATACAGTAAAAAGACATTTACTAAAATGAATAACAAGGGACTCAAAAAGTTTAAAATATCAAACTTAAGTATAAAATAACCTGGATTATTTTCAAGAAATATCCCAAGGAAAAATTATATCATTTTACACACACACACAGAGACCATGAGCTAGAGGTATATCTGAGGCTGGAAATAGAAAAGAAATTAGCTTTATGAACTGAAATGACTTTTGAGAGAAAGAAATCATTCCTAAGAGTTAAGTACTCTAAGCCTTCTTAATGTATATATACACGTTTTTTGGCAGCACCAGTGCAGCTTGTGGAATTTTCAGTTTCCCAACCAGCAGGCAGTGAGAGCATCGAGTCCTAACCATGGACCACCAGGGAATTCTCTAATTTATATTGTAAAGGTTTTTTTTTTTAATTAAGTATGCCCATTCATACTTGTATAACTATATTCGTATATAATGACAAAACCTAAAGAGCCTTAATTTTGTTAATGAGTATAAAAACCATTAAAATCTCAGAAGACACTTTAAGAAAAGATTATTAGAGAAAGATCCAAGAAATCCCACTTAAAATCCTTTGTACTGGGGAATTCCCTGGCAGTTCAACAGTTAGGACACAGGCTTTCACTGTCATGGACCTGGGTTAGATCCCTGGTTGAACCCTGTTCGGGAAACTTAGATCCCACAAGCCATGTGGTGCAACCAGAAAAACAAAACAAAAACCCAAAACAGCATCAAAAAACCCAAAAGACTTAAAAAGGGAGGGCATTATATTCCTTTTAAAGACACTGCTAATATTTATGGTAATAAAATAGCACATATTCAAAATTTTATGTTGACTATGCAGTTTCTGCATGGCAACCCACTCCAGTATTCCTGTCTGGAGAATCCCAGGGACAGAGGAGCCTGGCAGGCTACAGTCCTTGGGGTCACAAGAGTTGGACATGACTCAGTGACCAAACCATGCAGTTTCTACAGTAGCATATTAAAAGCCACAAATCTGGGACTTCTCTGGTGGTCTAGTGGTTAAGAATGCACACTCCTAACACACAGGGCACAAGTTCAATCCCTAGTCAGTTCACTAAGATCCCTCATGCCATGTGGCACAGTCCAAAAAAAGGTCACAAATCTTTGCTCTGTCTCATACCCATAAGGTTCTTGTTATTAATGTTAAATAAGAAAATGTTAAATGAATATTAAAGAAACATCATATAATCTGAATATATGATTTAAGTGAGAGACCATTAAACTGGAATAGAATTTCAGAAGATTCAAAATTAACTCACATATGAAACACCCGATGGGTCAATCATGTAGAGCTGTGCACCGTCATTCACACTGTAAGACCCTAACATGAAACTGCACAAAAGTAATACTTTTAAACCGTGGTTCTTAATACCAGAAAAGTATTAAAAAGTACAGTGATAAAAATGCAATTTTCTTTCTAAGATAAACATTGACTAATACCCATATAACTGACAGTAAGCACTTTGATAATATAGTTTGGATAAAAACTAGTATATACTTGAAAACGTTCAAAATTCATGTGCCTTGGTTTAGTATTAAACTTTCTAATCAACCTTTCCTGCGAGGATAGCACTGCAGGGAAAGGAGTACTGATAGACAGACATAACATGAGGGCCCAAGAGCTAAAGGCATAAACATGAAAAAGCCAAGGGAACAAAATTCTTGCTATGAACACACTGAAGCTACCTCAAACTCTTGTTCCACCCTTCATTCTTTCTTGGCTATTCCCGAATATTCCTCCAATTACTTTTCTGCAGTAACCCAAATTGATTCAATGCATTTTTTATGTACAACAAAATTAAAATTAGGGTACTGAACAATCATATGAATTACTGATTTTTTTGAAATTATAAATAGAAACCAGCCTCATCTTATATTACTACTTCATGGGCAGAATACCATAACAACCAATTCCCATTAAGAGCATTTTACCTGTTGCTTACAGAAGATAAGACAGAAACTAATGAAAAAACTGAGATGTCAGTACAGTTGACTACGTAATAACAACAAATGAACTCTATTTAAAATCAGTTTGCAGGGCTTCCCTGGTGGCTCAGTGGTGAAGAGTCTGCCTACCAGTGCAGGAGACACAGGTTCGATCCCTATCTGGGAACATCTCACATACTGCAGATGAGCCCGTGACCACAACTATGGACCCTGTGCTCTAGAGCCCAGGATCCACAACTGCGGAAGGCCATGCACCGTACAGCCTGTGCTCAACAAGAGAAGCCACCACAGTGAGAAGCCCACGCACCACAACTAGAGAGTAGCCCCTGCTCTCCACAACTAGAGAAAAGCCTGCACAGCAACAAAGACCCAAAAATAAAAATTTTTTTAAATTTTTAATAAAATCAGTTTGCAACTTCCTGAAAATGTCTGGATCTAATTTCAGAGATTCCTCCCCCAAGTTTTATTAATAAATAATTGACATGCATCACTACATTAAGGTATACAGCATAAAGGTTTAATTTATATACACTGTGAAATGCAATGATTACCACAGGTTTAGGTAATATCCATCATCTCACATAGATACAATAAAAAAAGTTCAACTACTTCTTGATGAAAGTTCATTTCTTAAGGGTATAAAAGGCTAATAAGATGCTGGGAAAACAGATAACTGTAGTACAGATATTACTGAATATCTCACTAAATTTCATACCTGCAGCCAAAAGGTCTAACAGCACTGTAGAGTGTATACGCGTGTACATACATGGCCACTCTATCTGCAAGATGCTGTGGGGGTAAAACAGAAGAGTTTATTAAGACTCTTCTCTTGCTGTTCCAGAGGCTCAACTGTTATCAACTTACTTTTAGTGGAATGTTATATCCAAAGTTAGATCTAAAGTTGGAAGCCTCTTCTCTTGCAATGTCTGCTAAAGAACGAGCGTCTGCCAACAAACCTGCTACTGCCTGGAAAAAAAAAAAGTACCAATTAACATTCCTATCACAAATGAAGGAAAAGTATGTGACTATGATAGGCTTACTTGATATTTTTAACAAGCATCATCATTAGAATAAATTAGTTTGGCTTAAAGGTCTTTGCAAGAATCAGACACAACTTCGTGACTAAACCACCATCTTTGCAAGGCATTCTGGAATTTCGATGCTTGAGTATGGGATAACAATTTGGAAATTTCCTAACTGTGACTTCATTCTTTTGTCAAATGACCACATTAAAAAAAATTCCATGTCTCCCTAATTCCCACTTCATTATAAAGACTAAAAGAACCACAAAGAAGAAAAAAACCATGGGTTTTGGTTAGAACTGGTTTTTAATTTAAAGCCATTCTATGTTTAAAAAGTTATTAAAAGTTTTTATTTAAAAGGCATAACCTCAAACCTCCTATTTCAGTGTACTAATAAATTGTAATGCCAAAGCAAAACATGACAAACCACAAATCTAGTGGCTTAGAACTGCAATTACCAAACCACACACTGAGATATCCCAGGGAACTACAGTAAACTCAGAGTTGTGGGGTGTTTTAAGTTTTGGGGGAAACACATATTGAAGTAGTTCAGTTTCAACATCAGATCATTCCACATTCCCTTCAATGCCATCGGGTCACTGAGAAGCTGGGGCTGCCGTGATAGAAAATAAGCACTGTGCAAAAATCATTGTGAAACAGGAAGCAGGGTGGGGTGGGGCATAGCATCGAATCCAATTCCAAACTTTAAGAAACTGCAGAGTACACATTAGTAGTTGTAGTTGTTTGAAAATAAAAACATTTTTATCTTCCTGTCATATGGTGAGGTTTTGTTTTTATAGCTACTAAGTTGTTAGAACATAACTAGTTATTTAGACCTACATATATAATACACAGAACCACTGGGCATTTCTTTTGGTCTAGGGAAGCCATGAAAACAGAAATGTTGGAACAGTTACAAGTACTGGAAACCACTGACATAAGATTTTCAGAATAAATGTTATCAAAAATTTTAACAGCCTTTTCTTCTACTGCTACCTAGTAATAGTAATGATTATGAAAATCCTTAATCCATTATTGATCCACTCATAACATGCTAAGCATTTTACATAATTACACATGAGGACAGGCACTATTACCACCATAGTTTTGCAGGTGAGGAAACTGGAGTTTAGAGTAACCCAGGTAGTAATTTTCATGATTTAAATAATCTTCCATTGCTTTGGATAAAACTCACTGTGAAGTTTAATAATCTGTCAAATTACTTGAAGATGACAATCGTGGAGACAGACTATCAATCCTTCTTTTTTTCTCCAACCTTCTTCAATGTCTAATGTTTTGCCAATTTCCAGTTGCAAGGAATGCCATCAGTTTTTAATAACAAATGGGACAAATTTGAAAATACTAGGAAAATCTTTCCACCACTGAACTACCTACAAGCATATATGATTTTTTTTTACTAAGTAAAAGAAAGCAGAATTCACTAATTCCCTTCTATCAGTTAGGTTACAATCTGGCCAAGTTTCAGGAAAACATACCAGTTTCATTGGTAGTAATAAATTTGTTCAGGAGGGAAAACAGATTCAGAAAAATAACTGAAGGAAAAAAAATGTATCTGTAGCTTTGTAGATTACTGGTTATATTTTGCTAGTCCTTTCTGTGTTGTGTGTAACACATCTTATTTACAAATACTAATAACAAAGCTACCAATACTTCAGCAGAATGAGTGGATCCTACAGAATCTCACCCTGAAGAATGGGCTCTAGAGTAACACACAGACCATGGAGACCCAAGTATGAATCCCAGCACATTTCGTTACCAGCTGAGTGTTTCTTCATCTGTAAAAATGGGATTAATATTACTTTCACTGGTTTGTCAAGATTACATGAGATAATTGATGTAAAGAACTTCTGGCATAGTACCTAGCACACAGAATATGTATTCCCTTTTCTTCCTTGACTTTTCAGAAAGCAGGGTTAAAATCACTTTTCTCTTTTTTCTGGACTGTTATACTTACTGAATAAAGTCTGATATTTATATAGGATGACTTCAGTATACCTCAGTAATCTTATTTATGCCATACCAGCTGCATGAAATAAATATAGTGATGCTTATGAAGCTACTAAAAAGGATGTGCTCACTTTTCCTTTCGTCAGACATCCTTTCCTGATACTCCACCTTACTATAAAGGTATTTTCTTTCTGATAACATCTTCAGTTTGACAGTTATCCCCAGAAAGGATACAAAAAACTAAAGACTTATTGCCTCTCAAGCATGTGCCTTGATTGGCGATCTATGCTGCCAAGATTTTTTACCCAAGCTTCTCACTCCTCTCCCCTCCTCATTTTCTTCAACTTGGTTTTTCGTATGTATCTCCAACTGGATTATAAGAATTCTACCAGTATTCTTCCTGGAAAATTCCATGGGCAGAGGAGCATGGTGGGCTACAGTCCATGGAGTCACAAAGAGCTGGACATGACTGAGCAAGTGAGCATGTATGCACGCACCTTTCTTTTAGACAGTGAACTGTTCACAAACCAGTCTTTCTGATTATTTCTATGGCTGCTCTCTGATCTGTTTTTGCCTCAATGCTAAAGTAATAAATAGGTTCTTATAATTAAATTTTTATATATTCCAGTTAATTACATCACAAGAAACTGGACAAGGCAAAAAGGAACATTTTTAAATGTGACCTTACCATTCCAACATGTCGATCAACATTAAAAAGTCGTTTGTTGGAACCTTCTTCATAAAGTTTAGACAGGACTAATTTTTCTACCCCAAAGACAACGCCGTCTTTACATCTGATTCCAATAGCTGTACTGAAACAAGTAGAAAAAAATCAATTTTTTAAACTGAAAATAAAAGAAGCTTTGTAAACTCAAGTTAAAAAAACAAAAAACAGGCAAATCTGTTTCTTAGAATATATCAAGTTTTTAAAGCAAATACATTTGAAAACTAGAAAGGGCAAACATCCTAAAGTGTGATGAATTAGATCCATACAAATAATCATGTGACCAAAACAAAAACAATTTCGTATCATGACATGGAAAGATAATACACAAATGAAAAAAGATGCTAACAAAATGCGTAACTAGTGGCACAGTATCTAGCATATGCTGGCTCTCTTATGACAAATGCTGACTAGTCATGTCCATTAAAAATGATACATAACATGCATATAAATGATAGGCTACATACAAAATAAAAAGTTAACAGTTTCTAATCTGGGTGGGAATATTATAATTATTTTCCCTCCTTTTGCTTTTTCTGCATTAACAATGTGTTGCTTACAGTAAGTGTAAAAGAATAAACATTCTGTTCAACTGTTTAAAACAAAATTGATCAAAAAAACAAGTAAAATGTGGAGAAATTATATACCGCCATTTCAAGAAAAAACAATTACTTTAACTCTAATAATTCTTTTAACAAAGAGAATTCTATCAGAAACAACCAGAAAAATGAATTGAGCCACATGCACAAATTTTATAAAGAATTTCAGACACTCCTTCCCCCACACTTCAGGTACCTTTTCAAGTTTAAATTCCTTGGTCCAAATTTCCTAACTCCCAAGAATCTGCAAAGCCCATCTAGCTAATTCAATTTCATATTATAAATTCTGTGCTCTACTGAATTCAACCTCATTGTCGTCCCTCAAACACCATTTTTGCTTTCCAGTCTTTATTGAAGTTATCCTGGGCATCAGAATACACTTCCTCCTCACCACAGCACATTTAAATAAATTTCCACAAACTTTCACAAGTTTACTTGAATAGTCTCAGACAGCCTTTCCCAGTTATTACAATTTCTCATCTTCCTCATTTTTCAGAATCTAAAATGTCCCTTTCCCTAAATCAAAAGTTCTCAAAGTGTCGTCTGTCAGGTCAAAATTATTTTTATAAAAATACAGAAACATCATTTGACTTTCTCCATTGTGTGGATGTTTGCACCAATGCTACTGGCTGACAATAAACGGTAGCAGTAAATACCACTCATTGTATTCTTTATTGCTATGCTCAGTTTTGTTTTTTTAACATTTTTAGTTAAGAATGTCCCTGATAAAGTTGTAGTTAATTTTATTAGACATTAATCCTTAAGTATCTTTTTATTATCCTAACAAAAAGCAAGTTAGCCAAAGTTCTGCTGCTGCACATCAAAATATGATGGTTGCCTACAGGAAAAAGCACTGATAAACTGCTTTCAGGTGTGAAGTTTTTCATGGAACATCTGTTTTTACCATCAAAGAATAATAACTATGGTTATTTCCACTTAGGTATGTGGCAGACTCTTCTCTAAAATGAACAAAACAAGCCTGTCACTTCAAGGAAAACAAAAGAGAGTATTTTCTTGCCAGTGATAAAATCTGAGTTTTCAAACACAAACTGGGGTTTTGGAAAACATATTGGTGGTGATATTACAAAATGTGATGTTTCTAACAGTTTATAATGAAATATGTCTACTTTGGAAGGTTTGTTATAACTCAGTGAACCAGTATTTTCCAAATGACCAACATACAATGTTACAAATCATGCATGGATAAAACATGCAAAGTACAAGACAGTGCAATAGACTTTAATAATAGTACAAACGGTTCATTATTATGTTTTCAGACTCCACACTGCAACTAACCTTTACGAAACTAAAATCTGTCCAGTATGGTACAGTATAAATAAACAACATGCATAAGGTTATTAAATGACTCCTCTCTTTTCCAACCACGTATGTATATGAAGCCTGATTTGATGTTGCACAAACTTCAACAAAAGTTACAATGTACTGAAGCAGCAGCAACTATGAGACTCTGCCTTTTATTAAGATTCAATTAATCACTGAGATTTTCAAGAATGTAAAACAACGCAATTCTTCTCACCACACTTTTTTTCCATGCTTTGGAAAAGTAATTTTCATTAAAAATGTTATTGTTACTTAAGTATTTTAATAAATGTTAATGTAATTATTTGTTAACATGCAATTTTATCACTGTTATTTAAATAAATTTAGAAGTATTTTTTATTTTTTGGTTTTAATTTCAAATACAGTAAATACTGATGAACCAATAACCGGCATAAATAAATGCTCTTTGGGGTGAGCATTATGGTAAATACTTATAGAACCTAAGAGCCTACTTAATTAAATATTCATCAAGGTTCTAATGATTTTTTTTCAAGTATAAGGATGTCCTAAGACCACAATTTTGTGTACATTTTTGTTCTAAACAATCTAGCCTCACAATTATGTTGCACAATCTTCCTTTCATATCTTGTCCCCTCAATGAGGATAAACCGAAAAATTATAATTTAACTCCTTTTTTTCTTTTGCATATTACCTTCTAGGGGCATCCTTTTATAAAATAGTTATGATCATCATATATAGGTTTTTTTAAATAGTGTTTTAAGTATCCTTTTATATGTTCTTAATTATTTGTTTTGGTAGTTCCTGTCCCTAAAAAAACAGATACTCAAAAATATTTAACTTTTAAATCCCCAAGATTGAATTTCTTTCTTTGAAAGAACTGATCTCTAGGACTTCCTGGTGGTCAAGTGGTTAAGACTTCCCACTTACACTTCAGGGCACACAGGTTTGATTCCTGGTTGGGGAACTAAGATCTCGCATGCTGTACAGATGCAGCCAAAAAATAATAATAAATAATGAAAATAAAGATAAAAATAAACAAATGGGTCCTAATGAAGCTTAAAAGCTTTTACACAGCAAAGGAAACCATAAACAAGATGAAAAGACAACTCTCAGAATGGGAGAAAATAATCTGCAAAGGAAGCAATGACAACGAATTAATCTCGAAACTATACAAACACTCATGCAGCTCAATATCAAAAAACAAACAACCCAACCAAAAAATGGGCATAAGACCTAAATAGAAATTTCTCCAAAGGAGACATAAAGATGGCCAACAAACACATGAAAAAATGTTCATCATTAGTTATTAAATAAATGCAAATCAAAACTACAATGACATATCACCTCACACCAGTCAGAATGGCCATCAACAAAAATTCCACAAAGAGTAAATGCTGGAGAAGGTGTGGAGAAAAGGGAACCCTCTTACACTGTTGATAGGACTGTAAACTGGTATAGCCACTAAGAAGAAGAGTATAGAGGTGCCTTAAAAGCTAAAAATGTAACTACCACATGACTAAGCAATCCCACTCCTGGGATATACCTAAAGAAAATCATAACTCAAAAAGATACACGCACTCCAATGTTCACGGCAGCACTATTTACAATAGAAAGGACATGGAAGTAACCTAAATGTCCATCAACAGAGGAATGGAAAAAGAAAATGTGGTACATACATACATACAATGGAATATCACTTAGCCATAAATAGGAATGAAATTGTACCATGTGCAGACACATAGATGGATCTAGAGATTGTCACACAGAGTGAAGTCAGAAAGAGAAAAATAAGTTATCATATATTAATGCATACATATAATGTTTTCTAGTGAAAGCTGCTGCTGCTGCTGCTGCTAAGTCGCTTCAATCGTGTCCGACTCTGTGCGACCCCATAGACGGCAGCCCACCAGGCTCCCCCGTCCCTGGGATTCTCCAGGCAAGAACACTGGAGTGGGTTGCCATTTCCTTCTCCAATGCATGAAAGTGAAAAAATAAAGTGAAGTCGCTCAGTCGTGTCTGACTCCTAGCAACTCCATGGACTGCAGCCCACCAGGCCCCTCCGTCCATGAAAAGCTAGAAAAATAGTATAGATGAATTTACCTGCAAAGCAAAAATAGGGACACAAATATGGAGTACAAATAAATGGATATCAAGGGGGGAAAGGGGGAAATGTGGTGGATTAGGATTTACATATGTACGCTACTAAGAACCAACAGAGTTTCAGAAAAACATCTATTTCTGCTTTATTGACTACGCCAAAGCCTTTGACTGTGTGGATCACAATAAACTGGAAGATTCTGAAAGAGATGGGAATACCCGACCACCTGACCTGACCTGCCTCTTGAGAAACCTGTATGCAGGTCAAGAAGCAACAGTTAGAACTGGACATGGAACAATAGACTGGTTCCAGGAAAGGAGTACATCAAGGCTGTATGTTGTCACCCTGCTTATTTAACTTATATGCAGAGTACATCATGAGATATGCCAGGCTGGAGGAAGCACAAGCTGGAATCAAGACTGCAGGGAGAAATATCAATAACCTCAGATATGGAGATGACACCACCCTTATGGCAGAAAGTGAAGAAGAACTAAAGAGCCCCTTGATGAAAGTGAAAGAGGAGAGTGAAAAAGTTGGCTTAAAGCTCAACATTCAGAAAACTAAGATCATGGCATCTGGTCCCACCACTTCATGGCAAATAGATGGGGCAACAGTGGAAACAGTGTCAGGCTTTATTATTCTGGGCTCCAAAATCACTGCAGATGGTGACTGCAGCCATGAAATTAAAAAACGCTTACTCCTTGAACGGAAAGTTATGACCAACCTAGACAGCATATTAAAAAGCAGAGACATTACTTTGCCAACAAAGGTCCGTCTAAGTCAAGGCTATGGTTTTTCCAGTAGTCATGTATGGATGTGAAAGTTGGATTATAAAGAGCTGAGCGCTGGAGAATTGATGCTTTTGAACTGTGGTGTTGGAGAAGACTCTTGAAAGTCCCTTGGACTGCAAGGAGATCCAACTAGTCCATTCTAAAGGAAATCAGTCTTGGGTGTTCATTGGAAGGTCAGATGTTGAAGCTGAAACTCCAATATTTTGGCCACCTGATGCGAAGAGCTGACTCATTTGAAAAGACCCTGATATTGGGAAAGACTGAAGGCAGAAGGGGACGACAGTGAATGACATGGTTGGATGGCATCACCGACTCAATGGACACAAGTATGGGTGGACTCTGGACTTGGTGATGGACAAGGTGGCCTGGCGTGCTGTGGTTCATGGGGTCGCAAAGAGTCAGACACGACTGAGCGACTGAACTGAACTGAAGAATAAAATAGATAACTAATGAGAACAAATTGTCTGTGGCGGATTCATTTTGATCTTTGGCAAAACTAATACAATATTGTAAAGTTTAAAAATAAAATAAAATTAAAAAAAAAAAAAAAGAACAAATTGTACAGCCCAAAAAACTCTACTCAGGGCTCTGTGATGACCTAATTAGGAAGGAAATCCAAAGAAGAGAGGATATATGTATACATGTGGCTGATTCACTTTGCAGTATAGCAGAAACCAACACAACATTGTAAAGCCACTAAACTACACTCCAACTAAATAGCAAAAATAATGATTAACTAAAAAATAATTTATCTCCTTTCAATTCAGGTATAGAATCTTACTTAAAATTATTTGGTTAAATGTTTTCATCAGTCTATATGTTTCACTCTTAAGAAGATTCACATCTTATTTTTCTATTTTCCACTTAGGGAACGGCTACCCAGTCTAGTATTTGGCCTGGAGAATTCCATGGACAGTATAGTCCGTTGGGTTGCAAAGAGTTGGACACAACTGAGCAACTTTCACATTCACTTTTTAAAGTTCACAAAACACTTAAAAATTTTCCAATTTCATTTTTCTGGTAAGGCATGGGAAGCAGTTAGATTAGATGTCCACACCCCAGTTTTACAGACAAAAAAGTGACACTCAGGGGACTGAATACTGGAACCTTATATATTATTACCATTTGGCAGCAGTTAGCAGGAAAATTCACATCTTCTGATCCTCATCCAATATTCTATCATACCAGGTGACATATGTCCCTTTAAAAAAGGAACTTTCCAAGTAGTTTTTCTTTATGTAAAAAAATATTCATTTTTAATGTTTCCAGTTTTTAAAATTATATTTAAGTTTGCTTAAATGAAACTGTTCACATGACCTTCCCAAAATTAAATATAACTGTTTAAAGTCATATTTAGAAATAATTTATAGAAAACAAATTGCTAAAATACACAGATCTCACAGCCTAATCTCAGTTTTCTCAGTTACAGATGGTTTCAAAATGTATCTCCAGTTCTTCTTAGTCAAGACATCTCCCACCAGTTTTTTTACACCAATGAAAATGCAAAGACACAAAGGAGGAAAAGAAAAACAATAAACTTCCTCAATCTTTCTCCAACTCATTGGCCAAAGAGCCTATCTTCTTTCATCAACAGGGGAAAAAATGTCAACTTTTCTTGAATTTGACTCTCTTTTGAACTCTTTCAGGCCTTGTACACAATGACAAATACAGTTCAACCTAAAATTCTTAACAGCCTCACTTCTACTGTATTATCAGATACTAACAGTTTGTAAGTACTTCTATCTATAAAAATACAACATTTAAACACAAAATCAACTAGCTTCACTAACAAATCCCATAAGAAGACTCAAAATGTATTTTTGTTCAAAAATTTTAAAATACTATTTCATAAATCATTAGAAATCTATACATCTTCTTTCTACCACCAAGAAAATGGCACACAAAAAAAGAACATCTATTTATTCAGTATCTACTGAGGGGTATGAGGCTTCCCAGGTGGTACTAGTGGTAAAGAATTGCCTGCCAATGCAGGAGATCTAAGAGACTCGAGTTCAATCCCTGGGTCAGGAAGATCCCCCTGGAGAACAGCATGGCCACCCACTCCAGTATTCTTGCCTGGAAAATCCCATGGACGGAGGAGCCTGGCGGGCTACAGTCCATAGGATCACAAAGAATCGGACACGACTGAAGCAACTCAGTATGCACACACAGAGGGCTATGCGCCAGCACATGCAAAGACCAGTTACTATCTATAACCTCATGAAAATTCCATAATTGAATATTGAAGGTATTAATAGAAAGTGAGAAAACTACATCTACACATGGGCTTTTCTAATATTCTCAAAACATTTTCCTACTATGCAACTTTTCATTACATTCAAAACACTGAGCTCAAGCATCAACAGAGCTTATTTAGTAGCCCTAAAAAAAATTTTTCAAGAGATCTGAATGACATGAAAGAAAATTTTTTAAATCTTTTATCTCATACCAAAGCTGCTTTATATTCAAAAGTACAACGATTACTTATATATATATTATATAGATACATGTATAACTCAATCACTGTGCTATACACTTGAAACTACATTATAAATCAACTATACTTCAATAAAAAAATTAAGAATGAAACCTGTCTTGGCAGACTATTCAATTAGAAGTGATTTTTTAAAATGACCACTAGAAGTGAT
This sequence comes from Bos indicus x Bos taurus, assembly GCF_003369695.1. Classification (NCBI taxonomy): domain Eukaryota; kingdom Metazoa; phylum Chordata; class Mammalia; order Artiodactyla; family Bovidae; genus Bos; species Bos indicus x Bos taurus. The sequence goes on along the minus strand of NC_040085.1, from coordinate 64,369,864 downwards.
TTTTTAAAATGATCATATAATTGATTATAAAAATTGTTCAATATAAGACTCAGAATTTGTCAACAAGCCAGTAATTCAACTAAGATATTATAGTGGTCATTTTAGTGAATTACTCTAAACAAAAAAGACAGATTGTGGAGAAAAAAATGGTAGGTAACCCACTGCAATATTCTTGTCTGGGAAACCCCATGGACAGAGGAGCCTGGTGGGTTACAGCCCCTGGGGTTGCAAAGAGTAGGACACGACTGAGAGACTAACACTAACACTTTCACACTCAGGGTGGATTTTCTAGCTCCAAGTCACCCTTTAAGGAACTGCTTCATTTTGTACGCTTTGTGTAAAAATAAAGATTACTGTTTAAGACCAAAAAAAAAAAAAAGAGTGAAGGAAGTAATCCAGCAGGAAAATATCTTGGTGGTCCTACACCTTTTGCAGTATGGCAGCAGAAGAGAAAAATAAAAAATATCCCTGCTGAGATGATCATGTGACCAACTGCACAGGGCACTGAAAACACAAGGAAATAAAAGACAATAAAGTTACAAACCTATTGGCCAAGGAAACCAACGATATAAGTCAAGAATCTGAAAAAGGGAAAAGGGGCTAGCAAAGATGTTGATGAATTTGGCTTTATACACTTGAGACATGGTAGAATAAGTGTGTAATTCTGGAGTCAACTGGAAATATAGTCACATGGAAAGAGCTGGCCTAAAGAGAAATCTGGAAATGACTAATAAATTGAGATTATTTGGGGGCATGTATTATTTGTGCCAAAGTAACATAACAAAGCCTAATTACCAAAAACAAAGAGAAGGAGACATTTAATATCTGGCTAAAACACACTAATTTCAAGTAAAACATTGTTTCTTACCTACTATTTTCCACAGCCTTCATAGCATATTCAACTTGAAAAACTCTTCCATCCGGAGAGAATGTTGAAGCTGACAGATCATACTACAAGAAAAATGCAATAACAAGCTTAGAAGGATGCACCTTTGGCAGTAATAACAATTTTTTCCTAAATGGCTTACACATCAGAAATGTGTGTTCAATCTCAGTGAAGATTTTGCTTTGAAGAGAAAGGGAAAGCATGTCAGAGCAGGAACAGCAGCTAAGAGAAAGTTACACACTTTAGATTTCTGCTATTGACAAGCAATGAACGAAGTCCTGGGTAAAGTCAGAACTTTTCCCACACAGAACATGGCTCATTTCTGAAAAAATTACCAAGGTAGAAACAACACTGGCTTCTCTTTAGCACCACAGCTTCTCATAGCTGTGGCAGTAATGAATTAAAGGAGCTTGGATACATCATTTAGCATTCAGATATTTAATAAGCATCTATTATATGTCAGGCACTATGAGAAAATACAAAGACTACTCATTCTTAAAGTCCTTCATTTTCAAATCAGACCTCAAACAGATCCAGGTGCTGGAGATAAAAGGTTCTACAACGAAAAATAAGACAAAGTGAACTTATGGTCTCAGGGAATACCACAGACTACCTGATCAGGGAAGGCATTGCTACGGAAATTATATTTATGTTATTTAAACTGAGCCAGATCTAAAAGACAAGTAACTACTCATTTAGAATATGGAGGAGTGTCCTGGCATCTGGTATAAAAGACCTCAGGGTAGAAATAAGAGGAGCAAAATTAAGAAAAAGGAAATAATGCCACTGAAATCTTGAGCACCACAAATGGTAAACAGAAGAGTAAACTATTTTAGAGGCATATAAGGGCCAAGTTATGCTAAGTCTTTTATTTTAGGCTGGAGTAGGAAGTTTAAATTTTATTCTAAATGCAATAGAAAGTCATTGGAGTTTGGGTGGGGTGAGGGGAAGAGGTTCTAATTTTTTTTCTTTTTAAATGCTGTTCATCTGGTAAATGAATTATAGAGAAAACAAAAGTGGAAGCAGAGATAGGGTATTCCAAACGGAGTGTCTTAGACCAGAGAGAAAGACATGGAAGGTGTTATCCTTTGAGGGCGCAAAAAAACCTTGCTAATGGATTGGCTTTAGGAGTACAGTAAAAAAGAACTCAGAAGTGCATCATAGATTTTTTTTTTCATTTAAGCGACTAAAATGGAACCATTCACTGAAATGTAAATTGTAGGAGATGCAAAATGGCAACGGAAGAAGAAAACCCAGAGATCTACTCTGGACGTGTCATTTGAAATGCCTATCAAACAAGTGGAGAGAAATGTCAAGACAGGTCTTCGCATCTGGAGTTCTTGGGACAAGACAGGTATTAAGTCTTCAATAGTGGTGCTTCCTGCTTCTCAGCTTGTTGGTCTGTTAAAGGAAGATCTTTAACTCTACCAGCTTAATACCAAAACATCTCACCTATTTATATTATCAAACGTTTTTAAAGGGTTTGTAGAACCTTTCAGAACACTATTAATCTAGGGTAATTGGTCTGTTGGTCTGCTAAACGAAGATCTTTACCACCGTAATACTCAAAATTTCTCACCTATTTATATTATCAAATATTTTTAAAAGGTTTGTAGAACCCTTCAGAACACTTTTATCTAGGGTAATATTAATGTAGTTGCAAAGTCAATTTGCTACAACATGCATTACTGAGCATCAACTAATTCAAAAACGGGATGACAACCTTAGTGTAAATTGCCTATTATCCAACTTGGAAAACCAGTATTTGGGCCTAATGGTGAGAATCAAAATCTTATGCACAATGGGAGTAGATGAACTGAGAAACCCATTACCCAATGCCTCCAGTGGAACCAATCAATAAATATTTCTAAACACTATGTTTTCTATATGGGGAAATACATAAAAGGAGCAAGCCGAAGATTGTATATATGCAGTACGTTTAACAAAGTAAAGTTAGTAGGCCGAACAAGTTAACAAATCTTACTCCAAAATCCGGGACAGTCTGTTCAAAGAAGCGGTTAAGTCCGTAGCTAATCATTTAAACGCTGACGGTACTGAGACCTCACACTGCTGTTATTTCTCTACAAGAAAAGCTGGGACAACGGAAAAATGGAAAAGATTCTTCAGATTCCGCTTTTTAGACTATTTTCCTTATCAGTTCTCAGAAGGTTCCAGGGACTCATAAAGAGAGGTCCATCGGTACCCTCGAAACTAAGGCAGAGAATCCCCGGGAGTCAGAAGCACCCCAGGAACTGCAAGGGGGGGGGGGGAGAGGTTCTTGGAAAGCAGAGTCACAAACTTTGGACTCTCGAGCCGCCTTGCCTCAGTGGTGCTCAAGAGCTTAATTGTTGCCCAAGTCCTTCACAGCGCGTGCACACACACCATTTCAGGCCTCAAGAGTTTCCACTTTCGGTTTCCCTAAGTGGCTAAAGAAAGTGACTCAGCAACCTAAAGCGGCTCCAAATCTCACTGCTGCGCGGCCAAGCCCGTTACACCTGAGCTGAGAAGCGTCAAGTCACGGTCACCACAGGCGCGGGCCTAGACCTCCCGGCACCGCACAACTAGAAGCGGCCCACCTGCCCCCAGGCAGTCCTAGAGGACCCCGAGTCCGCGCACCCACCGCGGTCTGTCCGCGTTCCCTTCTACGCTAATCCTTAGACTATCACACAGAGAAATAAAGAACTTACCCCGGTGCCGATTGAGCTCATAGTGCTAAAATCACTGGGACTCTTACGGCTTCAGGCCTAAAGCGATCCCCCAGCACCACAGCAAGAAACTAGTAACAAGCTCTCTTATTGACTATTCTTCCAACCAATAGCCTTTTCTGTAGCTCGTTCCTGGAGCGTTGGTCCACGGAACAGAGGATTGTGGGAAAAGGGGGGTGGGGGGTGGGGAAATGCACCTGGCTAGTAACGCGCATGTACAAAAGCAATCTCACTGGGGTTAGGTAGGCTCCTGGTTGTTTCGTCTTCGTTTTGGGTTCGTAGATTCGTTCTGTCTTCTGGTTGCTTGAGAAGCTGCGCCAGTCCTTTTCCTGGAATTATTATTTATCTTTTATCCTTCTTTTTCGCTTCCTTATTTTTTTTTTTTAAAGCAACACGGAGAGATGTTCTTATACTCTTACAAAGGCCAGAGAAAACGGTAAGGGAGAGGTCTCCCTCCACCATTGGCGGCCTGGTTCTAACCCAATATATTGAGGCAACCCTATCATCCACCTATTCTAACAAGAAGGAAGAAAGTTGCATTCTTGCATTCTAAGGGTATCACCTCTGGGCTTAGGTCGGAATTTTACAGGATTAGTACCCTTTGTATAACTCTAGTAGAATTAAGGATAAGCTTGATTAAATATTATTTGTTGACCTCTATGTCCCAAGTACTCAAGTTACACCCTGCTGATGAAACGATGAAAGAGCACCTCATCCTTTACACTCAATGGGAAGAAACAGGCAACAGAGAGTAAATAGGCAAATAGTTGCACCTTTTGGTAAAAAAATAGAGACAATGCAAGTTTGAACTTTAAACCTATTACTTAAGGAATGACTTTCCGAATGGGTGATACTTAAATTGAAATTTGGATTGTTATCTCAGTGTAAGCTTGGCTTATTATAGGAACTGTCAGGTCAGTATGCCCTTAAGCGGGGGAGAGTGACAGGAAATGAAATCAGAGGTGGATATGGAATCAGATTTCATAATAGTTCGAATTTTAATCTGATTTTAAGTGGAAAGCCGTCAGCATTTTTTAAACTGCTAAATACTTCCGTGTGTATTTCCCCAAAAGAACATCATTTTAAATATCCACACTATAACTGTGAAAATCAGAAAAGTACCATTCCTTTTTTTTTTTTTTAATCTACAGACTTTGTTTACAGATTTTGGCAAATCCCTCAATAATGCCCTTCACAGCCAAAGAAAATCCAAGATCACATGTTGTATTCAGTTGTCATGTCTCTAGTCTCTTTTAATGTGGAAAATACTTTCTTAATATTTCTTTAGATTTCATGGTATTAACACTGTTGACAAAAAAACATTTACTTTATAAGGTATTCCACAGTTTAGGTTTGTATGATGTTTTTTCATGATTCAATTTGGATAAATGCATTTTTGTCAGGAATGCGACAAAAGTAACCATCTATTCATATTAGAACCTTATGTTAGGAGGCACACTGTGTCAATTTGTTCCACTAGTGATGTTAACTTTAATCTCTTGCTTTAGATTTCTCCACTGTAGTTTCAGTTTTGCCCTTTGTAATTTATAAATATCTTATACAAAACTACCTGGAGACTATGTAAATATCCTGCTATTCCTCCACCTTTTACCCACTAATTATAGTATCCGATGATTCTTATGATAATGGTTTCCAAATGGTGATTTTCTAATTTTTCTCTTTCCTTTTGGCTTTATACTATGAGATCATCACAGTTTTGTAAGCAGAATGATACAATTATTAAATGAAGTCTCTTGCTTCTATATGGAGAATGATAAATATATGAAAGAGTAGAAGCACAAAGACTTCTATGCTTTATTGGCATTATACTATAGAAGAAAGACTAGAAGCACAGAGACTTCTGTGCTTTATTGGCATTATACTATGAGATCACTAGCAGTTTTTTAAGCAGAATGATATGATTATTAAATGAAGTCTCTTGCTTCTGTGTGGAGAAAGATAAATACAGGGAAGAATAGAAATACAGAGACTAGTTGGAAATCTTGCAGTCCAGTGTGCAAGCAGTAATGGAGAGTGAGTAGAATCGTCGCAGTGGAGGTGGAAATATGTGGATGGATTTTAGATATGTAGGCTTGCTGAAAAATTAAACGTAGAAAGTAAAGGGAAAAGGAAATTCAATTGCTTCTTCCTGTTAATGAAGCATTATAATTTAAAGTATTTATTCGTGAATAAATGGATAAAAAGGGTATGGATATACTTGGAAGACTAGCAGTTTAATTTGCCTAACCCTCACTGAAATATCCTAGTTGCAATTTTTTCATGAAGAGTCCTGAGTTAGACCACTGTAGGCCAAGAAAGGACTTCTTCCCAGGTGTTACTAGTGGTAAGGAACTCGCCTACCAATGCAGGAGACAGATGCAAGTTTGAGGCCAAGAAAATGCTGAAGAAAGCTAGAGGGTTCACCTTGAAGGTAAATTAGTACTCCGAACTTGTTTAAGGATCCAGTGAAACCCTTAATTAACTTTCCTGTTTGTGTGTGATAAACACAATTTGAGTGTCTAGGGCCTACTGTATATTCATTAACAATTATGAATTTGGAGCTCTTTCTGAACCCATTATCAGATGAACTGTTTATGTGGGGGCTGGATTGTTGATTTATCTTGTACCTTGGAAAAATGCATTGAGTTTATGGTCTTAAGGTTCATGATTATTTGCCTGATTCATTATAAAACTTTAAAGGTGTGAGTATGGAGTATGGATGTGTTTTAAGTATTTTAAGTTACTTTTGGAAATAGTGCATATAAAATCAGTATGTAATCTATGCATATATCTTTCTTATAGGGTGATAAGGCTTTTGAGGTTATCAGAGTCTGTTTATACTTCCATCTATTGGAATAGTGCTTTGCACATGGTAGGTACTTAATAATTATGTTGAAAATGCAAATAAATACAAATTCACTCCCCAAGTACATTCTGCCAAGTTATAAAATAGTTACAATACACCAGACTTTGCAACTGCAAGAAAAAAAAAATTGTTGGTGAATAATTGCATTAATATTTCAAGCTTGAGAATTCTAAATATTCTACTTAAATCCTAGGGCACTTTGAGGAATCTAAACATAATTTATGCCATACTTTATGACTCTGTTTTAATTAAAATAGCCCTGGAAACATGATGCCCAATGTGTTTAACTTGTAAATACTGTGTTTTAGGGTTTCAGAAATTATTATTCCTAAGAATTCTTTGTGACGCCCAGGTTTACAATAAGGTTTTATTTTGCTGTTCTGAGCAGTAGAATAGATACCACTCCCATCACAGAAATCTGCAGATTTCCTTATCTAGAGAACTGCACTAGTATCTCAGAATATATACATTTCTGTAGATTATTCCATTATCTCAGCTTGTCATAATTTGATCAAAATTAGTTTTTTTCTCCTAGAATTAATTCTTTACCATAAAACTCAAACTCTACAATCCTTTCCTCTCGGCCTGTCTTTTGTGATGGATGGATGTGTAATAAGAACCTCTGAAGGTCCTATCTCTGAATTGTCAGGCAATTAGGAGAAAGAGGGCTAATTTTAACTGAACCGGTTTCCTCTTCCTCAATTTAGCTTTCCGTGACTTGATCATATTAAAGGGAAATAACTAAGCTCCACTGTTCTTCCGCGTACAACTAACTTCATTAAAAACTTTGTATTTTTGCTGTGTCCAAAATGGTAGGAATCCATTGTGACATTCTAAAGAAAGTGAACAGCCTTGATACGTGTTTATGTAAAGAAGACAACTTATCGGGTAGTAAATATTCTAAAACACTTCAGAAAAAAGATTCAGTGATTCTGTAATGACAGACACGTAGCTTTTCAGTGCTCTTGTGATACGCCCACGCTAAAAATTGCTAAATATAAGTACAGTTAAAGAATTGTTTTAAAGAATTTTTAAAACCAGTTTGGAAGTTAACATCTCATAGCATGGCATGTTTTTTTTTATACCAACAAAGAAGTATAAGAAAACAAAATCAAATATAGTTAAACACTTTAAGAGAAGAAAAATCAACCCTCTCACCCAGGTGCCCGGCTAGCTCAGTCGGTAGAGCATGGGACTCTTAATCCCAGGGTCGTGGGTTCGAGCCCCACGTTGGGCGCATGTAGTATTTTCGGTTTTTTACTTTGCTTTAACATTCCGAGTTCTCTCTACAGCATTTTAACACACGAGGGTTGTGTTTTTAAACCGATTTTAGATACTGTCAATATTAACCAAATCTCTGGAAAAAAGACGAGCTTGCAAATTAGTTCTCAAATTGCGCTTGCGTACTTAAAAGCACACGTTCCTATTCCTTTCTCCTATCCCTCTCCTAGCTCCTCCTTCACTGAGGGAACTGAAACGGCCAATGTTTACAGTTGAAATTGATTTTCTGTGTTACTGTGCCTTCCTGCATTATTGCTGAGAGAGGACGGTTTTTTATTTAATCGGAACAAAATTCAGTTCAGTTCAGTTGCTCAGTCGTGTCTGACTCTTTGCGACCCCGTGAATCGCAGCACGCCAGGCCTCCCTGTCCATCACCAACTCCTGGAGTTCACTCAAACTCTCGTCCATCGAGTCAGTGATGCCATCCAGCCATCTCATCCTCTGTCGTCCCCTTCTCCTGCGCCCAATCCCTCCCAGCATCAGGAACAAAATTAGGAGCCTCAATACTGGCAACTTTTCTAAAACTTAAGCAATCCCATGGAAAAGCAGAGAGTCGGAGGACTTCGAAGTTCTCTCTTGTTTATTTTACGTTTTTTCTCAATATAGGGCTTTCCTAGGGTAGGGAAGGGGAAATGTCTTCTGGAGAAATATACAGTGAGAAATAGTCCATGCTGTTGTGAGAACCAGGGCACAATCAGGTTTTCTTCCACTGTTCGTGGGACTTATTTGGAATCTATCCATCCAGTTGGATAAATATTATCAAGTTAACATTCCGGTGAAGGGGAGGCTCTTTGAAACCAAAGCACAAAAGAACTGAGATGTGAAACTTCGAAAGGGCAATTATTACTAAGTACTATGGAATGTAGGACTTCCGCTTTTTTACCCTCTTCACTAAGAACTTCGAAATAATCAGGAAGAGAATGTGCACACCACAGCCAGTCACGTTCCAGGATCTCTCACCGGCCGCTGTAGGTGAAGGGCCAGGTTCCAACCTGAATTACTATTTTCTGTACGCCCCGTGTTATCCGCTAGCTTTCCTCCTACTAAAGGACCAATTTGTCTCTCTCGGTTTTTCCCCTCAACATACAAATATGCTGTTAATTCTCTATCTTAAAACATAACTTAGAACTTTGACCTAGGTTCCCTGCAAGCTACCATTTTACCGTATTTCTCTGTTCCTCTTTGGAGCAAGTTACCCCACAATGGCGCAAGCTCACCATTCTCTCCTCTCACCTGACAAAGACCAAAAAACAAACTCCTGTAGTTGAACAAGTTTGACTTATAACCCCTTGCAGTGAGGGAGACCTGTGGGGTGTCTCAGTAAGAGGGTGTTAGAATCTACCACAGGATTTGTGTTTTAGTCAGGGAATTTGGGAGAGGGTCTAAGGAAATGACCCTGGTGACTCAGAGATTAAAGCGTCTGCCCGCAATGCGGGAAACCTGGGTTCAATCCCCTGAGTCAGGGAGATCCCCTGGAGAAGGACATGGCACCCCACTCTAGTATTCTTGCCTGGAGAATCCCATGGACGGAGGAGCCTGGTGGGCTAAAATCCACGGAGTCGTAAAGAGTCCGACACGACTAAGCGACTTCACTTTCACTTTAAGGAAATGAGGGCGCCCTCTGGATTTCTGTTGTCAGGAAGCAGGGGCCATTCTATGATGAGAAGGCGATGGCACCCCACTCCAGTGCTCTTGCCTGGAAAATCCCATGGACGGAGCCTGGTAGGCTGCAGTCCATGGGGTCACTAAGAGTCGGACACGACTGAGCGACTTCACTTTCACTTTTCTCTTTCATGCATTGGAGAAAGAAATGGCAACCCACTCCGGTATTCTTGCCTGGAGAATCCCGGGGATGGGAGAGCCTGGTGGGCTGCCATCTATGGGATCGCACAGAGTCAGACACGACTGAAGTGACTTAGCAGCAGCAGCAGCATATGGAAAGCAGACTAAAGGAGGGATAAAGCTTAAACTGAAAGTCGCTCATTTAGGACAAAAGTGTTCAGTGTTCTGAGTGGGATAGGGACCAACTTGTCTAAAGTGAATGTTCTATGAAATCTGGATTCCACGTCCAGGCCTCCCCAATTTGTGACCAACCCACCATAAATCAGGGGTTCCCACGGTCTCTCCTGAGGTTTGTTAATTTCCTAGAATGGCTCACAGAAAAGGATACAACTCAGAAGAGCTAACTGAGAGAGATGGTAAGCCAAGGTAAGGGACTAGGGTTCTCTCCTCAGCTTGCCACTCCCCCAGCACCTGAACATGTTCACCATTCTGGAAGCTCTGTGAACAATGTATGATAGGGATTTTTATGGAGGCTTCTTCACACAGGCGTGATCAGTTATTGACTCAATTTCCAAACCCTGTCCTTTCCCTAGAGGATGGGGCAGGCAGGGGTGGGGCTGGAAGTTCTCCTTCAAAACCTGACTTAAGACTTTCTGGTGACCAGCTCTCATCCTAAAGTTATCCGAAAGCCCCCCAAGAGGCACCTTTTGGTGAGAAGTACAAAAGGCACTTCTATTACCCAGGAAATTCTAAGGGATTTAGAAGCTCTGTGTAAGCTGCTCCTAACACCCCTATCATGCAGGAATCAACAAGGATTTTAGGAGCTGTGTCAAAAACTACAGGTAGAGACCAAATACATTTCTTGTGTCACACTTGCCTAATTTGTCTGAGTCACTATAAGGCCCTCAATCACCCTATTCTAATTGCCAAGTAGCCCCCCCATTCACCTCATCCTACATTATTTTTTTCTATAGAAGTATCTTCTAATTCTTATTATTTGCTTTACTTTCACATCCTTGGAACGTAGGTCCACAAAGGCAGGATTTTTGTCTTTGCTCTCCAATGTATCTCAAGCACCTAAATTAGTATCTGGCAGATGTTCAATAAATATGTTAAAAATTAGTGAATTAAGAAGGCTGCATTGGTTTCTTAAAGCTGCCATAAACAAAGTGCCCCAAACTGAGTGACTAAAGAAATATACTGGCTCCCAATTCTGAAAGCTAAAAGCTTGAAATCAAAGTGCAAGGAGAGTCATGATGTTAAAGACTCTCTTGAAGAATCTGTCACCTCTTTCTCTTAGCTTTCTTGTGGCAGCAGCAACCCTTTGTGTTCTCTGGTTTGTTGGTGCCTAACTCCAATCTCGATCTGTTGATACATTTTCCCGTTTCTCTCTCACATGGCATTTTCCTTTTTGTATAATGACACCAGTCCTAGTATCTGATTAGAGCGCACCCTAATAATCCCATCTTAATGTGGTTACACCTGCAAGTAAGGCCACATTCACAGGAGCTAGAACTTGCAATCTCTCTAATGCACACAATTCAACCCTTAACAGAGGGCTCCATTTCTTAACCTCAATCGCTGGTGTCTGCTACTTTATAGTATCTATAAAGTTGTATTTCAGCTAGAGACCTTATGTTTTATATTATTCAGTAATGAAAACCTAGTAAGTCATCCAAATGCTACAAAAGACAATTTTATGTTTACTTCATGAGATAATGTTAATACTGAATCCATACAATGGACAATTAGTAGTATACCTATTCCTGGCCTAGTACACTTAGATTTCAAAGTTAAGAAATGGAGCTTTGTTCTTACGGAGCTTACATTCCAGAAAGAAGATAAAACCTGAATAGAAACAAATACAAGGTGAAATTGTAAGTGCCTTGTTACAGATAATGTGCTTATGGGAAAGAGGACTACTTTGGGGAAAAAGGTGCTGTAGGAAATGGTAAGTCGAGAGGACACAGGAGTCTCACTTTAGGAATGAATATATTGGGAAACTGAATTTTCAGTTTTAGCTTTCAAGTTCTTTGTGGTCTAATTGTAAATTATTTTAGTAATGCCTCATCTCAGTGCCAAATGCTTTAAGATTTTGTGCAGAGCAATCAGTTCACTTAGGCTGGAGTAATCCCCTATTATGGATATTCTCCTCATTCTGCAGGATCAAGGTCAGAAGCCTCCTCTATGAAGTGTCCCTGGTGCACTGGTCAGAACCAACTCCATCGGCAACTGGCAAGGGATCCCTTGATGGCACATACCACATTCTGTTTTGTATCCTTGTGTACACATCCACTTCTATTAACCTACAACCCTTCCAAGGGCAGAGGTCCATGTCTTACTGTTGTAGCATTTACAGGATCTAAAACTATACATGGTACACAGCCAAGAGTCAATAAATACTGAATGAATCATAGTTTGGGGCTACTAAAATAGTAGTACACGGTGACAAAGTAAACCTAGATGTATTTTAAAAAGTAACACACACACAAAGATAAAAATGAATCCTTTCCTATTCTTAATGCCAGGAACCAACTCTTTCAAGTGTTACTTGGTGTTAGTATCTTCATATACAGAGCACATAGCAAAACTAGGCAGACTATAGAAAAAGGAGAAACAAAATGATCAAACTATGAGTAAAAACAGACTTGGGACATATAGTCTAAAAAATGTATAAATTCTTACTCAGTCTTCAGGACTATGAAAATACATATATATTTCCTATCTTCACAGGTACTTAGAATGAAACCAGCAACATTCTAGTAAGAGGTAGTTCATTAAAAACAAAGGAAGAAAAACAAAAATAAAAATTAAACAATGACTGAGTACATATTACAAAGAACACTGCTTTTAGAAAATAAAAAACACAAAAGATTAAAGACATTATGAAGACATGTTTAAACAGCAGCTGCATAAAAATGCATGAGTATCTTTGCATTAAAATATCTTTTCCTTAGAAATTCATAAACTATGAAGTTAAGAAAGTGAACATTTCCACATTTTGCTTACCAAATGCTTAACTTACTACCCAAAATTATCAGTCCAAAAGTAGCATTATTATAACCTGGACACAAACATCAAAACAAAAGGATCTTCAGACACAGACCCATGTAAATATCTGAAATAACTAGAAATGGTAACATTATTCTTTATATGAAATAATTGATGAAAATAATGAAATTAATCAAGTCTCTGATGCCCAAGACAGATTATGTGAATTATGGAGAGATGCTTTTCCTCTTTTTGAAAACTTAACTATGTAACAAATCTCCAAAATGAAACCGCTTTAGTATATTTTATTGATATAAATACAACTAATTTCATAAGCATCAGCTACCATTCTACCATTATATAAGAGAAACCAGTCAAAATGATTAAATATTAATGTGACAAATAATTACAGAAATGCTTTCACTTCTACTAAAGTCGTCTCTAACAGCATTCTATATACTTTGTACAATTTGCTTCTAATTGATGAGATACTTGAAGCAAAGCTGAATTTTAATCAAACTTTCATTTCTCAGTGGAAAATGCTCTCTTCATCAGAGGAGGCTGATTCTTCCCAACATCGAACATCATTTCTAAAGGTGGATTATTAAGAGAACACCAATCAGGTATACGGCCTGTCTGGTTATAATAATCCTTTGAGACTGAACGGCTCCCAAGTATGTCTTGAAGTGCTCCAAAAATAGCTCCTGTGTGGTAAAAAAAATAAAAAATTTATAGCTGATATGAAAACTTTTACTGGAAAATTTTATGTACACATATATCCACTTCATTATATGACAAGAGAGAATGGGTAAAATTCAGTAAAGCATATTCACAGTCTTCAGATTAATTCCAGTTAAGCTGTTCTATATCCTATATTTTGAAAAACCGGGTAAGCCATAACTCTTGTGTTGAAAATAACTTAAATGGCCTAAACTAGATTATAGTGAAAATTACTGTGTTACTATGTTTAAATACAGGTAGAGTACGGTGGAAATATTTTCAACTCTGTACACAAAATAAATAATAATCTTAGTTTTCTTAGCCAAAACTCTATACGTGGGATGACTTTAATGGAGAGAAGTTCATTTTAAAAAAATCAAAGTGCAAATGCTAAGAGAAAATAGACACATAATTCTGAAAATCAATAATGTAAGGAAAAGTAAATGGTCAAAGAAAATTGATTAATTGTTCTATTAACTAAGTAGGCAATTTCTAATAATGAATCATCTATAACCATTAGTAATGTCATTCAGGAACCATTTACTATATAATCATTATTTTAAAAAATGAAATTCTTGGGAATTCCCTGGTGGTCTAGTGGTTAGGACTCTTCACTTCCACTTCTGGGGGTCTGGGTTCAATTCCTGGTCAGGCAAGTAAGATTCTGCAAGCTGCAAGATAAGGCCAGAACAAACAAAATTAAAAAAAAAAAAATCTTACCTCCCAGCCATGCTACACAATTAGCCTTTGCAGGTGGAGTATGAATTCGGAATGTCTTGGTGGCAAGCGTTTTTTTATATTTTGGTTTTTCTACCAAATACCTTATTTCTGCAAGTAGTCTGTGAAGGAAACCTGGCAACATAGACGTGCCACCTATGACTACCAAATTCTCTGCTAGCTGCTTCCTGGTGTCTATTGGGCACTGTTAATAGAAAGAAGAGAAAAAAAAAAGAATTAACTTTAACTGTATAAATAATGCCTGACTGAATTTAGGAAAATATACAGATTATTAGGTGATCATTTTTATCACAAAAAAGGGTCACAGCAAGCATTCTTTAACAAGGGATTTTTTCATGTGACAAACATACCACCATGATAACATTACCATGTACTTAAATAAATCCTTAAAGATTTAAAAGCTAATAGTGTAGAATTTTAAATTCCAGAGGGCATATAGTAGTAATATGGGAGTATTCTCATTTTCAGGGTAGAATGTCTGAGTTGAGCAAAGAACATAATAAGAAATTACTTTTTGTGGAAACCTAATTTTTCGAAGGTACTATTGCCATGATATCCAGAGTTAGCTGTCAAGAGGTAAGATAAAATTCTTGGAAAAACTGTTTCCACAAGAGTTCTCTCTAAGCATCAGGAATGTTAAAGTCCTTCACTGATGTTATGATTTTCAAAAAAGTCCCCAGGTAGAGTGGGAGAAGTAGATAATATCTCCCAAAGTATTTTACAGGAGTTCTATGGCTCCACAGTCATTACATAAAAAGAGACATATATACCCTGTGGAATGAAAACCTTAATACTACACAAACGTGCATGTGAAGAAACTACTCAGTACATAATAAAAATCTGGTATTGTTATCATGGAAAAGAATGCATGATACATCTACAGCACAAACTACCCTGGGTTTGAAATGCTGTCGGTACCATATCTCAGTCTAAAGTAAAACTCAGTGAAACTTCACATAAAAGATAAAAAATGTAACCAATGGCTAAAATTAAAAATACAGATTTTAAAAAATTCTTTATAAAGGACTGTAGTCATAAAAAGAAACCATTTACAAAATAAAAATACCTGCATAAGGGAATCCAATATTAAAGTGGCAACTGATTTCTCTTCATTATCTTGCTCAAAAAGGATCTCCACAACAGAATCTCTAATGAGATTAAGAACAGTGTTTTGTTGGCATCACAGAACACAACACAGTACAATAGGTCTACAGATATATTTTTAAGTACCAGTACTATGTGAATGTAGAGTAGTGATTAGGACACAAGGTGTCTGCATTTGTAAATGAGAAGAATAACAGTACTTGCCTCACAGGTGTTGCAATAAAGATTCAATGACTTAACAGAACAGCGCCTGGCACATACAAGGTATGCCCTAAATACTAGCTATAACTATCACTATGTATAGATTTTGGGGGCTTCCCTAGGGGCTCAAACAGTAGAGTCTACCTGCAATGCAGGAGACCCCAGTTCAATCCCTGGGTTCGGAACAGCTCCTGGAGAAGGGAATGGCAACCTACACCAGTATTCTTGCCTGGAGAATCCCATGGACAGAGGAACCTGGAAGGCAACATAGTCCATGGGGTGGCAAAAAGTTGAACATGACTGAGCAACTGACACACACATGTATAGATTTACATATATTTTGTCCACCTTAAACCTAATAACAAAAAGGACTGAAAGTCTGTAAAAGTTAATGGAATTCAACAAATAGATCAATAGTGATACAACAGATTTAAAAACAAACCTTACCCCACCCGGCCAAAAGTATCTCTTTGTTGGTCAAAACAATACGTGGCAAAGATGGCTGCTGCTGCTGCTAAGTCGCTTCAGTCGTGTCCAACTCTGTGCGACCCCATGACAGCAGCCCATCAGGCTCCGCCGTCCCTGGGATTCTCCAGGCAAGAACACTGGAGTGGGTTGCCATTTCCTTCTCCAATGCATGAAAGTGAAAAGTCAAAGTGAAGTCGCTCAGTCGTGTCCGACCCTCAGCGACCCCATGGACTGGAGCCCACCAGGCTCCTCCGTCCATGGGATTTTCCAGGCAAGAGTACTGGAGTGGGGTGCCATTAGTTGCCTAATAAAATACTCATTTTCCTGTTCATTGTTCATTCTCAAATTAAAAGAACTCTGTTTTTGGTAGCACAAGGAAAATCTTTGTTGTGATGTAATATTTCTCTACCTTGATTGTGGTGGTGGTGAATGAGAAACCTACACGTGATAAAATCACAGAACAATATATACACATTGTACCAATGCAGATTTACTGGTTTTAATATTGTATTATGGTTATCTAAGATGTAACCATTGGGAGAAACTTTAAGGAGTTACATAGGACCTATCTATATTACCTTTGCCAACTTCCTGTGAATCTATAATTATTTGAAAATTAAAAAAAAGATAAAACTCCATTTTAAGCTGGATACAAACCCCTCCCCAGTTGAAATACTATATTTAACAGCCTCTCTTGCAGCAGAATGTAGCTAAGCACCAGACAATGAGATGGAGGCAAAAGTGGTAGTTGGGACTGGTAGAAAGTCTCCTTTACAAGGAGAGAAGGCACTTTTCTCTTTCCCTTCCTAGGACTGCATGCTTGGAAAACACATGTAGTAGCTAACTCCAGCAACCACCCTGGAACCCAAGAACAAGGGCTATGCCCCCAAAGATGATGAGTGGAAGGAAACTTGGGTCCCTGGTGGCAATTTTTATACCAACTTTGGACGATCTACTTCTGAACTTCTTTTAAGTGAAAGACAAATTCTATCATGTTGAAGCCAGTATTTTCAGGTTTGGATATCTGGTAATCAAACTGAACCCTAACCAATGCAATACAAAACTATATATATAAATATACATATACTGTTAAAATAAAATTTGAACCACACTATGCATACTAAAGTTTTCTTGAATCTTTTTCAAAACATAAAATTCTCTTCCTGATATTCAACATACTTGCCTACTGCCCATCTTATGAGTACAGGATACTGAGGCCTAAGCGTGCTGAACACTCAGTCACTCATGGTTAGCCACCTGCCTCTAGGCCTGCACACTGTTGCTTCTGCCAGCTGAGCTGAATACTTACGAACCATCAGTTTTCTTTTTCCAAATTTTTGTCAGTTAATGTGATATTGAAAAGACATAATTTTACAAGTAGTATTTAAGAAATGAGGGCTGCCAAGTGGCTCAGTAGTAAAGAATTCACATGCCAATGCAGAGACACAAGTTCTCTCCCTGGGTCAGGAAGATGCCCTGGAGAAGGAAATAACAACCCACTCCAGTATTCTTGCCTGGGAAATTTCACAGACAGAGGAGCCTAGTGGGCTACAGTCCATGGGGTCACAAAAAGTTGGACACAAATGGGTGACTGAGCATGCACACACTTAAGCAATGAAACAGTAGGGTAGAAAATAAACACTCATTTTCTTCATTTCTTATTCTGGGCTCCAGTAAACAGGAGAAATTTTAAAACAGTAAATTAGTGAAAATAATTTAAATAAGAGGTAAAATGATAAAAAGTTACTATCAAAGAGTATTACATTCTCACTTTTTTTCCCCCAATCTACTATATTTAACATCTGTATGTTTATGTAAATCCTTTTTGAATCTCAAACTCTATGCTAATTATCTCAAAATCTTAACAGGATCTTCCATATTTCTGTAATTCTTTTCTGTGCATCTTCTGATCTAATATTTTACAGATGAAACTTTTATAATACAAATTTCATATAGCTTGGGTATGAACAAAAATTACATTGTTACCAGCATGATTATGTAAGTTCTTGGCAACTTACACTGCATCATCAGATTGAAAAATAAATAATAAAAAGGTGAATTACTAACTGGTCCTAAAGATTTAGTACCTTTGGAAGAATGAATTCTTTCTAACTAGACAGTATTTTAAAACAGGAATCAGCAAACTATGGCCTGTAAGTCAAAACCAGTCACTGTCAGTCAGTCAATTCAGTCGCTCAGTCGTGTCCGACTCTTAGCAACCCCATGAATCGCAACACGCCAGGCCTCCCTGTCCATCACCAAATCCTGGAATTTAGCCAAACTCATGTCCATAGAGTCAGTGATGCCATCCAGCCATCTCATCCTCTGTCGTCCCCTTCTCCTCCTGCCCCCAGTCCCTCCCAGCATCAGGGTCTTTTCCCATGAGTCAGCTCTTCACATGAGGTGGCCTAAGTATTGGAGTTTCAGCTTTAGCATCATTCCTTCCAATGAACACCCAGGACTGATCTCCTTTAGGGTGGACTGGTTGGACCTCCTTGCAGTCCATGGGACTCTCAAGAGTCTTCTCCAACATCACAGTTCAAAAGCATCAATTCTTCGGCGCTCAGCTTTCTTCACAGTCCAACTCTCACATCCATACATGACCACTGGGAAAACCATAGCCTTGACTAGACGGACCTTTGTTAGCAAAGTAATATCTCTGCTTTTGAATATGCTGTCTAGGTTGGTCATAACTTTCCTTCCAAGGAGTAAGTGTCTTTTAATTTCATGGCTGCAATCACCATCTGCAGTGATTTTGGAGCCCCCAAAAATAAAGTCTGACACTGTTTCCACTGTTTCCCCATCTATTTCCCATGAAGTGATGGGACCAGATTCCATGATCTTAGTTTTTTTAATGTTGAGCTTTAAGCCAACTTTTTCACTCTCCTCTTTCACTTTCATCAAGAGGCTCTTTTAGTTCTTCTTCCCTTTCGGCCATTAGGGTGGTGTCATCTGCATATCTGAGGTTATTGATATTTCTCCCGGCAATCTTGATTCCAGCTTGTGCTTCCTCCAGCCCAGCGTTTCTCATGATGTACTCTGCATAGAAGTTAAATAAGCAGGGTGACAATATACAGCCTTGATGTACTCCTTTCCCGATTTGGAACCAGTCTGTTTTCCATGTCCAGTTCTACCTGTTGCTTCCTGACCTGCATACAGGTTTCTCAAGAGGCAGGTCAGGTGGTCTGGTATTCCCATCTCTTTCAGAATTTTCCACAGTTTATTGTGATCCACACAGTCAAAGGCTTTGGCATAGTCAATAAAGCAGAAATAGATGTTTTTCTGGAACGCTCTTGCTTTTTCCATGATCCAGCGGATGTTGGCAATTGGATCTCTGGTTCCTCTGCCTTTTCTAAAACCAGTCACTGTATGTTTTTGTTAAAGTTTTACTGGAATCCAAGTCATGCTTACTCATTTACATACTCCCTAGATCTCCTGGAGGAGGAAATGGCAACCCACTCCAGTATTCTTGCCTGGAAAGTCATTAGGAGGAGCCAAGTGGGCTACAGTCCGTAGGGTCGCACAGAATTGGACGTGACTGAAAACACACACACACACACACACACACACACACACACATACACAGCTGATTTTGCACTCCAACTGTAGAGCAAAGTAGTTGCAAAAGAGACCATATGGCCCACAAAGCCTAAGGTATTTAGCATTTGGTCCTTTATAGAAAAAGTCTGAGGACTTTCCTGGTGGCTCAGTGGTAAAGAACTTGCCTGCCAATGTAGGAGACACCAGTTCGATCCCTGGTGCAGGAAGATCCCATATGCTGCAGAGCAGCTAAGCAGATGCACCACAACTACTGAGAGTGTGCACTAGAGCTTGGGAGCCACAAACGCCAAGCCTGTGTATCACAACTACTGACGTCCACGCGCCCTCGAACTTGTACTCTGCAGCAAGAGAAGCTACCACAGTGAGTACACTGCAACTAGAGAGTAGCCCTCACACGCTGCAACTAGAGAAAAGCCCACACAGCAACGAAGACTCAGCACTGTCAGAAATAAATAAAATTTTTTTTTAAAGTTTGATGAATCCTGTTTTAAAGTATCATACTTTATCCTCCAACTCAAAGAATGGCTAATTCTGAATTACTCTGAAGAACAGAAAAAAAATTTTTTTTAACTTTTAAAAAGTTGAATAATAAAAATAATGATAAAGTGTGTTAGTCACTCAGTTGTGTCCAACTCTTTTGCGACCCCATTGATTGTAGCTGGCCAGGCTCCTCTGTCCATGGGATTTTCCAGACAAGAATAATGGAGTGAGTTGCCATTTCTTTCTCCAGGGGATCTTCCTGATCCAGGAATTGAACCTGGGTCTCCTGCATTGCAGGCAAATGCTTTACCATCTGAGCTACCAGGGAAGCCCCAGTGATGAATGATGAAGCTTAATGAAAAACACATACTTAGTAAATTAATAATACTAAAGGCTTCAAAAATATTAAGGCCAAAAATTTATTTTAGTTCATTATTTTGCTTGTAAAAATTAAGGTCTAACCTGATTGATCCAAGGACATGTAAAATCTTCTCTCCATCTAATGGGTAGTCAACATTTGGGGGTGGTGAGGGACGCTGAAATATAAATATCACAGGCATAAGTAAACAAAATACAACCTGCAAAAAGGATATACATTTCTTTTTCAGCTTACCTCAGTATTCCCATCAATATTAAATTTTGCTGCCTGGATATTTAGTCCACGCTTCAGATCACTAACAAAGCAAGTGCGCACTTAAAAGAAAAGGAGACATCATTACGGTTTGTGATTGAGTCAATGTTCCAGTTAAAACAATTCTATTCAAGTAAACATGTTAATCATCTGTTCTTTCCGATTTTATAAACTAACTCTGTCTTTAGTTAGCTTACAATTTATTCACATCTAAAAAGCTTTCATTCACTACAGAATCATAAGACATTTTCCTGCCACAAAGCCACATTAAAAAAAATCTTGGTTGGTCAGAACACAAAGCTAAATTTTGGCCTTAGCTACAGTAACACTCTTTAGTTTATGGTTTTTTCTCCCTCTTTGCACACTACATCACCTTTTTTTCACTTTGAACATTTATTCTTTTAAATATTATTTCTGCTGCAAAGTACCTTTTATAATAAGTGGCTTCAAATTATTTTCATAAATAGGTAAGAAATAAAAAATTTTTTCAAGAAGGGACAAAACTGACATTGAGAGCGAGAAATCTAATGATTTGGTTACTTACAAAACATGTTGACATAACATTATATTATACAAAATTCTTTACATTTACTAATTCAAAATATACTTGTTAAGAATCTAAAATATGCCAAGAACCTACTGTATAGCACAGGGGACTATATTCAATATCTTGTAATAACCTATAATGGAAAAGATTCTGAAAAAGAAGATGCATAACTGGGACTTCCCTGGCAATCTAGTGGTTAAAACTCTGCTCCCAATGCAGGAGGCACAGGTTTGATCCCTGGTCGGGAAACTAAGATCTCACATACCTCATGGTGTGGCAAAAAAAAAAAAAGAAAAGAGAAAGAATATATATAACTGAATCAGTTTGCTATTCCCTGAGATACTGTAAGTCAACTATACTTTGACTTACAGTAAGCTGGTGCTCAAGTTACAACTTTAAGTCCTCATTAACTATTTAAGAAATGTGAATACTCAGATGCTCAACATCTTACATACTTAGCATATGAAGGTGTTCTTTAAGGAAACTAAATTCATTGAATTAAAAACCCGAGAACAGATAAATTACACTTAAGGATTTTAAACTAATTGAAAAAACTTAGGTATTACATAAGTAACATAGGAAGTTTGTGAGAGTTAAGTGTACATATTGCATATTTGTTTTTAATATAAATGGGTTCCTACTACACATATTTTCCAGCAACATGCTTTTTCCCTTCATATATTATTGATACCCTTCCAAATCAATACATCTATCTCCTCCTTTTTAAAAGTTATATGGGTCCCACCTGGGGTACCCAATAAATAAAAAAAAGCCATATGGTAATCCTTATGATGAAGGCATCAAATTTCATTCCGCATTCCCTCTTGCAGAGGATGCATATCTTTCCATTTTTATAAATATGCCAGAGTGCCTTCCAAAAAGGTTAGTTTTCAATTCTTATTAATAGCAATATATTAATTTTCCCAATCTCACCAACACTAAATGTCTATCTTTCAAATTTTTGCCAATCTGATGTTTGCCTGGCTAATGTAAACTTCTTTTCACAAGTTGGAGGCTATATGGAAAGAAATATTCCAAGAAGTTATCAACTGTTACATTATGGAGAATAGGACTGGAAGAATGGAAGAGAAACTATTCATTTCACTTGAGATATTTCCTCTATTATTTGAGCTTCTGCAAAAATAATGAAGAAATGACTGAAGTTTTATAGTAACTGAAGAGGTTTTAGATAATTATGCCACATAAGTAAGCAATATAATGAAGAACAAGATCTATTTTGCAGCCCTGGCTCTCACCTTACCTATTGTGTGACAATGAACAAATCATTTAATATCTCAGGGACCCAGCTGTACCAGAATATCTCCAGGTCCCATTTAATTTTAAAATTCATTATTGTCTAATTCTCTATTAAACATTCTAGAGTATTAATTTTACATGACACTTAATAATGAAGAACGCTATAGTTTAACTGATTTCCTTTCAGTGAATCAAGATACCAGAAAACTCAATTTAAACATTATCATAAAAATATACTCTAGCAAAGGAGGAATATTAATAATGTATCTTATTAAAGTGAATCTAATATATTTACCCAACTGTAGAATTTCTGAAGTCAGTAAAATGATTTTTTTAACATTATAAAAATGCATTTAAAATACTAAAGAAAAAAAAAAAGCTAAACATAAAATCAGTAGTTTCCATAAGCAGTATAATTGTTAATTCATACTGTGAAAACTACTAATTCCCTAGTAACTCTGTATCTCTATCACTGAGAAGTTTCTTTACTAGTACATTAAAAGTAATACCAAAAGGGAATTCTCAGGAAGTCTAGTGCTTAGAACTGTGCACTCACTGCCGAGGGCCTGGGTTCCATCCCTGGTCAGGGAACTAAGATCCCACAAGCTGGTGGTGTGGCCAAATTAAAAAAAATAAATAATGCCAAAAGCTTCCACAAATCTGAAGAAAAACCAAAATTTTATATACATTATTCCATAGGATATATGTTAAGTAGTTTTAGGTTACTGCATTATAAATTTAATACATTTTGTATCTGTATAAATACTTAGAAACATGCCCTCCAAATGAATATATAATGATGAAAGGAAAAAAAATAGGAACTTAGTTTACCTTTAATGTCCTCCAAGATACCTTCTGGAATTGAACCTAAAACAGAAATTTTATTTACAACTATAGAACTTTAATAAGCAGAAACAGTCTATTAAATTGCACTCACATTTCCATTTTCCATTTCAGCAAACTATTAAAAAGTACTATAATTTTTTTTAAAAGACAAATAGAAAAATCAGGTTCCTCCCTAAAAAGGGAGGAAATGTCAGCATTCAAAGTCAAGCCAAAGCACAGAAGTTGAAGCCAGATGCACACAAAGTACTAAAGAATGTGACTAATACTCATAAATTTGATAAAAAAAAAAAAAAAGACCTGAAAAATATAGCAGAATAAATGGCATTGGATAGGAACTGACCAAGGAAATCTTTTTTACCATAAAAAGATTTGCTGGTTATCTTGTGTTAAAGTACTTATAAGAAATAGTAAAGCTTAAAAATGAGCTACGTACTTTTCTTTTACAAAAAGGGAAGTTTCAAGTTGGCTTATCTTTCCTATGATAATGAATGACTGTCAGTGAGTGACATACTAACATTATGCATATTTGTAAAAAGAATCATGCATAGACAATTTTTTTCTTCAAGGTAAACGTGATTTTTAAAAAAATGAGTGAGAAAGTACCTATTATATAGATTTCTTCAAATTTTTAGAAAGATTTTAAAAGATAATGTTTGGATATGTTATCATTGTTATGTAATTTTATTGCCAATAAATCGAGTTTTCCAAGTCAGACTCAAAAATTTAGAATCTTTGAAACTCAGAATTTTTAATCCATTGTTAAATATGTAAAAACAGTCTCATTAATTTGTAAGAACAAATTATTTATGTCAAGGAAGACAGAAATTTATAGCTATAAAAGGAACCATGATTTAGTAAGGGTAATCATGCACTTCTTCCATCTGGAGCTACATATCTTGTCTGTTACTGAAAGAATTAAAATTAAAAACCACATCTTTAAGATGTTAAGCCATAATCTTTAAAAATTAATAAACTATTTAATCACAAATTTTTTAAGAGGGAGCAAAAAAATTTACCATTAGTAAATATGAATTTGGAATTATTATTTTACCTTTATTATAATAAAGGTATTACATTGGTCCTTTATTGGTCCTTTCCAAATTCTTGTGTGTTTCATAATACAGTAATAATGATATACATAAACTTTATAAATTAGTATAAATATAAGTATGTATTGCAGGTATATATTCAAAATTTTTTTTACTGGTGAGGCCAGTGTGTGATCAAAAAGTTTGAAGACTCCTAAGGAGATCAGCCCTGGGATTTCTTTGGAAGGAATGATGCTGAAGCTGAAACTCCAGTACTTTGGTTGCCTCATGTGAAGAGTTGACTCATTGGAAAAGACTCTGATGCTGGGAGGGATTGGGGGCAGGAGGAGAAGGGGACGACGGAGGATGAGATGGCTGGATGGCATCATTGACTCGATGGACGTGAGTCTCAGTGAACTCCGGGAGTTGGTGATGGACAGGGAGGCCTGGCGTGCTGCGATTCATGGGGTCGCAAAGAGTCGGACACAACTGGGCAACTGATCTGATCTGAATGTTAAATGTTAAAATTTATCCCATGGAGAATATAAAGATTTCCAAATCAATTTAAACCTGGCTATATATAGATGAGAGAAATGTAACTAGATTATAAAGAATTTACAAATTTAAGAATAAGTGCTAAAAACTGTAACATTTCACATGTGCTAAACTCTCTCTAGGAAAATTCAAATGAACTCCAACATGTGCCAAAGACATTTGGTAATGTGAGAAAGTTTTCTCTAGGCAACATGGAAGGCAAGCTTGAAAATAAAAGGCTTATTTTAGTTAGGAGTAGATGCTGGCTTTGGGAAGGAGCTTCTCAATCTTAGCGGTTTAATCACAGCCATTTAAACACTGCAAATCAGGCATTCATTGGCTCTGGCTTTGAAAAGTCATATTTAAATTTCAGCTAATTTAGAATAATAAGTATAATATTTTACATATAATTTACTTTTCAACTATACTTTTTAAATTAATGTATTTAGTCTTTGTAAGTTTTAAGTTAGTATATTCATTCTTTTTTGAACAAGGTTCTAAATACTAAATAAAGAGGTCACTTAAGGATACCCAAGTATATGTAGGACTTAGATCTAATCTTTGTCAGAACCATGATAAGAGATATTTAAAATATATTTGCATTTCTGACCCTAAGTGGAAAGTAAAAGTGTTAGTCACACGGTTTTGTCTAACTCTCTGCGATCCCATGGCCTTTAGCCCGCCAGGCTCCTCTGTCCATGATTCTCCAGGTTAGAATACTAGAATGGATAGCCACTCCCTTCTCCAGGGGAGCTTCCTGACCCAGAATGAAACCTGAGTCTTCTACATTGCCGGCAGATTCTTTACTGTCTGAGCCATCAGGGGAGCCTCCCTTCTAAGTGAATCCTTCAGCAAACAGTGATATGATTTAATTCCTCAACTATGGGGAATATATGGCTTACGATGACAGAGTCAAGATTTGGGGGCATATTAGAAGGAAAGATTAGAATCAGACTTCAAGACAGTTGGTTAAGAAAAGGGTGTCCAACCTAGATGTCCATCAACAGATGAGTGGATAAAGAAGTTGTGGTACATATATACAACGAAATATTGCTCAGCCATAAAAAAGAATGAATTTGAGTCAGTTCTAGAGAGCTAGATGAACCTAGAGCCTGTTACACAGAGTGAAGTAAGTCAAAAGGAGAAAAATACCACATATCAATGTGTATACATATGGAATCTAGAAAAAGGGTACTGATGAACTTATTTGCATGGCAGCAACGGAGAGGCAGACATAAAGAACAGACTTGTAGATGCAGGAGTGGAAGGAGAAGGTGGGGCAAACTGAGAAGCAGCAATGATAAATACACATCACCAAATGTAAAACAGACAGCCAGTGGGAATGTGCTGTATGACACAGGGAGCTCAAACCTGGTGCTGTGACAACCTAGAGGGGAGGGGTGGGATGGGGGTAGGAGAAGGGTTCAACAGAGAGGGGAAATATGTATATTTATGGCTGATTCATGTTGATGTATGGCAGAAACCAAGACAGCACTGTAAAGCAAATATCCTTCAATTAAAGATTTTTAAAAAAAGAGAAAGTGTCTAAGAACACACAGTTCAGAATTTTAAGGAAATATTAAGGTCAATTTTAATGAAGACTTTTATTTAAAATATCTTGGGGGACTTCCCTGGTATCCAGTGGTTAAGACTCTGTGCTTTCACTGCAGGGGGATGGGTTCATGTCCTTGGTTGGGGAACTAAGATCCCACATGCCATGAACCAAAAAGAAAAAAATCTTGGGATGCTACATTAAACTACACTAAAAAGGTAACAAAGTTTATCTGGAATGGATGAATAATAAACTGATCTACAGAATAAAGAATGCTATTATCTTAACTATCTAAAGACAACAGGAAACAATACATGTAAGGATAAAAGTCCTAACAACCTGCCCTTCTCTTTCCAACATTTATTCAACGTCCAGGCGCTTGAAAAATAAACAAGACAGGGATTCTCAAAGTCTACTGACAGAAAAAGTTAAAATGTACTATAATTGATACTGCTGAGGGTATAACAGAGAGGGGAATAATTTATTCTGCTTAGGGAAATGAGGAAGGCTTCATAATTTAAATGACCTTTCTGTCAAGGAGATAGATAAAAAACTCAAATAGGTAAAGAAAAACATTCCAGGTAAAGAAACAGTATAAATGAAGGCATGGGGTTATGGAAGAACAACGGTGCCAGGAATATAGCCTGGAAGAGGTAAGAAATTTACTACAGCTGAAATAAGGTGCAAAGGGTTGAGTTTAGTAGTTAAAGCTAAAGCTAAGTTAAAGTTAAAGGGTAGAATAAAGTTGGATTGTAAAGAAACATGTGTATCAAACCAATAATTTGGATTTTAACCTGTGGGGACCAGCAAAAATTCTCAAGCAAAAGAATAATGTAATCAAATTAATTCTGTGAAAGTTATTCCTGGCAAGAGTATGAAATAGACTAAATGGGTCCAAAGAGTAGGCTCCAAGAAAGAAGCAATGAGGACCTAGTTTACAATGTCTTTGTTTTCAAATGTTCCGTGTTATGGAGGACAGAAAAAAAAAAAAACAAGACAAAAAACAGATTTCTGAGGAAGAATTCAAAGGATTGATACACTAGTTTTCTAAAATGTGAGCTCAGAAAGAAATAATCCAACAATGATTTGTTAGAATGAATTTAGGGGAAGAGATAATGTGTTTACTTTTAGAAGCCTTAAGTTTGAGATGCCTAGAGGCATATGTAGTTTCTATCTAAAATGAGCTGAAAACATGAAGTTTAGAAGAAGGGCCAGGCTCAGTGATACAGTTAAGAATCAACAGCATATAGATGTAGCTGAAGTTATGGGAACACATGAGATCACGTTTAAAAAGCCAGTAGGAGAAAAAAAGGAACAAAAAATAGATCCCTAGAAGAATATCAGCAGGGAAAGAAAGAGGAGAGCAAACTAGGAAGGAATAGTTGGAGAACTAAAAGAAAACCACAAAGGAAGAAAAGTCCTGAAAGCTAAGGAAAGTAGTATCAGGAGTATATGACGATCCAGATGCAAACTAGTACATACAAAATGGATAAATAACAAGGTCCTACTGTATGGTACTGCTGCTGCTGCTAAGTCGCTTCAGTCGTGTCCGACTCTGTGCCCCATAGACGGCAGCCCACCAGGCTCTCCCGTCCCTGGGATTCTCCAGGCAAGAACACTGGAGTGGCTTGCCATTTCCTTCTCCAATGCATGAAAGTGAAAAGTGAAAGTGAAGTCGCTCAGTCGTGACCGACTCTTAGCGACCCCATGGACTGCGGCCCACTAGGGTCCTCCGTCCATGGGATTTTCCAGGCAAAAGTACTGGAGTGGGTTAGGGTTAGGGTTAACTATATTCAATATCTTGTGATAAACCATATGAAAAAAGATATATATATATATATATATATGTATAACTGAGTCACTTTGCTACACAGCAGAAATTAATATAACATTGTAAATCAACTATACTTCAATAAAATTTTTTTTAAAAAAGAGAGTATATGATAATCCATGATGTTAAAAGTTCTGGAAAGAATGATTAAAATTTAACTACTAGATCTGGTGATTAACAACAGCTCAATAATGACCTTGTAATTGGAGCCAGGACATCAGAGTGATGTGAGAAAATGAGAGTAAGTATGCAGTGTGGGGGGGGAAAATGAGTTGAATGTAAACCACTCTTAAATAGATTAAAATGATTTTACCCATCACAGAGGGAAGGCTCTGTTCTTTAGCAGCACCTGTGTCAACAGTACATTGTTCCAACAGTTGAGTTTCCAACTCCCTGAAGAAGAAAAAAAAGTTACTGTAATTAAAATATTGCAATTGATATCCTTTTCCTATTTAATACTTTTACTTCATAACAGAACATGATGCTTTAAATAACAGTGGTTTTACCCTTAAAAGATGAACATACTCAAGGTTAATAAAGTGAAGTCGCTCAGTCGTGTCCAATTCTTTGCAACCCCATGGTCTGTAGCCTACCAGGCTCTTCCATCCATGGGATTTTCCAGGCACGAGTACTGGAGTGGGTTGCCATTTCCTTCTCCAGGGGATCTTCCTGACCCAGGGATCGAACCCAGGTCTCCCGCTTTGTAGGCAGATGCTTTTACCGTCTGAGCCGCCAGAGAAGTAAAGAATGGAATAAATAACAATGAATGTCCACATTACAAGTCTTCTATTAATCACTGTCAAAAAAGTAGCATCTTTTTTTTGTTGTTGTTACTTTTTGTTTGTTTTTTATTTCTTTAACATCTGCTTTTTTGGTATAGGTGAAGCAATGTGCTAAATGCCAGGAAACTTACTTGTGAAGAGCTTTTCCTCCTAAGGGGAGTGCTCCCCAACAATTTAGTACTGGGATTCCTTCATATATCTATAAGGTAGTCAAGGATATTACTATTTGAGGAGGTAAAAATGTGTTTCCCTCACCTCTGCACTACTATTCTATATCAGCTTGGCCGGCTAAATTCTTTAAGGAGTTACAGAAAAATCAGTCTTTTTTTCTTCTCCAAAGAAAATAGCTAAACATATACATACAAATACATGGTAAACACCACACACAGAGAACTCATCTGTTAGAGCCTGGGTGTCCAAAAAAGTAGCCACTGTCCAAATATGGCTGGTCTGAACTAAGATACACTATAAGAAGAAATTCCACAACAAATTTAGAAAACAGTAAAAAAAAAAAAAACTGTAAAATATTCCATTATAATTATGTTAATTATATATTTAAATGATAATATTTTAAATATTGGACTAAATACACTACTAATTTCATCTCCTTCATTTGTATTTGTAAACTTTGTAGCTCTTAGAAAAATTTTAAATTACATGTCTCACACTGTATTTCTATTAGAGCTGAGAGAACAGTGAACGATATTGTACTATGGATTTGCTACCTTATTTTACATGTTGTTTTTCCTGATGTTTTATAAAGTACATTATTTATGAAAAGCAAAAAGTCTATGGGTAGGAACACTGGCTTTGAAAACTAACATGGGTTTGTATCTTGCTGTACACTTCTATTAACTTGGGTCAGCCACCTATCTCAACTTTCAGCTTCTCATTTATATAATAATACTTTTTGTTATGAGACTTACACACGAAATACTTTCTATTTTAAAAAGCTATTGCCTAATTCAGTTCCTGAGCAGCTAATGATCCTTGATTTCCTTCCCATGATTATTTCTTCTAACAAACACACATATAGATCTCAAAATTCCAAGAGTTTCGCACTTACGCACTTCAAATTCCTTTTCAAATGTAGCAAATATCTACTCTAACGCTTGTAAGAAATATTTATACCTATACTTAAATTCATTTAATGACTGAGAATGGACCAGTTTATAGTCAGTAATTTCATTTTGTAACAGCTGAAATTACTAGGGAGTTCTTCTCTATGGCATATGATACAAAAACTACAGCACTTACTGCACAAGTTATGTGCCAGGTTCTGTACTAAATACACATATTATCTCACTCTAGTCACACAATACCCCTATGAGGTGCAATTATTTTAATTCCCAATTCACAGATGAGGAAACCTGGGCCAAGGGGAGAGTAAGCTACCTGCCCAACATCATACAACTAGAAAGCTTAGCTGAGACTTAAACTTATGTATTTGATTCCAAACCCCAAACTCACAAACCCTATGCCATACTGTCCCCATGATAGCCTCAGGAAATTGAGGGGAAAAAAAGGAATTTACTTTTCGACAGTGAGCCCTTCAGTTTTTTGAATGCAGATCTCATGTTGTAATTAAGTTTTAATTTTTCTTGATTTAACTTTCTCATTTGTTTCCAATTACTCTTCATATGACTTATCTTAAAACTTGACTATCCTATCCAACTTCTTTGATCCTAGGTCTGATCTCTGGAGTATATACTGGGATCAAGCCATAATGAAAATTTCTACAGAAAGTACATCTAAATCTCAAAATTCTGTGAATTTTTCCCACATATATCATATTTGTACATGATAATCCAAAATAGCTTGATACAACAAAAACAATTTGTAATAACCCTAACTATTTCAAACTAGAGTAAAAACTGCAAAATTAGCTGGTTTACTAAAAAAGATACAGGTAACACCAGGCTCTCCCTATATCCACAATCTAGGACCATGGCAGAGTTTATCCCAAGTGTAAGAAGAGCCATTAGATGACTTGGAGCAAGCAAGACAGACGGAACCTAGAAAACAACAAAACCAGAATGAAAGTCAGTAGTTGAAGGTGTTTCCTTTACATTTCAAATATATTTGAAAAAATTCATAATTATGATACTTACTCAACCAGTTTATAGCACCTAATAAAGAATTAACTGATTTACTTGAATTCACACATAATCAAAATATACTGTAATACACAAAAACATTCTTTAAGTTCTACAAGTTGTTTCATTTTGAAATGACAATTATAAAACTTTTCTATTAACTCAGTTCTTTCTCTTTTGGAAGAAAAACCTAAAATAATAAAGAGATGGTCCAGAAACACACATTCAAAGAAAATGCTAAATTTAAAAAATAAAGAGATGTTTTTACCATTTTTTTTTTTTGCTCAGCCTGTGCACACGGGTTGTGTGAACGGGTTGTGTGAAGCACTAATTGATTTAATTTTAGTAATTTTTTTTTCTTGATTTCTTTTTTTTTTAATTTATTTATTTATTTCAGTTGGAGGCTAATTATTTTACAATACTGTAGTGGTTTTTGCCACACACTGACATAAATCAGCCATGGGTGTACATGTGTTCCCCATCCTATTTCTCTGTTTCTATCTATACCAGATAAGAACACTAATATAAACACAACTCAAATGATGGTAAAGATATCTCTTTATTTTTTAAATTTAGCATTTTCTTTGAATGTATGTTTCTGGACCATCCCTTTATCGTTTTCAGTTTTTCTTCCAAAAGAGAAAGAACTGAGTTAATAGAAATGCTTTATAAGTGTCATTTCAAAATGAAACAACTTATAGAACTCAAAGAATATTTTTGTGTATTACAGTATCTTTATTTAGTGCTATAAAATGGTTGAAATAGAAACAGAGAAAAAGAATTCTTGACTGTCCTTACTCACAAAGTTTATAATATGAATTATATTTTTTAAATGTTATAATATAGTAGTTAAAAACAAAGTGAAGAACTACAAAAATCCTTAGTTCTAAGTGACACTTTTCAGTGAAAATCCTGCCAAATTCAATCAAAATATGGAAGTCCATCATAACCAAATAGCAAACAAAATAATGGATAAATTTCCCTTGCCTAAGTACAGCAGGTATTCTGGTAATATACTAGATAAGAACACTAACAAACAAAACTCAAATGCTAAGTCCCAGTAAAAATACAGAAAATCATCTATTTTATTTAGATAAGAGCTGAAGTAACTTCTTACTATGTTTTGCATTCTCTCTACTGCAAACCAAATTCCTGATTTAAGTATAGGAGGGTATGTATAGGGTATAGGGTATGTATAGGGTATGTACAGTTAAGTATAGGAGGGTATGTAACCTGTTTCTCTGTATCTGTCCTACTAAATTATAACTTAGAAAAATTAACTGCCCTTATCTCATAAATAAATTGTGATTTTTGATATATTTTGTATTCGGTAGAATGTATGAAAATTACATTTTTATGTGCTCAGTTTCTTATATATTGTACACATTTTATACACTCTTGCTAAAAAAACTTTAAATTTGCAAGGCAAAGATTTTTAAAATGTTAAACAATAAAGATTTTGGCCTACTATGAAATGTAATCATCTTATGTCATAATTTTGGTCTTTAAAATAATCTTACTTAACTCATATAAAATGATAGTTATGAATAATATCACTAATATCAAGATCTAAGAGTCATTCCTGGCATTGTCCACTTACTCTATGGGAGACATTATTTGAATACTTCATTTACTAGGAATTTAAAGCCTATGAAATGAAAATGAAAGAGCTGGAAAATTTAGAACAGTCAGCATACCTAAAAAATGAAAACTAGAGAGACCTGGAAGAAAAATATCATAAACTTCACCAAATAAGTTTTCATTTCAGGAGAAAAAAACAAACAAACCCAAAACTTAAAACCTGTAGTAAAATAAAAGAAAGAGCAATAAATAGGAACCTTCAATTATCCAATTATCTACGTATTAGATAAAATGCTAATTATGCATGAAATAACCATACAAAGAAAACAGATGGTCAGTTTATTTTGTCATCCAATTCCTCTTTTCAACGAAGGAAAAAAAATGAGGACCTTTTAGTTTAAGCTTTGAGTACCTACTAAAAACAACATAAAAAACAGGTACCTCAAAATACTTGAAAAGAACACGAGTGAGTGTCTCTCTGAAGTGGGAAGGACATAATACAGACTCGATAACCACAACTCTGCGGTCTCTGGGATTCACCAATAGATGCCTGAAAAATGATAGTTTTTAACAATTTTAAAAGTTTGTATTTTTTTAAATAATGCAATTTGTTAAGGTTAAAGAAACTGTACCAACTTCACTTAAGAAACTTTATAACAAAAAGATATCTTCATTTTATGATCCACGAAAGACAACGTTTATCACTATTTCATGTTATAAATTTCTTTATTCAATTTTTAAAGGTTATTTTCCATTTGCAATTATTACAAAATATTGGCTATATTCCCTATGTTGTACAGTATAGCCTTGAGCCTATCATACACCCAAAAGTTTGTGCCTCCAACTCCCCTACCCCTATGCTGCCCCACTAATAACCTTTAGTTTGTTCTCTGTGTCTGTCAGTCTGCTTCTTTTTTGTTATATTCACTGCTGCTGCTGCTGCTGCTAAGTCGCTTGAGTCATGTCCGACTCTGTGCGACCCCATAGATGGCAGCCCACCAGGCTCCCCCGTTCCTGGGATTCTCCAGGCAAGAACACTGGAGTGGGTTCCCATTTCCTTCTCCAGTTATATTCACTGGTTTGTTGTATTTTTTAGATTCCACAAAGAAGTGATAACATACAACATTTGTCTTTCTATCTGACTTACTTCACTTTGCATTTGTTAGTCACTCAGTCATGTCCAACTCTATGTGACCCCAAGCACCGGAGCCCCCCAGGCTCCTCCGTCCATGGAATTCTCCAAGCAAGAATACTGCAGTGGGCAGCCATTCCTTTCTCCAGGGGATCTTCTTGACTCAAGGATCAAACCCAGGTTTCCTGCATTGCAGGCAGATTCTTTACTGTCTGAGCCACCAGGGAAGCCCTCACTTGGCATTATGCAGTTCAAATCCATCCATGTTGCTACAAATAGCAAAATTTCATTCTTTTTTATGGCTGAGAAGTATTCCTTGTATATATATATCAATATATATGCCACAGAAAGACAACATTTTTGATCTCTTATTATATGCCACATACTGTGTCAGGAAATTTACATATATTAATTCATTTATCTCAGAAAACAAAAACTAAACCCTATTATGAATATTAACTTGAGTAATTAAAAGGATGTGTTCTTTTTTTAAGCTACAAAAGTAGTATACACTCACAAGACTCCAAATATTATAGAAGTTTATAACTTGGAAAGTACAAAAATACCTTATACCTCTTCTAACCAGAAACTATTACTAACAGCAGTTTGTATATTTTCATTATTGTGTGTTGTTGTCATTTAGTTGCTAAGTCGTGTCCAACCCTCGCAACTCCATGGTCTGTAGCCCTCCAGGATCTTCTATCCACGGGATTTCCGAGGCAAGAATACTGGAGTGGGTTGCCATTTCCTTCTCCATCATTACTGTGTATTTATATTTATATATTTTAACAGAAATATTCATCCCATAGATGCTGTTCTATAAGATTTTAATTAACAGAATATCTAAGACATTTCTGTATCAGTACATATGGATATAAAACTTTTTTGACAATACAGTGTTTCACGATATGGATGTATTAATACAGTAATTAAATTATCCAATCCCCTTTACTAATGGACATAGTATTTCCTTATGCTTGCCAGTTTTCTAGTCTTCAAACATGCTTTTGAAAAGATTGAATATGAAAAAGTTAAAATGGCAGTTGGAAATTAACCTTTTCTTTCACATTAGAAATAATATGACCAAATATCACTATTATGGGCACTAGGAAAAGCTGGGGGAAGGGGGGCAAGGAAAACACAATTGCATTTTACCTGAAATATAGTATATGGATGAATTCCTTTAGGTAGGAATATAGTTCTTCTGTATTGATGTTATATTGTACAACTCTGATAGGCTATAAAAAATTAAAATGATTTATTAATTTACAGTAATAAAATCTCAAATTAAACATGTTTATTTACTTTACAAATGGATTTTCTGATAACAAATCAAAAGCAATTTGTATTTAGAATAGATGTAAATATTAAAAATAGATTAATCACTTAAATTAGAAATCTTTAAGAACCGGCATGTCCAAGATGACAAAACATTTTGGTTTACAGAATAAGACTGTACACACAGTGAGTAAAGACCAGTGCTCATTACATTTTTCATCTGACATTATTTTGGCATCATCAGCAAAAAGCACCATCAACTAAAAAGCATCAAAGGCTTCATCAAATACTCCAGACTTGGTTCAGTTTCTGTTAAATTAGTCCCAAAACACTGACATTTGTCCTCTTTTTTTTTTTTTTTACATTTGTCCTCTTGTAGTAGCACTTCACTTGACAGTCTCTTTTAGTTGATATAGGGACAGTCCCAAAGT
This sequence comes from Bos indicus x Bos taurus, assembly GCF_003369695.1. Classification (NCBI taxonomy): domain Eukaryota; kingdom Metazoa; phylum Chordata; class Mammalia; order Artiodactyla; family Bovidae; genus Bos; species Bos indicus x Bos taurus. The sequence continues at coordinate 64,334,555 of NC_040085.1, read as the reverse complement.
AAATCAGCTCATAAATATGTGTGGTAAAATAAAAACATGCACCATTACCACTAAAGCAAACACTACCAAACCAGGCTACTGCTGCTGCTGCTGCTAAGTCACCACTAATACATCACCAGGGCTCCATTCACTGCATCCTGCTACAACTTGCACTTTTATGAAAACAAATATGCTCATATTTGTTAAATAAGGGAATAATGTCTATATAATAAGGAAGGTTGTACAGTTCATATTAGGCAAGAGGAGCTGAAATGATAATAGGAGAGTTATAACCTTCATCAAGGTAAAGGAAGTCATCAACTCAGTGGTCACAGAAATGGGCATTCTTGCAGATTTATTTTTAAAAAGTTTAAATGATCCAGTGTACCAGGGGCTACCATACCAGAGTGAAGCCTTTCAAGACCTTTTACTGGGCTGCATTTCTTTCTGGTCCCACCTGAACAATAGCTCAAGCGGCTCAGAGCTCACTTCTGTACCTTCAGTGTCTCAGTACCCAGCAACCAACAGTTTCAACTATTCATTTTACTTTAAATATCCCCAAGAGAGCCTTCAGCTCAGTTGTATCTTAAAGTTATTCCAATTTTTTCCTGAGGTATTAATTTTTGTTTTTGCTAGGGCTCAGATTACAAAGTTACATGGGTTTTAAGTTATCTGCTCCAACCCAATTTTTCCCAAAACCTGTCTTTGTTTGCAATCAAGGAGAGGTTTTTCAGGAATGCAAATAGTGAGTTACGGTAGAAAATATCTGTATTCGATTTTAACAAGCAAATTTTATGGCATGCAAAATTATTCTTTCTATTGTTCCACAATTCCTAATCTGCAAAATTAACTCCGGCAAGAAAGTTTCTTTTAAAAAATGTGTTTTTCACAGGTCCTTTGAATTACAGATAAAGAAATGAGAATCTGGCTCATATTTTTGAACAGGGTAAGAATAAAATGATTCTATAATTACATTACAAGGCTCATGCAATTATTTTACTAAGTTTAAAAACTTTCTCTGAATGTTATAGAATTACATTTATATCCAAGTTGTATAGAAAAAGCAAATCTGTAGAGACAGAAACAACATCCATGGTGGGGTAGAAGTGATGATCAACTATAAACAGGCATTAGAAATCTTATTAGAATGATAAAAATGTTCTAAAACTGAACTGTGGTAATGGCTGCATAACTTGATATATTTACCAAAAATCACTGAACTGCATGCTTAAAGTAGGTAAATTTTGCGATATGCAAAATTAAACCTAAATAATCAAAAAAGTTTTCTTGGGTTATACTCTAAGCTATGCATTTAGCACTGTTCTAATCAATCTTACTTAAAGTCATATTTAAAAATATTATACAGAACAGCATTTATTTTGCTAATTTGTTTAAAAAAAATACCTTAGGCATGCCAGCTTTTTTTATCACACTGGGAATTATACATCTTGGACCAGTTTCTCCAGCAAATCCACATCTGCAAATAAAATAGAAAATTGATATACATTCAACTGTTATAACATTCTTTCTATATATTTGTCACAGAAACAAGGTTTTGTGTATTTTTTTCAAAGCAGTGGTCACAAAAACATCTAGAAACATCTCTGATGTATTCAAAGGGGAAAAAAAACTAAGGAAAAGTTAATATCACCTATTGTCGTGTCCTACTCTTTGCAACCCCATGGATGTCCATGGAATTCTCTTGGCCAGAATACTGGAGTGGGTAGCTTTTCCCTTCTCCAGGGGACTTTCCCAACTCAGGGGTCAAACGCAGGTCTCCTGTATTGCAGATGGATTCTTTACCAGTTGAGCCACACGGGAAGACCTAGAATACTGGAGCAGGTAGCCTATCCCTTCTCCAGCGGACCTTCCCCAGAGAGGAATCGAACCGGGGGCCTCCTGCATTGCAGGCAGATTCTTTACCAACTGAGCTATCAGGGAAGCCCATTCATAAGTAAACTAAAGGTAAAAAAAATAAAATCACTTTGAATTAGTACTAGTGAAATAAACCAGTGTATTATTTTACGGTAGCATTAACTATTCAGCTTTTAATTTTATTTGAATTTTAGGTAACACATCTCTACAGCCATGAGTCTGTACTCCAGTTTCTGATTTCATTCCTATAGTTCATGTTACTCATAATTCCATCATTCTAATATTATTTAGTTTCCATACTGAAGTTTCCTTTGGTCTATTTTTAAAACTATGCATATCTGACATAATTATAATCACACTGTTCATATAACATGAATTCATAAAATAAGCTTCTGCCCAAACTATTAGTTTTCACTGCCATCATTTTTTAAATTGCATAAAATATTTCATCCTTTTTTAAAAAAAAATATTTTCCTTTCTTGATTATTTAAGTATTTCCATTTCCGTTTTCCCATAAAACAAAACTTTGCTAAAAATGCTGTTAAAAACGATTACCATGTAAGTTCAGTCTCAATATTATCTCTTTTTGTCCTGTCTGGTTTTCAGTACTCATCTCCTCCTATTCCCAAATAGCTTTCTCCATCTTCTTTTAGCTACACCCCCAGGTTTACCTGTTTCAGTGCTCCTCAAACTCCAGGATGTAACCCACTGGCTGGATGCATAAACCCATCTCATCACTTTCCTGTTGTCTTTGTCAATAACCATCCTCCTATATACTAGCATTCCACTTCTCATTTCCTCAATATACCTAAAGTAATTATCTTTGGGTGTCAGCCTCAAGGTACTTACTATGCTATTAAAACAAACCTTTAAAATAAATTTAACAATGCATATGTGGGAAGATCTTGCATAGAACAGTAAGAGAATATCATGAACCAAGAACTATGTTTATCCAATTATGGAGCACCTGATGTCCAATTCTTTTCGGGTTTTTTTGGCCATGCTTGGTAGCTTATGGGATCTTAGTTTCCCAACCAGAGATTCAACCCAGGCCCTTGGCAGTGAAAGCACCAAGAACTAACCACTGGACCGCCAGGGACTTTCCTCCAATTTCTTAAACAGGCTCTTCTGACCACTTGTTCAACAAATAGTTATTAAACACACACTGTATGTCAGGCACTATTCAGGGATATACAACATTTTTTCAAACAGTTTCCATTATATATATGCAATTCTGGCTGTCACTTTCCTTTTTTCTTGAGCCCAGTGCAAGGGTTCTAAATCTGGAGTCCACAGACCACTGCGATGGTCCACCAAGCCCTGAAATTGTGTGCAAGTATTTTAAGGTTTGTGTATTTTTGGCTTTCTTTCGGTCATCAATAGGATTTATGTCATCCAAAAGGATGAGAATCACTAATCTAGTGTTTACAAGTTGCCTTTTAAAATATGGTAAATTTCGTAATCTAAAAGCTGTGGGGGCGGGGGGGGGGGGGAGGTGGGCAACAGAGGATCTCTAATGTCCACAGGGTTTCGGATCGTTACGTATTCAGTCTTCCTAATTCGACGTCCCACTCTTGGGAAGCAAGATACATTTGAATTTCCAGCACCAACAGCATCTCCGTTCAATAAATGTTTAATAATGAAGGCCGTCATCAAGCATTACAGTTCGGCTACCACCTTTCTAAGGAGATAAAATTAGGATAAGCGCGGCCTAAGTCATCGCTGTCATCCCCTGCATAGGTGACCCCAAAGGGTCCGCTCAGTTTGGGGGTGACGACAGGGGCGGCAGTGAAGGCCATTCTCTCGAAGCCTCTTGGGCCTCTCTAGGAATCAGAACCAGACCGCCGAACGGATCCCCGGGATTTGCATCGCCCACGGTGCAGGTAACAGGGGCCGGCATTTGCGGAGCTCCCGGGGGCGAAGTGGAGGCCTAAACAGCCGCCCCAGAGACTGCGATGAGGACCCGGGCTGGGCCTGGGGCTCGGCTACCCGCCCTCCCTTCCGGACGCAGTCACTCACTTGGTAAAAGCCTCTCCCAGATCTATCACGACCGCCGTTTTCTCCCCGCCGCTTCCCAGGCCCTCGTACAGCGGCATGGTAGCAAACAGGCCGATAAATACCTGCAGACCTACCGACCCCTGCTGCCGACAGATCTCGGCGCTCGGGGGGCGGGGCCGGGGGGACGGCGAGCGGGCGGTGGCGCCGGCGGGGACCTCGCGTGGGCGCGGCGCACGGGGCCCGGGCTGTCCCTGGCTGTGCCTCACTCCACGTCGGTCCTGAACCCTCGCAGGCGCCGCGTCCTGGGCACTAGGGAGCTACGAGTGCACGCGGCCGCTGTTCTGGATACAGGTTGGGTCGAGGGTGGAAAACACCGAGGGCCGAGACGATCAGGCGCGCCGGACGCCCCTAGCTGGGGCGGAGCCAACCCCGGGTCCTTCCCTCCGGACCGCCCCTTGGGGTAAGGGTCTTAGGAGCGCTTTTGTGGCTTAGGTGTCAGAACGTATCCACTACCGAGCTCTCTTAGAGAAGAAACGACCCCAGAAGCTTTGATTCGTGCCGTCTTGGGACAAAATTGCTGTGCCACGTGTTTTGCCTATCATTTATTCTTCGCAAGAAACACAGAAAGTTGGTTACTTCCTTGCCTGTTCGAACCGAATGTCCCCAGTGCCCCATCTAAAGCCAGGATTGGACCCGAAGACTTTCTGATTTCAAACCTTGTGCTACTTATCCCTTAGAGAAGACTAAGTAAAGACAAATTTTTATTTTGTAGTCATTCGGCTGAAAGTTCATTTTAATCTTAAAAAACAATAGCATCTACAATACTATCAAGGGGGTTTAATGGAAGGAACACTGAAGCAAGGGTCCTGTTTAAAACTGAGAAAAGTTAGTGAACTATCTTTCAGTGCCCGTGCATGCTAAGTAGCTTCAGTCGTGTTCGACTCTTTGCAGCATTATGAACTGTAGCCCCCTCCCAGGCTCCTCTGTCCATGGGGTTCTCCAGGAAAGAATGCTGGAGTGGGTTGCCGTTTCTTTCTCCAGGGGATCTTCCTGACCGAGGGATCAGACCGGGGTGTATTATGTCTCCTGCATTGACCTGCGGATTCTTTACCACTAGCGCCACCTGAGAAGCCTCTGTGCCAATATGAATACACAATAGGAAGTATGATATGGACTACTTAGAACTTTGTCATGTCACAGCTCTGTTCTTTCTGCTGAAATTGCCCATGAAAACTGGAGTCAGTGATGTAGGTTGCTGCCTTGTCTCTCTGACTATAGAAAGAGAAATGATCTGTTTTCTGTTTTTCCCCAGTGTGTCTTTCTTACTGTAGATGCCTGAGCCTCCCTACTGAGGGATACGTTCTTTCTGTAAGAGTGAAAGCTACATACAGTGTATAAGCTTGTACAGTGTGACAGTAGAATTCACTAATCAGTGGTCTTCCTGAAAGTGAGTTGCTGGAGGTAAGAGGATGTAGTTGGAGTTGTGATGAGGAAGGAAATTTCAAAAAGAGAAAGAATAAAGCATTTTGCTCACTAGAGTCAAGAGTGTTTGAACAGGACTCTTCTCTTGGATTTAAGTTCTGTTTCTGTCAAGAGTCTAATACTTTTGATCATCCATTTTCTTATCTTTCAAACTGTTCTGCCACTTCTCAAGGTATTTGAGAAGATCAACTGACGTTCTGTTTTCCCTGACTGCTCACCAACTGTATTAGTTTTCTAGGGATGCCATTACAACATTTTCTAGGGATGCAAGTACAACAAATTGAGTGGCTTGAAACAATAGAAATGGAGACTTCCCTGGCAGTCCAGTGGTTAGGATGCCACACTTCCACTGCAGAGGGCATAGGTTCTATCCCTGGTCAGGGAAGTAAGACCCCACATACCCTGTGGCACAACCAAGAATAAAGGTTAAACAATACACATGTATGCTCTTATAGTTGTAGAGGCTAGACGTTTGAGACTAAGGTGTCAGAAAGGTCGTGCTCTCTATGAAGGCTCTCTGGCCTCTTTCTACCTTCTGGTGGGTGCTGGCAGCCCTTGGTCTTCCTTCGCTGGTAGATGCATCACTCCAATCTCTGTCTCTTTTGTCACCTGGTCTTCTTGCATCTCTGTCTTCATGCAACATTCTCTTCCCAGTGTTTTCACATTTTCCTTCTTGTAGTTCTCTGAGTCCAAATTTCCCTCTAGTCAGTTGGATTAGGGCCCTGATCCTAAACCAGTATGATGTCATTTTAACTTGATTTTATCCACAAAGATTCTAATTCCAAATAATATCACATTTTAAGTTTTCCAGTGGAAAAGAATTTGGGGGGAATACTGTGCAACGCATTTGGGGTTGGACAACATTTTGCCCAACAGCTAAGTGTTCTCTTCCATAGCCCTGCCCTCAGACTTCTTCTTATTGTATACTGTCTCTTTTAATAACCTCTTTCACTCCCCTGCATATACCTAGAGCTAATATTTGTTGAGTTCTATTTGCTAGCTCTATTTGTTGAATGTAATCCTATTGATTTCTCACAATAGCTTTATGTGCTCAGTGTGCTTCAATCGTGTCCAGCTATTTGTGATCCCATGGTCTGTAGTCCACCAACTCCTCTGTCCACAGGATTCTCCAGGAAAGAATACTGAAGTGAGTTGCCGTGCCTTTCTCCACAATAACTTTCTCCATCTTACAAATGAGGATACTGAAGCCAAAAGATATTAAATCACGTGCCCAAGGCCTTTCAACCTGTTAGTAATAGATCAGGAATTTGAACCCAGATTATCTAACTCCAAGCCAAAACTATATGGTTGATTATAACGCAGTTTTATATTATTTCAAAGAATTATGTTTTATCATAGAACTGTACAATCTTAGTATCTGAAGTGATATAAAAGTTTTTCAAGTCTGAACTCCAACCTAATATAAGACTTTAATGTCCATCTGTGATGAGAATTACCTCCTCAGATGGTTCCAGTGATGAATAGAAAACTCATGACTGGTTGGGATATACAAGATACTGAAAATACATTTGCTAATACATGTAAAGTTTTTAAAAGAAAAGGGAAAATGCTACAAGAATCACTTTTCCCCCTCTTTGGCCATGGTCTGCAGCATGTAGGATCTTATGCTGTCAATTGACAAGAAGTGATGGGCCCAAATCATTAAGCCCTTCACTAATATTCTGGGGAGTTTTGACTTTATGCTACAGTTATTAGTCACTGTTCAAAATATGTACGGGAAAGACAATGTCAAGTTTGTGTTCAATTTTATCAGTTTGTGTTCCTTTATTGTGAAGTGGGGTAGACTAGGGTGAAATGGAGGGGGCTGAGACTGGTGATGAGAAACCAATTTGCAAGCTATTATAAGAGTCAATAAGAGAAATGGGGCTTCCTAACTGGCTCAAGTGGTAAAAAAATCTGCCCAATGCAGGAGATGCAGGACATGCGGGTTCAATCCCCAGGGGTCTGGAAGATCCCTTGGAGGAGGAGGAAATGGCAAACAACTCCAGTATTCTTGCTGACATAATCCCATGAACAGAGGAGCCTGACAGGCTACAGTCCATGGGGTTGCAAAAGAGTTGGACACAACTGAACACACCCAGTACAGGAGATAAATGATGACTGTTAATTAGAGAATTATCATGTGTAGGTGACAAATTACCTTTAAAATGTTATCCATTGGGAAAAGATGTAATTCTTTATTTATTAAGAATGAAATTGTAATAAGGCATTGATCATAGTTTGGAGCTGTTTTCTCAAGCACTGTGTTAGAAAAATAATATTCTGATTTAATCACCATTAAGTTACATTATCAGAGAGACTTTATAGTTCCCGTTTTATTAGTGTTTACTAATTAATCTTTTCTAAAGTACAAGACGTGATCATAATCACAGATCTCATAATGTAGCTTCATTTTTAATCTCTTTTTCAACTACTTCTGCAGGTTATGTCACCAAAATGAAAACAATAACTAATTCTTGAACCCATGTTACCAAACTGTTCATTCTTCATCATCAAAGCCCTCCTCAAAGCTAATGATCTTTTCTGTCTCCAGGAATAACTCACCGGCTTTAACTCGGAGGCCAGTTTTGGGTCTAGAGTGGCTGGTAAGGTGGCCTAACCTTTAGGCTTCTTGAGTTCATTAGAAAAGTGCTTCAATTTTTAGTTGATGAGCAAGAGTATTCACCAGCACCAATATCTCAAGTCACTGCATTTATAGCCAGAAACCTGTGTCCTAGTCACCTGTCGTCTTTTCCTATCCTAATCAGTTGCAGAGTCCTGCAGTAAGTTTAGTATAAACCTAATCTGCTCCACTCCTACTCTGCAATCAAGGTTATGACTGCTTAATTGGCCTCTTCATCCTCTCCACAGTCCATTTTCTGTATTGCAGGCAGAATGAGCACTCTCACATGTGAATGCAATCATGACACTTTTCGCTTTAAGTTTTTCTTTTTTCTTTCTTTGAAATCATTGATTTATTTATTTGGCTGTGCTGGAGCATCATTGTGGCATGTGGGATCCTCAGTCTTCATTGTGCCATACTGGATCTTTAGTTGCAGCATGTGGGATCTAGTTCCCCGACCAGGGATTGAACTCAGGCTCCCTGCATTGAGAGTGCAGAGTCTTAGCCACTGGACCACCATGAAGTCTCTGCTTGACTTCTGCTGTTTTTCAGATAAGGCAGCAGCTATATACCAACCTGCCAGTTTCCCTGCTGCTTCACACCTCTCATAACGCACCTGGAATGCCTTCCTCACCTGGCATCTTTTTAATCTTTCCAAACTCTGCTGAGGTATCACCTCCCCTGAAAAACTTTCCCTGACCCCTAGTTTATTAGTATATTTAGATCCTCTTATCTGGGCCTTCATGACATCCTATGCACATTACAGCACATTATAATATTTTTGTCTGCTTAGGTTACTATTGTGGCTCTAGTGACCTAACAGAGAGCCTGGCATATAGGAGGTTCTGGATAAATATTTGATAAGTGACTAACACTTATTACTGTAAAGTGACCTCTTATTTACTGTGCCTCCACCCAGATAGCAGGGGGTTAGAGACGAGCACCAGGTATAGAATTGACTATGGAGCAGGCCTGGCCCTCATTCACTTTTTGAATGGATAACAGTGGCATTGGGGCTTCCTAGGTGACTCAGGGGTAAAGAATCTGCCTGCCAATGCAGAAGGCTTGGCTTTGATCCCTGGGTCTGGAAGATCCCCTGGAGAAGGAGATGGTAACCCATTCCAGTATTCTTGCCTGGGAAATCCCATGGACAGAGGAGCCTGGTGGGCTATAGTCTATGGGGTTAACAAAGAGTCAGACACAACTGAGCCACTGAGCACACAGGCAACAGTAGCATGGAAAGTAGCCAGCTGAACTGCTGCCAGCCAGCTCACCTTGTAGCTGGTTAGCAAAGGACATAGACAGCTGCTCTAGACACAGCATGCAGCTATCCATCTACATGATTGACCACAGTAGCACTTTTGAAGCTGACCTCTCAAAGAATATTTCATGCCACATATCATGAACACTCATGACACATTGTAATAAAACTTCAAGTAATGAATCAGAGCTTATAATAGGCTGGAATTATGGTGGTGTGTCCCCTTTTACTAAAGGGAGGCAATTCACTAGAGAATAGCACCAGGAACTGTGTTAAGGTCAGAACACATTTGGGCTGATTTATCATACTTTTCATTTCTGAGGAACTACATAATGAAGATTTACTGCTAACTATGAGGTATGGCAAGATCCTAAACCATCAATCACAAAATCAGTTGCCCAAAGCATATTTAAACCTATAGAGGCAGAGACAATTGGCTTAAGTATTTAACACAGATTTTAATAAACCATACATTGAGCATAAAAGTATGTTTGCTGAACTAGCAACCTATTTCATTAATATTCTACTATAAATGATTTTCATTCTATGCCTACAAATGGATGGAAAAAAAATGAAAGTTTTCTGGTTTTCCCCCAGGCATACTTCAGGCCAGAGTCAGGCTTGGAATAGAACTTAAGGACTTGAAATTTGGGGGGCATTGTCTCTAAAATGAGAGTATGAGACTTTTTTTTTTGTCTTTTCTGATTATTTTTGTCTGTTAGGAGAAGGCAATGGCAACCCACTCCAGTATTCTTGCCTGGAAAATCCCATGGGCGGAGGAGCCTGGTACGCTGCAGTCCATGGGGTCGCTAAGAGTCAGACACAACTGAGCAACTTCACTTTCACTTTTCACTTTCATGCATTGGAGAAGGAAATGGCAACCCACTCCAGTGTTCTTGCCTGGAGAATCCCAGGGACAGGCGAGCCTGGTGGGCTGCCGACTATGGGGTCGCATAGCGTCACACACGACTGAAGTGACTTAGCAGCAGCAGCAGCAGCAGTTTCAAACAGAAAAGTTTGGTATTTTATTCTGAGAGGATAGAATAGATAAAGATGGTTGGACTGAACTGATTTTAAAAAAGTAGATTCAAAATAGAATGATTTAAGAGTGTCTATCAGTTACAATTCTATTACTGTAAGCCCTTTTTTACATTCAAGACAATGTAAAGTATTTCTTAGCTATCTGATCGTGTATAGTAACAGTATGGTTTTGTTGAAGCAACAGTAAGAAATAATACAGCTAAAGAAAAACTGTCATTGGGGGAACTTTTGATAGATTATACACTTGTATTATAGAAAAATTGTCTTTGTTAATGATAGCTATGATTTCTTCATGCAGACATAATGCTAGATTCTTCATTTCATTTAATCATCACAAATCCTTAATGGCCAACAAATGGGAAAAAAATTCTTGCTCAGAGAGGTTAAGTAACTTTATAAGGTCATACTGCTCATATATGACAAAACTTGGGATTGATTATCCTATTGCCTCACACAACCTTTTGAGAAAAAAAATGACAGCTAAATTATAAATGTGGACATCAGGCATGCCTAAAGGGAAAAAAAGTCAGCGCCAAAATATTTAAATAAATGTGTCAAGACATATCTAAAATTAAACAGTACATCAAAGGGTGTGTTTTATTATAAGGGTGTGATTTATTCTGCTCCAGAAAAACTATTCCCAGACAGTCTAGATTATGTCTCTAATCAATATGCTTAGTGAGGGAAAGATATATTCCATTTTGTGAAAAAGATCCCACACGTTTTAGCTGCAAATAGTTAATTAGTCATTTCATATCCAAAAGAGGAGAGTAATCCTCTAATGTCCATATGGCATATGTTTTCCAAGCTTATTTTTACATTCCCTTCTGTCCTTTAAAACCCCAGCCTGACAAGATCACTTGGCAATATGAGGAAATGTTACCTCGTGTATTCTATCAAGACGTTCATGGAGCCCCTCTTCTCCAAGTCTTCATCTGACAGAGGTTCTTTTGTCATCTGGGCTGGTTGCTTTAAGTTACAAATTTGAATTACAGGAACAATGACTGGAAAATTGATGTTAAGAAATTATAGCATTTTAGATGTGATCATGGTATTGTGGCTATGTTATTACAAAAATTCTCTTCTGGAGTTGCATGATGAAATATTTATGGATAAAATTAAATGATACCTGAGATTTGCTGCAAAATAATATGGGAGGGCAGAATTAATTTGTGTGTGTCGGGGGTAGAATTAATTTGTAGATGGGGCAGATTGGCCATGGTTTGCTGGTTGTTGTATATGGATGATAGCTACTCGAGGGCTTTTTATACTTTTGTGTATTAAAAAGTAAAAGTTAAAAAAGAAAAGTGAAAAATACAAAATGATTGAATCACTTATTGGGATATATACATATTCATTTTATGATAACCTTGCCTTCAACCATTTAGGCTGTACATACAGCTCTCAAGGTATGTTCTGAGAGGGTCACTTATCATCCATGGACATCAGTGCATATAGGACAATGTTTATATTAGGACAACATTTTTATTCCTATTTTGGCATAACTAATGTCATTTTTCTCATTGGGTCTCCACCCTCACCGCCCCGCCACCCAGATAGCATCATTCTTCCCATTATTTCCTGGTAGGTTTTATTGTGGTGGCTATTGTTGTCATTGCCATTATTGTTTTGTCCTGGTATATTGCAGTGGCCACAATTTCAGAGTATGTGAGTTATCCTCCTGCAGTTGTGGCAGGGATACATCCTGTCACAATTTGTAAGACACTGATGTGGTGACTGAGTCTGATCACAATATCTTTATCTTCACCACTTCCCCCCAGCTTAACTTTATCCTTCACCAAAAAGTTGGCAACGCCTAGCTTCACACTCTCTAAAATTGTAAACAGGCATATTGAAAGAACTAAGAGAAAATTGTCAGTCTAGGTTCTGTCACTCAGGGTCAAAGGAGGAAGCAAAAGCAATGTAGCAAATATCCAACTGGTGAATAGTTAAGCAAAATGTTGTGTGGCCATACAAAGGAATACTACTCAGCAATAAAAAAGGAGTGAACTGCTGGTTCATGCTACAACAGGGATAAACCTAAAAGTCAGTTATACTGAATGAAAGAAGCCAGCCAAAAAGACCACCCAAACCATATTGTATGATTTATATAAAATGTCCAAAAAGGCAAATCTATAGGCATGAAAAATAGATCTGTAGTTGCATAGGGCTGGTGTAATCCCCAGCTGAATTAGCTGAAAATGGGCCTTAGCCTCTGCTTGCCTCTTGTTTGTAGAAAAATTTAAGTTTTCCAGGCCTGCCCTCAGTCACAAAATGCTGGGTCAAGAATTAATGACCAGAAGAATGTGAACTTATAATAATAATCGATAGCAATTGGGTAAGAAGAACTGGTAACAATTTGAACAAATAGAACAGCCAAATGGTAGAGTCAGAGAATCTTTAGTCCCTCCCTGAAGGACATAGATAGTGTCTAACACATTTCTGAGTTGTTTTACAGATACTAAAACCCCCACCAGAGGGAAGAAGCCAACTGCTTGAAGAACAGGTACACCCCAGACTGGCTGGAGCCTGAGGACTGATGATATTAATCCCTGTGACACATCACCCTGTTACCTCATCATTCACCAATCAGAGAATTGTGCACAAGTTGATCATGCGTCCTCCCACTTTGTCCCTCACTTTGCCTTTAAAAACCCTTTCCTAAAATCCACTGGAGAGTTTAGGTCTTTTGATTGCTAGCTGTCCATACTCTTTGATTGGCCTTGCAATACACAATGTACTTTCCTTCACCACTCTGGAGAAAGGAAAGGCTACCCACTCAAGTATTCTGGCCTGGAGAACTCCATGTACTGTATAGTCCATGGGCTCACAAAGAGTTGGACATGATGGAGTGATTTCCACTTCACTTGCTCCCACAGTCTGGTATTAGTAGACTGGCTTTACTGTGCATGGGCAAGCAGACCCAGGTTTGATTTGGTAACAATGACACTTGCATAATTTGATAAATTTATTAAAAATCATTTACGTGTATATTTAAAACTGGTGCATTTGATGATATTTACCTTAATAAATATTTTATGATACTTACTGAGTAAATTATACCTCAACTAAGGAACACTAAGGACTTGGTTTTCACACTACTTTTGACATTGCCGAACATGTGAGATGTGGTAGTTGTCAAAGTTGTGAAATGGGATGACCCAGGGAGAGAGTTTTGGAGAAGGAAATGGCGACCCACTCCAGTGTTCTTGCCTGGAGAATCCCATGGACGGAGAAGCCTGGTAGGCTGCAGTCCATGGGGTCGCACAGAGTCGGACACGACTGAAGCGACTTGGCAGCAGGGAGAGAGTTTGCTTGTTACCTCTTACAGCATTGCAGATGCCTACTCTCCATCTGATTTGGAGCTCCAGAACCAAGAAGCTTTGTATCAAAAAGTTTTGGTGGGTGGTGGATGTCTCATAGAAATACATTTGCATGACTTTCTGCTTATCATGGGAAAGAGGCCGTGACAGCCCTTCTTTTATCCAAAGTTAATCCCTCCAGTTGGGCTCTGGACCTCATCCCCCACTCCTCTTTGCTGGCACGCTTCTTCACTTATCTGCCTCCTTCTCTTTCTCAGCAGTTCACATGCATGTGTGCTCAGTTGTGTCCGACTCTTTGCCATCCCAAGCACTGTAACCCACCGGGCTCCTCTGTCCATGGAACTTCCCGGGCAAGAATACTGGAGTGGTTTGCCATTTCCTCTTCCAAGGGATCTTCCTGACCCAGGGGTCAAACCCGCATCTCTTGAGTCCCCTGCATTGGCAGGTGGATTCTTTACCACTAGCACCACCTGGGAAGCCTAGTCTTTGTCTTAGCAGCATCTTTCCCCAAAAGAAAATCCTCTCTCAACCTATTGTCTTCTCTCAGTTCAGTTCAGTTCAGTTCAGTCACTTAGTCGTGTCCGACTCTTTTCGACCCCATGATTCACAGCACGCCAGGCCTCCCTGTCCATCACCAACTCCCGGAGTTCACTCAGACTCACGTCCATCGAGTCAGTGATGCCATCCAGCCATCTCATCCTCTGTCGTCCCCTTCTCCTCCTGCCCCCAATCCCTCCCACCATCAGAGTCTTTTCCAGTGAGTCAACTCTTCGCATGAAGTGGCCAAAGTACTGGAGTTCCAGCTTTAGCATCATTCCTTGCAAAGAAATCCCAGGGCTGATCTCCTTCAGAATGGACTGGTTGGATCTCCTTGCAGTCCAAGGGACTCTCAAGAGTCTTCTCCAACACCACAGTTCAAAAGCATCAATTCTTCGGTGCTCAGCCTTCTTCAGAGTCCAACTCTCACATCCATACATGACCACTGGATTGTCTTCTCTAGCAACAACCATATGCCTTGTTTTCCCTTCCTTACTTCATTGCAGTGTAGATTTTGCCACTTGACCAGGATTGCTCTTGCTTAACACATCAGTGATTTTAGTTGGTAAATCCAATGGACACATCTCAATTTTTAACATACATCACTTCTCTTCAAGTTTTCAAACTTTTTTTTTTGGAATTGATTTTAGAATTATATTATGTATTCAAAATTCTGTTAATAGTTTTAAGACTTAATAATTCCCTCCATATATAATCTATATTAACATATATAGAATGCACAAATATAAATATGGAATTTATCTGTTTATCAATTAACAGAGAGAATTTATCAATTAAAAAAAAAGCAAGTCTATACAGGCTCCTGTTTTCCCTAGAACACATTCTTGGGAACTGCATCAAAAAGTGGATTATTATAAAGCCAAGAGTTCTTTCCACAGAAACATTAGAATCAAGGGCCCTAGGGAATTCCCCAGCTGTCCAGTGGTTAGGACTTGGCACATTCACTGCCAAGGGCCTGGGTCAGTCCCTGGTCAGGGAACTAAGATCGCACAAGCCGGTGGCATAGTCAAAACAAAAAATTTGGGGTCCTAGTACTTCAAAATTTTGGCTTCGAATAAATCATAGGCATAACTAACAATTCTTGAAGCTTTCTCTTCTTTTAGCTTCTATAATAATGCCCTATATATGTTATGCTCTCTCTATGTTATATAACATATGCCCTATATATAATATATAACATAATATATTATGTATAATATATACATTATATATATACACATATATAATATTTATAACATATTTTATGTGTATTTCTTTGGAGACTTCTGTTATTCTATCTACCCCTTAATGCAAATTCTCTACCATTTGTCTCAAGAATTGTTATCTTTTGCTCACTTCTTTTCTCAGTTCTACACACTCTCCCTGAGTCATCTCTTTCTCCTCAACAGCTTCATTTACCATCTTATAATCATGCCTACCCACCTACCCACTCTCCAACAATCTGTACCTTCAGCCCAGTACTATTTATTGCCTGAGTTTAAAAGCTGTATTATCCAACTACATATTGATCTTGGTGTATGTCTTTCAACCATCTTAAACTCTGTATGTCCCAAACTTAACTATTTGTAATCTCTTGAGAAGTGGCTCCGTAGCCTGCTTTTCTTATCGTTTTGAAAGACCTCCTTTCTAGACCTCCTCTAAACTGGAAACCCAAAGTAATCATTTTCAACATCTCCCTCCCTCTTACTCCCCACACCCAGTCGGTCCTGAAGGTCTATGATTTCTCTTTCTTGTATATCTCAGTCTGTTACCCTTTCTCTCTCCTTGCTACTACGACTGCACTAGTAGTTCAGCTTAGTTCAGATCTTCATTATCTTTCTCACCCTTTACTTTTGCTTGTACTACGAGAACTGAACATGGTAGCCGCAGAAGGAGTCTCTGGGTTCTTTTCACTGTCACTTGAGTCTATACGATCACTAAATCCCTGAGAGTTAAATTTGGTAAATCCAATCTCATTGCAGAGTTCAGGGGTCTGATAGCTGCAGGACTTGGAGATGGCATCAAAGATGGCTTTAGCAAAGCTGCCCAAGTAGAAGTATAACTCTTAGCAGAGTTACAGCAGTGGTCCACATCAGTCATTAGCAGCAGTGTCTTAGGCACAAGAGCAGAGAGATAGTGTAAGTTGTTTTAGAAACAAGAATAAGATGTGCCCCTAATGAGACTCAGTGCCCTGTCACCTTGCAAAGAGAATATCCTGGCAAGAATAAAGCGCTTATTGATTTTGTTTTTCCCTACAGTTGCTTCTACAGTTAATCTCACAGAATTAAGGTGGTTTGGTCAGAATGGTGGCACCATGGATGATGGTTTCACTTTCTTGGGCATTTGGACTGCCAGATCAACCCAGTGGTCACAAATTCCTTCAACCTCAGTCATATACTTCCTTGGGTCTGTTTCAGAATGGACAAGACTTTCAGGACCTTGAGGGATTTTCCTGGGAAGGAGTGAAAAAAACCTCAGACTCTTAAAATGGGCAAAGAGAAGAAATGTCCTTCAGGGAAGTAACCTCCATAGCCTTGCTAAGTGGGCCACCTTGTATAACAGGTACCACTCCTTGTCTTTGCCTCCAAAGGCCTGACCATCACTGCCAAAGGCTTCCGTAAACTGCCTCAGCACTGTCCTCCAGAGTTCCTCCCAGGGCCTCAGGGTCCAGCCAGAGCACCAGTGTCTTCATTTGTAACTTGATATGTTCTTTAAAAACCAAAAGTACTCATCATCCCTTTCCTATGTTACTGCAATTTTCTACCTTAAATATCGTCCTTCTCCTTCACATTTCTCACAGTGCTGCCCAAGAGATCTTTGTAAAACCCAATCCTGATCATGCCATCTTCTTACTTAAAACTGCTTAATAGTTATCATTAGGACAAATTCTAGATTTCTTAGTATGGTGAACACAATCTGTCAGGACCACCTAGTTTTAGACTCCCCAGAGATAAATACTTTTGATGTTTGGATTACTATTCCCTCTTGCATATGAAAGAAGGTAATGGGCAAGATAACTAAGGAGAACTGGGTTATCTCAATGGGTATCATGCTGCTTAACTCTACATACTTCTTTTCCTGGCTGTAGTCTTTTTTTGCATTTACAGATCATTGTATTCCACAGTGCAAATATATCAGTAAGCATATCATTCTAAGGTAGCAGTTCTTTCTAATTATATCAGTTAACTGATTTGAAGTTTGTTTCTAGTTTGGTAAACAGGACACGAAAAAATGTCAAACTAAATACACTTGGCAGATGTTTTGCCTTAAACACTAAACAACTTTTTTTTTCCAAATGTGTAATTTTATTTTCATGGAAAAATTCAAAGATGCTTTGTAGTTTTTGACAATATTCAATCATCTTTTTTTAAGTCCAAAGGATAAAAACATCTTTTCAGTTCAGTTCAGTTGCTCAGTCGTGTCTGACTTTTTGCAACCCCATGAACTGCAGCACACCAGGCTTCCCTTGTCAATCACCAACTGCCAGAGTCTACCCAAACCCATGTCCATTGAGTCGGTGATGCCATCCAACCATTTCATCCACTGTCGTCGCCTTTTCCTCCTGCCTTCAATCTTTCCCAGCATCAGGGTCTTTTCAAATGAGTCAGCTCTTTGCATCAGGTGGCCGAAGTATTGGAGCTTCAGCTTCAACATTAGTCCTTCCAATGAACAGTCAGGACTGATCTCCTTTAGGATGGACTGGTTGGATCTCCTTGCAATCCAAGGGACTCTCAAGAGTCTTCTCCAACACCACAGTTCAAAAGCATTCATTATTCAGTGCTCAGCTTTCTTTATAGTCCAACTCTCACATCCATACTCGACTACTGGAAAAACCATAGCCTTGACTTCACGGACCTTTGTTGGCAAAGTAATGTCTCTGCTTTTTAATATGCTATCTAGGTTGGTCATAACTTTACTTCCAAGGAGTAAGTGTCTTTTAATTTCATGGCTGCAGTCACCATCTCCAGTGATTTTGGAGCCTAAACAAATCAAGTTAGCCACTGTTTCCACTGTTTCCCCATCTATTTGCCATGAAGTGATGGGACAGGATGTCATGACCTTAGTTTTCTGAATGTTGAGCTTTAAGCCAACTTTTTCACTTTCCTCTTTCACTTTCATCAAGAGGCTCTTTAGTTCTTCTTCACTTTCTGCCATAAGGGTGGTGTCATCTGCATATCTGAGGTTAGTGATATTTCTTCCAGCAATCTTGATTCCAGCTTGTGCTTCCTCCAGCCCAGCGTTTCTCATGATGTACTCTGCATATAAGTTAAATAAGCAGGGTGACAATATACAGCCTTGACGTACTCCTTTTCCTATTTGGAACCAATCTGTTGTTCCTTGTCCAATTCTAACTGTTGCTTCCTGACCTGCATATAGGTTTCTCAAGAGGCAGGTCAGGTGGTCTGGTACCCCCATCTCCTTCAGAATTTTCCACAGTTTATTGTGATCCACACAGTCAAAGGCTTTGGCATAGTTAACAAAGCAGAAATAGATGTTTTTCTGAAACTCTCTTGCTTTTTTGATGATCCAGCGGATGTTGGCAATTTGATCTCTGGTTCCTCTGCCTTTTCTAAAACCAGCTTGAACATCTGGAAGTTCACGGTTCACATACTGCTGAAGCCTGCCTTGAAGAATTTTGAGCATTACTTTACTAGCGTGTGAGATGAGTGCAATTGTGCGGTAGTTTGAGCATTCTTTGGCATTGCCTTTCTTTGGGATTGGAATGAAAACTGACCTTTTCCTGTCCTGTGGCCACTGATTTGTTTTCCAAATTTGCTGGCATATTGAGTGCAGCACTTTCACAGCCTCATCTTTTAGGATTTGAAATAGCTCAACTGGAATTCCATCACCTCTACTAGCTTTGTTCATAGTGATGCTTCCTAAGGCCCTCTTGACTTCACATTCCAGGATGTCTGGCTCTAGGTGAGTGTGAGTGATCACATGATCATGATTATCTGGGTTGTGAAGATTTTTTTGTACAGTTCTTCTGTGTATTCTTGCCACCTCTTCTTAATATTTTCTGCTTCTGTTAGGTCCATACCACATCTTTTATTAACATTTTTTTCTTGGAAAATATTCATATGTACAGAAATATGTAAAATGTGCTCTTTCCTCCCACATATGTATAGATATATACACATTATTTTACACAAATGTGATCACTGGTTCTAAAACTTATTTTTCACATAATATAACTTGGAAATCTAATTAAGTCTGTAATATACTCTCACCTTTCTCTTTTTAATAGCTATAGTATCTTTTTTTTCAGAGACCTATTGTTGACATTTCAGTTATTTTTAGCTTTCCACTATTATCAAAAGCTAATGAACATCCCTGAATGTTTGTGAACATGGACAAGTATATCTATGGGATAAATTTCTAGAAGTGGAATTGCTAGTTCCATTTCAGTATCTATCTATATAGATAGATATATCCTTTATGTATCCTCCAAAGTTGTACCAATTTACACTCCCACCAGTTGTAAATAAGAATGCCCATTTTTCTCACATTCTCAAGCACAAGGTATCATCTTTTTATTATTTGCTTAATTAATAGATGAAAAATGGTATTGCATAATTTTTAATATAATTTCCTATAATAATGATTGCTATTGAAAACCATATGTGGTTATTTTATATTGCCTATTTATGTTTTTGCTAATTATTTTACTGAGATGATATCTTACTAGTGGCAACACCAGAATTTCTATATAGGAAGAGCTCAAAAGCAAGAAACTTTGTTGGAAAGATTGAAGCTAAGGACCTTGCTTGCAATTGTGATTGCACAGTACTTTACATAAGACTGAGAAAAGTCAATTGTCCTTATCAAAGAGTAGAGAACAGGAATGGAAATAGCCTGTCAGTCTCCCAGTCCCTCCTTGATTTCGTCACTGCTTTTATAAGAGCTCTTTGTTTATTAAACAAATCAGTCCTTTTATGTCATGTTTGCTGCAAATATTTTTCTCAGTTTTTCTTTCAACTCTATTAAAGTAATTTTTACCTTTAAGAATTGTAATTTTTATGTGAACTATTTTACCATTTTATGGCTTCTGGAATAACTATAATATCTAGACAATATCTCCATAATGCGAGACTATAAAAAAATTTACCCATTTTTTTCTGGTACACTTATGGTGTCATACACCTACTTTCTGATCCACCTCGGATACATTTTTGAAAAGAAAGAATACAGAGATCCAGCTTTTTAAGAGTGGTTAGATGGTTATCTCAATGGCTACAATTTTTTAAATGGTACTTTTGAAATTCTATTAAGACCTAACCTGAGGAAGGAAAACACATGAGCTTCCTTTCAATGCTATTGCTCAGAACTGGTTTCTGTTGCTTTGTAATATGTCAGTGAGGACACTATTTATCCAATATTTATTCTGGATCAGAATATACCTTAAGACAAATTAAATGCTGTCAAAATAAAGTGATCTTGGGAGAATAAAATATAAAATGGCTAGATACCTACATACAGTGTAGTGCAAAATGAATTTGAATTTAGTATCACCAATACAATTCTTCATGAGCAAGATTCTATTATTGTGTGTGTGTGTGTGTCTGTGTGTGTGTGAGCATGCGCACGCATGTGCGTGTGTGTCACTAAGCAAACTTGCCCAAAACAATATATTATCTAACTGGTAAAAAGACATTTTCTCCTTGGAAGAAAAGTTACGACCAACCTAGACAGCATATTAAAAAGCAGAGACATTACTTTGCCAACAAAGAGTCCGCGTAGTCAAGGCTATGGTTTTCCAGTGGTCATGTATGGATGTGAGAGTTGGACTGTGAAGAAAGCTGAGCACTGAAGAATTGATGCTTTTGAACTGTGGTGTTGGAGAAGACTCTTGAGAGTCCCTTGGACTGTAAGGAGATCCAACCAGTCCATCCTAAAGGAAATCAGTCCTGAATATTCATTGGAAGGGCTGACGCTGATGCTGAAACTCCAATACTTTGGCCACTTGATGTGAAGAACTGACTCATTTGAAAAGACCCTGATACTGGGAAAGATTGAAGGCAGGAGGAGAAGGGGATGACAGAGGATGAGATGGTTGGATGGCATCACCGACTCAATGGACATGAGTTTGAGTAACCCCCGGGAGTTGGTGATGGACAGGGAAGCCTGGAGTGCTGCAGTCCATGGGGTCGCAAAGAGTCGGACATTACTGAACGACTGAACTGAACTGAACTGAACTGAAGATGATATATTTAGGTGATTTCTTATTGGTCTCTTTTTAAAAGTAAAAAAAAAAAAAAGCTTATTAGTGTATATGATTTTTAAGGGAGGAAATATGTTTTATTGACTATCACAGTGATAATAAATAATTTTGAATAAGTAGATGAATATTCAAGCTGTAAGGTAAATATCTTTAAAAAGGTAAATTCACAGTCATTAAATTTGGGATTTAGAATTTTAAAAAGTGAGGTAGTTTTCAACCTGTGATTGGGGATCTTCTTCTGTAACTTTTTCTTTTACTAAAGAAGAAAGCTATGTCATATTCACATCCAGAGTTTATATACTGAGCATATTTTAGTTTAAAATGTATCAAGAGTTGAAATATGTTGTCCTTGGATACAAAAGAATCCAACCAGAAGAATGTCCTCATTTAATAAAAGAATCACAAGTAGGACAGATTAGTCAAGCCAGCCCTCTCCTCTGCCGAGTCTTGGGAGTTAACAACCCAGGACAGTAATAGATAAGCCTATACCCTTGAGGCTGAGGGACCATAACAATGGTATTCAGCAGTGGGAGGAATTGGGAGAAAATAGACTGAGCCCCGATGATCTGAGCCTTCTGAGCTTGCCATTCGATATTTCTCATAGGCTGATGCCCTAAGACTTAACCTAACTCCTTTGGTCCTCTCTTGAACTGAAGAGATGAAGCATATCCATGGCCTTGGTTTAGGACGCTTTATCAACATCACTTCTGTTTTGAGCCACTTCTAACCCTGGGGAAAGCGTGAGTTGGTAGTCCTTCTATTCTGGGGCCAGAAGCAGGATATTGGGTAATGGCTTATTGATGTCATTTTTATATTTCCCTTTACATCTATACATATACTAAATGGAACTTCTCTCTTTTTTTAAGTGTGTGATTCTAGGGAGTGTTTAATTCAGTTTGATCATTTGGGTGGGCTTAGAAAAATACAACAGGCTGTAATTTTATTTTATTTTTTTTTGTCATCCCACAGAAGTTGTCAAATGAACAAAAACAACCTTGGCTTCTGCAAATGTAGGCAGTATTTAAGGTGAAGATGTAGGTTTTTTGCTTAAATTACTAAGAGAGTTTCTTTGATTTTCCTTACCAATGGAGCATTAAACAGGGAGAACAACGTGGTAAGATTTTTGACTTCTGAGTTTCTGAAGAAAAGCTTCTCAGGGACATAAAAACCACTCTCATTAAGTACCAACAATTGTTTATCTGTTCACATCTATTTGCTGATTTTTATATATGTTTTGATGTATGTAAGATATGTATTTTTCTTTATTAAAAAATATCTTTTCTTACCACCCTTTCCCTATTATCATACAATGCAAAGGTGTTCCTCAGTCATTAATTATTACCCCCAGGTCTTTTAAAATGTCTTCTGTGGTTTTAGTTTTAACTACAAAATTAATACATGCTCTTAATAAAATAGTTGCAATACAAAAATGTATAAAGTAAATTTAAATACTCCCTTTCTCAACCTACTTCTACTCATTAGAAGTACTCACTGACAGGTAGTTTGGTGTCTTTTCAGATATTTTTCTCTGTGTATAAAAACATTTTAAACAGAACTTGTTCTTTTTTTCCCCAACTCCATTTGTATTGTTTGTAGAGAAGAGATATCATTACTTTTGGGGGGAGATTTTTTTTTAATTAATTTCAGAATTATAAGAAAGTTGCAAGAACAGTACAAAAGCTCTTCTACACCCTTCACTCTGATTCTCCACTTGTTGGCATTTTACCATTTTTACTTTATTATTTTCTCTCTGTCTATATACAAACGTATTATTTTCTCTGAACCCTTTGAAAGTAACTTGTGCTAACAGGTGCCCCCTTCCCCTAAATACTTCAGTGTAAAACACTGTCTCTCCTAACCATAGTACAAGTATCAAAATCAAGAAATTAACATTGATGAAAATACCGTTATTTACTGTGCAGCCTTTATTCTATTCCTCACTTTTGAAATGCATCATCTTGAGACGTCCCTGGCTGTCCAGTGGTTAAGTCTCTGCCATTTCACTGCAGGGGGCTCTGGACAGGGAACTAAGATCCCATATACTGTGATACATGGCCAAAAATAAAATACAATAAAATGCATCATCTTTTTTGAAAGGAATATATTAACAGATAATGTGCCCTATTAGGGGCTTCCCAGGGGGTGCCAGTGGTAAAGAACCTGCCTGCCAATCCAGGCAGATGTAAGAGACACAGGTTCAGTCCCTGGGTTAGGAAGACCCTCTGGAGGAGGGCACTATTCTTGCCTGGAGAATCCGATGGACAGAGGAGCCTGGTGGGCTGCAGTCCATATATATGGTCACACAGAGTTGGACATGACTGTAGCAACCCAGCACACACAATGCGCCTTAATATTTTTTTTAACAGTTGTTCAAATGAGCAGCTATCCTCAGCATTTCCTGGACTTGCCTTCCCCATGCTGTGGTTCACATCCTCACCCTCAAATGTTGTCTTCATTCCCCTTTTCTGGCTGCCAAAATTTCACTTCACCTTCAAAGCCTCTTTCTGACACTCCTTACAGACCTTAGTTCTGCTTTGCTTCTGTTCCCTCAGCTTTCTGTCCAAGGCTGCTTTGTAGTATTTCCCATTATAGCATCACTGTTTGGATTTCAACCTGATACTCATACTATTTTAAACTTATGGAAACCAGCACCTAGTTCAGGGCTCAAAATAGAAAGAATTGTCAATAAATGCTCATTTAATACTGAGTGATCTATAAGTCTTTTTTTCTCATAGGTGGGTGCCAACGAAATGAAGGAAATATTGATTGCCTTCCTGTAAGTTTTACTCCTTTCTTATTTGATCTAAAGTGTGTCATACTAAGCAAGGGAAGAAAAACGTTATAGTTTAAGAACCTACCCTAGCTGAAAACTACAAAACATTTCTGAAAGAAAGAAGAAAGAAGACTGAAATAAATGGAAAGACATTCTGTATTCATGGATTAGAAAACTTAATATTGTTAAGATGGTAATACCCCTATTTACAGATTCAACACAATCCCTATCAAAAGTCCAAAAGTGTTTGCAGAAATGGAAGAGATGGTCCTTACATTCATATGCAATTGCAAGGCACCCAACAGGCCAAAACAATTCTGAAAAAGAAGAACAAAATTGGAGTAATCACACGTTCCAATTTCAAAGCTTATTAAAAGCGACAGTAATCGAAACAGTGTGCTGTTGGCATAAGGATAGACCTATAGACTCAGTCAGTCAGTCAGTTCAGTCGCTTAGTTGTGTCCGACTCTTTGCGACCCCATGGACATATAGACTAATGGGACAGAATTGAGAATTCAGAAATAAACCCATTCATCTATGGTCAATTTATTGTTAAAAACTGTAGTAAAATATATGTGATATAAAATCTATCTTAACCATTTTTAAGTATTCAGTTTAGCGACATTAAGTATATTCACATTGTTGAGCAATTATTGCCACCATCCGTCTTCAGAACTCTTTTCATCTTGCAAATCTGAAACTCTATACCCATTAAACAGTAATAATATGACCAATTAATCTTTGACAAAGGCAGCAAGTCTATTCAATAGGGAAAGGATAATCTCTTCAATAAACAGTTGTGGGTCAGTGGGATTTCTACATGCAAAAGAATGAGGTTGAACCACCCTACCTCATACCATATATAAAAATTAATGAAAAATGGATCAATAACCTAAATATAAGGGAAAACCTATAAAACTCAGAAGAAAACAGAGTAAACCTTGATGACCTTGGATTTGGCACTGAATTCTTAATTTGACACCAAAACATAAGCAACAATTAAAAAAAGTAGATACACTGGACATCATTAACATTGACAACTCTTGTCCATCAAAAGGCATCCAGAAAGTGAAAGACAACCTACATAATTTGAGAAAATATTTGCAAATCATATGTCTCATAAGGGTTTAAAATCCAGAGTATGTAAACAACTCCTACAACTCGACAACAAAATGATAAACAACCCAGTTTAAAAATGGGCAAAGGAGTTAAATAGACATTTCCCCTGAGACGGTATACAAATAGCTAGTAAACATGTGAAAAGATGTCAACATCATTAGTCACTGTAGAAATGCAAATTAAAACTACCAAGAGGTACAACTTCACACCTATTAAGATAAAGATAGTTTAAAAACTAGAAAACAAATGTTATTTAAGATGTGGAGAAAGTGGAACCATAGTACATTGCTGATGGAAATGTAAACTGGTGCAGCCTCTGTAGAAAACAGTTTAGCAGGTCCCTAAAAACTCAATGGACGTAAGTTTGAGCAAGCTCTGGGAGATGGTGAAGGACAGGGAAACCTGGCGTGCTGCAGTCTGTGGGGTTGTAGAGTCAGACACGACTGAATGATTGAACAAGAACAAAAAATTAAACACATATAACCTAGCATATCACCATATAACCCAGCAATTCCACTCCTCGGAGTATACTCAAACTACTGAAAAGAGTCATTCAATCAGATACCTACATGCCAATGCTGATTGAAGAATTATTCACAATAGCCAAAAAGTGGAGAGAACCCAAGTGCCCATAAACAGATGAATGGGTAAATAAAACATGATATACCTACAATGGGATATTGTTCAACCATAGAAAGAAATGAAGTTCTGATATATGTTATCATATATCAGATGATAACAACTGGATGGACCTTGAGAACATCATGCCAAGCAAAAGAAGCCAGACACAAATACTGTAGGATTCCATTTACATGAAATATCTAGGATAGGCAAAACTGTGGAGGCAGAAAGTAGATTAGAGGTCACCAGAGTTGAGTTGGGGGCAGGTGAAATAGAGAATCATTGGTTAAAAGGTGCAGAATTTCTGTTAGCAGTGATGAAAAAGAAAATAAATAGTGGTGACGGTTGCACAACATAATTTGATATAATTGAATTTTACACTTAAAAAATGTTTAAAATGGTATGTTTTATCTTATATATATTTTGCCACATCAAAAAGAATCTATCTGAACCTACCTCAGTCTGAACTGCATGTGGTTATTAGAGGCAAGTTACTTTCTTTAGACGGTGAGGGGGGAGACAAATACAAAAATGCAGAATCAAGGTAAGGGAGACTATCCTTCTAAAATCTAGAATCTAAACCTCTCCGTTTCCAATGTTAGTGTGCATCAGATTCCCTCGAGCCAGATGACTTGTCCCTACCAATAAAGATTCTAATTCGTTAAGTCTAAGGAGCGCTGGCCACTAGCATTTTTAACAGGCTCCCCCAAGATGAGTGAGAAGCAAAAACGGTGAAAAGAATTTGTCATCTGCTATTGCCTGGGAGAACCTGCCTGCAAGATTCCATCGAACGTTTGCCCTTTCCCTTGCAGTACTCAGGTTCCTGCTCTCACAGTCCGTCCCAGCTCTCAGCGAGGGCTCCGGGACTTCCATCTGTGCCCTCAAGCCTGGGTCCAATCAGGTCTGTCTTCCTCTGACTCAGCATCAGGTCACAGTGACTCAGCACCGGGTCACAGCTGTTGCTCCTGCTCTGATCTTGTCACCCAGCTCCAACCTAGTTCCCATTTTCTATCCCAGTTTTGATAACTGGGTCTTTGTTTTGTCACCAAACCCTGGTCCTTTTCTCACCAGTTTCCTCAGGGGAGGCTGTCCCTGAATCTTGGTCCCAGGACAAAGATTTTCCGATTTTGGCTTTTTTTTTTTTTTTTTTTTAATTGAAAGCACTTGCCTATAGCACTTTGTAAACCCCACTCTATTCCATAATCCCTCCTCATTCCCCTTCCCTCCCTCTATACACATACTTCCTGTTTAAACTCCCTTCCTTTTCCATGTCACCTCCAGGTGTTTGGTACCTCCGCTGGGGCTCACTGCTGACTCCATTCACCTTCCTGTGAACATGTGTGAACAAGCCCTGCAGGTCGATCCCAGCAAGCTGTTCACCAGCTGTGAAGGTGTGTGCCCGGCACCCTGGGACCCAGCCTTATTCTCCAGGCCTTGCCTTCTCTTGGTGTCCCTGGTCCTGGGCCCGGCCCAGACGCCTGATGGAAAATCCTGTTACCTCCGCTGCTTCCTTCTTGCTGCCCACTGAGGAAATAGAAAGGGAACTAACAGCTGTGTGTCTCTTCCATGTTTTGAGAGTTTGCTAAAAGGAATATTGCTGATGAGGCAGTAGTGGTAAAGAACCTGCCTGCCAACGCAGGAAACGTAAGAGATGTGGGTTCGATCCCTGGGTTGGGAAGATCCCTGGAAGGTGGGCATGGCAACCCATTCCAGTATTCTTGCCTGGAGAATCCCATGGACAGAGGAGCCTGGCAGGCTACAGTCCCCAGGGTTGCAATGAGTCAGACACAACTGAATCAACTCAGCACGCACACAAGCATTTTGCTGATGACATTTAATGTAACACATTATTTTAACTCTTTTTGGGAGGGCAGGGAATAAGAATATGACACAGAGGACTTCCCTAGGGTCCAGTAGTTAAGACTGGTCTCCAGCTTTACTTATTTATTTAAGCAATCTGATCTTCAGCTTTATTTCCTATGACTCTCTTATGCAAATTAAGGTACCAGAAAATGTATGTTCTCACTCCTAGGCCCAGCTGATCCCATTCCCCTGACTTGAATACCCTACCCTTGTAACCTTGAGTTCTAAGTTTCCTGTCATGCTAGCTCAAGCCGCACTGCTCTATGGGAAATTTCCCTATCACTTCAGCACACAGTTGTCTCTGCTTTCTCTCCTTCTCCTTTGTCACGTAGATCATACACATAGTCTGCTTGGCACAGGGATCCTGACATATATTAAGTGTTCAGTGGAGCAGGCAAGAGGATGGACTCTGGAGCCAGACTGCCTGAGTTGGTATCTCAGTTCTGCTGCTTGCTTGCTGTGTGACCTTTGACAACTTACTTAACCTCTCTGAGCCTCAATTTCCTTGCCTGTGAAATAAAGGTAATAACTATACCTCATAGGGTTATTATATATAAAATTATTTATCCTTCTAGTCTGATATTCCATCTTCTTCACCTAAAGTTTGCTTTTTGAAGATAGGTATTAGCTACTTGGGCTTCCCAGGTGGCTCACTGGTAAAGAATCTTGCCAATGCAGGAAAATGCTGGTTCGATCCCTGGGCTGGGAACATACCTTGGAGAAGGAAATGACATTACACTCAGTATTCTTGCCTGGGAAATTCCATGGACAGAGGAGTCTGTTGGGCTACAGTCCATGGGGTCAAAAAGAGCCGGATGCAACTTGGCAACTAAACAACAACAATTAGCTACTTATGATGCCACTCATCCCAAACACCTCAGAGAGAATTTCAGTTTAGGTACAAGGATATAATATGGAGGAATACATGACTGAGAAAGCACTATCTTGCAAGTGTAAGTTGTGGGATAGCACTGGTGGGGAAAAAAAAGTTCAAAAGAAGAGGAAACAAGGCTTGGCCCTCGAACAGAGGTGGGAAATTCAGAGGAAGAAAGGATGTCAGCAATACTCCTGAAGGAAAGGGATTTCAGATCCTTAGAGAGGAGAGAGGAAAGGATTTTGGCCAATAGGTTTGAGGCCAGTTTATTTCCTTTGGAAAGGGAATGCCTTTGGCCACCTGGAGGGCTGACTGGCTGCTGCTGATTGGCTTGAAGCTGAAGGGAGCAAAGGAGAGGAGACACCAGTTTTCCTTCTGGGATGCCCAGCCCTGCTCACTGGACTTGGAAGGGAGACAAATTTCCATCTGGTAATGTAGACTGTGAATTCGACCAGTGTGTTCCTTGGGCCAAGTCACTTAGGGTGCTGTGCTGGGCATGTGGGTCGGTGCTGGTGTTAGGGATACGGGAATGTGTGTGTGCGCTGATGAGGTCGTTGCACGTGACAGAATATGTATATGTGGGCAGGGAGCACTCATCTGGGGAATAGTACAAGCTGGGAGGAACATAGGCCAGGGAAAACGGTGTTGCGGGGGTGCAAAACAGGCTGCAGAATGATTCCAGCTGGGGACATATATCCTGGTGGGGGATATAGACTGAGGGGGATACACACTGGGGAGATACAGGCTGAGTGGGGTTGTGTTAGTTTTCTACAGTTGTGTAACAAATTATCACAAATTTAGTGGCTTAAAACAGCATCCATTTATTAGAAGTCCAAGTCATGGTATGGCTGAATTTTCTATTCAGGGTATGACAAGTTTAAAATCTAAGGTGTCAGCTGGGCTGTATTCCTTTTTACAGCTCAGGGTCCTCTTCCAGGTTTCACACAGCTGTTGGAAGAATTCAGTTCCTTGTGGTTATAGAACAGAGGCTCCCCTATTCTTGTGGGCTGTTGGTAGAGGCCACTCTTAGCAACTAGAGGACATCTGTCGATCCTTCCCATCATGCCTCCCTCCCTGTACCTTCTCATGCTTCACATCTCCCTCATTTCTCTGTCTCCAACCTCTAGACCCAGATTTAAAGGGTTCATGTGATTAGATCAGGGCTTCCCAGGTGGTAAAGAATCCACCTGCCAATGCAGGAGACAGGTTTGATCCCTGGGTCTGGAAGATCCCCTGAGGAAGGAAATGGCAACCCACTCCAATATTCTTGTCTGGAAAATTCCAAGAAGAGAGGAGTCTGGTGGGCTACAGTCCATGGGTTTGAAAACAGTCAGAAATGACTGAGCATGCATGCAGATAATCTATTTTAATGTCAATTTGAGACCTCAATTACATTTGCAAAATCCCTTCACAGCAGCACCTAAATTAGAGTTGGATTGAATACATGGGAAAAGGTGTGTGCATATCAAGGGCTGGGAATCTGGGAAGCTGTTTTAGAATTTTTCATTTCACAGAGGGATAGAGGCTGGAGGGATAAGGTGGGAATACACAGTCTGGTGGGTAAAGATGCAAACTAGGGTCCATTGAGATAGGAAGGGATGCAAGCTGGGAGGGATATGGGCTGGGGATATGGACTTGTTGGAGAGTCATATTGCTTGATGGGGAATATGTTGAGGGTATGGAAGTTGGGAGGGATATAGGCTAGGAGGATAAAAGCTGACAGGGATACAGGTTGGGGAGTGGTACAAACTTAGGGGGAATACAGGAAGGGGCATGATGCAGGATAAGGGGACGATGCAAGCCGGAAAGTGATAAGAGGCCAGAATAGGAGCAGAGCATTCAGCACCAGTGCAGAGAATGGGTACCTAAGAAGTAGCTATACTGAACCTGAGTGCTATGACACAGCTGGGTCCAGGTTTGACGGGGCCTGAAGAAGGGCACTCAGCCCAGCCTGGGTAACCAGGGACAGTTTCCTGGAGGCAATGCTCCAGGTGAGTCCTGAAGAAGAACATGCATCCATAGTCAGCCAAAGGAGAAAGGTGACATAAGTGTGCAAGTCAGAGGCAAGAAGAGGAGCCCAGGCTCAGAGGTGTGTCAACATAGATTATGATGCTTCGCTGTAAGGCTAAATCTTCGATTAAGACAAACAAGTTTATCACACTTTGAAACAGTTCATGTCACTGAAGATAGACTGTGTAGGAGAGGAAGAGGGCCAGGCTACAGATCCAGAGGCCAGGATGGGCTTTTCCCAGGCATCAGGCAGCTTTTTGCAGTTTCAGTGTCTCATTTGATAAATACGGAATTTGGAGCAGAAACATACCTCCAAAACTATTAAGTGTTCTAAGATCCCTAAATTAGATAAATATATTGAATGTCTGTAATAGGCCAGATGGGCTTCCCTGTTGGCTCAGCAGTAAAGAATCCGCCTGTAGTGCAGGAGACACACTGGGGCTGGGAAGATCCCCTGGAGGAGGGCATGGCGACCCACTCCAGTATTCTTGCTTGGAAAATCCATAGGCAGAGGAGCCTGGCGGGTTACAGTCCACAGGGTCACAAAGGTCGCATGACTAAAGCAACTGAGCATGCATGCATGCAATAGGCCAGATACTATTACAGTTCCAACCTATTTTCAGCTATGTAAGCAATGTAATTGGTTGTAGTTAAGTGCATTTTCATAAAATGCAAAATCATTTTAGATGATAGCATAATATCAGCAAATTAAACAATATTTTCTCCCTATTTAAGAATATTTCTGTTTGGGGAAATTTTTATGTTAATGGGAAGATCCTGGTGGACATAATCCAAACTCCTTAGGTAAATTTGATAACTTTATTGATGAAATTTCTTTGGTGAAATTCCAAAAAAATGCTACAGAATTATATCAAACTTATTACTTAAAAGATCTATGCCCAGAAAATAATTCTGTCCATCAAAACTTGAAATTTAAATAGCAGAATGTCAATAGGTTTACTTCTGCTCTCAGAAAAGTCCTCAAAAGAAAAAGAAAATCCATAGCCATCAACTCAAGAAATAGCTCCTTTTATATCTAAAAATCAATGTCTCAGCAACTGGGTCTGCACTCTGTTTCAAATAATAGTATTTATTGAAGATATAATGGGCATTAAGGACACTGTGCTAAGTACTCCACACTATCTCATTTAATCCAACAATCCTAGGCTAGCAAAACTATTATTATCCTAATTTGAAGCTTAATGCACCTCTTGGTTCCTAAACATTACTTCTACTTAGGTTCTAGAACACTTGTTTGCTCTCTTAGGCTAGAAGGCCAAGAATCTCTAGGTAACCTATGCAGCAATCATGAACAACCCAATTACAAGCACTGAAATCGAAACTGTGATTAAAAATCTCCCAAAAAACAAAAGTCCAGGACCAGATGGCTTCACAGGTGAATTATATCAAACATTTAGCGAAGAGCTAACACCTATCCTTCTGAAACTCTTTCAAAAGATTGCAGAGGAAGGAGCACTTCCAAACTCTCTCTATGAGGCCACCATCACCCTGACACCAAAACCAGACAAAGACAATACAAAAAAAGAAAGCTACAGGCCAATATCACTGATGAACATAGATGCAAAAGTCTTAAACAAAATTCTAGCAAACAGAGTTCAACAATACATTAAAAAGCTCATACACCAAAATCAAGTTGGGTTTATTCCAGGGATGCAAGGATTCTGTAATATATGCAAATCAATCAATGTGATACACCATATTAACAAATTAAAAAGATAAAAACCCTATGATATCCTCAATAGATGCAGAAATACCCTTTGACAAAACTCAGCACCCAATTATGATTAAAACTCTTCAAAAAAATGGGCATAGAAAGAATCTACCTCAACCTAGTAAAGGCCATATATGATAAACCCCCAGCAAACATTATTCTCAGTGGTGAAAAACTGAAAGCATTCCCTCTGAGATCAGAAAGAAGACAAGGGTGTCCACTCTCACCACTATTACTCAACATAGTTTTGGAAGTCTAGTACGGCAATCAGAGAAGAAAAAGAAATAAAAGGAATCCAGATTGGAAAAGAAGTAAAGCTCTCATTGTTTGCAGATGACATGAAGCTATACATAGAAAACCCTAGAGATACTATCAGAAAATTACTAAAGCTAATCAGTGAATTTAGCAAAGTCAATGGGATACAAAATCAATACACAGAAATCACTTGCATTCCTATATACTAACAATAAAAATTAGAGAAATAAAGGGATCAATTCCATTCACTATTGCAACAAAAATTACAAAATAGCTAGGAATAAACCTGCCTAAGGAGACAAAAGAACCATATACAGAAAATTACAAAATTAAAGAAATTAAAGATGGCATAAACAGATGGGAGAGATATTCTATGTTCCTGGGTAGGAAGATCAATACTGTGAAAATGACGATACTAATAAATGAAAACTACAGATTCAATGAGATCCCTATCAAAAATCCCAATGGCATTTTTCACAGAGCTAGAACAAAAAATTTCACAATTCATATGGAAACACAAAAGAGCCTGAATAGCCAAAGCAGTCTTGAGAAAGAAGAATGGAGCTGGAGAAATCAACCTTCTAGACTTCAGATTATACTACAAAGCTGCAGTCATCAAGACAGTATGGTACTGCAACAAAAACAGAAATGGAGACCAATGGAACAAGACAGAAAGCCCAGAAATAAACCCACGTACCTATGGGCACCTTATTTTTGACAAAGGAGGCAAGAATATCTTATGGGAGCAAATATAGCCTCTTCAATAAGTGGTGCTGGGAAAATTGGACAGCTACATGTAAAAGAAAGAAATTAGAACACTTCCTAACACCATACACAAAGATAAACTCAAATGGGTTAAAGACCTAAATGTAAGACCAGAAACTATAAAACTCTTAGAGGAAAACACATTAAACACAGGCAGAACACTCGATGACATAAATCAAAGCAAATCCTCTATGACCCACCTCCCAGAGTAATGGAGATAAAAATAAAAATAAATAAGTGGGACCTAAATAAACTTAAAAGCTTTTGCACAGCAAAGAAAACTATAAACAAAGTGAAAAGATAACCGTCAGAATGGGAGAAAAATAATAGCAAATGAAACAACTGACAAAGGATTAATTTCCAAAATATACAAGCAGCTTATACAAGTCAATACCAGAAAAACAAACAACCCCATCAAAAAGTGAGGAAAAGACCGAAACAGACATTTCTCCAAAGAAGACAAACAGATGGCTAACAAACACATGAAAAGATGCTCAACATCTCTCATTATTAGAGAAATGCAGATCAAAACTACAAAGAGATATCACCTCTCACTGGTCAGAATGGCCATCATCAAAAAGTCTACAAACAATAAATGCTGGAGAGTGTGTGGAGGAAAGGGAACCCTCTTGCACTGGTGGGAATGTAAATTGATATGGCCACTATGGAAAATGGTACGGAAATTCCTTTAAAAACTAGAAATAAAACCACCATGTGGCCCAGCAATCCCACTCCTAGGCATATACCCTGAGGAAACAAAAATCGAAAAAGACACATGTATCTCAGCGTTCATCGCAGCACTATTTACAATAACTAGAACATGGAAGCAACCTAGATGTCCATCGAGAGATGAACGGATAAAGCAGCTGTGGTACATATATACAATGGAATACTGCTGCTGCTGCTGTTGCTAAGTCGCTTCAGTCGTGTCCGACTCTGTGAGACCCCGTAGACCGCAGCCCACCAGGTTCCCCCGTCCCTGGGATTCTCCAGGCAAGAACACTGGAGTGGGTTGCCATTTCCTTCTCCAGTGCGTGAAAGTGAAAAGTGAAAGTGAAGTCGCTCAGTTGTGCCCGACTCTTGGCGACCCTATGGACTGCGGCCCACCAGGCTCCTCCGTCCACGGGATTTTCCAGGCAAGAGTGCTGGAGTGGGGTGCCATTGCCTTCTCTGCAATGGAATACTACTCAGTCATAAAAGGGACACATTTGAGTCAGTTCTAGTGAGGTGGATGAACCTAGAGCCTATTATACAGAGTGAAATAAGTCAGAAAAGAGAAAGATAAATTTCATATACTAACGCATATATACGGAATCTAGAAAGATGGTACCAATGAATTTATTTGCAGGGCAGCAATGGAGAAATAGATATAGAGAACAGACTTACGGACATGGAGGAGAAGGGAAGAGATGGTGAGACGT
Organism: Bos indicus x Bos taurus; assembly: GCF_003369695.1. NCBI lineage: Eukaryota > Metazoa > Chordata > Mammalia > Artiodactyla > Bovidae > Bos > Bos indicus x Bos taurus. Next base: position 64,299,781 of record NC_040085.1, on the reverse strand, counting down.
ATGCAGAGAGTATCATGGACATTGAAAGTGAAAGTGAAGTCGCTCAGTCGTGTCCAACTCTTTGCGACCCCACGGACTGTAGCCTATCAAGTTCCTCCATCCATGAGATTTTCCAGGCAAGAGTGCTGGAGTGGATTGCCATTTCCTTCTCCAGGGGATCTTCCCGACCCAGGAATCGAACCTGGGTCTCCCGCATTGCAGGCAGACGCTTTACGGTCTGAGCCACCAGGGAAGCCCTATCATGGACATTACCGTGTGTAAAATAGATAGCCAATGGGAATTTGCTGTATGACTCAGGAAACCCAAACAGGAGCTCTGTATCAAGCTAGAGGGGTGGGATGGGGAGGAAGAAGAGAGGGAGGTTCAAGAGGGAGGGGACATATGTATACCTATGGCTGATTCATGTTGATGTTTGACAGAAAACAACGAAATTCTGTAAAGCAATTATCCTTCAATTTAAAATTAAATTAAAAAAATTATGCAGTAAGTTCTACTTCCTTCTACAAGGCACAGGCAGAACCCAAAGTAGGAAGAGCCACTTTGAAACAAAGATGCCACTGTGGACTATTTAGCCTGAAAATGTGCTTTTGGAGGGGGAAGATCTTTCTCATATTCCCTCTCTAAAGATGTCACTGTTCTGCTTTAACCAGAGAAGCTATTAAAAATAATTCAAATGGTGTGAGCATGATACTCACTGATCAGAAGTGACCCTGTCTGTGCCAGGCATTACCTGCTCCCCAACATTTTAGTCTGGGATGATGGGGAGTTGGTGAAGGAGTTGAAGCAAAGTGGAAGGCTTGGAGTAACAGCTTGGGACCATGGCTTTTCACCAACTGATAAATGCTTTATTTTAACAACCAGTGTGACTGTCCCAATGTGTTTTAAAGGAAAATCCCACAGTTGGCCAACCCCACTGAGCTTTCCTGTAGAAAGGGCAGGTCTCAGGTATATCACCCCAGACCTAAGCTGCACCTCCTCAGTGTCTGCCCTCAAGGTTGCTCCTGAAGAAGGCGACAAGAAGGAAAGCAGCAACCTCAGAGTTCCTGCTCGATCCCCTAACTCAAGTGCCTCCTTCTTCCATTTCTGTGGTTGGAAGTCCAGCTCCTGGGCTTGGAGGAAGGAATGGAGAAGGAGGAAAAGGGTGGAGGTAGTCCTCTTTGCCTTTGTTTCTTTCTTTGTGATGGGGAGAATGTTTCTATATTCTAGTGTTTTTATTTCTCCCATATCTTTTTTTTTTAATCATCTGCCTATGATGCCTTCTTGTCTGCCACATTTCCTCCTCCCAGGTAGAGGAGGTGAAGCCAACTGCTGAGATTGTGTCTTGGGCAAAGTGGTGGGTCTGTCAACTGCTCCTGAGTGAATAGGGCGTTGCGCCACATGGAATCTGGCTCTTGTCCTCCGGCTGCCTCAAACATGGCGGCATACTGGAAGTCAATACTCTAACAATGACTGGGAGGTGGGGCAGTGAAGCTGAAAGCCCTGACACATGATTTGGGACAGGTTTGGTTTTCTGGTGGCTCTGTCTGTCCATCTGGCTGCGGGTGCCCTCATGGCCGACCCAGCCAGTCAGGTGCTCCTGGGCCTGGTCTTACCGTCCCAGCCACTGATGTACATGAAGGTACTCCTCCTGGTAGGGTATGAGCCGCTTTCTTCAACAATAGGATGAAATATTTTGGGGTGGGAATTCTGTCAGCTTCCTAGTCTCATTTATTATGCTCAGCATATTGCAATCATCCTTGGGAAGCGTGGGTTGTTCACAGGCTTAACTCCAAGACTGTGTTCAGGGGTCCATGGTAAAGTTTCACAGCATTACCAAGAGTGTGACAAGGCTAAGGAATTAGGATCTGGAAATGTACAGAAAGAAGTGTGATCTTCCTTTGACCAAATTATTGGGGAGATAGTTTAAAAGGTGATGGCTGCTTCTGCTGCTACTCTCATCACACATCCCTTCCATGTGATCACTCTGAGGTCTATGGTATAGCTCACTGGCAGAGAATCCAAGTACTATGGACTTGGTGACTCCATAGCAACCATCTATCAGGAAGAGGGCATCCTAGGATGTTTTGTGTTTCCACCATGAATGAAATGAAGAGTTACTCCCAAGCTGTCACAGATCTTTTGCCAGTATGTTGATCTGTACCTTTGTGCCTGTCTCTAATCTTATGGCTGTCAACCACTGTGGGCTTCTTGGTGGATGCCTTTCTACTCCCCAGTATATTCTTGGATAGATGGCTGGGCATCCTACAAAAAGGGGGAAATATGAGCCAAGGAAATAGCTTGTTTTTCCAGAAGTTCCCCTTTGGGAAGACTTACTGTTGTAACCTGAGAATGTTCATTTGAAGATGTGGGGCAGGGACAGTGACATTTCTATAGTCCCAGTTGCAAAGAATTATGGGACAGAATATTGATTTCCATATTACTGCTTTGGAAATAATCATTTGATCTTGGGAAAATGAGAAAAAAAGACTATGAGATCAAAAAGGATTAGGCCAAAGTGCCCAGATTTACCTCTTCAAAACTAGGAACAATATGCACACTGGAGAAGACAGTAAATTACAGAACAGCACTATGGAATCTAGGAATCAAGCAGAGGTGTGATTAAAAAAAAAAAGATCACAGAAATAGAATTTACAGGAAAAATGAAGTCTGACAGGAAAAAAAAGAAGTCTTATGTTTTTGATAAGCTAAGCAGAATATGATCTGAGTGAGAAGTGCTTGTCCATGGAAGATGACTGCTGAGAACAGTGTCGTAAAATGAACATTAGTTGGCAATGATAAGCGCCTTAAAATGCCTTTTACAAAGAGAGAAATGGAAGGAAAACAAGGCATGTCACTAGGCCCTTATAGAAAGCTCCTAAAAGCAAAAAGAGAAAAGGAAGAACATCAAGTGATCATCCTACGTATCCTTACTAGGAATCTTTTGGGGACCAATTTATTTCTTCTTTTGTGGTGATGGCTCACACGTTAGATTTAGACCAATCCAAAAGTAAATAATTTTTTCTGTGTGAAATATATTTTCAATCACTCTGATTCTGAAGGAAATTTTTTTCCCTTTGGCTATTTTTATACACCAGTTACGGAGGAATTGCTTTGAACTGATTCTGTAAAATGCATCCTTTATGTCCATTTTATATTGTAGGTCATGACAAAGAACAAATGAAAACAAAACCTATTGCTCTGGCTATTTCAAGGGATTTGGGCCTGGATAGAATATGAGTTCTGAATTCAGCTTGAAGCAGTTTTTTTTTTTTTTAAATCTTATTCTCAGGGTGTATCTTGTTTTCATATGCCATTTCTCTCTGAATGAATGTGAACTTTACCAATGAAAAGGATTGCAGACTTGTGTAGGAAGGTGACTTGATATATCAATTGGCCTAGTCCCCTGGTTTCAGATAGGACGTATACAAGCAAGGAACAATTCCTTCTTATAAGATATAAAAAATAATTAATTCCTGAGTCTCAAAGTCTGAAATGTGGTGTGTGTGCCCAATCACTCAGTCATTTGTGCAACTCTCTGTGACCCCATGGACTGTAGCTCGCCAGGCTCCTCTGTCCATGGAATTTTCCAGGCCAGAATACTGGAGTGGGCTGCCATTTCCTCCTCTAGCAGATCTTCCCGATCCAGGGATCAAACCTGCATCTCTTACATCCTCTACATTGGCAGGCGGATTCTTTACCACTAGCGCTACCTGGCAAGCCCTCCATTGGGATATATCTTCCTAATTTGCTTGGGATTAGTATATTTCATTCTGAAACTGGTCAAACTTCCTTTTTGGTTAGTAGTTTTAGTTTGTGCTTCATAATTTTAAAATGATTAGCATTACCGTGCTTATTTTGGTAATAGGCTTATGGCCATAATTAAATAGTCAACAAATACTTTTTGAACAGCTGCGGTGTTAAGGCAAGGCACTGCCGTAGGTGTTGCGGGAGATGTGAGACTATATAAAACACACTGTCTTAATTCAGAACTTACGATTTTAGTGGGGAGAGGGGAAGATGGTTTTATATAGCACATGTACTTACTATATCAGGGCATGGCCTTTCTGCATAGACTTCCACATAGGTTTTATCAGCTAGTTCCTCTCTGTAGTGGTATCATGAAAAAAGATAATAAAATGAGTGCCAGTTTTAGATTATTGAAGAAGCATATGAGGAAATCTTATATTATGTATTATTCATAATGTTTTTGTGTGTATAACCTTTTCCTCTCAGCTAAAACGAACATCTGTGAGGAAAGTTAAGTTTGACTTAGATATCTTTACAAGAACCACATTCTTTTCACAAAACAAAAACACATGCTGATTGATTAACCATAGAGCTAAACTCAATGCCAAGATAAATGCATAGCCTACATTAAATGATGTGCTTCTCATTGCTTAATGACTGTGAAACCTGGACTCAATTATGCTGTTTCTTAGACAGTGTAGCCAGAAGAATTAACTAAAATGTATACGGACAAGGAATTTATCAGGAGGTTGAGTGCTATACTGAAGGACAATCTTTTTTCTTTTTGCACTTACATCCATGCCATATTTAAACCTTAGTAAGTCAATGTTCAAAATGTTCAAATTGTTGGTACTATTCTGATTAAGAGTCTCAAGACTGTCTTCATTGTAATGGTATTGATAACCCCTTCATCATATCCTGTTCTCTGCTTTTGCTGTCCGTGTGCTACAGACTGATATAATGTATCCTGAGTCTGATGTTAATGCCCAACTCACATTTTTAAAATGTGAGATAACATTTGTTGGAAACCAGATAATGAACAACAATATAATGAGCCATAGTCAATATATTTGGTAGTTTTCCCACACTTAAACCTATCCCTGTAATTTCCTTGTTGAGTTAATGGTGTTTAACCAGAAACCAACATCCCAGCCAAAATAAAATTTATCCTTTTTTAGAAACCTGGAACAAAAGAGAATATATAATCTCTTTAGCTAATCTACTTCCATCTCTAAGAACTTTCTTTGACAAGAGTTGTTCCTTGGGCCTGAGTTTTGCCATTCCCGGTAAAGCCATCTTTAAAAATTCTGTCCTTGCTAGAGGCATAAAGGAGTACATTTTTCTTTGCAACATAGGCAGTAGGTGTGTACACCTATACGGCTTCCCTAGTGGCTCAGACAGTAAAGAATCTGCCTGCAGTGTGGGAGACTTGGGTTCAATTCTGGGTTGGGAAGATCCCCTGGAGGAGGGCATGGCAACCCAGTCCAGTATTCTTGCCTGCAGAATCTCCATGGACAGAGCAGCCTGGTGGGCTACAGTCCATGGGGTGGCAAAGAGTAGGACACGATTGAGCGACTAAGTACACAGCACACATACATGCACACCTATGTCAATAATAAATATCTCATGCTCATTATTTAATATAATGAATCTATTAAAGTCATTGATTTAGCTATCGTTAGGTACGTAAAAAAAAGAAAAGATGGAGTTAAACTCTTCGACCTTATAAAAGGCAATTCTTATCTTTTCTAGAGTTATAGATGTCATTTTTGAATAGAGTTATTCATAAGGACCAACTCACTTAGGATTAAAGGGTATATTCCACAGAAGACATTAGATCTTTGATGTTCAAATCTCTTATTTTTTATTTTTTTTACTGACAGTCTCACAAGGACATTATTTATGGCTGAAAAAAGGAAGATTTATTTCTTATAAATGTTTTCACCCATGACTTTATCTAAAAAGTTTCTTTTTAAAGAGCTGTACTGGTGAACATTTTGCTTTTGTACCTACATCAGTAGCTCTTTCATCTCTTATCTTGCTTTTTCAAGGCAACAGTCAAAATTCCATTTGTTAGAACAGAATCAGAAAGTTCAAGGCCTAAAGAAATCTAACACTTAATAAGGGAATATAGAAAATAACAGATTTTAAAAAGAAGGGACTATAAAGCATATGATACTCTGCTTCAACAATTATAATAGGTCTCTTAGGGCAAAGCAGAGAAACAAGAGGATTCATCTGTGTGTTTGCATAATAAGAGTCAAACAATAAAGGTAGGTAAATATTACGGACTTTGTGTTGACAGTTAAAAGCAACTACAGTGTACAAAAATTTGCTGTTATAGAAACAGACTCCTAGACATAGAAAACAAACTTATGGTTACCAAAGGGGAAAGGGGGTGGGAGAGGGATAAATTAGGAATTTGAGATTAGCAGATACTAACTACTATATATAAAGTAGATAGACAACAAAGTCTTACTGTATAACACATTGAATATCTTTCAGTAAACAATGATGGAAAAGAATATGAATATATATATGTGTAAAACAGAATCACTTTGCTGTATACCAGAACTAACACAACATTGTAAATCAACTATACTTAAAAAAAAATTGCCACTCCAAAACTTTGCTTAAAGAAAATCATTTTATTGGATTTATTCTACTGACTTGTCCTCCCAATAAACTTCATATTAAACACATAATTTAGTACAAGGTAGAAATCTAAGCTCATTAGTACTGAAATAGATCCTGTCAAGTGTTTGAAGGTTTTGAATGCAATGAAAACATGTATCAGAATTTCAACAGCTTGTTCTGACGTCATTCTAATGTTATTATAACGTCATTCTAACGTTATTCTAACGTCATATTAACGTTATTCTAATGTCATTATCCTTATTTACTACATCATCACCACAACCATCAAATATTGAATACCCAGAGTGAGTTGATTATACTTAGCATATGGAAGTCTATTCCTAGGAATTTCAACTTAAGAAATTAAAAGCAAACAGAAAGCCCTTGACAGAGAATTTGAGTCAGGGAGGACCTGGGGAGAAGAACACTGCAAGATGCTGCAAAACTCGTGTTAATAAACACTTAGGAAGACCAGGAAGAAAAGACAGGCTTTTACAGTGAGAAGGAAAATATCCAATATGCAAATGACTGTGACTCTAGCAGCTCCTGTCCTTCTTTTGTGGCTGGATCTCTTTGTTGGCTGCCTTGGGAGACTTATAAGAACAACAAAATCCAAGGAAGGAGTTTTAAAGGGGTCAAAAATAAAGGAAGGGAAAATCACTGAAAAATAAGAACTTGCAGAAAGTTGAGGGAAATGTTTTGAGGAGATTCCAGGGAAACACAGACTTCTAAGAAGAATTTTTTTTTTAATGTGCCTCTTTCATTTCATTTTGTTCTGTTGCCTCACATGGTTGTCGCTGGTGTAATTTCAAATGAAAACAAAACAAAAATAAACAAACAAAAAACATCCTCATCAAACAGAGGTGCAGAATCTGAGGAAGTCTTGCAGCTGGTTTTCAAGAGCCCTTAATGCGAACCCTTAAGTGGTACTTCCCTTGATGATGTTACCTTGGTTACAGACACACACACTCCAGCTCACATACACTCATTTCAGCAGTGCCTTATGGACAACATACATGAGGGATCAAGCTGTCAGATAAAGTACTTGGTACTTGGTAAAGAAAATTAGGTGCTGTACTGTGGAGCATTTCTACTCAATTTACTGATAATCTTACCAAGGACACCACAATGCTCAGATTCTATTGCAAAGACTCACTTCTGGGTGGTATTTACATGGATATTGTCCACTTCTGGCTCTTGGGGTTGGTTATCCAGTTCTTCATGTGACCAGATCCTCTCTGATACAGAGGGTTTTTTTATCAATCAGAACCAGGTGATGACCTAATACAGCAAAGATGATCAGATAAAATACAGTTAAATTTGAATTTTGGATAAACAAATCATTTTAGCATAAGTATGTTCCAAATATAAAATAGAGATTCTCTATTTTAATTTACTAAGTCTGGCAACCCCAAAATTGTCTTCCTGAGCTTCGTTTCTTGTTACCTTGATTGGTGTTTTGGGTATTGCCAAACTCTTTTAATGTACACATACAATTTCTTGCTTTACTAGTAAAAGACTAACGACATTCATTGTATGTGGATTTACTGATTAGAATGTAAGTTTCCCTGATTTATAGTTTGTGTGTGTGCTGGAGTGGAAGAAAGGATCTTATTATCACTGCCATGTACTCACAGCAGCTGTTGAGATAAATTGCATTCATCAGAGTTGTTTAAAGCAATGCGAACCATTGAGGGGAGGCTAAAGGAGGAGTATAAATGGGTTCCAATAAGATCACTGTAAAGTAAGCTGAAATAATTTGTATCAAGGAAAAGGCGAATAGGAATACTATGGGAGAAGGGTAATTTTGGAGAATGGAAAACTTTGAGAATAAGGCAGCCTGGGAAGTGGAGTTCCGTAGCTGGGACTTAAGAAAATCACAGGTGTTTTAGAAAAACACTAGCATCCTTGAGAGGGATGCAGAAAGGGAGCCAGGAAGATGTCAGAGAAACTGAATATTTCAAGTTTGTGTGTAGGGCTGGCTCTCCCTGCATGGGGAGCTGGAATCCCTTTCTCCTGCTTGCTTCTCCTATTCTCCTTGATCCTTTGGTCCACCTGATTGACTCTGCTTTTTTTTTTAATTAGTACTGTTAATTTAACTGCATTTGGGTAAATAGAATCAATTTTGTGGTCCAGCTGAGAATCTCATCATATAACATTATTTTTATGAGATGTGGTCTGAATTTCAGACAGCTGACATAAAAACAAAATGTTAAAACACTTCCTGGTCAGGCTGCATGTGTAGCTTATCCACCTGGTGGGTCTTGAATCCAGGTAGAAGGCCTGGTCACACAGTACAATATATTATATTGTATTACACTGAATACATATCAAAAACAGATCTTACAGATTCAATTCAATCACGTTCAAGAACTCTTTGACTACCTTTCTGGAAATACAAACAAAATATTTTAAAGAGAGGTGGAATAGGGAAGACAGTGCAGAGATGTGCAGTGTTAGATATGGAGGTCAAAGGTGTAAGACCTTGCTCTGACTTCAGGATGTTTACAAATAACTACAAAACGAACCAAGCTATTATAAAGCAGAGAGTTAATAAGTAGAAGAGATGATTCATGTGGATTGCAAACATAAAGTGCTGTGAGGGTTCTTCCAGAATGGCTTTTAGATTCCTGACACCTCCTTCTAGCCAATATTAGAAATATCAGGTAAAGGAAATTGAATCCTTTAGGAACTCAAGAAGGTAAGTCATGAATTCCCAGGGCCCACGTTAGCCATAAAACCTTGGGCAAGTTCACAGCCTTCAGCCTCAACTCCCTCCTTTGTTAAGTGGGGTTTACCAATATCTATCTTTAGGGTTCCTGAGGAGATTATTAATAAAAGCCATTTCCCTTGCGGCTCAGCGGTAAAGAATCTGCCTGCCAATGAAGGAGACACAGGTTGGTTCCCTGGGTCGGGAAGATCCCCTGGAGAAGGAAATGGCAACCCACTCCAGTTAATTCTTTCCTTGAGAATTCCATGGACAGAGGAACCTGGTGGTCTACAGTTCATGGTGTCACAAAGAGACACGACTTAGCGACTAAACAACTGCAAATAGTGAAGCTCCTAGCATTGCGCCTGGCAGAAGCACGGGCTCAATAAACCGTTCTTCTTGTTACTACTTATCTGACTGAGAAAGGAACACTGTGTGGGGCTACTATACTGGTTCCTACTTATGGGCACGGCTAAGAGACTGAAACCGTAGTTTCCACCAAGAACAACCTGCGGCCTCGGACTTGCGCCCCTCGCCCCAACCAAGGACCAGAGAAATTCGGGCTCTTTTAGAGAAAACAGTGCCCTGGTCTCTTCTTTCCAGGGAATAAGGAAGAACTGTCGCGGAAGCCGAGAGAGCGAAGAGAGGCAGAAGGGCTGGGTGTCTCAAAGGGGTCTCGTGAGCCCGGACGCGGGTAAGACCCGCCCCCGCGGCTCGGCCCCCAGCGCCCGAACGGAGGCGGGGGAGTGGGCGCGGAGGGGCGTGGGGCGACGGCTCGGGTTGTCTGTGCCCGCCGAGCCGGGGCGGGCGCATCTTCTTGCCGCCCAATCCCCAGCCTTAGTCGCGGCCTCATGAATAAGCAACAAAGCGAAGCGCCCTCCCCCTGGCGTTCCAGACAGCGGAGGGAGCCGCCGCTGCTGCAGGGGCCGCCGCGGGGATGCCGAGCGCGGGCGCCGCCGCTCTCTTCTGCGCGCTCCTCTGCTGAAGGTTCACAGGTGAGGACGGGCTCGGCTTCCGCCACTCGGGCGGCAGCTGCTGCAGACGGGGCGGCCGGCAGAGACGGAGCCGGAGTCCCCGGCGGCACGGGGCCGCCCCGGGAGCTGTGCGGTCGGGGGAGCTCGGCAGCCCCGGGCGCGCGAAGCGTGCGCCCCGCGCCGCCGCCAGAACGCGGTGCCCCGGCTCGGGGTGCGCGGGGGCTGCTCCGAGAGCGTGGGGCGCGGCGCGCAGGCCTCCGAGGACTAGCCTCATTCCCCGCTCCAGCCCAGCCTCACGGCTCCGCACCAGCGAGCGGGCCTTTGTGCTGCCGGAGCTTGCAGGGCTGGCTGCTTTTGTGTGGGCTTTTCTTTCTTCTCTCCCTCCCCTCTCCGTCTCACAGCGGTGGTAGAGAAGTTCCCGAAGACTAAGATCTGCTCCTTTGAAAGCTTTGATTGCAATGTCCCCGATGCCAGTCAGTGGTCAGGAGCCTAGGAGCGAGTGGGGGCTGCGGTGGTCACCGAAATGTGTTACTTTGCAGAGAACAAACAGTTGAGTGTTTAGCGCAGGGATGTCACAGAACCTCCTTGCCGGTCCCCGAGGACACGGTAAGAGGATGCTCCTTGGAAAGGTCACTTGATTGGAAAGAAGGCCTGCGGGTTAGACTCCAGAATGATTGTAAGGTGCTACATGGAGGTGCCCAGATGCCTCCTGTGCGTCCGGGTCACTGACAGAACCCGACTTGTGTACATTCCGAACATGTAGAGCGAAAAATCTGGCTGGCTAAAAATCTGCCAGGCGCTCAAAATAGAGGACCCACAAGAGTTTGGAGTTCTCAAAGAAATCTTTGCCTTCCCAAGCTGATGCCAAGGATCGGCCAGGATCTTGGCTCCTCATTTTAGTGTAGAGCTGCTGTGGAGGAGAGGATTTAAAGGCTGATTAAAGAGTCTGCCTTCATTCTATGGAAGTTTTAGTTTGCAACTTCAGGGAATGGGGGAGTGGCTCACAAGACCATCCAAAAAACTCTGAAGGATTTTTTTTCCGTAGGGAGCAAAATGTGTGGCCATAATTTGCATGTCTCCCCTCCTTTGTGAATTTTCTTTATCACAAGTGATACTGTTGGGCTCCAAGGAGTCTTGTTTAAACACCTACAGAGTCAGTCGCTGACCCACTTTCTGCTTACTTGCCAGCAGAATCCCACTGTAGCATCTATTGGAAGAAACTCAAAATTGGGTGAGATTTTACAGTATCAGAACATTTACACACAATAGAAATTTAAGGGCAGCCTGACTTACTCTTATGCATAAGGTACAGTTGTTATATTTGTCATATTAATGAACCAAGCACTTATGCAACATACTTGATATTGATTGTGTTTATTCACAAAACTCCCAAGACTCAGCAAGTCTAAGGTAGCTACAGTAACAGAGCCAATTAAGAAGATGTGGATGTCTTTGTTTTCACGGGAGGTTCTTAACATTATATTCGGCATTTCTTGCTAGATCTTTAAATGTTATACTTTGGTTTTACAGAAGCAGTTTGATGCTAAACATAAGTATAGGATCAAAATGTGGAGGATGGGCTTACCTGTTATGGAAAATTTCTGCTCATCAACTAAAGGTCGTCTTCACTATTTATTCAGCAGGTGTTTGCCTGAAAACTTGTGTAAGGAATTGTATTTTGTTTTTCACCTTGAATTCTGTTTAGTTTCACTTAGGGAAGCTGGCTATTCAGAGAGAATAATCTGAGTTTGATCTCTGTAAAATGAAAGCTTATTCTCTAATTAAAATGTGTAGTCAGTCCTGTTTTTTCACGTAGTGTTTACTTGGTGATTATAAGAAAAGTATCTGAATCAAGTTTCAGCTTGAAATGTTAGATATTATGTTTATTCCTTGAAATGTCTACCTGGGGATTACTTTCTCCTGCCAGCTAGTATTTAGAGATCTTTTTAAGCAAATGAGGTTTGTGAACTACAAAGAACAGAAATGAAGTGTCACATTGGTTTGTTGAAAGGAACTGTATATAATGGATGGACAGGAGCTTGTTGATCAAGATTGATTAGGATGGAATTCTGCAGACATCAGACAATTCCCAGGTCACTTTGTCTACATGAAAAGTTGAAAGGGGAAGCTCCATGGAAATAGCTTGAGGGGAAAAGAGTGTTATGGATCTTTCAGACTGCTCACATTTCTGTATTTTGAGGGGAGTGCATGGTAGTACTACAAAGATTGAAGGCAGGAGGAGACGGGGACGTCAGAGGATGAGATGACTGGATGACATCACCGACTCAATGGACAGGAGTTTGAGCAAACTCTGGGAGATGGTGAAGAACAGGGAAGCCTAGTGTTGTGCAGTCCATGGGGTTTCAAAGAGTCAGACATGACTGAGCGACTGAACAACAACAGTATGTCTTAAATTGCTTGATACTTAAACATTTTTTTCAAACCATTTTTATGTCTGTTATCACTGATTTGGTCCCTCTTCCATCTTTGTAGAAAACAGAATGAACATTATTATCTCCATTTTGCAAAGAGGAAACTGAGTTTCAGTGATTTCCCCAAGGTAGAGCTGGAAGTTGAAGCCAACTTTTAAATCTTCAAGTCCAACTTCTTTTACCAGGAATAGGGTGATGCTCTAGAGTGATACACAGCGGTATCTTCCTTTGTCTATACTGCTAAATTGTAGAGAATAAAGCTTGTGGGCTTGATGTGTAGAACTTAGTTGTGGTCTGCAGGGATGGTAAAGCACTTTGCTGGCAGTTGCCCGAGTAACCATCTTGACCCCAGCCTACTTACCTCTTCGCTGTCAGCAGGATGCCTCTTTCCTCCTGTGGGTTACTTTGTGGTTACTCTGTTCTCTCTCCTTCCACTGTGGTTGAACATGCTACTGAAAGGATCATCTGTCATCCCAGGCACTTAATTTATAGTGAAGGATGAGTAGGGTCAGATCATCTTAAAGCCAATAAATCAGGCCAGTAACAGTCATCCAAAGCACAGTAAATCAGAGATGGGCTACCTTAATGCTGTGTGCCACAGCTGGGTTAATAGGGTCAGAGTCTTGATAAGCTCCACTTCAGACCAACAGGATAGTGTTGGCCATGAGAACCTTAACAATTAAAGGAAAGTAAGACAATGACAAATAATCATTAAGGAGCAGGAAAAACACAAAATGGAGATATTAAGACAAAGAAGGGAAAGAGTTTTCTTCTTCCATTATCAATCAAAGAATTACTGTTACTTAATTGGATTTTGAAAGGTGAAGGGGTAATTGGGAAGCAAGTTGACCTGAAGCTCTGAAACTTGTTCCTCTGTGATCTCTCTGTCTCTTTTTAATGAAATAAACTCTGAAAAAACCTGAAGTACAGGAGGAATGAGAATACACAAATTACTACTATTATTAAAATCACACATTGAATAAGTAGCCAAAATTGACTAGGTGATGGACAAAACATAAGCCATGAAATGTTATTGAAAATCTTACAGTGTAAAAGAGATTCCGTACCTTCTTTTTCATATTCTTAAATGGTTATTTCTGATAGCTCAGTTGGTAAAGAATCTGCCTGCAATGCAGAAGACCCCAGTTCGATCCCTGGGTTGGGAAGATTCACTGGAGAAGGGATAGGCTACCCACTCCCGTATTCTTGGACTTCCCTTGTGGCTCAGCTGGTAAAGAATCCACCTGCAATGTGGGAGACATGGGTTTGATCCCTGGGTTGGGAAGATCCCTGGGAGAAGGGAAAGGCTACCTACTCCAGTATTCTGGCCTGGAGAATTCCAGGGACTGTGTAGTCCGTGGGGTCCCAAAGAGTCGGATATGACTGAGAGACTTTCACTTTCAAATGGTTATTTATATTCACTTCACACCACTAAAAATTGAATACCTCTCCTATGTGTCTACCATTATTAGCAATTATATGGCAAAGGAAGCTGAAAGACTAGTGCTTTCATGCAAAGAAGGTAACCTTATTTTAGGTGATGAGACTTACAGATGTGATGATTTATACTGGAGAAGCTAGGAGATGGGCAGGAAGAGAATGGACCAGGCAGTTTTGTGATAACAGTCAGTAAATAGGACATGACCTGATGGACCATGGATTGGATACCAGGGGCAGGGAAGAAGGAGAGAGCTTTCTGGCTAGTGCAGTGCCATGAGCAAAACTTAGGAAGCTGAAATGAGTAAGGCACATAAGAGGGCAATATATCCAACTGGCAATGGGTTTCTACTGGGCACTAATGAAGTTGTGTTATAGATATGGAGGTTGGCAGTTACATGTTTGGGGACATTAACTGATGTGTTTTGGGAAGGTAGAGTTGTAGTGGCAAAGACAGGAAACTTGATGACTAACAGACATGATTACACAGGTAAGTTAATTAACCTGTGTAAGCTGGTAGTTTTCTCACCAAAAAAAAAAAAAAGAGAGAGAGAGAGAGAGAGAGAAGGATAATGACAATGCCTGTATCATTAGGTTGTTGTAAAGGATTAAATAATTTATAAAACACTTGGCATCCCTGAATGGTAGCCATGCCATTTTTGATTTATTATTGTCATTTCTTTCCTTAAGACTAAACCATCTAGATTGTATAAAATGGATTGGAGAGGAGAGAATCTGATCAGGATAATAAATTAAGAGGCAGGTAAAATAATGACAATCCAATGTTCCTAAGAAGGGACAATTCCAAGAGATATTATGAGGGAAGGACCTGCAGAAATTGTGAATCTAGAATGTATAGGAGAGAAGATTTCAAGATGACACCACAGTTTAGATGAAGATACTTTGGCCACCTCATGTGAAGAGTTGACTCATTGGAAAAGACTCTGATGGTGGGAGGGATTGGGGGGCAGGAGAAGGGGACGACAGAGGATGAGATGGCTGGATGGCATCACTGACTCAATGGACGTGAGTCTGAGTGAACTCCGGGAGTTGGTGATGGACAGGGAGGCCTGGCGTGCTGCGATTCATGGGGTCGCAAAGAGTCGGACATGACTGAGCGACTGAACTGAGTGTGTTTGAAGTAGCACCCAAGTAACAGCCAGTAGATGATGGAAATCAAGGGCAGTTTTTTCCCCAAACCCCCACACCAGCTGTTTATGTTTATCCTGCAAAAGGAAAATATCAGGCAGATTGTCACCAGTTTTTTTTTTTTTTTTGGCATACTCTACAGGCCTCCTGTTTCTTGAGTACCCTTAGGGCAATGCTCATGTTCCTTATATATTATACATGAAACTCAATTTTCTTTGAAAAAATTAGCTTTGTCACTGATGAAATGATTGAACACGCCAGTTCCCTTTTGTGTCTGCGTTTTGGTAACACACTGAACAACAGCCGCATACTGTTTAGTTGGAAAAATATTGACCAAGTGTTTGAAAACACCTGATTAGTAAGTCTAACAAGATGGCTAAGGCTGTATTTTTTTATGTTGTCTTTCATTTGTCTTTGAAACTTGAATATGCCTAGACTTGACAAAGAGATTCTGGACTGTATCTATTTAAGATTGTAGAAGATAATGCTTGACAGAACAGCTTATCTGCTCACTGGTGGCAGAAACGCAGTAAATTGTTCAGAGGACTGCCAAGCCATTAGGATACCTTGATAGTGAATGACAGATAAAGTGCTATGACTGGCTCAGAAAAGGATGCTTTTTAAGCTATTAGAAGCTAATATCCACTATCAGTGAGCAACTGGGTTAGAGTTCATGTATCTGAATTAATTTGCACTGATGGATAGAGTGAAAAGAAAGGAGCCTCCAAAGTCACAGTGTAAAAGGAAAAGTTAGAGAAATGTTTTGTTTTATTTGTTAAATATTCTGATATTTGAGTTAATTTAAGATAATTAAGACATAATTTCTAATAAGCAGTGAAATCTCTCTCTCCTTCAGCAAAGCAGGCTATAGCCATTGATTTGTTTGTTCAGCCAGTATTTACTAAGCGTTTCCTCTGTGCCAGGCACTTTGCCAGGGAAAGGAGACAATGTCGAGGGAAAAAAGAAAAGGCCTATAGCCTTGTGATTACACATGGTTACTTAGGTTTGGAAATATTGTCACTGAATTGACAAGAGTTAGTCTTTCCTTATTTATTCTCTACCATCACGCAGCTCCCAGTGAAGGACTCCAAACTCATGGGAGTGGCTATGTGAACCTGTGCTGTGTTTGGAAAGACAGAGAAAGATCTGGAACTTGAAGGTCATCTACCAATTTATCTGAGTTGCAGATGTGTTCCCTACTGCCGTTCCAACAGGCTGTCTTTTCTGCCTCTCTTAAAGTTCAGGCGTCACTTTGAATAGTAGGGAGAAGGAGCATATGGCTGCAATACACAGGCATAGAATAGGCGTGCAGTTCACCCCACTTTTTCCTGTCGTAATTGAATTTAGAAAGCAGGTGGCTGACACTTAATTACAGAAGGAAGGTCTTTTAGAGCCATGGCAGAATTCCCTTCACACAAAAATTGTAAAGTTTAAGGTCTAGATGAAAATGAAACCTTGAAGGGAAAATCTGTTTTAGAAAGGCAATAGAGATGATATTACATCTTTTTTGTTTATCCCTACCACCCTCCAAATCTGATTTGTTCATAAAATTCTCCTCTCAGTCCACATGATTCCAGAACATATGAATAAAATGTGAGGCATTCATACAATCATTTGGGTGCCCTGCTTGCTTGATGACAAAGTTGTGGGAATATGAAAACATTTGCATTTTTCTTGTGTGTTTTATAGATAAAATAAGAAAATGGAATCATGGAGATATAGGGATTTCAAAGATTTTTTTTTTTTTTTAACTCCTTATTCTGTCAAAGGAGAGACTGAGGGTATTCGTCTAGTATCACATGGCATGTTTTATCAACAATAAAGCTATGATTCATTTTTCTCACGCCAGTCTATGTCCTTCTAAACTCTGCTGCTGGGAATTCCCTGGTGGTCCAGTGGTTAGGATTGCATGCTTCTGTTGATTGCAGAGGGTACAGGTTCGATCCCTAGTCAGGGAACTAAGTAAGGTCCCATAAGCTGTGCCATGGAGACCCAGCTTTTAGGCCACATCCTCAGTCTCCTGAGGTAATATTTCATTGAACTGGAAAAATATTTGTTTAGGAAAGAGCAGATCTCTGAACAGGTCAAAAATGAAGCAGAGAGTTCTATAGCTTTTATGTATCTTTGACTATCTAATTTATAGTTCAGCCTGTATGTTCAGAAGTCAAAGGTGTAGTGTCATCAGCTGTGAGCACTCTTGTTATATAGCTGTCACATGTTTTTGTTTTAAGGAAGGAAAATAGAAGCCGCAAGCCAAATACTGCTACCAGTTCTGTTACCTGGCTGTGAACTGGGCTGCATTATGGCTCATCTGAAGTATGGGGATAACTAATTCCCAGAATGTTCACATACTATTCCCTCTTTTAAAAATATCATTCCTGGATTCTTTCCTTTTAAAACAGTGTGTTTAAACAATGTATGCTACCTGTATGTAATTTAATATTAAATATAAATGCTTCAACCCCTCATCCTACAAATGAGGAAATTTAGCATCCCCTTCACTATCTGAGGGTGTCCCTGGTCGCTCAGATGGTAAAGAATCTGCCTGCAGTGCAGGAGATCTGGGTTCGACCCCTGGGTTGGGAAGAACCCCTGGAGAAGGGAATGGCTACCCACTCTAGTATCTGGCCTGGAAAATCCCATGGACTGTATAGTCCATGGGGTCACAAAGAGTTGGACACAACTGAGTGACTTTCACTGAAACTTCACTCATTATCTGAAGATTCTTGGGTGGGTGGCTTACATTTCTTCTAGTCATCTCTGGATTCAGTTTTCTTTTGCTTCTAAATGTATGGTCCCTGATATGCTGTTCCTTTTTTGCACATGGCATCTCATGGCATCTTTCCATTCCTATATTCTCCCAAAGTAATTTTTTCAGGTAAAAAATTATTGGTGGCAATAAATATTTATGGTCTCATCCCAGATCTGTGTACTAGGAACTTGGCAATAACTTAGTTGAGTGGTTTTGACTCCAGGTCTTTCAAGAAGCTGCAGTCAAGATGACAGCTGAGGCTGAAGTCATCTGAAGGCTTGACTGGGGCTGGAGGAGTTGCTTCCAAGATAATTCATTCAAGTGGGTGCTGGTAGTTCAGCAAGAGGCCTCAGCTCCGAATCCATGGATTCCTCTTTCCTCGTGTAGATAAATTCAACCTTCTTTTTCTCTTCAGCTATCTAAATCTTGCCCTTAGTACTTGACCTTTTCTCTGTCTCAAAGAGGCCTGGAAGACTAACTGGATTAACATGTGGAAGGGTCACACTTCTTAAAGGGAGAAGACCCTATGAAAATATACATCTTTATATTTTGTGTGTGCACATCATAAGCTTAATTAACCCTGAGAGTTTAATGATTAGACATAGGAGAAAGGAAAAGTATAACTTTTATAAAGATAAGGTTTTTATTTTTGGATTTAGAATTTTCATTCCTGTTTAATTTTCTAGAAAAACTGCAGTATCTAAGAACTTTCTGATGATGGGATAGATAAAAAGTCCTAAAACCCTTAAGGTTGGGGGGAAACTAGCAGTTTCAATATAATTTTAGTTGTAATGACAGTGTATTTTTTTAATAAATCTTAATCTTACAATAAATATGTATTCAGTAAACATTGATAATTTAAAATGTGTTTTTGTTCTCTGAAAGAGCTTTTTTTCCCCCAAAATATGCACTTGTTTACATTAACTATTTTACTTTTTCTAATTTTTTTGAGACATGAAGATTTTGCCTATAATTTTTATAGTTGTTGCAGAGAAAACAAATGCTTTAAGTATTTTAAAGATAAATTTTAACCGTGAGTCATTTATATACTTTAAAAACTCTTGAATGAAACTGGTATTCAGTATTTTATGATGATATTTAATAAGTTTTAAAACATACTTAAAAGGTTCTGTGAATGTAGTATTAATAAATGTTAAGGTTTCCTTTTTATTTCCCTGGACGTGTTGCTATTTCTACCGTCATTTGACTCCATGATTAATAGAAGAATTCAGAAGAATATTGCAAATGTGATTTCAAGGGTAGTTTATTTCAAATAGATATTTTAAAAACAATGAACTTAGTACTTGAACTGTGTGTACCGTTTGCTAGAGAGCTGCAAGTTAAATCAGCTGAAAATTCAATAGGGAAAAATGAACTGGGTTATCCAAGTCTCAAAGGTACAAAGAAATAGAACATTCTTCTCCTATGTACTATCTCTAAACAGAAGTCAAGGAAATTATTTTACTTATGGTTTAATTTAAAGGGGCTTATTTACAACATATATTTATATGATGGTTTGATATGCTTTATTTTTCTGCAGGACTCAATTACTGGAATTGTCAACTCTACCAATTTATGTGCACATTTCTCTTCCACTATGAGCAGACCAATTGTATTACACATTTGTCTGGCTTTCTGTAGCCTTCTACTTCTCAACTTTGCCGCACAGTGTCTGGCTTTCCCCAACTTGGAAAGGAGGGAGATAGTACTTCTTCATGCAGAAAAAGGACAGTCTGAGAGGCTAAACACAGATGACCTAGAAAATGACTCTGTTACTTCAAACACTCCAGTCTCTGGAGATCCAATGATAGTGTTAGCAGGACCATCAACAATGTCTTTAAATAAAGTATTCCCTAGTAACAAAGAAACCTCTCCTGTAGGAGCTGGGCTCATGCAGGCTGATGGTTCTAACATTTACACTGCTACTGAGCCAGAGGTCCCAGCAGGGGAAGAAGTATTCGGTTCTAGCCAGCCAGAGAGAATGTCTCCTGAAAGCCGACCTTCCAAGGCCACGTTAACCAACCCTGTCATGCCAACTGCTTCTCTGAATATTGATGAGAGGGAGGAACCCTCCCGTGGTACCATCATTCAGCCCACTGTGGAAGGAACCACTGAAGCAACACAAGGTTTTCTGAGCTATGTGGACGATCAGTTGTTTGCAACTGAAAGCCCGGAAGGACTTAGTCTGGGGCATTCACCTTTATCCCTGGTGAATACTAAAGAAATGCTAACCACCAGTCCAAGGACTGAGAAATTTGAAGCAAACCCAGAACATAAGACCACTTCTTTTCCTGGGTCTAAGCTCACAGCAGGCACTGAGCCTTCCCAGATGACAGCTGATAATACCCAAGCTACTGCCGCCACTAAGCACTGGCTCCCAACCTCTGAGTCCATCCTGAGTGTTGAACCAGAAACTGACAGCCTGCTGGGAGCCCCGGAAGTCACGACGAGTGTCAGCACAGCTGTTGCAGCTGCTCCTGTCATAAGTGATGAGTGGGATGACACCAAATTAGAGAGTGTAAGCCAGATAAAGACCCCAAAGCTTGGAGACAATACAGAGACACAGGTGAGAATGGAAATATCTCAGACAACCCAAGCACCCGATATCGGGATGGAAGTCATGGAAGAGGGCAAAGCTTTGACGGAGGCTGCAGATGTGAGTCTGAAGCTGCCTGAAATGGAAACACACATGGAAACCACCCTGCCAATGGCACATGGGGGTGAGAGAGCATCAGATCAGAGTTCCGTTACTCCCACAAGTCCAATGGGAGATACGAAAGTCTCTGTCATGAACCTGGTCCAGGATACTGCGGACTTTGTGGAATCCACCAAGGAGAACGGTGCCATGTTCTTAGAGACCACTGTTTCCATCTCCGAATATGAGTCTGAGGTGCATCAACCATTGGGAAATAGATTTAAAGGTAAAAGAAAGAAAAGTAAGCTTTGTTTAACCTGGAATGTTTCTGTTTGATTTTTTTTTTTAATTGAGATATAATTGAAACATAACATGGTATTAAGTTTTAGGTGGTTTATGTTTTTTTAAGTGACAATTTAGAAGTAAATTAAGTTTTAAAGAAAAACAAAAGTAAATAAAAATACATCTTGTATAAATGTATTTGTATAAAATACATTCAATTATAACTCCTGTATGTAGACCAGTGGTGTTTAACAGGGAATAATTTGTCATCCCCTTACCCCCATAATTTGACTTACATACAGCATGAAGTGATCACCACAGTAAGTTTACTGAACATCCATCATCTCATATAGATACAAAACGAAATAAATAGAAAAACTTTCTTTCCTTGTGATGAGAGTTTTCAGGATTTACTCTCTTAATTTTCATATATAACATATGGCAGTATTCACTGTATGTGTCATGTTGAACATCTTTAGTACTTATTTGTACCTTTTGATTACCTTCATCCAATTCCCCCTTCTACCACTCCTACCACAAATCTGATAATTTTTACCACAAATCTGATCTCTTTTTCTGTGGGTGTTTGTTTTGTTTTTGAAGATAACTGACCTACACTACTGTGTTAGTTCCAAGTGATTTGATATTTTGTACATTACAAGATGATCATCAAGGTAAGCCTAGTTACCACTTGTCACCATACAAAGATGTTACATATATATCGACGGTATTCCCCACAGTTTACATTTCATATCCTTGACTCATTTATTTTGCAACGGGAAGTTTGTACCTCTTAATCTCCATTACCTATTTCTGGAGACATTTTTGGTTGTCACAACAGAGGGCCTCTAGTAGGTAGAGGCCAAGATGCTGCTAACATTCTACAGAGCATAGCACAGCCCCCAACAAAGGTTTATCTGAGCCAAAGTGTCAGTAGCTCCGAGAAACCCTGGTATAGATTAATATTTTTCAAACCTTTTGCTATGAAAATGTGTAAATATATATAAGAAAATTTGAAAAAAATAGCTATATGTTTAAATGGTATAATCAACAACATCAGATGCTTATTTACACATTGTTGTAAAAAATACTCACATCCCTGATATTACCAAAAAGCCTTAGGTAAATATTTATCTCATAGTATTAACTATGTGAGTTCTTTGACTTTGTTTTCCCAAAAAGAAACTCATCTAGAAATAAGGGGGAAACCCCCCAACAATACAGATAAATCCTCTCTGCTGGCTTGATTCTGTACTTTCTACTTCCTCTTGGCCTCTACATCTGTGAATGTTATGAGATGTCAATCCTTGCATTTGTTGCTGATAAATGATGTTTTTCTTGGATTGGGTGTAGTTGGTCAGATAACAGCATGGGGAAGGAAAAACTTAGTGTAATAGGCATATGCTCATTCCAAATTGTTTGGAATATGTACAGCTGTTACTTCAGCTAAGTGGCTTAATTAATGGAAAATATCAAATTAGTAACGTGTTTTATAAAGTGTTATGGAGATTGAATTAAAATGATAAAAATTGAATTTTACATATCCAATCTATTTTTTTAAAGACTGTAAGACCTAGTATACTGGAAGTTTTTGTAGAAGCTTTCCAAAACTATTTTGTAAGTTGGTTTTTAAATTTCATTTAAAAAGTTGGGTCCAAATGACCAGGATGATATTAGATATGACCAAACAAGAAGTTTACTTCAGTTCTCCATAATACTATAAGACATTCCTGAAGCATTAAATCACATAGTCCCAGATAATTTACTGCACAATTGAATCCATGATTCTTATACTTGATTTGCCTTAGCTTCTACTAATGTAACTTAAAAAGAAAATAAATTTGGCAATTATATGATTTTTAAAAAAATTATTGAATATACTCCTTACTTAGTCATAATTTCCTCACTTAACTACAATATTTTAGTAGGCAGCTTCTTTTTCTTTCTAGCACATAGAACAATGTATGGCACATAGTAGGTACTCAATAAGTATCTCTTTGTTGAATGAGTAAATGAAGATAGAGAACCATCCAGACTAGAATTATCCAGTCTGCCTGCCTGCCATGTCCAAATTAATCAAAAAGCTTCTGAGTATTCTTGGTAGAGAGAGAGAGAGAGGAATGTCAAATAATTCCTTTCAATTTTTACTTTTTCGGTTGTTTCATAGTGTTAAAAATAATGTGAAAAATTGAGATTATTGATGACAGTAGTGAAAGAATAGTCAAAAGTTTGTCTGCCCATTTCCTGGTGATTACAAATACTTTTCAGAAGTCAGCCACTCAAGTGCCAATCATTTTAGGGCCCAGGGACTGACTTAGCACATTCTCTTCTTCAGGGAACACAATGATTTCTTGGAATTGATGAGGATCCTGGGGTTAGAGTCAGTCCTCTGATTCATCTGCTTCTTCAGCTGTTCACTCGGAGATCAGGTTTTAGGGGACTTCCCTGGTGGTCCAGTGGTTGAGATTCCATGATTCCACTGCAGGGGGCATGGGTTTGATCCCTGGTTGGGGAACTAAGGTCCCACATGCTGTGTGGTGAGGCCAAAAAAAAAAAAGATCAGGTTTTAAAAGTAATCTATAATAATTATTGTATATATATTTTTTCTGTGGGAACTGGAAAGAATGAGAGATGTGGAGAAATTTTGAATGTTACTTTAAAAATTCCCATTACTATTTCTAGCTCTCACTCTGTCTTTAACAGCAGTCTCTTATTTGAAGTGCTGTGCCCTTTTTATATTTCTTACTGTTTTGTGAAACTGTGACCATAGAGTGAACATCTATTTTGACATATTTTTTCCTTAGAAGTGTTCATTATGCTTTCAAAAATGAGGGCAACATGGAGAATGCATACTGCTTTAAATGGTAAAACTATGTATTTTTATGGCAAATAGAGCATTGTCCTAGGTGCTGAAGATACTAGTATTATTTCAGAAAAAAAGAAAAAAAGAGTGGCACAAAGAGAAAATATGAAGCACATGTAAGGTTGTCTTATAGTCACGTATATCAGTCCTTCAAATATAAAAATCTCCAGTTCAAAGAAAAAGTAGCCTAAACTGATTGGAGACCAAGAAATGGAAATGCTTGTACTAAAAAAATATACAAACACTATTTTAAAGCAAATAATTTCTGAGGAGAAATGTTTTTGAGTAATAGGAAAAACAACGATGCCATTAATAAAAACTATGAAAAAATCTTTCAGCTGCTTTTAAGAAGGAGCTTTTTTATTACCTATGATAATGTGCTGAGTATCTAAAATTACTGTTTAAAAAAAGAGAGACGATAACATCTTCTAGAAATTATGTTTTCCTAGTGGCTCAGTATTTGAAATTTCCAACATAACCTCTCCCTAAGAAGGGGGCAAATATTAACCCTTATAAATAGTCTATAATCTAAATAACTATAAATAGTCTTTAATAATGTATTTGGGGGGATTATAATGTAAAGAAAGTGGACCTGCAATAGATACATCTTACCCCACAGGTGTATCTCATTCTTTTTCATGTTGAAAAGCAAATGCAGATCTTTTACACAGGCCACTCTAAGTTGTTCCTTGGGCAATGGCAAGGTTTCTTTTCTCACGGCCGAACAATGTCCTGTGTGTGTGTGTGTGTGTGTGTGTGTGTGTGTGTGTGTGTGTATCTCATCTTTTTATCCATTCATCTGTTGAGGGATAAGTACAGTTAGCACAGTGGTTAAGAGAGCTAACTATGTAAACTTAGGTTCCTTAGCTTCTCTACACCTAAGTCATTTGGAAAATGAGGTAATACTAGCTGACATTTATTGAATACTTACCAAGTACTGGGTGTGTACTAAGTGTTTTACTCGTGTTATCTAATTTAATTTTTGTAAAAACTCTATGGGGTAGATACTGTTATTATTTCCACTTTACAACTTAAGGAAGCTCAAGGTCCAGAAACATTAAGTAATTCATTCAGAGTCACGCAGATAGAAGATGGCTGAATCTGAATCGATACTCAGGCAAATTGGATCTGGAGCCTGTGTTCTTGGCCACTATGATACACGGCTTCCATGGAATGATGTTAGTACCTTCCTCCCCTTACATAGGGAAGGATAAGATAATGCCCATCATGTGCTTAGCAATGTGTGTGTATGGCATATAATAGAAACTCAGTAAACATTAGTTATTGTAACTAGTATTCCTTTAATTCAAAATGCCAACTTTCTGTCCCCTTCAGGGATGCAAATGTGAATATTGATATATATAAATGCTTCGGAGAGTTTTTGAACTTAGTTCTGTATAATGTCTTTCTAAATAAACTGATTATGTTGATATTCATAAAGGGAAACTTAACTTGATTTCTTATTTTATATTTTATTTTATGTGTTTTGTATTATTGTCTTTATCTCTGTCTTGTATTGATTCACCACTTCTTAGATTGATTCACCACTCCTGAAAACAGCAACACTGGAAACTTTTATTTACTGGCAGTTCATTTCTGAGCCATCCCTCTGCCTTCTCATTCCCTGAAATGACAGTCTGCTTTTCTTTAAATTATTAGTTATATAGTGACTTTTTCAGGTATAGGGATTTAGTCTATTTAAAAATGTTGTTTCTTCGCTTTTAAGACATCATCACTCAAGAGATGACAACAGCTGTTCAAGCAGCAGAAGCCACGGTGTCTTTGGTGACGCAGGAGCAGCAGGTTGCCACCCTCGAGGTCACCAGAGGCGAGGACGAGACCAAGGGAGGGAGGGAGTTGCCCTCGGCCACAGTGGATGCTCCTCGTGCTACTCAGCTGTCAAGAAGATGGGAGCCTCTGGCCACTGTGGTTTCAACGACACCCATCCCTGTCTCTTTCAAAGTTACTCCTGCTGTGGAAGGTCTGTAACAGAGGGAATTGAACTCAGCGTTTTCGGGGTGGATCTTTTCTGAGTTGATAAGGAATAGAATGAGTGAGGCAAATGGCCTGGGGGTAAAACCAGCAAGAACCAGGGGAATGAAATCAGAAGAGACCTGGGTTTGTATCCCAGTGTTGACCCTCACTAGTATTGTGGCTTCAAGAAAGTTTCTTAATGTCTCCAGGCCTTGGTTTGTTCATCTTTAAATAATGCCTACCTGTCTTATAGGTAATTTTCAGGGTTTTAACAAATGTATACAGAGAACTTTCTACATTAATATATAGGAGACCCTCAGATGCTCTGAGATCTTAAGGACAGTGAAGTTTTTGAATCTGAGTGATCATCAGAATCACCTGAGAATTACAAAAATTATTATTATTATTATTTAGTTATTATTTTTTGGCTTCATGTCTCTGTTTCATCATTGGCCTAAGTATTGGATTGGCAAAAAAATTCATTTGGGTTTTTCCATAACATCGTATAAAAACCCGAGCAAACTTTTTGGCCAGCCCAGTAAATCATACTTTTATTTATTACCTGAGTTATCTTTGACTAATAAATACCTCCTAATCCTGCATGCCTGCCTCTCTCCCCACAAAACCCCTAGGATCTTGTCAGTAACCTACAGGTAACCCGCGAACCTTCCCGTCTAAACCCCTTCCTCCTCTGTTAACCATTAACCTGGATCTTCATTTCCTTGGCTTCTTTTTCGTTTCACTGTGTCTGGATGTACTCCTGATATTATATGTTTAAAAGTTTTAGGTTTTTACTTTATAAAAGCAGTATTGTGCTGTGGATAGCCTTTTGGGGACTTTTTTTTTAACTTGCTGTTCTATGGCTCCTATTTCTTTACTGTGGTTCTTTTGGTTTGAGTGCTTGTAATATTGCACTATGAAAATATATCACGGTTTATTTATCTCATCTTCATCCAGTCTTTTCTAGTGATTTGCATTTGGGTTGTTTACAGATTTCGCTATTGTGAACATAGCTGCCATGAATATTCTTTTACGTACTCTGCATTGCGTGTGTGTAGGAGATTCTCTTGGGTATATATATGTAGGAATAGGGCATATGAATATTTGCCTTTAGGAAGCAGTGCCTAACTGCTTTCCAAAACGATTGCTTCCATTTATACTGCCAACAGCAATGTATATGCTAATCTGTTGACCCATATCCTGGAAGCTTTCACAAATGGTTTCTCAGGCTTCATTACCAAGGAGGTTCTGATTCAGTTAAGTTGGGCTATGCAGAAAGCATGAAAATCAACATTTCAAAATTACCTCAAAAGATTATGATGATCAACTAGGCTTGGAAAAATGCTGCTATTCTAGAGCTTCTAGGTTTGGGGATACCTGGGGCTAATTTCGCTGCTTTAAAACTGAGCATATTCCAGACACAGATCTAAACTTTTACTCTTTGACTTGACTTTTGAAAGTTATCTTCTCATGGTAACTCGCTTCAGTTGTGTCCAACTCTCTGTGATCCCGTGGACTGTAGCCCGCCAGGCTCCTCTGTCCTTATGATTCTCCAGGCAAGAATACTGGAGTGGGTTGCCATGCTCTCCTCCAGGGAATCTTCCCAGCCCAGGGATTGAACCCATGTCTTATGTCTTCAGCATTGGCAGGCAGCTTCTTTATGTCACCAAAGTCATCTTTGGTGTATATTTAAACAAATTTTGTTAAATTTTCTATCTTTAGTAATAGGTTATGTTGTTATTGTTTGGTCGCTAAGTTGTGTCCAGCTCATTTGGGACCCTATGGACTGTAGCCTACCAGGCTTCTCTGTGCATAGGATTTCCCAGGCAAGAATACTAGAGTGGGTTGCCCTTTCCTTCTTCAGGGTATCTCCCCAACCCAAAGATCAAACCTGCATCTCCTGCTTGGCAGATGAATTCTTTACCACGAAGCCACCTGGGAAGCCCCAATAGGTTATATAAAATCCTATAAAATCCATAATATTGTCAATAGAATAAATGGGAGATTAAAATTTGAAACCAGAGTTCTGATTTGAGGTAGTGTATTTTCCTGGAAGATAAGTATTTGCCTTGGGTAGCTGAATCGATGCATTGTAGGAGATGGAACTGGTCTAAGTGCCAAATCTACTGTACGTGACATACTGGTTTCATTAGTCATTTCTTGCTTAAAAAGTAAAAACGTATATTTAAATGTATACATTTCTCATTCAGATCATCTTTGGTCAAGTCATCTCTCTTGTGTTTGGCAGACGTAATGGATACAGTCACAGGACCAAATGAGGAGTTGTTCACACCAATTTTGGGTTCTCCAGTGACGCCCCCTGGAATAACGGAGGAGGCACCCAGCACTTCCCCAGCACTTGCTGATCCTGAGGCGTCTTCTGAAAGAAGAACTGCAGCTCCATCCTTTAGCTATGTTAACACAGCTGCCTCCTATGGCCTGGACCAACTTGAATCTGAAGGTATCCATGCTTTGAAGGGGATCTTTTCTAGGACAGATACAGTGAGTCACTGAGCAAATGTTGTTTTTGAGAAAAGATCAAGGAGAAGTGTATTCAGTCTCTAGTGTCGATGAGGGGCCAGTAGACTGTGGCCCAGCCAAATCCAGGTTGACATCTATTTTTGTATGACAAGCTCAGATTG
The DNA here is from genome assembly GCF_003369695.1 of Bos indicus x Bos taurus. NCBI lineage: Eukaryota > Metazoa > Chordata > Mammalia > Artiodactyla > Bovidae > Bos > Bos indicus x Bos taurus. The sequence goes on along the minus strand of NC_040085.1, from coordinate 64,271,568 downwards.
ATCTTTACATTTCCAAGTGATTGGGGGAAAAAAAATCAAAACAAGAATAGTATTTCGTGAGACGTAAAAGTTTTTATAAAATCGAAGTTTCAGTGCTCCTAATTATAGCTTTGTTGGAATGCAGCCACATTTGTTCATTTGTGTGTTGTCTGTGGTTATTTATGTGCCAGCACAGCAGAACTGAGTAGTTGTGACAGAGACTAACTGCCCACGAAAAAATATTTATGGGATGGCCCTTGCCTGAAAAAACTCACTGACCCCTGCTCTCCATTAGTAACTCTCAATTATGGTTGAATGTTAGAATCACCTTGGGGAGTTTTTAAAGGATTCTAATACCCAAGTCCTTCTCCCAGTGATTCTGATTCAGTTGGGATGAGATCTGGCATCAACATTTCCAAGAGTTTCTTGAGATGATTTCTGTGTGCAAGCTGAGTTGAAAAACCTGGTTTAAATGGAAAACTTGAGTTTCCCCACTGGATTTTCTTGGGCAAAAATTTTAATGTGGATTGTATTTTTGTAACAGTGCTCTAGTGGTTAATGCTGGGTCATTCTCCCTTAATTATATCTCTGGGTTAGATGTTCCACTTTTTGGAGATGGGCAGTCTTCTCACCTCTTAAGGCTGAGAAATTCATGCCAAATTTTACTTTGCAAGACATTGGCTTTGAGCATGAAAAAGATGCTTGAGGTACAGCTGCACATCCACAAATGAGAAAACTGGAGATATAATGAAAGGTCGTTTAATTAATCAGCACTTTGGCAGGTGAACAGCTCCTGGCTAGATTGAAAAATGCCCAGTGATTTGTAAACTAATCTTGGAGATAGGTAAGCTCTTGGGCACTAAATTAGCCATGGGTTTGAAGCATTGAAGACATAGGGTGTGCTGTTATTTTATCTACTCTGTAAGAGGGAAGGTGGTTCAGCCAGGTTTTCAGCAGGCTCACAGTCTCTGTTGCAGACTTTCAGGGTAATGCTGGTAGTTCTCTGGCAGAGAAACATGACATTTTAAGAGGAATGTGAATTCTGTGGAGTGCTGGTTTAAGAAATGGATCAAAGCAAGCTCAGAGGCTAAGAGCTCTTGCTCTCCACATTAAGATCAGAACTTGGAATGTAGACTCACATTAGCTGTCTGCCCTCCTTGATGCCATCTGGAAAGACCAGGTTTCCCCAAATTAACCGGAGTTACAGATGACAGCTTTGCCAGCAGAGCTCACTGAATCAGAGGGAAAAAAATGGATTTGTGAATAATCCATACTTGTGAAACTGCAATAATTTTCTAAATTTAGTTGATGATGGAAGTTGTATTGAGATGTGTGAGAATTTTCTTAACTTGCCTGAGATGTCCTGGAGTTTTAGTGCTTTTCTTCTACACGATTCAGTTCCAGCTTCTTTTTGAGAATATATTTTGTCACTTTTGATCTAAGTTATGATCCTTGTCAAGGCTTTGAAAGACGTTTTGGTTTAAAAATATTCTTTCTGCTACATTGTTGGGCTTAAGACAAGATTTTGAATGAGCACACCTTTTCTCCTAAGTAAAAGGGAGTGCAGTTTTTATATTTAATTAGTATGTGTTAGTACTCTTGCCTGGAGAATCCCATGGACGTAGGAGCCTGGTGGGCTGCAGTCCATGGGGTCACGAAGAGTCGGACACGACTGAGGGACTTCACTTTCACTTTTCACTTTCATGCACTGGAGAAGGAAATGGCAACCCACTCCAGTGTTCTTGCCTGGAGAATCCCAGGGACAGGGGAGCCTGGTGGGCTGCCGTCTATGGGGTTGCACAGAATCGGGCACAACTGAAGTGACTTAGCAGCAGCAGCAGCAGTATGTGTTAATAATGTTGTTAGTTTTACGCTGGTCTGTCAAACCCTCTGAAAACAGAAGTGACTATACTTATTTAAATTGATAAATCAATAGATGCCTAGAGGCATTCATTTTCAATGCATGTTTTCCCACCTTGTCCAGGAATATAAGTGCAGCTTGAGGCTGTGACTGGGTGAAGAATTTTAATTTTTCCATAGCAATGGACCCAGGGGAGGATAGTTTATTTTTACCTAGAACAGGATCATGTGAGGTAAAGTTGTCTACCTTTCAAATTTGAATCTCTGTGATGTGTTGATCGGAGAAGGCAATGGCACCCCACTCTAGTACTCTTGCCTGGAAAATCCCATGGATGGAGGAGCCTGGTGGGCTGCAGTCCATGGGGTCGCTAAGAGTCAGACACAACTGAGCGACTTCACTTTCACTTTTTCACTTTCATGCATTGGAGAAGGAGATGGCAACCCACTCCAGTGTTCTTGCCTGGAGAATCCCAGGGACGGGTGAGCCTGGTGGGCTGCCATCTATGGGGTCGCACAGAGTCGGACACGACTGAAGTGACTTAGCAACAGCAGCAGCAGCATGGCCCAGATGAACCGAAAATTCGTTTCTGCTTGGTAGCCTGTCGTGTCTTTTCCTTTACATCACTACAACGTGATGACGAATGGTGTGTATCGTTTTCTAGGACCGCTGTAACAAAGTACCTCAAACTGGGTGATTTAAACAACAGACATTGTTCTTTTGCGGTTTTGGAGCCTCGAAACCTGAAATCAAGGTGTAGGCAGGACTCTGCTCCCTCCAAAGCCTCTGGATGGGGATCATCCTTGCCTCTTCCAGCTTCTGGTCCTTCAGGCATTACTTGGCTTGTGGCAGCAGAACTACAGCTTCTGCCTCCTCCTTCATATCTCCTTCCTTTGTGTTTCTATGGCCAAATTTCCCTTGTCTTATAAAGACATCAACCATTGGGTTAGGACTCGCTCTACTAATTACATCTTAACTTGATTACATCTGCCGGTACGCTATTTCCAAATAAGATCATATTCACAAGTGTTTGGATTAGAACTTAAACATATATTTGCACTGGGGGGTAGGGGTGGGGGCAGGTGCACAATTCAACATGTAATAGGAGGTCTGCTTCTGAGGAGTTTTCCAGTTGGCTCTGAAGACAGAACACTCCTTGAGAGGTATGCACTGGTAGACTGGGAATGTTTGGTGTGTTTCACATTTCTCAAGCATTGAAGAAAGCCTGCTTCTATAAGTGCATAGTGCCCTTTGCCTATTTCAATAAGTCTTTTATCTTGTCAGCAAAAATGCAGTTTGATTTTTGAAGGATAATGGTTTATCTTTACTTCTTTGTATTTTTTAAGGGAATAAATGCTTTCAGGATGATAAAAAATGCATTATACTTATCTCAGGCATAATTCTACCAGGGCTGTATTCAGCATCTTTGGACTATAAACATGACAAAGTGTTCTAACTTTTAATTCAAAATTGGATAATAGCAAAGCTTCCCAGGTGGTGCTAGTGGTAAAGAACACTCTTGCTAATGCAGGAGACTTAAGAGAGGCAGATTTGATCCCTGGGTCGGGAAAATCCCCTGGAGGAGGGCACGACAACCAGCTTCAGTATTCTTGCCTGGGTAATCCCACAGACAGAGGAGCCTGGAGGGCTATAGTCCATAGGGTCACAAAGAGTTCACAACTGAAGCAACTCAGCACACACAGTATACACACACACACACACACACACACACACGTGTGTGTATGTATATATATATATATATATATATATATATATATATAAACTAATTTTTGAACATGATCTCTGTTTAAGTTGATACCATTTTTTTGGTTGAATATTAATGTATTTCTCTGCTCCAAAATGGCAGATTAAAAATTTCTGATTGCTTATGAAAACCTACTTGGAATATTTTCATTTGGGTTAGCTGTTTTTAAAATATTTTGAGACTAATATCAAATTTCAATATTTCTTATCAGAAGAAATTCTACTTTATGTATTTGAGAAATCCAACTGAGGATATCTAAACAAATCAAACTTATTTTGTTGTTGTTCAGTCATTTAGGCGTGTCCGACTCTTTGCAGCCCCGTGGACTGCAGCACCCCAGGCCTCCCTGTGTTCACTGTGTCCCAGAGTTTGCTCAGACTCATGTCCATTGAGTCAATGATGCCATCCAGCCATCTCATCCTCTGTTACCCCTTTCTCTTCCTGCCCTCAATCTTTCCTAGCATCAGGGTCTTTCCTAGCTGACAATGAGTCGGCTCTTTGCATCAGGTGACCAAAGTATTGGAGCTTCGGCTTCAGCATCAGTCCTTACAACGAATATTCAGGGTTGATTTCCTTTAGGATTGACTAGTTTGATCTTCCTGCTCTCCTTGGAACCCTCAAGAGTCTTCACCAATACCACAGTTCAAAAGCATCAATTCTTTGATGCTCAGCCTTTTTCATGGCCCAGCTCTCACCACTATACATGACTACTGGAAAACTTAATTTTGGCCTTTCCTATATTTCCACAGAAGATGGAAATTCATCCGTGCTGTAAAACTGTAACAATAGTTCTGTAGGGTGGAAGATTGTGGCTTTAATAGTTCAATACTATTATGCATACCAGGTACTAGGTTTTAAGAACGTGTGAGAAATAAGAACAAAAACGAAGGTTTCTCAGATGTTGTGATTAAGGTATTGGTGGGCCTTCCTCACATCCCCAGCACTTCCTCCCATAATATCTGGAAGCCAATACCTGGGCTTTCCAGCTGGTGGGAAACTGCTTGGTGCTCCCCATGGTGCTGACGGGACAGACTTGGGAACATGGTGAATTTGCTTGGACTCTCCCAAGATGAGCCTCTTAGCTTATTGCTTTTCTGCAAGAGAAGAAATAATTCCCATTTCCTTATCTGTTTCAACACGCCTGTTTATTACTGAGTTTATAGAACAAACTCATAGTAATTGACGGAGAAGGCAATGACAACCCACTCCAGTACTCTTGCCTGGAAAATCCCATGGACAGAGGAGCCTGGTAGGCTGCAGTCCATGGGGTCACGAAGAGTCGGACATGACTGAGCGTCTTCACTTTCACTTTTCACTTTCGTGCATTGGAGAACGAAATGGCAACCCACTCCAGTGTTCTTGCCTGGAGAATCCCAGGAACAGGGGAGCCTGGTGGGCTGCCATCTATGGGGTTGCACAGAGTTGGATACGACTGAAGCGACTTAGCAGCAGCAGCAGCATAGTAACTGATGTGCTGGTGAATTATTCCCCCCTTTGTATGATGCATATTATATGTAAACACATGACATGTTACTTGAAAAAATATATATATATATAAAGAGGTTTTTAATTCTAGATTCCAATAGGAAAACCATGTTTAATTTTTTAATAACTTGATTAAAAAATGAGACCAAATACATCATTTAACTTCCATTTTCTCTTTCTGACAGCTTTTCCCTTGTTTTTCTAAGACCATTTTGACTATCCTAATATTTAGGTTTTGAAAGATTGTACTTTTGACATCTTTTCCCAGCGAGGCAGCGTGCATGGGGCAGAAGGCTGTCATTCTCTGTCACTTGTTGTTTGGTCTGTTTCAGTGACAATCCATTTTCCTCCCTTCGTGAATAGTTGTGTGTACACATCTGTGTGTGTATGTGTTTAATTTCATGGATGTTTTTTCCACAGTCCTCTGCGGGCATTTCCTATATATATGTATATATTTGCAGCACCTCTTAATTTCCTCTGCTGAAGTGATAGTGATATTATCTCTCCTTTCTTATCTGGAATTCTCAGTTATGCCTCATCCTAGGATTCTCTCTACAATAACATAGGAATTTCAATAACATAGGAATTCCAGGAGAAAGTCATGTTTGAAAAGCATGCCTTTGTTCAGATGACATATCTTTTGGCAATGTGGGGACCTCATAATTGGTACTGAAATCAAGATGCTTAGTTTCTTTCTTTTACTGGTAAATCAGAAATGAATGGGGAAAAGCATTCTTTAAGCAGCATTGTAGAGAAACCTCAGAGATATTTTTCTTTAATAGCTCCATTGAGGATTCTTAAGAGCTCATGTAATTTTTATGAGAGAAATATTTGCTCTTCACCTGCACTTTAATTCACAAAATCATTTTTTTTGGTCTTCCCAGTATGCACTTCTTTTCAGAGAATATTTTCTTATTATTTTCTCAATCCTCAAATAACTTTTCAATTCATAAGGCAGCTAGAATGGATGAATGAGAAAGTCAAGGAGGAGTCAAAGATCTCATCTCAAGGCCACATTTATGAAGCAAGTTTATGTGACTTATTTTGGGGAGCTGTTACATGGGTATAATATTAAAGATCCAGTGGAGTGTTGTAAATTTGAACTGTCCACTGTTACTTGTGATACTGTAGTATGAGGTTAAGGAGGTTCATACTGCTTTTCACTCTGATCATGTTAAGAATGAGTACAAATTTTGGCCTTTCTTCTTGAAAATGCTTTGGATTTAATTTTGCCTCAGTAACAGAGGCAATTTCAATCACTGATTACCTGTTATGATAAGTCACTTTGTTGGCTTGTCCTGAAATCATCATACATTCTCTGGCATTTATGATAGATCTCTGTTCTTAAGTACTTGTGTGTTCTGTAAGTTGCTGCTGCTGCTAAGTCACTTCAGTCATGTCCGACTCTGTGTGACCCCATAGACAGCAGCCCACCAGGCTCCCCCGTCCCTGGGATTCTCCAGGCAAGAACACTGGAGTGGATTGCCATTTCCTTACAGTAAATTACTCAGCACTCAGATTAGTCAACATATGTCTGCTCTTAATGTTCACATAGCCAGTGGTATTTCAGAAATAGTTAAAATCACAATATTATGATATGTTACCATAAAACTTTGCTACAAATTCTGCCGTTGAAGAAAGATAGCTAACATTCACTCTTAAGTTTTTTGGTATGCTTTCTTATCATAGGGCATTTATTTATTGATACAGTCACAATTAATTAAACATTGTTATAGAATTGATTCTTCCCATTTTTTTTGTATCTTTGTTGCTCAGCACTGGAAAGTTAGATTGCTTGGTAAAACTCATTCTTAGACACTTACGAAATTTCATATAATGGTTCGTGATGACAAAAGGATTTAGCTTTGTACATATTCAGAGGTTTTGTTTATTCATTCATTTATGTGTATACTTAAGTATTTGATGATTCAGATAATAAGTAGATTTTGTATAAATTTTAGTAGAAGATTTATGATAAATGCATAAATAACAGATACACAAGGTAGAAGATGGGAAAGGATCACAAAAAAATTACAGGGGGCTTCTCTGGTGGTTCAGTGGCTAAGACTCTGCACTCCCAATGCAGGGGGCCTGGGTTTGATCCCTGGTCAGAGAACTAGATCCTGCATGCAACTAGAGATCTCACATGCCACAATAAACATGGAAAATCCTGCTTGCTGCAACCAAGATCAGGTGCAGCCAAATAAACAAACAAAAAGCAACCAAACAACAAAAGCAACAAAACAATTATAGAGAAAGGACAGTGAAAGTTAGGAAAGAGAACTTAACCCTAGCTTAGAGAAATGCAAAGTTGCTATTTATGCTTGGGAGTCGTGTGTGTATGTGTTTGTGTGTGTATTTGTGTGTGTGTGTATGTATATGCTCATCATTCTTTTGATATTTATAGAAAAGTAAGTGGTAGGAGATCCAAAAGTATAGAGAACATTGTAAGAGGTGGTGAACTGTCTTTTATATATCACACATGCCACACTAGCATTCAGTTATTTTATGTGTATATGATCAAGCATATTTCTATAATTTTAGCTTGCTGGTTAAATGAATTCTTTCTTTTTTATTCTCCCAGTTTTATTGGCATATAACTGATATACAGCACTGTGAAAATATAAGGTGTACAGGATGATGACTTGACTTACATATACTGTGAAATGATTACCACAACAAATTTAGTGAACATCCACCATCTTATGTAGATAAAAAATAAAATGTTTTTATCCTTGTGATGAGAACTCTTGGGATTTACTCTTTTAAAAACTTTCGTATATATCATGTACTAAGTTTCTTCAATCATGTCCGCCTCTTTGTGATCCTATGTATTGGAGCCCTCCAGGCTCTTCTGTCCATGGAATTCTCCAGGCAAGAATATTGGAGTGGGTTGCCATTTCCTCCTCCACATATATACCATACGGCAGTGTTAATTACATTAATTATGTTGTACATTACATCCCTAGTCCTTACCTATCTATAACTGGCAGTTCGTATCTTTTGTCAGCCTTCCTTCAGCTTTTCCTCCTTTTATCTCCTGCCTCTGATAACCACAAATCTGATCTCTTTTTCTATGGGTTTGTTTTTAAAGTATAACTGACTGCCAACATTGTGTTAGTTCCTGGTACACAACATAGTGATTTGATATTTTTTATACATTTCAAAATTATCACCATGATAAGCCTAGTTATGTCACGATGCAAAAGATACTTTGTCATTATTGAGATGAATTATTTCTTAAGAATAGTTTTTAGAGGCAGCAACCAGGTACTCAGCCTCAGGCTAACAAATACCTGATTTATAGGAAACAGTGCCAGGTCTGTCCTGAGTAGGTTGTTCCGAGTTCTAGGTAAAAGGATTGGTTTTGAGTGTTTCATCTGGGCTCATACTCCAGGGTTGACAATCCTGTGAGAAGTGGTCCAAGCAGGGCTTTCCATATGTGGTGGTTTGTGCAGTTGTCGAAGCAAGCTTGTAGCTTGGGATGTGGAGATTTCAAAGACATTTTATATGTTTGCAGAAAATCAAGGTATTTTTAAAAGCATGATTTTTCAGTAAGAGGCTAGATGTAACTATCCTTTTTCTGATATAATCATTGAGAATTTTATTGCAGCAGAGTACGAATAATTATGAACTTTAACAATGTATAAAATAATATGAGCATATTACCAACTGCATTTATCAGGCTATATTCATAACCATGACCCTGTTTTGGCATCAGACTACTTATTAAAATGAATATATATCCCTAAAGGCAAAGATTAGAAGGAAAATAAAATGCATTGATTTGACTGGCCTTACAAGCTTTTAAAAATTGTTCACACTTGGAAATATTAAACATTTACATTGATTCTGCCTACATTTACCTACTTTTTTTCTCTTTTTAGCCATTCTTCCTTCTTTTAATTGTTTAATAACTCCAGAAAAAACATTCTGTGGAAACTTCTTCTACAAAAATGGTGTAAAGAGGGACTTCCCTGGCAGTCCAGGGAGTGTGGGTTCCATCCTTCATTGGGGAACTAAGATCCTGCACAGTGCATGGTGTGGCCAAAACAAACACACACACCCACAAACAGAAAACACTTTTAAACATTATAAAGAATCTTCATGGTTTTATCATGAGAAAGAGATTCTCCAGGTGGTTAGTGGTCCCCTCACTGCTCCCTCCGGGTTTTCTCAAGGTATCTGTTTCATATACTCTCTGCGTCCTCTTTCCTTTTAATACTCCAACTCGAGCATAGATGAAAACTCTCTCACTTGTTTCAGCTAAAATTAGTAGAAATTTAAAAGCTACTTAGCTCAAATCTAAGGGAACACAAAGCAAATAAACCAAGAAAATAAAAGAAACATAAAATGCATTAGTCTTACAGGGTACAAATTTCTCTCTGATCTTACCTTAGCTAAGGAGCTCCCAGGGCTCCCAGCCCTTGACTCATTCCATGCTCTGAGAGGGTTTTTAATATTTGGTACCCAAAGCTCTGGAACAGTTTTTCAGGCACCTTGCTATGCTTTCTGGCTTCACACCTCTTGACTTGTTTCCTATTCAGAGGGTACCTTCTCATTCTGTCTTCCCCATCCCTGCCCCCACGTGGAAGAGCCAAGACAAAGATGCAGATTTCCTCTAGAGCCGACCACCAAGTAGGGAATCCCCAGCCCCACTTAAATATCATCTGTCCTGCTTTCCAATATGAAGGAGACACCTTCTATCCCTAGGCAGTTGACAACCAGACAATCATCATAATTGACACTAAGTATATCCCACTCTTTAGAGGAAATCCCATCTCTGTTAAAAGCATGTCATGATTCATGTATGGGCAATATCACACTGTTCTCACTATACAAGAAATACACTTGTATAGGGTCGTTCTAAAACCAGCTTGAACATCTGGAACTTCACAGTTCACATATTGCTGAATCCTGGCTTGGAGAATTTTGAGCATTACTTTACTAGGCTGTGAGATGAGTGCAATTGTGCGGTAGTCTGAGCATTCTTTGGCATTGCCTTTCTTTGGGATTGGAATGGAAAACTGACCTTTTCCAGTCCTGTGGCCACTGCTGAGTTTTCCAAATTTGCCAGCATATTGAGTGCAACACTTTCCCAGCATCATCTTTCAGGATTTGAAATAGCTCAACTGGAATTCCATCACCTCCACTAGCTTTGTTCATAGTGATGCTTTCTAAGGCCCACTTGACTTCACATTCCAAGATGTCTGGCTCTAGGTGAGTGATCACACCATCGTGATTATCTTGGTCATGAAGATCTTTTTTGTACAGTTCTTCTGTGTATTGTTGCCACCTCTTCTTAATATCTTCTGCTTCTGTTAGGTCCATACCATTTCGATCCTTTATCGAGCCCATCTTTGCATGAAATGTTCCCTTGGTACCTCTAAATTTTCTCGAAGAGATCTCTAGTCTTTCCCATTCTGTTGTTTTCCTCTATTTCTTTGCCTTGATTGCTGAGGAAGGCTTTCTTATCTCTTCTTGCTATTCTTTGGAACTCTGCATTCAGATGCTTATATCTTTCCTTTTCTCCTTTGCTTTTTGCTTCTCTTCTTTTCACAGCTATTTGTAAGGCCTCCCCAGACAGTCATTTTGCTTTTTTGCATTTCTTTTCCATGGGGATGGTCTTGATCCCTGTCTCTTGTACAATGTCACGAACCTCCGTCCATAGTTCATGTCCGGGAGTTGGTGATGGACAGGAAGGCCTGGTGTGCTGCGATTCATGGGCTCGCAAAGAGTTGGACACGACTGAGCGACTGGACTGAACTGAACTGAGGGTCGTTCTGTCACATCCTATAGCAAATAATACTCGGTACGATGCTGCTCCGCAAACAGAGGGCTATGTTGGCTGCATCGGGTCTTTATTATGATGTAACGGCTTCTCGTGGAACATGGGCTTTTCTTGTTGCAGTGCTCAGGCTCTAAAGTGCACGGGTGCAGTAGTTGTGGTGCTCTGGCTCTCTAGTTGTGGCATGAGGGCTTAGTTGCCTCGCGGCACGTGGGATCTTAGTTCCCTGACCAGGAATCGAGCCTGCATTCCCTGCATTGCAAGGCGGATTCTTAACTGGACCTGAACCACCAGGGAAGCCCCTTAAATGAATCTTTAAGACCACTTTGAGAAGCCAAAGTGGAAGGGAGGGAAAAAATGCTAAGGGGAGAGGAGGGAGATCCTGATCTAGAAAAGTGAAAGTGAAAGTCGCTTAGTCATGTGTCTGACTCTGCCACCCCATGGACTGTAGCCCGCCAGGCTCCTCTGTCCATGGGATTCTCCAGGCAGAAATACTGGAGTGGGTTACCATGCCCTCTTCCAGGGGATCTTCTACACCCAGGGATTGAACCCACGTCTCCCGCTTCGCAGGTGAATTCTTTATTGTCTGAACCTAGAAACGTTATTGGAGTTAATTTGTTCAAAGATCATTTTCCCTCTTGGGCCACTCTCATTTGCCACCTGGGGGTGACAAAAGCATATAGATGGGTTTTCCTTAAAAAGTTGATATCATATTCATTTGAAGTGTATGCTGCTGCTAAGTCACTTCAGTCGTGTCCGACTCTGTGCGACCCCAGAGATGGCAGCCCACCAGGCTCCCCCATCCCTGGGATTCTCCAGACAAGAACACTGGAGTGGGTTGCCATTTCCTTCTCCAATGCATAAAAGTGAAAAGTGAAAGTGAAGTCGCTCAGTCGTGTCGACTCTTAGCGACCCCATGGACTGCAGCCTACCAGGCTCCTCCGTCCATGGGATTTTCCAGGCAAGAGTACTGGAGGGGGGTGCCATTGCCTTCTCCGAAGTGTATGCATACTATAAATTAATAAAAATTATATTGTAGTCCTTTGAAGGCATTATTTTGAAGAGGAAGATAATGAATTAGAGTTCTGTTCAATTTTTTTCAATCACCATATGTTGAGGGCTTATTTTGTGCAAGGCACAATGCTTGATCCTGTGGGTAGGACACAAAGAAGAGTAAGACAGAATCTCTGGTTTCAAGAAGGTAAATATACACAGGTATGATAAAACAAACACATTTCCACTAATTAATTTGTAAACCTCATTTTGAATTAGTTAAGTCATGTTTTTAAAGTTTGAAGGGAAATCTACTTTCATAGATATTTTTGCAAAATTAATAATCAACCTAACCAACCCATGATTTATCTTTTGAGTGTATGTGGATTATTTTTTAAAAAATATTTTTTATTTTTTTAAATTTTTGTTGCACTAGGTCTTCAGTGTTGCTTGCGGGCTTTCTCTAGTTGCAGAGAGCAGGAGCTACTCTTTCTTGCGGTGCACAGGCTTCTCATCGCAGTGGTTTCTTCTTGAAGCCAGGCTCTAGGTGCATGGGCTTCAGTAGTTCCAGCATGTGGACTTCGTAATTGTGGCTTGCTGGCTCTAGGGTTTGCAGACTTCAGTCGTCGTGGCACAGGGACTCCTTAGTTGTGGCTCTCGAGCCCTAGAGTGTGCAGGCTTCAGCAGTTCAGCACATGGGCTCAGAAGCGGTGGCACATGGGCTCAGTTGCTCTGCTGCATGTGGAGTCCTCCTGGACCAGCAATCAAACCCATGTCACCTACATTGGCAGGTGGATTCCCATCCCTGTGCCAAGCTCCTATGTGGATTATTATGCATAAGTTTTGTATATGTTTGCTTAATATTTCTTTACTAAATTACTGCAGAGAAAGGTTTTATTCTGGATGGCTCAGAATTTATGGATACAATAATATTAAAGCTTCTCTGTTTCTCTTTATAGCACCCTTGATAAGTAGAACAATATTGCTGTAGTCTCACTTTCCAAAGGGAAATACATAAGAGTCTGTCATCTGAATCCAAAGTGAGTTGTTTCTAGTGACTAGAAGCTAGATTTAAGAACTTACATAACTTGTTTCAGTGCTCTCTCTATTAAGATAACTCAATTTAATTAGGGGCAGGATCTATACAAGATAATAGAGAACACCAATTATATGGGGTCAAGGCTGAAAAGGGTTTATGTACTGACCAGAAAATGTGAGGTTAGTTATGTAGACTGATCTTTTTAGCTTGCTAACCAGATATAGGAGATGACATTATCAACAGCAGAATCCTCTACAGAAAGTAATGTTAAATTAAATAAGAAAATATTTAAACATCTTTATGAAATATGGGCTGAATCCAGAATATCTATCAAGGGGGTGTTTGAAGTGCACAAATTATCTTGTCTCAAACAAGATATAAAATTTTTTCATGTATGTACCTTTTAAATATTGTGAAAGTTAGAATGGAGGAAATTACTAATGATCATGTTCACTATTACAGAGTTAATAGAAAGTTTGAACTTTAGTAAAATGTTTTCAAGAAATTTGTATAGATTAATATGGGAGGTTTAAAAAAATCACTGTGAGGGGATTTTAAAAAGAGAATTAAAGCAATTAACAAACAGTTAAAGCAGAATGTTTAATAAGCAATAAAATTTGAGATTGTATGTAATTTAAAAATACACTGCAAATTACAGATGCTTTTATGAGTGAAATCTGGAATTTGAAAATGGTGTTTGAAAAGCCAATAAACTCTCATTTAACTTACTAGACCTACTTTAAATGTAGATGATATGGATACTTTTGGAAACTCACTCTGTGGATTTCAGTTTCTGATGAAGACTCTGACAGACCCAGCCATAGCAAAATGACTAGGTCTTTCATAAAACACACACTTTAGTACATTAATGACGTTGCAGTCAGAAAAAATCTTCAAGGATTGTACTTTTTAGCTCAGTCCATCCCAAAGTGAGCTGAAACCTAGCAAGTGAGCTGTAAGGAGTAAGCAAATTGGAAAGGGAAAGGCCTTCTAGGACAATAGTAATACTAGGAGTCAACATCTGGACTTGTAGCAGGAAGAGGAACCCAGGCTGAAATTCCCACATTAAGGCTGTGTCTTTAAGAGGGGAATAAAGCAGTTCCAGGTTTGTGTCACAGCCTGAATCCCTACAGAAGCAGAGGTAAATCTTCGCTGGAGAAGAGCATGCCCAGTTGAAATGCATTGTTTTCCCACAGATTAAATTCAAGCAAATGTAGTCTCATAATAAAAGATCAATAAACTGTCAAGGAAACAAACAGCCATGACTGAGAATCAGCAGAAAAGTGAAATAATTGATTGACCTACTCCTTATCCAGGACCTTAGGTACTAAAACAATCAGAACAGAGTGTGAAATAACCATGTATAAAAAGATTAAAAGAAAGAAAAGATGAAATCACAAAAATTGTCAATAATAAGAAACTGACAAAAATGACCCAGCAGATTTTTGTTAAAGGAATAAAGCATTTAGAAATAAAAATAAAATTGTTGGGAGAAAACCTTTGATAATTAAATGGTTAAATATGCAATAAGAGAGTTAGTGAATAGGAAGATCAGTTTAAAGATATTACAAACAGTATAGTACCAAGAGACAGCAAATGAGACAACAAGAGGGGAAAGCACAGAAAAAGTGGGACACATAGAGGAACGAATTCAAATATGTCAATAATGACAATAAATACAAGGGAACTAAATATGGTGTTCAGTTCAGTTCAGTCGTTTAGTCGTGTCTGACTCTTTGCGATCCCATGAATCGCAGCACGCCAGGCCTCCCTGTCCATCACCAACTCCCGGAGTTCACTCAGACTCATGTCCATTGAGTCGGTGATACCATCCAGCCATCTCATCCTCTGTTGTCCCCTTCTCCTCCTGCCCCCAATCCCTCCCAGCATCAGAGTCTTTTCCAATGAGTCAACTCTTCACATGAGGTGGCCAAAGTACTGGAGTTTCAGCTTTAGCATCATTCCTTCCAAAGAATACCCAGGACTGATCTCCTTTAGGATGGACTGGTTGGATCTCTTTGCAGTCCAAGGGACTCTCAAGAGTCTTCTCCAACACCACAGTTCAAAAGCATCAGTTCTTTGGCGCTCAGCCTTCTTCACAGTCCAACTCTCACATCCATACATGACCACAGGAAAAACCATAGCCTTGACTAGACGAACCTTTGTTGGCAAAGTAATGTCTCTGCTTTTGAATGTGCTATCTAGGTTGGTCATAACTTTCCTTCCAAGGAGTAAGCGTCTTTTAATTTCATGGCTGAAGTCACCATCTGCTGTGATTTTGGAGCTCATAAAAATAAAGTCTGACACTGTTTCTACTGTTTCCCCATCTATTTCCCATGAAGTGATGGGACCGGATGCCATGATCTTAGTTTTCTGAATGTTGAGCTTTAAGCCAAGTTTTTCACTCTCCTCTTTCACTTTCATTAAGAGGCTTTTTAGTTCATCTTCACTTTCTGCCATAAGGGCGGTGTCATCTGCATATCTGAGGTTATTGATATTTCTCCCGGCAATCTTGATTCCAGCTTATGTTTCTTCCAGTCCAGCGTTTCTCATGATGTACTCTGCATATAAGTTAAATAAACAGGGTGGTCATAACTTTCCTTTCAAGGAGTAAGCGTCTTTTAATTTCATAGCTGTAATCACAGTTAGCTGTGGGATTTTTGTAGATGTCTTTTATCAGGTTGAGAAAGTTTCTGCCTTTTCCTAGTTTGCTGAGACTTCTGTTTTTGTTTGTTTGTTTGTTTTTGGTCATTAATGGATATTGGATTTTATCAAGTGCTTTTTCTGAATCTGTGTTTCTGTACCTATTGAGTTGATGATATGGTTTTTCTATTAATATGCTGAGTTATACTGATTGATTTTTGAATGCTAAGACAACTTTGTATTTTGGGGATAAGCCCAACTGTATCATCCTTTTAACCTGTTGGTTTCAAACAGATTAGTTTTGTTCGAACAGATTAGATTAGTTTGAAAACTCAAAAAGTTTTCGAACAAAATAAAATTTAAGACAAAATGCATGACATAAAAAAATACTGTACTAAACTATTAGAGAATATACAGTACCTTAAAGCACACAGTAAATATTTACAGAAACTGATCATGTGCTAGACCATAAAGCCATCTTGACAAATTTCAAGAATTGATACCATGCCGGCCAATTCTCTGATGTCTGCTCAATTTAGACATTTAAAATAAAAAGATAAATTGTCCCATACCTTTGAAAATTAAAAAAAATACTTCTAAATAATTTATGTATCATTTTGCAACCCCATGGACTATAGCCTGCCAGGCTCCTCTGTCCATGGGATTTTTCCAGGCAGGAGTGCTGGAGTGGGTTGCCATTGCCTTCTCTAGGGGATCTTCCTGACCCAGGGATTGAACCTGGGTCTCCCGCATTGCAGGCAGATGCTTTACCCTCTGAGCTACCAGGGAAGCCCATAGTATAAAATAAGAGTAATTAAAAATGAATCCTAGTGAAATATTCTTTCAAAACTTGTAAGATAAAGATAAATGGATACTTAAAGGGAATGGCAACCCACTCCAGTATTCTTTTTTTTTTTTTTAATCTATTTATTTATTTGGCTGCCCTGAGTCTGAGTTGTGGAATGTGTACTCTTAATTGCGGCGTGTGGGATCTAGTTCCCTGGCCAGGGATTGAACACAGGCCCCTTGCAGTGTCTTGGCCACTGGACCACCAGGGAAGTCACGCACTCCAGTATTCTTGCCTGGATAATCCCATGGACAGAGGAGCCTGGCAGGCTACGGACCATGGGGTCGCAAAGAGTCAGACACAACTGAAATGGTTTCTCATAGCACATTTAACCTTTAAAGCTTCTATTAGAAAAGAAGAAAGTCTGAGAATTAATGTCCCAGGCAGCCTCCACTTTAAGCTATAAAAACAAAAGAACCCCAAAGAAAACAGAAGGAATGAAGTAATAAAAGTAAGATTTCATTATCTTACTTTTCCATTTCACTGATCCATGACGGCTTGACTAAGATTTTGTAAAATTTGTATGGAAGAACAAGAGTTCAGGAAATAATTCCCAGTCAGTGCACTGCTAAAGAAAAGGATTAGAGGCGAGGGACACTTGCTCTATCAGATATTAGGACTTATAAAACTCTTACTATATATATTTAGGCAACGTGGTCATGGACAAGGATAATTAAAATAACTAGTGGAACAGAATAGAGAGCATAGAAACAGACACAGTTCTATAGGGGTTCTTGATGTAGGAGAGAGATGGTTTTACAGAGCAGTGGGGAAAGCATTTATTTTTCCCCACAAAAGTTCTGGGACAATTGGTTGTCCATATAGAAAAAATTAAATCAGAGTGAACATAACCTGATATACAGAAACTGATTCCATATGGTCTAAAACTGATGTGAAACATGAAATTCAAACACTTGAGAAAAATTATAGAATATTTCACTCCCTAATGGTACACAAGGATTTTTTGAAGTCATGACACAAAAACTGCTCACCACAGGAAAATGTTGATAAATTCAGCTGAAACTGAAAACTTTTATAAGAAGTTAACTAGAAAGGCAGTGAATGTACAACTTCTAAAACTGGGGAAGGTTGGGAATTCCCTGGTGGTCCGATGGTTAAGGCGCTGGTCTTTCACTGCTGTGAGTATGGGTTCAGTCTCTGGCGGAGGAACTAAGATCCCACAAGCCACGTGGCCAAAACAACAACAAAAAACTAGGGTAGGTGTTTGTAATACATATAATTTTGTAATACATGTAACTGATAAAGGATTGTGTCTAGAGTAGTGAGAACTCCAAAAAAATCAATAGGGAAATGACAGACAACCCAAAAGAAGAAGGAGCAAACATGATTAGACAGAGATACACAAACATGATCAAATATACAACCTCAGAAATAATTTAATTACAAAAATGCAAATTACCTCCACAGTGACATACCATTTTATATACACTGGATTTAAAAAAAAAGTGTGACAATAACAAAAGTTGGTGAGGATGTGGAGCTAAGGAAATATATCTAGACATTATTTAGAATGTTGAACACTTCTATTCCTTTGACCGAGCAAGTTTACTTTTAGGAACATGCCCTAAGGAAACCTTTGAATAGATCTATTACAGATCATATATGAATGTTTGTAACAGTACTATGCATAACAGCAAAAAATTGGCAACAACTAAATAACTCAAAAGTTTGTTCACATATGCTAAATAAATAGTACTAAGTTGCTTCAGTCGTGTCCGACTCTGTGTGACCCCATAGACGGCAGCCTGCCAGGCTTCCTCTGTCCCTGGGATTCTCCAGGAAAGAATACTGGAGTGGGTTGCCATTTCCTTCTCCAGTGCATGCATGCATGCTAAGTCACTTCAGTCGTGTCCAACTCTCTGCGACCCTATGGACAGCAGCCCACCAGGCTCCTCTGTCCATGGGATTCTCTAGGCAAGAATACTGGAGTGGGTTGCCATTTCCTCTCCAATAAATAGTGACATGCTTGCAAAATGGAATACCATAAATTGGTGAAATTTACAAACTGGTATTTTGTTAGATGTGTGAAACTTAAAATCATAATTTTGAGTGGAAAAAGATCCTGAAATAAAACATTCAGTAATTTTTTTCTCCATTACATCCTTCTTGTTGTTTTTCTAAAACATTTTAAAAAATTGAAGTATAATTGATTTACAGTATTTCATGTGTATGGCAAAGTAATTCATCATTCAGTAATTTTTTAATGACATTCAGGGGAAGTAGGTGGTTAAGATGATAGAGGAATATGCAAACAGATGCCAAAGTATTAGTAATATTCCAGTTTTTTTTAGCTGAATGTGAGTTCTCTGGGATTTATTTCATTATTAAGCTTAACAGTATAAATATGATATATATTCTCTTGTATATATCTAATATTACATGATAAAAATATGAAAACAGTTGGCAGAAATGCTTAAGTTTTAAAGAAGTTTTAAGGAATGTAATGAAATTCTATAACATCTAAATCAGCTTAACATTGAGAGCTGCTGAATTTTGTGGTCATTGTTTCAGTAGTTTCTAGGGTTCTTCAACCCCTTCCAATCCCAGGGAGCCATCTGCTGGAGAATGGCTTCAACTCCTTAAAATGAGATTCATTTTCTTTTCTGACTTTTCAGTTTTGCACCCAATTTGATGCCCAAATTAAAAATAAATTGGAGGCAGGTGCAAGCCCACAAGACGGCTGGAGTGGGCCGTCTGTGGCAGGCGGCATTGGCCCTGCTCCTTCCGGCCCACGCCTGCCCGCCAGGGAGCTGTCAGCTCACAAGAAGATTGTTGATCATTATGAAAATCCCCGAAACGTGGGGTCCCTTGACAAGACATCTAAAAATGTTGTGACTGCATTGGTGGGGGCTTCAGCATGTAGTGATGTCATGAAATCACAGATTCAAGTGGATGAAAAGGGGAAGATCGTGGACGCCAGGTTTAAAACATCTGGCTGTGGTTCTGCCATTGCCTCCAGCTTGTTAGCTGGAGGGGTAAAGGGGAAGACGATGGAGGAAGCCTTGACCATCAAAAACAAAGATATCGCCAAGGAGCTGTGCCTCCCGCCTGTGCAACTGCACTGCTCCGTGCTGGCCGAAGACGCCAAGGCCACCTTGGCTGATTACAAACCGAAAACAGAAGAGACCAAGAAGAAATGAGCCCCGGTGATGCCTTGAAGGTCCCACAGGCTGCCAGCCCCTCAGCCATGCAGACACATAGGTGTTGAGAAGCCCTTGCACTACAGTAAGTGAACTCTGAGATCCGTACATTTGCCGCGCACGTTGTGACTCTAACTCAAGCAAAATACACAGCCTAGTTCTGAACCCTCTGGTTTCTTGCAACTCACTTTCATCGCCTTAACCTCTCGTGTGTCTATTTCGATTTATGTGTATGACCCCAAAACTGAAATCAGTAGTGAAATCTCTATTGATTGGGTAGTCATGAAGTGCACAATATCTAATTTTATCTGAATCTTTGGGGGGAAGATTACCAGTAGAAGGCCTTGGTAAGATTATTTGGTAGGACCAAATAATAAGTATTATACAAGTATTTATGTACAAGTATTATACATAAAACAGATTTTGCATCTATATAATAAATAAAGGAGTATTGTGAGACTAAATAAATAAATTGGAAAACAAAAATAAAATGGAAAATTAAAGCAGTACCATCCCTAGAGCTTTATTTACTCTATGTGTAGAAACCATTCTGCTACAGTGGCTTTTGATTATATTGTATAGGGGCTCCCAGGAAAACACATGGCAACAAACATTTCTTCTTTTAAAAGTCTGGCACTGGAATCTGTCAGAGCCATTCTTTTATGGGGGAAATGGGAGAAAGACTCATATGCTAAGCGTCCACCCAGAGAATTCACCGTTTCTTTTCATTGTATCCTTCATCTTCACATGCCCTAATCTATGTGGCTTAGTTTTGATTATAAACTTTGTAAAGAGAAAGAGAAGTTTGACTCTTAAACCTAGTGAATAAATAGGCAAAAGATAAGGATTCAAATTAATCACTGCTGTTCCAAAGAGTTTTAGTTGCTCAGTTGTCTCTGACTCTTTGTGACCCCATGGACTGTAACCCACCAGGCTCCTCTGTCCATGAAATTCTCCAGGCAAGAATACTGGAGTGGGTTGCCATTCCCTTCTCCAGGGGATCTTCTCAACTTTGGGTACCAGATGCGAGGAGCCAACTCATTAGAAAAGACCTTGATTCTGGGAAAGATTGAAGGCAAAAGGAGAAAAGGATGACAAAGGATCAGACAGTTAGATAGCATCACCATCTCAATGAACATGAATTTGAGCAGACTCTGGGAGATAATGAAGAAGAGGGAAGCCTGGTGTGTTGCAGTCCATGGGGTTGCAAAGAGTTGGATGTGACTTAGCAACTGAAAAATAAACAACAATTGCAAAGAGACAGAAAGTTCAGGTAGGAGCCTATTACTGTAAGTCAAGGATAGCCAGGTCATGTTGGGGAACAAGTGTTACTGGTGGGGTTCTTCCTACTCCTATTATTGGGATGACAAATTCTCAACCAAGGGTTCCCCTTGGACTCATCAATAATACTCTGGAAATGCTAGCTATGTCTCTGTCTTCTAGAGCTGTAAAACTGTCTAAATGGTGATACAAATAGAATGAGAGAAATGGAGCATCTTTGGTGGGAACTGCTTATTGAATGGCAACTGGACTTTGCAGTAGAATCAGATTACTCAGGCCAGGACCACAAGACAAACTTTCTCCAATATCTTCTATTGATTTTGTTGGGGGAATCATGGCCCTGGCCCTGAAAGGAATGAAAACTTTTAGTTTTGGTAACCAGAGGTGGAAATGTTTACAATAAATAAAGAAAAGAGGCCTGACCTAGAGAGTCAAAAATCTGGGGTCTCACAAACTTGTTTGAGGCTCTGCTGTGATATTTGAACACCCAAGGCAGTATATCACCAGTAAAGTAGACTGTAAGTAATACAGAATTTATAAAACTTGCTCTGCTTAGTCAAGTATGTATATTTGGAGGATAATGTCTGCACAGGCTTCTCACTGCAGTGGCTTCTCTTGTGGAGCATGGGCTCTAGGGCTCACAGACTTCAGTACTTGTGGCTCCTGGACTCTAGAGCACAGAATCAATAGTGGTGGCTCACAGGTTTAGCTGCTCCCTGGTATATGGGATCTTCCCAGACGAGGGATCAAACCTGCGTCTCCTATGGTAGGCAGATTCTTTACCAGTGAGACACTAGGGAAGCCCTGAGCAATGCTGCTTTCTACAGGTTCTTTTTGTTTGTTTGTTTGTTTTTGGTGCTACCTTTAGATAGAATAATTGTGTGTGTATGTTTTACGTTGATCCACATGCTTCTTTGGGATTCAGATAAATGAAAATAAAATTTGGGGTTTATTTTAACAAAATTACAGAATCCAGAAAGCATTACCCTATGGCCATTAACATATAACCTGATAGTGTTATTTGAATGAGTTCTTCATTTAGTTTCAGTTCTTGAAATCAGAGATTTTGTTATTGTTTCTGGCACAGTTTGCTGAATGCTTATTTCATTTTGTTGTCCTTTGTTTTCAGAAGTGTTCATGACATCATTATTTCTCTTGGGTGCATCTATTGAAAGACTGGGCTAAATACAGATGAGTTTTTCTTCAGTTTTTATGAGTGAAAGATGAATGCATACAACTCTGGGTTATTTTGTACCTGTCCATTTGATATGTTGCTTTTGTGCTTATTGCAGGATTACTCGGAGGAGTGTGTTACCCATTGCTTATTATTACTCTGTGTTTCCTTAGATCCAGCCAGTTGTTAAAAGCATAGACCTAGTTAACTGACTAAGCATTCACCCATCCATCCATCCATTCAAAAAAGATTGAGTCGTGACTTCTGCCAGGCACTGGGTTAGTCATTGGTGATACAACAGAGGACAAGATTATCTTTCCTTTATTCAATGGTTTCCCACCTTTTGGGGTCAAGCTGCTATAAAATACATTATTTTGCTAATATTAGAAAGGTGATCATACCTTTTTGTTACTGATCTGTAATAGTAGTCAACGGTCCACTGAAAATCGTGGCAGGGTACAGATGATATACTACTAAAGATGTTTAACAGCTAGAGAATGAATGTAACCTTCTAAAAATAAGAAAATTCCCTGGCAGAAATCGATAACGAGGGAATAAGGCTAGACTGAAGGAGAACTCATACAGTTCATACGGTTCACAGGGTTCTCAAGGCAAGAATACTGAAGTGGTTTGCCATTCCCTTCTCCAGTGGAGATCCAGTAAATCCTAAAGGAAATCAGTCCTGAATATTCACTGGACGGACTGATGTTGAAGCTGAAACTCCAATACTTTGGCCACCTGATGCATAGAGCTTACTCATTTGAAAAGACCTTGATGCTGGAAAGATTGAAGGCAGGAGGAGAAGGGGATGAGATGGTTGGGTAGCATCACCAACTCAGTGGACATGAGTTTGAGTAAGCTCCAAGAGTTGGTGATGGACAGGGAGGCCTGGTGTGCTGCAGTCCATGGGGTCACAAAGAGTTGGACATGACTGAACAACTGAACTGAACTGAACTGAAGGAGGACTCTCACTCCTGTAAGGCTTGTATTCCTCTTCTTTTCTCTACACAGTCTCTGACACTTTCTTTTCTATCGCTATGTCCTCAGATATACTCAGGTATTAAAAGTGAAACCTTATAAACTTCTTTGTGTTGAAGGTCAGGGTTGGTGATAAAAGAAGAAGACTTTTTTCTTTCATCCCACACATCAATCAGGGCCCTTCCTTTTCTGATGATGTAAAAATTATATACTACTCAATCTGGTGTTTCTGAAGAAAGTGCTCCTTGGTTTTATCATCTGACTTGGAGTTATATGTCTCATGTCAGGCATTTCAGGTGGGGGAGGAGAAAGAAGACTTTACCAGGGTGGGTGAGTACGGGAGAGATCGAGATACCTTGACCTAAGCAAGGTCCTCTCAATTGTGTTGTGAAGGCCGCAACCGTGGCCTAGATTTGCATAGATGCAGCTCTCTTTTCAGGATACAAAAGGATGGAGGAAGATAACTTTTGAGGTTCCTTTCATTATTTTTATAGCTCTGTAGTCCTCTTCCCACAGCTTTATTGATGTATAATTGACAAACTGTAGGATATTTAATGTGTACACCATGGTGATTTGGTATACACATACATTGTGAAAGAATTTCCACCATGAGATTAACACATTCATCATCTCACATGTTTACCTTTTTAATTTTTGGTGAGAACATTTTAAGTTCTCTTCTCATAGCAAATTTCAGTTGTACAATATGGTGTTATCAGCTGTAGTGACCATGTTATACATTAGGTCCTCAAACTTTATTCATCTTATAACTGAAAGTTTGTATCCTTTTACCAATTCTTCCTCTTTTTACCTCCATTCATAGACCCTGTCAATCACTTTTCTAGTCTTTGTTTCTATGAATTAGACTTTTAATTCCACATATAAGTGATACCATGTGGTATTTGTCTTTCTCTGACTTATTTCACTTAGCGTAATGTCCTCCAGGTTTATCTATGTTACAAGTGACAGGATTTCTTTTTTTTTTGAAGGCTTAAATAATATTCCACATATATACATACACACACATACCTGCAGGTATAATATAAATTGCATAATATGAATAGTATCCCATGTATATAAATATTTAATAATATATACCACATCTTTATGCATTCATCCATTGACCAGTACTTAGGTTGTTTCCATACTGTAGCTATTGTGGATAATGCTGCTCTGAACTTGGAAGGGCAGAGATCTGTTTGGGTTTAAGGTTTCATTTCCTTTGGATATATACCCAGAAGTGGGATTTCTTTTGTGTGAAAGTATTAGTCACTCAGTTGTGTTCGACTCTTAGTGACCCTTTGGACTGGGGTCCACCAGGCTCCTCTGTCTATGGAATTCTCCAGGCAAGAATACTAGAGCGGTTAGCCATTCCCTTCTCTGGGGGATCTTTGCAACCCAGGGATTGAACTCGGGTCTCTCACATTGCAGGCAGATTCCTTATCGTCTAAGTCACCAGGGAAGCCCCTGGGATCATATAGTTAGCTCTTTTTTAGATAACGAATGAAAACCTACTGTATAGCAGAGAACTCCATTCTATACCTAACTCTATACCTAAATGGGAAGGAAATCCAAAAAGAGGAAATGTATGTATATGTATGGGCTTAATAACCCAGATCTGAAGTTATTGATATTTCTCCTGGCAGTCTTGATTCTAGCTTGTGCTGCATCCAGCCCGGCATTTCTCATGATGTCCTCTGCGTATAAGTTAAATAAACATGGTGACAGTATACAGCCTTGATGAACTCCTTTTCCTATTTGAAACCAGTCTGTGGTTCCATGTCCAGTTCTAACTGTTGCTTCCTGACCTGCATACACATTTCTCAGGAGGCAGGTCAGGTGGTCTGGTATTCCCATCTCTTTCAGAATTTCCCACAGTTTGTTGTGATCCACACAATCAAAGGCTTTGGCATAGTCAATAAAGCAGAAGTAGATGTTTTTCTGGAACTCTCTTGCTTTTTTGATGATCCAGTGGATGTTGGAGGTTTGATCTCTGGTTCCTCTGCCTTTTCTAAATCCATCTTGAACACCTGGAAATTCATGATTCACTTACTGTCTACGCCTGGCTTGGAGAATTTTGAGCATTACTTTGCTAACGTGTGAGATGAGTGCAATTGTGCGGTAGTTTGAGCATTTTTTGGCATTGCCTTTCTTTGGGATTGGAATGAAAATGGACCTTTTCCAGTCCTGTGGCCACTGCTGAGTTTTCCATATTTGCTGGCATATTGAGTGCAGCACTTTCACAGCGTCATCTTTCAGGATGTGAAATAGCTCCACTGGAATTCCATCACCTCCACTAGCTTTGTTTGTAGTGATGCTTCCTAAGACCCACTTGACTTCACATTCCAGGATGTCTGGCTCTAGGTGAGTGATCACATCATCGTGATTATCTGGGTCATGAAGATCTTTTTTTGTATAGTTCTTCTGTGTATTCTTGCCACCTCTTCTTAATATCTTCTGCTTCTGTTAGTTCCATACCATTTCTGTCCTTTATTGTGCCCATCTTTGCATGAAATGTGCCCTTGATATCTCTAATTTTCTTGAAGAGATCTCTAGTCTATTGTTTTCCTTTATTTTGTTGCATTGATCACTGAGGAAGGCTTTCTTATCTCTCCTTGCTATTCTTTGGAACTCTGTATTCGAATGGGTATGTCTTTCCTTTTCTCCTTTGCCTTTCGCTTCTCTTCTTTTCACAAGTATTTGTAAGGCCTCCTCAGACAACTGTTTTGCCTTTTTGCATTTCTTTTTCTTGGGGACGGTCTTGATCCCTGCCTCCTGTACAATGTCATGAACCTCCATCCATAGTTCTTCAGGCACTCTGTCTATCAGATCTAATCCCTTGAATCTATTTCTCACTTCCACTGTATAATCATAAGGGATTTGACTTAGGTCATACCTGAATCATCTAATGATTTTCCCTTTCCCTAACCTGCATCCCTATGCAGATGACACCACCCTTATGGCAGAAAGCAAAGAAGAACTAAAGAGCATCTTGATGAAAGCAAAAGAGGAGAGTGAAAAAGTTGGTTTAAAACTCAACATTCAGAAAACTAAGATCATGGCATTTGGTCCCAACACTTCATGGCAAATGGTGGGGAAGCAACGGAAACAGTGACAGACTTTATTTTTTTGGACTCCAAAATAACTGCAGATGGTGACTGCAGCCATGCAATTAAAAGACAGTTGCTCCTTGGATGAAAGGTTATGACCAACTTAGACAGCATATTAAAAAGCAGAGACATTACTTTGCCACAAAGGTCCATCTAGTGAAAGCTATGCGTTTTCCAGTAGTCATGTATGGATGTGAGAGTTGGACTATAAGGAAAGCTGAGCGCTGAAGAATTGATGCTTTTGAACTGTGGTGTTGGAGAAGACTCTTGAGAGTCCCTTGGACTGCAAGGAGATCCAACCAGTCCATCCTAAAGGTAATTAGTCCTGTATATTTATTGGAAGGACTGATGCTGAAGCTGAAACTCCAATACTTTGGCCACCTGATGCGAAGAACTGACTCATTGGAAAAGACCCTGATGCTGGGAAAGATTGACGGTGGGAGGAAAAGGGGATGACAGAGGATGAGATGGTTGGATGGCATCACCGACTCAATGGACATGAGTTTGAATAAACTCCAGGAGTTGGTGATGGACAGGAAGGCCTAGTATGTTGCAGTTCTTGGGGTTGCAAAGAATAGGACACAAATGAGTGACTGAATTGAACTGAACTAAATGACCCAGATAACCATGATGGTGTGGTCACTCACCTAGAACCAGCAGTCCTGGAGCATGAAGTCAAGTGGGCCTTAGGAAGCATTACTATGAAAAAAGCTAGTAGTGGTGATGGAATTCCAGCTGAGCTATTTCAAATGCCAAAAGATGATGCTGTTAAAGTGGTGCACTCAATATGCCGGCAAACTCAGCAGTGGACTGGTAAAGGTCAGTTTTCATTGCAGCCCCAAAGAAGGACAGTGCCAAAGAATGTTCAAATACAATTGTGCTCATTTCACATGCTAGCAAGTTAATGCTCAAAATCCTTCAAGCTAGGCTTCAACTATCTGTGAACCAAGAACTTCCAGATATACAAGCTGGATTTAGAAAAGGCAGAGGAACAAGAGATCAAATTGCCTACATCCATTGGATCATAGAAAAAACAAGAGAATTCCAGAAAAAAATCTACTTCTACTTCATTGGCTGTGCTAAAACTTTTGACTGTGTGGATTACAACAAACTGTGGAAAATTCTCAAACAGTTGGTAATACCAGACCATTTTACCTGCCTCCTGAGAAGCTTGTATGCAGGTGAAGAAGCAACAGTTAGAACTGGATATGGAACAATGGACTGGTTCAAAATTGGGAAAGGAGTACGTCAAAGCTGTATATTGTCACCCTGCTTATTTAAGTTATATGCAGAGTACATTGTGGGCTGGATGAAGCACAAGCTGGAATCAAGGTTGCCAGGTGAAATATCGATAACCTCAGATATGCAGATGACACCACTCTAATGGCAGAGAGTGAAGAGGAACTAAAGAGCCTCTTGGTGAAAGTGAAAGAGGAGAGTGAAATAGTTGGCTTAAAACTCAACATTCAGAAAACTAAGATCATGGCATCCAGGCCCATCACTTCATTGCAAATAGATGGGGAAACAATGGAAACAGTGACAGACTTCAGTTTCTTGGGCTCTAAAATTACTGCAGTGACTGCAGCCATGAAATGAAAAGACGCTTGCTCCTTGGAAGAAAAGCTACAAGAAACCTAGACAGTATATTTAAAAGCAGAGACATCACTTTGCAGATAAAAGTCCTTATAGTCAAAACTATGGTTTTTCCAGTAGTCATGTACGTATGTGATAGTTGGACCATAAAGAAGGCTGAGGGCTGAAGAACTGATACTTTTGAATTGTCGTGCTGGAGAAGACTTTTGAAATCACTTGGAAGCATGGAGATCAAACAAGTCAATCCTAGAGGAAATCAACCCTGAATATTCACTGGAAGGACTGATTCTGAAGCTGAAGCTCCAAAAGTTTGGCCACCTGATGCAAAGAGCCAACTCATTGGAAAAGACCCTGATGCTGGGAAAGACTGAGGGCAAGAAAAGAGGAGGAGAAGACAGAGGATGAAATTGTTGGATGGCATCACCAACTCAACGGACATGAGTTTGAGCAAAGTCTGGGTGATAGTGAAGGACAGGGAAGCCTTGTGTGCAGCATTCCATGGGCTCACAAAGCATCAACATGACTGAGCAACTGAACAACAACCACCTGGCTTCCCAGGTGGCTCTAGTAATCAAGAACTTGCTTGACAATGCAGGAGACATAAGAGATGTAGGTTTGATCCCTGGATTGGGAAGATCCCCTGGTGATGGGCATGGCAACCCACTCCTGTTTTCTTGCCTGGAGAATCCTACAGACAGAGGGTCTTAACGGGCTACAGTCCATAGCGTTGCAAAGAGTCAGACACGACTGAAGTAACTTAGTATGCATGCATGTATATGTATGGCTGATTCACTTGGTCATACAGCAGGAACTGACATAGCAGTGTGAAGGAACTATACTCCAATTAAAAAAAATAATAATGATAAAATTAAAAAGAGCTAACCAGCTCTGGTTAGCTGGCTATTTTTAATTTACAGTATAGTTACTTTGCACTGCTATGTCAGTTCCTTCTGTATAGCAAAGTGAATCAGCCATGTGTATACCTTTATCCTGTTTTTTTTGGATTTCCTTTCCATTTAGGTTAACACAGAGCACCAGGGAGAGTTCTCTGTGCTATATAGTAGATTTTCATTAGTTATCTATTTTATACATTGTAGTCTATATATCAGAGAAGGCAATGGCACCCCACTCCAGTACTCTTGCCTGGAAAATCCCATGGATGGAGGAGCCTGGTGGGCTGCAGTCCGTGGAGTCACTAGGAGTTGGACATGACTAAGCGACTTCACTTTCACTTTTCACTTTTATGCATTGGAGAAGGAAATGGCAACCCACTCCAGTGTTCTTGCCTGGAGAATCCCAGGGATGGGGGAGCCTGGTGGGCTGCCGTCTACGGGGTCGCACAGAGTCGGACACGACTGAAGTGACTTAGCAGCAGCAGCAGCAGTGTGTATATGCTGTCTTCCATGATGGCTTAGACGGTAAAGAACACGCCTGCAATGCTGGAGACCCGGGTTTGATCCCTGGGTTGGGAAGATGCCCTGGAGAAGGGGATGGCAACCCTCTCCAGTATTCTTGCCTGAGAAATCTCATAGACAGAGGAGCCCGGTGGGCCATATTACATGGGGTCACAAAGAGTTGGACACGACTGTGTGACTAACACTACATTTCCATAGTGTGTGTATGTGTCAGTCTCTGCCTCCCAATTCATTCCACCCACCCCGTTCTACTTGGTATCGTGCCCTCTCTGTTTGTGTCTCTGTTTCTGCTTTGCAAATAATACCATCTATACCATTTTTCTAGATTCCACATATATGCATTAGTATACGGTATTTGTTTTAGCTCTGTATTTTAAAGAGGAGGAGCTAACTGAACACATTGAGGACCAAGTGTAAGTTATCCTTGGTGGTTGGTGGTGGTCAGAGGACAATGGTTCAATGATAAAAGCTGGAAATCGAGGGCTCAGAGCTCTGGCTTCGCCTTTGCATTCTCAAGGGGTCAGAATCATATTGTCATGATATTCCTATCAAGAACAACCCTCTAGGTTTGTGGAGAGGAAAAGTAACTAAAAGTGATTTTACAAAGTTTAAAAATAAAATAAATTTTCTTTTTAGCTCATCACCAATTTCTGTCTACAGGAGGATGGTCAGTAAAATTGTCAAAAAGCCTTAATGATTCCTGATAGTTTTCTCCATAATCCAGTGACTCTGTTACTTTTTCCTATCCGCTGTCCTTCTCAGCTTCTCTTTAACTGGAGTCCCTGGCCCATCTTTTTTCCCCCTCCAGCTTTATTGAGATATTAATGACATATAACATGTATAAGTTTAAGATGTATAAGGTGATGATTTGATACCCACACACATATATGTATATATATTGTAAAATTATTACTGCAGTAAGGTTAGTTTACACTTCCATTCCCTCAAGTAATTACCAATTTTTGATTTGGTGATACTATTTGAGATCTATTTTCTTAATAACATTCAAGTATATAATGCAGTGTTGTTAATCATTGTCACCATGCTTTAGGTTAGATCCTGAGAAATTACACATCATATTGTTGGGAGTCTGTATCCTTTCCTGGTTCATCTTTATAATCATTCTCTTCACACACAATCTACTGCTCCTTCCTTAGTTGAGCTCTCCTAGCAAAACTTGGCCCTGGTTAAATGTCTCTGCCTACTCCACTTATCCACCCACCCATTCAGTGATGTGGCTGAAGAAAAACACACTGATCATCTTAGTATGGTTTGCTTTAACTTTATAACATTACCGATGGACTCACGTGGACTCATAGGGTTGCCTGGCAATCTGACCACATCCACCAGTTTTGTATTTGACCAAGGAAAGAAATATGACAGCTTTCACATGCTCCATGCCCCAAATCTAGCCACCGGCCTGCACCTGTGACCCTGCAGAGGTGGGTGTGTCCAAGCTGGCCATGCACTGCATTCCCTCCCCTCTCCGTAATAGCAGAGAAGCCAGTCTTATATGGTGGACACTGTGTGCCAGGCTTAGTTCTAAGTACCTGATATATTAACTAATGTAATCCTTACAACAGCCCTGTGTGGCAGGACTCACACCAGTTTTACAGTGAGGGAGCTGAGGCACACCAGAATTCAGTAATTTGTCTGAAACCACTCAGCATAGTAAGTTAAGTGGCTCTGGAGTCCTTGTGTGTCATCTCTCTATCACACCTCATCTCTCAGGACATTTCTCCTACTGCTCTTCCCTCCGCATCATCAGTTCACTCCTTTCTGCCAGATCTTATCAATTACAGGCAAATTCTAACAGTTTCTGCTTTCAGAACCTACCCTTGAGCCCATATCTCCCTCCAGCTATCCCCTAATGTCCCTGTTCTCTTCTCCAAATTTCTTGTGTTTTCTCTACTTATGTCTGCTTCCTTTTCCCCAATTTACTTTAGAAGCACTTCAGTCTGACTTTTGTCCCTACCATTCCAGGAATACAACTTTTGTCAAGTTCAAGAATGACTTCCCAAATGTCTAAACCAGAGGGACAGTCGTCGTTTCTTACTCAGCCCCCTACTCAGACATGTTTTCTTCTCTTGTTTTGCTTTTCTCCTGCGGTCACTTCTCTGTCTCCTTTGCTGGATCTCCCCCTGCTGGCCAACCTCTAAATGTTTGATTGTCCAGGGCCTGGGCTGGCCCACTTCCCTTTCATCCACTCTCATTCTCTTGATGATCTCAGTCAGTGTCAAGGCCTTAAATATAATTTATAAGTTGATGACTCCTAGGTTTTTATTTCTAGCTTTGACCTTCCTTAGACTTCCAGCATTTCCATTTGGCTGTCAGAGGCACAAGTATCACCCAATTAATATATTTCACATAAAATTCTTGATTTGTCTCTTGAGTTCTCATTTTTAATAAAGTGAGATCTTCCTCTCACATCCCACATTGTAATTATCAGCAGGGCTCTACCTTCAAATTACATCTCAGGTCTGATCACTTCTCTCTTTTTCTAGGACTGCACCCTCATCCGAAGCATCATCATCTGTTCCCTGGATTTTTCCAATAGCCTCCTCCTGTGGGTCTCCTTGCTTTGTTTCTTGCTCTAAGATAACCTGTTCTCCACCCTGTAGCCAGTCATTCCTTACAAATCTGCTTTAGATGTGGCCTCTGCTTACCCCTGATTTCCTTGCTTCATGTATTCTGTCTTGTCACTCACTGCCTCTCAGCCCAATCTTCTTTGCCATTCTTTGAACACAGGCTTTGCCTTTACTATTCCCCGTCCTCCTCTGCTGGGAATCTTTAATGATCTAAATTAAACAAAAGAATTCATTATTTGGGTATGATCTCTGTTCAAACCTTACCTTATTAGAAAAACTTCCCTTGATCTTGCCATCTAAAATAGTAGCACCTGGCATTTTCTGTCTTCTTGCTGGTTTTAATCAGAGTGCAGTATATTGCATATCTATTTATATATCTCTTTGTTTGCTGTATGTCTCCTGAGTGACATATCAGCTCCATGAAGGCAGAGACATTATTGTGGTATTCCTAGTGCCTGGAACTAGGTGCTTGATAAATATTTGTTTAATTTTTGGAATAGGGGCAGGTATTAAATCCTATGAAGGTAAAGGATATATAAGAATGAAAAAGATTAGAAGTAATATTTTTAAGTTAAGAAAATCTGTAAATGATAGCTGAAAAGGAGAAAATTGTCTGGAAGAAGGAGAGTCTCCAAATTCTTAGGTGGCTTTAATCCTCTGTTTTCTCTTCAGCCTTTGAAGAGAGTTCCATGTTACGGTCACCACTGTGTTCAGAGCCAAGAGGGAGAACAAGGAAAAGGCCTTCAGTGGATTTTGTGGGCCCTTATGGAGGGTTTCAGGGGTGCCTTCATAATGTGGATGGGAGTTCAGAGTATTCCTAGAAAATTAACATACGTGAAATAAAATGAAATTGGGGATCTTATGTTCCTTAAACCTACACCTCTTGAAGCATCACAGATGGACATATTATGTACTTAACTCATATGATGCTGGTAATGATAGTGATTTTTTCTCACGTGTTTCTTTTCTGACTGTCCTTGACCAATGTGTCATTTCCTGATCCCCTTTAGAATTGGATTGAGAACGCTCATGTGACCTTTCCCCGTTTCTTGGGTCCCTCCTGTGTAAGGAGAACAGATGCAGGAGTGGATTAATGTACCTCTCAGTTAACATTGTTGTGAGTTCTATTCACTGATGTGGAAGAAGAGCAGAAAGAAAACTATGTCAACATAGTGAATTCTCTTGTTTAGTATTATGAGATAGAAAAAGACTGGAACACTTCTTTTAAATTCTGTTAGTATTTCAGTGAGCTTTCTAACAGACAGATCTGTAATGATCTCCAGAAAACAGGAAGATGATGTTTGCTACCCTTTTAATTATAAATATGACATTAACAAAAATCCCTATTACCTGAACTTTAACTCCCAATAAACATGATGCATGATAATTATCTGACATAACTGTGGTTTTGAAAGTTTAAAATGTAGGTATAGGGTGGGCATGCAATCCCTCAGAGCTCTTCTTGCTCAACTTTAATGATAAAATATGTTTTAACAGGCCAGTCATGTTTATTTTGTAGTGTTTGGGTCATTTCAAAAGATTCATTTGTGTGCACTGCCTGTATTTCTTCATGTTCCCTTTGCTTTCCTCTTTCCTAGAGGGAGAAGATGATGAAGATGAAGAGGATGAAGAGGAAGAAGATGAAGAGGAAGAAGATGAGGAGGAAGATGAGGAAGATAAAGATGCTGACTCCCTGGATGAGGCCTTGGGTGACACCGAGCTGCCTGGGTTCACGCTCCCTGGCATCACGTCTCAGGAACCTGGCTTAGAGCAGGAAAACGTGGTCTCTTTGGAGGGGGTCACCTTCCAGGTGCCAGATGCCATCCAGTGGGAACAGCAGAATCAGGGCCTGGGTAAGAGTCATGTGTGTTTCTCTCCTTCCTCCCTCCCCTCATCTTACTTTTCTTAGGCGACAACTTTCTTTCATTGGCATTGATGATGGAGCAAAATGGATTTTCTTTTTATGGATGTTTCATTTTAGTTCTCACTTCTTTCTCCGATATGTTTATATTTATGCTCTTCAGTAGCCGGGTTCCAGTCTCCATCTGCCTGAAGAGCACGGTTACCTTAATTTTTGGGAAGAGTTCCATCGTTCCTTCCCAGCTGGAGGACAGCTGTTGGCTCTGGGAGGACTTCCAATTGGGACAGAATTGTGCGTAACCAGTCAGCTGCCCAAAGTGTCATGAATGCACTGGAGTCAGAAAGCAAATCTATTTTGTGATCCCCTCCTTTTAGAATTTCCTCCCTGGGGAAGTTCTTCCTTCACTTCTGGGTGAGCTTTTAGCCATCCCAATATGTTTCTGCTCATTCTTGTGGTTGCGTTTCATCATCAAATATAATCTCTTTTTATCACTTGGTGTCCAGACAACCCCAAGCTTACTCTTTCTTGGGCATGGCCTGGAGTTTTGGCGAGAGACTCTGGAGGCAGGCTGACCCCAACCTTGATACTCTCTTGTGGTCAGCAGGGATGTTCCTCTGTCTCTTCTTAACTTTTTCTGGAGAGATACTGTTTAGCTCTGGGTGATTGTTTGAGGCCTCACTCTGTTGACCTGAGGGGAAGTGACCTCTGCTCCAAAGAAATCTCCTCCCTGAAGCTCTCTTGATCTTTAAAAGGCCCAAGGATACCTTCAGTGCAGCAGAGGTTTGATTTAACAGTCATATAACCAGTGTTTAGAGTATTTCATTGAAAATTTGGATGTTGATCTCAGATTTTGCTCTGGAATATCATACTAGTGTATCTTGGTGCCTTGGTTGAAACTTTCAATTTAGAATCTTATTACATATGATTCCTTAAAGATTGTCCTTCTCTCCTCCCATGAAAACCCTTTCAGATTAGCAGTGAGAAAGGGTAAGTGCATGTGCATTATAATGAGTATGGAGTGGGGAAAAATCACATTGTCTGTTTATCACAGGATTGAGTAGTTTAAAAGCTCTCTTGCTTTTTTAAAAGCTCAAACTGAAGTTGGTAAAACCTTTAAAGATTTGCAGTCTAAGGAGAAATCTTTCCATAATCTCTAAAACTAAGGAACATGTGTAAGGATCTTTAATGTCATCTTCTCTTCCCTTATAGTTTTTTTGTGAGCTGTCCTTTTGATGTGGTTAATTAATTTGTCCAAAAAGCAGAACCCCTACTATGTTCCTTTGTAAGGTGTTAGAAACACAGAAAAAAACAAGGCAATGCTTTTTCTTGATTAGAGCAGAGCCCATTCGTAAAGGTTTCAGCGCAGGATGGTGATAAAAATGGGTTATAGGAGGGCAGAGTAGAAGTGTAGAAGGAGGCCATCTAGAGTCGCTTGGAGAGTTTAGAGCTGTCACCTGAAGGATATATAAATAGGAGATAGCTTGCAAGGAAAAGAAACCAAAGAAAGAACATACGCAAAGGCATTGGAGGGATGAAAGAACATATACAGATGGGCTGGCAAAGAATGTTGTTAAGTGGGTAAAAAGAAGTTCTAGGAGATATAATAGCAGACAAGGTTGGAAAGGTAAGCAAGGATGCATCATGAAGAGCTTTGACTGCCAAGAGGTTTTCACTTGTCCTTTATGAAAACTGTTCTGGTGATAGTGTGGTGGAGGAGGAGGGGAGGAGCATGAGATTGGGGAGAGAGAAAAAGGCCACTTCTGAGATCCGTGAAATGTCTATGTGAGACATAAAGAACATGAAGTAAGGCAGAGCAAGTGGGATGAATGGAAAAGAGTCAACCTGAGAGCTTTTGTCATAGGTACTAATGGATTTGGGGGATTGAGGAAAAATAGAGGGAGAGTTGAGGATGATTTCTAGGTTTTTAGATTGGGTGAACAGGTGGAGAGTGATGCCTCTGACGAAAAAAGGGAATAAAGGGAGCAATATGAACTTGGCATTTTAGGGAGATGATGAGCTAGTTTTGGGCATGTTGAATATGAGGAGCCTGTGAGGTGTCCAGGAGGGTCTTAGATTTTGTGTCTTGAATTTAGGGAAGAGGACTGGGACTGAGAAGTTATTCTGGGTTTATCACCCTCTGCTGCTGCTGCTGCTGCTAAGTCGCTTCAGTCGTGTCCGACTCCGTGTGACCCCATAGACGGCAGCCCACCAGGTTTCCCCGTCCCCGGGATTCTCCAGGCAAGAACACTGGAGTGGGTTGCCATTTCCTTCTCCAGTGCATGAAAGTGAAAAGTGAAAGTGAAGTCGCTCAGTCATGTCTGACTCTAGCTACCCCATGGACTGCAGCCCACCAGGCTCCTCCATCCATGGGATTTTCCAGGCAAAAGTACTGGAGTGGGGTGCCATTGCCTTCTCCTATCACCCTCTAGGTTGGCATAAAGGTTGTAGTTGAAATGTAGCTGGGATTTCCTGTGGAGTGTGCTTATGGTAAAGAGAGGAGGCGATAAAGGATGTGTTTCCACTGGGCAGGCAGACGGTATTAGTATATGTGCATACAATGTTATATTTACTAAGTTATTTTCTGAACAAATTTGGCATGTAATTGGGCAGTAATTACTTTAAAAATATACCAAGTGAAACTGCTAAAACCTCATAAGTATATCAAAATATTATCAAAGTATTACAAAACAAACACAAACACTGACCTGGGGACATGTGAATAAATATTTGGTCTCTTCAGGCCTGAACAGGCTTGAAATGCACCTGTTCCACCACTGGTTGAAATGAACGAAATAAAATGCAAAATACCAATGTAACTTATTACAGAGGTTAAACACAAAAATCTACACGTCAAGTGACTCCTCAGGTAGTAGATTTATAACATGAAAGGATCATGGATGGTCGAACAGTCTTTTAGATATGGATTGGGTGAATATTCAGAGACTGTACCCCATTCCTGGAGAGAGGGTTGTTTTTGTACCCTCTCTGTAGGGAGAAGTACTGCAGGGAGATCATATGGCCTCTATTCCTGGATTGTGGTCTAGGAAGCCAATTTCCACCACTTGGAAAGTTGGCATACCATCTATGATAATGATAAGCAATTGGAGGAACTGTGAATCTTAGAAAGATTTGTAGAGGCTACAGTTCAAGGCTAACGTGATCATTTGAGCTCTAGCCTTACCGTGTTCCTCAACACAAATTTACCACTGAAAAGGAGCCAAATTTTTAAGAAATCAACTTTATTGAGGTATAAACTATATATAGTAAACTGCACTCAGAGTATGCAATTTGAGTCTTGTACACATCCATAACAGCCTCCATCTCATTGAAAATGCAGAATTTCCATCACTTCCCCTTTGTCCCCCCAGTTATTCCTC
The DNA here is from genome assembly GCF_003369695.1 of Bos indicus x Bos taurus. Lineage (NCBI taxonomy): Eukaryota > Metazoa > Chordata > Mammalia > Artiodactyla > Bovidae > Bos > Bos indicus x Bos taurus. Next base: position 64,234,633 of record NC_040085.1, on the reverse strand, counting down.
ATGTCCTGTGCAGTCCATCCCTCTCTCAGTCCTCAATCCCAGATAGCCACTGATCTACTTTTAGTACTACAGGTTAGGTTGCATTTTCTAGAATTTTATATACGTAGAATCATGTAATACATACTCTTATGTGTCTAGCTTCTTTCACTTAGCATAATGATTTTGAGATTCAACCATGTTGTTGTCTGTATCAATAATTTGTTCCCCCTTTTTAAAATTAAAAAAACATTATATTTATTTGGCGACATCATGTCGTAGTTGCAGCATGCGGGCTGTTCGTTGCGATGTGTAGTCTTTCCTCTAGTTGCAGCATGCACCTAGGCTTAGTTGCCCCGAGGCATGTGGAATCTTAGTTCCCCACCCAGGGATCAAACCTGCGTTCCCTGCATTGGAAGACGGATTCTCAATCACTGGACCACCAAGGAAGTCCCTAATTTGTTCTGGTTTCATAGCTGTGTAGTACTCAGCTGTATGGATATGCTACATCTTGTTTATCTCATCACCTGTTGACGAACATTTGGGTTTTCCCCAGTTTTTGGTTAATAGCAGTTACATTTTAAGGTGTGGAGGGCATGAGGTGGAGGGTGAATAGCCCAGTTGTCCCCTTGTCTTGCCTCCTGAGTCCAGCCTCCATGCATGGCTAAAGTTTCTTAAATTAGTAATACCAATTTAATGATTTGTTATCACTAAGGTGATTTGTCACTTTAAAAAGTGATTTTGGACTTCCCTGGTGGTTCAGTGGTTAAGAATTTGCCTTTCCATGCAAGGGAATGGTTCAATCTCTGGTCTGGGAAGATCCCACATGCCTCGGAGCAGCTAAGCCTGTGTGCCACAACTACTGAAGCCTTTGTGCCTAGAGCCTGTGCTTCTCAACAAGAGAAGCCACTGCAATGAGAAACCCTCACAATGCAAGAAAGAGATGCCCTGGCTTGCTGCTACTAGAGAAAGCCCATGTGGAGCAACAAAGACCCACCAGAGTCAAAAAATAAATAGACTAAGTAAATCAATTAATCAGTCTTTTTTTTTTAAGTGATTTTCCCAAGTCTTGACATTTTGGTTTATATCAGATTTTTTCTTTTTATAAAATTTACCATTTCCCTGGATGTCTCTTACCTTTTGCTGCCACTTCTTTTCTTGAAAAATTCAATTTGCCAACATGTTTTTAGCATTCTAATTTTCATGGGAACCAAAACAAGGAAGTCCTTCCCGTTCTCTACTGTGGGAAGACTGGGTTGGGTTAGTAGTGCTTGTGTCTAAGATTTTATTAGCTCACCATCTTTTTCTTGGGGGGACAGGAGTATTTACTAGTAACTCAAAACCACTGACAACTTCTGGGTCAGTATTAATTGATATAGTTTCCTAAATGCTCTCAGATCACATGATAAAGAGGGGCCCCTCCCCTGTTTGTGATGGATTTTGTGGTACCAAGAATAATGGCTCCCCAGTTGGCTCAGACAGTAAAGAATCTGCCCACAAAGTGGGAGACCCAGGATTGATCCCTGGGTCAGGAAGGCCCCTGGGGAAGGGAAAGACTACCCACTCCAGTATTCTTGCCTGGAGAATTTCATTGACAGAGGAGCCTGGCGGGCTGCAGTCCACAGGGTCACAGAGAGTCTGACACGACTGAGCGACTAACACTTGTACTTTTTTCAAATATGTTTATGTCCTAATCTTTGGAACCTATGATTACGTTGTCTTACCTGGCAAAAAGCTTTGCTGATGATTAGGTTAAGGATCTTGAGATGGAATGGTTATCCTGGATTTTCTGCAAAGGTCACACAAGTGTATTCACAAGTGTCCTTATAAGCAGGAAGAAGACAGGTCAAAGTCAGAAAAGTAGATGTGATGACAGAGGCAGAGGTCAGAATGATGTGGCCAGAAGCAAGGAATTCTGGCAGCCTCCACAAGCTGGAAAAGGCAAAGAGATGAATTTTCTTCTTGAGCTTCTAGAAGGAACACAATCCTGCTGGCACCTTAATTTTAGTCCTTCAAGACCCATTTTAGACTTTTGACCTGTAAAACTATAAGACAATAAGTTTGTATTGTTTTGAGCCCCTAACTTAGTGGTAATTTGTTACAGCAGAAATAAGAAACTAATACAGATTTCAATAAGTATTTCATGAGCAGCTTCATTTTAGAAAGCAGAGCTACATGGCAGCTGTAGGGTGAGTGTGAGTGTTGTAAACTTAACTATAGTTTTTTCTTAATGAATCACTAAAAATGCAAAGATGGAGGTCTCTAAAAAGTAATCTAATTTAAAACAATTTTACTTTAATTGACCATCTTATTCATTTCTACTTTTAAGTGGGTTGTTTTATTTATAGATGATCACATCCTATTTTACAATATGAATGGTATTCCAAAGCAAGTGCTAAAACCCATAGACACCTTTAAAAATGAACATATTGAAGTGGGTAGTTGGAATTGGCTAAGAATAATATACACTCTTTGAATAGATTATCATTTCATTTTCTGTGAAGAAACAAGAGGAGAAAACTTAGATTACTTTCTAAGGCAAAGCAGTAGATTCATGGCTTAATTCTTTGCACTTCTGTTTTCTGTTGTCACATACACATTGCCTCTAAAGCTTTGGAGGGAAACAGCCCAGTTTCTTGATCTTGCTGTTGGGAGGTATGATTGTGGACTGAACTGGTAGGCTGTCAGGATAAAGAATCAGGAGCGAAAGTTCCATGTTGTGGCTGAGGTGCACTGATTGTAGTGTAGAGGAAGTTTTTTTTTTTTTTTACATATGCAGAATCAATTTCTTTTCTGATCTAACAAGATCATTTTCAGATTTATTGGTAGGAACCTGTAGAGAGCATATACTGTGACCCACACTACTTCTTATCCTTTTGTAATCACATGATTATTCTTTTAAAACTATAAAATCAATATGGCCAAAGTTGAGTCAATGTATCCATTTTGACATTTAAACATTTCCGATGTAATATCTGGTGATTCTTTACTTTGTGCATTCTGAATCTGCTAGGATGCTTTTAGCTACAGGTAGCAGAAACCTTAAATAGACTTAAAGAGTAAAGAAATGTATTTTCTCTGAAAACAAGAAGTCCAGAGATAAGGCTTCTGGGTCAGTTGACTTGAGTAGCTCAGTGGCCATTGGCGACTCAGTTTTTCCATCTTACTGCACTGTCCTCCCTTGGGATGTTGACTTTGGCCCCAGGCTGGTCTCCTTACAACTGTAATGGCTTGAAGCAGTTTCAGGTGTCACACCTAGACAAGACATTGTTCAAAGAAGAAGACTGTCTTTTTATTGCGTTTCTTTCTCAGGAGAGAAGAAGCATTTCCAAGAATCCTCCAATAGAATACTCACTTTTGATTGGCTGAAATTATGTCACATGCTGGTTTCTAGACAGTCATTGGCAAGTGGAATGTGATCACATGACTGGTGGAACCATGAGGCTGCATGTCAGCCACCATACCTTTTTTTTTTTTTATGAATTATTTCTTTTTTTAATTTTATTTTATTTTTAAACTTTACATAATTGTATTAGTTTTGCCAAATATCAAAATGAATCCATCACAGGTATACATGTGCTCCCCATCCTGAACCCTCCTCCCTCCTCCCTCCCCATACCATCCCTCTGGGTCGTCCCAGTGCACCAACCCCAAGCATCCAGTATCGTGCATTGACCCTGGACTGGCATCTCGTTTCATACATGATATTTTACATGTTTCAATGCCATTCTCCTAAATCTTCCACCCTCTCCCTCTCCCACAGAGTCCATAAGACTGTTCTATACATCAGTGTCTCTTTTGCTGTCTCGTACACAGGGTTATTGTTATCATCTTTCTAAATTCCATATATATGCGTTAGTATACTGTATTGGTGTTTTTCCTTCTGGCTTACTTCACTCTGTATAATAGGTTCCAGTTTTATCCATCTCATTAGAACTGATTCAAATGAATTCTTTTTAATGGCTGAGTAATACTCCATTGTGTATATGTACCACAGCTTTCTTATCCATTCATCTGCTGATGGACATCTAGGTTGCTTCCATGTCCTGGCTATTATAAACAGTGCTGCGATGAACATTGGGGTACACGTGTCTCTTTCCCTTCTGGTTTCCTCAGTGTGTATGCCCAGCAGTGGGATTGCTGGATCATAAGGCAGTTCTATTTCCAGTTTTTTAAGGAATCTCCACACTGTTCTCCATAGTGTCTGTACTAGTTTGCATTCCCACCAACAGTGTAAGAGGGTTCCCTTTTCTCCACACCCTCTCCAACATTTATTATTTGTAGACTTTTGGATCGCAGCCATTCTGACTGGTGTGAAATGGTACCTCATAGTGGTCTTGATTTGCATTTCTCTGATAATGAGTGATGTTGAGCATCTTTTCATGTGTTTGTTAGCCATCTGTATGTGTTCTTTGGAGAAATGTCTATTTAGTTCTTTGGCCCATTTTTTGACTGGGTCATTTATTTTTCTGGAGTTGAGCTGTAGGAGTTGCTTGTATATTTTTGAGATTAGTTGTTTGTCAGTTGCTTCATTTGCTATTATTTTCTCCCATTCTGAAGGCTGTCTTTTCACCTTGCTGATAGTTTCCTTTGATGTGCAGAAGCTTTTAAGGTTAATTAGGTCCCATTTGTTTATTTTTGCTTTTATTTCCAATATTCTGGGAGGTGGGTCATAGAGGATCCTGCTGTGATGTATGTCGGAGAGTGTTTTGCCTATGTTCTCCTCTAGGAGTTTTATAGTTTCTGGTCTTATGTTTAGATCTTTAATCCATTTTGAGTTTATTTTTGTGTATGGTGTTAGAAAGTGTTCTAGTTTCATTCTTTTACAAGTGGTTGACCAGTTTTCCCAGCACCACTTGTTAAAGAGATTGTCTTTAATCCATTGTATATTCTTGCCTCCTTTGTCAAAGATAAGGTGTCCATATGTGCGTGGATTTATCTCTGGGCTTTCTATTTTGTTCCATTAATCTATATTTCTGTCTTTGTGCCAGTACCATACTGTCTTGATAACTGTGGCTTTGTAGTAGAGCCTGAAGTCAGGTAGGTTGATTCCTCCAGTTCCATTCTTCTTTCCACCATACCTATTATCTATGATTTCTGTGTTTTTCTGTTTACTTCTGTTGTGGCTGATTCTTATCCATGTTTCTTCTAAGACTCCTATGACCAATCTCGTTAAATTAATATATTTATTTTAAATATGTTAAAAATTTTTAATTTATCTAATTTTTTAAAAAAGTTGCACATTGAGTTTTTGTGTCTGTTTTATATATGTATTTTAATATTTTTGATTGTTCTGGGTCTTCATTGCTGCATTGGGCCTTCTCTAGTTGCGGCAGCTAGGGGCTACTCTTTGTTTCAGGGCTTGGACTTCTCACTGCGATGGTTTCTGTTGTTGTGGAACAAGGGCTCTAGGCATGTGGGCTTCAGTAGTTGCAGTGCACAAGGCTTAGTTGCTCTGCAATAGTCAGGACCAGGGATCAAACCCGTGTCCTCTGTATTGGCAGACGAATTCTTAACCACTGGACCACCAGGGAAGTTCCCTAAATATGTTTTGTATTCATGAGTTCTGGATGAGGGCCTGAGGATGGTATTGTTCCAAGAAGAGATCATTTTGGGTCACTTTATGGTTTGGTTGACATTCTGAATAGATAAGGCTTCCAGACTCCATTAATTAGTTAAGTGCAGAATTATAGCTGTCTTCACTTTTTTTCCCCAAAAGCCTCCATCTAATATTGGAATAGGTTCCTGATTCAGGAAGTAGAATATTTTTCTCTGGAGGTCTTTAAAAAACATGGTAAATATTCAGTTAACAGAGTATAGGGATGTTTGTGGAAAGCAGAAAAATGAAGTGCATTCATGCTTCTAGTTTTTCACCAGATATTTATAAAGCACCTACCAAGTGTATGCTGTGTTTTAGGGAAAGAGAGGCTGACATGTAGAGATAAATTGCAGTGAGGCAGAGAGTGGTCCCATAGATGTGAGGCCAGTGGCTGAGCAATTCCACTGTGGTGGAATTGAATCATCACTTAACAATCAGCGGTTTCTCTGAGTGGGCAGCCATCTGTGAGGTGTAACTTAAGGAGTGCTTGTGCAAGCCCCAATTTATATCATCCTTCCTGTTTTAATATGGTGCCTACCCTTCAATATTAAGAGTCTTCCTTTGGATTGAAATAATATTATATGTCTTGAGATGGCCTTAGTAAAATGCAGATCTACTATCTGGATAGGATAATGAGTCTCCAAGCTACTTCCTGGAGAAAGCAATGGCACCCCACTCCAGTACTCTTGCCTGGAAAATCCCATGGACGGAGGAGCCTGGCAGGTTGCAGTCCATGGGGTCGCTAAGAGTCGGGCACGACTGAGCAACTTCACTTTCACTTTTCACTTTCATGCATTGGAGAAGGAAATGGCAACCCACTCCAGTGTTCTTGCCTGGAGAATCTCAGGGACGGCGGAGCCTGGTGGGCTGCCATCTCTGGGGTCGCACAGAGTCGGACACGACTGAAGTGGCGCAGCAGCAGCAGCAAGCTACTTCCATTGGAACGTGGTATGTGTGCTCAGTTGCTCAGTCTTGTGCAACTCTTTGTGACCCCATTGACTGTAGCCCTCCAGGCTCCTCTATCCATGGAATTTTCCAGGCAAGGATACTGGAGTGGGTTGCCATTTCCTTCTCTAGGGGATCTTGATCCAGGAATTAAACCGGAGTCTCTTGCATTGGCAGGCGGATTCTTTACTACTGGCACCACCTTTAAGATTAAGATTAACCACATTAAGATGTTATCATTTGTATATTATTATCAGTTTCATTACCTGGTAATTTAGGATGATTTTAATGTGAAAGAGAATATATTTTGAATTGGCAAAAAGGGTGTGGGGATTGGGCCTTAGAGAAACTGAACATTTGTCTGTGAGAAAGTCAGACCCTTCCTAAACTGTGTCAGTTCTTCTCTTTCTTCTCCTCATCATCCTTCTTGTCCTTTTAAAACACTTCATGTGTAGCTAAGGTCGAACTTAAATATAGTGCGGCATGGGCTGTGGCAGCAAGAAAAAGCTTCTCCGTAAAAGACAGTGGGAAGTGTGAGATTTCAAACAATCCTTCACAGCAACAAATGTCAGTGTATTTTGGCATATAGCATGTTAAGCTATGGATTGTGAGGTTGCTCAGGAAGCTGCCAGACTAACATGGTTAAATATATGTATGGAAGGAGAAAGAAAGAAACCTTAGTCCAGCCCAATGTGAGCAGCAGATTGACTAAAGCCTTTGGACCAGTGGTTCTCATTCTTGGCTGCACTTTGGAATCACCTGGAGAGTGACACAAATTGTTGATACCTGGGTCCTACCCCCTGGAGCACAGCTGTCCTAGGCTGGGTCCGCTGGTTGTTCTCTTGGGGTGAGGCAGCTTCTGTTTATAAAGAGAGATAGCGGATTTTAAGAAGTGTTCTATGAATTGAATTCCCAGGAGTGAAGATTTACTTTGCTTGTAATGATCTTTTGGTCTTGGATTCAGTTCAGTTCAGTTCAGTCACTCAGTCGTGTCCAACTCTTTTCGACCCCATGAATCGCAGCACACCAGGCTTCCCTGTCCATCACCAACTCCCGGAGTTCACCCACATTCACGTCCATTGAGTCAGTGATGCCATCCAGCCATCTCATCCTCTGTTGTCCTCTTCTCCTCTTGCCCCCAATCCCTCCCAGCATCAGAGTCTTTTCCAATGAGTCAATTCTTCGCATGAGGTGGCCAAAGTACTGGAGTTTCAGCTCTAGCATCATTCCTTCCAAAGAAATCGCAGGGCTGATCTCCTTCAGAATGGACTGGTTGGATCTCTTTGTAGTCCAAGGGACTCTCAAGAGTCTTCTCCAACACCAGAGTTCAAAAGCATCAATTCTTCGGTGCTCAGCCTTCTTCACAGTCCAACTCTCACATCCATACATGACCACAGGAAAAATCATAGCCTTGACTAGATGGACCTTTGTTGGCAAAGTAATATCTCTGCTTTTGAATATGGTATCTAGGTTGGTCATAACTTTCCTTTCAAGGAGTAAGCCTCTTTTAATACATGGCTGCAGTCACCATCTGCAATGATTTTGGAGCCCCAAAAATAAAGTCTGACACTGTTTCCACTGTTTCCCCATCTATTTCCCATGAAGTGGTGGGACCGGATGCCATGATCTTCGTTTTCTGAATGTTGACCTTTAAGCCAACTTTTTCACTCTCCACCTTCACTTTCATCAAGAGGCTTTTGACTTCTTCTTCACTTTCTGCCATAAGGGTGGTGTCATCTGCATATCTGAGGTGATTGATATTTCTCCCGGCAATTTTGATTCTAGCTTGTGTTTCTTCCAGTCCAGCATTTCTCATGATGTACTCTGCATAGAAGTTAAATAAGCAGGGTGACAATATATAGCCTTGACGTACTCCTTTTCCTATTTGGAACCAGTCTGTTGTTCCATGTCCAGTTCTAACTGTTGCTTCCTGACCTGCATACAAATTTCTCAAGAGGCAGATCAGGTGGTCTGCTATTCCCATCTCTTTCAGAATTTTCCACAGTTTATTGTGATTCACACAGTCAAAGGCTTTGGCATAGTCAATAAAGCAGAAATAGATGTTTTTCTGGAACTGTCTTGCTTTTTCCATGATCCAGCGGATGTTGGCAATTTGATCTCTGGTTCCTCTGCCTTTTCTAAAACCAGCTTGAACATCAGGAAGTTCACGGTTCACATATTGCTGAAGCCTGGCTTGCAGATTACAGTGTCTTTAAAAAAAAAAAAAAGATTTTTTTTTTTCTGTGTTTAATCTCATGTAGAGATGAAACTTAAAGTCGATATCCTTAGTTTAATTTTCCCAGAAAGTCCATGGTCACGTGACAGACTTCGAAATCTGAACTGTGGACATTTTGTACCCTGACTCCTGCATCTGAAATGAGTGAGCCTCTCCAGATGTGAGTTTCCATGGATAGGCACCTTCCTGTCCTGAGATGGTTACCCAGTTTTCTGGCTTTGAGAGTAATACCATTCCCTCTTTGGAAAGAACTAAATTATTTGTCCTAGACAGGAGGAGCAGAACTTGGATGTAGACCTCCTTTTTCGGCATTAGGCAAGATGCACTGGTGCTAAAGCTTGAATTAGAGATCGTGATCTCTGCCTCTCCTTACTCAGGAGAAAGAGTGCTTAAGGCATATTAGATCTGCAGAGCAGAATGCCTTCCAAGTGCAAGAAATCATTTCCTCATAGGTTTTTCCATTTGAGTTACTGAGTTACTCAAAGATTAGGAGTAGTTGGGGACCTATAGGGGAGAAAGGGGCTTCCCAGTTGGTGCTAGTGGTAAAGAACCCTGCTACCAATGCAGGCGATGCAGGTTCGATCCCTGGGTTGGGAAGATCCCCTGGGGGAGGGCATGGCAACCCACTCCAGTATACTTGCCTGGAGAATCCTCTGTCCTCCATGGACAGAGGAGTCTGGCAGGCTACAGTTCACAGGGTCCCAAAGAGTCAGACACAACTGAAGTGACTTAGCACACACACATGCATGCAGGGAGAAAATCTTTCCCTGTGCCCTTGGTGAAACATTTGACAAACTCAGGATTTTAGGTTTTAAAGGCATTTATTTCCTAAATTTTCCACTTATTTATTTTTATCCTGTTATATTTTAGGTATTTGTTAGAAGCCATAAATCTTTTGCGTGTGAGGTAGGTTATAAATAGGTTAAAGATATGAATAGAGTTCCTTCCAGCTGCCCACTTCTGGCTGTGCTCGCAGGTGTGTTTGGCGGACACCCATCATGAACCAGAAATCAAAAAGAGACCTGGCCAAACCTCAAGAAAACCAGACTCTGACATGAAAAGAATGTGATGTATTCTGGTTTTTTGGTTTGTTTGTTTGTTTGGTGCTCATGACACTTCTGATGCGCAGTTATGTATAATGGCCACAGTGAAACTTTCATGTTTCTTCAGTGTAGGAAACGTTAAGCCTTTTGGAAGGTGGAAAGGATGGATGGCAAGGATGACTGTGTGCTACGCTAAATTTTTTTTTGACGACACAATGATTCTTCACAGCTGTATGTAGGACTTTTGTACCAAGAATCTTAGGCAGACTGGAATTGAGGCTTTGAAATTCATTAATTCCAAGAGTGGTAGAAGAACTCAGATCATTAAAACACACACACACACACACACAGTGTTCCCTTTGCCTGAGTCAGCTGTGGGACACTGCAAATTCCCTTATTCTTCTCCTACTATTTCTTTGGGGAAAATGAATGAGAAATCAACTCTTAAGTCTCAAATGCTAATGAGGAAAACTCATAGACTAGAGTTAGTGGAGAGCTCAGTGGCAGCCACAACCACCCTTGAGTGCGATTTTGTCTGTCCAGAGCAAGCAGCTAACTCCCTTCTGCGTAAAGCTTCCCTGGGGATGTTCTTGTGTTGAGGAAGGGAAATCAGTCTTGGTTGTTAAAATATTAATCTTTGCACAGCTGGGTCTCTCCAGTACTGTAGTAGTAGGTTCTGTGTGATCTAAAAGAACTGCCAACCTCTCCAGCTGGCCTCAGGAAGCCAGAGCTATTTTTGAAATTCAAAGGACTGGTGGTGTTAAGTAAAAATACAGCGCAGGATAAGTGAAGGAGAGACCGAATGTAAAAATAAGGAATCAGGTTTACATCAGGTAACTCAGGGATTCAACAGTTCAGGGATAGGAAGTATTTCTTAAAAGTGTATTTGTCTCTTTTGTATACTGTGGATATATTCAAGGACCTCCAGGATCTGTCTGGGGTCTGTCTTCGTCGGGCTATAATCTCTGTCATTAGAACAGGGATCGAATGTTTCCTGACCCCACATTTTTCTACCGTTATTCTTCTTTCCTCAGACAGCTTTCTGCCTTTTTTTGTCTGGATGCACCCCAGGCTCTCGCTGAAGCCTTGCTGGGAACCCTAACTCCCACTCAGTCCTTCCCTGTGAAACTGCCCCGAGCTGTTCTTGGCAGGGCTCATTTCCACTCCACTCTCTCATTTTGCTTCGGATTGATGGACTGAAAGGGGCTTTTCTTCCAGCTGGTAGCCATGCTGGACCAGAAACCGTCCAGCACAATTGGGAAGAGGGATGGGAATGCTCTATTGCGCTTTGCCAATCAAACACTAGTCCCTTATTTAACTCCTGGATAGCAGTTTTGGGGAGGGGAAAGGGTGGGTTAAACAGAGTTAGTTGCATTTGTGGAAAAGATGATAACTGATCAGGTACTAAGGGTTTTCCATACTGCTTATAACTGAGGTTAAGTTTAAACATCGCATGACAGATAGAACTTCATGTGATCTTAACTTTCTCTGCTTCTCGCTATACTTAACCTCAAAATAGTTTTTACATCTACAAACCCTTCAGTAAGGAACTAATTATACCATGACTTCAGGTAGATAGCATGTTATCCATATAACATAATCTAAGGTTTGTTTTAGTTTTTCCAGCAGTATTGAGGTATGGCTGACATAACATTTTGTACAGCATGCTTATTTGATACACTTGGATACTGCAAAATGATTACCATCATAGCATTAGCTAACACCTGCATTATGTGGAGTAACTACTGTTTCTTTCTTATGGGCAACTCCATGCAGCATGTGGAATCTTCCCCAGTTGGGGATCGAAGCTGTACCCCCTGCATTGGAAACACAGAGTCTCAACTACTAGACTGCCAGAAATGTAACATTTTAGAATGGTTTTTTAGAATGAGTTTGGAGTGATTCTATGATCACGTTTAGTGATCAGACCTTGAAAATATTGGGCCAACTACCTTCATTACCTTATAGTCTAAATCAGATGAGAATCAAATGATTGCATTCTCAAAGGGACCAAGCATTTAAAAAATTTCCAAGCAGTTAATTAGGTGGCTCAGTAGTGATAAGGCCTTTGATAACTTCCACCAAAGAATAAAAAGTCATAGCATCACCTACATGGGAGTGAGAAATTTATTAAACCTGATTCTCTTTGCCACTGGATCATTGCTTCCTCAAGTCAGAGAGCTGAGTTGTCCTTTTGTATCTAACTTCTAGCTGGAACTTCCCTGGTGGCTCAGACAGTAAAGCGTCTGCCTGCAATGCGGGGGACCTGGGTTCAATCCCTGGGTCAGAAAGATCCCCTGGAGAAGGAAATGGCAACCCACTCCAGTACTCTTACCTGGAAAATCCCATGGACGGAGGAGCCTGGTAGGCTACAGTCCATGGGGTCGCAAAGAGTTGGACACGACTGAATGACTTCACTTTCTTTCTGACTGGAACCAAATTTTAACTCCAGGAGATAGTGAAGGACAGGGAAGCCTGGCATGCTGCAGTTCATGGGGTTGCAAAGAGTTGGACATGACTTGGCGACTGAACAATATAGTGTTTTAAATGCTTTAAGGTTTGAACAAAAATTTTCTCTTTTTGTCTTTAATGCCCTGTAAAAGGGCCTAGATAATATAATATGTTCTTGTATCAAAGATTGAAAAAGAAAAAACCCATTTGGACTTGTTGATTTAGGAAGAGACTTCTGGAACTAAACCCAAATATCTCAGCTTCACATTATTCATCTTTATTTTTTTTTAATGATCTGTGTGAGATAATAGACTTAATGCTTTCCAAAAGCTTAATGCTTTCCCTTATCTGTATTTTCATAATTAAACTGTATTGAATTAGAGAATTGGAAAAAAATAACATTTCATTCTTTAGAAATGAATTTCTTATGTGAAAATTCAGCAGTCACTTTTCCTTTTGAGGGCTAAAAAAGGATTCTTGGAGCTAAGCCAGAAAATAATCTCTTCATCAGCAACAGTTAATAAAAACATTAATAAGGCACATTATATCTGAAGAGAAGGCTTTGAACTAATTTCTTGTAATCAGAATGCACTCGTAGGCTCAGTTGGGAATTATTAACATATGAAAACATCTCTTAGGCTCTTCTGGGAATTAAACAAGAAATATTGAGAGGACTGAAAAAAAATGTCAGAAATGAGGAAATTGAGTATAAATTGTCCTCTTTGAAAAGTACAGAGAAAACAAAGATGATGTTTTAAAAGCTTCTAATTATGTTAAAACAGAATTGAGAAAGTAGTGAAAACGGTGTCCTTATCTCTTGATTTGAAGTTACATGATGCTAATTTAAGGTGAATTACTTAATCAAATGTTATAGATAGGTCTGCTATGTTAAGAATCTGGAATATTTGGAGTCTCCCCAGTTTTGTCTTCCTTAATTTGGATCAGAGAAAGAATTCGCTTAACTTCTGCATTTCAGAAAATGGAGCAGTTCAGTAATTTACCCTTTTCTATTGAGATCATAAAAAGAGGATGCTAAAGCCTCAAAGCTTAGCTTAGTGATCAGGTGAGGTTGAAGTCAGTCAGTTCATTTCATTTCAGCATTTGAGAATTAATAGCCACAGGATTCTGCTTTTCCAGCTAAGAGTGTTCCTGATTTTCTGTCAGACAGAAAGACTTTTTTTTCACAGAATCTGGCACAAAATAAAAATGTGTGTCCAACGAAGATATGCCTAGTTTCAATTCATGTGAAGAATCCTTAAAGTAAACTTTACAAACATCCAGATTATCAAGACCCAGGGAAGGAATTTATTGATAAAACAGAGAAGGGCTCATAGCTGAGAGAATTTTGATTTACGCTTTCTACCTCTAAGTTTTCCTGCAGGGCTGAAATCTTTCTGAAATAATGGGATTTGAATTTCAAGCTGTTCCTTTTGAAAGAGGACAGCAACTGTTTGGAACAGGATGGCTTTGATGAATCCTTGGGGATAAATCTCCAAGTAATGTCGGCGGCTTCCAGCGGCAGAAGATTAGATGTGAAATCCACCACAGGCACCAGGAGTTTCACCTAGGTTTGTTTATCACAAACTTGATTAAGTATTGCACTTCCCATAGGACCACAGCCTTGGGCTTCTGAACCCTACCATGTGGGATGCAGACTGATGACAGAGGTCATGTACACAGTCCTAAGGTGAAGAGTTGTTGCTAGCCTCAGAAACCACAGAGAGTTCTAAAAACAGCTCATTTACTTAATCCACTAATCAGAAAGAGGTAGGGGAAAACCACAGGAAAAATCATGATGTGGGGAAAGTTTGTTCTCAGTGAAATCTTTCAAACTTTTCTTCCTCCTTCTCCCTGATCATCCTCACTTTGTACCTTTGCTTTCATCACTAGGGTGGCGGTCACGCAGGACTACCCTTGGGATCTAAAGAGTCTTCAGTTTTCCCTTAATCCATTTCACTATATCAGAACACTCTTTCTTTAAGAACTTGGTTTAAAGACTTTTTGAGGGACCATCAGCAATTCATAGTTGTTAAAAGGTATATTTTTAAAGAAGATTTAATTATGGTTCTTACTCAGATATAGAATGAACATGTGTCAAAGACTTTTAAAAGCTCATTAATTAACAAAGAAACCAGGCAGACACAGCTGGATCAAAGGAAAGATCAAAAAATCACAAATTTACATGGAGTCAAGGACTGTTTCAAATTTGGCTCCAACTAAGCCATAAAATTTGCAAATCACTTGTGGATTGTCAAATGAACTCCAACTTTTAAACCAAAACAAACAGACAAAAAGAAAAAGGACTGTTAAAGTAAATTGACAAATGGATCTATGACTAACTTTTTCCAAGGGATGAAGGCTGTTTCTCCACTGGACAATTAATTTGCTTGTCTGGAGAAGAACTATTTGTATCGCTGTCAGTTATCTACAAGTTAAAAAATTGAGTCCAAAGGTGACTCAGAGCCCTACAAGGAATCAGATAGTTCTCAGAGGCTTCAACAGTCCATTAAAAGAATGTTCAGTATCATCTTCCTTTTTTCAAAGTTAAAATTTTTTCTTGCACACTGAAGTAAGAATCCCTTGTAGCCCTAATTTGTTTGGAAGCATTTGTATTGTGAAAGAGTACTTGTTAACTAAAAGAACTGAATAGGAGACTTTGGATAAGCGAAGATGGATCTGTCAGGGAAGGCCAGTTGCTGTGACAAACGATTCCAGTCTCAGTGGCTTAACTCAGTGGATTTGTTACTTGCCCTCTTCAGAGCCGCCACTGTCAACAGTTACTCTTCCACCAAGTGTCTCTACTATCTTCTTGGGCCTAAGCAACCTCCGTGGATCCTCTGTATCCAGCCAGGTGGCAGGGAAAAGAACTTAAGGAAAGCTACGTGCAATGCCTCAGCCTGGAGTGGACTCATTTTCCTTCCACTCAGATTCTGTTAGTGAAAACTAGTCGTGTGACCCCACCTGGCTGAAGGTGGAGCCGGTGGTGGTGGCTGTGGTCATGGTGGTAATTGCAGCTTAGCTGAAGCAAAACCAACTTGGTGACCACTTTGCATTTTCAGAAACACTTCCTCTAGGAAGGAAACCCCAGAGAACTGAGGAAAACCCAGTTTTCTATCATTAGTGATGTGCAGAACACAGGGTCTGCTGTCCAGGAGCATAAGAATCATGGGGATGAAAACTCTATAATGTGAGGTGGGAAGTGACGTACGCAGGGAAAAAATGCTCTGAAAGTACCGAAGGGTGAAATAGTAATTTCAAACAAGGGGAGCCGTGACAGCCAGAGAGACAACATGCAGGATGGCAGTTGAAAGCCTAGAATTTGGGGTCATGATGTCCTGAATTCAAGTCTTCTCTTTGCTGCCATTGTTCCTTGACAAATCTTTGACCTCTCTGAGCCTTGGTTTTCCTAACTCTAAAAAGGTAACTGTTAGCTCATAGGGTTGTTGTAAGTTGACGTGAGTAGATATATACAGGCAAAGGGAAATAGAGGATCATTTAGATAAAGGTTAGTTTGATTTAAATAGGCAGAGAATGCAAGGAACCTAATAAGAAAGACTGCTTTCCTCCATATTTTCTCAAGGAGTTTGCATACAATGGGAATTCCCACTAAGACTGTGTATGAGAAGAGGGAATCTACTACCAAGCACATGTTTGAGAACCTCAATGCTCTTGAGAGTACAATAGTTGAATTATTTAAAAATCTGACAGAGATTCCTAGTGGCCTTTGTTGATTTATTCTTTTTTTCCCCAGCATGACCCAGAGGTTGTCCATGCAATACTTTATTAATCATTGTGTTTAATGAGTTTAGTGTGAGGAGATTGGAAAGTGATTGCCTGTTTTAGAGGCAACACAAATAATTGATCAGAGTTTTCACTTTTCAGATATTGCACCTTCAAGATATAGGTAAGGTTTCTGTGTCTTACCTATATTTTTGCCTCTAAGTGTTATTTTTCTCTATGTTAATTATATATTTTAACTTTTGGAATACGTAGGATAATTAAAGAATGCTGTTAAGAAAGAAAACTCACAGCGTGACTATTTTCAGGACATTTAGCATAAAGACTATAGTATTAAGACATGAACTTGGAAGTGGTGTTTTGTACTACTTAGTAGCCTCATACAGTTTTACATCCAGCTTCTCTGCATCGTGAATGTCTTAATAATTTTATACAGCTGAGAATGCTGCTGCTGCTAAGTCACTTCAGTCGTGTCTGACTCTGTGCGACCCCATGGACTGTAGCTTACCAGGCTCCTCCGTCCATGGGATTTTCCAGGCAAGAGTAGTGGAGTGGGTTGCCATTGCCTTCTCCTACAGCTGAGAATAATCCTTAAGAAAAAGTAGGTATGGTGTTTCTTGAATATCAGTGCACATCCAGATCACTTGGGGATGCTGATAAAGTGTGGGTTCTGATTCACTAGGTCTGAGGAGCCACTGGGGATGCTGCATTTGTACAAAGCTCCCACGAGATGAAGATGCTGCTGGGCTGTGGGCCACACTGTAAGGGGCAAGAGGCCAATGGACATATGCTTTATTTGGGAAGATGAGGAAGCCTTACTTGGGAGACTGAGAGGTCCTAGAGGTCTTTTAAAAAAGGAATTTTATAGTATCTGCTTTTATTAAAGGTACAGTTGGTTGGTCCTCCCCTTCCTCCATTAGGGACAGAATTCTCTAGACCCCTAAACCACTAGTTAGTTTTGGCTCTGCTTTAAATTTTTTACTGATTTAATTTAATTATTTGTACTCTTAATGATGGTGACAAGGGCATTTCATCTCTCTCTGCCTTCATATCTTCAAAAGTGAAACCACCTGACTGTTACCTGCTACAGAGGAGAAACGGGGATGAAACGGGGATGAACTATGCCACCCTTGGCTAGTGTGTATGCTGACAGATCTTACCATGAACTCAGCTACTCAGATCATTCCCTTGGTTATCATTTGTGCTTTTAAGAAGTGTGGAATTTTAGGACTTCCCTGAGGCTCGTAAGAGCCAAGTGCCAAGCAAACCACCCCCAGCTCCCTTCAGTTAAGGATCACAGGATGAATTCTAAAAAAGGAGCCACGTGAATATGCCGTGACTCTCTGAGAGTCCCAGTCACAAGTGGATTTTGTGTGTGTGCCAAGTTGCTTCAGTCGTGTCTGACTCAAAAATTTTGAGACCCTATAGACTGTAGTCTGCCAGGCTCCTCTGTCCATGGGATTTTCTAAGCAAGAATACTGGAGTGGGTTGCCGTGCCCTCCTCTAGGGGATATTCCTGATCCAGGGATCAAACCTTCATCTCTTATGTCCCCTGCATAGCAACCCACTCCAGTATTCTTGCCCGGAAAATCCCCATTGACAGAGGAGCTGGTGGGCTGCAATTCATGAGGTCGCAAAGAGTTGGAGTTGACTGAACAACTAAGCACAGCATTGGCAGGTGGGTTCTTTACCACTAGTGCCACTTGGGAAGCCCTCAGAGTGGATTCATCATCAGTCAGTCAGTATCAGTTCAGTTGCTCAGTTGTGTCCGACTCTTTGCAACCCCATGGACTGCAGCATGCCAGGCTTCACTGTCCATCACCAACTCCCGGAGCTTGCTCAAACTCATGTCCATCAAGTCGGTGATGCCATCCAACCATCTCATCCTCTGTTATCCCCTTCTCCTTCCACCTTCGATCCTTCCCAGCATCAGGATCTTTTCCAATGAGATTAGAACAGGACAAATCCAGCCTTGCTGTTGGGAGAAAACACATCCAAATGCACACTTCTTCAAAGTTTTTGTTGAACTCCTGCTGTTTACATAGCACTTTTATGGGCACATAAATATAAAGTAAAATTATCAGTAGCAGCTCTCATTTGCTGGGTGCTTGCTCTATACTCATGCTGCTGCTGCTGCTGCTAAGTCGCTTCAGTCGTGTCCGACTCTGTGCGATCCCATAGACGGCAGCCCATTAGGCTTCTCCGTCCCTGGGATTCTCCAGGCAAGAACACTGGAGTGGGTTGCCATTTCCTTCTCCAATGCATAAAACTGCTAAGCAATTGATTTTCTTCCTGAGTTCCTTTGTTACTTTAGATAATACTAGATAGCAGTGATTCTTAAGAAAGGATAATGATTCTAATGCTTAGGGCATCAGTTGTCCCTGGCTTCATTCCCACAGTGCTTTCCATGCACATGGACATTTCCTCAATTTCCATATACTTTCAGAGGAGAGGATTTGATCATCTTCCTTGGAAAGTCATTACATTGCTTAAATGATGAGAAAATTCTTCAACAACGTAAATAACGTATGCTTCTTTCATGTTCCGTACGTTCCAGGTTTTGGCTATGATGGTAACCACAGAAAGCTTGATTTTATTTATTTGATTATTTTTAAACTAACAGTAGTTGATTTACAATATTGTATTAGTTTCAGGTATACAACATAGTGATTTAGCATTTTTATAGATTATACTCTAATTAAAGTTATTATAAAATAATGGCTGTATTTCCCTGTGCTGTACCATATATCCTTGTAGCTTATTTATTTTACATATATTAGTTTGTACCTTTAAATCTCCTACTTCTATTTTTTCCCCTCTCGCTTCTCCTTACTGGCAGCCACTAGTTTATTCTCTATATCTGTGAGTCTGTTTCTGTTTTGTTACATTCATTCATTTGCCTTAGTTTTAGATATCACTTATCAGTGATAGCATAAGGTATTTGCCTTTCTCTGATTTATTTCACTAAGTGCAATACTCTCTAGGTCTATCCATGTTGTTGCAAACAGAAAACTTTCATTCTTTTTTATGACTGAATAATATCCCATTATTACTCAAGTTGACTCATTGGAAAAGACTCTGATGCTGGGAGGGATTGGGGGCAGGAGGAGAAGGGGACGACAGAGGATGAGATGGCTGGATGGCATCACTGACTCAATGGACGTGAGTCTGAGTGAACTCCGGGAGTTGGTGATGGACAGGGAGGCCTGGCGTGCTGTGATTCATGGGGTCAAAAAGAGTCAGACACCACTGAACTGAACTGAACTGATATATACACCATACCTTTATCCATTCTTCTGTTGGGGGGCACTTAGGTTGCTACCATGTTTTGGCTATTGTAAATAATGCTGCTATGAACGCTGGACTACATGTTTTCATTTTCTTTGTGTGTACCCAGGACTGGAATTGCTGGATCATATGGTAGTTCTATTTTTAGTTTTCTGAGGACTCCGCCATACTGTTTCTACAATGGCTGTACCAGTTTGCATTCCCACCAGTAATGTGCAGGAGTTCTATTTTCTCCTCATCTTTGCCAGCATTTATTATTTGTAGAGTTTTTGATGATAGCCATTCTGACAAGTGTGAGGTGATACCTCATTGTGTTTTGATTTGCATTTCTCTGATGATTAGTGATGTTGAATATCTTTTTATGTGCCTAGTAGCCATTTGTATGTCTTCTTTGGAAAAATGTCTACTTAGGTCTTCTGCCCATTTTAAAATCAGATTGTTAGTTTTTTGATCGTGAGTTGTGTGAGCTATTATGTATTTTGGATATTGTCTCTCTGTTGGTCATATTGTTTGCAAATATTTTCTCCCATTCAACAGATTGGGTTTTTTTTGTTTGTTTTGTTGATGTTTTCCTTTGCTGTGCAAAAAGCCTTTAAGTTTACTTCAGTTCAGTTCAGTCACTCAGTCGTCTCCGACTCTTTGCGACCCCATGAATCACAGCACGCCAGGCCTCCCTGTCCATCACCAACTCCCGGAGTTCACCCAAACTCATGTGCATCGAGTTGGGATGCCATCCAGCCATCTCATCCTCTGTCGTCCCCTTCTCTTCCTGCCTCTAAGCTCTCCCAGCATCAGGGTCTTTTCCAATGAGTCAACTCTTCACATGAGGTGGCCAAAGTATTGGAGTTTCAGCCTCAGCAGCAGTCCTTCCAATGAACACCCAGGACTGGTCTCCTTTAGGATGGACTGACTGGTTGGATCTCCTTGCAGTCCAAGGGACTCGCAAGAGTCTTCTCCAGCACCACAGTTCAAAAGCATCAGTAGGTCTCATTTATTTATTTTTACTTTTGATTTCTTTGCTTTAGAAGATAGATCAAAAAATATTTTGCTACAATTTATGTCCAAGAGTGTTCTGTCTATGTTTTCTTCTAGGAGTTTTATGGTGTCTTGTCTTAAATACATTTAGGTCTTTAATCCATTTGGATTTTATTTTTGTATATGGACTGAGAAAATGTTCTAATTTCATTTTTTTTTTACAGAAAACCTGATATAATCTTCACAATAACCCTAAGAGAGACATAGTAATATATTTTCCATTTTACATATGAAGTTATTTAAAATTCATATATCCAGCAAGTGGGAGAACCAGGAATTAAACCCACATCTTTATTTTGTTTTGAAAATGCTGGCTTTTTTAAAAACTGAGTTATAATTGATTTACAATATTGTGTTAGCTTCAAGTGTACAGCAGTGATTCATATATATATACACACATATGTATATTTTCAGATTATTTTACTTTATAAATTATCACAATATATTGAATATAGTTCCTGTGTTTTATGGTAAATCCTTGTTGTTTATTTTGTATATAGTAATTCATATCTGTTAGTCCTATCCTGCCAGATTATCCCTCCCCCTCCCCCATCCCTTTCCCCTTTGGTAACCATAAATTGTTTTTTTTTATGAATTTGTTTCTGTTTTGTATATACATCCCTTTGTATTATTTTTTAGATTCCATGTATAAGGGGTATCATATAGTATTTGTCTTTCTCTGTCTGAATTGCTTCACTTAGTATGATATTCTCTGGTCCATCCACGTTGCTGCAAATGGCAGTATTTCACTCTTTTTTTTTTAGTCACTGAGTTGTATTCCATTGTGGGCTTCCCTAGTGGCTCAGCTGTAAAGAATCCGCCTGCCAGTGCAGGATCCATGGGTTTGATCTCTGGATTGGGAAGATTCCCTGGAGAAGGAAATGGCTACCCACTCCCGTATTCTTGCCTGAAGAATCCATGGACAGGGGAGGTTGCCAAAGAGTTGGACACTATTTAGTGATTAAAAAACAAGTATTCCATTGTAGATACACCCCACATCTTCTTAAAACAGTTATCTGTTGGTGGGTATTTGGATGCCCACTTCTTGGCTGTTGTAAATAGTGCTGCTATGAACAGTGGGGTGCAGATACCTCTTTGGAGTTTTCATCTTTTCCCAGTGTTTGGCCAGGAGTGGGATTGCTGGATCATATGGTCACTCTATGAAATTACTGCTCTTAATATATGAACCCACATCCCTCTTACAGTTTTGGGAGCCCCATGTTGGAACTAGCTCTTACTGAATTGCAAAAGCCAATTGTTAGCTTCAGGAATTTTGTAAGCTTGTTGTGAAATCCAGCCATTATTAAAAATCAAATTATTAAATAAATTAAACTTACATTTAAATTTTAATTTAACTAATAAGATACATTAAATAAATTAAACTTACATTTAAATTTTAATTTAACTAATAAGATAAACT
Source organism: Bos indicus x Bos taurus (assembly GCF_003369695.1). Lineage (NCBI taxonomy): Eukaryota > Metazoa > Chordata > Mammalia > Artiodactyla > Bovidae > Bos > Bos indicus x Bos taurus. The sequence continues at coordinate 64,212,902 of NC_040085.1, read as the reverse complement.
TTATTTTTTTTTTTTTTTCGGTGAGCAAGGCTCGCACTTTATTCTCCAAAGTAGTTTTTATACCTTAAGTTGTGCATAGAGGATAATGGGGGAAGGGGTAGAGTCATGCAAGGACAGCAGTCCTTGATCCCTATCGAAGCCAGGCTTTCAAACTTATCATATGCAAAAGTTTAGGTGATTTACATCATCTTCTGGCCAGGAGGGCTGTTAACATTTTATGACCCTTTCTTCAGAAAACTTATTTTTCTCTAAAGGTGATTATTCTTTTTTTTTTTCTTTTTTTTTTTCTCTTTCTTTTTTTTTTTATTGTCACCCTGTTTATTTAACTTTTTTCTTTTTCCTTTTTTTTTTTTTCTCTTTGAACCCTCCCCCCTCCCCCCTCCCCATACCATCCCCCTGGGCCGTCCCAGCGCACCAGCCCCAAGCATCCAGCATCGTGCACTGAACCTGGACTGGCATCTCGTTTCATACATGACATTTCACATGTTTCAATGCCATTCTCCCAAATCTTCCCACCCTCTCCCTCTCCCACAGAGTCCATAAGACTATTCTATACATCAGTGTCTCTTTTGCTGTCTCGTATACAGGGTTATCGTTACCATCTTTCTAAATTCCATATATATGCGTTAGTATACTGTATTTATGTTTTTCCTTCTGGCTTACTTCACTCTGTATAATAGGCTCCAGTTTCATCCACCTCATTAGAACTGATTCAAATGTATTCTTTTTAATGGCTGAGTAATACTCCATTGTGTATATGTACCACAGCTTTCTTATCCATTCATCTGCTGATGGGCATCTAGGTTGCTTCCATGTCCTGGCTATTATAAACAGTGCTGCGATGAACATTGGGGTCCACGTGTCTCTTTCCCTTCTGGTTTCCTCAGTGTGTATGCCCAGCAGTGGGATTGCTGGATCATAAGGCAGTTCTATTTCCAGTTTTTTAAGGAATCTCCACACTGTTCTCCATAGTGGCTGTACTAGTTTGCATTCCCACCAACAGTGTAAGAGGGTTCCCTTTTCTCCACACCCTCTCCAGCATTTATTATTTGTAGACTTTTGGATCGCAGCCATTCTGACTGGTGTGAAATGGTACCTCATAGTGGTTTTGATTTGCATTTCTCTGATAATGAGTGATGTTGAGCATCTTTTCATGTGTTTGTTAGCCATCTGTATGTCTTCTTTGGAGAAATGTCTATTTAGATCTTTGGCCCATTTTTTGATTGGGTCATTTATTTTTCTGGAGTTGAGCTGTAGGAGTTGCTTGTATATTTTTGAGATTAGTTGTTTGTCCGTTGCTTCATTTGCTATTATTTTCTCCCATTCTGAAGGCTGTCTTTTCACCTTGCTGATAGTTTCCTTTGATGTGCAGAAGCTTTTAAGTTTAATTAGGTCCCATTTGTTTATTTTTGCTTTTATTTCCAATATTCTGGGAGGTGGGTCATAGAGGATCCTGCTGTGATGTATGTCAGAGAGTGTTTTGCCTATGTTCTCCTCTAGGAGTTTTATAGTTTCTGGTCTTACGTTGAGATCTTTAATCCATTTTGAGTTTATTTTTGTATATGGTGTTAGAAAGTGTTCTAGTTTCATTCTTTTACAAGTGGTTGACCAGATTTCCCAGCACCACTTGTTAAAGAGATTGTCTTTAATCCACTGTATATTCTTGCCTCCTTTGTCAAAGATAAGGTGTCCATATGTGTGTGGATTTATCTCTGGGCTTTCTATTTTGTTCCATTGATCTATATTTCTGTCTTTGTGCCAGTACCATACTGTCTTGATAACTGTGGCTTTGTAGTAGAGCCTGAAGTCAGGTAGGTTGATTCCTCCAGTTCCATTTTTCTTTCTCAAGATCCCTTTGGCTATTCGAGGTTTTTTGTATTTCCATACAAATTGTGAAATTATTTGTTCTAGCTCTGTGAAGAATACTGTTGGTAGCTTGATAGGGATTGCATTGAATCTATAAATTGCTTTGGGTAGTATACTCATTTTCACTATATTGATTCTTCCAATCCATGAACATGGTATATTTCTCCATCTATTAGTGTCCTCTTTGATTTCTTTCACCAGTGTTTTATAGTTTTCTATATATAGGTCTTTAGTTTCTTTAGGTAGATATATTCCTAAGTATTTTATTCTTTTCGTTGCAATGGTGAATGGAATTGTTTCCTTAATTTCTCTTTCTGTTTTCTCATTATTAGTGTATAGGAATGCAAGGGATTTCTGTGTGTTGATTTTATATCCTGCAACTTTACTATAATCATTGATTAGTTCTAGTAATTTTCTGGTGGAGTCTTTAGGGTTTTCTATGTAGAGGATCATGTCATCTGCAAATAGTGAGAGTTTTACTTCTTCTTTTCCAATTTGGATTCCTTTTATTTCCTTTTCTGCTCTGATTGCTGTAGCCAAAACTTCCAAAACTATGTTGAATAGTAATGGTGAAAGTGGGCACCCTTGTCTTGTTCCTGACTTTAGAGGAAATGCTTTCAATTTTTCACCATTGAGGATAATGTTTGCTGTGGGTTTATCATATATAGCTTTTATTATGTTGAGGTATGTTCCTTCTATTCCTGCTTTCTGGAGAGTTTTTATCATAAATGGGTGTTGAATTTTGTCAAAGGCTTTCTCTGCATCTATTGAGATAATCATATGGTTTTTGTTTTTCAATTTGTTAATGTGGTGTATTACATTGATTGATTTGCGGATATTGAAGAATCCTTGCATCCCTGGGATAAAGCCCACTTGGTCATGGTGTATGATCTTTTTAATGTGTTGTTGGATTCTGATTGCTAGAATTTTGTTTAGGATTTTTGCATCTATGTTCATCAGTGATATTGGCCTGTAGTTTTCTTTTTTTGTGGGATCTTTGTCAGGTTTTGGTATTAGGGTGATGGTGGCCTCATAGAATGAGTTTGGAAGTTTACCTTCCTCTGCAATTTTCTGGAAGAGTTTGAGCAGGATAGGTGTTAGCTCTTCTCTAAATTTTTGGTAGAATTCAGCTGTGAAGCCGTCTGGACCGGGGCTTTTGTTTGCTGGAAGATTTTTGATTACAGTTTCAATTTCCGTGCTTGTGATGGGTCTGTTAAGGTTTTCTATTTCTTCCTGGTCGAGTTTTGGAAAGTTGTACTTTTCTAAGAATTTGTCCATTTCTTCCTTGTTGTCCATTTTATTGGCATATAATTGTTGATAATAGTCTCTTATGATCCTTTGTATTTCTATGTTGTCTGTTGTGATCTCTCCATTTTCATTTCTAATTTTATTGATTTGATTTTTCTCCCTTTGTTTCTTGATGAGTCTCGCTAATGGTTTGTCAATTTTATTTATCCTTTCAAAGAACCAGCTTTTGGCTTTGTTGATTTTTGCTATGGTCTCTTTTGTTTCTTTTGCATTTATTTCTGCTCTAATTTTTAAGATTTCTTTCCTTCTACTAACCCTGGGGTTCTTCATTTCTTCCTTTTCTAGTTGCTTTAGGTGTAGAGTTAGGTTATTTATTTGACTTTTTTCTTGTTTCTTGAGGTGTGCCTGTATTGCTATGAACTTTCCCCTTAGGACTGCTTTTACTGTGTCCCACAGGTTTTGGGTTGTTGTGTTTTCATTTTCATTCGTTTCTATGCAAATTTTGATTTCTTTTTTGATTTCTTCTGTGATTTGTTGGTTATTCAGCAGCGTGTTGTTCAGCCTCCATATGTTGGAATTTTTAATAGTTTTTCTCCTGTAATTGAGATCTAATCTTACTGCATTGTGGTCAGAAAAGATGCTTGGAATGATTTCTATTTTTTTGAATTTACCAAGGCTAGCTTTATGGCCCAGGATGTGATCTATCCTGGAGAAGGTTCCAAGTGCGCTTGAGAAAAAGGTGAAATTCATTGTTTTGGGATGAAATGTCCTATAGATATCAATTAGGTCTAACTGGTCTATTGTATCGTTTAAAGTTTGTGTTTCCTTGTTAATTTTCTGTTTAGTTGATCTATCCATAGGTGTGAGTGGGGTATTAAAGTCTCCCACTATTATTGTGTTATTGTTAATTTCTCCTTTCATACTTGTTAGCATTTGTCTTACATACTGCGGTGCTCCCGTGTTGGGTGCATATATATTTATAATTGTTATATCTTCTTCTTGGATTGATCCTTTGATCATTATGTAGTGACCTTCTTTGTCTCTTTTCACAGCCTTTGTTTTAAAGTCTATTTTATCTGATATGAGTATTGCTACTCCTGCTTTCTTTTGGTCCCTATTTGCATGGAAAATCTTTTTCCAGCCCTTCACTTTCAGTCTGTATGTGTCCCCTGTTTTGAGGTGGGTCTCCTGTAGACAACATATGTAGGGGTCTTGTTTTTGTATCCATTCAGCCAGTCTTTGTCTTTTGGTTGGGGCATTCAACCCATTTACATTTAAGGTAATTACTGATAAGTATGATCCCGTTGCCATTTACTTTATTGTTTTGGGTTCGAGTTTATACACCATTTTTGTGTTTCCTGTCTAGAGAATATCCTTTAGTATTTGTTGTAGAGCTGGTTTGGTGGTGCAGAATTCTCTCAGCTTTTGCTTGTCTGAGAAGCTTTTGATTTCTCCTTCATACTTGAATGAAATCCTTGCTGGGTACAATAATCTGGGCTGTAGGTTATTTTCTTTCATCATTTTAAGTATGTCTTGCCATTCCCTCCTGGCTTGAAGAGTTTCTATTGAAAGATCAGCTGTTATCCTTATGGGAATTCCCTTGTGTGTTATTTGTTGTTTTTCCCTTGCTGCTTTTAATATTTGTTCTTTGTGTTTGATCTTAGTTAATTTGATTAATATGTGTCTTGGGGTGTTTCGCCTTGGGTTTATCCTGTTTGGGATTCTCTGGGTTTCTTGGACTTGGGTGATTATTTCCTTCCCCAGTTTAGGGAAGTTTTCAACTATTATCTCCTCAAGTATTTTCTCATGGTCTTTCTTTTTGTCTTCTTCTTCTGGAACCCCTATGATTTGAATGTTGTATTGTTTAATATTGTCCTGGAGGTCTCTGAGATTGTCCTCATTTCTTTTAATTCGTTTTTCTTTTATTCTCTCTGATTCATTTATTTCTACCATTCTATCTTCTAATTCACTAATCCTATCTTCTGCCTCTGTTATTCTACTATTTGTTGCCTCCAGAGTGTTTTTAATTTCATTTATTGCATTATTCATTATATATTGACTCTTTTTTATTTCTTCTAGGTCCTTGTTAAACCTTTCTTGCATCTTCTCAATCCTTGTCTCCAAGCTATTTATCTAAGCTATTTATCTGTGATTCCATTTTAATTTCAAGATTTTGGATCAATTTCACTATCATTATTCGGAATTCTTTATCAGGTAGATTCCCTATCTCTTCCTCTTTTGTTTGGTTTGGTGGGCATTTATCCTGTTCCTTTATCTGCTGGCTCTTCCTCTGTCTCTTCATCTTGTTTAAATTGCTGAGTTTGGGGTGTCCTTTCTGTATTCTGGCAGTTTGTGGAGTTCTCTTTATTGTGGCTTTTCCTCGCTGTGTGTGGGTTTGTACAGGTGGCTTGTCAAGGTTTCCTGGTTAGGGAGGCTTGTGTCGGTGTTCTGATGGGGGGAGCTGTATTTCTTCTCTTTGTTCAGTCACGCTGTGGGGAGGGAGGGAGGGAGGGAGGGATGCTGCAAACAAATAACACTGGCGTGCGCTCGCAGTGCCTCAGCCACACTGGGTCTGCCCCCGCTCACGGCGCGTGTAGCCTCCCTGCCCACACTGCTCGGGCTCTAGGTTGTTCCGCCGGGAACAATCCGAGGCTGGCCCTGGGTTGCATGTACCTCCCAGGTCCAAGCCGCTCAGGTTCAGGCACTCGGGTAGTCCTCAGAGGCGCAGACTCAGTTGGGCCTGAGTTTTGTGCTCTTCCCAGGTCCGAGCAGCTCAAGTGATGAAGTGTTCGGCGAGCGCCAATGCTGCGACTTACCGCCTCCCCGCCACTCGGTTATCTGGGTGTAAAACCGGCGCACCTTCTTAGGCAGATGTTAACCATCCAGACCCCCAAGAAGTTTTAGTTAGCAAAGAAGCCTGCTTACAGTTTTATAGATAATGTCTCTCTGGGGCTGCGATTGCCCCCTTCCGGCTCTGGCTGCCTGTCACTGGAGGGGGAAGGTCTGCAGCCGGCTATCTCTGTTCAATTCTTTGTTCCGTGCGCGGGCCTGGCAGTGTCTTAAGTTGGGGCTGGCTTTTCGCGTGGTAGATATCCCACAGTCTGGTTTGCTAGCCCAAATTATTTCGCTCAGATAATGCTCAGGGTATTCAGGCCAGATTCTTACTCTAAGCGATGCAGCCCGCGCTGCGCCTCCGTGCCCAGCCCCCGCTTGTTAATGGCGCGTGCAGGCGTCTGCGCTGCTTCTCCGCTGGGGGAGTTACTGTAGGACTCGCAATCTTCGAGTTTTAATTGTTTATTTATTTTTTCTTCCTGTTATGTTGCCCTCTGTGCTTCCAAAGCTCGGCACAGATTCGGCAGTGAGAAGGTTTCCTGGTGTTTGGAAACTTCTCTCTTTTTAAGACTCCCTTCCCGGGACGGAACTCCGTCCCTCCCTCTTTTGTCTCTTTTTTTGTCTTTTATATTTTTTCCTACCTCCTTTCGAAGAGTTGGATTGCTTTTCTGGGTGCCTGATGTCCTCTGCCGGCATTCAGAAGTTGTTTTGTGGAATTTACTCGACGTTTAAATGCTCTTTTGATGAATTTGTGGGGGAGAAAGTGTTCTCCCTGTCCTACTCCTCCGCCATCTTCAAGATAAACTTTAAATAAATTATATCAAAGATAGAATCAGACATACTCAAAACCTGGCATGCTGCAGTCCATGTGTCCACAAAGAGTCGGACACAACTTAATGACTGAAGAACAACAATAATACTCAAAACTTTTCACTTCCTAATTATTCTACTACATTTTAGTTATGCCTGTGATCTTGAGGTTGGTGCTGGTTTAGTCGCTAAGTCGTGTCTGACTGTTGCGACCCCACAGACCGTGGCCCTCCAGGCTCCTCTGTCCATGGGATTCTCCAGGCAAGAATACTGGAGTGGGTTGCCATTTCCTTCTCCAGGTGCCTCCCTGATCCAGGAATCGAACCTGGGTCCTGCACTGCAGGCAGATTCTTTACCAACTGAGTTACAGTTTACATCTGCTATACCCGTATGGTTGAAATTCTGTATCATGGTGGGCTGCTGTGTCTGTTTTCCCCACTCTGCTCTCAGTGATGTCATATGGATAGCTTGGAATTGGCTCTGGTGGAAATATTTATATCATAGAAATGGATAAATGCTACGAGTCAGGGCTTGATTTACTATTTTTTGATGGCCTAGAACTAAAGTCTTAACAATGCAGATTAAATTTTAAAAAGTAGTTGTCTCTAGTGCCAACGCTGAGATTGGCTTCAGTTTAATGAGTATAATTAGTATCAGGATGAAGAATGGCTGAACAGTAGATTACACATCAGATTTGATGACAGTAGATGTATTGAAAAAAGAGTTAGTGGGATGAAGTGCAAATCCACTTGTCAACTCATAGATGAATTGCAACCATAAGTTAGTTATAGCTAGAAAAGTTTGGCAAAAACTAATGAAAGCCTTCTGTGAGAATCAATTGGCTATATTAGGATTTAGAATAGGGAATATTATGTCTGTTAGTGCTATTTGTACATTGTTTTAAACTTTTTATTTTGTATTGGAATACAGCTCATCAACAATGTTGTGGTAGTTTCAGGTGGACAGCAAACGGACTCAATCATATATATACATGTATCTATTCTCCCAAACTCCCCGCCCAGCCAGGCTGCTATATAATATTGAGCAGTTTCCTGTACTATACGGTTGGACCTTGTTGCTTATTCATTTTAAATATAGCAGTGTGTACATGTCCACCCCAGGCTCTCTATCCCTTTCCCCCAGGCAACCACAAATTCGTTTTCTAAATCTGTGAGTCTGTTTCTGTTTTATAAGTAAGTTCGTGTGTATCATTTCTTTTTAGATTCTGCGTATAAGGGATGTCATATGATATTTCTTCTTCTCTGACTTATTTCACTCAGTATCAGTCTCTGGGTCCATCCATATTGCTGCAAATGGCAGTATTTCATGCTTTTAATGGCTGAGTAGTGTTCCATTGTATGTGTGTATATGTGTGTGTGTGTGTGTGTGTGTGTGTGGTATATATATATATATACACACACCACATCTTCTTTATCCATTTCTCTGTCAGTGGACAGGTAGGTTGCTTCCATGTCTTGGCTGTTGTAAACAGTGCTGCAGTGAACATTGGGGTGCACGTATCCTTTCAAACCATGCTTTTCTCCAGATACATGCCCAGGAAGTATTTGTACATTGTGTGCTATATATCCTTTATATCAATAAAGTTTGTGCATACACACACACACACACGTACACACCCCTTTTCTCAGGAAAATTGGTTGTTAAGCTTTTACACGTGTATCACCACCATCCCCACTTGTTTGGTTCTCAGTGGAAATGAAGAACATTTGCAACTGTTACTTATGAAGTTCTTCCATAGCTTTCTCTTGTCTAAGTGGAATAGTCTGTGATTCCTTGATCTTTCCCTATTGGTTTTTTTTTTTTTAATTTTATTTTTAAACTTTACAATATTGTATTAGTTTTGCCAAATATCGAAATGAATCCGCCACAGGTATACCTGCGTTCCCCATCCTGAACCCTCCTCCCTCCTCCCTCCCCTACCCTCCCTCTGGGTCGTCCCAGTGCACCAGCCCCAAGCATCCAGAACCGTGCATCGAACCTGGACTGGTGACTCGTTTCATACATGATATTATACATGTTTCAATGCTATTCTCCCAAATCTCCCCACCCTCTCCCTCTCCCACAGAGTCCATAAGACTGATCTATACATCGGTGTCTCTTTTGCTGTCTCGTACACAGGGTTATTGTTACCATCTTTCTAAATTCCATATATATGTGTTAGTATACTGTATTGGTGTTTTTCTTTCTGGCTTACTTCACTCTGTATAATAGGTTCCAGTTTTATCCATCTCATTAGAACTGATTCAAATGTATTCTTTTTAATGGCTGAGTAATACTCCATTGTGTATATGTACCACAGCTTTCTTATCCATTCATCTGCTGACGGGCATCTAGGTTGCTTCCATGTCCTGGCTATTATAAACAGTGCTGCGATGAACATTGGGGTACACGTGTCTCTTTCCCTTCTGGTTTCCTCAGTGTGTATGCCCAGCAGTGGGATTCTGGATCATAAGGCAGTTCTATTTCCAGTTTTTGAAGGAATCTCCACACTGTTCTCCATAGTGGCTGTACTAGTTTGCATTCCCACCAACAGTGTAAGAGGGTTCCCTTTTCTCCACACCCTCTCCAGCATTTATTGCTTGTAGACTTTTGGATCGCAGCCATTCTGACTGGTGTGAAATGGTATCTCATAGTGGTTTTAATTTGCATTTCTCTGATAATGAGTGATGTTGAGCATCTTTTCATGTGTTTGTTAGCCATCTGTATGTCTTCTTTGGAGGAATGTCTATTTAGATCTTTGGCCCATTTTTTGATTGGCTCATTTATTTTTCTGGAGTTGAGCTGTAGGAGTTGCTTGTATATTTTTGAGATTAGTTGTTTGTCCGTTGCTTCATTTGCTATTATTTTCTCCCATTCTGAAGGCTGCCTTCTCACCTTGCTAATAGTTTCCTATTGGTTTTATATTCTGTGTTTGAGGTGCGCACACCTGGGCACATGATAGTATTCCAGAGAGGAGATGATCCATGCTGGGTGGGATGGGAGACTGATGGCAGTGCCTGGAAGAAGTGTGCGCTGGCAGTCAGGAGACTTGGGTCCCTGCCCTGCAGGAGGATGTCCTCGTGAGTTATCCCCTCAATTATTTCATTTTAAGCAAAAGCTTGAATTAAGGTAAATTTGAGAGTTCTCTGCAGTCTTAAAGTCTGCATTCCTCTGCGCATGTACTGTACTTCTTGCTTTATCAAGGTCAATGCAAGTATGATAGAACCTCCTCAGTGATTCAATTTGGAGGTTTAAGAGAGAACACTTCCTTAAATTTGTATGGCCCTCTTATAGTTTACTAAATGTTTTAAAATATGTCATCCTAACAATGAGATAAACAGAATCATTGATATCCCTACTTTACTGCTAAGAAAACTGAGGCTCAAGTAGTTCATTACTTGAGAGCTAGTTGGCAGAGAAGCTAGATGTGGGGTTTCACGGTTACTTTTTCCATCTCTGAAGTCCTTTGCCTTCCATCTGCTTAAACCAGTGAGGCAGGTTTTCCATCCCTCCAAGCATCCCAGAAAATCCCACATAGTAATTGTCACATCATCATATGTCTTCTAGGCACAAGTTGAGGAAAAAAAGTCTTTACTTAAAGGTAGATTGCAGCTTTAGAAAGGTGATTTTTTTCTGGTTAAGTCAATAAGTTCATCCTTTCTGAGATTAAGCTAGGAGACAAAGGAAGTAAGAGTGGGTTGCTTGCTAGGATAATACTTGCTCTAGAGCTCAAAGGCATGAATGAGCACATACCAGAGTGGGCATCAGAGGACAGAATGACCTGATGAGCGGACAGTAGCTTGGGGTGGGTGATGTTTGACTTTTTACTTTTTCAGACAATAAACATAGTCCTAAGATTTGGAATTTTATAAGTATATGAGTGTATAACTTGGGATATGTTTGGCTGTAATCACAAGCAGTGCTGCCTCTAGTATCTTTTCTGCTTTATATAGCATAAGCTGCAGTTGGCTTCAGGGATGAGCTAACAGAGTGACTTCTTAAGTGAACAAGAGGCACTAGAAAAATAACAGGGTTTTATTCATTTTTACAAAATGGCATGAAGATGTTTCCTTATACTATTCTAGGTTTCCTCAATTTTTCTTGTCACCATTCATTTAGTTTGGAGTTGCCACATTTTTATGGGCTAAATTCTCAAAAAGATGGGAATTCTTGAAGACAAATATAGACGTAGAGGTGGTATTCAAATAAAGAGGAGCTAAGTTATTGATTCATTTCTTCTAGCGAGGCATCTGTGTGACAATCATCCCCTTCCTCATTCAGGAGCCAGGAGTCGCTATTGAGGGCTCTGTCTCTGCCTTGCTGTGGGATATATGAGTGGAATATACACTCGAGTCTTCTATCTGTAAAATGGAGATAACATTCTGTAAGAATCATTATGTGGGACGACAGGGTGACACCTGAGCGAGTGCCCTGAGGTCTGGTCTCAGGCACCACTTGTAATCAGCAAGTGAAAAAGATGGCTCTTCCTCCAACTCATCAGTAGATGTCGCTGCAGTCAACTAAAACGGCAGAAAAACACTGGTCAAAAGGATTCTGCTGGTGGAAAAATACAGGAGTACTACTAGTAGCTATTAATAAAATTAAGTGTGCATCTAGCTTTCTTCTCCAGCTCAGACTCAAATCCTTTACAATATATTACTCTTTATTATTTTTAATAATATATCCAAATATGGGCAAATCTTTTTGGACAAAAAGTATATTCAGCAAACCATTCCATCCATCTTTCTTTTCATTTACCAGTTCATTCACTTGAGAAATACTAGGTGCCTGTGGTGTGTGAGGTACTTGTCAGGCTCTGGGCTCACCACGATGAGCAGTACAGACAGTCTGGCTTTATGGAGCTTCCTGTTGGGTGGGAAAGACAGGCAGTTAAAGAAGCAATACAAAAAAAAAAAACACCAAGAAGTAATTATGGTACAGAAAGATTAGTGTAATCACATGGCAACTACTAGATGAAAAGAAAACAACCAGGGGACCTGCCTGAGTGGTGGAGTCAGGGATGGTCTCTGGAATTAAATGGTGTTTCAGAAGGTGCCCATATTATACATCAAAGTACAAACTAGAAAGCCAGAACTTGGATTCCTTCACTCTGTTTAAGAGTCTTACGGGTTCTTGCTGTGATTATTTACCTCCTTTGTTATTAGCACCATCTGAAATACTGGATTGGCCAAAACGTTTGTTTGGGTTTTTCTGTAACAGATATGGAAAAACCCGAATGAACTTTTTGGCAAACCAATACTTAGAAAAATGTCTTCCTTCCTGATTTTATGGTACATAGAAAACTAAGATCATGGCATCTGGTCCCATCACTTTATGGCAAATAGATGGGGAAACAGTGGAAACAGTGGCTGACTTCATTTTTTGGGGCTCCAAAATCACTGCAGATGGTGACTGCAGCCATGAAATTAAAAGGCGCTTACTCCTTGAAAGGAAAATTATGACCAACCTAGACAGCATATTAAAAAGCAGAGACATTATTTTGTCAACAAAGGTCCGTCTAGTCAAAGCTATGGTTTTTCCAAGTCATGTATGGTGTGAGAGTTGGATTATAAAGAAAGCTGTGCACCGAAGAATTGATGCTTTTGAACTGTGGTGTTGGAGAAGACTCTTGAAAGTCCCTTGGACTGCAAGGAGATCCAACCAGTCCATCTGAAAGGAGATCAGTCCTGAGTATTCATTGGAAGGACTGATGTTGAAGCTGAAGCTCCAATACTTTGGCCACCTGATGTGAAGAGCTGACTCATTGGAAAAGACCCTGATGCTGGGAAAGATTGAAGGCAGGAGGAGAAGGGGATGACAGAGGATGAGATGGTTGGATGGCATCACTGACTCAATGGACATGAGTTTGGGTAAACTCTGGGAGTTGGTGATGGACAGGGAGGCCTGGTGTGCTGTGATTCATGGGGTTGCAAAGAGTTGGACATGACTAAATGAACTGAAGATCACTTGACAGATCTAAAACATTATTAGTTTATTTATTTATGTCATTGCCTCTCCCTTGAGATGTTGAAAACATAGTGCCTTTTATATGTCAAATTCTGTGATAAATACTTTTGATTGTTTTCTTGGTGTGTGATGTTTGGAAGGTAAAGTTGAATGTTGAAGCTTTCTGTCTTCCCCTTGTTTCTACATTCACTTCACACTGGGGTGTATGGATTGAACGAAAAGCTTCACATTCCATCTGGGTTTGAAGTCAGCCTAAAGTACAACTGGGAGCTATACTTTGGCAACAATTATGTGACCTGGCTGGAGGGAAGCACTGGCCATGCATTAGATCTTGAACATTTTAAGCAGATAATAAAGAAAAAAATATTGGCAAGGGACATGAAGTTATTCTGTTCAATGTTTGCTGTATCTCCAGTGACTCATGAATTATATTTTGAAACCCTAAATTCAATTTATTAAGAGTCCCAGATATTGATTTTTGGATGAGTAAAAACAAGTGAGTAAATTTAAATACCTCCTTTTAAAGAGACAAAAAAAAAAAAAAAATTTATTGCAGAGACAGCAGAAATGTGTTCCAGTGAATTAGTAACAACTTTTCATGTCTTTTTTTCAGTTAAGAAATTGCAAAGCTAACTTTTTTATTTTTTTTTTAACATAACTCTGGGGTCTGCAGTCATCTGTATTTGATTCATTCAAAAAATATGTATTTGTCACATTAGTAAAGCCATGGCCTCAGGGCTGTATGAGTATATATCTATTGATCTTTCCAACTATTTTCATTGGAATAAAGAAAATAAATGTTCTAGTGTACCAGGATATAGAACAGATTGCAAGAACTGAACAAAACAGTGAAAAGACAGTACGGTGAAAGGTGGAGTTGTACACAAGTTCTTTTATTTTACTTACATGTCCCCTCTTCCATTTCCATGTTTAGGAAGTTAAAGTGTTTGATATTGTCTTAATTTGTGAAGGAAACACTGTAAAAATCATTTGTGGAGCCCTGGGGTAATTTCTTATATTGCTTTGCCTTTGCTTCTAGTGTATGATATGGTCTTGGGTAAGTCTTTTAATTGCTCTGAGCTTCAGTTTTTGAATCTATCTAAAGGTCCATCTAGTCAAGGCTATGGTTTTTCCAGTGGTCATGTATGGATGTGAGAGTTGGACTGTGAAGAAGGCTGAGTGCCGAAGAATTGATGCTTTTGAACTGTGGTGTTGGAGAAGACTCTTGAGAGTCCCTTGGACCGCAAGGAGATCCAACCAGTCCATTCTGAAGGAGATCAGCCCTGGGATTTCTTTGGAAGGAATGATACTAAAGCTGAAACTCCAGTACTTTGGCCATCTCATGCGAAGAGTTGACTCATTGGAAAAGACTCAGATGCTGGGAGGGATTGGGGGAAGGAGGAGAAGGGGACAACAGAGGATGAGATGGCTGGATGGCATCACCGAGTCGATGGATGTGAGTCTGAGTGAACTCTGGGAGTTGGTGATGGACAAGGAGGCCTGGCATGCTGCGATTCGTGGGGTCACAAAGAGTCAGACATGACTGAGCGACTGAACTGAACTGAACTGAACTGAAAGGGGCTTTGAATGAACTGAGGTCACTATGTAGAGGCCCCTATGATTTTTCTGTGTCCACACTTGCAGTGTACTGGGTCCACCTTCCTTTTTGACTCAAAAATCCAAGTCTAACCCATCCACCTGTGATCTTGATCCTATTGACTACTCGCTGCTGTTTGAGCTGATAAGAGGTACCAAGCCATTTGGAAACATTCATTGTCTAAGTTAGAAATCGAGATGTTATCTCTGATTCCTCTTTGTTTCCCTCAGTTTCCACATCCAGTTGATAGCAAAGCCCCATTAATTTTCTCCTAAGTGGCTATCGAACATATCCTTTTTTGCCATCCCACCTTTGTTAGGCTAGCATCCTCTCTTGCCCAGACTATTGAAGGAGCGTGTTTACCAGTTTCCTCCTTTGCAGTCTCTTCCACTTCCAGTCCACTTCTATGCTGTCTTCAGTGAAATCCTTCTAAAACACAAGACTGATTATGTCTGTTGGGAGCAGCAGCAACCCCACTGAACAAATATATATATTGTGAGAGAAGGTGTTAGGCCAACTTCTGAGAAACAGTCAATTTGAATAAGACAGCCTAGTCCCTCTGAAATTAAAACCTTGTGTTGACTCCTTCATTTGCCTATGAGAATGTCCAAGTCTCTTTGTTCTGGCCTTTAAGGCTCTGCACATGTGAGCCTCAGACCTCCTGTGAGCTTACCGTCTGTTGTGTTTCCTTCTGCCAGGTGGGCTTCTCCTCCCTGCCGCACTGAGTGCTTCTTAACCTGATCATGTCGTGTCCTGCCATGTGTCTAAGAGTTTGCATATCCAGGCCTCTCTGTCTGGAATTCCTTTTCTCCCTTCTCCCTCATAGATCTGTGATATGCTTAACTCATTCTGCAGCAGCTGAGGCAGATGTCATCTTATTTGGGAGAGTTCTCATAGGTTGGTTACTTCCTATACTTGCATGGCTTTTTGCTGATGGGGTTTTATTGTATTTGTTAATGTCTGTCTGCCTTACAGGATTGTGAGCTACCTGAAGGTGAGGAATCCTGCCTTAGTCATCTTTGTATTCCTAAGACCTTCCATAGTATACAGCACATTTTAGCAGCTCAATAAGTGGTGGTTTTTGTTTTAAAGTTTTTTTTTAAATGCTCAATTTTGTTTTTATTTATTTTTTTATGTGAACCATTTCTATTTATTTTTTGATGTGAACCATTTTTAAAGTCTCTATTGAATTTGTTACAATATTGTCTCTGTTCTGTGTTTTGGTTTTTTGGCCACAAGGTATGTGGGATCTTAACTCCCTGACCAGGGGTCGAACCCATACCCCCTGCATTGGAAGGTGAACTCCCAACCATTGGACCACCAGGGAGGTCCCAAAAAGTGGTTGTTGACTGACTGAGATAAATGAATGAATGTATGTGTATACATGCTTGGATGGAAGTGGTAACTGCAGTATTTCTCATCTCAGTGGAAATGTCAGTAACTATGGAAAGATACTTGGAAGCTGCAACTGGCTTGTTGGTCTTCTAGCGAAGGGTTTGATATCTGCAGGTAGATCCTGACCTGATAGCCAGGGACTAGATCTTTAGAGTCTCCTTAAGCTGTAAGAGTTGATAACTTTATTTTGGCTATGTGACTTCAAATCCAAGAGCTAGAACACTTGTCTGTAACACTTTTACCTGCTGGCTGAGTAACAAGGGTAGTTTGCCAAACACAGCTTGTCATTGTCTCTTTTTTTGGTTCTCTGAAATCTGCTTCTGTTGTCCATCAATGACAAATCATTAGGCTCATTCCCAAACAAATTGGTTGTCAAGTAGGCATCATTAAGACGGATGAAATGTCTTAGTTTCAGCTGAGCAAGGCAAATACGATGCTGTCTAATCATGACAGGCCTGGTGATGTGATGTTCCGAGAAGTGAGGAACATCTTTCAGGTCTACAGCATACCTCAGTGTAGGTAATTACCCTAGTCAGTAAGCAGTGATCAATAGGAAAAGCTTAAGGTGGAGACATTAATCCATCTTTTAATGCACAAACAGCAGCAGCTAAAGGTTTTCTTGCAGGGGAAGGAATGAACAGATAGTTTACCATGTCATTTCCAAATGTGGCAAGTTGATTTTTATAATCAATTTGTAGACATATCCATTTTCAGCGATGTGAATAATAAAAAGAACTAAAAGCTTTTGCAAGATCTTCTCTCAGTATCTGCTTGTCTCACATCCTTGCTTCCTTTTAGTCCTCTAGCCCCTATGTCACATCCATTATCATCCTGAAAAGAAAAATCATTCAGACCACTTAAATGATGTTTCAATGACACACAATCCATTAGAATTCAGAAAAAGCCAGCACTTTCCAAAGAGAAACTCTATTTCACTTATCCTTTCTCTCGTTTCTTTACTTGAGGTGAAATTTCAGCTTCTATTGGGATTTCTTATTTTACACATTTTTATGAGATCATTATATTTTCCGATAATGACCTGACCCCTTCTAAAACCACCTGCTTAGTTGGCTAAAAGGAGCAACATAGGGGTTAATAGAAGTCTATTTCATCCATTTTTGTTTGTTTACTGTGAAGCAGTATATGCTCAAAGCAAAAATTTTGGGCAAAATATATAATCCTGGCGTTATGCCCAGAAACAGCTGGGCAGGCTTCTAGCTCTGTCCACCACCACAAAAAACCTTTCTTCAGAGAAGGCCACAAAATAATTAGAGGCCAGAGAATGGGGCACACATTTTTGCTACCATTTCCTCTGGGTTGCCAGTCAGGCTGTGCTGACTCCTTACATGAGTGATGAGAAATCCCTCTTTCTTGGTCTCCTCCCCCTTCCCCTTTGTCATTCTTCCATTGGTGTTCTAGCTGTACCCTGTGGTTGTGGCTGGAAGCTCCATTGTCAGAGATTTTTCATATTTACAACTGTCTTCCTGGTGTCTAGAATATTGCCTACCACATAATAGACCTGCCATAAAGTTTTGTCGACTAAATGAAGTTTTCAGAGGGTAATACTGACCTAGACAAACCAGCCTCTTTGTTACCATCACTTTCCCCTCACAATGCATTACCTTGGTGCCTGAGGCTAGAAGGCCCTCTTCCTACCAGGGGGAGATGGGATGGTACAGAGAAGATGAAAGGAAACCCGATCTGGCCACATTTCAGAAGTTGGGAAAAACTCACCCACAGTCTGTCTACTCAAAGGAGTTAAAATGACCTATTGCCTTCCAGTCTTTCTATGTATTTCTCCATAGTTGACATTATAGTTCCCAGGTGGCTCAGTGGTTAAGAGTCCACCTGCCAAGCAGGAGACACAGGTTCAATCCCTGGGTCGGGACGATCCCCTAGAGAAGGAAATGGCAACCCACTCCAGTATTCTTGCCTGGGAAATCCCATGGACAGAGGAGCCTCACTGACCATAGTCCATGGGGGTCACAAAAGAATCTGACACAACATAGTGACTAAACAACAGCAACACATTTATTTATTTGTGATAGTATTTTCCTTTGATTCTAATACCAATAATTTTTGCATTTTAATGCTTCTAAAATCATGAATAAATCTTAAAGTCAATGTATATTTTTATTGTCGATGGTAAATCTTATCATCAATGATCTTTTAGAATCCATTTGTATATTATTCAGAATTAATATAGAGTACAGCTGCTTTTGATTTTTCCCTCATGGAAAAGTAACCAGACTGACCTGAGAAAAAAGTATTTCTCTGACCTTTCAAAGCCTCCTTGGTCCCTAACTTCTCCCTGTTTGCATGCATGTTAAGTCACTTCAGTCACGTCTGACTCTTTGCGACCCTATGAATGGCAGTCTGTCAGGCTCCTCTGTCCATGGGATTCTCCAGGCAAGAATAGTGGAGTAGGTTGACATGCCCTCCTCCAGGGGATCTTCCTGACCCAGGGATTTAACCTGTGTCTCTTAGGTCTCCTGCTTTAGCAGGTGGGTTCTTTACCACTAGCGCCACTTGGGAAGCCCTCTCCTTGTTTACTATTTTCTTCAAGCATACTTTATTTTATTGTGGTAAACTTCATATACATAAAATAACCATTGACCATTTTATTTTTTAATTATTTCCTTATGGCTGTGTCATATCTCAGTTTCGGCATGTGGAATCTTCATTGCATCTCTTGGGATCTTCACTGCGATCACCACTTCACCACTGTGTGGGCTTCTCGCTAGCTGTGGAGTGTGGGACTCAGTAGTTATGATGTGCAGGCTTAATTGTCCTACAGCATGTGGGATCTTAGTTCCCCACCCAGGGATTGAACCCAAGTCTTTTGCATTGGAAGGCGGATTCTTAACCACTGAACCATTAGGGAAGTCCCTCACAACCACTTTAAAGTGACATTTAATACATTCACAGTATTGTGCAACAATAACCTCTATCTAGTTTCAAGACAGTTTAATCACCCCAAAGAAGAACCATTAAGCAGTCATTCCTCATTCCTCTTTCCCTTAGCCCTAGAAACAGCTAGATTGCTTCCTGTCTCTGTGGATTGATCTATTTTAGATTCAGCGATTAGTCCCGAAGGTAACTCTGAAAAACAGGCCTTCTCACTTGACTTGTGAA
The DNA here is from genome assembly GCF_003369695.1 of Bos indicus x Bos taurus. Lineage (NCBI taxonomy): Eukaryota > Metazoa > Chordata > Mammalia > Artiodactyla > Bovidae > Bos > Bos indicus x Bos taurus. Next base: position 64,194,052 of record NC_040085.1, on the reverse strand, counting down.
GGCAAAGAATGCACAAGCATGGCTGTGGTATTTTATTACATGTTTATACATGCTAATACACCAGTATCAGGATTGACTACTAAACATATATGCTGTTGGCAATTGTAGAATCATCCTGGGAGTGTTTAAAATTTAGTGGTCTTTTTATGCGAAGCAAATGAAAAGCAAAACTACCGATGTGGTGGGAAAGCTTGTGGAGATGAAGTAATATGAAGAGCAAGGCATATCTTGGGTCTTCTGCTTCAGAATTTTAGCTTTAAGGTATCAGCTGAAGCTGTGGTCTTATCTCAAGGCCCAACGGGAGAAGACCTGCCTCCAGAATCACATGGTTGTTGGCAGAATTCAATTTCTTGTGAGTGGTATGACCGAGGGATTCAACAGTGTTGACTGTGGGCCTGGGGAGACCCTCTGTTCCTTGCCACGTGGGTCTCACCATGCCTCACAGTGTAGCCACTTGCTCTGTTGAAGCCAGCAAGAGGGAAGGTCTGTGGGCAAGACATACATGACAGTTTTATGTAACATAGTCACAGACGTGACATCCCATCACCATTGCCATATTTTGTTGTTAGAATCAAATCACAGGTCTGCTTATGCTCAAGATGAGTATCAGGACTCTTAAGGACTTGAGTATTAGGAAATGGGGATAACACAGAGCCATATTGCTTTATAAATGGGTCATCTACCCTCTCAGATCTGTCTGCAGAGCTGGCTCATTTCTATCCTGCATTGAAGAGTAAATTAGGGAAAGAAACAGGCTCATTCTGAAGGACAGTGGGGGCATGAGGAAAAATTCTGTGGAGAGTTTGCTGAATACCTTCAGTGCTGCCTAGAAACCACAGTGACTCACCATTTGGTTTGTTATCTCAAGGGAAACTGGGGAAAAATGATGGTCTTTGAGGAAGATAATAAATGATGATGCTTCTAGTGAGCCCAGCCTAAATGCCCGATTGGAAGTGTCTCCTGGAGCCTTGAGGGAACAGAGTGGCCGCAATCACACCATCAGGCAATGCAGATAGAGCCTCTTAAATCAACGGCATTGTTTGTTAAGAGTTCATCCTCCAAGGTCCAGTGTCAGCCAGACTTAGTCTGAAGAAATTCCTGAACCTTTGAGGGGTTCTGCTTCATACACAGAGTAAACTATACTCTGGCTAGCAATATAATCTTTGTGAAACGTTTTTTAAATAATTATTTTTCATTGGAGGATAATTGCTTGACAATGTTTTGTCAGTTTCCTCTGTACAATGATGTGAATCGGCTCTTAGTTTACATATATCTTTTCTCTCTTGAGTCTCCCCCGCCCTGTCCCAGCCCTCTAGGTTGTCACAGAGCATAGAGCTGCTTCCTACGAGCTATCTGTTTTACACATGGTAGTGTATATATCGGAGAAGGCAATGGCACCCCACTCCAGTACTCTTACCTGGAAAATCCCATGGACGGAGGAGCCTGGTGGGCTGCAGTCCATGGGGTCACTAGGAGTCGGACACGACTGAGCGACTTCACTTTCACTTTTCACTTTCATGCATTGGAGAAGGAAATGGCAACCCACTCCAGTGTTCTTGCCTGGAGAATCCCAGGGACGGGAGCCTGGTGGGCTGCCGTCTGTGGGGTTGCACAGAGTTGGACACGACTGATGCAACTTAGCAGCAGCAGCAGTGTATAAATGTCAGTGCTACCCTTTTTATTCTTCCTACTCTCTCCCTCCCTTGTGAAACAGTTTTTGATCCTAAATGACATGACCTTGCTTGATCAACAATATCATGTGTCTGATTTTGCTCTGAATTGTTCCCGAATCTTTCAAAATTAATGAAACCTAGCGCAGTATCACATCCATGCAGGCAAAAGAATATTTTACATACTCTGGTGGTGAGCATAGGAAAGGAGTCCCTCAAAAAGCTTTGAGTAGTGATTGGTATTATTGGAATAAATTGTAGCTTTTGAGTTGCTTATTGCAATAGAACAACATCCATTTGTATAAATAGTTGTGAGTCTGCTTTAAGAGCATGCTTGCCCTTTGATAATGTTGATGTCTCCTGCCTCAGTCGGGAGTTGTCATTCTTTGCTCCCAATAGTGTAGTGAATGCAGTGGTTGTGAATTTAAATGGCAAAGATAGAATCAGAAGTGTCTCACGGTGCTACTTTGACAGCTACTACCTGCACATTCTTTGTGAAAGTGAAGTGAAAGTCACTCAGTCATGTCCTACTCTTTGTGACACCATGGACTGTCCACAGAATTCTCCAGGCCAGAATACTGGAGTGGGTAGCCTTTCCCTCCTCCAGGGGATCTCCCCAACCCAGGAATTGTACCGGGGTCTTCTTTATTGCGGGCGGATTCTTTACCAACTGAGCTATCAGGGAAGCCCTTCTTTGTAGGTGTTTTTAATTAGAGTTTTGCTAAATTTCTGTGCTTAGGATATTATGCTAAACCAGTCATGAAGGAGTGAATAATGATTAAACAAACGTTTTGGGAAAAGTTAATGAATGCATAAATACTATCAATGGCAAGTTCTTTATCGGATAACTAATCCTGTGTTGGAATTGTTTAGGGTAACATTTTAATGCCAATATTTTGAGTACTGAACCAACCTACCACTGCTATTTTAAGTAGAGCAAATCTTTGGCTAAAAGTGTATGGGTTATCTAGACTGACCAGTTACTCCCAGATTGACTTCCTTTTGCTAACCTAACTATTTCCAGGCTAATTCCTTGGATTCCTGCTTCTATTCGGTATAAACTGAGGGATTATGCACTTCAAAAAAAAAAAAAAAATCTCCTAAGAAAAATGTTGGTTAAAAACCGACCAAATTCCAGGCAGGTGGAAAGTTTCTGTTTGTTAGTTTTAGTGTTTGTACAACTGCTTGTCTCTGTCGCAGTCTGTGTGATTGAGAGTTAACCGTGCAGCTTGACATGGCATCGATTCTGCTTTCTTATTGATCAGGGGAGATATGAGCTGGGGAAGTTGTGATAGATGAATTGTGCCAGAATGTTCCTGGCAAAAGCTGTGAGTCTGTGTCCTTCTCCAGCTCATTAAATTAAAGCAGAATACTAAAAATGATACGCCAGGCATGGGAAGCCTTTCTTCGGATACAGATAATCAGATTTTCTGCTCATTTGGAAAGAACCATGACCTACCTACTGATCTTTAATAAAATGTTATTTTAAAAGAGCACATAGATCATCTTTCCCATCTTCATCTTTAAAAATCCTCCCCTCGCACCCCTGGCCCTTATTTTGGGTTGAATTGTATCCTCCCCCTCTAAAAAAAGATATATTGAAGTCCTAACCCCCAAAACCTGGGGATATGACCTTATTTGGAAATAGGGTCTCCATAGATTTATTTTATTTATTTATTATTTTTGGTTGTGCTGGGTCTTTGTCGCTGTGCCCAGGGTTTCTCTAGTTGTGATGAGTAGGAGCTGCTCTGTAGTTGCAGTGCATGGGCTTCACTTTGTGGTGGCTTCTCTTGTTGCAGAGCACAGGCTCTAGGAGTGTAGGTTTGGGCACATGGGCTTAGTTGCCCTGTGGCATGTGGAATCTTCCTGGACAAGGGATTGAACCTGTGTACCCTGCTTTGGCAGGCAGATTCTAAACCAATGGAACACCAAGGAAGTCCTGCATCATTGTAGATTTCGTCAAGTTGAGTTCATTGGGATGGATCATAATCTAGTGTGACTGATGTCCCTGTAAGAAGAGGGAAGTTTGGGCACAGACACAGCCACCCAAGGATGCTGTGTGGAGACTCAGAGTCACAGAGGGAAGGAACCACACTAAGACTGAGGCAGAGATTGGAGTGATGCTGCCACAAGGCAAGGGATACCCAGGGCTACTAGAAACTGGAAGAGGCAAGGGAGGAAGGAACCTCCTCTAGGAGCTCTGGAGGGAATATCAATATCTTGATTTTGGATTTAAGCCTCCACGACGAAGAAAATAAATTTCTGTTGTGTTAAGCTTGGGCTTCCCAGGTGGCGCTAGTGGTAAAGAACCTACCTTCTAATGCAGGAGACACAGGTTTGATCCCTGGATAGGGAAGATCCCCTGGAGGAGGGCATAGCAACCCACTCCAGTACTCTTGCCTGGAGAATCCCATGGACAGAGGAGCCTGGCAGGCTACAGTCCATAGGGTCACAAAGAGTTGGACACAACTGAAGTGACTTAGCATGCACACATGCAAGTTAAGCTTACTGTTAGTGTGTTTGCAGTGCCTTGTTGTGGCAGCCCTGGGAACTGAACACATTCTCCCCTGAGCTTTCCCTTTCTTTCCCTCCTTCCCTTCATAACCCAGTTGCAAGTTGGCCAGATTGTACTACCTTCCCTCCTCTCCCACTCACAACTGTTCTTGCTGAGGTCTTCAGGAACCTCCAAGGAGGAACTAAGTCTGCAGACACTGGAGCCCACTTGCCTGGGTTCAAGCCCAGACTCCATTCCCTTCCAAGCTGCATGAACTCAGGCAAATTATTTAAACTTTCTGTGTCTTAGTTTGTGTTTATCAATAAAATGAGCTGATCCTGGGGGGCTGTTGTAAAACATAGAAGAGTTAATAGAGCCAAAGCATTTGGCATAGTTCCTAGCACGTAACTGTTACCTAAAGTCCGTTTATTTCCATTAATACGATTTGCCACCTCTTTCCTCCTTTTTCAGGTCTTACTTTGCCGTTCTGCAGCATTGGGCTCTACTGGCCTCTTTCTCCTCCTGACTTGGCATTCCACTGCTTTGTGGTCATGCTCTCTCTGCCTGAGCTTCTCCTGGGAAGGCATTATAGCTGTGGATAGAATCCACTGGTTGAAATCTAACAGATCTGGGCTCTGTGCTCAGCTTTGTACTTTTTCAAGTCACTGACTTTGGACAAGTTAATCTTTCTGAGACCCAGTGTTTTGTTTTTTTTTTTTTAATAAAATGGTGCTTATTGGGTGATTGTAAGGAGTAAATATAATGTAATTATAATGAGATAATATAAGCAGAAGGCCCAGAGTAAGCTGGATTCTTATGACTTTCACATCTACCTTTGGCTCATCCTCCAGTCCCTTAGTTGAGAGCTGCCACGTGAGGCCCTGCTTTTGGGGTCCTCTGAGTAGAATGCAGCAGCCCTGCTGCCCACCACCCTCCCAACTTTTGGTGTAGAGATAGATCTATGGAGTATTTTTAAGGAACTGGGAAAAGTCCTACCAAATTTAATCTGGTCATATTTGATATTTAAATCTCACTAGCCTCTATATTCCAGAGAAGGCAATGGCACCCACTCCAGTACTCTTGCCTGGAAAATCCCATGGACGGGGAGCCTTGTAGGCTGCAGTCCATGGGGTCGCTAAGAGTCAGACACGACTGAGGGACTTCACTTTCACTTTTTAACTTTCATGCATTGGAGAAGGAAATGGCAGCCCACTCCAGTGTTCTTGCCTGGAGAATCCCAGGGACGGGGGAGCCTGGTGGGCTGCCATCTGTGGGGTCGCACAGAGTTGGACACGACTGAAGCAACTTAGCAGCAGCAGCCTCTATAGTCAGTGGTTGCCAGGTTCCATGATTTTACTTTCTTCTGCATCTCTTAAAAGCATTCACTTTTTGCAGAAACTAGACTCTGGCTCTGGAGGGAACCAGACGTGATATCTGACGGAAATCAACAGTTTCAGCCCTAAGCTCAGGAATGATTGTGTCTAAGGCAGCCAGTGAGGGGGGCTGAGCAAGGGAATGGGGACTCTAGAAGCGGTTTGTGTGTGATGTTACATGGGGAAGTGGGTTACAAGTATGAGAACTGGATTCTAGGATGTAGGATGCCAGGATCAAGCTGTGGAGAAGGACCTGACATATTCCAGGCAGGACTTCAGAGCCTGTCCTGTGAGCTGGGACTCAGGAAAGGTCTCTGGTCCTAGACTGGGCAAACAGAATGGAAAATCTGGAGACTCTGGACCGAGTCAGCACAGGGCTAGGCAGTAAGGGCTGTGAGGGATGAGCTAGAGTCCTCTCTATGCCTGCCCTGGGCCAGGTTAATCATGGGAACCTCACTGGGGTGGGAGTACAACCTGGAATCTGGAATGAGAATTAATTCTTAAGCCTCACCAAACAGGGCTGAGGGGCCTAAGCATGGACTTTTGGTGCGGGCTGTCTCTGCCATCGTTGCCTTGGAAACCAAGGCTAAGGCTGCATTAGTGGTCCCAGCTGGGGAGGCCCAGAGAAGGAGAACCAGGGAAAATAAAGCTAACAGATGGATGTCCATTATGGCTTGTGACCATTGGAAAAACACACAGAGGAGGTTTGGGAATACAGGAACTCTGAAACATCTTCACTTTGTACATTTGCTGAACATGCTCTGTGAAAAGCCCCTTGCCAGCCCCCAAAGCCCTTGAGATACCTTTCTTCATTGCTCTGAAGAGCAGTCACCTTTTTCTGCTGGAAAGGTATTTTGACAATGATATTCTGACTCAGAAATGCTCCTTGCAGCTGCCTTATTTTCATATGTCTTTTTAAAATCTCTTTTTATTGTGGTAAAAGTCACATAATAAAAAACATACTATTTTAACCATATTTAACTACTGTTCAGTGGCACTAAGTACATTCACATTATTGTGTAGCTCTCACCATTGTCCATCCATCTCCTGAATTTTTCATCTTCCTAAACTGAACCTCTGTCCCCATTAAAGACTAACTCCCCATTCCCCCTCACTACTCCCCACCCCAGCCCCTCCCCCACACCCCCACCGGCCCCTGGAATATACTTTTCTAACTCTGAATTTGACTATTATAGGTATAAAGTAGAATCAAACAGTATTTGCCTGCACCTACTGTATATTGGAATGCATTTTAACTTCATATATGTCCTTAACCCAAATTCACTGGATATAGTTTATAGGGATGATCTACAAGATCAGTGTTACAGTTGTCCATTTATTCCTTGTTAGCGATATTTGGATCTAAGACTCACAAAAATTGCAGTTTGTAGTGATCAAACCACAGTTTTGGAGGACTATTAGTTATTGAAAGGAAAAGATATTTTCAAAAGTTTTATACGTCTACCAGACTTTTATCAGTCTTTGCTGATGGCAGTCAATTTTTCTGTTAGAATTAGGACCAAATTGCCTTCCACGAGTTCAACAGCAAATTTGTGCAGTGGGGGTACAAAGCCAAGAACAAGCTATTCCCTATTAGTGACAAAGAGTTATGAGGAAGTAACTGCAAAGCTGACTCATTCATGCTGCTTTTACTACCCTGTTTAGGAGACTCTGGAGATGAATTATTCAGCCTTTTCAGTGTAGGCAGACGAATGAAAGAGTGAATACGATACAGCTCAGGAAAAGTGGAAGGAAAAATGAAATTGTGATTGTATTAGGTAAGATTCAAAAATGAATTCACTATTGATTAAAATGAACTGTAATCCAGTGGACTTACTATGAAGACATAGAAGGCATCTTTCCTCTCTGTAGACTGTAGGGCAGTTTTATGTTTCAGTTGGTCAGAGTCTCACTTTGTCTTCTCTATGTGGACAACACGGTTTAGACTGTAAATATCCTCCTGACAGATCCTGTTACTTAGGTTTTCAATTGCTTGAAATCTGGAGCTGTGGTCACAAGAGAGTTCTCCAGTCTGTTCATAAATAACCAGAGAACTCACGTATAATGCAGCATTCAGGGTTTTATATTCTGCACACATCGAAGGATGCTAGCTTTGGAAAGATCAAGAGAGTGTCAGATTTTTCCTGTGCATTAATAGCTCTGGTTCTGGTCAAAGTCCATAGATTCCGGTTGGTCGTTAATTCCCAATAAATGCATAATGCAGAGAGAGTTATTGCTTCAAAGGGTTTTCAGTAGCATATTTTTGGTGAGTGATGTGGTGTGAATTGTTTTTTACAGGGTACTTTAGAGATGATTAGTGTTCTAAACATTAGTTGAGTCATTTCCAACAGACCATTTGGAACCCTTTCTGCAGGCAGCAGCTGAAGAGACATTTTGAATCTCCCTTCCCCAGTCCTTGGGAAGGCGTACTTAATGTAAAAGACTGGCTGTAAATGTTGACTTTAAAATTCGAGCTCTCCCTGTGATGAGATTGAGCATCCTTGCCATGGCACTCCTGAAATCTTGCCCCCCTTTCTACAGTGACCTCACTGTCTAATGTAGGACAAAGTGTTTGGCAAAGTGGCCTAGTGTCATTCATCGAGTCCATCAAGAGCATGACCTCCCAGATTTATATGTACCGTGGGAAACATGAAACACCAGAAAAGCCATTTAAATATTTTATACAGCCTTCTCCTGTTCCTGAAGACTCTCAGCTTTAACCTGTGCTAATGCAGCTCTCTCATGTTGATCATTTATACCCCACAAAACCTGCTCTTTGTGTCTCTAGGATGGTTACATCAGATCAAATCAGATCAGATCAGTCGCTCAGTCGTGTCCGACTCTGTGACCTCATGAACCGCAGCACGCCAGGCCTCCCTGTCCATCACCAACTCCCGGAGTTCACTCAGACTCATGTCCATCGAGTCAGTGATGCCATCCAGCCACCTCATCCTCTGTCGTCCCCTTCTCCTCTTGCCCCCAATCCCTCCCAGCATCAGAGTCTTTTCCAATGAGTCAACTCTTCGCATGAGGTGGCCAAAGTACTAGAGTTTCAGCTTTAGCATCATTCCTTCCAAAGAACACCCAGGACTGATCTCCTTCAGAATGGACTGGTTGGATCTCCTTGCAGTCCAAGGGACTCTCAAGAGTCTTCTCCAACACCACAGTTCAAAAGCATCAATTCTTCGGCACTCAGCCTTCTTCACAGTCCAACTCTCACATCCATACATGACCACAGGAAAAACCATAGCCTTGACTAGATGGACCTTTGTTGGCAAAGTAATGTCTCTGCTTTTGAATATGCTATTTAGGTTGGTCATAACTTTCCTTCCAAGGAGTAAGCGTCTTTTAATTTCATGGCTGCAATCATCATCTGCAGTGATTTTGGAGCCCCCAAAAATAAAATCTGACACTGTTTCCACTGTTTCCTCATCTATTTCCCATGAAGTGATGGGACTGGATGCCATGATCTTCGTTTTCTGAATGTTGAGCTTTAAGCCAACTTTTTCACTCTCGACTTTCACCTTCATCAAGAGGCTTTTTAGTTCCTCTTCACTTTCTGCCATAAGGGTGGTGTCATCTGCATATCTGAGGTGATTGATATTTCTCCCGGCAATCTTGATTCCAGCTTGTGTTTCTTCCAGTCCAGCATTTCTCATGATGTACTCTGCATATAAGTTAAATAAGCAGGGTGACAATATACAGCCTTGACGTACTCCTTTTCCTATTTGGAACCAGTCTGTTGTTCCATGTCCAGTTCTAACTGTTGCTTCCTGACCTGCATACAAATTTCCCAAGAGGCAGATCAGGTGGTCTGGTATTCCCATCTCTTTCAGAATTTTCCACAGTTTATTGTGATCCACACAGTCAAAGGCTTTGGCATAGTCAATAAAGCGGAAATAGATGTTTTTCTGGAACTCTCTTGCTTTTTCCATGATCCAGTGGATGTTGGCAATTTGATCTCTGGTTCCTCTGCCTTTTCTAAAACCAGCTTGAATATCAGGAAGTTCACGGTTCACATGTTGCTGAAGCCTGGCTTGGAGAATTTTAAGCATGACTTTAGTAGCGTGTGAGATGAGTGCAATTGTGCAGTAGTTTGAGCATTCTTTGGCATTGCGTTTCTTTGGGATTGGAATGAAAACTGACCTTTTCCAGTCCTGTGGCCACTGCTGAGTTTTCCAATGTATGTATGGGTTACATACTCCACTTTAAATTGTCTGCTCTTCCTACCTCTGTCCACCACATTACTCAGCATTAAAGAGCCTCACTGTGGGAATTTGTCACCTCTTTCATGACTCTTTAGGGCTTATCCTGAAGACTATTCTTCTCTTTAAATGCTATGGCCTATGGTAGAATATTCCTATGATTAGTCTTGAATTTACTGCTTTAAAAAATTAAAATGTAGTTAATTTACAATGACATGTTAGTTTCACCTGTACAGCACAGTGATTCAGTGTACTGCTTTTTGAGCAAGGCTGCAATGAAAACCAGTGGTAGAAAAGAGACAACTTTCCTACTTTTCCATTCTGGACTGTCTTCCTTTGCTAAAGAAAAATGGAGAACCAGATGTGAATAGAAGATAGGGTAATGATCTCTGACACTCTGAAACTCCATGCACTTGAGTTTATGAGTGTGCCATGGTTGTTTTCTGTTTCTCATTTTAACTTTTATACTATGTTATGTCTTTAGACCTGCCCACCCCTTATTTCTCCAGTAAGGTCTGCTCAGTTCATATTTGAGAGTAGAAGGTTATTCCTATAGGTGGTGGTGTGCAACCGTTGGGTCTTTGTATGTCTGCTGCAGACTGCTAGAGCTGTTTCTTTAACAATCATCTGGTTTAGGTAATGCATTTTCCCTTTGAGGACACAGACTTTGAGAAGCTAAATAGTTTGGCCAGAGCTATAACTTGTGAAAAATACCAGCTCTCTTGTCTCTTAGTCCAGTGTTTCTGGTCACCACATCTAGCTGCTGCACTTATTTTATTCACTTGTCCCTGTCTATCAACACACACATACAGGAACTGAGCTAATGCAAACTGATACTTTTCTATTTTTAAAAAATTTTATTGAAATATAGTTGATGTACAATATTGCATTAGATTCTAGTGTACAGCCAAGTGAGTCATATATATTTGGCTTCCCTGGTGGTTCAGTGGGAAGAATCCACCTGCCAGTGCTGGAGACATTTGATCCCTGGGTTGGGAAGATCCCCCTGAGGAAGGAAATGGCAACTCACTCCAGTACTCTTGCCTGGGAAATCCCATGAACAGCGGAGCCTGTCGGGCTACAGTCTGTGGGTTCTCAAAAGAGTCAAACACAACTTAAGCAACAGCATATGTGTGTGTGTGTATGTAATTCTTTTCCATTATGGTTTTTAAACAAATGTTTATTTATTTATTTATGGTTGTTCTGGGCTTCCCTGGTGGCTCAGCTGGTAAAGAATCTGCCTGCAATGCGGGAGACCTGGGTTGGGAAGATCCCCTGGAGGAGGGAAGGGCTATCCACTCCAGCGTTCTGGCCTGGAGAATTCCATGGACTGTATAGTCCACGGGGTTGCAAAGAGTTGGACGTGACTGAGTGACTTTCACTTTCACGGCTGAGCTGGGTCTTTGTTGCTGCATGTGGCTTTCTCTAGTTGTGGAGAGTGGGGGCTTCTCCCTAGTTGTGGTGTGTGGGCTTCTCATTGGGGTGGCTTCTCTTATTGCAGAGCATGGGCTCTAGGGGGTGTGGGCTTCAGTAGTTGAGGCCTGTAGGCTCTAGAGCACAGACTGATACACGGGCTTAGTTGTCCCATGGCATGTGGGATGTTTCCAGAGCAGGGATCAAACTGGTGTCTCCTGCATTGCAAGGAGAATTCCTAACCATTGGACCACCTGTGAAGCCCTCCATTATGGTTTATTACAGGGCATTGAATATAGTTCCCTGTGCTGTACAGTAGGTCCTTGTTGTGTATCTATTTTATATATAGTAGTTTGTATCTGCCAATCACCAGCTCCTAATTTATTCCCCCCTCATCCCTATTCCCCTTTGGTAACCATAAGCTACTTCTTAAGTAGGAAACTATCAGACTTCTTATTACAGCTTTTATACCATTTAATTGAACCCCACTTTGGTTATGTTATATTGATTAAGTCTGTATTGCTTAGGGTGAGGCTGGACTTTTACAGCAAAAATATCCTCAAATAATTCACTGGCTTAAAAAATAGAGAAGATTATTTCTTTCTTACATGAAAGTCCAAAGTGTGCATCCCAGGTTGTTAGGCTTTTACACAGATGTCAGGGATGCAGGTTCATTTTTTTAAAATATATTTAGTTATCTATGTATTTGGCTGTATCAGGTCTTTAGTTGTGACACATGAACTCTTAGCTGTGGCGTGTGGAATCTAGTTCCCTGTCCAGGGGTTGAACCTGGGGCCCCTGCATTGGGAGTGCGGAATCTTAGTCACTGGACCATCAGGGAAGTCTACAGATTCATTTTTTAAAGTGGCTGCTCTGACATTCAGTAGGATGGTGTTGGTGTTGGGGATGCAGTTGGTGAGAAGGGGAAGGAGAGTGTGAAGGAGGCACGTCTGGGCCCCAGAGTCACATATGTCACTTTCACTGATATTTCATTGGCTACAACTTAGTCACAGAGCCAGCTCTAAGTGCAAAATAATAGAAAATCAGGGCTTTTGGGCAGCACATGCCCAGGTACAGTTCTGTCATTACAGAAGGGGAGAATGGATTTTGGTGGACAACCAACACTGCCACAGAGCTCGAGTCCAGGAAGCCAGCAGTGCCGAGGGCTGTGTGTGTGGTGAGTTGTTGACCAGGACCTGGACTTCTTACTGTGTTTCATCTGGAGATTTGCATCATGACTTTGGCTAAAGCGCCTAACCCCTTGCACTTCCGTTTCCTTAGCAGGAAGGAAGAACCTGGGATTGATGAACTCCAAGGTTCCTTCCAGTGCTGGGAAGCCCTGCCTGACCTCTTATCTCGGGGATCTCTTTCTCCTTTAAGCATCTCTTCACTGTGCATCTCATGTCAAACAACTCTTGCAATTTTGTTAGGAGCTTTTATTTCATCTCATGAAACTATGAGCTTTGCAAGGGAACAAGTTTATCTTTCTGTCCCTATAGCACTTTGCAGGTATCAGAAGATCAAAAAATATTTCTGGGTTGGCTGATTGGTTGGTTGATAATTGTGGTCCCTGGGAGCTCATTGGAAGAAGAAACTGTAGATATGAAGTACCGCAGACTTATTTTCTCTGGGAGGGAAGCAGAACTGAGAGAATAACCTCTAAGCTTTTTCCTATGCTCATAGTTGATGATTCTGTGACTCAGCAGCTCTGGAGTTGGGAAGAATCCCATCTCAGTTGCCTTCAGTGACATTCCCTCTAAAAGTTTTATATCATCAGGTTGAGTATCTGGATTAAAGTTTCCATCTCCTCCAGTGGCTTCTACAAGGTCAACCTGCTACATATGAAGCTTTGAAAGAAAATATTCTCACCTCTCTGAATAGAGCTGTAATTTTAAGTCCTTTAGTTTCAGGCAAGGGTCTGAGTACTCATAGGATATTAAAATGCAGGGCCATACAATTTGCTGAGCCTTGGAATCACATTTTGTACATTTAAATTCTAAAACAAAGCCCTCAGAGATTCACTTTAGAAACAGCGTGTTAAGCATTTATTCTATAAAAATCTGAGTCCCTGTTTTGAAGTCTACATCCATCATGTTGTTACTGGTGGGCAGTGACTGAGCACCAAATAATGCAAAGCAGTGCTTCTCCAGATTTTATGGAGCATTTGAATCACTGGGGATCTGGTTAAAGTGCAGATTCTGACGTAGTAGAATCTGTGTAGTGGCCCCGGAGATTCTGCATTTCTAACAAGCTCCCACAGGATGCAGTGATGCTGGTCTGTGGCTCAAGCTTTGAGCAAGGATGTAAGGAATGTTTCCTGTTAACATAGCACTTTAAAGATGCTCTGCTCCTATTAATTAAATATGAGGTAATTATGTGGCCTCATATTCAGGTTATTTGCATATATGATCCCTTTAAGATGGTGAGATCCTGAAATCCAAGCAAGAGCCCTATTTATTTCACCTCACTTTCTCCTATGAATTTAACATACTGTCATGCGTTCAGGCTTCCCTGATGGCTCAGCAGGTAAAAGAATCCACCTGCAGTGCAGGAGATGCAGGAGGTATGGGTTCGATCCCTGGGTTGGGAAGATACCCTGGAGAAGGAAATGACTACCCACTCCAGTATTCTTGCCTGTGAAATCCCATGGACAGAGGAGCCTGGTGGGCTACAGTCCAAAGGGTCACAAAGGGTTGGACACAACTGAGCATGAATGGTAGTATATCATGTATTTCACAAGCCCTTAAATGATTTTTTAAATGAATGATTGACAAGTTTCACTGAATACTTTTTTGTTTCAAGTAGCAAGTATATCTGTTTGACCTGGGACGTGTTTTGTTGCTTTCTCTATCAGAATTAATACATGAGAGAAAATGTAGCCTTGTAGAGGATCACATTGGAAATACTTTTTCTTGCTGCTTTATTTTCCTCTCCTTCGAGGTATGCCTTGGCACATGCTTGAGCATCCTTAGGACTCCAGGAAGTCACAGCCACCTTTCAGTTGAAGTCACTAAGCTTCCATCACTTTTCCCATATAGCCGTGGCAGTGTGGTCTGTGCATTTCTTGAAATCCAGGTCAAAGGGTGAGGGTGCGTTCATGGTCTGACCCAGGACAGATGGAAAGTAATGAGTGTGTTTGGTTGTCCTGGACTAGACCCAAATGAAATCAAAGGACATAAGTGGTGAGCCATGAAAAATTATATTTTTATCTAAGTTTTAAGTGTGGTATTTTTGTGTTTGAACTGTCACAGACACACTGTATATAATACTGCAGGCCTTGATAGCTTTACTGACAAGTGACATTCCTCCATAATTGTCTTAGGAAAAAAAGGAATGTCTTTGGATGTTATATCATCAAGAAGCCATATGTATATTAACCTGATAGTAACTAACCCTTCATTGAGCATTTCACTATGGCTTCAAAACCTTTCTCATCCCTCTGCTGGCTGATGTAGACACTGAGAAGAGTGGAGTTATCAAGGAGGCCTTGATAATGCTGTAGAATCTATATGCTGCCAGTCTCCACATGACAAGTGAATTGGTTTATGTGATCATTCACACCAGACCTTCTTGGTTTCATCCTCCACAGGGCATTGAGTCTCAGTATTAATTTCTCATTATCCCAACTCTTAAGAGGCTAAACCTTTTTGACTCTCTAGAATTTACAGTCTACCATATGATAACATATTTATAACACGGATAACACAAAAATGAACATCATTACACAAAGACACATGCATGGCTGTTGCATGAGGATGGTGACTGATGTGACCTGTAACACATGTCAACATTCTTAACTAACTAAATTTATGGCAACTTAGGTGAGAATCCTGCAGTGCCAGAGACAACATAGCATGCTCCTAGACACAGTGACTGCCCTCTCAACACCTACATTTTAGTGGGAGGGAAGGGAATAGACATTAGTCAAGCAATCACCAGTCTTTAAAGTACTGTTGTGATTAAGACCATAAGGAGATTAGGTAGCCAGAGATCTTATAGCAGGGGTCCTGACCTGAGGGGGATCAGACAAGGCTTCCTGTGGCCATGTGTTTATGAATTCAGGTGTGTAGGAAATGGGGAGTATGGGCTAAGAAAGGAGCATATCAGGCAAAGCAAACTGAATTGTTCAGGCTAGAGGCAGGAAGAAGTATTTGAGGACCTGAAAGAAGGCAGGTGTCCTGGAGTTAAAAGGAAGCAGAGGAAGGCTAGTGAACCTGATAGGGACCAGACTCTGCAAGACCTTGCTGCCCAGGTTAAGGATTTGGGATTTTATGCTGTGAGCAGTGATATGCCATAGAAGGGTTCTGATGTGCTATTTGAATTCTGAAGGCATTGCTCTGGCTGCAGAATGTATTGTAGGGGATGCTGTACAAGGAGTGGCCGTGGAGTAAAGGGGAGCAGGAGCAGATGCTGGGAAGCCAGTGAGGAGCTTGCTACAGTCAACTGGGCAAGAAGGAGGCTGGCTTTTGCTGGGACAGAGAAGAAAATGGATGGATTCGGAGTGATTTAAGAGATAGAATCAAAAAGTCTTCATGGCTATTGGATTTTGGGAGAGAGGGATAAAAAGTGCTAAAGATGACCCATAGGTTTCTGCTGATGCAGTTTGGTGGATAATGATGTCATTACTGAGATGGGGAAGACCAAGGGTATGAGCCAAGGTAGGGATAGAGTAAGTTGTGGAGACGGGGAGAGATTACTGGTTAAATTTTGGGTACATGAAAAGCCCTTGAAGGAGAGATTTATCTGGAGTTTAGAGGAGAAACTGAGCTGGAGCTATCCATTTTGTAGTCATCGGCACTGGATGGTAACTGATGCCAGGAGAGTAGATGATATTGCCTACGGAGCAAGTTTAGAGGGAGAAGGACAATGACCTGGAATGGGACCTGGGGAAGCTTTAGTAATCCAAAGAGGAGATAGAATCGGTCAAACCCCCAAAGGAGACTGAGGAAGAGTAAGCTGAGAGGTAAGGGGAAGCGTGATGTCACAGAAGCCAAAGGAGAGGACTGTTTGGAGGTGGAAGTGGTTGAGCAAATGTGGCTGAGAGGCAGGCAAACCAACCAACAACGGGTCTGAAAATTCTGGGATGAAAAGCTCTGAAATCAAGAGATAGTGCAAATATCCCCTCCCTCTTTTTTATTTTAAAAATGTATTTATTTTTTAATTGAAAGATAATTACTTTATAGAATTTTGTTGTTTTCTGTCAAACCTCAACATGAATCAGCCATAGATATACATATATCCCCTCCCTCTTGAACCAATATTTATATACCTATGGCTGATTCATGTTGAGGTTTGACCAAAAAAAAAAAAATTCTGTAACACAATTATCCTTCTAAAAAAAATTAAAAAAAGAGATAGTGTATGTCAAGTATCTGTAGAAAGTTCCCAGGGACCTAGCACTTCCTCAGCTTCCTTTTGTGAAATGGGAATGGCAGTAGAGTTGTTCTGAGCACTGCATGGCATGTGTGCGAAATACTCAGCACAGAGCTGGCAACCAGTAAGCACACAGTTAGCTGATATAAGAATGACCAAAAGTGTTATGGAGAAAATGAGAGTTAGAGAAACTGGGGTCAGAGGAGCAGATGACATTGGGCCTAGTCTGGCTGGAGCTTGGTTTGTATCTGGGAAGGTGCTGGGAATAACCTGAGTGGGAGATGACCGAAGCCTGGGATAAGGTCAGGGTAGTTGAGGGAGCAGAGAACTTTTAAGATAGTGTGTCAGAAGTTTGATAGTAGGCTGGAATAAAACAGAGAAGTTGAACGTTGTTTTTTGAACATTCAGGCTTACAATATTCTAAAATTTTCTCTTAATTTTAGTGTGTTTAATTTTGAGTTGTTAACTCAGTAGTTAAGCCTATGCTATGCTATGCTAAGTCACTTCAGTCGTGTCCGACTCTGTGTGACCCCATAGACGGTAGCCTACCAGGCTCCCCCATCCCTGGGATTCTGCAGGCAAGAACACTGGAGTGGGTTGCCATTTCCCTCTCCAATGCATGAAAATGAAAAGTGAAAGTGAAGTCGCTCAGTCGTGTCCGACTCTTAGCGATCCCATGGACTGTAGCCTACCAGGCTCCTCCGTCCATGGGATTTTCTAGGCAAGAGTACTGGAGTGGGGTGCCATTGCCTTCTCCGAGTCAAACCTAGGATGTCTTTTAAAGAATGCTCTAAGAAACTCAGTTGGGTGGAAGCAATAGGCAGTGTCTGTCTACTGATGTAGAGTGAAGGAAGGCTGAAGACCAAGGGAGAAGCCCAGATGGACCTCCAGAGGCCGAAGGAGTATGTTGAATTCAGAGAAAGTGAAAGTGTTAGTCACTCGGTTGTGTTTGACTCTGTGTGACTCCATGGACTGTAACCTGCCAGACTCCTCTGTCCGTGGAATTCTCCAGGCAAGAATACTGGAGTGGGTTGCTGTGCTCCTCTCCATGGGATCTTCCCGACCCAGGGATTGAACCCAGGTCTCCCACATTGCTGGCAGATTCTTTATTGTCTGAGTCACCAGAGAAGCCCCTTGAATTTGGAGAAAGAGTATTTAAATCCAGAATGGTGGTGCCCTGAACTGAAAAGGACATCGATTGTTGTAACAAATGATGACCCATTTTATCAAAAGTTGTGAAGAGGCTAAAGAGTTTCCTCTATTCCATCAATGTTATCCTTAAGAATATATTAGCTCTGCAAGTACAGTTACTTTTTTTTTCTTTGCTGGAACTATAACCTTTATAATTTTAGTTGTGTGGACATTGCGTCAGTTGAATACTTAGTAGTCTTGTCCTGGACCAGTGACATTCTAGAATGTGTAGACAGTAGAATGAGTGCATCCCTCTGGTAAGGGTGACTCTGTATCTGTTTTGTGGCATCTGTTGGCTTCCTGGCCAGGCCCATTCTGGGGAGCATGAAACTGCTGCTGAAAATATATGACTTTTTTTTTTTTTTTTTTGCTGTGGCAAGGCTGTTTGATTAATTTGATATTTTCTGAAGTCATCAATTGGCCCTCAACATGGATTTGGTTAGTTTTACCATCATCTTTTAGTGCTGCTCTTCAAACTGCATTATTTATTTGCTGAGCTGCCACACATTTTGCATTGCTGAAGATCATTGGCAGGAGCACAGGGATAAATATTATTAGATTCAATAACCGTCTCTTTCCAAAGAGAACTTTGGACCCTTTCGGGTGTCTGATCAGCCAAAGTTGCATTCCTGAAAGAGATGCTGCCTGACTTTATAGTATACGAAGAACAATGAAAATCTTTCCTTTATTTGTAAAATTATCCTTAATGAATGTCCTTCATTCCTAGTTCATTGCTGTTTGTGACATGATGTCATTATAAAGTGGAGGAGTTTAATGCCACTTTACCTAGCTCTGTTCCCTCCTTCTAAGTTGACTCACCTTATGATGAAAAAAGCAGAACAGGTGGCTGCCAGAGGCTAAGGAGAGATGGAAGTGAGGAGCTGTTGTTTAATGGGTATAGATTTCAGTTTTGGAAGATGAAAAAGTTCTGGAGATCCATTGTTACAACAATCAGAATGTGTATAACACTATTGAACTGTACATTTAGGAAAGGTTTAAGATGGTAAGTTTTATGTTTTGTGTGCATGTATGCTTGTAATCATAATTTTGAGAAAACAACAGTGAAACCAAAACAAAAGAAAGAAGTAGGCTCCAACACAAAATGAGAGTGGACAAACAGCTGAACTCTTTTCTCTCTGGTTTCTCAGCTGGGCATCTCGTTCCCTCGCCCCCAGGACTGGTGCCCCAGGAGTGATTGCAGGTCTCATTGTATTGCCTTCTCTCCTTCCATTTTTCCTTTTTTTTTAAAATTTATTTCTTTTTGGCCGTGCTGTTTCTTCATTGCCACTCGAGCTTTTTCTCTAGTTGTGAAGATCAGAGGCTCCTCTCTAGTTGTGGCACATGGGCTTCTCATTGTGGTGGCTTCTTCTGTGGAGCATGGGCTATCTAGGGCATGTGGGCTTCAGTAGTTGCGCCTCCCAGGCTCTAGGGCACAGGCTCAGTAGCTATGGTGCAGGGGCTTAGTTGATCCGTGGTATGTGGGATCTTCCTGTACCAGGGATCGAATCCATGTCTTCTTCATTGGCAAGTGGATTCTTTACCACTGAGCCATCAGCAAAGCCCCTTATGTTCTTCCTTGATCAACTGCTCACTGTGGGAGAATGCAGTCACTCACATGGTTGATCTCTTTGCCCCTGGCTCCACCCAGATCCAATGGCTGGAGAAAGAGGAAGGCACGTTTTGAATAGTGTAAAATAGGGCTTTGAGGAATGTGGTCCTTCTGGACTTGCTTGGACTGAACTGAATGCAAGTGAAGCAGCCAAGAGCTTAATTTTTTTTAAGTGACCACTATAGATTTTGTTTTATTGATTGTTTAACTCAAGGTCAAAGATTCAAATTAATATTCCTTCTGTATTCATGGAAATGAATTAACATCAGTTTTCATACAGGCTGACTCCTGTTTTACTGTATATTATCTGTTTATTCACTTTATTCTTTGTTTTCTATTTCTGTATTCATTCCTGCATGATCATCCGTTCCAGTGGCTTTGGTTGGTATCATTTTACTAATGCATGCCCTTATTAATATTTAGTTTTTATAGTGGGTTTGTTTCTGTGCATATATTTTAAAATTAATTTTTATTGGAATATGGTTGCCTTACAATGTTGTGTTAATTTCTACTGTACAGCAAAGTGAATCAGCTGTATGTATACAGATGACAGTGCCAGTGTTGCTCAGTCATGTCCAACTCTTCGTGACCCCATGGACTGTAGCCCGCCAGGCTTCACCGTCCATGGAATTCTCCAAGCAAGAATACTGGAGTGGGTAGCCATTCCCTTCTCCAGGGGATCTTCCCAACCTAGGGATCAAACCTGGGCCTTCTGCATTGCAGGCAGATTCTTTACCGTCTAAGCCACCAGGGAAGCCCCACGTATACATATAGCCCCTCTTTTTTGGATTTTGTTCCCATTTAGGTTACCACAGAGCATAGAGTAGTGTTTCCCTGAGCTATACAGTAGGTTCTCATTAGTTATCTGTTTTATATACACAGGGAGGCCTGGCATGCTGTGGCTCATGGGGTCACAAAGAGTTGGACACAACTGAGCAACCGAACTGAACAATACTGTATGTGTGTCGATCCCAATCTCTCAATTCATGCTGTCCCCGCTTCCCCCTTGGTGTCCATACATTTGTTCTCAAGGTTCAGAACGTCTACTTCAGCCTCCACAGACTTTGGAGAAGAGTCTACTCTGTCTCCCCACTTCCCCATGCTACTACATCTGCAGGGTTAGACAGTGTTCTACTAACCGCAGTTACCTTGCCAGTAGGAAAATCAAAACACAGAGGAAAAAGCCATCTGAAAAGTGCTCCACTTGAAGCCAACAGTTGGAAGGTGAATGTCATGCTGTGGGACCAGAGATGTGGACAAATTACTGTGAAATCCAGGTTCAGTTCGGTTCTTTTGATCATCTACGTGAGGACCTAGACGGATACAAAAGCATTTCCCCAAAATACCTCTGGGTAGAATCACTCACTCTCCAAGCCATGGGAACTTTGAATCATAAGGGGAACAAACTTGGATTCAGGATCAGAACTCAGCAGTTGAGACTTCAAGTGTTGTTTTTCTGCTTTAGCTGCAGTGAAGGTGCTTGTGCTGCTGGAATGGTGAGCTTACTCTGTTACACCTCGTGTTACTGAATCATCATCCTTGAATATCCTCAGTGGGAACTGAGCACTCTCCCTGAGCTTCGGCAGTAGTAAAAACACCCCTTAATTAGTTCTTTCCCTCATTATTTGTGATAGCAGCCCTTGCCATCATAGGGGCTTAACCGCTTGTGTTATTCGTCCTCACAAGTCTTCCCTGTGAGATATAGGCTCTCTGAAGGCAGAGACTAGGTCTTAGTTATCTCTTTATTCATCCTCCAGCAAGTACCTGGTCTCAGAGGAAGCTTAATAAATTGTTAAAGTGACTCAAAACAGAAAATCTATGTAGGTTTATCAGGTTAAAAACATTGCTTCTTCTGGATCTATATCTTTGCTTCTATTTTGCACCATAAAATAAAAGCTACTTTTGATGTGAAACCATCAGACCTAAAACTTACTGCTGACGCAGATGAGGAAAGATCTCTTTGAAAAAAAAAATGTGAAATGTGAGTATCTATGATTATGACATTTTTTTTGTAGTTCAGAAACAAGTACGTATATCTTGCAGCAGTGAAAGATCATCTGTTCTCTGTGACACAGTTTTCCTTTGATTTTCCTTCAGTTTCTTTCCCTCTCATCAGTGAGGCTTCTTGCTATTTTGATCAAAAGTCCAATGGGTTGATTTTCTTATTTATGAAGTAAAAGGTTTAATTATGGGCACAAAGCATTTCCAAATTGCATTTGAATGACTTTCTCTCTTCTTACTCAATGTCAGTCAGTCACTTAAGAAGACTGCTTTGCTCTCCTGTCTGTAGCTTTCGTGTGTCATGCATCTCTTTCCTGTTCCTCCTCTTGCTTATTATGCTTTCACATTCTTTTTATTTTCTTTCAGTTTCAGTTTCATTTCCAATATTTTCCTTGTGATTTTTTTTTTGGTTGTTGTTGTTCCCGTCAAGAAAATTGCCCTTTTATTAAAAGAAGTGCCAAGATCTCTCCAGAAGCAGACAGGCATAAAGTGCTGATGGCCAAGGTGAACATTCAGATAATTCAAAGGGCAGGATAAAGCCATACTGGTCAGTATTACAAGGATATCTTTTATCGTCACCATACAAGCTCAGTTTTCCTTTAAGACAGCCTCCTATTAATTATGTCCAAATAAGGTTTTTGAAAAGCGTGCTATTTAATCTTTTTGCTTCATCTGACATTGAGTCCACAGCAACTAGATGTAGCCTGATGTCTTTGTATTTTTAGAGTATGAGAAGTAAGTATTAGTTAGGAAAGTTCATTTAAACACCTGGCAGATGACAAGATCAAAGATGCACTTGCTTTGAGGAGGGAGTCTTGGGTTTTTCCTGCTGTGAACTTTCGTGACAATTCTCCAGAGATCCGAGTGTCGCCTTTCCTTCTCTTATGAGGGGTCCTCCTGGGCAACATGTATAAGTTCATACTCAGCTGACTCGGGTTCTTTTGTGCAGGATTCTACTGCAGCTAAATTGGCAACTTTAATATCTTCCTCCCTGTCACTTTCAAGGCTGCATGAGTTTTCCTTTTCTCCTTGGAGAATATTTCTAAGTTCTGTCTCGGTCTGCTTAGACCCTCTCACTCATCTGGTTTCCTTGGTTTCCACCCTATTGTTATTCACCCAGATTTTCCTACTTTACCCAGCTTTTCTGGGTGGATGCCTCTTTGGGTGGGTTGCCTGGCCTTTTGACTTTGTGAGTCCCTGAGGCCCTTTGTTTCTGTCTCTATGCAGTGCAGCCTCCCACCTCTCACCCAGGCTCCTAGTAAGTGCAAGTCGTTCCAGCCTGGAACCAGTGCCTCGGGTTCTTAGTAGTTGGGAGTAGGGAGAAGTCAGACTCTACTGTTAATCTTGGAATACGAATACATTAACTTGAAAGTATATGTAATTAGTGGTGAAGAGCACAGGCTTTGGAGCCAGACTTCCTGGGTTCGAATCCCAGGTCTGGCCCTTATGAGCTGTGTGAGCTTGGGCAAATTACTTACTTTTTCTTGCCCAGTTCTCTCAGTTCCCAGTTCTTACTCTTTCTTGCCCAGTTCTGCACAGTAGAGGCAATGGTTGTACCCACTTTACATAGCTGATATGAGGAGTAAACAAGTTAGTTCATATAAAAGGTTTAGAATGTGTGTCCGCTGTATAGTGAGCACAATATAGTGTTAACTATTACCAAGAAATCGAAGCCCACATCCACTGGGTTCTGACTCTGTCAGAAAGAAGGCAGGTGGATTAGATCCATGTTTATCAAAGGCAGGTCCATGCGTTTACTGTGAGAAATTTTAAATCTTGTGCTTGCATTCGGATGCAAATGTGCATCCATCAGGACACGCATATTTTGGATTACGTGGATGATTCCTTAGAGCTGAGTGTGCCGCGTGATTGCATTGTGTTTATGATCACGTTCTCATGCAGTGAAGGCCATGACATTGAGGCAGGCAGGCTGCAGGAAGGCAGGCCTGGCAGTGGCTCTTGGAGAGCAGAGGGGAGGGGGATGGAGTCTCGGGGAGCCCACACAGCCTGAGCCTGCCAGGCTGTCAGGGGCCGGTCCTGCTGCAGTCTGTGCAGCAGCCACGTAGCGACTGGTGGTGTCGATTTAGATTTTATTGGAATTGTGTTTAATTTGTGAGTTCATTGTGGTTTTATAGTCATATAAAAGAGCTATCAGGGTTAGGGGTTTATATCTAGTCTTAGGGTTTTAGTTATTTAAGTAACACTAGAATAAAAATAATTTATTAGCACTGGAGGATCATAAGAATTCTTACTTTGTAAAAGGGATCTGCCATATATTCCTGATACTTGAAAAAGACAAGATCAATCAGTGGTTCCCAAATGCCAGTTCACAAATCGTGCGAATCAGGTTATTAAAAATTCCTTGGGGAACTTGTCAGAAATACAGACCCTTGGGCTGTGTCCTGAAGCTTCTGAGCTGAGCGCGTGGATCTGTATTTTTGCTGCATTGCTCAGGTGATTCTGCGAAGCAACAGGTTTTGGCCTCTTTGGAACCAATGACCTCTCAATGTTCTTCATGGTCCTAGGATCTTAGGATTCAGTGTCTTCATCTTCAAAATTAAGATAATAGTACTTGTCCCTTTCTTACTGCACAAAAGAGTGGGGAGAATTAATGAGGCAATTTTCATAAGTATTCTTGGAAGAAAAGTACAATTTAAGTGTAATGTATTGAGGCCAGAATTGAACTAGATCGTCTCAGCAATGCAAATTGTTAGTTCAGAACAAAGAGGAGACTCAGGTCCATAGAGAGCATTGGCAGGCTGAGTTTTGCTACCAGGATTCCAGTTCCCAAAAGTGTTGATCCACCTTTGGCCTGAACTCAAGGCCCGTGGAACCCAGTACCTTACTGTGAGATTTACAAATCAGGGACTTGGTGGTGACAGAGGCAGGCAGGCTGGACAGGGAGGTTTCATTTCCTTGAGCTGCATTAACAGAGAACCATACATTGGGTGACTTAAGAGAAATATACACCCTCACAGTTCTGGGGGCTGTAGGAGAAATCATAGTGTTGGCAGGGTGAACTCCTCATTAAGGCTCTAAGTGGGAGTCTGTTCTGTGCTTCTGTCTTAGTTTCTGGGGATCTGGGGAGTCCTTGATGTTCCTTAGCTTGGAGATGCTCCTTAACTTGGAGATGCTCACTCCAGTATCCACCGTCATTGTTCCATGACCATCTTTTCCCCACGAGTCTCTATTTTCACGTGGTATTCTCTCTTTCTCTGTCCTCTGCTTACAGGGACACCAGTTATATTGGATTAAGGGTCCATCCTGCTCTATTATGACTGTTTTTTTTTTAAGATTGTTTTTGACGTGGACCATATTTAAAGTCTTCATTGACTCTGTCACAATACTACCTCTGGTCTATGTTTTAGTTTTTCTTTTGGCCATGAGGTATGTGGGATCCTGGCTCCCCAACCAGGGATTGAACCCACACCCCCTGCATTGGAAGGTGAAGTCTTAACCGTTGGACTGTCAGGGAAGTCCCTGACTTATTTTAATTTTACTAATTACATCTGCAATTCCAATTAAGTCACATTCTAAAATAGTAGAAGTTAGCGCATCAACATATCTTTTATTAGGAACACAATTCAGTCCATAGCATCATTTATCTGATTACATGAGCTGACATGAGATATTTCTGAGTGAATTCATTTCCCCAAACTGATTTGAAATGCAGAGGGCATTACCCCTTAGAAGCCGTGTTATCTGTCACAGTGAGGTCCCTGCAGCAACTGTAACTACTGACTTAGCTCACAGTGTACTAGAAGCAGAATTTCTTGTAAGGGTCCTACAGAATCTAACCAACGTACCCAGAAAGGTTTCAGTGAGAAAATATGTTCCAAGTTTCAATGTTGGGTGCTAAGAACGTATTTCTCCCCCTTAGCTCTTAGAAATTTTATTCTTGTGTTTACTGCTGTCATCTTGATTCTTATGTACATATTTACATCCCCCCCCCACCATTTTTTGGGTGTGTTCTTTTCCGTTTTGGTACTGATGCTACCTTTTATGTTTTTATCACCTTTGTGGAAAGAGGGGAGCATGGGGAAGAGAAACGCTCTGTGCTATAAATAGTCTTTTTCTCATCGCTGCGTTAAAATTTACTTTTCACAATCCTATTTTCTCAGCATCTTCTCTGAAGTTCTGAGTACACCTAGCCATCCAGTATATGAACTTCTCTATTGTGTGTGTGGAGTTATGTGTACATTCCATAGTACTGAGTCAGAGATGCTCTCAAAAATGAGAAAAGGAGGATATTCTAAGGGGTTGACAGTGTGTTTACTTCAAATTGTATTGTTTAAATAAAGTCTCTGTGCCGGCTGCAGAGCTCAGCCCTCTTCCTCCTGTTCCAGGCTCCTTGATGATCCATTGTCTTCTGTTCAGGGAAGCTAGTCCTTGGCCTTGATCCCATATGGCCCTTCCTTTAGATGCCAAAGAGTTTATGGAAAGTGGCTTAAATTTTTTCTATTAAAAAAAATCATGTTTCATGTCAACATTATGGTTGTCACAGGTATCTTAATATGTCATTTATGCTCATCATTACTTTGAAATTATGGTGAGGTCCCTGCAGCATGGATCCATTCCTCAGTCTTTCTATTTAATGAGAGAGTAAAAAGGTATACTTAAGATTGTATCACAAATTTAAAAAATTATTTGATAGTGGTATTTAGATATAATGGTTTCTGAAATCAGCTAGTAGGTATTGGTAAAATGCCCAGATATCTTCAGAACAATCAGTTCTGAATAAAATCAGTTAACTCGGCCTTTCTTTCTTCTTAGATTAAAAGAGATCGTTAGTTCAGGTCCTCTGAGAAGCAGAGTCAAGATGGGATTATGCATATGAGAGATTTATTGGGAGTTCGCCTGGGAGGATAAAGGGCAGCGGGCAGGAGTGGGCCAGGAGGGCTTTCTGACTACAGTGCGGGTCTGACTTCTGTGAAAGGAGTGGTGCAAGGAGCGAGGCCTGGTAGGAAAGGATGCAGATGACAGCTCAGTTCTCAGGATGTTTTGGCCAGGCTGATTGTGAGTTCTTGAGCCCAAGTTGCCCACTAGAGGACCCTTCTGCCACACAGGCCTGGACATGCACTGGTACCCCGACCCCCATGCCCAGCCACTGTCTGAGAACAGCCTGGAGACACAGACACATGCACAGATGTGGGGATGGATCCAGGAGTGGAGGGCGGGTAACCCATACTCTCCCACAGCAGGAGAGCTAAGCGAGGAATTCCATGGCCTTCATGAAGATCTCTCTAGGGGTCCATGAACGTAGATGGTAAAAATTACATGCTTGTTTTCACTAACTGAATTTTAGTGTCCTGTCTAATCACGGGTGGAGCCAGTAGCTGTAGTCGTATTAGCAGTAACTATGTCTTTCTCACCAATAAATATTATAGATAGTTTCATATCAACATAATAGTTGTCACAGAATCTTAATATGTCATTTATGCTTATCATCACTTTGAAATTATGGTGGTTATTGGATCTGTTCCTCGATCTTCTTATTTAATGAGAGAGTAAAAAGGCATATTTACTACTGTATTGGGTTTTCCTCATAGCTCAGTTGGTAAAGAATTTGCCTGCATTGCAGGAAACCCCGGTTTGATTCCTGGGTCGGAAGGATCTGCTGGAGAAGGGAGAGGTTACCCACTCCATTATTCTTGGGCTTCCCTTGTGACTCAGCTGGTAAAGAATCTTCCTGCAATGTGGGAGACCTGGGTTCAATCCCTGTGTTGGGAAGATCCCCTAGAGAAGGGAAAGGCTACCCACTCCAGTGTTCTGGCCTGGAGAATTCCATGGACTTTATAAGTCCATGGGGTTGCAAAGAGTTGGACACAACTGAGCGACTTTCACTTCGCTATTGTACCACAAATTTTAAAAATAATTTGATAATGGTATTTAAATATAAGTGTTTCTTTAGCATTTTGTTCATTTTATTTTATGCATTTATTAACATGATTCCAAGAAGAGGTCTTTAGTCCTCTCTGACAGGCAGAGGAGTCCAGTACACAGAAATGGTTTAGAACCCCTCATGCAGGTAGTTTTCAGTAGAACCATTTCAATTGTATTAGCAGTTATCCTTTACCTGGCTCCAAATGTCTGAGAATGGTGGCCCCAGTCCTCGTGAGAATACGTTATTGTGGAAGATGATTTATTAATTCGACAGTGACCCTCATCTACAATGTCCCTCCAGGCCCTGGGTGGTGCTAAAGCTGCAGCAGTGAGCAACACAGGCATCCCCTCCCTTGGAGAGTTTAATCGACTAACAGGAAAGACAGTCGTTAAACAAAAACAGTTATAGTTATCTTACAGCGTGGCACCTGACCTTAACAATATGGGAACCTCAGGATTCTTTGGGTGCCCTGGGAGAGGGACCTGTGTAGGGGTCAGAACAGACCTCCCTGAAAAGTGCCTTTTGAGCTGAGCCTGAAGAATGAGAGGAGTAAGCTAGGGAAAGAGGAGGTGGAGATAGAAGTTAAAGTGTAACTTTATGTGTAATTTGGTGGTAAGACACACTTAACTCTTAAGAGCTGAAATCATGCAGATCTTATAAGCCACACAAAGATGTTTAGACTTTTCTCCAAAGGCAGGAAGAAGCTTTGAAGGGGTTTTAAGCAATACTTTTGAAGTTTCCCTTCAAAAATATTACTTGGAAAGAAACTAGGGAGGCTCTTTTCACTAAGATGAAAAAAGATGGCAGCCTCCTAGGAGGTACATGGTGTGAGAAAACAAGTAAGACAATCAAGTTATTCTTTTTGATTTCTTTTTGGCTCTGTGAATGAGTTGGGTCTTGATTTTCTGTTTGTTAATATATCGGAGACTGCATTACCATTTTGGAAGCAACTTTCATAGAGTTAAGATGTTCATAGTAGCTGCACTTCACTCCCAGATCTATTGCAGATGTCTCTGTGTGAACATAAAACCTCACACAAATCTTGGAAACTATTTCCCCATAACATTGGACCACAGAGAAAGTGGATGCTGTTTGTTTAGGTTCTCTTTCTGCACATTTGTTACTTGCTGCAGTGTGGATGGCCTTTAGACTTCTATATTAAGAAGAAGATAAACTTATCATTAATAATGTAGATGCTTATATTGCCAATTAAACAAAAGGTCTCTGGCTGTTTCTTCATAGGAAACTCGTAAATGGGTTCCAGGTTTGTTTGTTGCTGGGTAGAAACAAATCCATTTTGGTTGATGGCTAATTCAGGGCCATGCGTGGTTAGGCAACTCATAAAAGTGTTTGTATGGAAATGAGTCTCAGATAATCAGATTTTATTTCTAGTGTCTAATTGATGCTCAGAGCTTTGGGATTTAATTATGTCGGTTGAAAAAATGCGAGTCAATTTCTCTTCCTCCCTTTTAAACATAGCTGCAGACTTAACTTTAATTCATAAATATACAAGGCATTATAAATAGATGTTTTCTGACCCAGTACCTGGTACCATTAGATATTCAGTAAACGTTGACTTCTTCTCCTAATTGAATGAAAGCATATTAATAAAAAACCTACCCAAGATTTTGCTTCTGGTTCTTCTGCTTCTGGTGTAGCAGTTGACTTGGTACAATTTGTGATTACTCCAGAGAAGTAAATAATTTAAGTGGGAAATTGTTTTAATGAGAGGAGACTTATGTCTTCTAGTCATCCAGGCAGCCTGGCTTGATTGTCATGTTGGGTGTTTGCTGTAGTAGGAAGTGTGGCAGGTGGGTCTCCTGTGGGATCTGAGACCCGATGAGTGGAGTGTGTGCAGATGGAATATGAGTTCTGCCTTTTCCCTTCCCTGTGGCACCCACCCAGCTTCAAAGAGGACCTGCATAGCTTCTTTGCCTCATCTTCCATCACTTAGTGTGTCTTTTTTCTTTCACTCAGTTTAATGTCTTCAGAATTCATCTATGTTGCAGCAAGTATCAGTATTCATTTCTTTTTACAGCGGAGTAATATTCCATTGTATCATTAAACCACACTATGCATTCACCAGTTGATGTATATTTGAATTGTTTCCACATTTGGCTACTTTGAATAGTGCTGTTATGAACATTAGTGCTGTTATGGACAAATATTTGTTTGAGGGGCTGTTTTCAATTCTTTTGGATATCTATATATAAGAATGGAACTATTGAGTCATATGGTAATTTATGTTGAATTTGTTGAGGAACGGCTAAATTGTTTTACACAGTAGCTTTATACTTTCCATTTCTACCAGCAGCGTGAGGTTCCAGTTTCTCCACATCCTTGCCAACACTGTTATTCTCTGTTTTATTTTTTGTTTTGTTTTCAGTATGCCTTCCTAGTGGGTATGAAGTGGTGTCTCACTGTGACTTTGGTTTGCATTCCCTAATAACTAAGGATGTTCAGTACCTTTTCCTGTGCTTTTTGACCATTGGTGTACATGCTACAGTCTGGACAAACCTTGAAACATTAAGCTAAGTGAAAGAAGCCAGACACAAAAGGTCACATATGGTATGCTTCCATTTATATGAAATATCCAGAATATGTAAGTCCATAAACACAGGAAGCAGATTAGTAGTTGCCAGGGGTTTGGGGGAGGGAAGAAGGGAGAATGACTGCTTATTGGGTATAGGGTTTCCTTTGGGTTGATAAAACACATTTTAGGATGAGGTTATGGTTATAAAACACTGGGAATGTGCTAAATGTCACTTAATTGTATACTTTCAAATGGTCAATTGTAGGTTTTGTGAATTCTTGCTGTTGTTGGTCAGTCACTAAGTTGTGTCCGACTCTTTGCGATCCCATGGACTGCAGCACACCAGGCTTCCCTGTCCTTTAGTATCTCTTGGAGCTTGCTCAGATTCATGTCCATTGAGTCAGTGATGCCATCTAGCCATCTCATCCTCTGCTGCTGCCTTCTTCTGCCTTCAATCTTTCCCAGCATCAGGGTCTTTTCCAGTGAATCGGCTCTTCACATCAGGTGGCCAAAGTATTGGAGCCTCAGCTTCAGCATCAGTCCTTCCAGTGAATATTCAGGATTGATTTCCTTTAGGATTGATGATTTGTGAATTCTGCCTCAATAAATAAAAAAGCGAAAACACGTGGTTAGAAGTCAAGTCTGGATTTCAAGCTCTAGCAGTGTGGTGGACTGCATATGGATTTCCGTCTCCTGTTACAAACTGAGAAATTTTGCATGAATCAAAACAAAGTGTAAAATATACAGCTTGAGGCTGGGGCAGGAGCCGAGAGAGACGTGAGAGCTCCAGGCCTGCCTTCATCATGCAAGACCCCACAACTCAGAAATGAACGCACACCGCTGTTCCGGGTGGGCGAAGCCCCTGGTACGCTCAGCACAGGCAAACAGAAACTGCTCACCTGTAGGGACATTTCCGCAGTGCAGGCTGCCCAAGACTCCTGGGGAAACAGCATCCACTGAAATACCCGTTCCCATGAGAAACTACAGATCACACCAGGAGACATCTCAGCATGAGGTGAAAGTAAGCAGGCGTGACAGACAGGACGGTTAGCATCTCAAGAACTTGGCGAAACAGAAGTATGTTTGAAATGATTAAAGAATAAGGATATTGAGATTGGTTCCACTGCTTTAATAAAATGTTTCCCCATTTAATAAAATGTTAAACAACTGCTCCAAAGGAGTGTATGCAAAGTTTGCTTAAGGGATTTCAGAGGGGAAGGGATTTCAGAGGGGAAAGATGGAAGTTGTTCTCCTGCCGGCCTGTAGTGATCTGGCAAGGCAGTTTGGTTTTTTTCCTAAGGATCAAGAGCTCAGGGGAACTTTCTTTTTGAGTAATCCATTTAGATGGCAGAAAAGCTTGCCTTTGAGTGTATTAACTGCAATGCTGAGGTGCTCTTAGCCAAAGATTTGCCTCCATTTCTCTTGAGAGTACACCTTGATATTTGCCCATTATTGTGAGAAGTGTCATGTTAGGAACTGGTAAATGGAATTTTTGAAAACAAACCCTGAAGCTGCCTTGAAAACCACTTTATTCCTCATTCAGTGCTCCACTTCTAATTGATTTCATCTATTGGTTGAGCCATGGCACTAGAAAAGTAGAAGCTTCATGATGACCAAGTAGAGTCATGTCAGAAAGTTTAGATAAGGGTCATCAGCAAACATCAGACTTCAGAGTTACCTGGTCACTAAGCCAGCCTTCCCTTGGTCTCATCCTATGATCAAGCCATGGCTTTTTATAGGTAGAAGTCCCAACATTTATATGAAGGAGAGGAGAGCGTGGGGATCTTGCTTTGAAACTGAGGCAATCTGTCGCATAACGCTGAGGGAGAACACACGTAACTGCAGACGTAGGCCTGATGGTTTTTCTGGTTGCCACAGCCTCACCTGCATCTTGAGATGGCAAATGTTAGTTTCAGTGTATCTGGCCAGCAACGCACACAAGCAAATGTTAGTTTCAATGCATCTGGCCAGCAACACACACAAACTTGACTTTGCACTGGAAACTGAAGTTTCTATTAAAAATAAAGTATGCAGACCAAGCTCTTCTTTTTCACCAAGGGATTGAAAATCAGGTACATAGAAATGTGAAGAGAGAACTGTAAGAGTGAGTCAGGGAAAATTTCAGGTCAACTGAGTGTGGCCTTGATGCTTCCTAGTGGTAAAACCATAGATCAGAAACCTTGGTGTCAGAAGGATTTTCAAGGGTGTCTTAGGCAAAGTAAAGTGGTTTTTCCCCCCCTTGCCAGTCTGGTGAACAGGAGGGACATGGACAAGTTGTATGTTCCCTTGATGAGCAGTGTTGTATATCATGCTTCCCTTTTGGGGAAGAGAAAGAACATACATGGAGGAATAGTTTCTTCTTCATTAATGCACCATATCCTTCTGTGTGGTAGAAGTTCATAACAACCTTCTCGTCATACAGTCACACATACAGCTTATGGTTTTTCAGTATGGTTATCATTAATAAATGATCCCCAGAAGATGTGTAGTTGATTACAAGATGTTTCCTTGGTAGCTTCCCAGTAGGTATCTAGTGTCATTCCTAACTTTGCTATCAGCTACTGACATCTGTAATGCTACTTGAAAGTAGAGATTAGGGTATCTGGGCTCTTTGTACCCTTCTCTGTAAATATCAGGGCAGAGCCTTCAGAATTAATTGCTTCTTAGATGCACGATTACTGCTCACTTAGCCCTAAGCAAAGAAGTAGGTCATTCTATTCATCAGAATCTTAACTGTTCTGTAATTATGTGAGGAGCAAATAATTATAGATAGGGTTTCTGTGTGATTTTAAAGCAGGTGAATTTAGCATCATTAGAGAATAATCTGTAGCTGGAAAAACTTAAGGTTCTTAAAAAAAACATGCATACAACATTTAAACCTTGGTACATTTTATTATTCTCAAATGTGTTATATAAGTTGGAAAAAAGCTTTGTCTGTTTCTTGGGCTGGAAAAGGCACTTATGATTAAATAACAAGAAAGAAAAAGAGCTAGTCTCCATTTATTTCTTGACATTACAGAAACACTGTAATTGAAATTTAGTTATATATGCTTTGAACAAAGGACTGTGTTCTGATGTTTCATTTTTTATAGGTGGAACATACATTTCTCTTTTCATTGATTAAGATAAAAATCAGGTTTCAAACTTTACTGAAAAATGTAAATGATGTTGAAAATTTGATTATTAAAGAGAGATCTGATTTATAACCTTTTCAAAATTGAATGTGAGCTACGTGGAATTGGCTGTGAAATACACCTTGCACAATGCTGTATGGAAAGGGTATGTTTTTAAAATTCAAGTAGCCTGAAGTCTTTGATTAGAATTCATTTAGATAAATGAAGATGGTTTTTGCTCTGAACTTGGCCAGCTTGCTTGTCTTTCTTGCTGTTTTACTTCTGTTCTTTTCCAGAGAGTTTGTTTTAATATACAAAATGAATAAAATTAGTATGCCAAAGTGCAGGCCTGCCTGTATGGTTGGCAGAATTAGACAAGCGTCTTAGTTTGCATTCTCCCTAAAAGCAAGATGGTGCTAGGAGTTTATTTCGGACGTGACCACATGAAGCATGGTGAGGGAGTGTGGAAGTAAGACGGGGAGAGTGGGGAGCCGGTGCAAAGGGGCAAGCTCGTGCGTGGACTGTTGCTGGGGTTCCTTCTTGCTGGAGATTCTCTGAGGAGCTGTGTGGGACATACCTTGGGGATGAGGAAAAGGAAGGAATCTCCCCGATGTGGTAGGCAGAATGATGTTTCTTCCAAAGAGGTCCACATCCTAAGCCCTGGCACCTGTGAATATGTGACTTTACACAGAAAACTTTGCAGATACGAGGGAGTTAAGGACCTGGAGAGGGAGAGGTTATCACAGGGTCCTTCTAAGAGAGAAGTAGGAGGGTCAGAGTCAGAGAAGAAATATGACATAGGAAGCAGAGCTTAGAGAAAGAGAGAAATTTGAAGTGCTGTGCTATTGGCTTTGAAGATAGAAGTAGAGGCCATGAGCTGAGGGATGCAGACAGCCGCCGGGAGCTGGAAAAGGCAAGAAACATGTTCTTCCCTGGAGCTTCCAGAAGGAACCAGCCCTGCTGACATCTTGATTTTAGCCCATGAGACTGATTTTGGACTCCTGCCCTCTAGAAATGTGAGAGCAGAAATTTGTGTTGTTTTAAGCCATTAAATTTGGGGTAGCAGCAATAGGAAACTAATATACCCACCAAATAGCAGGCCTTGTTGATTGAGGATGGCCTCTAGGGCAGTATTTCCTTGGTGCTTCTAGCCATCTGCACACAACCTCCTATGATGGATGGACAACCTCAGGCAGAGAGAGCCTGCACAGGGTGGCAGCAACTCTGCAGGGCAACCTCTGCATGGGCCAGGGCACCAGTGGGCTTGGCTGTACCTGGACAAAGGATTTGATGAATAGAATGTGAAAACATCCTCATGAACACTTGGAAATAGTTATGCTGGGTTGTTTCATATCAACAGTCCAGGTTTCTGAGCCCCTCTGACCATTTCTCTGCTGTCTCTTCTCTTCCCATTCTCTTCTGATGGCCTTTAAATATTGGGGTTCCTAGGCATTATGATCTTGGTCTTGTCCAGTCTTACTCTGGGATGGCTAATTGTATGTGTCAACCTGCCTGGGCCAACTTGACTGGCCAAAAGCTGTCGAGACACTTTTTTTCCAGGTGTACTTGGAAGAGTGTTTTTGGATGAGATGAACACTTGGTAGATGGAGTAAAGTAGATTGCCTTTCCTAATGTGAGTGGCCCTCATCCAAACAGCTGAAGGCCTGACTAGAATAGGAAGGTTGACTCTCTTCTGAATGAGAGAGAGTTCCTCCTGCCTGACTGCCTTCAAGCTGGAGCGTTGGTTTTTTCCCTATCTTTGGACTTGAACTGAAATATCAGCTTTCCTGGGTCTCTCGTTTGCCAATTCACCCTGCGGACCTTGGATTTGTCAACTTCCATAATTGCATGAACCAATTCCTTATGATATATCCCTTTATATATATAAGTGTGTGTGTGTGTGTGTGTGTGTGTATGTGTGTGTGACATTTATGTATATAAAACATGTCTCTAAGCATAAGTTTATATACATATATATATATATATATATATATCATAATAGTTTTGTTTTTCTGGAGAGCCCTGTCTAATATACACTCTGTACTCCAGGGTGATTTTCTCTGCTCTTAGCTTCAGCTTCTATCAATAGACTGGTCAAACCCAAACCTCAGTCTTTAGCCTGGGTTTCTCCATATCCACATTTTAAACTGCCAATAGAGACAGCCCCATGGATACTGTGTAGATACTTTAAACTCCACATGTTCATAGTAAAACTCATTGTCATTCCCCTAGGAATCTGCTCCTGCTTTCTGAATTCTTTTTGCACCACATCTCCATGTACTCTGATCCCATCCTCAATATCCTCAGCACTGCTCATTATGAGTTTTAAACCTTCAGGATTTCTGCCATTTAGTGCTGTTGTTTCCCAGTGGAGGGCACACAGGGCTGGCACCCAGGGCTGGCACCCAGGGCTGAGGTGGAAAAATGCCGTAGCTGGGAAGGAACTAGGAGATCATATTCTCATATAAACACACACACAGGGCAGGTGGAGGGAGAGAAAAAGACAGACATATACAGAGAGCAACAGAGCCATTCAGACATGCAGAGCCTGATAGAGAGGAAAAAGGCGGGGGTCGGGGGAGAGGGAAACACAGACTACAGTTTTATATAAAGAGATAGAGAGTGGGAGACAGACCCATGTAGAGGCAGAGAGGGAACGTTTATCAGAGAGAGGAAACAGGGAAGAGAATGTTAGAGAAAGAAGGAGTCAGAATAACAGAAGTGACCTGATACACACCATTCCCTAGAATTTGAAAAAGCCCCACTGTGTCTCCTGATACGGTTATCCTGGCCCACCTGCCCACATCCCTTCCCAGAACAACCCACTGGCCTACTGGATAGGCGTATGCTTTACAGCCATAGGGTTCAAATTGCAGCTCAACCACTTTTTAGCTACATGACTTTAAGCACTTCATTTAAGCTTCATTTTCTTCATCTGTAAAATGAGGGTAGTAATACCCACCTTGCAAACTTTTTGTTAGATGACCAACAAATAATTATTAGTTCAGCCAAATCATGATATCATCTGGCTCCCTATATTGAAAGGGAATTTGTATGTGTCTGCGATAAATATAGCTAATAAAACATTATTATCAGCCATAAAGGAAAATTAAGAATACCCTTCTAAGCAGTATGGGAGACTTTTCAGCTACAGTCTATTAAAAACCAGCCATACTTACAATTGACAAGATGCATGGAAATGTTTTTTAATCTGCAGTTTCTTTTTTATCCTCTCTGTCTTCCCTTTTTACAAACTACTATACAGCTGTGCTCATTTCACATGCTGCTAGGAAGGTTGTGCTCAAAATCCTTCAAGCTAGGCTTCAGCAGTTTTTGAACCGAGAACTTCCATATGTATAAGTGGAGGTTAGAAAAGGCTGAGGAACCAGAGATCAAATTGCCAACGTTCACTGAATCATAGAGAGAGCAAGGGAATTCCAGAAAGACATCTACTTCTGCTTCATTGACTACGCTAAAGCCTTTGACTCTGTGGATCACAACAAACTGTGGGAAATTCTTAAAGAGATGGAAATACGAGACCACCTTACCTATCTCATGAGAAACTTGTATACAGGTCAAGATGTGACAGTTAGAACTTTACTTGAAACAACAGACTGGTTCAAAATTGGGAAAGGAGTACCTCAGCGCTGTATATTGTCTCCCTGTTTATTTAACTTCTATGCAGAGTACATCATATGAAATGCTGGACTGGATGAATCACAAACTGGAATCAAAATTGCTGGGAGAAATAGTAACAACCTCAGATAATGCAAATGATACCACTCTAGTGGCAGAAAGTAAAGATGAACTAAAGAGTCTCTTGATAAGAGTGAAAGAGGAGAGTGAAAAAGCTGGCTTAGAACTCAACATTCAAAAAAAACTAATATCATGGCATCTGGTCCCATTACTTCACGGCAAGTAGATGGGGAAACAATGGAAACAGTGACAGACTTTATTTTCTTGGGCTCCAAAATCACTGTGGATGGTGACTGCAGCCATGCAGTTAAAAGACACTTGCTGCTTGGAAGGAAAGCTATGACAAACCTAGACAGAGTATTAAAAAGCAAAGACATCACTTTGCCAACAAAGGTCTGTATAGTCAGAGCTATGGTTTTTCCAGTAATCATGTATGGATGTGAGAGTTGGACCCTAAAAAAGGCTGAGCGCTGAAGAACTGATGCCTTTGAATTGTGGAGCTGGAGAAGACTCTTGAGAGTCTCTTGGACTGCAAGGAGATCAAACCAATCAGTCCTGAAGGAAATCAACCCTGAATATTCATTGGAAGAACTGATACTAAAACTGAAGCTCCAATACTTTGGCCACCTGATGCGGAGAGCCGACTCGCTGCAAAGGACCCTGATGCTGGGAAAGATTGAAGGCCAAAGAAGAAGGGGGTAGCAGAGGATGAGGTGGTTAGATAGCATCACCAACTCGATGAACATGAATCTGAACAAACTCTGGAAGATAGAACAGGATAGAGAACCCTGGCATGCTGCAATCCATGGGGTTGCATGGAGTTGGACACAAGTTAGTAACTGAACAAGCTAGGAGAGGGCAAATTGTTGTTCCTGGAATACCTGTATGCAGGAGGGCTCTGGTGAGTGTGATGGAGAACTTGGTTTTAATAATCATAGTCTACTTTTTTTGCTTTTCATTAGACCTTCCCCTGCATCTGGTTGTTTCCTTACAGAAGGAGATCACAGGCCTAATTATATTGCTGTATTTTTGTTCTTTCATTCAGTGAATTTTCAAGAAACAGAATCAGTAGGATGATAATGAATCTGTAGCTATGGGCTGAGGAATTAACCAAGTGGAAGGGCCTCACCTTCTGCTCCCCACTATCAGCAATCTAGTGCTAACCTCCATTTGCAAAGGTTTACAAAATTTTGTAGAGCCTTTGGGGGTAAAATATGTTTTTTTTTTTTTAATTTTAAATATACTAAAAGATTAGAAATAATTTGGAAAGTCTTAAAAGTATAGAAAACAAAAAATCATCCTTAATTCTACAACTCATTGATGACTTCAGTTAACCTTTGAAGTACATCATTTCAATTATACATATAAAATTTTTTTTCTCATAACATTTTTATCCACAACTGAGTTTACATTATACATATGCTATTTTTTCATTTGCAATATATAATGGGAACAACAGCATACCATTAAGTATTTTTCTTTAAATAATGTTAATTTTGTAGAATATTCACTCTGTGGGCATAGCCTAAAGTTTTGTTTCGTTTTAAGTGTTTAAACCATTCCTTTATTGCTGAATATTGATGCTGTTTCCATGTTCTTCTCTATTATAAATAATGGTGCAGTGAAAAGAATTAAAAAAATTTTATGCATTTCCATGATTAACTATTTAAGGTACATTGCTTCTACAAATGAAACTTCTGAAAGCAAAATTCATACTTTTTAAAAAGCTTTTGATATCAATTGCAACTTCTCCTTGCAGCTCCAAAAAGTCGTGCCAATTCATACCTCTTTCTTCAGTGTGATTTCTCTCTGTTAAAAAACAGCAATTGTTGGTTCTCTTCTTCATAAAGAATCATATTTTCTTTTTATTAAAAATCTTTCCAACATTCTCTCTTCTAGCTTTTGCATTCTCTTATTGATTTCTAAGTTTCAAAGCCATCATTGTGTTAAATTTATTTTACACTGCCTTGAACATTTTGCTGGAAACAGTTTATAGCATCTCCATGAAAGAAAATCATGTTTACTCAAAAGTTGTGAACTCATTTAAAAGCAATATACAATTGCTGAAAAAGGAAAAAGCACTTACTGACCAACACCATGTCAGGGACCTTGGTGGATGCCTGAGAAACACAAGGTGTGATCCGTAGGGGTCTCACCTTCTCAGCTGGAGAAACAGAACCAAGTTCACATACTCTGAAGAGTAATTTTTCTCAACCTTGTTTAGATCCATGTCCCCTCAAACACCATCTCACTGTCTCTGGTGTCTCACTCACTTCCCAAGAAGAATTTTCCCAACCTTCTTTCTGTAGTTCCTATTATAAACCACATAACTAGACCCATTGAATGTGTTTTTTCAGATTATCTGTGCACATCCCATGCTGATATGACTTCCCTCCCCTAGTGAGAAATTCCTATGTTAAGAATCACTTAAAGTGGGGCTCTGAAATTTAAGAACCCAAGATCTGGACAGTTTGCCAGTGAGACCTGGCTTGATAAAGCTTGAGTTAAAACATTTCTCTTGGCAGTGAATTTCCTACAGTTGGAAAACTTGTGAGTGCCTTGGACCCTGATGCCATCTCTGCCTCTTTTCCCTCTTCTCTAACCTACCTGGGCTGCCGTTCACAGGTAGTCAGCCGGCCCCTGCTCACCTCCTCCATGAGGGTCTCACACTAGCAGTCTGCTCCAATCTCTCTTTTGCTAGTTTTTTAATGTAATATCCAGCTGATTCCCGGATTCCAGACATCTTGCTTCCGAAGTAATTGGCTCTCCTGCTCTGTTCCTCACTCTCAGTCCCCATCTTGCTGTTGTCATCCACGTCTTATAGATCTGATGTTCTAACCTGTTTTCACTGGACTTAGGTCCCCATGCCTTCTACTGAAACAGTGTTGACCACAATGCCTGGCCAGTGCACTGTATGTTGTAAGTATTATTGAAGGATTAATGAATTGGAAGCATTCTCTTGCTTGAATTTCACTTTATGTCTTGGGCTTCAGTTCAGTTCAGTTCAGTCGCTCAGTTGTGTCTGACTTTTTGTGACCCTATGGACTGCCAGGCATGCCAGGCCTCCCTGTCCATCACCAACTCCCAGAGCTTGCTCAAACTCATGTCCGTCAAATCGGTGATGCCATCCAACCATCTCATCCTCTGTCGTCCCCTTTTCCTCCTGCCTTCCGTCTTTCCCAGCATCAGGGTCTTCTCCAGTGAGTCAGTTCCAGTGATCTGTGGCTTGGTTCTTGAATTTCCTGCACTTCCTTCCCTTGACCTCTATATTATTCTGATTGAGCCCTACCATCTTTGTCTGAATCCCAGTTGAGTCTTCCCTCAGAAGGAGTGGTGAGAGCAGGACAAACCCAAGAGGTCTTGCCAAGGTCCTGCCGTGAGAAATTGAAGCTGGGAACTGAAGGAGATAGAGGAGCCAAAGATATCTCCACATCTTCAACCTGAGAGAGCAGAACAGCGGTGGTATCGCCAAAAGAAATGGGTACATAGGAAGTCTTATTCCTGCAGGTTGTTAGTCAGATGGGGGTTGGAGTTCCAGTGGCTCTTTCCTCCCTGGAAACCATGGTTAGTCTCTTAGTTTTTCTGAGTCTCAGTTTCTTCTCTTCCCTGAGCATCATCTTACCTGACTCTCATATTTATCATTAGTTTGCCAATCAAATGATTCAGTACGTCTGAACATGCTTGGTAAGGAGTAAAGCCGTTAGCTGTCATCACTGTTGTTGCACATGGTATTATTAAAGTCAGATTGTAAGTGGAGACACTAGCTTCTTGGGTAAAATGTGTTTGTGCCAGGGGTCAGAAAGCTGTGACCCCTGGGTCAAATCTGGCCTGCTGCCTGTCCTGATATAGCCCATCAGCAAAGAATGTTTTCCAATTTTTAATTTGGTTGAAAAAAATCAAAAGAAAAATATTTGTGATGCAAGAAGATTATATGAAATTCAAATGTTGGTGTCCATAAATAAAGTAGATTAGAACAGAGCCAGACCCACTTATTTATGTACTATTTTCTATGGCTTGAGGCATCAGCAGAGTCGAGTAGTTGTGACAGAGATTGTATGGCCTGCAAGAGCCTAAAATATTGACTTTTAGTAAGAGCTCAGCAGCCTTGGCCTGCCCATTGCTCTCTCCTACCTCTGCTCTCTAACATTGATTCAACTGCAGAATTTCCATTGAGCTTAAAAACTGACAAAGGTGAAGAATAAAAGATAAGGAGAGGCCCCAACAACTGTTTCAGCTGTGGGCAGGACCTTTCAAGGCGGCCTCCAGAGTCAATTATAGGAACATGGAGCAAGCTGCAAAGCCATTAGATGGAGCCATGTGGCCACCAGCTGACCTCATACTCACGTTCTGCCTCCCTTGCATCCTCCCAAGAATTTCTGAACCTTCTTAATGATCTTCTGGTATGATGTTGAAAAGGGATGGTGGGAGGACATCGGCCTTGTTCCTGCTCTTAGTGGAAAAGCTTCTAGTTTCTAACCATTAAGTATGATGTTAGCTGTAGATGTTACCAAGTTGAGAGTTCCCCTCTATTCCTAGTTTGCTAATTTTATAAAAAATGAGTGCTGGATTTTGTCAAATGCTTTTTCTGTATCTATTGATATGATCAATATGATTTTTCTTCATTAGCTTGTTGATGTGATAGATTAATGGATTTCCAAATGGTAAGCCAAACTTGCATATCTGGAATAGATTCTTTGCATACATTTTTGGTTTTGATTTGCTAATATTTTGTTGAGAAATTTTGCATTTGTGTTCATGAGAGATACTTGTCTGTAGTTTTAAAGACTATCTGGTTTTGGTTTTAGAATAATGCTGATCTCATATAAAGAGTTAGGAAGTTCCCTTCTGCATCTTGTCTTCTGGAAGAGATTGTATAGAATTGGCATAAATTCTTCCTTAAATGTTTTAATTCACCAGTGAACCTATCTGGGACCTGCTGGTGTTCTGGAAGGTTTTTAATTATTGATTCAGTTTCTTTAATAGATATAGGCCTATTCAGTCTTTTTCTTCTTGTGTAGGTTTTTGCAGATGTATTTTTCAAGGAATTACTCCATTTAACCTAGGTTACCAAACATGTGGACATATGGTTGTTCATAGTATTTCCTGATTATCCTTCTAATATCCATGGGATCTGTAGTAATGTCCCACTTTTATTTTGGATCTTACGAATTTGTATTTTCTCTTCTTTCAGTTAGCTTGGCTAGAGGCTTATCAATTCTATTGATCTTTTCAAAGAACTATCTTTTTTTTTTCTTTTTTTAACTGAAGCATAATTGACCTGTAATACTATGTTAATTCCAGGTGCATAGCATAGTGATTCAGTATTTCTATGTATTACAAAATATTTACTATGGTATGTCTAGTTATCTGTCATCAGACAAAGATATTACAATATTACTGACTGTATATTCCACATGTTGTACATTTCATCCTCATGACTCATTTATATTGTAACTGGAAGTCTGTACCTGTTACTCTCCATTCAACCCACCACTCCCTCCCTTATGGCAATCACTGTTCCTTCTCTGTATCTGTTTCTATTGTTTTCCTTTTTTCATTTGCTGTTTTTTAGATTCCACGTGTAAGTTAAAATCATACATCATTTTTCTTTCTGACTTATTTCACTTAGCATAATAACCTCTAGGACCATTCATGCTGTTACACTGAAATCACAAGAGATTTTTCTTTTTATGGCTAGCATTCCACTGTGCATAATATACCACATCTTCATCTGTTCATCTGTTGCTGGACGTTCAGGTGGTTTCCATATGTTGCCCACTGTAAGTAATGCTGCAATGAACATAGGAATGCATGCATCTTTTCTAATTAATGTTTTTGTTTTCTCTGGAGAAAAATACTTAAAATGGAATTGCTAGATCTTTTTGTAATTCTGCTTTTGAGGACTCTCCATACTATTTTCCATAATGCTTGAGCCAATTTGTACCACCAACAGTGCACAGGGGTTTTCTCCACATCCTCACCAACTTGTTATATCCTCCACGCTTGTTATTTCTTATCTTTTGTAATGGCCATTCTGACATGTGTGAGGTGTTCTCTCATTGTGATTTTGAGTTGCATTCCCCTAATGTTGAGTAATGGGGGCTTTTTTATGCTGAGTATCTTTTCGTGTGTCTTGGTCATATGTATCAATATATCTTTGGGAAAATGTCTATTCAGATTCTTGGTGGGATTGTCAGTCCTTTTGGTGTTGAGTTAATGAGTTCTTTGTATATGTTGGATATTAACCCCTTATCTGATACATCATTTGCCAATAAATACCTTTTCCCATTCAAAAAAAAAAAAGAGAGAAAATGTCAGTTAGAAATGAACTTGATATTTTGAAGGTGTTTTTCTCACTCATCCCCCAGACCTCCCCCCAAATAATAGAAAATGCATTTAGCAAAGAAAAATATTCTCTGTTCCTTTAACAATGATGTGAGGGATATGTTAGTGTTCTTTTTTGCATTTTTAAATGAGAATAAAAAACGATTACTGTCATTATGTTATACTGTTGACCCTGTCACTGTATTTCATACAATAAAATATTCATTGTATCAAATTAACTTAGTACATGAAATATAAATTACCAAATGAACTTAACACATGAAATGTAAGTAGAAAGATGGCTATTTACATTTTCTTCTCTTATTTTCCTTAGTGAGAAGCTGGATGGAAAAGCTAAAAGACAAGGTAAGAGAAATACTTTCTTCCTTTGGATTTATTTTAGAGGGCATAGCTTTGTCAAATAAAAGATCTTCAGAATAATGGAGCTTTATATCATTATTCTGATTCTGATAACCTGTGCAAAGATCCAGGACCACTTCCAGGTACCCAGCAAGAAAGAAGACCTTCCCTTTAAGAAGGGATGCCTTATTCTTTGGAGTGCCATTCATTCTTCTGGAATGTAATTCCTGATATATACAACTGATAGCATCCTTGACATATCAAGGTAGAGTTCCTTTTAGGGAATTTCAGGAGTGTAATCCCATTCTAGTGGGCATTTTATGTCCCAGTACAAGGATCTTTTAAATCTGATCTTCCTGTATGAAGAAGAAATACTTTGGATTTTGGAAGGCATTGATTTTTCTGACCCAAGGACAAAAATTGACAGATCTGACTTAAGAATAAAACTTTGTGATGGAAAGGGCATCCTTCACCCATAGTGGAAGGTGAGATTAAA
Organism: Bos indicus x Bos taurus; assembly: GCF_003369695.1. Classification (NCBI taxonomy): domain Eukaryota; kingdom Metazoa; phylum Chordata; class Mammalia; order Artiodactyla; family Bovidae; genus Bos; species Bos indicus x Bos taurus. The sequence continues at coordinate 64,150,317 of NC_040085.1, read as the reverse complement.
AATCCCCGAGCACCTGAGCACTCTCTTTAGGCCCACTTTTGTGTGGTCTATCATAGTGCTGCTGCTTACTGAGTGACAATGAGCTGACCTATCTAGAAAGGCCAACTATAGAAAAATATTTTCTACTCTTGGATTCATTCTGTCATCAACAACTGTGATTGACAATATTAACTTCCTTCCAGGTTCATGTTTTTCATTTTCTTTTAATTTTCAACACTCTCTAAGGTTTCATTTTTAGTGCCTTGTAATTTCAAACTGGAATTACTCATAAAAATATTGGTGGAATTTTGAACTCCTTGCTGTAGCCTCTGTCAGATCTAATTACTACAACCCAGCTCAAATTTCACTGGGGGTATAGTTAAATGGAAATCATTTCAACTGCCAGATAGGAGTTACTTGCAATTCACCTGTCTTAGAATATACATCTGTGGATAGTATTCCATATCTTTTTTATTATTTGAGGTCAGTTTCTCTCATATTTGAATGATTAGTATTTATTTTGCTACAGTTTAATGTTAAAGGATAAGAGAAAACATTCACTAGTAGTTAAAATTGTATGATTATATTAATTCTTGTCAGTATTATTTTTCTACTTCTCAGTAAAATTTAGACTATATGATTTTTACAAATGAGATTATTTGATGTTCATACATATTTAAAGTGATATAGAAGAATTTTAAACCTGTTGACATTAGTGGAAGCCATTTTCACATCTGTAATAGGTCCAGTTGTCTGAGGGAAGTATAATCAGAGGACTGAGCAAGATTTGGGGTAGGAGAAGCTCAAAAATTCAGAATTGAATATATTTACCTTGGTAGTGCTTCATGCTATTTTTCAGAGGAAAATATAATGCAATGAAAAGTAAACAGGCTTTGTTAGTTTAATCTAGGGATCCATATGTCATTGTTTCTATAGAAAATGTCCTTCTGAATTACCAAAATGGACAAAAGCTAGACTTAAGAAAATAAATTTTGGCACAAGCCTGTTTTGAAATTGAATGTTGCAGAGTTTCTTACCTGTGTATATATATAGCTTTGCCACTTTGTTTAGAAATCTGGGTAGCTTTAGAGAAAGGCTATATTTTCTCTTCCTGTGGACCCTTCCTTCTTATCTTTTCCCAAAGGCCTAGCACCCTCTCCTTGCTCTATTTCACCAAGAGAGATAATTTTGTGAATGGTTTTAGTTTTCTGAATTGAAGTTTTTCCAGCCCTTTCTTCACTGTATTCCATAGTATTTTTTCACTTATGTCTTAGTTTTAAAAAACTGGAAGAAAAATAGCTGAAACTCCACCAGGTTTATTTGTTCTATGCCTTGTCTATATTTTTATTTAACTATATTTTAAATTGAAGTATAGTTCATTTATAATGTATTATTTTCAGGTATATAGCAAAGTGATTCAGTTATACATATATACACTTTTCAGATTATTTCTATTGTAAGTTATTGCAAGATATTGAATATAGGTCTCTGAATATAGTAGGTCCTTGCTATTTACCTATTTTGCATATCAGATCAGATCAGATCAGATCAGTCGCTCAGTCATGTCCGATTCTTTGCGACCCCATGAATCACAGCACACCAGGCCTCCCTGTCCCTCACCAACTCCCGGAGTTCACTCAGACTCACGTCCATCGAGTCAGGGATGCCATCCAGCCATCTCATCCTCTGTCATCCCCTTCTCCTCCTGCCCCCAATCCCTCCCAGCATCAGAGTCTTTTCCAGTGAGTCAACTCTTCGCATGAGGTGGCCAAAGTACTGGAGTTTCAGCTTTAGCATCATTCCCTCCAAAGAACACCCAGGGCTGATCTCCTTCAGAATGAACTGGTTGGATCTCCTTGCAGTCCAAGGGACTCTCAAGAGTCTTCTCCAACACCACAGTTCAAAAGCATCAATTCTTCGGCGCTCAGCCTTCCTCACAGTCCAACTCTCACATCTATACATGACCACAGGAAAAACCATAGCCTTGACTAGACGAACCTTTGTTGGCAAAGTAATGTCTCTGCTTTTGAATATGTTATAGTAGTGTTTATATGCTTAATTTTCTATTGGAGTATGATTGATTTGCAATGTTGTGTTAGTTTCAGGTGTATAGCAAGGTGATTCAGTTATACATATACATATATCTATTGTTTTTCAGATTCTTTTCCCATATAGGTTATTACAGAATATTGAGTAGAGTTCCATGTACTGTACAGTAGGTTCTTGTTGACCATTATTTTATATATAGTAGTGTGTGTATGTTAATCCCAAGCTCCTAATTTATCCCTCCCTCTATCCCCCCCACACTAACTCCTTTGGTAACTATAGGTTTCTTTTATATGTCGGTGAGTCTGTTCCTATTTTGTAAATAAGTTCATTTGTATCATTTTTAGATTCCATGTATAAATGATATCATGTGGTGTTTGTCTTTCTCTGATTTACGTCACTTAATATGATAATCTCTAGGTTCATCAATGTTGTTGTATTTGTCTTATTTTGTCTCTTTCTTGGAGGGATTCAGTTTAACCAGTCCCCTCCCTCTGAGAGTAAAATATTATACACTTACTTGATAAATAATGCACATGTGTACACACATATATGTGTGTATATACATACACACACACACACACATGCACACACACGTATATATATCTTGGGCTTCCCTGGTGGCTCAGACAGTAAAGAATCCGCCTACAATGCAGGAAACCCGGGTTCAATCCCTGGGTTGAGAAGATCCCCTGGAGAAGGACATGGCAACCCACTCCAGTATTCTTGCCTGGGGAATTCCATGAACAGAGGAGCCTGGCGAGCTACAGTCAGTGGGGCCGCAAAGAGTCAAACATGACTGAGCAACTAACACACACATACTTATCTTCCCCTCTCTCTCTCTCCCCCTCTTTCTCGTCTTCTGTCTAGCTGGCTAGCTAGCTATCATCTATAAAAGTCTTGTTAGTCATTACCTTCAGAAACTATTTGAGAGTGAAACTATTGCTGTTTTGATGAAAGTCACAGAATCCTGGAGAATTGAAAACTAAACTACGTATTTAACTAGCTCTTCAGTCAACCCATAATATCTATTCAGTTTTGCTTCATTTAATTGTTCCTGATATTGGTGTCCCTGTTAGTTGGATTCTAGAAGGAGTGGTAGGTATTCTCAAAAGTTCTGAATTATTCCTTTTGTTGTTGTTGTTTAGTCTTCCTGTATTAAAGTGAAGTCGCTCAGTCGTGTCCGAGTGTTTGTGACCCCATGGACTGTAGCCTACCAGGCTCCTCCGTCCATCAGATCTGAATGGCAGACAACCTCCGATGGCAATAGCTTAACCAAGAGAGAAGTTTGTTTTTCTCTCATTTATGAGTCTGGAGGGAGCAGTCAGGGTCAGTGAGGAACGACGCTATGAAGGTGCAGGCTCCTTTTATTTGATGTTCCATCATTTGTGACCTTGATTCTCACGGTCATCTCATGGTTCTGGATTGCAGTTAGGTCCATATTCAGTCAGAAGGAAGGAGGAAAAAGGGAGGCTACAACATCCCTCCCCTCTTAAGAAGGAGGAGAAGAAAATGACAACCCACTCCAGTATTCTCACCTGGAAAATTCCATGGACAGAGGAGCCTGGCGGACTACTGCCCATTGAGGCACAAAGAGTCGGACATAACTAAGCAACTGAGTGCACACACACACACACACACACACACACACTTCACAGCAGCGATTCTCATGTATAGTCTGGACCAGTGGCATTGTGTCACCTGAGAGCTTGTTAGAAATGCAAAATCCCAGGTCCCTAACTAGACCTACTGAATCAGAAACTCTGGGAAAGGGGTCAAGAAATCTGTTTTAACAAGTCTGATTAACAGGTGATTCTGATGCATGCTCAAGTTTGAGAAACACTGTTAAACAAACCTCATAAAGATACTTATGAATTCAGTAGACTTTAGGCAGAAAACTTTACTCTTTCTTACGTTTTCTTGAAAACAAGTGTTTCTGAACAAAAACATTAGCCTAAGAAAGGATGACTTTCTCATAAATACAAAACAAACCAAAACCAAACAAAAAAACCCAACTATATGCAGTAAACTTTATCTTATAATGCATTTTTTAATTTTCAAACTGTTTTTTGGAAATAATTTCAAATTTACGGAAAAGATACAAGAATAAGAATAGTACAGAGAACACCCCTGTTCTTTTTATCCAGATGCACTTGTTCTTCCCATGCTGCTCCATTTGTTTTCTCTTTTATTGGCTGTCTTCCTACCTCTGCCCTTTTTTCTGAGCCATTTGAGGGAAAGTTGCATACATTATGGTCCTTTTACACCAAATCCCAATATTTCCTATGATTAAGAATATCCTATTAGCAAACCATAGTACAGTTATCAACTTGAGTACATTTAACATTGATATCATACTTTTTATCTGTTCTGGCATCTGGACTTCAGGCTTAGTTAACAGACCCAAAATGACCTTCATAAAATAATTCTTCTCGAGTACAGGATCTTGTCTAGGTCATATAACACATTTAGTTGTCAGGATGCTTCAGTTTAGTTCAGTCGCTCAGTTGTATCCGACTCTTTGCAACCCCATGGACTGCAGCACGCCAGGCTTCCCTATCTATCACCAACTCCCGGAGCTTGCTCAAACTCATGTCCATCAAGTTGGTGATGCCATCCAACCATTTCATCCTCTGTTGTCATCTTCTCCTCCTGCCTTCAATCTTTCCCAGCGTCAGGATCTTTTCTAATAAGTCAGTTCTTCACATCAGGTGGCCAAAATATTGGAGCTTCAGCTTCAGCGTCAGTCCTTCCAATGAATATTCAGGGTTGATTTCCTTTAGGATTGACTGATTTGATAGTTTTCCTTAATGTGGGCCATTTGTATAGCCATCTGTTGTCTTTTCTGATGCTGATATTTGTAAAGAATATGGTACTTTAGAAAACAGAATGTTCAGTTTAAGTTTATTGGATGTTTCCTCATGATTAGATTCAGCATTCTCAGTTGGAATATGCATGATTTCAGTTCTGTCCTTCTCAGGGAGGTAGTGTGAAGGAATGGGCACGTGCAATATTTCTGAACAGAGAAAAGGTGCTGGGCACAATTCATAGCTTTATATGCAGATGCATCTTATTTGTTTTCATTTCTGCAGGAAACAAGTCATGGCAATTCTAAAAAAAGAGGTTATCTTCACTTAGTTTTGAATGAGGAATGGTTAAATTACATTTGAAGAGGGTAGGTTTCTTTATTCCCTTCTTGTAAATTACTTGTAATTTCAAAGCACAGGCAGATCACACACACACGCACACACATACGCACACGCACACACACACATACACACACAGGAGGGAATGAAGAGAGGAGAAAGAGATTAATTGAATTTTTGTAAAGTCTACATTATTTAAAGCTCTGGAAATGAGAAGCCTTAATGTGTAAATAAGAAATATGCAAAGAGTGACACATTTTGTAATATTCATGTTTTTGGTGTGGGCTTGAGTTACAGAATGTTAAGAGACCCACAGGTTGATCAAGTTGAGCTTCCAGAAAGCTCAAGTATCATCCTTTGAATGTAGAGCTCTGTATTAATAAGGTCTAATCTACTGGGCTTAAAATTGATCATACATTAACATGTATGTGTATTTCCATGCACTGAGAATGGTGATGTAAAATGAAACTCGTAGTTCTGGTGAGAACACCCAGATTTTGTTATTGTCCAATATTTTCCCACATGGAAAATTACATACTTTTGTAAGCCTTATGTAGATGTAGAAGAACTTTAGAAAAAGTTTGGGTTTTGGCAAAGCATATTAATTTGTTGGGAAATGACTGGGCTTTGTTTCTTTGGGGAAAACAGTATGCTGAAGAATGATGCTATGTTCTCAAATTAATGAAAAAAATTCCATATTGTGCTCTAACTCAAGACTCTGGAAAACAGAACGAGTGAATGAGCTGGCTGTGTACAAGAGGATGCTGCAGTTTTGTAAGGTCTTGTCTGTTCCTTTGATTTACTTCTAGAAGTGTTGGGAAAGCATCACAGCCCGCTTACTTCAGCATTTTTTAGAAAACTTTTATTTTTTGTTCTTCTCTGTTTTGGGCTTATTCTGAAAGATACTGTGCTATATTAAAAGTTTTAGAAATAGTTACGTAAGTGAACAAACTCATAGTTTTTCTCCTGTAAAATAACGTCTGTCTAAAGTACTCACTATAGTATTTTTTGAATTGTTAATTGTTTATGTTTCTTTCCCCGGGTAGGCTTCTAGAAGGGGTCGTCATGGAAGATAAACCAGTGTCGTGTTTCTCCATGAAGGGCTGTGGTTATTCATACACCTGTATCTCTCAGGTGTCTTACTGGCCAGGATGCAGAAATGACCCTTCCTTAGGGTGATGGCCTGGCCCTGAATTTGGGTTGGTTCTGCACTACTTACTCAAGTCCAGGGATGTGTGGAGATCACGCTGGTCTCTTAGGACCAAAGTGTCCATAATAACACCTTGGAGATGTTGGAGACTGCCATGTTGGAAATCTCCAAGCTCTTTTGGAAGTACCAGCACTGTTAGCAGTGATATTTCTGGCTTCTGTCACTTTCTTTCTTTGGAGCCTGGGACACTCAGAATTCCCTGCCAGCCCTCAACTTTGGTCTTGTTCACTAGGCAGATTTTTTCTTCTGTATAAATGAATCCATCTACATTATGTGCAACTCTCTCTCATCCTTGTCTTTTCTGCTTGGCCTCCAAAACCTAACATCCTTTTTTCCTCTGCAGGGCCTTCTCTTCCCTGCTGTCTCTAGAAAGCTCTCTCTTTCACTCATGTAGAAGCACATTCCTCTTTCCTTTCCTACCATGATGCAGCTAAGATTGTAAGAGGGGAACCACCAAAGTCAAGGCCCCCATTTGTCCCCCAAGAAACACAATATTCCACTGAGCAATGCCCCCCAACCGTGTCCACCCCCACCCCCCAGAGCTAGACTCAGGCTGCTATTTGCAATTTATAGCATTTTAATAGTCCTGGCAATTTCAGAGCCTACTTCATCCATCTTTAATACAAATTATATTTCTGTCACCAAAACCTGATGTTGACAAATGTGCATAACCAAGTGGCTGGAGGTGCCACCAGGTCTGGCTGATTTATTGCAGTATTTATATGTATATGAAATATCCAAAAATAGTCATACCTCTCTGTTGCCTTCTCCCTAAAAGTGACTTTATTCCAGGTGCTACTTTAGAACAAAGCTGACAAGAGAATTCAAAGTGTCTAAAAACCCCGCTGCCCTCCAGCAGAACTGGGAAACCCAGGGCAGTGGTCTGCTTAGCATCCTAATGCAGGTTTCCTTTCCCATGCAGGCAGGATATATGTCTGGGATGTTGGTGCCCGTAGGGGTTGGGATAGCAGGAGCCTTGTTCATCTTGGGAGCGCTCTACAGCATTAAGGTTATGAATCGCCGAAGGAGAAACGGCTTCAAAAGGCATAAAAGAAAGGTATGGAATCCGCAACAGCAAAACCTAGTCACTTTCCCAACTGTTCCTCGCTTTTCTAATTTGCTTAATAAAGCACATGGGGCTTAATGATGCATGAATGGTACTGATGTGCCCAGTGGTTCCGATGAGTTGCTGCAGCTGCAGCCTCGGCTTCATTTGTTCACGTGTCTTTTAAAGGGGACCTGTTCCTTGGCTTTGCTCTGCAGCAGGAGTGTAATGCTTTTCTGTTTTCTTTCCCCAGCAGAGAGAATTCAACAGCATGCAAGATCGAGTCATGCTCTTAGCCGACAGTTCCGAAGATGAATTTTGAACTGAACTGGAGTTTAATTGGGAGAGTCAACGTGATGTTATTATTTTTTATTTGAGGGCTAAAAAAAAAACAACAAAAGAGAACAACATTCTGCCACATTGGGGCTGTCGGGCCATTGGTCTCACTGTCTGCTGGGTAGTAGATTTTTCTTGTACTGAACAGAAAAGGCATGCTGTATATGACCTGTGATGCGCAGTATTTGTTTTTATCCTGTAGTGAATTTTCCACAGCCATGGGCTACAACTCGTAAATATGCAGCATACATGTTGTTCAGTAGGAGTTGCTAGGTTAGATAGAGTAAATATTTTGTATTTTTCCACAGTGTCTTTCCCTTTGTTTGGATTATCTGTGCTAAAGTGTAACAGTTCTTGCTGCCAAGGCACACTTGACTCTGAAATAGAAATCTTAACAAAGAAGAACTTGTGATGATTGCTCAACCTACTTGAACCCTTGGTTTGTGTGGGCCACGGCACACACTACATTCGCATCAAACCTAGCAGCAACTCGGAATGAAATCTTTTTCATCAAGAAGATCTCTCAGCTCATTAGGATATATGTAGATTTGTACGTACCTTACATTATGTACTTGAGTCTCCTGGTTTTATTATTTTCCCCCTTCTTTTTTATTCTCATTCTTGACAAAAAAAAAATGCACTAGAAGTAATGCATTAAATTGACTCTTGGTCTTCATGTAAGCTTGCTTTCTTAAATAGTATGCTGCTGCTGCTAAGTCGCTTCAGTCATGTCCGACTCCGTGTGACCCCATAAACGGCAGCCCACTAGGCTCCTCTGTCCCTGAGATTCTCCATGCAAGAACACTGGAGTGGGTTGCCATTTCCTTCTCCAATGCATGAAAGTGAAAAGTGAAAGTGAAGTCGCTCAGTCATGTCCGGCTCCTAGCGACCCCATGGACTGCAGCCTACCAGGCTCCTCCATCCATGGGATTTTCCAGGCAAGAGTACTGGAGTGGGGTGCCATGGCCTTCTCCGCTTAAATAGTATAATTGAGTCCAACAGATGTATCCATAGATTCTTACATGTTTATCATTAAGAGAGATCCTTTTAGTATATCATTGACTTTGTCAAGAAGAAATGAGGAAGAAATCAAGAGGAAAAGGAGGGTAGGTAAGCTCCCAGAGCGTTTGGCTCTTCTCTTTGGCTCTGTGCTTGTGTGGCCACCATTCTGAATTATTCAGAGCACTGCTTTTCTATATCTGCAGTCTTGGTCCTTGTATGATTGGACCACCATTGGTTCTTGTTTGGCTTTATTAGAAAACCGCGTTCTCTGGTAGGAGCAGGCTCAGGAGCTAAGAGTCCTGGCACAAGACAGCTTATGAAAAACCAGCCTCTCTCAAGGTGACTCACTGTGGAGATGCTGGACTGCGTAGATCATGTCTCATTTCCCGTGGAATGCAATTCCTTTTCTCCAGGTATTTGGGATTTTAAGAAGTGCAGGTTTTGGGGGTATTTTTTTTACTTCATCACATGGCATTTGGAACTTCCTAACCAGGGATTTAACCTATGCCCCTTGCAGTACAAGTACAAAGTCCTAATCAGTGACCACCAGGGAAGTCCAGGAAGTGGTTTTGGGTGAAGACTTGGCTCATTAGCGTGGAAGAATAAAGGTTACTAATAACACTGTCCATGATGTTTTACAGCATGGAGAACTTGTTCAAATGTAATGGGGCCTGCTTTGCTGTTTGCAAGGAAAGCTACACAGTTATTCCTCAAAGCTGTGTATGTTTTTCTTCTCCCATTTGACTGAAGACAGAACTGAAGCAGAGAAGTGAAACGATTATCCAAAATTGTACCCAGAAAGAATCAGGACTAGAACCCACTTGGACCCCACACCATGCACCCCTATCTTCAGCTCAGTGCCCTTTCCACATGCTTTAGAAGAACCAACAACATTGCAGAGTCCTTCAAAACCAAGATTCTAAGGAAATAGCTTCTTGACCCAGGAACACAGAACACAAGTTTCTGTCTTTGTTAAATGAACGACGTCTTACTAATTTCTCTCATCAGATCAGATCAGTCGCTCAGTCGTGTCCGACTCTTTGCGACCCCATGAATCGCAGCACGCCAGGCCTCCCTGTCCATCACCAACTCCCAGAGTTCACTGAGACTCACGTCCATCGAGTCAGGGATGCCATCCAGCCATCTCATCCTCTGTCATCCCCTTCTCCTCCTGTCCCCAATCCCTCCCAGCATCAGAGTCTTTTCCAATGAGTCAACTCTTCGCATGAGGTGGCCAAAGTACTGGAGTTTCAGCTTTAGCATCATTCCTTCCAAAGAAATCCCAGGGCTGATCTCCTTCAGAATGGACTGGTTGGATCTCCTTGCAGTCCAAGGGACTCTCAAGAGTCTTCTCCAACACCACAGTTCAAACGCATCAATTCTTCGGTGCTCAGCCTTCTTCACAGTCCAACTCTCACATCCATACATGACCACTGGAAAAACCATAGTCTTGACCAGACAGACCTTTGTTTCTTTTTCTCTCCCACATCAGCTGTTTTCCTTATAATCACATAAATTTAAGTATCACTTGTAGGTAACTCATAGAGAAACCTTTCTTGAATTCATTCTTGAGAGAGAGAGCTGGCTTACATGAATGATTTTATTAAATAATTCTTTTTGCCAAGAAATACAAGCAAATGGGCTAACTTGATCAAGAGAATTTAAAAGCTCTGTACAGTCAAATAGATGTTAGAATAGACACACATGCTCAGGGTCAGGTTTTAAAAATAGAGCTCAGAACCGTGACACTTCAGGATTTTGTTATTTCATGAGTAGAGACATCCTGATACTACAGAGGGTACGTTTGCCCTTTCTGAGAGCAGCCTCTTGCTGTAAGTGTTCCTAAGGTAAGGAGGAGGTGAGCACAATGTATCATTACTGCCTTTGTGTTCTTGACAAGCTGTTTGTAGAGAAAACACAATAGGCCTGTCTATGCAGTATCCCGTGGGTGATACTGATAGCCACTCCTGCCTCGGGCTACTCTTAGACTGAAGATCACGGTAAATAGGTTGAACCTTCAAACTGTAGTATAATAAAGTCACCAGCGACAGACGTATATTATCACTTGTCCAGAGGGCTATGGTGACTTGTTTGTGCCTTTAGGCCTAAACAGAAATGTCTCTGCAGTTCTTATGGGGGCAGGTGACTGTTTAAAGAGAAAGAGATTACTTAGATCCTAGCGGTTTGCTATACGAAGCCATTTAAACACCTGGGTTGAGTGGAAGGTTCTATGGATCGCTCAGCTAGTGTGTTTTCCTCGCTGCCTGTGGCTGTGGAACAGTGGTGTTCAGTGGTTGGTTTGGGTTATTCAGAGGAACGGAGAAGATTGTCGTGTTCTAAACAAAACCTGGGATTAGGGTTGCTGCCCCGTGGAGGTGCCTGCCAATGGTTATGCTGTAGTTCAGGTCGAGAGTAGTAAATCAGGCACTGATGGGTTTTTGTATGCTTATATTTGCATGTTAAAAATAAAACATCAACTCTTTATTCAAAAAACTAAGCTTAAAACGTTTAACAACTAAACATATAACGCCGTCTAGAGTTGGAGGGTGGTGACAGATGCAGTTTCAATTGCTAACACCTGCCCCTCTGAACTGAACTGACCCGGTCAGAACTTCAGGTGTCCTGCTGTGGGGCTAGGGACTGTGTCTTATTCTGAGGGGTAGGCAGGGTTTCCCAAATTCTCTGGCTCCTGAGAATCACCTGGAATACTTATTAAACATAAATTCCAAGGCCCCTTCTCAGACCCACTGAATCAGAATCTCCAGGGGAGGAGCTTGGGATTCTCCTGTCTGGGCAAGTGTGAGGACAGCTAGAACCTCTAGGCAGAGAACAGCTTCCTTATTAAAGGGACAGGGAGAGCAGGCCCCCGGGGAGAGAATCTGCCCTAGTCAGCTATTCATCAATCACACCCACCGTAGTGCAGCAGGGAAAATGGGAGGCAAGAGGAAAAGGGTGGAGGCTTCTGGAGCAGGGTCCCCAACCTCTGGCATCTAATACCTGATGATCTGAAGAGGGGCTGATATAGTAATAATAGAAATAAAGTGCACAATAAGTGTCATGAGCTTGAATCATCCCCAAACCATCCCCCAGCCCCCTCCCTGGAAAAATTGTCTTCCACGAAACCCATCCCTGGTGCCAAAAAGATTGGGAACCGCTGTTAAAGAGTAGAGTGCTGAGATAGAGGGAGAGGGTTCCTCCTGTGCCCCTGGTGTCTTTCTCTAATCAGAAGACAGTACTTTCCTTTTAAACCTCTGCTTTTCCCTCTTCTGTTAGTTGCTTCTCTCAGTAGCTGCTGGCTTAATTCATATGCAATATTTGGAGTTAATTAGTATCCCAGGGAAACAGATTCCCTGAGCAGTGCTTTAGCCTTGGCTTCAGCTCATAAACTGCCTCAGATGCAGTCTTGCAGAAACATTTTCTTAGAGTACCTTTATCTCTTACACGGGTCAAAAATGTTATGGGGAAATTTTTTTAAAGCACAGTTTTAGAACACACTGAAAGTAGTTTTAACATGGTCAATCAAAGATAGTTCTTTTTTTTTTAGACTTGAAAGTGAACATTTATTTAGAATGAAAATTCCCAAATTTTATAAAATTGACATTCCACAAATGTACAGGAAAATTATATTTTTATTGATTAACCTCATGGTATACCTCTCGTACTTTTTTTTCCTGACCTTTTTGGCTGCACAGCCTCAAAGCTGGTTCTTTATTTCATCATTATTTTTTTTTAAGTGGCTAAAACTTAGAAGTCAAAATGTCATAGAGGTATCCCTTGTGCTTTTCTCTCTGTAAAGATATCTTCTTCACATGGAGTCCAAACAAAGCCCCTTAATGGGAATCACATCCACAACTTAGGGGAGATGCATCAGATCATCCACAGGCATTGTAATTTCTGTGTAAATAATCAGTGTTTCTACCAGATGCCAAAGAGTAGCTTTTGGGAACAAGATACATTACTTGGCACAGGGTTTTAGCTGCATGACCTTTTGGCAAGATAGGCTTTGTTTTGAATACAAGGAAATCTGAAAAGGCAGGATTACAACTGAAGAAGAAAAAAAAAAGCTCTGCTTTTGAGGGCATGTGAAGGTATCATTACAAGGGAAAACTATGGGTAGAAAATGGAAAAAAAATCATAATACAAAGCAGATGTCAAAAGGGCACAAGACATTAGTATGTGCTAGAGAAGGCTTAAGTTCTGATGCTTGGAAAAATTATAAAGATAAGTGACAAGAATGCAAATGAAGTAGACTGTTAGCAGGGGAAGAGGCCATAAATCTATACCAACCTAGGTCTCCATCCTCTCCATCCAAGAAAATGACCATGCACTAGGTAGAGCAGACATGGCTTGGATCTCATTGAAATCCGCCATCAATGAGATGAAAAGAGCTTGGTTATTGTAAATAAGCTTAAACTCAGTTAAGTTTCTTAATTATTCAAAGTTCAAATAATTGAATATACGTTTTTAGGAAGGAAATAATTTGAAAACAAAATAATAGTACTGACTTACTAAAAGCTTGCTTACTTACTTATTTGTACATTTAGTATCTCTCATTAGAAACGCACTTCCTTTTGGGAGGAAGCCATTAGACTGAAGCTGGGGATGGACAGAGGAGAGACATCTAGTTATTTGCTTTGATAATTATCAACTTTGGCAGTCAGCATAGCTGGAAACATAATTCCGTGGCTTAAGTTCTATATGCAGAAAGAATCATCAACATTCATTTTGTAAGCCACTGTTAGCTGCATAAATGCAGCTGCTAAGTCGCTTCAGTCATGTCTGACTCTGTGCGACCCCATAGATGGCAGCCCACCAGGCTCCCCCATCCCTGGGATCTCCAGGCAAGAATACTGGAGTGGGTTGCCATTTCCTTCTCCAATCATAAATGCATTGGCCTTATCCTATTTGGGGCATCTAACTCCCTATTGATTAGCTCAAATTTCTATTATGTGTATATAGGAAAGTGAGGAAGGAAGACCGAATGAAGGAAGAAAGAAATTTCCCCGTCAATAGCAGCAAAAAAAAAAAAAAAAAAAAACAGAGACCAATCACATATTGTTCTACTTTGTTTAAAAACATACACAAAATATTGGGGTTAAAAACCTCTCAAGTAGTTCACTTAGTAAAGCAAAGATCTTAACTTGCCCTCCTCAAAAAGCAGCAGCATCAATAAACACATGATCACTGTTAATTATTTGTATTATAGTGTATAAATTCTCATCCTCAGATTAGTTTCCAGATTCAAGGTTCAAGACTGATGATGCTCAGAAGTGAACCTTTGGTGGGATAAGGATGGAGGAATTGAAAAGGAGTGGAAACAGAAGAATTAACTGCAGGGGGAGAAATCCTCTTATTTTCCTTCTCAAGGTTCACAGGTGAGGGAACGGAGAGCAAGCAGAATGGAAGGCCAGTGTAGTGCTCACTTGAATGATTTTATTGCAGTTGAGGCACATGAAGAGGTCTGTTGCTCTGGTCCTAAAAATATGAACCTGGTAAGAGGTCAGACGCTTACTCCTTGGAAGGAAAGTTATGACCAACCTAGACAGCATATTAAAAAACAGAGACATTACTTTGCCAACAAAGGTCCGTCTAGTCAAAGCTATGGTTTTTCCAGTAGTCATGTATGGATGTAGGAGTTGGACTATAAAGAAAGCTGAGCGCCAAAGAATTGATGCTTTTGAACCGTGGTGTTGGAGAAGACTCTTGAAAGTCCCTTGGACTGCAAGGAGATCCAACCAGTCCATCTTAAATGAGATCAGTCCTGGGTGTTCATTGAAAGGACTGATGTTGAAGCTGAAACTCCAATACTTTGGCCACCTGATGTAAAGAGCTGACTCATTTGAAAAGACCCTGATGCTGGGAAAGATTGAGGGCAGGAGGAGAAGGGGATGACAGAGGATGAGATGGTTGGATGGCATCACCGACTCAATGGACATGGGTTTGGGTGGACTCTGGGAGCTGGTGATGGACAGGGAGGCCTGGCGTGCTGCGATTCATGGGGTCGCAAAGAGTCGGACACGACTGAGCAACTGAACTGAACTGAAGAGGTCAGAAAACTGGGGTTTTATTAACCAGCATCATGTGCATCTCAGTATTGTCTTCCTAATTCACAGTGAAATGAAGAAACCAATTGCGTTAGAGACATTTCTCCAATTTTATGCCTCACAGCATGGCTATAGAGTTCGTGTATTTTCAGACTTTTCATGACCAGACAGACCAAAGTATACATTCAGGAAAGTGTAAGCACAGTCTTCCAAAACAGAAAGGTGTTTGGATACCTGATATCCCAGTCTTTTCTTTTCCAAAAAGTGATTTTGATACAAAAAGTGAAATGATCAGTTTCCCTCTTTCCTTTCTTTGTGTTAAGAGATGAAAGAAAGGAGAAGAAATCTGGAATGGTTCTGTAACTGAACTGAACAAATTCTGAACGTCTGTGTTAAGGGGAGTGAGGATGGTTAGAGAGTCTATCTTTGGTAAACCAAGAGCAGTGTGATGTTATTGCTTCTTATGGAATCAGTATTTATTAAATATCTGTTTTGTGTTTGGCAGTGTGTTAAGAGCTGGGGGAAACAAGGATAGTGCATGAAAAGTCCAGGAAGAGTTACTGACTAGTGAGGGAGGAAGTAAACGGGCCAGTTCATCACAGGGACACAACGGAATTCAGAAAAGCAGCATCTAACCCTGCCAAGATTGGAGATGTTTCTCCAGGACTGCAAGCATCAAACATGAGGCTAGAGGGTTGAGTAGGAGTTAGTCAGGAAAGGGGAGAATGGGATGAAAGCTTCAGCCAGAGGAACTATGTGCAAAAGCCAGTGGTGAGAGATGGAGTAATTAAGTATGTCTGGAGCACTGGGGATGCTAGGGCACTGAGGGTGGGAGCAGGGGTTGTGAGCACATACACTGTAAATATGAGGTTGATCCTGAAGGGTCTGCTAGATCGTGCCAAGGAATTAGGGCTTTTTTTTGGAGGGCATTTAGAAAGCCATGGAAGGGTATTTTGCTGAGCAGTGATATGATCAGGCTGAGTTTCTGGGAAGGCTGGACTGGTAAGATCAGGGTCAAGGGCCGGTGTACCAGTGCAGGTGAGAGATGACTGTGGCCTGGACCAAGGCTGCAGGAGTGAACGTGGAAGAGGAGGACGGGTCCACAAGTGCTCAGAGTGGGGAAGCAGTGGGCCTTGGGCAGTGCTTAGAGTTTAGGGGATGAGGGAAAAGACAAAGACAGGAGCGGACCAGGGTCCTGGTATTTCTGAGACCCTGCAGATACCTGGGAATCCAGTATGCTACCTTCCAGAGAGACGGACTGTGTGTTATCCCAGCTGATACAGTCCGAGAAAAATAACCTGCAAACTGCAAGAAGAGTATAGGCAGCTTTGACTTTCTAAAAAAATGTGAGTATGTATAATAGTAGGCTCCAAAGAAAGAACTTTGAATTTAATAAAACTTAAACATTTGGGAAAACTCTCAGAATACCTTTAGGTGACTATGTTCCTTTGATTGTGCCTCGGGTATGGTTATATCTGTGATCTGACTGACTCCCTTGCTTTGTAAAGACCAATGTGAGAGTTTCTGATTCTTTGACATGAGAACCAAAACTTAGGATTTTGTTTTCCCCTTTTTTTTTTCAGGAAATGAAATCAATTATTATGCCTAAGAACCAATTTTATACAATTATGGAACTGCTGTCTAATCTTTTTTCCTGTTTTATTGAGCTGTAGTTGACATAGAGCTCTGTATAAGTTTGAATTGTACAGCACAATGTCCTGACTTACATATACTGCAAAATGATTCCCACAAGTTTAGTTAACATCCATCTCCTCACATAATTATAAAAAGTTTTTTCCTTGTGATGAGAACTCAGGATCTGTTCTTAGCAACTTTCACACAGCAGTGTTAACTGTAGTTAAATTGTACAATACATCCCAGTACTTATTTATCTCATAACCGAAAGTTTGCATCTTTTGACCACCTATATCCAATTCCCCCACCCCCTGCTCCCCCTGGGAAAGATTGAGGGCAGGAGAAGGGGGCCACAGAGGACGAGACGGTTGGATGGCATCACTGACTCAGTGGACATGAGTTTGAGCAAACTCCAGGAGACAGTGAAGGACAGGGAAGCCTGGTGTGCTGCAGTCCATGGGGTCACAAAGAGTCAGACATGACTCAGTGACTAAACAACAACTGTACCCCCAGGATCTTGTTTTTCTTGAAAACAAATCCAGGAAGCTTCTCTCAAGGCTGAACCATGTGAGGATGCTACTGGGATTTTGATGTGTGACCTGGAGAATCTCATGAGCAATGCAGGTTCCATGCCCCATGCTGAGTGTTTCTGTGGCCTTTTGACAGTTGTCACAGAAAATCATCAAGTAGTTTATCTTCTTAAGCATATGAAAAATAAAGAAGTTTTTCACGGTTGCCATATCAACACAAGGCATATTCTGGAGGGCTCAAGGCAACAATGTAGAATTGAGGAAATGCAGAGAAGCATAAGAAGAAAATAATTACCACCTCAGTCTCACCCCAAGATAACCATTTGTTAAAGTTTTAGTCTTTATTTTTCTTTTTTTCTGTATACTTATGTTATATAGACATACTGTTATTTTTACACAAAATCAGGATTATAATTTACATGCTATCTTATTGCCTCCCTGTAGCTACATATCTCATGGTTATCTTAAAGGGACTAAAGAGAAAGAAAAGAGCTTGTGAAAATCCCAAAGCTGGATTTGAAGGAATAAGCTGGGTTTTTTTTTTTTTTTTTCATTAAGATTTAGTTGGTATTTGATTTTCCAAGATTGCCCACTTACGTCCAGTCACTTCCATATGATAGAAATGAAAACATAGTTAAAAGAAGACAAATCTCCAGAAACAAATGCTAGTGGGCAAAAGTCAAGTCCTAAGGGATTAGAGATGGCTTTTCTCTCTTTGCCTTTGCTACTGAGGCAGGATTGTAAGCTTTTGTAATTAGACAGTAAGGCTGAATAACCATGAGAGTAGATAACATGTGAAAGTGAAAGTTGCTCAGTTGTGTCCGACTCTTTGCGAGCCTATGGACTGTACAGTCCATGTAATTCTCCAGGTCAGGATACTGGAGTGGGTAGCCTTTCCCTTCTCCAGGGGATCTTCCCAACCCAGGGATTGAACCCAGGTCTCCCGCATTGCAGGCGGATTCTTAACCAGCTGAGCCACAAGGGAGCCCAAGAATACTGGAGTGGTTAGCCTCTCCCTTCTGCATCGGCTCTTCCCAACCCAGGAATCGAACTGGGGTATCCTGCATTACAGGTGGATTCTTTACCAACTGAGCTATCAGGGAAGCCCATAGATAACATTTTGTATTGTGAGAAATACTAGGGAAAAACACATGCTTATTGTGTCATCTAAATTGAAGGCTCATTCAGCTCAAGTCTTTTGAGTTTAATTAGTATTTTTTTGCATCAATTACTGTCAGAGTGGAACTTGTTTCCTTGGGTTTTCCAGTGTGTATGTATGTGTGTGTGAGAGAGAGAGAGAGAGGGAAGGAGGGAGGAAACGCTAAGTAAGCATATACTTAGGTTTAATCTGGGACACATATGAGACTGAAAGAGGACACCACTAAGAATTGTGATGGGACAACAGACATAACCTGGAATGGTCCTGGGCAAACTGGGACCACATGGTACCACTCTAAATCCCAGCTCTTATTCTAGCCACTGCAGTAGCATCAGTTCTGCAGAGATGTCCCCCAGTGTGGGCAGGTACAACCTGCCAGCACCTCAGGCGTGCTCTGATGTCATGGCATGGGTTACTCTGGGGCCTTGTTTGGCACTTACACATGTACAGCCTAGCAATGCAGGAGGGCTAACTTGCTGGGTCCTAACCAATGGGGATGGAAACCAATGGATACACGCTCCTACCATTTCCTGCTTACATGGCCAGTTCTCAGGGTCGTTTCATGAGATTCCTCAGAAAGTTCCTTAGGAGGGCACACTGGTCCATTGCAGTGCACCTTGAAAACTCATCCTTGTATTGGCTTTCTTCCTTCCCTGTTTCACTTAACTGGCACACAATGCTTTGTCTCAGGTTCTGCTTTCAGGGAACCCAAGATGCAAAAGTTGGGACTGGAATTTTGAAGTGAGTTCACCTGTCAGAGGTAGTAAGGACCCCGTTATTGGTGGTAGGTGGAGAGGTGATACGTGGCCAGCAATGTCTCAAGTATTAATACCCATGGTGGACTGGTATGGGGTGAGGGCAGAGGCTAAGTATTGGGTTGTGGTAGCTGTGGTCCTGAGGCAGTATGGGAGCTCTGGTATTTTAAAGATTGAGGTGGCTGGGATTTTAGACTGCTTTGGGATATTTAGAAAAAGAAAATGACAGGCTCAGGTCAGTGAATTATCAACACAGGAACTGTTGTCTAAGATTAAGAGATTGCTGTATGGGAGTATTTCAGGAGACTCTTACCTGTATATTGTGCTGAAATTCTGATACTCAAGGTCACTCTCCAAGCCAACTACCTAGACCCACTGAGATGCTGGCCAAAGGGAAGAGAAGCCTGAATAGGTGATGGAGGAGGAAGATGAAGATAATTATGGTCTTGGGATCAGATGCAACAGCAGCAACTGTTTTTGCAGAGATTATGTCTGGCCACCAACTTGCAGGGGACTCTCTATGTTAGAGGGAATATAAAGCGGAGGGGTCACAACCAAGTGCAAGAAATGGGTGGTGGTACATATCTCCTGGGCAACACTCCAAATCCTCTTTCTCATGTCACTACTGTGTTCCCCAGTTCTGTGCAGGCTTCGAGCAGCTTTGGGTGGGTGCAGCCTGACAGATACCAGCCTTGTGCTATGACCCTTTCATTTATCTCTTACCGGAGTGTCCTGATACCACACCAGGGAAACCAGATCAATGCTCAGACACAGATAACTCACAAGTATTAATAGGAGGGAATTGATATGTGCGGGGCCACCCTTGGCCAGTGGGGAGACGGATTGATGGAAAAATGCTTTCCTTTTCCTTTCTGGTTTGGAGTTGAAATTTATAAGGTCCTTCAGAAACCCTGGTGGCTCAGTTGGTAAAGAATCCACCTGCAATGCAGGAGACTCTGGTTCGATTCCTGAGTTGGGAAGATCTACTAGAGAAGGGATAGGCTACCCACTCCAATATCCTTTGGCTTCCCTGGGCTCAGATGGTAAAGTATCTGCCCACAATGTGGGAGATCTTGGTTCAGTCCCTGAGTTGGGAAGATCCCCTGGAGAAGAGAATGGAAACCCACTCCAGTATTCTTGCCTGGAGAATTTCATGGACAGAGGGGCCTGGCGGGTCTCCATACAGTCCATGGGGTCACAAAGAGTTGGACACAACTGAGCCAACTCACTTCACTTCAGGAACCTGGTGAGAGTAGAAGCTAGTCACCCATAACAGTAGTCAATCTGATGATGCCTCCCGGTTGTTCCTTTCCCTCCACTTTTCTCTCCTCCATCTGTACTCCTGTTCCTTGAGATCACTTTTTCAAACAAACTACTTCCCTGGTGGCTCAGACTGTAAAGCGTCTGCCTACAATGCGGGAGATCCAGGTTCAATCCCTGGGTTGGGAAGATCCCCTGGAGAAGGAAATGGCAACCCACTCCAGTATTCTGGAAAATCCCATGGATGGAGGAGCCTGGTGGGCTACAGACCATGGGGCTGCAAAGAGATGGACACAACTGAGAGACTTCACTTTTACTTTTCACTTCATTTAAGCCTTTGTCTCAGTTTCTGGTTTTGGGAGAACCCAGACAAAGACCGGAGAAGGCAATGGCACCCCACTCCAGTACTCTTGCCTGGAAAGTCACATGGACGGAGGAGCCTGGTGGGCTGCAGTCCATGGGGTCACGAAGAGTCGGACACGACTGAGCGACTTCCCTTTCACTTTTCACTTTCATGCATTGGAGAAGGAAATGGCAACCCACTCCAGTGTTCTTGCCTAGAGAATCCCAGGGATGGTGGAGCCTGGTGGGCTGCCGTCTATGGGGTTGTACAGAGTCAGACATGACTGAAGTGACTTAGCAGCAGCAGCAGCAGCAGACAAAGACAGGGAGGGAGAAAGTATTGATAGATGAGTGAGGGTATAAAATAAGGGAAGAAGCTGTAATCTGGTATAAACTGCAGGAGTATTTCAGGACATCAGAGCCTAATGTAGTAGTCTGATATCTCTAATAATGAAGACGACACATTTAGGCCACATACTTCCTTGTCAGAAAACCCTGTAACCAAAGGATGTAGTGGTTTTAGAGCTAGAAAGGTCCTGGAATCTCACTTTTAGTTTAACTCTTTTATTTTAAAGAAAAGGTAGTTTAGGCTGTGGATATATTCCAGGATATCTGATAAAAGGGATTTTCCAGTCAAACCATCCAGTACTAACCAAAATAATGATGAATATTCCCCAAAGTGTAAACTTATGTACCTGAGTCTTGAAGATAAAGGAGCAACCTAAGAGTCTTGAAGACAAGGAACAGGAAAAACAGGGTCAGGTTCATTGAGGGCTATGTTCAGAAAGTACAGAAGGTGCGGATATTTTATAGAAAGAAGAAAACCTTTCCAGTAGAGAGAGAGTTCTCTTGGACTTGTTAAATTTTTGGCTGTGAAAGCAGGGAATAAATACATTCTGCATGCCAAGTAATTGACATATTCAGCCATGTGAGGTAGACATTATTATCTCCATCATACAGAGCAGGAAGTTGAGGCTCAGAGAGGTTAAGTGACTTTCTAAGATGAATTATAATCCAAATACTTTCAGAAATTAATTAATTATATTTTTGGTTGTGCTGAGTTTTCATTGCTGTACACAGGCTTTCCCTGGTTGCGGCGACTGGGGGCTACTCTTCATTGTGGAGCATGGGCTTTTCGTTGCAGTGACTTCTCTTGTTGCGGAGCACAGGTTCTAGGCAGTGTGGGCTTCAGTGGCTGCAGCTCACAGGCTCTTGAGCACAGTCTCAGAAGTTGTGGTACACAGGCTTAGTTGCCCTAGGCATGTGGAATCTTCTGGGACCAGGGATCAAACCTGTGTCCTCTGCATTGGCAGGCAGGTTCTTATCCACTGTACCACTGGGAAAGTCCCCCAAATACTTTTCCATTCACATCACTCTATCTCCTCTTACAGAGGGGAGATCCAGTTTCCTCTGTCCTTAGCAGTTCTAGAGTTTCCAGGCAGCCTGGACAGGGCTGTAAGCAGAGTCCATCAGAGGGAGGAAGAGACCACTGATTATTCCTTGTGGTCCCTTCACCCCAAAGCCTCTATGAAAGGAATTAATTCAATTTCACATTCAAGGCCAATGTAATAGGCCTAGTTTCTACCCTTTGATTCCCACTCCCAGCTAAAAGTTTTTACTAGATTGCTGGTGATAACCTGAAAATAATTTCACTGAAATGGAAAAGACAGTTCCTACCTAAAGTGAAAAACAAATTTTTGGCAGGCAAGGTAGTTGTATGAGTCAAAGTTGATAAATATATTTTTATGAATAGTGGTGAACTTAAAAAATAACATTCTTAGTGCTTTTGATAAGAAATTCATTCATCCAGTTAATACATTTTCTTTTTTGTTTTTTGAGTGCCTAGAACTTATAGTGTTTTCTATGTTGGGAAGTTGTCACACATGGCTATTTAAGTTTAAATTAATTAAAATTAAATTAATAAGAAAACTCAGTTTATCAGTCAGACTATCTTTATTCAAGTGCCCAAGTAGCCATATGTGTCTAGCAGCTACTGTATTGGCCAGAGAGGATGTGGAACATTTTCATCATCACAGAATATTCTATTGGACAGTTCTGGCCGTGCTGGGCACAGGAAGGTAAGTTCTGGGGATACAGCAAATCAAATATGTGTGGTCCCTACTTCATGAGCTCCCACTTTAGCGAGGAGACAAAAATATGCAAATAAAATAATAATATATGGTAATTGATGCTCTTATTTTACCGAGTGCCATTACCTGAGAGATGTGAAGAAGCCACTGGCAGAGGGAACAGGTTCAAGCATCTTAACTTCCCATGTTTCAGGGAAGGGGAATAAAGTGGGTGTGAGGGCTTTGGACATCTGGGGAGAAAACTGGTCATCAAATGGTACCACAAAATGGTGTTTGTGAGAGAACAGCATCATAGCAATATTTGAGAACGGAAGTTATTTTTTTATTAGAAAAATTTTATTTATTTTTTATTGATATATGGGGCCTTCCCTGGTGACACAGTGGTAAAGAATCCACCTGCCAATGTAGGAGATGCAAGAGATGTAGTTTCGATCCATGTTCGGGAAGATCTCCTAGAGTAGGAAATGGCAACCCACTTCAGTATTTTTGCCTGAAAAATTCCTTGGACAGGGGAGGCTGGTGGGAGACAGTCCATGGGTTTGCAAAGAGTCAGACACATCTGAGTGAGCACATAGCATGTTGAAACATACTTGATTTACAATATTATGTTAATTACTGCTATATAGGTAAGTGATTCAGTTATACATATATATGTATATATATATTTATGTTATATATATGTTATGGGGCTTCACTGGTGGCTCAGATGGTAAAGAATTTGCATACAATACAGGAGACACAGGTTCGATCTCTGGGTTTGGAAGATGCCCTGGAGAAGGGAATGGATACCCACTCCAGTATTCTTACTTGGAGAATTCCATGGACAGAGGAGCCTGGCAGGCTACAGTCCATAGCGTCTCAAAGAGTCAGTGAGCGACCAACACACACACTCACATGCATATGTTACACATATAAATGTATATACACATTCTTCTTTTGATATTCTTCCCCATAATGATTTATCATAGGATATGGACATGAGTTTGAGTAAACTCTGGAAGTTGGTGATGGACAGGGAGGCCTGGCGTGCTGCAGTTCATGGGGTCACAAAGAGTTGGACACGACTGAGCGGCTAAACTGAATATAGTTCTCTGCTATACAGTAGGACCTTGTTGTTGATCCATTCTTATAAGAACTTACATCTGCTAACTCCAATCTCCAACTCCATCTCTCCCTCAACCCTCTCCCCTTTGGCAACCACCTGTGGAGAACAATAGTTTTTAAATTTGGGAGCTGCTTGAGAATCACCTGAGGGCTTTTTAAAACAAAGACAGCTGAGCCTCACACCCTGAATTTCTGATTCAGTGGGTCTGGGGTGGGGTCTGAGAGTCTGCACTTCTAACAAGTTCCCAGGTGATAGGAATACTGTTGGTCTGGCGACTGCATTTTGAGAATCACTGATTATCAAAATGGATGAGACGTGAAAGTTCAGCAAGAGGGCATGGCTAACCTGAGTCTTGCAGCCAGTGAGTGATGAAACAGAGAAGGTAAGAGAAGAGGGTGGGAGAGGGGAAGGTTTGAGATAGTTTTAAAAAGCATGTCTTGTTTGCCCACACTGGGAAGGGACAGACAGAAGCTGAACTATACTTTTTTTGGGGCCACAAGGCTTGCGGGATTTTAGATCCCCCATCAGGGTTTGAACCTGGGCCACAGCAGTGAAAGCGCTGAGTACTAACCACTAAACTACCAAGAAATTCCCTGAAGTAAGCATTTTTGACATGGTTCTGTTAGGTAGGTAGAATAGGGAAAAGGAGTCCAAAATAGAGGTGGCTAAAAGACAAAGAAGGGAAAAGCCCGCGAAAATAGAACAAAAGAAGGTCCGAAGTCCAGAGTGAGGACCTCAGGTAAAACAAACAACACTCCTGGCTGGCCCAATTTACATAGGACAGGCCCAGGGAGGGAAAAAAAACATATAAAAAGAGGAGCCAAAGCTAGCTGACTTCACTTTGACTTTTCACTTTCATGCATTGGAGAAGGAAATGGCAACCCACTCCAGTGTTCTTACCTGGAGAATCCCAGGGACGGAGGAGCCTGGTGGGCTGCCATCTATGGGGTCGCACAGAGTTGGACACGACTGAGGCGACTTAGCAGCAGCAGCAGCAAAGCTCGCTCTCTCTCTCTCTCTCTCTCTCTCCCTCCCTCGCGCTGGGGTGCTCTTCTCTTCTAGTCTTTGGATCTACGTGCCCTCACACCTCAAAGATGGATTTTCCTGCTATCTTCTAAATAAAATAGAGCTGTAACACTGAGCTGTAGCACTGACTTGTCTAAGAGCTATAACACAGTCCTTTCACAACCTGAGAGCAGTCTAAGAACCGAGAGCCGTGACACGCTGAGGGGGCTTTAATGTCCATCATTCCAAATCTTTGTTGTGACAGGACAAAGAACCAAGGAACATACACTTGCGTGACAGTTCTAACGGCAGGCAAGCAGGAGCTCACCTTGGCATGATTTATAAGGATTTTGTTTGTTTTGATATGACTTATTTCAGAGGAGCTTCTTTACCTCCAGATTTATTCTTTTATTTTTAAAATTTATTTTAATTGAAGGATAATTGCTTTACAGTATTGCATTCAGTTCAGTTCAGTCGCTCGGTTGTGTCCAACTCTTTGTGACCCCATGGACTCCAACACACCAGGCCTCCCTAGCCATCATCAACTCCGGAGTTTACTCAAACTCATGTGCACCCAACCATCTCATCCTCTGTCCTCCCCTTCTCCTCCTGCCTTCAATCTTTCCTAATATCAGGGTTTTTTCAAATGAGTCAGTTCTTCACATCAGGTGGCCAAAGTATTGAAGTTTCAGCTTCAATATCAGTCCTTCCAATGAACATTCAGGACTGATTTCCTTTACAATGGACTGGTTGGATCTCCTTGCAGGTCAAGACACTCTCAAGAGTCTTCTCCAACACCACAGTTCAAAAGCATCAATTTTTTGGCACTCAGCTTTCTTTACAGTCCAACTCTCACATCCATACATGACTACTGGAAAAACCATAGCCTTGACTAGACAGACCTTTGTTGGCAAAGTAATGTTTCTGCTTTTTAATATGCTATCTAGGTTGGTCATAACTTTTCTTCCAAAGAGGAAGTGTCTTTTTATTTCATGACTGCAGTCACCATCTGCAGTGATTTTGGAGCCCAAAAAAGTAAAGTCTGCCACTGTTTCCACTGTTTATCTATTTGCCATGAAGTGATGGGACTGGATGCCATGATCTTCAGAAAACATTCAGTTTTCTGAATGTTGAGCTTTAAGTCAACTTTTTCACTCTCCTCTTTCACTTTCATCGAGAGGGTCTTTAGTTCTTCCTCACTTTCTGCCGTAAGGGTGGTGTCATCTGCATATCTGAGGTTATTGATATTTCTCCCAGCAATCTTGATTCCAGCTGTGCTTCATCCAGCCCAGCATTTCTCATGATGTACTCTGCATATAAGTTAAGCACAGTGACAATATACAACCTTGACATACTCCTTTTCCTTACTGGAACCAGTCTGTTGTTCTATGTCCAGTTCTGACTGTTGCTTTCTGACCTGCATACAGATTTCTCAAGAGGCAGGTCAGGTGATCTGGTATTCCCATCTCTTTCAGAATTTTCCACAGTTTCTTGTGATCCACACAGTCAAAGGCTTTGGCATAGTCAATAAAGCATAAATAGATGTTTTTCTGGAACTGTCTTGCTTTTTCCATGATCCAGCAGATGTTGGCAATTTGATCTCTGTTTCTCTGCCTTTTCTAAAACCAGCTTGAACATCTGGAAGTTCATGGTTTACATATTGTTGAAGCCTGGCTTGGAAAGTGTTGAGCGTTACTTTGCTAGTGTGTGAGATGAGTGCAATTGTGCAGTAGTTTGAGCATTCTTTGGTATTGCCTTTCTTTGGTATTGGAATGAAAACTGACCTTTTCCAATCCTGTGGCTACTGCTGAGTTTTCCAAATTTGCTGGCATATTGAGTGCAGCACTTTCACAGCATCATCTTTTAGGATTTGAAATAGCTCAACTGGAGTTCCATCACCTCCACTAGCTTTGTTCATCATGATGCTTTCTAAGGCCCACTTGACTTCACATTCCAGGATGTCTGGCTCTAGGTGAGTGATCACGTCATTGTGATTATCTGGGTCATGAAGATCTTTTTTGTATAGTTTCTTGCTACTTCTTCTTAATATCTTCTGCTTCTGTTAGGTCCATACTGTTTATGTCCTTTATTGTGACCATCTTTGCATGAAATGTTCCCTTGGTATCTCTAATTTTCTTGAAGAGATCTCTAGTCTTTCCCATTCTATTGTTTTCCTCTATTTCTTTGTACTGATCACTGAGGAAGGCTTTCTTGTCTCTTCTTGCTATTCTTTGGAAAGCTGAATTCAAATGGGTATATCTTTTCTTTTCCCTTTGCTTATCTTCTTTTCACAGCTATTTGTAAGGCCTCCTCAGACCGCCATTTTGCTTTTCTGCATTTCTTTTTCTTGGGGATGGTCTTTATCCCTGTTTCCTGTACAGTGTCATGAACCTCCATCCATAGTTCATCAGGCACTTAGTCTATCCTATCTAGTCCCTTAAATCTATTTCACACTTCCACTGTATAATCATAAGGGATTTGATTTAGGTCATACCCAAATGGTCTAGTGGTTTTCCCTACTTTCTTCAATTTAAGTCTGAATTTGGCAATAAGGAGTTCATGATCTGAGCCACAGTGAACTCCTGGTCTTGTTTTGCTGACTGTATAGAGCTTCTCCTTCTTTGTCTGCAAAGAATATAATCAATATAATTTCGGTGTTGACCATCTGGTGATGTCTATGTGTAGAGTGTTCTCTTGTGTTGTTGGAAGAGGGTTTTGCTATGACCAGTGCATTCTCTTGGCAGAACTCTATTAGCCTTTGCCCTGCTTCATTCTGTATGCCAAGGCCAAATTTGCCTGTTACTCCAGATGTTTCTTGACTTCCTACTTTTGCATTCCAGTCCCCTATAATGAAAAGGACATCTTTTTTTGGGTGTTAATTCTGGAAGGTCTTGTAGGTCTTCATAGAACCGTTCAACTTCAATTTCTTCAGTGTTACTGGTCGGGGCATAGACTTGGATTACTGTAATATTGAGTGGTTTGCCATGGAAATGAACAGAGATCATTCTGTCGTTCTTTAGTTTGCATCCAAGTACTGCATTTTGGACTCTCTTGTTGACTATGATGGCTACTCCATTTCTTCTAAGGGATTCTTTCCCAGAATAGTAGATATAATGGTCATTTGAGTTAAATTACCCATCCAGTCCAGTTTATTTCACTGATTCCTAAAATGTTGACATTTACTCTTGCCATCTCCTGTTTGATCACTTCCCATTTGCCTTGATTCATGGACCTGACATTCCAGGTTCCTATGCAATATTGCTCTTTTCAGCATCAGACCTTGCTTCTCTCACCAGACACATCCACAACTGGGTGTTGTTTTTGCTTTGGCTCTGTCTCTTCATTCTTTCTGCAGTTAGTTCTCCATTGATCTCCAGGAGCATATTGGGCACCCACTGACCTGGGAAGTTCATCTTTCAGTGTCCTATCATTTTGCCTTTTCATACTGTTCATGGGGTTCTCAAGGCAGGAATACTGAAGTGGTTTGCCATTCCCTTCTCCAGTGGACCACATTTTGTCAGAACTCTCCACCACTTAGCTATTTCACATGTAGTATCATCGTGTATATGTATGTGAGTATCTGAATTTCTCACAGGTTTCCAGGTGATGCTGCTGGTCTAGGAACACATTCTGAGAAGTATTTATTAAGTAGATTATCAAATTTCATAGGAATGAAAGATGACATCAGTGGTCTGATTGTACCCAGTTAGTAAAAAAGAGAGAACCCAAAGTTCTTCAGGCTGAATCCTGGGCTATTTACCAGGCTCTACCAGGCTCTTCTGTGCTTTGCACCTTTCCTTTAGATGCTTCACAATTCACTCTTTTTGCTGAAAGTGAAATTATATGCCCCTTTTCCCCAGACTTCTAGCCTGCACAGTGCAGGTGAGGCAGGTTCGAGTTTAATTATGGAGGTGAACATTTACCTTGGTGTGTGACATGGTGACGACCAATTCAGCACCTATTCCCAGAATTTTTGTTTTGGAGGGAGAGGGAGCTTTGTTAAAGGAAATGCATTGAAAACCTACTGTGTTGAAGAGGGTGCAGGAGCCAAAACGACAAAAAAAGACAAACTTCCCTGCTTTTTATTCTTGGAAAGAGGAGGAAAACGCATCAAGAGGAGGGCAAGACAGTGCACAGTCGGGTTCTGTGTAGGAGAAGCAGTCAGGGACAATCCGCAGTGGAAGAGTGTCCAGAGGTCTTTTAAAGACAAAGATGTTCAATGCTCAATTGAAGTTGTTTGTGTTACTTTAGTGGAAAGTCTACTAAATATACACATGCCCTGTGAAAAGTGTTTGTGAAAATCAGAGGACTAAGTTTGCTACCAAAATGTCAGACTCTGTACTTCAGCACCAAATTGAAATCATGGAAACACAGTTTTGGGTGAAAAAGAGAAGAGCAGCTTTATTGTTTTGCCAGGCAAAGGAGCCTGCAGCAGGCTAGTACCTTCAAGACTGTTCTCCCCAAAAGGATTCAGGGAGTAAAACTTACAGTGTTAGCTCAAAACAGGGTTTTAGATAAGAGACAGGCCAGGTGCAGGCTCTGCGTTCTCTGCTCATGAAATGTTTCAAAACCCATCAAGGCTGGCTTCAGGATGTCCAGAGATGGGCTCTGGTGGTCTCTGGGGTTGTTGTACTATGACCTTCTCTCTGAAATTAAGAATGCTTGCAAAGAAAAGGAGTGT
Source organism: Bos indicus x Bos taurus (assembly GCF_003369695.1). NCBI lineage: Eukaryota > Metazoa > Chordata > Mammalia > Artiodactyla > Bovidae > Bos > Bos indicus x Bos taurus. The sequence continues at coordinate 64,120,947 of NC_040085.1, read as the reverse complement.
TAGGGAGTGTTTCAAAGGGGAGAAACACCAGGTGCCTGATAAAGCTTTAACTAGCAAGTGATTTACTTTAAGCAATTAGGTGTAAAGGAATCGTTAGCAAAAGAAAAAAAAAAAAGAACATGCAGAAAGAAGACATCAAGTGAAGAGTAAGGTGATGGACACCTAGCTGGTCCAAACAGTTTTACCTATAAAAAGCTTCATGTTTGGGTTAGTGTGACCCAGAGCACCGACCGGGCTATGGGATGGAGAGTGGAGGTATAAAGTGAGTTATTTCAGATGGAGGCAGAGTTCAGAGCTAGGGAGAGAATGGGACTCACCAGAACTTTGGGGGTGATTTGGACTTGACTTTCGCAGGGTGTGGAAGAGCAAGGAGGACCCGGTGTGTCGTAACTCACCTGATCCCTCAGGGGGATCGTGTTTGGCTAGTGGCTGGGTGGCAAGTGGGAGAAGGGGCCTGGATAGGATAAAGCTTCCCCGGTTAGGTTCTTGGACCTCTGGACAGGTCATTCTCACAGTGGCCTTACCTACTCTGGGAAAACTGGGGTGACCTTGACAGTGTGGGGAGAAAGTGAGGCCCGGTACATAGCTCTGACTATGAATCATATTCACCTAAACAGCGGCATCTAGCAAGGGATAGAGGGTTTGAAATCATGATCTGGATTCTCTTTTTCCTGTCATTGTTGGCCTTATGTGGGGCTTTAACCAATATATTGATAGATAGTTGGTTCTGGAATCAGACTGCCAAGATTCTTAATCCCAGCTTTACCATACTAAGCTGGGCTAACTCAAGCAAGGAATTCAGTTTCTGCCTTAGCCAGGAAGAGATGGTACCCTCAAAGAACTGGACAGGAGAGTTTAACAAAGAGATCCCTCCTCCCTTCCTGCCCCACCAAACCCAGGCTGGGAAAGGCTAAGGCAACCAGTGAGGGATGGTGAAGCCCCCAGGGACTAATAGCAGGGGGAGTGGTCATGTTTCTGCCAGAAGGGAGAAGAGGAAGGGACAGAGTTACCTGAACCTGGCGGGGCAGGTATAATAGGGTGGGGCCCAAGCTGCTGGATCAGGGTTATGGTCCAGGAACGACTGCCACAGCTGGCCTAGCAGGCAGGAGGAGGAGGGGAAAATGCCCATTCCTCCCTTTTCCTAGTTTCCTGCCTCAATTCAGTGTCTCCCATTGGCCTGACTCAACTGGAACCACAGAGGGAAAAGGCCTTATTGATGCAGTCACACAGGCCAGACGAATCAGTGCAGAGTAGGGAGCAGAACAGGTATGGAGAGTCAAACAGTATTACCTGTCCAGCTTCAATAAGCCTTAATGTTCTTATCTGTAGAATGGGGATGTTAGTAGTAAGGGAATTTACCTTACGGAATCATTGTAAATATTAAAGTAGATGGTGCATGTAGAGCTCGTGCTACACAACACAAGTTCACGTGCCCAATGCACAAGAAGCCAAATAATACTGAAATGTCAGAGTTTGGAGCAGAGAAAGATTTATTCCAGGGCCATGCTAGGAGAACAAGTGGCTCATGCTTCGTCAAACCCCAAAAACTTTGAAGGTTTTAAAGGCCAGGTGAGGGAGGAAGGTTGCAGGGTATGTGATCAACATGTGCACAATTCTTTTTAAAAAAATTATTTTTAATTGAAGGATAATTGCTTTAAAATATTGTGTGGGTTTCTGCCATACCTCAACACGAATTAGCCATAGGTATATATACATCCCCTACCTTTGAAACTTCCCTCCCCTTATGCACAATTTTTGTTTGCTTGATTTGAGATAATAGGGTGTTAACATCATCAATCCTTAGGCCTCAGAAGGTCCAGGGGGCTATGTGCTCTTGATCATCAAGTAGTTAATTTCTTCCATTTGGCGGTAGATTTTGGCATCTGGAAAACTCAGGAAATATGCACCAGATACTCTTATCTAGGTATTAACACTTCAGAGAGGAGCTACAGCAGAGGATATGGGGGTGGGGTCTGTCCCGGGAAGGTCCCATAGTGTCCTGCTCAGTTATACATGGAGCACAGTGTCTGAACCGCAGCACATGCTCTGTTTTTGTTACTTGTTATTATTACATTAAAGGTAACCACTCGGGCTGCAGGAATGGATACTGTTCTTGGGGACTGATTCCGGGACTCCACCCTCTAGGTCAAGAAGGCGTCTGGTTGCAAAATAAACTGGGTAGGCTTCCTTGGCGGGCACAGAAAGCGGCTTAGTCACTGCTGGTGAGTAATGCGCTGAGTCAGAAGAGTGGCAGCAGCGCTCTCTTCTTCCTCACTCTTCTTTCAGCCTTGCTGACATTTGGTATATCAAGCTAGTTGAAGGCTTAGCCTGTCTGGTGGAGGTGACCAGCTTTATTTATAGACTCCAGCTCTCTGGGGCGAATCGTCCCAGGGGAGGGGATAGATAATCACTTTCCTTCCCCAAGGAAGGACGAATTGGCGTGTTCACGGAGAATCTGGAACCGACCAAAACCGCAGATTCAGGCAGCTATGATTTGGGGCTGGAGGCACGTTTTTCCATAAGGAATCTCCCTCCACCCCCACCACCCCAAGACCCAGAACCTGGCCCAGCCAATCATAATAGCTTGTTCTTTAGATCCTGAACTGACCAGGGACCCAGAGATGACTGTCTCCACTATAAAGAAAGGAGATGTACAACATCTCCTGGTTCCAGTCATCTCTTGGTTCCTTTCAGATCTAAAATAAACAGCTAAAAAAGAAAACTTCAAACAGGCTGGTGATTGACAGAAGATCATTTATGTCGCTCGATATATATCAGTATGTTGGTTAGGCGTGCAGGTTTTGGAGCCTGGTTTCCAGTCCTAAGTGGGACCCTGGGTAAATTTCTTAACATAAGCTTCTCTTTCCTCATCTGCAGAGTGGGGATGATCATTGTACCTTCTCCCCAGAGCTCATCAATTGGTGGTTGTGCAGGAGTTGGAGAGGATGGAGTGGGGAGGGCATGACATCCTAGGGAGAGAGGAAACAAGATCATGTGAGGGATCGCTTAGCATGGTCCCTGGTATATGGTAAACACTTAAAATTTTAGCTATTACTTAGTATCTTTACTTTTGAAGAATCTAAAGTACATAGATGTCTATAAAGTGCACGAAGCCTTTCCCAACCCACAAATTCTACTTGGGCTTACATGGAAAAGGTCACCAAAATTTCAGCTACTATCTTCACCCCCAAAATAAAATCAAGGCCAGCGTTCGAGTGGTGAGTAGAATTTGACTCAAGATGTAGCGTGAATCAAGAAATAGATTCATCCAGGTCAGTATGGTTTAGCCAGAGAAGGCTCTGACTGATCAGTCATGTCTTCTAATATAAGATTAAGTCACTCTGGCTTTGCCTGGGTCCTAGAAGGAAATAGGTTACTGAGGGCTCAATCCTTCCTGGCTGGGTGATGACCTGAGAAAGACAGTAAGCTGGTTTGACTCTGGTTGGCAGGACCAGAGTCTGTGCTCCTATCACATTGCCAGGATGCCTCCCCAAGACCTGACCCTATCCCCTGGCTCTTGCTTGGATAAGAAAGATGCTCCCGCAGCTGAGCTGCAACCCACGGGGAGCCACAAGCATCTGCTGTAAGCCCTGTAACTGTGGCATGAATGAGATGCTTTTCTTTTAGGAGTGCCTAGTGTTAAAGACTGCTTCATTCAGTTGAATTATTCTTAATGTTACAGCTGCTATAATAGGAAGAAAGGAAATAGAGAAAGCTATCTTCACCATCCTCACACTCCTATAATCTGAATATTTTATTTTTTCTTGTTCCCTTCTGGTTCATGCTCATAAGACTAGATGGTTTTTATATAGCTGAAACCACGGCAGAAATTCCATTTTGCATTTTTGCTTCATTAAGTTTTAGAAATAGCACTTGTAGACTTTTAATTCTCCATGTCAAGAAAAATGTATAAATCCTGCTAGACACCACCCCCTCTCCACCACCACACTCATTCACCTCCATTATGAGAAAAATTGAAAAGAAACCTGTGTATTTTTAGGGGCAGGTACTTCACTGATGGGCACTTCTATAATTTTAGAAATTACTATAGTATTTTGCTTCATGTAAAAATTTAATTTTACTCTCTTATCCTCAGTCTTCTTGCTCTTTGCCTTTCCCACAAATAGGGCCCAGAAGCTTCTAATCTAAATGTCAGATCCTTGTATAAGCAACATGGACCTACTGTATAACCCAGGGTGCTATATTCAATATCCTGTGATAACCATAGTGGAAAAGAATATGAAAACACAGTATATATGTATTAATATAACTGAATCACTTTGCTATGGAGCAGAAATGAATACATTGCAAATCAACTATACTTCAGTGGAATAAATGGAAAATAATCAGATCCTGTCAGCTCTATAAAACATGATGTACTCCTGGAAATGCATTCTTTCACACTGTGTCTCCCAGTCTGCCTCACCCACCAGGAGTGACAAATTCTGTGGACACCTTCTGGATTTGGGAATCAGGGCCACCCTGCAGCTGGGGCAGTGGTTCTAACAGTAGAAACAGTGCCCACAAGACAGCTACCTGCCTGGGGGATGTTGGGTCTCCTGAGAAAGGAGAGGGGCCCCTGGGGTGTCAGGCCCCCGGGCAGAGATAGATTCTTGCACAAAGGCAGGAAGATGAAGGCCCTCCTATGCCCTGGGAGAGGGCGACAGCTCAGTAAGGTAGGGAATCACCCTGCCACTTGGCTGAACCTTGCTAAGCTTCTGGGCTCAGAATGAAACTCTCAAAAGTGGTCCAAGTGTGCACAAGGTCACCCCGTAAGTTGTTCCTACTAGCTCACGACAAGCTTGCTTCCCCACAGAGATGGTTATAAACCTCACGTTTCGAAGTGGCTTTTTTGGGGAAATGAAGAATGTATGTTGGTTTGCTGAGACAGTCCCAGTTTTTGCCTGTTGCTCTGGCATACTAATTATGTCCCCTCACTCTCAAAAGCATAAATAATTTGGTATAATTAGTTTTGATATATATAAATATGACAATATTTATTATATAGAATTATATAATTTACATATAATTATATATATATATATATATATAAATAAATACTTGGGCTTCTCTTGTGGCTCAGCTGGTAAGGAATCTGCCTGCAATGTAGGGGACCCCGGTTCAATTCCTGGGTTGGGAAGATCCCTTGGAGAAAGGATAGGCTACCCACTCCAGTATTCTTGGGCTTCCCTGGTGGCTCAGACAGTAAAGAATCCTCCTGCAATGTGGGAGACCTGAGTTCAAACCCTGGGTTGGGAAGATCCCCTGGAGAAGAGAACAGCCATCCACTCCAGTATTCTGGCCTGGAGAATTCCATGGACTGTATAGTCCATGGGGTCGCAAAGAGTCGGACACAACTGAGCTACTTTCACTTTCACAACTAGTTTTTGAGAACTCCAGTAAGATCTTAGGACATATGAAGTTGAGAGAATTGTCACATTTGATGGGAGAAGTCTGTTTGGGGGAGAAGCATTTCTGACTCTGAAAATCAGAGGTGATGGCAAAGAGGTGGTAGCCACAGTAATGTCCAGACAGGAGGACTTCTGTGCCTCCCCCACCCCCCTCCCCGACTCCTGCGGGCAGGACTTGAGCAGCTGGGCCACGGCAATGCAGGAAATGGTCTTGCTGAATAGAGCTGGGATGAAAGTTGGCACCCATCTATATTTTGAAATGGAGAGAGAGAAGGGGCTGGTTGGGTTAGGATCTCAAAAAGACTTGAAGGGGCGAGGACCACACATCTCTAGGGGTGGTACCTACCCACTGCTTTGACTTTTCCAGTAACCACCATGTCCTCCAGAAACAAAGGAATTATTCAAAATAGAAAGCAGACTGCATCTTCTGAGTCCTAGCACCATGCCCTTCCCGCTACAAACAGCTCTCATGGTTTGGCTAGCTCTCACCTGCCCTCTGCTTCTGTTTGCATTGCTCCTCTCGGATCTCATTGGCTTTTCTGAGTCAGAGGCAACGTGAAACAGTCTTTGCCCAAACAAAAATGCTGGTTCATCAGGGAAGCTGGGAGGCTGAGCAGCTGTGGACACGGCTGGTGCCGGAAGCCCCTTCAGCAGTGTCCAACTCTGCTTTTGCTGATTATCGACTTTCCCGGAGGCAACACCTATAATTTTTTTACCCCCACAAAATGATCAGAACAATGTTTAGTGGCTGCTGACTGGAGTAGGGCTTTGGAAGCCATTTTCTCAGGCATAGCAAGTTTCTACTGCCCTGGTTCTGATGACTCAGCATTCCCAAAGCACATTCCACATCCCCCCCCCCCACCGCCACCCAACCCACACTGTAAAAATCTGCCCTTTAAAGTATTTCCCAACAAGCAGCAAGCTTCTCTTTTGACCATGTCTGCTCACGTGGTTTTTGATTTGGGAAAGAGGATGAGGAGCCGTGTGGAAGCATCACTCTCTGGGATGTCAGAGTCTCCTTGGAAGAGCCCTAATTAAAGACTTAGAATGATTGACAGGTGGGGGAAGCTCACGAAAAGAGCACTTGACGGGCAACAGAAGTCAATGTCTGAGTTGCAAAAAAATTGGCAATTGGAGACCTTGAAAAACCTTTACAGGTAATACTATAATTTTGTTTCTTAGTTATACATTTATAAAAAGGCTCTGAATGGCTGCCAAATGAACCTATGACATGCCTTGACTCTTGTAAATAGGGTATAAGATAAATTGGTAGCAAATTTATGATTTCAAATTTAATGGAATTTTCTATACTGTACAGTCTTGCCGAAGTATAGTCTTTGCATGTATTCATTTGGGGATAGGAATCTGTGAATAGGGGAGACTGATTTACTGCTGAGGATAATACAAGTTCAATGAGAAACACCAGCAAACAACAAAGGGGTGGAGAAAGAAACATGCGGCGCCTCTCCTGTGTTCTGTTTGCGCATGCTATATCCAACTGTATCATTTTGGGAAAAAAATGATGTCACATTCCTTTTAATATTCAAATTACACGACTAGGAAACGCAATCTATTAGCACAAAACAGCCTTTTTCTCTGTCCCATCGCTAATGACCTCAGATTAAACAGTCTCCCTGAGCATCAGCTACCTTATCTTTAAAATGGGGATCATACTGATAGCATTTACCTAGAAAGGTTCTTGGTCTGCTTAGATGAGAAGATACTTGGCATGCTCACCACTCATGGGAAGTAATAATGCATTTTATAATCTCTCTCGGGCACAGTGGGTTGGCTCTGGTTCCATGTGTTCAGAGGACAGAAAACCAGAAACTCAATTCAGGTCTCTTTAAGGAGAGACGATCTTTTAACGGTTGTTGCTTTTGTTGCCACAAGGTGTCGCTGATGGTCCCGGGGGCCAGTATGGCTCTCCCTGACTGGTGGGAGGAGTGAAAGTGAAAGTCGCTCAGTAGTGTCCGACTCTTTACGAGTCCATGGACTATGTCCATGGAATGCTCCAGGTCAGAATACTGGAGTGGGTAGTCTTTCCCTTCTCCAGAGGATCTTCCCAACCCAGGGATCGAATCCAGGTCTCCAGCATTGTGGGTGGATTCTTTACCAGCTGAGTCACAAGGGAAGCCCAAGAATACTGGAGTGGGATCAGTTCATTTTAGGGCAGTGGCTCAGTCGTGTCCGACTCTTTGAAACCCCATGAACCGCAGCACACCAGGCCTCCCTGTCCATCACCAACTCCCCAAGTCCACCCAAACCCATGTCCATTGAGTCGGTGATGCCATCCAACCATCTCATCCTCTGTAGTCCCCTTCTCCTCCTGCCCTCAATCTTTCCCAGCATCAGGGTCTTTTCAAATGAGTCAGCTCTTCTCATCAGGTGGCCAAAGTATTGGAGTTTCAGCTTCAACATCAGTCCTTCCAATGAACACCCAGGACTGATCTCCTTTAGGATGGACTGGTTGGATCTCCTTGCAGTCCAAGGGACTCTCAAGAGTCTTCTCCAACACCACAGTTCAAAAGCATCAATTCTTTGGCGCTCAGCTTTCTTTATAGTCCAACTCTCACATCCATGTATGACTACTGGAAAAACCATACCCTTGACTAGACGGATCTTTGTTGGCAAAGTAATGTCTCTATTTTTTTAATATGCTGTCTAGTTTGGTCATAACTTTCCTTCCAAGGAGTAAGAGTCTTTTAATTTCATGGCTGCAGTCACCATCTGCAGTGATTTTGGAGCCCCCCAAAATAAAGTCAGCCAGTTTCCACTGTTTCTCCGGTGTCATCTGCATATCTGAGGTTATTGATATTTCTCCTGGCAATCTTGATTCCAGCTTGTGCTTCCTCCAGCCCAGCATTTCTCATGATGTATTCTGCATATAAGTTAAATAAGCAGGGTGACAAAATACAGCCTTGATGTACTCCTTTTCCTATTTGGAACCAGTCTGTTGTTCCATGTCCAGTTCTAACTGTTGCTTCCTGACCTGCATACAGGTTTCTCAAGAGGCAGGTCAGGTGGTCTAGCCTATCCCTTCTAGAGAGGATCTTCCCGACCCAGGAATCGAACCACAGTCTCCTGCGTTGCAGGATTCCTTACCAACTGAGCTACCAGGGAAGCTCTGGTGGGAGGAGGGAGGTTCATTAACTGCATTCTAGATGCAAGTTAGGGAGGAGAGCTCTCTTTCCCGTTGATGCATTCAGCTATGTTTGTTCCCCAACAACCTAGACCTGGGTTCCAAGTGCTGCAGCTCCTCTATAGCTCTGTACAAAAGAACGTTCTGTGATGATGGAAGCATTCTGTATCTGTGTGGTTCACGATGGTAGACATTAGCCATATGTGGTTGTTGAGCACTTGATTACTTCTTTTTCTCTTTCTCTCCAGCTTTGAGAGATAATTGATGTACAACATTGTGTGAATTTAAGGTGTACAATGTTAAGATTTGATACACATAGATATTTCAAAATGTTGGCTACTAGGTAAATGGCAACCCATTCCAGTATTCTTGCCTGGAGAATCCCATGGATGGAGGAGCCTGGTGGACTATAGTCCATGGGGTCACAAAGAGTCGGACATGACTGAGCGACTTCACTTCACTTTTAGGTATAATAAAGTTTGTTAACATATCCATCAACTCACATCATCCTATTTCATTATTTTCATTATTTGATGTCTGTAATTAATTCTGAAATTACTTGCTATTGAGCTGTTAAAATGTGGCTAGTTGACTATGGTACTGACTTTAACATTTTATTTCATTTTAATTAAATTTAAGTTGTCAATGTGACTGGTTACCATTTTGGACAATACAACTTTAGGGATACAGCTTACTCAGCCTAAAAACACAGACATGTACATGTACACATCTAGCCATTTTCCTGACTCATATGCCTACAAAACTGGGGCAAAAATCAGAAGGGGTTTCAGTCAGTACATGGTATACTTGAAAATTAGCTTTCTATCAGGACCAAAGAATCAGCTCAGGTTCTTCGTGCCACTCCTTGGTGGGGCTGGAGTTCAGGCTTCATAGTACTTAACAGAGGAGCCAGAAGGATACAACAGTCTAACAGCCCAGAGATGCTGCAAACCCAACCTTCCTCAGTAGGACACCCCCAGAACATTTGTCTTTCAGCCTTTCCAAGTCACCCTGTCCAGGGACCAGACTGGAAGAAACCTGTCTTGATTCCATCCTAACATCTATTTGTTTCCTGCCTCAGTCTGCCCAGCAGTTGATTTTCCAAGTATTTTTGTCTCCTTGTCCTTAAGAGACAATAAGTAAAACCATCTAAGGTGGGCACATTTTTCTAGGATTAGGCTGCTCATTCTTGGCCATCATCATATTATTGCAATGAAACCTGACAACACTATGAGGTAGGTATTTGTCTTAGCCAAGATTTGTGAAAGCAGAGCCTGATACAAAGGCTCACGTGCAAGTAATGGACTCTTTGGTAATGGAATTGGAGGAAGCAGATGGAGAGGGAATGAAGAAGGACAGAAAGAAAACATTTGTGTGTTGATAAACATCTATCAGGCAACTCTCTGGAAAAACAACTACAACTCTGCTTGTGACACTATTTTCATTTTTTTTTTCCTATTTTTTAAAAAATTATTTATTCTAAATTGAAAAATAATTTTTAAACTTTATTATTCTTAATTTAAGGATAATTGCTTTACAATATTGTTTTGGTTTCTGCCACACATCAACAAGCATCAGCCATAAGTATGCATATGTCCCCTCCCTCTTGAAACTTCCCCCCACCCCATCCCACTCCTCTAGGTTGTTTTTAAATTGAAGTGTAGTTGATTTACAAGGTTGGGCTAGTTTCAGGTGTACAGCAGTGATTCAGTTATACATATGTATATCTATTTTTTCAGATTCTTTTATAGATTATTATAAAATATCGAGTATGGTTCCCTGTGCTATACAGTAGGTCCATGTTGATTGTCTATTTTATATATTCTAGTGTATATCAGAGAATGCAATGGCACCCCACTCCAGTACTCTTGCCTGGAAAATCCCATGGACAGAGGAGCCTGGTAGGCTGCAGTCCATGCGGTCGCTGAGGGTTGAACATGACTGAGCGACTTCACTTTCCCTTTTCACTTTCATGCATTGGAGAAGGAAATGGCAACCCACTCCAGTGTTCTTTCCTGGAGAATCCCAGGGATGGGGGAGCCTGGTGGGCTGCCGTCTATGGGGCACAGAGTCGGACATGACTGAAGCGACTTAGCAGCAGCAGCAGTGTATATATGTTAATCCCAGACTCCTAATTTATCCTTCCTGTCCTTATCTCTTTGGTGAACATAAGTTTGTTTTCTATGTCTGTTTGTATTTTTTTTTTTTTTTTGGTATAAGTTACTTACCTAGTAGGATAACCTAGACATTCATTCCTGAGGAATTGAACTCTCATCTGACTTACCCTTGTCCAGACAAAGTTTTTGCAATTGTCCAGTCACAATATCATAGTTAATAAAAACTACAGGAGATTCCCCAGTGAATCCTCTAGATTTCAGACCTACTCCTACATGCTCCCCTCAGATGGTAGAAACATCTGCTCTTTGTGGTAGTCAGGATTAATTATCTCCATCAGTACAGTATTCTTTTCTTTGCCTATTAATCTACAGGCAGGAGGAGCCTAAAGTGATCAAGAGTTAGCCTCAGGTTCAAAGTCAGTGGAATTTGTGTCTTCTGAGTTCTAACATAGGCAATCAGGATGTACATTTTAGAAGTGCCTAGGTTTACAGGCACTTTTATAAAAATTTATAAAATACAATTTTTATAAGTGGGTCACTGTGAATATATTGCTGAAACTTGGCCTCTGTTCACCAGTGCTGAATAGAAACACAGACACAGAGTTTTGGGAGAAGTAGAAAAGGATAGCTTTATTGCTTTGAAAGACGAAGAGGGACACAGTGGGCTAATGCGTCAAAACTGTGGGTCACACTCTGGAGCAGGTAGTGAGGATCTTACAGTGTTTGAGGAGCAGGGTGTGATATGCTAATGGACATTTTTCTGATTGGTTGGAGGGAGGCAAGTAGGAGTCAGTATTATCAACCTGGTTGCAACCGGTTGGGGTGCTTGTGGGCAGCATATAGCTAACATCTTCCACCTGGTGGGGATTTCATTATCTTCAAAACAGCTCAAAGGACATGGCTCAGAATATTATCTATAGTCCTTGCTACTGCTAAGTCGCTTCAGTCATGTCCGACTCTGTGCGACCCCATAGACGGCAGCCCACCAGGCTCCCCCGTCCCTGGGATTCTCCAGGCAAGAACACTGGAGTGGGTTGCCATTTCCTTCTCCAATGCATGAAAGTGAAAAGTGAAAGTGAAGTCGCTCTGTCGTGCCCGACTCTTAGCAACCCCATGGACTGCAGCCTTCCAGGCTCCTCCGTCCATGGGATTTTCCATAGTCCTTGAGGAAGAACTAAATGTCCTTGACTTTGTTTAATGGCTGGTGGTTTAGACGATAAGTTGTGTCCAACTCTTGTGACCCCATGGACAGTAGCCTGCCAGGCTCCTCTGTCCATGGGATTCTCCAGGCAAGAATACTGGAGTAGGTTGCCATTTCCCTCTCTAGAGGATCTTCCCAAGCCAGGGATCGAACCCACATCTCCTGAATTAGCAGGCGGATTCTTTGTCTTGCTTGACTGTTTCCCTTTCTTCATTTTTTTACTTCTCTGATTAAATTTTCCTTTTTTTTTGACTAAAATTTTTCTATAGATAAAAGGCAGGTGGAGGACATGGGTGGGATCTATTCTGGGGAGTCCTTGTAGGATTCTGTTCAGTTACAAATATGGTAAAAGAGGCCAAAGCGATTTGTGTTTCTTAATTCCTATACCTGTGTATTCCAGCTGTTATTGTTAACCATTGGCTTGGCACGTAAGCAGCATTTTGGACAGCCTTGCTCCAACCTCACAGGAGACTGTCCTAGCTGGGGTCTTAGCTTGACTCAAATAACCATTATAGCATTCTAATAGATGGTGGTGAGACCAGAAGATCCCATGGCCATGTACACATTAGTCTGACTTCTTTTTTTTTTTTTTAATAATTTTATTTATTTATTTTGGCTGTGCTGGGTCTTCGCTGCAGCATGGTTATTTTTTCTGGTTGCAGAGCGCAGGGGCTCCCCTCTAGTTGTGGTGTATGAGCTCCTCACTGAGGTGGCTTCTCTTATTGTGGAACGTGGGCTCTAGGGTGTGGGCTTCAGTAGCTGTGGCACGTGGGCTCTGTAGTTGCAGCTTTTGCACTCCAGTGGACAGGCTCAATAGTTTTGTCACACAGGCTTAAGTTGCTAGCTGCATGAGAGATCTTCCTGAATTAGGGGCTCAAACCTGTGTCTCCTGCATTGGCAGGTAGATTCTTTACCACTGAGCCACCAAGGAAGCTCCTAGCCTGACTTCTTTACTATGAATTTAGGGCTCTTGATTTGAGGCAGTGTTGTACAGGATACCTGCAGGTAGATCAGATGTCCTGTAAGTATTTGGATGGTGGGGTTAGCAAAGGCACTGTGGATAGGAAGACATACCCATATCCAGATATGTGTCATTTTCTACTATGGTAAATTGTAGCCACCTTTAGGGTAGAAGTGATCCCGTGCAAACAAGTGACTGTTAAATCATCTAAGTGGATGATGCTTTATAGAAGGCTCTGTGTTAGGCTATTTTTTCCTGGAAGGTCAGCTTCTATTGATGAATAACAGATTAGCCTTGGTAAGGGGAGTCATCTTGACTCCATAGAGAGCTCATCCCTGCCAGTATGAAGCATGTTTCTTCAGAAATGGTGCTCTCTGATGGGCATTAATGAGAAATAAAAGTACGCTTCTATAGGTTTATCCACATGCCTTTTCCTCTGGACTTCCTTACCTTTAAACTTTCATTCTCACTCCTTCCTAGTTTCTGAACAACTGGCCAAGCTATTTGCCACTGTTCAAAAGTACACATCTATCAAGTACCTCCATACTTCAGACCATTTACTCCTCCACACCTAGGGAACCACCACGGGCTGTATTCCCTATTCTGCCAATTGAGAGGATTTCCTTTCACCACTGCCCTTCAGGGCCACTCATCAGGGATGGGGGCAGTTAGGGCAGAAGTAGCCCACTTATGCAACTGGTCCCCATCTACTGAGCAGACCCATCTGTGAATGAGACCTGAGAATAGTCCTCTTCTATGGATGTGAGTTAGTGAGAGATGTCAGTGAAACAAAGTTTAGGTGCCTTGAGAGTCTGGGTCAACTGTAATGTAATTTATTTTTGCCTTCAGAATCTATGATCCTGAATGTATTGTTTCTATAGCAGTGGATTATTGCTGTGCTACTGGCCATATGCTTTGACAGATCTATTCATATCCCGTTCATGATATGGGCAACTCTGGTCGCATACTCACTCAATTTCTATCAGTGCCCGGAAGCTCTCCAGGAGTTGTTGTCATTGCTGTTTTTGTTTTTGTTTTTCCTTGAAAGGCAAATATTTCTCTGTCACAGAAGGAATAGCATTGCTCCAGAACCCTGGCTTCTCCTACTGGGTCTTGTCAGACTCCAGACACCCATCCGTATCGTCCATGGATATCCCTAGTCCATTGACCCATTGGGTCTAATGGCCCAAGTGGCAGGACAGCTTACAGTACACTTCTGATTTGCTTCAGAGTTTCCTTTCACTCTGGATAGCACTCTAAATGGGCAGATTTTTAATTACTTGATATATGAATTGGAACATTATTTTTAAGAGCAATATTGCCCCTAAAATCCAAAGAAATTTTTCTTTTTCTTAGTGGTGGAGATTTCAAGGCATTACAATTGCTTCTTACCTTAAGGACGATTTGCCAACATATCCTAGATCAAGGGTCCCCAACCTCTAGGATCTAATGCCTGATGATCTGAGCTGGAGCTGATGTAATCAGAATAGAAATAGTGGTGGTTTAGTCGTTAAGTCATGTCTCACTCTTGCGATCCCATGGACTGTAGCCTGCCAGGCTCCAGACAAGGGTACCGGAGTGGGTTGTCATTTCCTTCTCCAGAGGATCTTCCTGACCCAGGAATCAAAGCCGGGTCTCCTGAAAGATTCTTTTACCGACAGAGCTATGAGGGAAGGCCTAGTAGAAACAGCACACACGATAAATGGAATGTGCTTGAATCATCCCTAAACCACTCCCACCCCTCACCCCATATTCCAGTCCATGGAAGAACGGTTTCCCATGAAACCAATCCTTGGTGCCAGAAAGTTTGGGGACCACTGTGATCATTGTACCTCTAAGAATTTCATCAGTGTGGCAGGTTCCTTAATCTTTGTGGAATTTTTCTCCTACTTCCTGGCAAACATGCTTCTTACTAGGGCATCTAGTTTACTTCTTGCTCCCTAGGTATAACTGGCAGATATTATCAATATGGTGGGCAAATGTGGTGTCTGCAGGATATCAAGACCATTGAAGACTTTGCAGAAGGAAGCTCTTAGAGATAAGAAACAGCGAATGCATCCTGCTCCTCCTCCTTATGTTAAACAGTGAAACTCATTTGATCCTCCTTCCTCACAAAGATTGAGAAGAATGTACTTGCTCTGGCAAGTACAAGCCATATACCAAGTGCTGGAGGCTGTGTCGATCTGTTCTAGTGAAGATACTGTATCTGACACAGGAGCTGAAATTTGAGTCATCATCTAGTTAAGTTTGTCATGGTATGCTGTCCTCGGTCCCGTCTGGCTTTTGCTGGGGACCCTCAGGTGACTTGATGGGGACTGCCAGTCATACATGCTTGAAGTCTTTGACGATGGTTCTACGTTCTGCACTTCTACCTGGGATGTGACATTGCTTCTGATTAATTATCTTGACTAGGTGTAGGAAGAGTGTCAGGACACCCGTAGAGCTCTTCCTGTTATTCTAGCTCTTACTCCAAAAGGTCAGGGAATCATTGTGAAGGTTCTGCCAGTTATTAAGAATATCTGTCCCAATTATGCATTATATATAAAATTCCATCTATCATCTGGCCCCCATATGCCCCCTATCCCTGCTCTATGTGTAGGAATGTGGTTGCACTTCAGATACCACAGATCGAGATATACCTCTTTCCCCAGTATATAGTTAACCTAGCAACTGGGCACATGTACCTCTGAGAGAAGGTTTGGGGGGATATTTACTGTACATACAGTGTTGCTGTAGATTCTTTCCCCAACCAGACCTAGATTTCCCTTAAATTAATGGATCCTGAGCTTTTACACTGACTTAGATTTAGAATAGGTGAGGGACTGTGCGTGCATGTGTCACTCAGCCATGTCTCTTTGTGACCCCATGGACTGTAGATCCCCAGGCTTCTCTGTCCATGGGATTTTGCAGGCAAGAATACTGGAGTGGGTTGCCATTTCCTCCTTCAGGGGATCTCCCTGATACAGGGATCAAACCCACGTCTCCAGCACTGCAGGTGGATTCTTTACCACTGAGTCACCGGGGAAGCCCTGAGGGACCATAGTTCCCCCTTATTGCAACTTACACAGATTTCTGTTCTCCCTGTCTTTTGTTTTATTGGTTATAAAAGTTAAGTAGTACTCGGTCTGCTCTCCATTTATCATCACTTCTTGTAACACTATGATTGCTATAGTTACGTGGTGTTCAAGGAAGCCCGATTGCTACTCCAAATCTTGCTGACCAGGATAATAATTACTACATTCATCTTGCCTCTGACAATTAAGCACTGCCATTTGCCATTTCATAATCCTCTTAGTTCTACTTTATGGACCAGCTCAATGGCAGATTCTCCCATTTTAAATAATGACCTTCAAAGGATGGCTAACAAGCGTTTTGGATATTTCAGGGTCCCTCTCAGGAATTCATTATTTATTATGTTAATGAAGGGAGTGTCTGGGCTGTCCTGGATTACAGTCAATTGGTGGGTTTCCATGTCTCATGTAATATATTGTTTCTACTGTTTCCACCTTCCCAAGCCTTTTGATCCTGTCAACATTCTGCCAAGGCAGTTCCTCATTTCTTACTCTATCCAAACTTTAAGGAACCATCCCAGTAATGTATCAGAACCAGCTCCAGGTGTCCTGCCACATCAGTGTACCCTGAGTTATATAAAAGTATTACACAACCTTTTCCACACTGGTGGTCTTTTTTTCTAGAAGTGAAGATTGATGCCAGGCACCTGGGAGTTTGTGAAGCCTTGAAAACCTAAGGATAGAGCCCAGTAAATTCACTTTCTTAGAAACAGAAACTTCATCTTACTAAAGGAGATAGATAGGGTTGGACATCAGTCCAGCCCTAGAAGTTGATGGCTGATAAAGGGAAAGCCTGGACTCAGGGAACTGCAAGAGAAACGGTCAGTGTCACAAGATGGTCACCTCCACCACCAGTTTTTTATGCAATATGATCATTTCTGTGATTCATGTAGGGACAGGATCTAAGAGCTTCATAATGGCATTGTTGTTTGTATTAGATAACACATTAAAATAAAGCATTTACTTTGAGAATCCTGATTGAATGACCATTGCTAATTTGCGTGCAAACGGAGTCACAATGCTATAAGCCATCTTTCATTCTCCTCTTTTTGCTTTCCATTATAATCCTGCAAAAGAAGCTTCTGGGGAGTTAAATTTTGATGTCTAGCTAAGGTAGGGGTTCCCAGGAACCTCAGTGGTAAAAAATCTGTCTGCCAATGCAGGAGATGTGGGTTCAATCCCTGGGTTAGGAAGATCCCCTGGAAGAGAAAAAGGCAACCTATTCCAGTATTCCTGCCTGGAAAATACCATGGACAGAGGAGCCTGGCGGGCTATAGGCCATGGGGTTGCAAAAAGTCATATACACTGAAGCAACTGAGCATACATGCACAGCCAAGGTTAAGTATCAAAATGAGGCCCATCAAGCGTGATGATGATGTAGCATTTTATTTTATTTTATTTTTATTTATTTATTTATTTATTTTTTTTTTGATGAAGCATTTTAATAGGGAGTCTACTATGTGTCAGGCACTGTGCTAAGTACGTTGCATATATAAAATCTATTTGGTCTTCACAACTCTAAGAAAGTAAGTATACTATTCTTACCTTTTCTTTATATATAATCCTTTCTTGGAGCTATTGATCACTGGTGAAATGAGAGGAGAAGACACATCATTCATATCCTTTGACTCCCAAACCATTTGATCAGATGTTTGTTTCCATTTCTCATTCATCTTTCCTCTTGGATCTAAGCAAGCAGTATTTAAGTATTAAGTATTGTGGATGCTTGTCTAGCAAACTGTCTGTGGGAGATTAAAGTGAGTGAGTGAAGTCGCTCAGTCGTGTCCGACTCTTTGCGACTCCATGGACTATAGCCTACCAGGCTCCTCTGTCCATGGGATTTTCCAGGCAATAGTACTGGAGTGGATTGCCATTTCCTTCTCCAGGGGATTTTCCCGACCCGATCGAACCCAGGTCTCCCACATTGTAGACAGAACTTTTACTGCTGAGCCACCAGAGAAATCATTTAACAACCCTATTGAGAGGTGGATTCTATTAATAATTTGCTTTTCCTTGAATTCAAGCTGGCTTTAGTGACTTGTTTCATTATACAATGTGGTAGAAATGTTGTTTCTTCTGAGACTGGATCAGAAGAAGCCTTACAGCTTTTACCTGTTTCTGGGGACCCCTGAGCTGCCATGTAAGAAATTTGACTACCCCAAGGACTGATGCTAATGCTCCAATACTTTGTCCACCTGATGTGAAGAGCCAACTCATTGGAAAAGACTCTGATGCTGGGAAAGACTGAGGGCAGGAGGAGAAGGGGGTGACAGAGGATGAGATGGTTTGGATGGCATCACCAACTCAATGGACATGAGGTTGAGTGAACTTTGGGAGATGGTAAAAGACAGGGAAGACTGGTGTGCTGCAGTTCATGGTGTTGCAAAGAATCGGACGTGACTTAGCGACTGAAGAACAAGGTTGCCATACAGGAGAGGCCATGTGTAGGTGCTCAGCGGACAGTCCCAGCAAGATACCAGACCTGTGAATGAGGCTGTCTCTGGCCCCTGCACAAGCTCACCTGCTGGTTGGCTGCCACCAAGTGAGCTTCATTGGAACCATGGGGAAAGGAAAGAATTATTCATCTGAGTCCTGCCTGAACTCTCAATCCATGGAATCATGAAATATAACAAGATGATTGATATTTTACACCACTAACTTTTGTGAGTAGTTGTTACATAGCAGTAGACCCTGCTAGTCTTGAAAAACACTCTCTAGTCTTGAAGAATGGCAGAGTGGTAGTGGGGGATGGTGAGAGGAGAGGGTGTGGGGAGAAAGTGTGGGTGTTGGAGAAGTTTGTATGCACATATGGTGATGATTCGCTATTACATTTGTAACTATGTTAATACCCCAATCTCCTTTTCTGCTTTAGGCATTTGAAGTTGACTCTCATTATACATAATCAAAAGAGACTGAATTCATAGTCTGTAAGGCACCTTCCAGCCCCCATGTCCTATGACTCTGAGGGCTCTGGCTAGACCATGACATTGATTCCCCAGGAAGTGACATCTGTTTTCCACTCCTGATGAGAAGCCACCTCCAGCAGGAAAAAAGAACCACAGAAAAAAAAAAAAGAAAAAAGAAAAAAGAACCACAGGATGTCTGCCCCTTCATCCATAATCTTTCCCTAGAAAATCCGCTCTTAAAATTTTGGGAAGAAGCTAAGGTGTGAAAACCCTATTGAAGTGGTGATTTGTGGTTGAAATCCATAATTATTCCTGGAGAGAATGAAGCCTAGTGATTATAAGCATCCTCCTGGGTTCTCTGGCTGCCTGAGAGTTATGTCTTTCATATCCTGCAAGGCAGTGCTTACATAAAGACTAATTATTCCCATATAACCACCCACAGGAAACTTCCTGGCTTGTAGCTAAAAAGGAAAACATCACCACTACACAACAGGTAATGTGAGAAAAACAGAACAGATGCTGTGGGAGCAACAAGGAACCTGAATTCTCCCCAGCTCAGGGCTGGATGTGGGGGGTGAACAACCTAAGGCACAATGCATGGTCTGCTTGCAGCTTAGGGAACAGCCCATTTAGCTTATTTGTGCCTCATTTTCCAGATATGGGAATAAGTGCTATAATCATGTCCATCTGAAAGTGTGGCTGTGACGATTAAATTACCTGGTATGTGCAAAGCATTAAGATAAAGGAACTAAAGCCGGTCATCACCATCATCATTGCAGCCCATGTCCATTTCTAAGACTGAGTGACCTGGTTTTGTCTCTGGTGGTGGGCAGGGAACAAGTAGGCTTCCCCATGACCAGAACATTCAGAGGTATATGAGGATGGAGGGGAGGATACAGACCATGAATGAGACACCCTGTCCTGAGTCCTCTGCCTGGAGCCCTGAGGGTGCTTTGGCTGCTCTGGGAGAAGGGAAGGAAATGAGACCACTAAGCTGAAGGGCATGACATTGGGATTGGGTCCTAGATCTGCTATTTTTTAAAACTTTTTATTGTATATCGGAGCATAGCTGATTAACAATGGTGTGATAGTTCCAGGTGGACAGCAAAGGGACTCAGCCATACAAATACATATATCCATCCTCCTCCCCAAACTCCACCCCATCCAGGCTGCCACATTAGCACTGAGCAGACTACTCTGTGCTCTACAGTTTGGCTCTGTATTAGATTGGCCAAGGACTTGGGAACCAATAATTCCAAACTTTTGAGGTTCTACTTCTTTTCTATAAAATAAGAAGGTACAATACTTTGAGATGACTGTCTCTCTCTTCTCCACAATTTAAAGCTACGGCTCAAGTCAGTAAAGAATCTGACTGCTATGCGGGAGACACAGATTCAATCTCTGGATGTGGAAGATGCCCTGGAGAAGGAAGTAGCAACCCATTCCAATATTTTTGCCAGAAAAATTCCGTGGACAGAGGAACCTTGTGGGTTATAGTCCATGGGGTTACAAGAGTCAGATACAACTTAGCAACTAAACCACCAGCAGTAGCAGCAGTTAAACAAACACCCTCAATATCTTTGCTTTATACTTAGAACAAAATAAAAATTCCTTCCATGATCTACAAACTGCTACATGATCTGGCTTCTGCCTGTATCACTACATCTGATGCCACGGACTCCCTCTTTCACTATGATCCAACCCAAGCCTAAAGCCAGTTTCTGGAACACTTCAAGCTCTTTTCCAACTTATGCTGTTCCCTTTGCCTGAAGTGTTCCTTGCTGCCCTTCACAGCGTTGTTTCTTCTTAACTTTATGTTCTCAGTTTAACTTCCAGGTTCTCAGCCAGAGCCTCCCTAACCATCATAGTTAAAATAGATTCTCCCAGAACAGAAGAATTTGTTTGTTTTGTCCATCTACTCAAGGCTATGGTTTTTTCTGTGGTCATGTATGGATGTGAGAGTTGGACTGTGAAGAAGGCTGAGCACCAAAGAATTGATGCTTTTGAACTGTGGTGTTGGAGAAGACTCTTGAAGAGTCCCTTGGACTGCAAAGAGATCCAACCAGTCCATTCTGAAGGAGAACAGCCCTAGAATTTCTTTGGAAGGAATGATGCTAAAGCTGAAACTCCAGTACTTTGGCCACCTCATGCGAAGAGTTGACTCATTGGAAAAGACTCTGATGCTGGGAGGGATTGGGGGAAGAAGGAAAAGGGGACAACAGAGGATGAGATGGCTGGATGGCATCACTGACTCGATGGACGTGAGTCTGAGTGAACTCCGGAGTTGGTGATGGACAGGGAGGCCTGGTGTGCTGCGATTCATGGGGTCGCAAAGAGTCGGACACGACTGAGTGACTGAACTGAACTGAACTGAACCACAATCTCACTTCCTTTATTTCCTTACTTATTTTTTAATTTGTTTCCATCACTAGAATGCAGGCTCCGCAAACACACAGGTTCTTGTTCACCATTTTATTACCAGTACCTAACCCAGGGTCTGATTCACAGAAAGTACATAAAAAATATTTGTTGAAAAATAAATGATGAACTTCACTCTGCAGATAAATTCTTTCAGAGTACGTGACTGTCCGCCTGGACCTAAGCCCTCACTGATTCTGAAAGTTTATTTCTGAGGGAGGCCTAAACTTAGTCTAGGTTAGCATTTCAACTTGTATCACCAGTTGGCTATCTGGAGTCCCAGCTTTTGACAGCCAGCTGGACCATTTCCTGGCCTTGAAGCCTGTGAGAACTGCCAGAACACTTTCATGATCCCTAATGAGAAATGCACTCATCTCACACGCTAGTAAAGTAATGCTCAAAATTCTCCAAGTCAGGCTTCAGCAATACGTGAACCGTGAACTTCCAGATGTTCAGGCTGGTTTTAGAAAAGGCACAGGAGCCAGAGATCAAATTGCCAACATCCGCTGGATCATGGAAAAAGCAAGAGAGTTCCAGAAAAGCACCTGTTTCTGCTTTATTGACTATGTCAAAGCCTTTGACTGTGTGGATCACAATAAACTGTGGGAAATTCTGAAAGAGGTGGGAATACCGGACCACCTGACCTGCCTCTTGAGAAACCTATATGCAGGTCAGGAGGCAACAGTTAGAACTGGACATGGAACAACAGACTGGTTCCAAATAGGAAAAGGAGTATGTCAAGGCTGTATACTGTCACCCTTCTTATTTAACTTATATGCAGAGTACATCATGAGAAACGCTGGGCTGGAAGAAACACAAGCTGGAATCAAGATTGTCAGGAGAAGTACCAACAAACTCAGATATGCAAATGACACCACCCTTATGGCAGAAAGTGAAGAGAAACTAAAAAGCCTCTTGATGAAAGTGAAAGAGGAGAGTGAAAAAGTTGGCTTAAAGCTCAGCATTCAGAAAACAAAGATCTGGTCCCATCACTTCATGGGAAATAGATGGGGAAACAGTGGAAACAGTGTCAGACTTTACTTTTTTGGGCTCCAAAATCACTGCAGATGGTGACTGCAGCCATGAAATTAAAAGACGCTTACTCCTTGGAAGGAAAGTTATGACCAACCTATATAGCATATTGAAAAGCAGAGACATTACTTTGCCAACAAAGGTCTGTCTAGTCAAGGCTATGGTTTTTCCTGTGGTCATGTATGGGTGTGAGAGTTGGACTGTGAAGAAGGCTGAATGCCAAAGAATTGATGGTTTTGAACCGTGGTGTTGGAGAAGACTCTTGAGAGTCCCTTGGACTGCAAGGAGATCCAACCAGTCCATTCTAAAGATCAGCCCTGGGTGTTCTTTGGAAGGAATGATGCTAAAGCTGAAACTCCAGTACTTTGACCACGTCATGCGAAGAGTTGACTCATTGGAAAAGACTCTGATGGTGGGAGGGATTGGGGGCAGGAGGAAAAGGGGATGACAGAGGATAAGATGGCTGGATGGCATCATTGACTCAATGGACATGAGTCTGAGTGAACTCCGGGAGTTGGTGATGGACAGGGAGGCCTGGCGTGCTGCGATTCATGGGATCTCAAAGACTCAGACACGACTGAGCAACTGAACTGAACTGAACTGAATGAAAGACTTCTACATTTAGGCCTCTTCTGATTTAGGATTCTTTGGATTGCAAATAATATAAACCAACTTTAGATATTTTAAAAAGAAATGACCTGACCCCAGAAACTGACCACTGATGGCAACTTCATGGCTTCCAGTTAAACTTGAACATTTTCTTCTTCCTCTCTCTCTCTTTTTTTTTTTTTTTTGTTGAGGTATAGTTGATTTACAGTATTATGTTTATATATATTATGTTTATATATACAGTTTCTGGTGTAGAGCAAAGTGATTCATATATATATGAATATATATGTGTATATATGTATATGTATAATATTCTTTTCCATTATAGATATTACAGTGAATATAGTTTGAATACAGTTCCCTGTGCTATACAGTAGTTCCTTACTTTTTATCTGTTTTTTATATGGTAGTGTGTATCTGTTGGAGAAGGCAATGGCACCCCACTCCAGTACTCTTGCCTGGAAAATCCATGGACAGAGGAACCTGGTAGGCTGCAGTCCATGAGGTCGCTAAGAGTCAGGCACAATTGAGTGACTTCACTTTCACTTTCCACTTTTATGCATTGGAGAAGGAAATGGCAACCCACTCCAGTGTTCTTGCCTGGAGAATCCCAGGGGCGGGGAAGTCTGGTGGGCTGCTGTCTATGGGGTGGCACAGAATCGGACACGACTGAAGCAACTTAGCAGAAGCAGCAGCAGCAGCAGCAGCGGTTTATATCTGTTAATCCAAAACTCCAGATTTATCCCTCCTCTGTTTTCACTTTGATAACGATAACTTTTTTTTCTATGTCTGTGAGCCTGTTTCTGTTTTATAAATAAGTTAATTTGTATCATATTTTAGATTCTCCATCTAAGTGAATGCAATCTCAAAAACGACAGAATGATCTCCGTTCATTTCCAAGGCAAACCATTCAATATCATGGTAATCCAAGTCTATGCCCTGACCAGTAATGCTGAAGAAGCTGAATTTGAACAGTTTTATGAAGACCTACAATACCTTCTAGAACTAACAAACACCCAAAAAAGATGTCCTTTTCATTATAGGGGACTGGAATGCAAAAGTAGGAAGTTAAGAAACACCTGGAGTAACAGGCAAATTTGGCTTGGAGTTACAGAATGGAGCAGGGTAAAGGCTAATAGAGTTTTGCCAAGAGAATGCACTGGTCGTAGCAAACACCCTCTTCCAACAACACAAGAGAAAGCTATACATGGACATCACCAGATGGTCAACACCAAAAGCAGATTAATTATATTAATTGCAGCTAAAGATGGAGAAGCTCTATACAGTCAGCAAAAACAAGACTGGGAGCTGACTGTGGCTCAGATCATGAACTCATTGACAAATTCAGACTTAAATTGAAGAAAGTAGAGAAAACCACTAGACCATTCAGGTATGACCTAAATCAAATCCCTAATGATTATACAGTGGAAGTGAGAAATAGATTTAAGGGATTAGATCTGATAGACAGAGTGCCTGAAGAGTTATGGACGGAGGTTTGTGACATTGTACAGGAGGCAGTGATCAAGACCATCTCAAAAAAAAAAAAAAAAAAAGAAATGCAAAAAGGCAAAGTGGTTGTCTGAGGAGGCCTTACAAATAGCTGAGGAAAGAAGAGAAGCGAAAGGTAAAGGAGAAAAGGAAAGATATATCCATCCGAATGCAGAGTTTCAAAGACTAGCAAGGAGAGATAAGAAAGCCTTCCTCAGAGATCAATGCAAAGAAATAGAGGAAAACAATAGAATGGGAAAGACTAGACATCTCTTCAAGAAAATTAGAGATACCAAGGGAACATTTCATGCAAAGATGGCACAATAAAGGACAGCAATGGTATGGACCTAACAGAAGCAGAAGATATTAAGAAGAGGTGGCAGGAATACACAGAAGAACTGTACAAAAAAGATCTTCAGGACCCAGGTAATCACAATGGTATGATCACTCACCTAGAGCCAGACATCCTGGAATGCGAAGTCAAGTGGGCCTTAGAAAGCATCACTACGAACAAAACTAGTGGAGGTGATGGAATTCCAGTTGAGCTATTCCAAATCCTGAAAGATGATGTTGTGAAAGTGCTGCACTCAATATATCAGCAAATTTGGAAAACCAGGAGTGGCCATAGGACTGGAAAAGGTCAGTTTTCATTCCAATACCAAAGAAAGGCAATGCCAAAGAATGCTCAAACTACCGCACAATTGTACTCATCTCACACACTAGCAGAGTAATACTCAGAATTCTCCAAGCCAGGCTTCAACAGTACATGAACTGTGAACTTCCAGATGTTCAAGCTGGTTTTATAAAAGGCAGAGGAACCCGAGATCAAATTGCCAACATCTGTTGGATCATTGAAAAAACAAGAGAGTTCCAGAAAAACATCTATTTCTGCTTTATTGACTATGCTAAAGCCTTTGACTGTGTGGATCACAACAAACTGTGGAAAATTCTGAAAGAGATGGGAATACCAGACCACCTGACCTGCCTCTTGAGAAACCTATATGCATGTCAGGAAGCAACAGTTAGAACTGAACATGGAACAACAGACTGGTTCCAAATAGGAAAAGGAGTACATCAAGGCTGTATATTGTCACCCTGCTTATAAGCACAAGCTGGAATTAAGATTGCCAGGAGAAATATCAATAACCTCAGATATGTAGATGACACCACCATTATGGCAGAAATTGAAGCATAACTAAAGAGCTTTTTGATGAAAGTGAGAGGAGGGTGAAAAAGTTGGCTTAAAACTCGACATTCAGAAAACTAAGATCATGGCATCTGGCCCCACATTTCATAGCAAATAGATAGGGAAACAATGGAAACAGTGTCAGACTTTATTTTGGGGGGCTCTAAAATCACTGCAGATGGTGATTGCAGCCATGAAATTAAAAGACGCTTGCTCCTTGGAAGAAAAGTTATGACCAACCTAGACAGCATATTCAAAAGCAGAGACATTACTTTGCCAACAAAGGTCTATTTAGTCAAAGCTATGGTTTTTCCAGTAGTCATGTATGGATGTGAGAGTTGGACTATAAAGAAAGCTGAGCGCCAAAGTATTGATGCTTTTGAACTGTGGTGTTGGAGAAGACCCTTGAGAGTCCCTGGACTGCAGGCAGATCCAACCAGTTCATCTTAAAGGAAATCCGTCCTGAATATTCACTGGAAGGACTGATGCTGAAGCTGAAACTCCAGTACTTTGGCCACCTGATGGGAAGAACTGACTCATTTGAGAAGACCCTGATCCTGGGAAAGATTGAAAGTGGGAGGAGAAGGAGACGACAGAGGATGAGATGGTTGGATGGCATCACCGACTCAATGTACATGAGTTTGAGTAAACTCTGGGAGTTGGTGATGGACAGGGAGGCCTGGTGTGCCTCAGTCCATGGGGTCGCAAAGAGTCAGACACAATGGAGTGAACTGAACTGAACATCTAAGTGATATCATATGATATTTGTCTTTTTCTGTCTGACTTACTTCACTTAGTATGATAATCTCTAGGTCCGTCTCTGTTGCTGCAAGTGCTATTATTTCATTCTTTTTTATGGCTGAGTAGTATTCCACCGTGTATATTTATGTGTATGTATGTGTGTGTGTGTGTGTGTGTATATTGTAAATAGTGCTGCTATGAATGTTGAGGAGCATGCGTCTTTTCGAATTTGAGTTTTCTCCAAAATAGATGCCAAGGAATGAGATTGCTAGATCACATGGTAACTCTGTTTTTAGTTTTTTAGGGAACTTCCATACTATTCTCCACAGTGGCTGCACCAATTTACATTCTTACCAACAGTGTAAGAAGGTTCTCTTTTCTACCTACCCTCTTCCACATTTGTTATTGGTAGACTCTTTGATGACGGTCATTTTACCTCTTTGTAGCTTTGATTTGCATTTCTCTGATAATTAGCAATGTTGAGCATCTTTTCATGTGCCTGTTGGCCATCTGTATGTTTTCTTTTTTGAAAGGTTTTATTTATTTATGTATTTATTTTTGACCTGTACACACTGCTGTATTTTACTTATTTTTGTCTGTGCTGCATCTTTGCTGCTGCACATGGGCTTTTTCTAGTTGCATAGAGTGGGGTTACTCTCTACTTGTGGTGCATGGGCTTCTCATTGTGGTGACTTCTCTGGTTGCAGAGCACAGGCTCTAGGCATGTGATCTTCAGTCGTTGCAGCATGCAGGCTTGGTGGTTGTGACTTGCTGGCTCTAGAGCATGTGGGCTTCAGTAGTTGCAGAACAAGGGCTCATCACTTGGGGGTCATGGGCCCTAGAGCATGCAGGCTTCATAGTTGTGGTATTTGGGCTTCTCACTGTGGTGGCTTCTTTCGTTGCGGAGCCCGGTCTCTAGGGTGAGTGTGCTTCTTTAGTTCTGGCACGCAGGCTCAGTAGTTGCAGGATATGGGCTCAGTTGCTCTGCAGGATGTGGAATCTTCCTAGACTAGGTATTGAACATGTGTCCCCTGCATTGGCAGATGGATTCTTATCCACAACACCACCAGCCATCTGGATGTTCTCTTTGGACAAATTAGACTAAAACTTCTTAAAAGTGATCAGTCTGCATTGCAATTAAGTAGAGTATTTATTTACCAATCTCATCTCATTTCTATTTATATTCCTTCCTCAAGATAGGCAAATATGTCTCCTCCCAGTTAGCAGGTGGAAAATTGACAAATGAAGGTTTTCCAAGACTAATTAATTAAATTTCATACTAGCTTATAAGCTCTTGAAGTCAGGCATTGTATATCCATTTTATATTTTCTCAAGGTACTGAGGAGGATTCTTGGAATTGAACTCCAGTTAAATGTAAATAATTGAGAGTGTGAATCCAGGTTACTGTTTGGGGTTTATTTAAATGTTTTAATAATTGTAATTTTCCTTTTTTGGAGTATGGTTTTTTCTAGTCTAAATTGTAATATTACTTGGAATTTTAGTCTGAAAGTTTCTTTTAGTTTAAAAGAAACCAGGATTCAGATAAGGAAAATTATGAATATTAGCCCATTAAAATTAGACCCATAACATTAACCTAATTTAATTCTCTCCCCTGACCCCAACACCTCCCTGGCATGAGTACTTGGTGTGAAACTTTTTTTAAGGTTCCAGTGAAAATTCTGCTGAATCATTGAGGAGTGGGTTTGGTATTTCAGGTCAAGAACCATAAATAGATCAATGGTCACAACTCCACAGTCTGCTCTTTGAAATCTAGCCAAAGGAAATAATTCAAAAGAAGAAAGAAAAATATGAGAATTTTATTATAGCATTGCTTACAATATAAAATAAATATGAAACCATTCACAGATCCAAAAACATGTCCAAGTGAATTATGGCATATCTTATAGACCATTGGACAGTTATAAATAAAGTATGGATATTATTTAGTAACATTGAAATATGGAAGAATATTTTAAGTTTTTACCAAATATTTTAAGATTAAAAATGTTCAGAACACTTGTGTTCCCTTTATCACAATTTGATGAAAATAAATGTATATATATAGGAAATAGTACATCGATTTAAAGCAAGTGTATTAGAGATGTAGTACATTTTAGAATTTTCCTTTCATGTTACAATATCACACATCAATAAACATTATTTCATTTTGATAAAAATGTCAAAATTATAAGACAATGAGAATATCATTGAGGAGGTTCATGATTAGCTTTACTGGTATACATTTTGGGTAATGTAATATCTTCCTTACACTGGAATCATTTGGTTTTGGCATCTTTCTTCTAGAATAAATACCCAGATTTTATTCTTTTCTAAATTATTCTCAGGATAATATTTGAAGTAAGCTTTCCTTAGTTTGTCATAAAATCTTCCTTGAGGAATGTCTTTGATCAAAGCATAATACTCGGTGATGCAACATCTGGTGTGCCTAAGACCAAGGTCCAAAGCTCTCACCATCACTATGCTTCTAACCAGTCCAGTGAACTTGGAAAAGGTGTTTCATTTCTCTGGGGTTGGTCCCTTCATGTGTCAGATGACCTTCTCAGACTATGATCTTTCAAAATCTCTTTATCGTTGAATATAAATTTATCTATTTATTTTTAATTAATTAATTTTACTTTACAATATTGTATTGGTTTTGCCATACATTGACTTGAATCCACCATGAGTGTACATGTGTTCCCCATCCTGAACACCCCTCCCACCTCCCTCCCCATCCCATCCCTCTGGGTCATCCCAGTGCACCAGCTGCAAGCACCCTGTATCCTGCATCAAACCTGGACTCGCAATTTGTTTCACATATGATATTTTACATGTTTCAGTGCCATTCTCCCATATCATCCCACCCTCACCCTCTCCCACAGAGTCCAAAAGACTGTTCAATACATCTGTGTCTCTTTTGCTGTCTTGCATACAGGGTTATTGTTACCTTCTTTCTAAATTCCATATATATGCATTAGTATACTGTATTGGTGTTTTTCTTTCTGGCTTACTTCACTCTGTATAATAGGCTCCAGTTTCATCCACCTCATTAGAACTGACTCAAATGTATTCTTTTTAATGGCTGAGGAATACTTCATTGTGTATATGTACCACAGCTTTCTTATCCATTCATGCTGATGGACATCTAGGTTGCTTCCATGTCCTGGCTATTATAAACAGTGCTGCAATGAACATTGGGGTACATGTGTCTCTTTCGATTCTGGTTTCCTCAGTGTGTATGCCCAGCAGTGGGATTGCTGGGTCATTTGGGAGTTCTATATCCAGTTTTTTTTTTTTAACTTTACAATATTGTATTGGTTTTGCCATATATCAACATGAATCTGCCACAGGTATACATGTGTTCCCCATCCTGAACCCTCCTCCCTCCTCCCTCGCCATACCATCCCTCTGGGTCATCCCAGTGCGCCAGCCCCAAGCATTCAGTATTGTGCATCAGACCTGGACTGGTGACTCATTTCATATATGATATTATACATGTTTCAATGCCATTCTCCCGAATCATCCCACCCTCTCCCTCTCCCACAGAGTCTTTAAGGAATCTCCACACTGTTCTCCATAGTGGCTGTACTAGTTTGCATTCCCACCAACAGTGTAAGAGGGTTCCTTTTTCTCCACACCCTCTCCAGCATTTATTGCTTGTAGACTTTGGGATAGCAGCCATTCTGACTGGCATGAAATGGTACCTCATTGTGGTTTTGATTTGCATTTCTCTGATAATGAGTGATGGAGAAGGCAATGGCACCCCACTCCAGTACTCTTGCCTGGAAAATCCCATGGATGGAGGAGCCTGGTAGGCTGCAGTCCATGGGGTCGCTAAGAGTCGGACACGACTGAGCGACTTCACTTTCACTTTTCACTTTCATGCATTGGAGAAGGAAATGGCAACCCACTCCAGTGTTCTTGCCTGGAGAATCCCAGGGGTGGGGGAGCCTGGTGGGCTTCTGTCTATGGGGTCGCGCAGAGTCAGACACGACTGAAGTGACTTAGCAGCAGATAATGAGTGATGTTGAGCATCTTTTCATGTGTCTGTTAGCCATCTGTATGTCTTCTTTGGAGAAATGTCTGTTTAGTTCTGTAGCCCACTTTTTGATTGGGTCATTTTTATTTTTCTGGAATTGAGCTGCAGGAGTTGCTTGTATATTTTTGAGATTAATTTTTTGTCCGTTGCTTCATTTGCTATTATTTTCTCCCATTCTGAAGGCTGTCTTTTCACCTTGCTTATAGTTTCCTTTGTTGTGCAGAAGCTTTTAATTTTAATTAGGTCCCATTTGTTTATTTTTGCTTTTATTTCCAATATTCTGGAAGGTGAGTCATAAAGGATCCTGCTGTGGTTTATGTTGGAGAGTGTTTTGCCTATGTTTTCCTCTAGGAGTTTAATAGTTTCTGGCCTTATGTTTAAATCTTTAATCCATTTTGAGTTTATTTTTGTGTATGGTGTTAGAAAATGTTCTAGTTTCATTCTTTTACAAGTGGTTGACCAATTTTCCCAGCACCACTTGTTAAAGAGATTGTCTTTTCTCCATTGTATATTTTTGCCTCCTTTGTCAAAGATAAGGTGTTCATAGGTGTGTGGATTTATCTCTGGGCTTTCTATTTTGTTCCATTGATCAATATTTCTGTCTTTGTGCCAGTACCATACTGTCTTGATGACTGTGGCTTTGTAGTAGAGACTGAAGTCAGGCAGGTTGATTCCTCCAGCTCCATTCTTCTTTCTCAGGATTGCTTTGGCTAGTCAAGGTTTTTTGTATTTCCATACAAACTGTGAAATTATTTGTTCTAGTTCTCTGAAAAATATCGTTGGTAGCTTGATAGGGATTGCATTGAATCTATAGATTGCTTTGGGTAGTATACTCATTTTCACTATATTGATTCTTCTGATCCATGAACACAGTATATTTCTCCATCTATTTGTGTCCTCTTTGATTTCTTTCACCAGTGTTTTATAGTTTTCTATATATAGGTCTTTTGTTTCTTTAAGTAAATATATTCCTAAGTATTTTATTCTTTTCGTTGCAATGATAAATGGAATTGTTTCCTTAACTTCTCTTTCTGCTTTCTCATTGTTAGTATATAGGAATGCAAGGGATTTCTGTGTGTTAATTTTATATCCTGCAACTTTACTATATTCATTGATTAGCTCTAGTAATTTTCTGGTGGAGTTTTTAAGGTTTTCTATATAGAGGATCATGTCATCTGCAAACAGTGAGAGTTTTACTTCTTTTTTTCCAATCTGGATTCCTTTTATTTATTTTTCTGCTCTAATTGCTGTGGCCAAAACTTCCAAAACTATGTTGAATAGTAGTGGTGAGAGTGGGCACCCTTGTCTTGTTCCTGACTTTAGGGGAAATACTTTCAATTTTTCACCATTGAGGATAATGTTTGCTGTGGGTTTGTCATATATAGCTTTTATTATGTTGAGGTATGTTCCTTCTATTCCTGCTTTCTGGAGAGTTTTTATCATAAATGGGTGTTGAATTTTGTCAAAGGCTTTCTCTGCATCTATTGAGATAATCATATGGTTTCTATTTTTCAATTTGTTAATGTGGTGTATTACATTGATTGATTTGTGGATATTGAAGAATCCTTGCATCCCTGGGATAAAGCCCACTTGGTCATGGTGTATGATCTTTTTAATATGTTGTTGGATTCTGATTGGTAGAATTTTGTTAAGGATTTTTGCATCTATGTTTGTCAGTGATATTGGCCTATAGTTTTCTTTTTTTGTGGCATCTTTGTCAGGTTTTGGTATTAGGGTGATGGTGGCCTCACAGAATGAGCTTGGAAATTTACCTTCCTCTGCAATTTTCTGGAAGAGTTTGAGCAGGATAGGTGTTAGTTCTTCTCTAAATTTTTGGTAGAATTCAGCTGTGAAGCCGTCTGGTCCTGAGCTTTGTTTGTTGGAAGATTTCTGATTACAGTTTCAACTTCCGTGCTTGTGATGGGTCTGTTAAAATTTTCTATTTCTTCCTAGTTCGGTTTTGGGAAGTTGTACTTTTCTAAGAATTTGTCCGTTTCTTCTAAGTTTATAATTGAATATAAATTTTAATTTCAAATTTACTTTTCTTAATCTCATGCTTTGTTAGATAACCTATTTGAGTTCTGAAATTAGTCTTTTTTTTTTTTTTTTTGACAAGTTTAATAGAGTTCTAAGTCTGGGAAGAAATTCCTGAAAAGTCAGGTTAAAATCCTAATGTTTTTGACATTTCATCTTTACTTTTGCTTCTTTGGAGTGGTTTAAATTTTGGCTTCAAATAAGGGGTTTCCTGTGTCCCAACCATTGTGCTGTCTGTATCTCTAGTGAGATGATTCCCAATTTTGAGTGTATATCAAAATCCCCTGGTGGGCTTATTAAAACACAGATTTCCAGGCTTTCAGCCCCAGAGTTTCTGGTTCAGAAAACATGGGGATCAGACCTGAGTCTGAAGTTTTAATAAATTCTAGCTGATGGCAATTGCACTGGTCTGGGGACCACTCTTGGAGGATGACTGCTCTCAAGAAATACTTGTATAGCAGCACAAGGAGGCATGTAGAAGAATGGGCATGCTGTTATGAATTGCAAAGTGTTAGAAACCACTTCAGTGACCAACAGGTGAATGGTCAAATGAACTGTGGTTATATTCATTCTGTGGTATTTTATATGGCAGGTAAAAAGAGGGAGGTAGGTATCACTGTGCCATTGTATAGTGGTTAGGAGTGTTAGTTCTGGAGTCAGATTGTCTGTGTTTGGAAACAACTCTTCAACATTGAAAGCAATGAAGACTCTGCATTATAATTTTAATTTAATATGTTGGAGTCATTTTATTTTACTCATAAAAAATTTTTAAAGGGAATGATGCCTTTAGCTATGCTCCTAATTTGAAGTGGATCTGCACTTGTTGAGTTCATTAGAATCAGATCAGTGAAGTCGGAGTCATGGGTAAATAATCATGAGGTTGGGGTGACAGTTTCTACAATAAATATTCTGACAAATGTGTGTTTTTATTTGTTGCATGCATTCATGATCTCAAGGTTATAAGTCAAAGTCCTGGGCTTTATTAGAGTTCTTTGCCTTTCACAACAAACATACTAACAGTTTAAAATGCATATTGTCAAGATTCAAAATAATTACAGATTTATTTGACCTTTATAATTACTAGAATTTACTTACCTTCCCTCTTACCTATCAAAAAAGAAGCTAATTGTTAATTCATAGTTTTGGATTCAGAAAGCAGTTTACCCTGAAGTTTTCTGCAATTGAAGCTGAAGTCTTCTTTCTAAAATTTTTTATTTTATGTTGGAATATAGTTGATTTACAATGCTGTGTTACTTTCAGGTGTACAGCAATCTGACTTAGCTCTACATGTTCATGTATCTGTTCTTTTTCAGATTCTTTTCCCATAAAGGTTATTACATACTATTGAGTACAGTTCCCTGTGTTATACAGTAGTCCTTGTTGATCATCTATTTTATATACAATAGTGTGTATATGTTAATCCCTGTCTTTTAATTTATCCTGCCTATCTTTTCCCATTGTGCATGTGTGCTAAGTCATTTCAGTAGTGCAATTCTTTGTGACCCCATGGACTGTAGCCTGCCAGGCTCTTCTGTCCATATGATTCTCCAGGCAAGAGATGGTAATCCATGGTAATGGATTACCATGCCCTTCTCCAGGGGATATTCCCAACCCAGGGATCGAACCCGCATCTCTTATTGTCTCCTGCGTCAGCAGGTGGGTTCTTTACCACTAGCTCCACCTAGGAAGCCCCCTTTTCCCTTTGGTAACCATAAATTTGTTTTCTAAGTCTGTGAGTCTATTTCTGTTTTGTAAATAAGTTCATTTGTATCATTTTTTAGATTCCATAAGTAAGTGATATCACATGATATTTGTATTTCTCTTGTCTGACTTATTTTACTTAGTATGATAATCTCCAAGTCAATCCATGTTGATGCAAATGGCATTATTTCATTCTTTTTTAATGGCTGAGTAATATGTACCACATCTTCTTTATCCATTAATCTGTCGATGGTTATTTAGGTTGCTCCTATGTCTTGGCTGTTGTAAACAGTGCTGCAGTGAACACTGGGGTGCATATATCTTTTTGTTTATTGTTTTCTCTGGATATATGCCTGGGAGTGGGATTGCTGGATCATATGGTAGCTCTAGTTGTAGTTTTTTAAGGAAACTCTAAACTGTTCTTCATAGTGGTTGCACCAATTACATTCCAACCAACAGTGCAGGAGGGTTCCCTTTTCTTCATATCCTTTCCCGCATTTGTTGCTTGCAGATTTTTTAATGATGGCCATTTGGACTGGTGTGAGGTGATACCTCATTGTAGTTCTGATTTGCCTTTCTCTGATAATTAGCGATGGTGAGAAGCTGATGTCTTCTTGTTTCAAGTTAATTTTGATCAAGAGTCACGTTAAATATTTGGGGCTATGATTTTTAATTCTACTTTGGCTACAAGCTATGTGACTGTGGAAGCTCATTTCTTCCCTCTGTGCTTCAGTTTCTTCACCTGTGAGGTGATGCTACCAGTTCCACCCTCAAGGGGTTGCTATGAGGATTAAATTAGAGAATATGTTCCCAGGTGGCACAGTGGTAAAGAATCCACTTGCCAATGCAAGATATGCAGGAGACACAGACTCGATCCCTGGGTCAGGAAGATCCCCTGGAGTAGGAAATGTCAACCCACTCCAGTATTCTTGCCTGGAAAACTCCATGGGTGGAGGAGCCTGGCAGGCTACAGTCCATGGAGTCGCAAAGAATTGGACATGACTGAGTGAGTGGGCACACATTAGTATTCAGAAAAATATTTGACTCAAAGCTGGTATTATTAGACATGGAAAGAGTGCTTTAAGGCATAGTGGGTGAAAAAAATCGAGTTGTAGAAGAATGTATCCAGTATGATACTGTTTATATAAAAATTCTCAAAAAATTCTGAATGCTTTTCATGGGTCAATGTACATGCATGTAAACACAAAAAACAAGATCTGAAAAAATATTTTGGAAATTGATGTCAGTGCTCATCTCTGGAGAGGGGAGGGAGGAACTAGATTACCTGAAAATGTGGGTAAGGGGACTTTAGCTTTTTTGGTAACGTTATTTTAATTTTTACATGATAGATTTATTTGATAATATTTATGCAGTTAAAAATTACTAAGACAACCTATTTGTCTCAGAGAAAGCTACCTAATGGGTTTATTAAGGATTACAAAAGTAATTCACAATTTGAATTCAAACTGAAGAAAGTAAATGATTGTTACATAGGAAAAAATTATCTTAATAAAACTGAAATTTTTGTTTTTTTAAAAATTTTGGGTAATAATTCAGACCTGCTGTTAACATTGATTTATTTAATTTGCTAATGAAAACAACAGACTGAAATTTGTTTTCAGACTTTTTTTCCCCTTGAAATGTTTCAAAATTTTTTCAGTTTTGAAGAAGTGCATTTTTAATTCCCCAAGTATGTTGCTTGCTATTAGTAGTTTGGCAGAAGTGATACAATTAGTTTCTTTTGTACTGTATTTATTCACAGTCAGGATCAATCGGCATAAATCAACACTGTCTCTTTTACAGTTTTTAATAGTTTATATCAATATGTTAAATTATGAAAGGCATTTTGGTCTACTAGCTTCACTACTGAATTATGCATCAATCAGTTTTCATCTTGGTTATTTTTAAGATATGTTGGCAAATTCTCAGTTACAGACCATAGACCTGCACTGAATTATTATGCTCACTCTACTTCTCTCTCCAGGTAGGAGAACAAACTGATAAAAATGTATATCTGAGAATCACAGTAGGGATAGAGCATTGATTAAGCAAATGATTTATGAATGCTGTTAAGAGCCAGGAGAGGCTACAGATAGATCGGGGAACTTTTAACATAGTGGCTGTCAAGTTTTAGTTTGCATCAGAATCTCCAAAGGTCTCTTTAAAATGCAGATTCCTGGATCCTATTCCCAGAGAGAGCATCAGAGGATTCTGATGCAGGCAGATTATGGGCTGTACGTTGAGAAGCATTGCTGGAGCCCCACTGTTAGCTACTGCTGCTGCTCCCACATACTAGTTTCAAGGGCTGCTCTGGTCCAAAATATAACCTGTTTTTTCTTCACCTGCCCAGAGATTAGGAAACAAAAGTATACCACACTGGTGGGGAGGAAATCAGGCTGTTGAAGTTCTGAGAGCCATTGGAATAGGTGGCTCATGTATCTTCAGGTTAAGAGTCTTCATGAATCCTTGAAAAATGAAATAAAGAATAGAGCAAGTAGGTCTATAGACTGACTTTTTATTTCTCATATCCTCACACTACACATAAGGTCCCATTAGAACTTGTAGCCCTTTATGTGCTCAATGAGATGCCCTTTTTCATCAAAAAAAAAAAAAAAAAAAAGATCTTTTATCTTCAGGAGCTCAAGTTGATGCATTCTCCTGGGGGACTGCTAATTTATTTTGTAATTTAATTTATGATTAGGCAACACATCTTCATACTAAGTGTGTTGTCGTTTGCAGTTGCTCAGTTGTGTCCACCTCTTTGGGACTGCAGGGACTGCAGGCACCAGGCTTCCCAGTTCTTCGCAATCTCCTGGAGTTTGCTCAGACTCATGTGCATTGAATCAGTGATGCCATCTAGTCCTCTGTCATCCCCTTCTCCACCTGCCCTTGATCTTTCCCACCTGCCCTCAATCTTTCCCAGCATCAGGGTCTTTTCCAATGAATCAGCTGTTTGTATCAGGTGGCCGAAATATTGGAGCTTCAGCGTCAGTCCTTCCAATGAATAGGGCTGATTTCTTTTTGAATTGACTGGTTTGATCTCCTTGCTGTCCAAGGGACTCTCAAAAGTCTTTTCCAGCCCCACAGTTTGAAAGCATCAATTCTTGGGTTCTCAGCCTTTTTTATGGTCCAACTCTCACATCTATACATGACATACATCTATACATAGCTTTGACTATATGGACCTTTGTTGGCAAATTGATATCTCTACTTTTTTAAAGTGCTGTCTAGGTTTGTCATAGCTTTTCTTCTAAGGAGCAAGCATCTTTTAATTTGCCGTCCTTCAAGACACCCACGTCTCAATCTCTAGAACCTGTAATCATGTTACATTTCATGGCAAATGGGAATTAAGGTTGCAGATGAAATTAAGGTTGCTAATCAATCGATCTTAAAATAGGGAGATTATCCTGGATTTCCATGTGGCCCCAGTGTAAACTCAAGGGTCCTTACAAGTAGAAGAGGGAGGTAGAATAAGAGAGCAGAATGATGTAATATAAGAAGGACTCCAGCTGCAATTGCTGGCTTTGACGATGGAGGGAGGGGACCACTAGCTAAGGGGTGGGGGTAGTAGCTTCTATAAGCTGGAAAAACAAGGAAATGGATTCTCCCCTGGCACCTCCAGATGGAAATGCAGCCTTGCTGACCTCTTGATTATAATCCAGTGAGATCCTTGTCAACTTCCTGGCATACAGAACTGTAAGATAATAAATTTGTATTGGTTTAAGCCCTGGGTTTGTGGTTATTTGTTACCGTAGCACTAGGAAATAAGTGCACTAGACAAGGCCTCTTGGGGTCACAGTCCCTTCATCTAAAACAGTGATTTTTTTTCCTATGGGAACATTAGCCATGATGGAAGACAAGTTTGGGAGATACCTGGAGGTACGTGAAAACCTGGTGACTTTCTCAAATCCCAACATACATGAAGTATGTTCATACAGAGACTCCACTTCAACAACAGTGACCCTGACCTGCACCTGGGGCTGTAATTTCACTTCTGTGGTTGCCTGTAATGCTGGGGCCCTTGCCTTCCCCACGCAGCAGCCTTCTACACGCATCCAGTTGTTTCTGCACCATCATGAGGAATTCTGTACAAGTCCTTCCTCCAGAAAGGAAAAAGAAGATTTCTTTCCATGGTAGATTAGGTTCAGTGAGATCAGACATAGGAAGAAAAGAACTTGAAAATCACCCTTCTAACCTTCTTGACTTATGACAAACTTCCAAATTTGGTGTTTGCTTAATAATTAGGCAACTTAGAAAGTTGGTTTCACAATTGTGGAAGTATTGGTTCTAGTTTTTCTGCAAGAGATATGATTTTTTAAAAATTAATAAATTGTTAATGCATTTATTTATTCACTTATTTTAAAAAAAAGTTAATACCATTGTGATCAAATATCTAATATTCTTATCACAATCTACATTCCATCTGACCAACATGATACCTTTGAAACAGTCTAAAATTGTCTGACTTGTTAATGGTCAGTGATAGAATTAATTATAGGAAAACATCATCTGTTAAGCATAAAGAATACATTTGACTAGATGGAATGACAGGTGCTCACCTTATGAGAAACACATTCAAATCCTTTGCTGTTCTTATAACAGTAACTCAGTTTTCCTTTACTGGGGTCTTGCCTTTCATTGCCATTTTCGATGAATACATGTCTACAAAGTATTACTCTTGTAGTTTGTTTTCTACTTCATTTTTCTTTGGTTTTTCAAAAGTTCTAGAATCTCTTTTCCTGGGGAAAGATTCAGACCACGGTCAAGGTGCATCTTTTGCCTCCCTATTCTCCCTCTTCTTCTCCTTACTTCTGCAGAGAAGCTGGACACTCTGGTGGCTGTGGGAGGCTAGTGGATTATTACAACTGGGGCCCATCCCCCCAGGACCCCTTCACCTGCCAGCCAAGCCAACTGTCTTTCTCTTCCCGTGGCTGTATCTCCCAAAATTGTTGATATCACATTTTCATGTACCAGGAAAGTGATTTATCCCTCCTGAGTGAAAACAGGTCTTCTCCCAAATCTGCCTGTCCTAGTAAATGTTCAAGTACAATAATCAACACAGAAATTCTGTTTATTAATGAGAAGCTAGAATGAAAATTCAGAGGGTTCAGCGGACGGGCAGCCCACTACCCTCAGGGTGGGCCCTGGGCTGCCTATGTTTTTCCAGATGCCCAGGGGTTGTGTGAGCCCTTTGTGAATGCAGACTACTGACTTGCTTGGCAGAAGTCAGATGGCTTATTTCTGTTTGGTGACAGCTTATCTTTTCTAGGAAACAGTGCTAAGGGCCCACTTTTAGGAAACAGTGCTAAGGGCCCAGCTACTAAGCCTGTGTCCCTTCATTCTCTTTCTCCAATGAGTCTCCAGCCTCAGGGGCTGCTGTGAAGAAGATGCTGCTGAACCACTGAGCTGAAGAGCTGTGCACGAGGGGCTCAGGAGGAGGGCACACCCCCTGCTCTGCACCAGTACTGGGGCTCTGTCTGTGCTCCATTTGTGCTGACCAGTCTCAGCCCAGGTAATCAGCTTCAGGGGTCAGCAAGCCATGTCTGGGGAGCATGAGAAGAACTGAGTTCCCATCATGTGGTAGGCTCGTCCAGCAGCCACAGGGAGGGACTGGAAGAATCCATGTGGCCCAAAACAAACAAAGCTAGGGGTTTATCCTGAGTTTTAACTTGAGAAAACAATAGACCTTCTATAGATCAGTCACCCAAGAAAGAAGGTCCAGAGGAAGGAGTGGACTCAGAGTGATTTCCTTCTGCTCTTCTTTGGGATTCGTGCAACTTGCATCACCTAGCAGCATCCAGCAGTCCCCACAACTGAGAAGTGTAAGTCTTCCTTCCCTTTTTCTTCCTACCTAGTGGGCAAAAAGACTGCCCCATGTGTTCCCTCAGCCTCTGCCTGTAGCCTGCTGCAGGACTGATGAACATAAACAGGAACAGAAGAGCAGACGAGCCTGAGGTTTTACTCAGAGGGCAGTAGCAGCAAGGGAGTAACCAGGGAGGAGGTATCCAGAAGAGGTGGGAAGTGCACTTTCTAAACTTTCTCCTGGGAGACAGACCAGCACAGAAGTTTTCTTTTTACAAAGAAGCACTGCCAGGAGATTCCCAAGTTTCTTCATGGTTTTAATCAACAATTGATCTAATGGCTATGTAGTCCCCTGGGGCTGCTACTTATGGCTGTGAACACTTTGCTTCAGGGGATTCCCAGCACATCACAGGCATCCAGGGGTCAGATAGTGTTGGACAGCTTAGATGCGTGTCAGGAATGGGTAGACCAGCTCCAGAGCCCTGGCCATACTCCCCTGTCTCCAGTTAGTGCCTGAACTGCACCTGGTCAGATCTGGCTTTTCCTAGTTGCTCCCAGTAGGAGTCCCTAAGGTTCTCTTCCAAGATGGAGCCTCAGGCCAGCTCATTTTCCAAGCCTGGCTTGCAAAGGAATGCCCATAGCTTCCATTTAAGAGCCTGGAACAGTCTTATTAATATTAGTAACAATAACAACTGTAAGTAACATTTATGGACCACTTTGTATATACCAGACATTTTATAAACTCTTAATAAAAATCCTCATAGCTGTAAAAAGTGCAGCAACAAACATTGGGATACACACGTCTCTTTCAGTTACAGTTTTCTTAGGGTATATATATATATAGTGGGATTATTGGGTCATATGGTAATTCTATTCCTAGTTTTTAAAGAAATCTCCATACTGTTCTCCATAGCAGCTGTTTCAATTTACATTCCCACCAGCAGTGCCAGAGGGTTCCCTTTTCTCCACATCCTCTCCAGCATTTATTGTTTGTAGATTTTTTCAATGATGGTCATTCTGACCCGTGTGAGGGGATACCTCATGGTAGTTTTGATTTGCATTTCTCTAATAAAGAGCACTTTTGAGCATCTTTTCATGTGTTTGTTGGCCATCTGTCTTCTTTGGAGAAATGTCTGTTTAGGTCTTCTGCCCAGTTTTTGATTGGGTTGTTTGTTTTTCTGGTGCTGAGCTGCATGAGCTGTTTGTACATTTTGGAGATTAATCCTTTGTCAGTTGTTTTGTTTGCAACCCTCCCATTCTGAGGGTTTTTTAATCTTGTTTATTATTTCCTTTGCTGTGCAAAAGGTTTTAAGTTAAGTCTCATTTGTTTACTTTTTTTTTTTTTTTAATTTCCATTACTCTAGGAGCAGGGTCAAAGAGGATCTTGCTGTGATGTATGTCAAAGAGTGTACTGCTGGTGTTTTCCTCTAAGAGCTTTATTGTTTCTGGCATTACATTTAAGTTTTTAATCCATTTTGAGTTTATTTTTGTGTGTGGTCTTAGAAAGTGTTCTAGTTTCATTCTTTTACATGTAGTTGTCCAGTTTTCTCAGTATAACTTATTGAAGAGACTATGCTTTCTCCATTGTATATTTTTGCCTCCTTTGTCAAAGACAAGGTGCCCATAGGTGAGTGGGCATGGAAGTAACCTAGATATCCATCGACAGACAAATGGATACAGAAATTGTGGTACATATATACAATAGAATATTTCTCAGTTATAAAAAAGACTCATTTGAATCAGTCCTAATCAGGTGAATGAACTTAGAGCCTATTATACACAGTGAAGTAAGCCAGAACAAGAAAGACAAATACTGTATATTAATGCATGTGCATGGAATCTAGAAAGATGGTACTGATAAACCTATTTGCAGGGTGTCCAAAATCACTGCAGATGGTGACTGCAGCCATGAAATTAAAAGATGCTTACTCCTTGGAAGAAAAGTTATGACCAGCCTAGATAGCATATTGAAAAGCAGAGACATTACTTTGCCAACAAAGGTCCATCTAGTCCAGGCTATGGTTTTTCCAGTGGTCACATATGGATGTGAGAGTTGGACTGTGAAGAAAGCTGAGCGACGAAGAATTGATGCTTTTGAACTGTGGTGTTGGAGAAGACTCTTGAGAGTCCCTTGGACTGCAAGGAGATCCAACCAGTCCATTCTGAAGGAGATCAGCCCTGGGATTTCTTTGGAGGGAATGATGCTAAAGCTGAAAGTCCAGTACTTTGGCCACATCATGTGAAGAGTTGACTCATTGGAAAAGACTCTGATGCTGGGAGGGATTGGGGGCAGGAGGAGAAGGGGACGACAGAGGATGAGATGGCTGGATGGCATCACTGACTCAATGGACGTGAGTCTGAGTGAACTCTGGGAGTTGGTGATGGACAGGGAGGCCTGGCGTGCTGCGATTCATGGGATCACAAAGAGTCGGACACGACTGAGTGACTGAACTGAACTGAACTGAATGAAGATGCAGACATAGAGAACAGGCTCGTGGACTGAGAGGGAGAAGAGAGTGGGAAAGAATAGCATGGAAACATACACATTACCTTATGTAAAATAGATACCAAGTGGAAATTTGCTGTGTGACACAGGGAGCTCAACTTGGTGTTCTGTGACAACCTAGAGGAGTGGGATGGGGTGGGAGATGGGATGGGGGTTCAGGAGGCAGGGGGCATATGTATACCTGCGGCTGATTCATGTTGATGTATGGCAAAAACCAATACAATATTGTAAAGCAATTATCCTACAATAAAAACAAAATCCTCATTACTGATGCACAAGACAGGCATTAGCAATCTCACTTTCGGATAGGGGAAACATAGCTTAGGGAATGTAAGTTACCTACCCAAGGTCATGGGGCTGGTGGGTGATAATGTGTGACTCAAGTTGGTGTGTTGAATCATCATGCAATGCAGCTCATGGGTTTCTTTTTAATACCACAAAGATGGTCACACTTGTCAGGATTGGGGGAGGTCTTGGGTGGTAGGGTCACCTGACCAGGTGATACGTTTTGTAGTCAGACAGACCTGATGTTAAATTCTAATTCTACCAGTAGTTATGTGACTTAAGTGTTACTTAACCTCTTGGAACCTCAGTTTCCTCTTCTGTAACCTGGGTCTAATTATACCTACCTCATACTGGGTGATTTTGAGATCAAAAAAGATAATGCTGGATTTCCTAAATTTCATGCCTTTATGGTTTTTGCCAATTATTTAAAATTTGCCACAGGCTGACTTAAAGAAAAGCAAGTAATTGAAAAAGGAAACCATATTACCACCATGATTGAAAATCTATAAATGGAATATAACTAAAAATCCATAACTGTTTTAGGTAGAATTAATTTTTTTTGTATCTTTAAAATGACCCATTATTATAAGCAGAAGCCCATATGCCATAGAAAATACTGAAATGCTGTTTATAAAGTGCCTGGATCAGAGCTCAGCACAGAGTAGGTGATCAGTAAATGGTAGCCATTCTCCTCCTGCCCATCTCCTTTCTTCTTGTCCCTATTTTGGTGCCCATTCTCATCCCTGTCCCTGCCACGATGCCCCAGTCTGCACAGCTGTGCCTCTGCCTTTCTTTCCTCTCAGAACATTCTGCAACTGGCACTATGCCATTCTCCAACTGGAACTATGCCATTCTCCTTGGCCTGTTTGGAAGAGGTTCTATGTCTACCTTTTGTATATCTCTCTATGCAGGGAGGGAGACCCTCCAGGAAGGGCTGCCGTGAGGAGGTAGCCTTGGCCCCTTGATGATGTGGCATGTGGGACACTGAGCATGACCTAAGGCCTGGCTGCTTGCTGCTGTTCTGGCCCTTAAAATTCATCCTGACTCTTGTATACCCAGGTACCCAGCTACCCTTAAGAGACTAGGCTAAGTCACTACTTTCCCAAAAATCAGTTTAAAAAGGAAGAAATGATCTATGAAGTGATTATGAAGTTGGATTTTTCTTTAGTAAGTTTAAAAATTTTTATTTTAATTCA
This sequence comes from Bos indicus x Bos taurus, assembly GCF_003369695.1. Classification (NCBI taxonomy): domain Eukaryota; kingdom Metazoa; phylum Chordata; class Mammalia; order Artiodactyla; family Bovidae; genus Bos; species Bos indicus x Bos taurus. The sequence goes on along the minus strand of NC_040085.1, from coordinate 64,077,101 downwards.
CATTCAATAAAATCCACATTTTAATGTATAGTTATATGAGATTTGATAGATAGAGTCCTATAGTCATCACCACAATCAAGATACGGAAGAGTTTGGTCATCCACAGTGCTCCCCAAAATTCCCTCATGTTACCCCTTGATAGTTATATCCTGCCCCCATCTTCAACCTTTGGCTATTGCTGATTGTTTTTATGTCTTTAGTTTTGCCTTTTACAGAATTTCATATAAATGAAGTCAAGCAATACATAATTTTTCTTGAATATTCCTTGTTTCACTTAGCGTGATGCATTTGAGATTCATCCATGTCATTACTTCTATCATTAGTCTGTTTTGTTGTTGAATAGTATTCCACTGTTACGCTATACCAAAACTTTTAAAATTGAACTGTAGTTGATATATTGTGTCAGTTTCAGGTATATTTCATTAAAGGTAATTGCAAGATACTGAATATAGTTCTCTGTGCTATATAGTAAATCCTTGTTGTTTATCTATTTTATATGTAGTAGCGTGTATCTGGAGAAGGCAATGGCACCCCACTCCAGTACTCTTGCCTGGAAAATCCCATGGATGGAGGAGCCTGGTAGGCTGCAGTCCATGGGGTCGCTAAGAGTTGGACATGACTTAGCAACTTCACTTTCACTTTTCACTTTCATGCATTGGAGAAGGAAATGGCAACCCACTCCAGTGTTCTTGCCTGGAGAATCCCAGGGACGGGGGAGCCTGGTGGGCTGCTGTCTATGGGGTCGCACAGAGTCGGACACGACTGAAGCGACTTAGCAGCAGCAGCAGCGTGTATCTGTTAATCTCATATTCCTAGTTTATCCCTTCCCCCAGCTTTCCCCTTTGGTAACCATATGTTTGTTTCCTAAGTCTGTGAGTCTGTTTCTGTTTTGCATATAGATTCATTTGTATTATTAGATTCCACATATAAGTGGTATCATAAAATATTTGTCTTTATCCTACTTACTTCACTCAATATGATTGTCTCTAGATCCATCTATGTTGCTGCAAATGGCAGGCACGATTTCATTCTTTTTCATGGCTGAATGGCTGAGTAATATTCCATTGTGTGTATATGTATGTGTGTGTGTGTGTATCAACTCTTCCTTATCCATTTATTGTTGATGGACACTTAAGTTGCTTCCATGTCTTACGAGTATCAGTTCAGTCACTCAGTTGTGTCCGATTCTTTGTGACCCCATGGACTGCAGCATGCCAGGCCTCCGTGTCCATCACCAACTCCTGGTGTTTACTCAGAGTCATGTCCATTGAATCGGTGATGCCATCCAACCATTTCATCCTCTGTTGTCCCCTTCTCCTCCTGCCTTCAATCTTTCCCAGCATCAGAGTCTTTTCAAATGAGTCAGTTCTTCACACAGAGAAGGCAATGGCAACCCAGTCCAGTACTCTTGCCTGGAAAATCCCATGGATGGAGGAGCCTGGTAGGCTCCAGTCCATGGGGTCGCTAAGAGTCAGACACGACTGAGTGACTTCACTTTCAATTTCACTTTCCACTTTCATGCATTGGAGAAGGAAATGGCAACCCACTCCAGTGTTCTTGCCTGGAGAATCCCAGGGATGGTGGAGCCTGGTGGGCTGCTGTCTATGGGGTCGCACAGAGTTGGACACGACTGAAGTGACTTAGCAGCAGCAGCAGCAGTTCTTCACATAAGGTAGCCGAAGTATTGGAGTTTCAGCTTCAACATCAGTTCTTCCAATGAATATTCAGGACTGATTTCCTTTAGGATGAACTCGTTGGATCTGCCTGCAGTCCAAGGGACTCTCAAGAGTCTTCTCAAACACCACAGTTCAAAAGCATCAATTCTTTGGTGCTCAGCTTTCTTTATTGTCCAACTCTCACATCCATACAAGACTAAGGGAAAAACCATAGCCTTGACTAGATGGACCTTTGTTGGCAAAGTAATGTCTCTGCTTTTGAATATGCTGTCTAGGTTGGTCATAACTTTCCTTCCAAGGAGTAAGCATCTTTTAATTTCATGACTGCAATCACCATCTGCAGTGATTTTGGAGCCCCCAGAAATAAAGTCTCTCACTGTTTCCATTGTTTCCCCATCTGTTTGCCCTGAAGTGATGAGACCAGATGCCATGATCTTAGTTTTCTGAATGTTGAGCTTTAAGCCAACTTTTTCAGTCTCCTCTTTTACTTTCATCAAGGGGCTCTTTAGTTATTCTTCCCTTTCTGCCATAAGGGTGGTGTCATCTGCATATCTGAGGTTATTGATATGTCTGCTCATGGAAGACATATGAGGTTATGTTCCATGTCTTAACTGTTATAAATAGTGCTGCTATGAACATTGAGATGCATGTATCTTTTTGAATTAGAGTTTTCATCCTTTCATGATATATGCCCAGGAGTGGGATTGCTGGATCATACTGTAGCTCTACTTTTAGTTTTATAAGGAAACTTCATACTGTTTTTTATAATGGCTGCACCAATTTACATTCCTTCCAACAGTGTAGGTGGGTTCCCTTTTCTCCACACCGTTTCCAGGATCTATTATTTGTAGATTTTTTTTTTAATGATAGTCACTCTGACTGGTATGTAGTGTTACTTCATTGTCATTGTGATTTGCATTTCTCTAATAACTAGTAATGTTGAAGATCTTTTTATGAGCCTCTTGTTCATCTATATAGGTTCTTTGGAGAAATAATGTAGTAATACTTAGCTTTTTGTCCATATTTTGACTGGGTTTGAGCCGGTTTTTTGAGTTATTTGAGTTATTTGAGCCGTTTGTGTATTTTGGAAATGAATCCATTGTCAGTTTCATCATTTGTAAATATCTTCTCCCATTCTGTAGATTATTTTTGCATTTTGTTTATGGCTTCCTTTGCTGTGCAAAACCTTATAAATTTGATTAGGTCCCATTTGTTTACTTTTAGTTCTTTCACTTCAGGATGCTGATTGAAAAAAGTTTTGCTACAATTTATACCAGAATGTTTTGCCTATGTTCTCTTCTAGAAGTTTTATGGTATCATGTCTAAAAGTTAAGTCTTTAAGTCATTTTGACTATATTTTTGTATGTGGTGTGAGGGAGTGTTCTAACTTCATTGATTTATGGCTCTCCAGCTGTCCCAGCACCACTTGCTGAAGAGATTGTCTTTTCTCCATTGTATATTCTTGCTTCCTTTGTTGAAGATTAATTGACTGTAAGTGCATAAGTTTATTTCTGGGCTCTCTATTCCATCCCATTGATCTATATGTCTGTTTTTGTGCCAATACCACACTGTATTGATTACTGTAGCTTTGTATCATTGTCTGAAGTCTGGGAGAGTTATGCCTCCAGCTTTGTTATTTTTTCTCAGGATTGCTTTGGTAGTCCTGGGTCTTTTGTGATTTCATATAAATTTTTGTATTATTTGTTCTAGCTCTGTATGCCACAATTTTTAAATCCATTTCCCAGTTGAGGGACATTTGGAATGTTTCCAGATTATGATGATTACAAATAAAACTGCTATAAACATTCACATACAGGTTATTGTGTGAAAACAGCTTTTAATTTCATTTTGATAAACCTAGGAGTGAGACTGCTGAGTTATATGTTAGATGTATGTCTAACTTTATGGAAAAGTATCAATTTTCCAGTTGTTGCACCATTTAACATTCCCACCAACAGTATATGAGAGTTCTAATTCTTCCACATCGTTGTCAACACTTGGCATGATCATGTTTTGTTGTTGTTGTTGTTAGATTTTAGGTATTATAAATTATGTAGAAGAATACCATTGTTTCTAAAAATTGAAATACAATTCACAAGCCACAAAAGATGCTTTAGCATCTTTTTAAAGTACAGAATTCAATGGTTTTCATCCAAAAGTAAGAAAGCATCACCACTAATTCTGTAACATTTTCATCACTCCAGAAAGAAACCCCATACATATTGGCAATCACTTCCACTTCCTTCTACCTACAGGCTCTAGAAACCATTAATCTTCTTTATGTTTCCATGGATTTGCTTGTTCAGGACATTTCACATGTGTGGACCTGTACATACCTTTCACACCTGCTTCCTTTTACTGAGCATAATGTTTTCAAGTTTCATCCACATTGTAACATATGATTAATTCTTTTTTGTGGCTAATACAGTTGGTTTTCCTTATTCACAGTAGTTCTAGTCTATGAAGTCACTGTAAATGATGAATTAGCAGATATTGAACCCTTGGTTCTAGGAGAAATATATACATGTATATCACATAGATTATAATCTTAAATCTGAAAAGTAACTCATTCTGGTAGATTCTAATTTCTTTCTTTGCTTTCTCTTTCTCTCTCCCTGGGATAGGAGATTCAGAAGTGTTAAATGACTTCTTGATGCTGCCTCACTAACAGGTACCAGGCCAGGTAGGAATACAAATCCCGTCAAGCTGGCCCCAGAGCCAGAGCTTCCTGCTCTACACTGTGCTACCCCTAACTGGCTCGTCCACTGGGCACTTCTGCATGAAGCTGAAAAGAGCATGCAGAGTCACCTTTCCCATCTCAGCTGGACATGAGCACTGCAGGAGGCTCAACATTTTTGCTGCTCTGCACTGGTTGGTCAGTTCTAAACCCAAGGAAAGCCACAAAGGAAGCCAAACTACTAGCAGCAAGTTTGTTGGTGAAGCTGCAATTGGGGCAAGACACCCTGGTTGTAATGACAGGTTGGTGCCTGGTTATGCCCGCAGTCAGAGGGTTGAGGTCCAGCTCTGCCATTTGTCAGCTGTGACTGTCTGGGCAATGCACTTCACTTACCTGAACCCCAGTTTTTTCACCTACTAAAGGGCAATGATGATGACAGCTAGCTTTTCATCACCTTGTATCATAGTGGGATTCACTTCCACTCAGACAGCAACTTCTATTTCTGCTTTTCTGAAGGCAGAAATAGTAGCTTTATGGGTTCTGAGCTCTGTCCTTTCTGGAAATTCATGGACTCACAGCCTATTTTGTAGATGCACGACTTCTAGCAAGTAGCTACTTTAGTTGTGTGGTATTTCATAAAAGCCTCACGAAGTATAATTTTGAAGAGTTAGTAATGAACATGAGCTGAGAAGGTAAGCATCCCTGGTCAAGAAGAGAGGGATGTGGGAAATGCACACAGTGGGAGTGAGGAAAAGTTTGGATACTTTTTATTAGGAAAGATGAAATATATGTAAAAGCTCATTTCTCAAGTGTGGGAGAGCTTGGTAGGACTATTCAGGAAGAAAACTATGTTTTTAACATAGGAGAAATTATTGGGCTCTTTCATATGTGTGTATGGGAAAGGTCACTTATAAGAAGCTTTGTTTGTGGTTATGGATTTCTGGGAATATTTGTGTTTATGTTTTCTTGGTAGAAATAGACTACTTGGACCAGTAGAGTTAGGAGAACCTGTGTTGGTCAGCATGATATTTGGCGATGTGGGGATGAGTCAGGAGGAGCGAGAACAGTGTTCAGAGAGAGAAAAACAAATATCGTATATCAATGCATATACATGAAATCTAGAAAAATGATACTGATGAACCTGTTTGCAGAGCAGCAGTGGAGATGCAGATGTAGAGAACATACTAGGAACATGGCAGGGGGCAGGGAGGAGAGGGTGAGATGAATGGAGAGAGCAGTATGGGAGAATATACTCTACTATATGTAAAATAGAGAGCCAGTGGAAATTTGCTGTATGACTCAAGGAACTCATACTGGTTCTCTATAACAACCTAGAGGGGTGGGAAAGGGTGGGAAGTGGGAGGGAGGTTCAAGAAGGAGGGGACATATGTACACCTATGGCTAACTCATGTTGATATATGGCAGAAATGAAACCAATATTGTAAGGCAATTATCCTTCAATTATAAATTAAAAGAAAGAACAGTGTTGACGTTCTAGCAACCACAAGAGTGAGACAGAAACTACTGTGGAACTTGGGGGGTGTTTGCACAGAGGAAAATACACCTTATCTGTTCATCTGGGAAGGGGGATGATTTGTGCATAGAAGGCAATGTGCTGAGGCAGTGTGCTAGAGTCATCATGAGCCTGGTAGCTGCCTGTTGTCTCTCCCATGCCTGGTCTAAAAGAGTAAAAAGAATAGAAAGAACCCAAGTGTTTGTGAACCTGCCATCAGTTTCCTCCCAGAAGGGAAGGAAGATCCAGAGGGAAGGAAGTAGGGAGTTGTTATCAAGGACTCCATGACAGGAAGATCCCCTGGGGATATTCACTTCCCCAATAACCTTTAGCAAACCTGGCACTTTCCCAAGATTTAGAATCAAAACCAGCATTGGTAGTTAACAACATCAAATAATGTTAGGGAAGAAATTCAGCTGGGTTTGTCCATGGTCCATAAGGGCATGGGCCGGGACATCCACCTCTGGGATGGGCAGAGGCAGTAGGGAAAGATGAGGAGCCAGGGAAGCAGCAGGATGGGGATGAATCCTGTGGCATCATGGCACTGCAGTAACTCAGGGGAGGGTGAGCAGGACCCAGAGGAAGCTCGCCAGAACAGGCTCTGCTCTTTGCCAGGCTAAAGCACTGTGCAGTTCAAGTATTAACTACAGGAGAGAAAGAAAAAAATCAAGGAGCCAGAAAAACCACAGCTATCACAACACATGACATTAGGCCTCTCTGCTTTTGGAAAGGGTACATGGGAGGAAGGCACTTAATGAAAGAAGATTTGGGGAATAGCAGGAAATTAAAAATCACACCAGAAACAGGGTAAGGATCCCACTGCTCTTTGCCGAAGTCTTCAGTAAACAGCAGCTGGGTAGATGTAGATGAAGAAGGCACTCAACTCCCACCCATGGTGTCTTTAGTATAGTCAGTGGTGTATAGAAACTGATGGGGGCTGCAGCAGGCACTGAGGGCATAGTAAGTCCTTCTGCAAGGCAAAAGGAGGCAATCTAGACGGGAATGCCTCAGCAAAAATCTCTAATCATTTTGGTGGTTTGCGATTGTTCTTGGGGAACAGGGATTAGAAGCATCAGTATAGAAGTGAGAGGCTTCTAAAGACCGGGATTCAAGGTCGCCATCTGTGACCTTGAGCCCGTTCCTAAAATTCTTAAATCTCAGTTTCTGAATTTTAAAATAGAAGTAACAATAACCGTCTCACTCATCTCATTGGCAGTGGGAAAGATCAAATTAAATAAGGTATGTGAAATTGCTTGTTAAACTGAAACAATCTACATTTTAATTTTTTTAGTTGTATCATGGCTTTTAAGCATTTTTATTATAAGACCAATAACTTCAGTTGACTTGGGTGCCATATTATCAAGGCCAAGTATAAACAGTGCTATCCAAGAGCATAGTTCCAGTTAGTTCTTAATTGTATTTATCATTAACACTCTTCTTCCAGGGACATATCTGGCTTTGGGAAACAGATTTGTATTCATTGGTGTTGATAAACTTGTATTGGAATTCTGAAAATGCCACATGACTGAGACAAAAAACAAAAGCTCCATTGGAGCCTGTTTCCTCCTATATTTAACTTGGGGAAAGGATCAGGATTAAGTATGTAAACCTCAAAAATGTTTTTACGTTATCTCACCTAGAGTCAAGTTAGGCAATAAAGTAATGGTGTCTTGAAAGAGACTTTAGGACCTGAGATACTGAATGAGCTACAAAATAAATTCAGTCCAGAATCAGGGCCTGGGAATAAGATTCAACTTATTACAGGAAATTCAACTCTGTTTCATGTTTGAAAGGGCTAGTCACCTTGTGCTACAACAGAGTTATCCCTTCCTTGCAATTAGTTACAACCCTGCATTTTAAGGGGCTTAACATTAAACTCCATATGTCAGCAAATTTGGAAAACTCAGTGGTGGCCACAGGACTGGAAAAGGTCAGTTTTCATTCCAATCCTAAAGAAAGGCAATGCCAAAAATACTCAAACTACCACACAATTGCACTCATCTCACATGCTAGTAAAGTAATGCTCAAAATTCTCCAAGCCAGGCTTCAGCAATATGTGACCCGTGAACTTCCAGATGTTCAAGCCAGTTTTAGAAAAGGCAGAGGAACTAGAGATCAAATTGCCAACATCTGCTGGATCATCAGAAAAGCAAGAGAGTTCCAGAAAAACATCTATTTCTGCTTTATTGACTATGCCAAAGCCTTTGACTATGTGGATCACAATAAACTGGAAAATTCTTCAAGAGATGGGAATACCTGACCACCTGACCTGCCTCTTGAGAAATCTGTATGCAGGTCAGGAAGCAACAGTTAGAACTGGACATGGAACAACAGACTGGTTCCAAATTGAAAAAGGAGTACGTCAAGGCTGTATATCATCACCCTGTTTATTTTACTTATATGCAGAGTACATCATGAGAAACGCTGGACTGGAAGAAACACAAGGTGGAATCAAGATTGCCGGGAGAAATATCAATAACTTCAGATATGCAGATGACACCACCCTTATGGCAGAAAGTGAAGAGGAACTAAAAAGCCTCTTGGTGAAAGTGAAAGAGGAGAGTGAGAAAGTTGGCTTAAAGCTCAACATTCAGAAAACAAAGATCATGGCATCTGGTCTCATCACTTCATGGCAAATAGATGGGGAAACAGTGGAAACAGTGGCTGACTTTGTTTTTTGGGCTCAAAAATCACTGCAGATGGTGATTGCAGCCATGAAATTAAAAGACGCTTACTCCTTGGAAGGAAAGTTATGACCAACTTAGACAGCATATTTAAAAGCAGAGACATTACTTTGCCAACAAAGGTCCATCTAGTCAAGGCTATGGTTTTTCCCTTAGTCATGTATGGATGTGAGAGTTGGACAATAAAGAAAGCTGAGCACCAAAGAATTGATGCTTTTGAACTGTGGTGTTTGAGAAGACTCTTGAGAGTCCCTTGGACTGCAAGGAGATCCAACCAGTCCATCCTAAAGGAGATCAGTCCTGAGTGTTCATTGGAAGGACTGATGTTGAAGCTGAAACTCTAATACTTTGGCCACCTGATGAGAAGAGTTGACTCATTTGAAAAGACTCTGACGCTGGGAAAGATTGAGGGCAGGAGGAGAAGGGGACAACAGAGGATGAGATGGTTGGATGGCATCACCGACTCAATGGACATGAGTTTGAGTAAACTCTGGGAGTTGGTGATGGACAGAGAGGCCTGGCATGCTGCGGTTCATGGGGTTGCAAAGAGTTGGACACAACTGAGCGACTGTCTGAACTGAACATTAAACTGGAACATTCTCTGTAAAAACATGAAAGCTTTGTATGGAGAAAAATTTTGATAATAAGATGCTGACATCACTCATTCTTGGGGCAAGTTATTTCAGTCAGGGTCATCTCTCTAACCAGGATAGCAAAGTGTACAATTTTTAGTTGCAGAAAAGAATGATACAAATTTCTTACTAAGTCTGAAAGTATTAGGACACAGGAATGGATTTTGCAGCCCAAAATGCTTTGCAACTTATGGATGAAATCATCTTCTGATGAGATGCAGAATTGGCAATTACAAAATACATAGCCCTGGAAATGGATTCACTTATTCATCCATACTATAGATTTATTAAATATCTATATCCTAAGCACTTTGGTAGCCTCTATCTGCTAAGTCGCTTCAGTCGTGTCTGACTCTGTGCGACCCCATAGATGGCAGCCCACCAGGCTCCCCCGTCCCTGGGATTCTCCAGGCAAGAACACTGGAGTGGGTTGCCATTTCCTTCTCCAATGCATGAAAGGGAAAAATGAAAGTGAAATCGCTCAGTCGTGTCCGACTCTTAGCGACCCATGGACTGGAGCCTACCAGGCTCCTCCATCCATGGGATTTTCAAGGCAAGAGTACTGGAGTGGGGTGCCATTGCCTTCTCCATTGGTAGCCTCTATAAGGGATATAAATTATTGTGAGATATAACCTCTATGCTCAAGATGTTTATAGGCTGTGTATTCTTGCTCTGGGTTACATTTTCGTGCTCTTAAGCACATGTAAGGATTTTTTTTTTAACAAATTGCGGTGAAATTCACCTGACATAAAATGAACCATTTTAAAGTGAACAATCCAGTGCTATTTAGTACATAGACACTATTGTATAACCATCATCTCTGCTGCTAAGTCGCTTCAGTCATGTCCGGCTCTGTGCAGCCCCATAGACAGCAGCCCACCAGGCTCCGCTATCCCTGGGATTCTCCAGGCAAGAACACTGGAGTGGGTTGCCATTTCCTTCGCCAGTGCATGAAAGTGAAAAGTGAAAGTGAAGTCGCTCAGTCGTGTCTGACTCCTAAGCGACCCCATGGACTGCAGCCTACCAGGCTCCTCCGTCCATGGGATTTTCCAGGCAAGAGTACTGGAGTGGGGTGCCATTGCCTTCTCCACCATCATCTCTATCTAGTTCCAAAACACTTAAATCACTCCAAAGTAAAACCTCATCTTAGTAAGTAGTTACTCCCTACCTCCTTTTCCCCCATCCTCCCTTCTTCTCTATCTGTCTCCTTGTATTTACCTATTCTGAGTACTTCATATGAAAGGAATCAAACATTATGTGAGTTTTCATGTCTGGCTTCTTTGACTTAATGTAATGTTTTCAAGGTTCATCCACATTGTTGTTGCCTGTTCCAGTATTTTACTTTTTTTCTTCAAACAGCCGAACAATATTCTATTATATGGATATAACACAATTTATCCATTCATTTGTTGGTGGATATTTGGGTGTTTCTACCTTTCAGTTATTGTGAATAGTGATACAATGAATATTTGTGTGTAAGTACTTGTTTGAGTACAAGTATTCAAGTCTTTTGGGTATATATCTAGGAGTAGAATTGCTGAGTCATATGGAAACATTACTTTGCCAACAAAGTTCCATCTGGTCAAGGCTATGGTTTTTCCAGTGGTCATGTGGATGCAAGAGTTGGACTGTGAAGAAAGCTGAGCGCTGAAGAATTGATGCTTTTGAACTGTGGTGTTGGAGAACACTCTTGAGAGTCCCTGGGACTGCAAGGAGATCCAACCAGTCTATTCTAAAGGAGATCAGCCCTGGGTGTTCTTTGGAAGGACTGATGCTAAAGCTGTAACTCCAGTACTTTGGCCACCTCTTTCAAAGAGTTGACTCATTGGAAAAGACTCTGATGCTGGGAGGGATTGGGGGCAGGAAGAAAAGGGGATGACAGAGGATGAGATGGCTGGATGGCATCACTGACTCGAAGGACATGAGTTTGCATGAACTCCGGGTGTTGGTGATGGACAGGGAGGCCTGGCATGCTGCGATTCATGGGGTCGCAAAGAGTTGGACATGACTGAGCGACTGATCTGATCTGATCTGATGGTAATTCTATAGTTATATTTTTGAGAAGCCGCCAAACTGTCTTCCACAGTAGCTGCATCATTTTAGATTTCTACAGCAATGCACAAGGGTTCCCATCTCCATACCCTAGTTAAACTTGCTATCCTTGTTAGTTTCGACATTTTTGATTATAGCCATCCTTGTGGGCATGCAGTGTTATTTCACTGTGGTTTTGATTTGCATTTTTCTAATGAATAATCTAGCTCAGCTGATAAGAATTCACCTGCAATGTGGGAGACCCTGGTTCTGTTCCTGGGTTGGGAAGATCCACTGGAGAAGGGATAGGCTTCCCATTCCAGTATTCTTTGGCTTCCCTGGTGGCTCAGCTGATAAAGAATCTGCCTGCAATCTGTGAGACCTGGGTTTGATCCCTGGGTTGGGAAGATGCCCTGGAGAATGGAAGGGCTACCCACTCCAGTATTCTGGCCTGGAAAATTCCATGGACTGTATAGTCCATGGGGTTGCAAAGAGTTGGACATCACTGAGCAACTTTCACTTTCAATGAATTATCATGCTAGCATCTTTTCATGTGACATTAAATAGTTTTACTAATATTAGATAACCAAGCTGAGTAATGATGCCAGGTCATCTGAAAGGCATGATCAACTTTGTCCCTGGAAGGGAGTGGGGCATGAGATCATAGAACAAAGGAATGGTAAGTTTTGAGAGGAGGAGGAACAGAGAAGAGAAGGCCAGGCCTGGTCTTAGCTTGAGTTTGGTGGAGGGGAGAAGTTGTATAAGAGCATTTGGGAGAGGAGATGCCTAGGCAGTAAGGATATGGACTGAGGGCTTTGTGTATTGGTGAGGTTGGGTTAATGGCAAGATAGCAGCAGCAGCAGCTTGAGTAATCCCAGGGAGATAAATGTGATGGTAGGACAAGCCTTCTTATTTCACAGTTTCTCTAAGAGTGACTACTATGCCGATGAATAAATGACCTACAGTGTTCAGGGAGAAGAAGCAGAACTATGGACTGGTCATCAGAAACCCACTATGGCTGGGATCACAGGTGAAAGCAGCCTTTATCTGAGATAAGAAAAGTGAGACCACCTTGAGAAAATCAAGATTCTTACCAGATTGGGGAGTAGTGAAAGCCTTGTCTTTAAAAACCAAAATTTGGGGGTAAGTAGAATGAACTAATCTTTTAAGGATTATATTTATTTGTTTATTTAATTGGAGTATGCTTGCTTTACAATGTTATGTTAGTTTCTGCTGTACAGCACAATGGACCAGTCACACGTATAAATACGTCCCCTCTTCCTTAGATTTCCTTTCCATTCATGTCACCACAGTATTGAGTAGAGTTCTCTTTGCTATACAGTGTGTTCTCATTAGTTATCTAATTTATACATAGTGGTGTGTACATGTCAATCCCAGTCTCTCAATCCATCCCACCCCCTCAGCCCCCTTGGTGTACATACATTTGTTCTCTATATCTGTGTCTCTGTCTGCTTTGCAAATAAGTTTCACCTATATCATTTTTTTAAAATGAAGAATTCTTGGTTATTGTTTTGGAATACATAATTTTTCCCCCTATGTATCTGCCATCTCACTCAAAAAAACCCATTCTCATCCATAAAATTGCTTTGGAGCCAATTTCTGGAAATAGGATTTAAACTCCCTTAAGGGATATTTCTGCTCAGTGAATGATAATCCTGAGCCTTGACCTGGAAAGGTCAGGCTTCATCTTGACTCAGTTCACACCTCTTCCGGTCTCTATGCAAAATGAGAGCTATGCTGAGAGTTGTAGAATGTTGGCTGTAATGACTCTCACGATCGGGCTGAGCATCCTCTGTGGCTCCTTTCCCTCCTCATCATTTGCTGAAACTGCTGTCCCAAAAGGGAATGATAGCTTCTTAATTTCCAGATCCAGTGGCCTTTTCTCAGTTCTTACTTCACCTATTTAGCCTAGATATCATTTATCGATCACTTTCTATATACCAGGCACATTGCTAAGTACTTTGTATGTTTGTAACGTGGTTGTAAATTTAATTCACTGCATAACTTGTGTATTTAGAGGAAAATGTAATATCTTTATTTTATCTCTAAGAGGTTTGGTCTTCTTTTCAAGCCCCAACTCACTGAGGAAAATGATTTAGCTATTCAAATCCATTTCAAACTTAGTCCAATTAAATAGTTCCCTTAGGTAGCATGGAGAATTTGTTGGATTAAAATGCTCAGTTTCTTCAAGATCCTCCCCCTCTCTCTTGTTTCTTTTCTAAAATGTTGTTTAGGGATTTGCAGGGAGGGGGCAACTTTCTATAACCATAGTAACGGGTAACATGGAAGAACTGGTGTCCTTAGGGGAGATGTCCTTTTCTCTTCTGGCCTCCTGGTCAATGTCCCTTGTGATCTGGGTGCTGTTGGCTCTGCTGACAGGTGGCTGAAGTCTGTGGCTGTGCTCTCTTGCTCTGGGCATGCTGTGGTCCTACTCCCTGGCTAACTTAGTCTTCCTTCAGTCTAGCTGATTGAGAGACTCCTCTGAGATCTGCTGAATCTCCTTTTGGCTCTGGCTCAGGAGGTCTGCACTGGAGACCTTCACCATCACCATGGAGCTAATCCCTGAATAGTTTCCAAGGCAGAATCTCAGCTGATGGAGAAACCTCCCAGAGTGTGAAAGTGCTAGTTGCTCAGTTGTGTCCAACTCTTGTGACCCCATGGGCTGTAGCCCAGCAGGATCCTCTGTCCGTGAAATTCCACAGGCAAGATTCCTGGAGTGGGTCGCCAATCCCTTCTCCAGGGCATCTTCCTGACCCCAGATCTAACCCAGATCTTCCGCATTGCAGACATTCTTTACCGTCTGAGCTACCAAAGCAACATGAAATTCCAGGGCAGTTTGGGAAAGCTGAATCTTTTCCTCAGTACTAACCTCATTCATCAGGTGCATCTCTCCCTCTCTGGCCAAAAGCCCAGAATGAGGAGCCCTGAGGCATGCACCTCCCCACTTTGGTCAGCTACTTCCCTCCAGCTTCTTCTTCCCACAATCCTCTGGGGCTGGAATGAAGTCGGTCACCTCCTCTTCCCCTTCAGATATGGACACCATTTACATAAAATGAGGGTCTAGTCCTGAACTTGCTTCTGTGTCTATGGTCTTATTGCAGAATCCTAGTTTTGCATATCAGGAGTTGAATATTACCTCAGTCTTATTTTTGTATCCTTTCTGTCACAAACCCTCACCTGCAACAAATCCCATCAGTTGAATGTGTTGGGGTCTCTGTAGTCTTGCCTCAAAAGTGTGGTCTACACAGCAGAGTGTCAGGAGTGTGGATATAGATGCCACCCAGTCCTACTGAACCAGAATCTGTACTGGAGCAAAATCTTCAGGTGATAAGTGTGAACATCAAAATTTGAGATGCAGTTGACTAGGACAAATGCCATGTTGTCAAAAAGAATCAATCCTTGATTGTGTCCGTCTCTTTGTGACCCCATGGACAGTAGCCTGCCAGGATGTTATCAAAGACAAAAGAAAAAAAACCTCTTTAATAAATTTGAAACATTTTTCTGTTGCATATGTATCATTTATTAATAATTTTATTTAGTCACATCTCATCAACCATCTCATGTAACCACAACGGTCCTGGTAGGTGGCTATAGTTTACCCCATCTTATGGTATGGTGAACAGGCTCAGGAAAGTTAAATGATGTGCTGCTGACCTCACTCAAGTGGGCCAGGGCACCAGCTCCGAGTCTGGCCTGTCTGACTTCTCAGCTCAAGCAGGCTATGCCATCCCACTGGACTGTTCACCACACTCCTCTTAACATCTTCCCCCGCTGTTTGTCACTAAACACAATCTCCTCTTTTACCCACCTTTTAAAATATTTACTTTATTTATTTGGCTATGCTGAGTCTTAGTTGTGGCATGCAGGCTCTTCGATCTTCACTGAGGCATGTGGGATGCTTAGTTGTGGCGTTTGAACTCTTAGTTGCAGAATGTGGGATCTAGTTCTCTGACCAGGGATGGAACCCGGGCCGCCTGCCTTGGGAGCATGCAGCCTTAGCCACTGGACCACCAGGGAAGTCCCTCTTACCACTTTGTTTTCCCCATTGCCTGCTTGAGAGTTCCCTGGCTGTTCTCTTTGCTGTCTGGATTTTCTTAGTATTGAATTATTTGGCTGCTGAATTTCTGACCCCTGCCTGCTCTACAGTGTTCTAGGTTGTATCTCTCATTTGTAAATATTCATGTCTCCTTAGCTCATGTCTGTTTGTACCATTAAGAATGAATATCAGGTGATCTTCTGGATTCTTGCTCTGTGGTGACAAGAAAAGCATAAATAAGGAAGATGTGTCTTCAGCTGGCCTCCAAGGTGGGTCTTATTGGGAAGTGGAGAGAGAGTAGAGAGTCTTACAGATGAGAATTTAAAGGGAAAAGGTTCAAAAGTAAGAATATGCATGTGATGTTGGGGAGAGGATACTTTCTTGCTGTCTGCCTGGCTAGGATCTGATGTCATGATGGATTTCTCTGACTCAGGTGCACTTCTTTATCCTTTATCACCTGTCTGGTTGTTGACTCACTTCCTAACCAGAACTTTGGCTTCAGTATATTCTTTGTTCTTCGAGTCTCAGCTTCCTACCTTCAAATTCCTTCATTTACCATCATCACCAGACTCCAGAGGAACAGTCCAATCTTTCATTCTTTGTGATATCTTAATTTTTTCCTGGTCCCTTTCTTCCATTCTGATCATCAGTCCTATAATTTGGGCTCATATATTTGGTTATTTATGATACCCTAGTAAGTGGCCTTCCTGTCTTCTGCCTTTTCATCTCTAAACTGGACTACATATTATGGAACTCCTGGGCCTGGTTCAGGGCAGTTACATTTCAAAAGTGGGTAAAATACCTATTCATTTCTTGCTCTAAAGTTGTCAATTTTGCACTGCTAAATAAAAGGGTAGCACTCAGTTCCTTAATGTTACGCACTTAAGGTCTTCCCAAATCCAGCTTCACCGTGTCACGTCTTATCATGTCCCAATGTGGGCTCCCCATTTAAGATACACTTCCTTGAACAGTGTTCCTTCAGTATTTCAAGCATGTGCTTGCTTTTCTCAACTGAAATTTCCTCCTGGAATGGCCCTCTACCTACCCAAATCATGCTCATCTTTTTTATTTTTAATTAAAAATTTTTATTTTTTATTAAAGTATAGTTGCATTACAAAGTTGTGTTCGTTTCTGCTGTATAATGGTGTGAATCAGCTGTGTGTATACATATATTCCCTTTCCTCTTGGCCTTCCCTCTCACCACCTCTGCCCCCAAGCCCCAGTGCCACCCACCCAGGTTGCCACAGAGCACTGAGCTGAGCATCCTGTGCTATTCAGCAAGTTCCCACTAGCTGTCTATTTCTCATGTGGCAGGGCACATAGGTCAATCCCCATCTCCCAAGTCATCCTGCTCCTCACCCCTTGTCCACGTGTCTGTTTCCTATGTCAGCGACTCTATTCCTGACCTGTGAATAGGTTCATATGTACCATTTTTCTAGGTTCCACATACATGTGTTAATATATGATATTTATTTTCTCTTTCTGATTTACTTCACTCAGTTTGACAGACTCTAGGTCCTTCCATGTCTCTACAAAGGACCCAGTTTGGTTCCCTTCTATGCCCCCCTTTTTAAGTCTCAACAAAAGACTTGTCTCCCCCATGAATCTTCCCATAGTCATCCCACAGCAGAGATACAGAAGATTGCACAATATTAAGGGTCTAGTACAGAGTTTCCAATCATGGCATTATTGACTTGTTGGGAAAGATAATTCTTTGTTGTAGGGGGCTGTCCTTTGCATCATAGGATGCTTAGCTGTGTCTCTGGTCTGTACCCCAGATGCCAACAGCACACTTTTCCTTATTTCTAACAACCCAAAATACCCCAGACTTTACCAAGTGTCCCCTGGGGAAGGAGAGACCCAAAATCATCCCCCAAATAAGAGACACTGGTCTAATATAATGAAAGAAGATCTGAACCAATGGAGTGATCAGTATTTGCAGAAGAGTTAGAGATGGGAGCTATTTTCTGGGACACAGAGTCATGTCACAGGATGTCTTCTAATTGATTTAGAATATTGAGTTGGAGGACACCATAATAAATATGCTTATATTCTGTATGAACCTCAAACTCTGTAGTCTCATTCCCTTTGTATGGCTGCAATAGCCTTTAGAAAGAAAAATATATCCTGTCCATGCCTACTTCTATCTCGTAGTATCTTTGTTATGTTTTTTAAGCTTAAAAATGGCCCTCCTTTTTGCAATTGAAATGACTAAAAGAGAAGTTCCAATGAATATGCTGAGCATTCCTTGGAGAATATCTATTTGGTACAGAATCTAAACTAACAAAAATGAGAATGCTTAAATGGAGGTCTGAATTCAGCATGTCTGTAATTCAGGGATACAGTAAAGAACAAAACTGAAACTTAATATATAGATCTTTGCAGAGATGTTTTCATAACTCCCTACATTTATTCCACGTACACATACTGCTGATTCAATTCAAACTTCTTTCTAAATCAATTTTTGATATTAGGAATTGGCTTTAATACCATTACTTTCAAGATCAAAATCCTAATTTTAAATTAGATTTTTAAAAAATTCCTGAAATAGTGCAGAGCTTTTGGATTATAGGAATGAATTAGTAATTATTGTGACTGTACAAAATTTTTCCAGTTGGTTTACATCCCTGGAAGAAACAGGATATATGGACGTGGCAAAGTATTAGTAGTAACAATAAATGGAACACCAACTGAACTGTAGGGACATGGACCCTAGAATTGATTGGATAGATAATCATTCTACCAACACCATGCCTATTCTTGGTCTTTGTTTTCTAGGCTCTAAGGAAGATAAGACTAGTAGGGGCCATTTTGTAAATGATAAAAGTAGGGTCCAGAAGATTTGGTAACTTGTTATCTTTTGCCTGATCCTAAAGGAGAGCTCAGTTTAATGGCTTGGGGTCCAATAAGCCTCTTCCTACAGTCTCTCCAAGACCCCTCAGGGCATGTATTCAGTGTTTTGACTGATTTTTAAAGCCATCAAGATCCCTTTCAACAAAGACAGACAATACAGTACTGCTCTTTTATATCTGGTACTTCCAATTGAACAAATGGATAGGTAGTTGAGCTGTAGAAATGATTACAAAGAACTTCTTACTGTTGGGAAAAATCCTTTCCTCTAGTTTTCGTGTTTCTAGTCATTCATTCTTCAGTGGGTATTTACTGAGATCTAGGGGCTTGGGATTTAGCAGTGAATAAAACAGAGAAATCCTTGGGGGAGGTTACATTCTATTTCAAGAAGCAACATCTGACTCCAAGAAAGAAAAATAATGGGATGCTAACTTCTAGCCTTCCCTCCATCACTCTCACTCAGTCTCCCCACACCTCCCCAGTCCTATCTGGTCCTTGAAACTGGGAAATTGGGTGTGACTCATGATCACGTCTCCCTTCTCTCTTTCTGAAGCATGTCTTGCTGCTCCTTCCAGTAGAGTGCTCCCTTTGGAGCCTGTGTCTCTGTGCTTTGGGGTGGGTAATTCAATGCTCAGGTAAAGTAGGCAGACCCCAGCTGTGACTGTAGACCCAAGTTGTCTCATCCATATCAGCAATCAAGCTGGTCAGGAATCAGATGGACTTGTTGATCCTCCATCATTTTAGTGTCTTTTTCTTTTTCTCAGAAGTCAGAGAAGAGAAAGAGGTGATTACTTATCAGCCTCCAACTTTCTGCACCCACCCTCTCAGTCAGTATCATGAATATTATTAAGCATGAGCAACAGCTCTGCTATTGGTTACCCATGAGAGAACTTTTCGGGATGTTAGCCCCATTAGGGGACAACAACCCTTTTATTGCTGTGTTCAAGCAGGTGACAAGTGCTTAGAATGCCTCATCCCATGGGGTCCTTCTGGACAGGAGTTGTTATCATGTACTCACTGTAAAAAAGTCAGCCTAATCCCATGGACAGAGGAGCCTGGCAGGCTACAGTCCATGGGGCCACAAAGAGTCGGACACAACTGAGCGACTTCACTTTCACTCTTCACTTTCATGCACTGGAGAAGGAAATGGCAACCCACTCCAGTGTTCTTGCCTGGAGAATCCCAGGGACGGGGGAGCCTGGTGGGCTGCCGTCTATGGGGTTGCACAGAGTCGGACACGACTGAAGTGACTTAGCAGCAGCAGCAGCAGCAGCATTCAGTCAGCACTAGTCAGCCTAGCCTCCTCTGGGTCCCAGGTGGGTGTGTAGCGTGTCAGAGCATGTCAGCCTGATGCATTCATTTATTCAACAAAAATTTGTTGAGCATCCTCCATGTTCTAGACACTGGTTCTCCCCTGGGACTGGGCAGTGAACAAGACAGACGGATCTTTGCTCTCAAGGGGATGTTACTCTAGTTGGGAAGACAGACAATAAGTAAATATGTTTATAAACAAGATAATCTCGGATAGTGCTAAGGGCACTTAAGAAAACAAAGAATACATTTGAATCAGTTCTAATGAGGTGGATGAAACTGGAGCCTATTATACAGAGTGAAGTAAGCCAGAAAGAAAAACACCAATACAGTATACTAACGCATATATATGGAATTTAGAAAGATGGTAACAATAACCCTGTATATGAGACAGCAAAAGAGACACAGATGTATTGAACAGTCTTTTGGACTCTGTGGGAGAGGGAGAGGGTGGGATGATTTGGGAGAATGGCATTGAAATCTGTATAATATCATATATGAAATGAGTCGCCAGTCGAGGTTCGATGCACGCTACTGGATGTTTGGGGCTGGTGCACTGGGATGACCCAGAGGGACGGTATGGGGAGGGAGGAGGGAGGAGGGTTCAGGATGGGGAACACATGTATACCTGTGGCAGATTCATTTTGATATATGGCAAAACCAATACAATATTGTAAAGTTAAATAAAATAAAAAAAAGAAAACAAAGCAAGGATGCACGTTGGAGAGTGGTGGGGTTGGAGGTGAGTAAGTGCTATTGGTGCGTTTGCTGTGAGCCGGTGCCTTGTGTGGCTGGCGTTTGCCCTCCCACAGCCCACACCTGCGACTCTTCAAAGGTCTGCCTTTGTCTTGCTGGAGCCACTTCCTGGGCAGGAGAGAGAGCTAGGGATGCCGGGAGCTTCTGTTCACATTACCGTCCTGCAGCCAGCTTTGCCCAATGACTGACTGACCGGTACGGGAGTGCGCAAGCCCAGCTCCCTTGCAACTCGTCCAGGCAAACTCTCAGGCCTAACTGACCCCAGAGCTCCCATGGGGTCAAGCTGAGGCTGGGCCTCTGCCTCAGTTCACTCCCTCGCCTGGCTTGTTCTAACGTTTCACCCTGTGTCCCTGTGCCTCCCTCCCTCACTGGTTTCCCTGGGTGGTGCATCCTTAATAAACCACCCGCACATGAATCCGCAGCTCAGGGTTTGCTTCTAGGATACTCAACCCAGGAAGTGGAGAAGCAATCCTGTTTAGTGGGTGAGCAGGAAGGCCTCCCTGAGGGATGCCCTCTGAGCCCAGAGCCAAGTAATCACAACAGGTCCATCATGAGACAGTCTGGGTATGAGCTTTAGGTGTTTGAGGAACAGAAAAGAAGCCAGTGTGATTTCAGAGTGAGTGAGGAAGAGAGTGGCAGGAGAGGTACCCCCACCCCTCACCTGCCTCGGGAACTGGAGGCTGGCCTGCAGCTGTTACAACCATCCTCCTCACCACCTGGCAGTGATGAGGAGGATGGTTGTTAGGGGAGGTGTAGCAACCTTTTCTCTTCCAATTTGCCCAAACAATCTATGGAATGAGGCCTAAAATTTGGAAAACCCACCTGAAAGCTATTGACCCTAAGGAGAATTGAGGCCAGCTTGTGTTTTGCTGACGCAGGTGCTTGGACAGCGTCTTCACCGGGTGAGAGGTGCTTGCGGTGATCAAATACATCCGACAACTAGAGGGCGACGGAGGTCCTGGAAGGATCTAGCTCAGTTTCTGGACTTGGTACTTCAAGAGAAGAAAGGCATCAACTGCAGTGTCTGGTAAGAGATTGGATATTATCATTTCCATGTCTTGGATCTCCTTTCATTTTAAATGTAACTGTGTGTCAAGATGCTTCATGAAGTGCATGAGTGTGACCCTGGCCAGGGCAGTGAAAGCAGATGAGAGGATGGATACTCTGTTAGGAAAACCTTGCTCAGGTGATGTTTGCCTTCAGGCGAATGAACCAGCCTGTAAATTTGGGGTCAAGACAACTGTACTGTGTGTCTTGGATGAGAAAGAGAAAATGCCTTTCTAAGGGAAAAGCAGGAAGGAAGTAGGCTCTTTTTGTGTGCTTGAGCCTTTCTGGAAATTGTTTAATAAGGATGCTCCAAAGCCTCAAAGCAAGGAGCCTAGCTCACTTAGGACTTGGCCATGAGGGCCCCCACACTTTAAATTTTCTTTGTTGATTTTTTGTCAGAATGAATCAATAACCTGCATCATTTGTGTAATTGGACTTTGACTGAAATTTATAGAAATAAAAAATATATATATAGATAGAGACTGAGGGCAAACCCCTGGTGACCGTGGCAAAATGTCGTGTTCTTTAAACAGACCTATTCTGCTCAAACTGTTAAGGTATTTTAATTATATTTTCATGCTAAGACTTTATTTCTTGCTTCAGGAACACTCAATGAGAGATAATTGCTGTAATTTCTTCCTGATTCATGTTATGCTTTGTCCTTAATGCAATTTTAAGAGGAAGGTTTTAGCTGACTATTGATTATGTAGGTCTAAAATCCCCAAAGTTTTTTTTCCCATTTGGTTCTATTTCATTTTGTCAATATTTGTGTTAAGCAATCTACATTGATTTCAATGAAGAGATGCATTCCAGCTACCTTTTCAAATAAATGGCGATGTGCCAGAGCAGAAAGGAATCTTCTGCCAAACCCTTCTTGGCTGACTCAACCACTCAACTGACTGGCAACAGCGGTGTTCTCTTGTTTTCAATAAGAGAAGAAACAGCATATAAAAGGGAAAGGTACCTTACTGATTAAACAAGGAGACCAAGTAACTGGCTTTATTCACCCCACAGCTTAAGGGCTTTGTGCTGTAGGGAACCCAGCAATGTGTAGGGTCTGTGAATGAGATACCAAACTTACTGCACTACACGCCAAAAGTAATAGGAGAGAATTTGCTTCATTGACCTTCTGTGGTTGATACCAGCAGGGAAATGGAGGGATGTTATTTTCCCCTGGTTGCTGTTGTTCCGTTGCTAAGTCATTTCCAACTCTGTGAACCCATGGACTGCAGGGCACCAGGCTTCCCTGTCCTTCACTACCTCCCAGAGTTTGCTCAGATTCATGTTCATTGAGTTGGTCATGCTATCTAACCATCTCATCCTCTGCCGCCCTCTTCTCTTGCCTTCAATCTTTCCCAGCATCAGTGTCTCTTCCAATGAGTCAGCTCTTTGCATCAGGTGACCGAAGTATTGGAGCTTCAGCTTTAGCATCAGTCCTTCCAATGAATATTCAGGGTTGATTTCCTTTAGGGTTGACTGGTTTGATCTCCTTGCAGTCCAAGGGACTCTCAAGAGTCTTCTCCAGCACCACAATTTGAAAGCATCAGTTTCTGGTGCTCAACCTTTTTGGTCCAACACTCACATCCATACATGACTAGCGGAGAAAACATAGCTTTGACTATATGTGCTTTTGTTGGCAAAGCAATGTCTTTACTTTTTAATATGCTGTCTAGTTTTGTCATAGCATTCTTTCCGAGGAGCAATTGTCTTTTAATTTCATGACTGCAGTCACCATTCACAGTGATTTGGAGCCCAAGAAAATAAAGTCTGTCACAGTTTCCATTGCTTCTCCATCTGTTTGCCATGAAATGATTGAACTCGATACCATAATCCTAGATTTTTTTTTAACGTTGAGTTTTAAGCCAGCTTTTTCACTCTTATCAAGAGGCTCTTTAGTTCCTCTTCACTTTTTACTATTAAAGTGGTATCATCTGCATATCTAAGATTGTCAATATTTCTCCTGGCAGTTTTAATTCCAGCTTGTGATTCATCCAGTCTGGCTTTTCACATGATGTACTCTGCAAATAAGTTAAATAAGCAGGGTGATAATATACAGCCATGTTGTACTCCTTTCCCAACTTTGAACCAGTCAGTTGTTCCATGTCTGGTTCTAACTGTTGCTTTTTTGACCCACACAGTTTTCTCAGGAGACAGGTAAGGTGGTCTGGTATTCCTATTTCTTTAAGAATTTCCCACAGTTTCTTGTGATCCACACAGTCAAAGGCTTTAGTGCAGTCAATGAAGCAGAAGTAGATGTTTTTCTGGAATTCCCTTGTTTTTTCTGTGATCCAACAGATGTTGGCAATTTGATCTCTGGTTCCTCTGCATTTTCTAAACTGTGCTTGTCCTTGGTTCACTTACTACTGAAGCCTAGCTTGAAGGATTTTAAGCATAAACTTACTAGCATGCTAAATGGGTGAAATTGTAGGATAGTTTGTACATTCTCTGTCATTTCCCTTCTTTGGGATTGGAATGAAAACCGACCTTTTCCAGTTCTGTGGCCACTGCTGAGTTTTCCAAATTTGCTGACATACTGAGTGCAACACTTTAACAGCATCATCTTTTAGGATTTGAAATAGCTCAGCTGGAATTTCATCACTTCCACTTGCCTTGTTTGTAGTAATTCTTCTTAAGGGCCACTTGACTTTAGACTCCAGGATGTCTGACTCTAGGTGAGTTACCACACCATTGTGGTTATCATGTTATTAAGATCTTTTTTGTATAATTCTTCTGTATATTCTTGCCACCTCTTTTTAATATCTTCTGCTTCTGTTAGGTCCTTACCATTTCTGTCCTTTATGGGGCCCATCCTTGCATGAAATGTTCCCTTGACATCTCCAACTTTCTTGAAGAGAGCTTTAATCTTTCCCATTCTATTGTTTTCCTCTACTTCTTTGCACTGTTCATTTACAAAGGCCTTCTCATCTCTCCTGCTATTCTCTGGAACTCTGCATTCAGTGTGTATATCTTTCCCTTTCGCCCTTGCTCTTTGCTTCTCTTTTTTCTCAGCTGTGTGTAGAGCCTCCTCAGACAACCACTTTGCCTTCTTGCATATCTTTTTGTTTTGTATGGTTTTGGTCACTGACTCCTATACCGTGTTATACACCTCCATCCATAGTTCTCGGGAACTCTGTCTACCAGATCTGATCTTTTGAATCAATTCATCACCTCCAGTGTATAATCATAAGGGATTTGATTTAGATCATACTTGAATTGCCTAGTGGTTTTCCCTACTTTCTGCCATTTAAGCCTGAATTTTGCAATAAGGAGATGATGATCTGAGCCACAGTCAGCTCCAGGTCTTGTTTTTGCTGAGTGTATAGAGCTTCTCCATCTTTGGCTGCAAAGAATATAATCAATCTGATTTCAGTATTTATCATTTGGGGATGTCCATGTGAAGAGTCATGTCCTGCATTGTTGGAAAACTGTGTTTGCTATGAGCAGTGTGTTCTCTTGACAAAAGTCTGTTAGTCTTTGACCTTCATTTTGTACTCCAAAGCCAAACTTGCCTGGTTCTCCAGGTATCTCTTGACTGCCTACTTTTGCATTCCAATCTCCTGTGCTGAAAAGGACATCTTTTTTTAGTGTTACTTCTAGAATGTCTTGTAATTCTAGAGGATGAAATCCATATTGCATCAGAAGTGCAGAGCTCTTCTTTAATCTACATCCATGGTTTCTATTCAGCTGGGAGTGTTACACATTGTATTATGTGCTGTCCATAACTGTAGCCAGAGAAAAGTCAGGATGCACGTGTGTCTTGAGGGGAGAAGTAGGCAGGAAGGGAGAGAGAAGTGAAGGCTAGTCATGAGACATGCCTGGCGGGAATCCCATCCCAGGTCGGTTCAAGTCCGTCATGTCACCATTCATTTACCAGTGAATTTTATTATTCTTACTTTATGTACCTAATTGTTCTCTCTCACCCATATAAGATGGAGCAGGGCTTGCCTGATGGCTCAGTGGTAAAGAATCTGCCTGCAATGCAGGAGACACAGGAGACACAAGTTCAATTCCTGGGGTAGGAAGATGCCCTGGAGAAGGAAATGGCAACCCACTGCAGTATTCTTGCCTGGAAAATCCCATGGACAGAGGAGTCTGGTGGGCTACAGCCCATGGGATTGCAAGGGTCCCACACGATTGAGCAACTGAGTGCATGCACATGTGTGTGCATATACACACACGTAAGAGGAGAGAAAAAGGACAGAAAATGGGGGTTGGGTGGGGCAGAGGTCACTATCGCATTTCATGGTACTGACTGCTGCTACGCTCTATTTGGTTTACCATTTGGGGCAGGTAAATAAGCTGATAAAATACTAACCTTGGTAATTAAATATTGGCATTACAGAAATTCTAAACCTTCAGTCCATAGATCATTCTTCTATTATTATAAAATAAATACCTGTTATTTTAAAGAAATCAAATAGATTGACATGAAGGAAACTCTTCACCTCCTCCACTCTCAATTCTTATTTCTTTAAGGTATTCATTGCAGAGTCTTTCATCACTTTTATACATACATATTTTTTTTGGCAATGAGTTCCTTCAAGGTTTTTAAAATTAATTTTTATTGGAGTTTAGTTGCCTTACAGTGTTGTGTTAGCATCTGCTGTCCGCAGCAAAGTGAATCACCTATACGTAAACATATATGCCCATGGCAGTGCACATGCGTCACACAGATTTGAATTTGTGTTTTTACACAAATGGGATTGTACTTTACACTCTATTAGGTGACTTTAGTGTTCTTGCCTGGAGAATCCCAGGGACAGGGGAGCCTGGTGGGCTGCCGTCTATGGGGTCGCACAGAGTCGGACACGACTGAAGCGACTTAGCAGCAGCAGCAGGTGACTTTATTTTTTTCCCAACATAGTTTTGACATCTTCATGTTCATGTATATAAATATATATGAGGATGACTGTATACTTCATCCAGAGACACTTGTTGAGTGACTGGGAGTGCTGTATTCACAGAATGGGACAACAGGAATGAACTGGAAATGTTCTGAGTGTTTGGTCCCACTGTCTATAGATCATGGTTTGAAGTCAGCCTCTGTTCGTTTGCCTGAAAAATGTAATGTTTTGAGAAGGGATAAAGTGAAGGAGGAATCCATCAGCAAACAAGAACTAGAGATATTCTCATCATAAAAACTGTGGAAAGTTTTGGCTAAACAAACAAACTAACACTGCCAACTCTAGCAAGTTGACATGACAATATTTGTCCTCGAGTTACATGAATGGAAAACAGGGAGAAGGTGGTAAAGGAGGACACATCCCTCATAATAGATTGGAATATTTTAACCATGTCAGCAAAGCAGTGAGATGGATAAGAGAAAGAATGAAGATCTCCTGGAAGGACACAGGGAACTGGCAAGAATAAATTAGGGCTTCTGTTGATCGTACTCCTATAGAACTTGAAGTCTACCCCACAGATGGTAGTTTACTTCTCATCCTTCACATACAGAATTTTGCACATGTTTGGGGGTTGGGGAGGGGATTGGGAAGATTAATACTGGCTTTGTTATCCCAAACTCAAACAATTTCCTTCGGGCATTTTTGGTTCTCTATTGTGCTTTGTGCTTCATTTCATATAAAGTCAGTGTGGGGCTCGGGGTGTTTTCTTTGATAGAGAAGCAGCTGTGAGATAATTGGTGACCAGAGAGTGGAGGAGCCACAAATCCCGGGCAATTGGAGCTCTCACAGTCAGAAGAAACAATATAATGTTCAAAGGGGAGGAGGGGGTGTCACCCATTTCTGTTTGATGCAGTAGATTGCTGTTTTCCCCTTAGCTACGTGGAAAGGACTAATTTCATTTTTATGTGACTTGTACTTATAGTTTCTCATTTCTCACAGACTATTTTCCAAATTCACATCACCAAGCCAGCTGGCTGGCACGTCTGCACATGCCTTGTAGAGAATCTACTTGTCCTATGTCTTTCTTTTTAGTTTGATATTTGTCAGACAGTTTTGTGAAGATTGATTATAAGTCCTCTTTTGACTCTAGAAAGGGATAAAGTGAAATATGACAAATTCAAAATTCAAGTATGATAATGTAAGAAGTATAGACAAAAGCATTGGAAAGTTATTTTTCTCATCTCTGGGTATCTAGTCTATGAATCTGGACACCACCAATGAGGTGTACTAGAAGAGCTGGACTGGCAATCAGATCTGAGTTCTGATCCTGGTTCTGACACTGATTCACTCTGTAGTCTTGGGCAAGATTCTGGGCTTCAGTTTTCTTCTTTGCACAGAGGGGTAAAACAATTGAATTTGTTGACTGAAAAAAGGCACAATCTAAAAGTTGAGAATCATGTTTTATTTGTGGACATACTGAGGACTTAAGACTGGGAGACAGCCTCCCAGCTCTGATAGACTGTTCAGAAGAGGTAAGAGAGAAGCAAGAACATATAGGAGTTTTTGCAACAAAAATCAGATATTCAGAAGATTACTGCGATTTAAAGAAAAACCAGACATCTCAAGTTAATGAATTTAGTGCTTGTCTATGTATGAGAAGATGCAAGAGTCTGGGTTCATTCAAATCATTCCTTTGATAGGCATCTTAACTGTCTAGGGCTAGTATCCTAGTTTTTTTCCAGCCTGAATCCCCTTAGGGTACACAGTCAGGGGACTCTGCAGTATGGCAGGTGACATTCTTCATCCACAATTTCTATGGTTCCCTTCAGGTCTAACATTATCTCTGATTTTGCTACTTTGTTTTCTTACAAAGTGAAAAATCACAAAAATGTTTTTCTTGACTTTACATTCATTTCTAATTTTTTTCTCTGAATTACCACTTCAGAGCTTCCCTGGGGAAGGCATCCTTCTGGTTCTGCTCCTCTTCCTTTCTTTATGTCTTGGCAGGCACTGTTAGACTTGAGGTACAGCCAGATCACAAGACTGCTTTTTAAACATTGTTGGTTGGGGGCACCCTGCAAGTATTTCTCACATTGACCTGCCTCTGATATCTGAAATTTCATCCTCAGGAGTTTGTTTCCTACCTATAAGTCACCTGCACTCTATTAATATACATTTGGCCTGGGAGAAGCAACACCTTAAGCTTGTTTCAGCTTAATTGGAATGCATTTATCTGGGTTTTCCCATTGAGCTGGCTAACTGACCACAGCACCTCTGAGCAGGAGAGAAACAATGGCATCATTTTTATAGGTCATAGGAGTGAGTGATACATCAAAAGTCTGGACAATGCCTGGTGTTGCTACCTGGTGGGAATCAGAGTCAGAGACAATGAGGAACTTGGGAGGGAGGTGAAGGAGAGAGTCGTGGAACACTGAATGGGGAAACTTGAAGGCAGCTGCAAAGAAGGAAGTCAGCAGACACCAAGCCCCCACCCCCAAATTTGCTGCATAATTTCCCTTAGCTTGGGTCTGTCCATTACTCTGTAGGAAACTAGTGTGGTTCTCAATGAGCACTTGAGAGCCAAAAGGCAGGGAAGGGAATCACATTGTATTAACTTGTGACACTTTC
Source organism: Bos indicus x Bos taurus (assembly GCF_003369695.1). Taxonomy (NCBI): domain Eukaryota; kingdom Metazoa; phylum Chordata; class Mammalia; order Artiodactyla; family Bovidae; genus Bos; species Bos indicus x Bos taurus. Next base: position 64,048,395 of record NC_040085.1, on the reverse strand, counting down.
TCATGGCTCCTCCAGAGTCTCTTTGTCTGCATTTTGCCTGAATTTCAGACCTATAATTAGAGTTGAGAAGAAAATGTTCTGCACTTGGAGTTTTGCTAACACCACCGTTTTTTTAGAGAGGAAGTTTTTTTAGAGGTGAAGAATACAGTAAATCTTCCCCCATCTCTTTACAAAACACACTCTCTGTTAAGAATCTAAGAAAGGTAGCTTGCTGCAGTTTCTTTCTAGAAGAACTTGTTTCTGTTAAGAGAGAAAAGAATACCTAGTCTCCTAGCTTTCTAGTGCCACCCTGCAGCTTTTGAGAGTGCAGGGTTGGAGGTGCGTGCTGGGAGACTCACTTTTTTCTGGGGCTGTGCTGGTGGAGCGGAGGTTTCATTTATTTGATGTGTCTTTGTTTCATGCTGTTCTGACATTTTGTAAAAGGTGGCTTTCTTCTGGTGAAAGTTGATTACACAGTGTCTTTTCTCTCTTTAATAATTCATGTGTTTAACCTTACAAGCAACTCTCGATGTTATAGCGATGGAGTGGTTAAGGAAGTTTGGTGGACAGTGTTATGCATCAAATTTGTGTGTTTCCTAAAGGAATGGTAGCTGCTAGAGGATTTTTGAAAAGAATGGATACGCAAAAGTAAGGAACACTCCTCAATAGTTACTGACCTTAGCGTCAGTATCTCCTGAATGCCAATGATTCCTTTCTTCTTGGTGAAATTGATCCCACCAAACAAAGAGGCCATATTAAAGGTGAAAAGTATTCTATTTTTATTCTACTTTGTTTATTTACTTTTGCTTAATTTGTTCATTTAGTCCACTGGACTAGGAGAGGATAAGAAACTAGAGAACCAATGAGGAGGACATAGCTAATGAAGCAATAGAAGCATATTTCTAGACCTCTAGTTACCATAGGAAAGGAAATGGTAACCCACTCCAGTATTCTTGCCTGGGAAATCCCATGGATAGAGGAGGTCCACTGCCCTTACAGTGGTAACACAATCTCTTACACCTCAAAACTTCTTAAATTTCAGTACTTTTTCCTGTGCAGATTTAGATCAGTTTATTTTTTTCAGTCTCCAGTTCAGTTCAGTTCAGTTGCTCAGTCGTGTCCAACTCTTTGCAACCCTATGAATTGCAGCACTCCAGGCCTCCCTGTCCATCACCAACTCCCGGAGTTCACTCAAACTCATGTCCATCGAGTCGGTGATGCCATCCAGCCATCTCATCCTCTGTCGTCCCCTTCTCCTCAAGCCCCCAATCCCTCCCAGCATCAGAGTCTTTTCCAATGAGTCAACTCTTCGCATGAGGTGGCCAAAGTACTGGAGTTTCAGCTTTAGCATCAGTCCTTCCAAAGAACACCCAGGACTGATCTCCTTCAGAATGGACTGGTTGGATCTCCTTGCAGTCCAAGGGACTCTCAAGAGTCTTCTCCAACACCACAGTTTAAAAGCATCAATTCTTCAGCGCTCAACTTTCTTCACAGTCCAACTCTCACATCCATACATGACCACTGGAAAAACCATAGCCTTGACTAGATGGACCTTTGTTGGCAAAGTAATGTCTCTGCTTTTGAATATGCTTTCTAGGTTGGTCATAACTTTCCTTCCAAGGAGTAAGCGTCTTTTAATTTCATGGCTGCAGTCACCATCTGTAGTGATTTTGGAGCTCCCAAAAATAAAGTCTGACACTGTTTCCCCATCTATTTGCCATGAAGTGATGGGACCGGATGCCATGATCTTAGTTTTCTGAATGTTGAGCTTTAAGCCAACTTTTTCACTCTCCTCTTTCACTTTCATCAAGAGGCTCTGTAGTTCCTCTTCACTTTCTGCCGTAAGGGTGGTGTCATTAGTTGTTTCCAATTATTCAATAACTGAATAGAAGAAACCAGAGGGAAAAAAATCAGTGACTTACAAGGTAGAAGAATAGAAATCTTCAGTTGTAAACTTCCTCTTAGCTCTTCTATTTCTTTGCTGAGGTTTTCCTTTTTTTTTTCATTTAAGAGTATTCGTAATTGCTTGTTGAAGTATTATGATCATAGCTGCTTCAAAAATTGTGTCAGGTAATTCTAACATCTCTGTCATTTTGGTGTTGACATATTTTAATTGCTTTCATCCAGTTCGAGATCTTCCTGGTTCTTGATATGACATCCTGGTTCTTGATATGACAATAGATTTTTCAATTGAATTGATGAGGCTTTTTAGATTATATTATGAGACTCTGTATCTTACTTAAGCCTTCTATTTTAACTGACTTTATCTGACACCACTCTGGCAGGGAAGGGAGGCTCTTTGCTTCGTTTTTGCTGGGTGGAGGTGGATGTCCGGGTTTCCCACTGAGCTTCAGTTGATACCAGAGGGAGGGGGCTCCTCATTACTGATGGATGGGAGGTTCAACTCCCAAAGTGGTCTCCACTAACTGACACCGCAGTGGTGGTGACCTCGTTAACAAAGGGTGATGGTAAAAGTCTTGACTGTCTACTAGGCCACCTCTGACACCACCCTAGTGAGGAGGAGGAGGGATGCCTTCTTCTTTCTGGTGAAGGTAGAAGTATAGGTCTCACTCAGTCCCCACTAACAGAGTGAGAGGTCAGCAGGGGAGAAGAGAGGAGACTTGCTACTGACAAGGATAAAAAGACTGGCTTCCTTCTTGGCCTTCTCTGATACCACCCTGGCCGGGGTTTTGGTGTGCCTCATTCGAGCCTGCTGAGGATGGAGGTCTGGGCTGTCCACTTAGCCTTTGCTGGAATGAATGAGGGGGGATCTACAGTTTTTCCTGTGGTGTTATGTTGGAGTAGAACAGTTTCTATCTGAAAATTTTTTGTCATAGATCACAGGTTTAAATGTAAAACCTAACATTTAGAGAGCTTTTAGAAAAAATATAGAAGACTATATTGGGTGTTTAGGGCTAGACAAATAGTTCTTAGACTTGACAGTAAAAGAATGAACTAAATAGGAAAAATTGATACATTGGACTTCATCAAATTTAAAAACTTTTGTTCTATGATTATGTTAAGATGATGAAGAGACAAGCTATAGATTCAGAGAAAATAATTGCAAACCACATATTCACCAATGGAATAGTATCTAGAATACACTGGGATATATGTATATATATGGCTGATTCATGTTGAGGTTTGACAGAAAACAGCAAAATTCTGTAAAGCAATTATCCTCCAATAAAAAATAAATTAATTAAAAAAACCTCAAAGTTCAACAGTAAAAAAAAAAAACAAAAACCACCAAACACTTTAATTCAAAATAAACAAAAGACATGGAGAGACATTTTACTAAAGAAGATATATACAACTTTTATAATGATGGGGAAAAGTCGCATGTGGTGTCTGCTTGTAAATTTTCTTAATGAAGGTAAGCATCAAAGTTCCTTTCTAAAGAAACAATGGAAATACCCTGAGTTGGCAGCCAGAGCATTACAAAGCAAGCATTTTGGGTCATGTGTCAAACACTGGAGAGGTCTGAGGTTGGTGACTCAAGCCCTGCCACAAGGGCTTTATGGTGTGCTAGTAAAATGGTAGCTGGCTTGTTTGGAGCATCTGCTGTGGGCCAGGCAGGTCACTGGCAGTGTTGCTAAGTGCTCTCAGCCACTCTGCAAGGGAGTGACAAGCAATCCTCCTTCACACACACAGAAACGGAGTCAAAGATGTAAAAGAGCTTGCTTATTCTCAGAGAACAAGTCAATGTTGGTGTTCAGGTATGAACCAGATATGCACATGCCAGACTATCTCTAAACAGGAAAGAAAACACAATCAGAAATGGGCAGGTTCCATCAGCCTTCCTTATCTGTGGGGTCTGGAATTCAGTCTGTATCTGTTTGAATCAATAGATGCAGAACCTGCAGATAAAGGAGGGCCCATTGTATTAGGCCATTTGATATAAGGGACCTGAGCATCCACGGATTTTGGTGTCCTCGGGGGTCCTGGCACCAGTCCCCCACAGATTCTAAGGGAGACAATTGATCTAAATGTTCAGAAAGTGGCAAATAATAGAGACAGTTATGGGGGAGAGATGGTTATACCAAGAATAAGCACATTATAAATAGGAATTGTGAACTCACTTTCATGTCTAAGCTAGAGGATATTTTCTGATGGCTCAGCAGTAAAGAATCCCCCTACAATGAAAGAGATGCAGGAGATGTGGGTTCAGTTCCTGCGTTGGGAAAATTGTTTGGAGGAGGACATGGCTACCCACTACAGTATTCTGGCTGGGAAAATCCCATGGACAAAGGAGCCTGGCAGACTACAGACCATGGGCATTGCAAAGAAACAGACACAACTGAGCTCAGACGTGACTGAGCACCCACCCATACAGAGGGTATTTCAGTATTGTTTTAATTGGCCATGTGTGCTGCAACAGTGAGCCAACACAAGCATGTCTATTTACTTTGTAATGTGACATGCATTATCCTGTTGACAAAGCATTAATAAATGCTACCCTTCCATTTACATTAAAAGGAAAAATTCCTTCAAATTTTGGCAGAACTTTCCACTTAGGAGGAGAGTTTCTCTATTTTATTTTATTCTGGGTCCTTCCTGCCTGTCTCCTTCCTTCCTTCCCATTTCTTCAGAGGATCTATTCCTGCCAAATCTTGAATTTTGTAGTCAACTGTCCACCAAAATGTAGAAAATACAGAATGAGCACTAAAATAAACTACTACCAGTACATCATTATTCCAAGAAGCTCTTCATCCTTTGGGACTCCACATAGGCAACGGAGAATATATGTGAAAAGCAAACAACAAACCATCCTGATGTCCGTGTTGGGGCAGAAATGATTACCATGGGAATGTTCAAACAACTTGCCTCCTTCCTGCTGTCTGACAAGCCTCCCCCAATCAGGAGCTCAGTTCCCCACCTCTTCACCCAACTAAAGAGGGATGATCCGTTCTTACTTCCAGAGAAACTACATCAATCCACAGGATGAAGAGATGGGAGCAGGGAAAAGAAGAGAAAAAGATTAAAAGCATCAGGATGCAGTCTTTGGAGTAGATGTGAAATAGGGAAGCCATGTTTTTGGGTGGAATTATGTATTTGGATCTTCAAAGACTTCAGTTAAGCTGAGGCAGTTTTTTGAGTAATTTCCTGGTTACTTTAGGTTGTTGGTGGATAGAGTTTATGCATTTCCAGGAACCAGAGCCACATCTGGAAGCCCTGCCAAACTTACAGCATTCTATGACTTCAGTTTTCAGTTCAGTCATTCAGTCTTGTCTGACTGTTCGTGACCCCATGGAGCACAGCACACCAGGCCTCCCTGTCCATCACCAACTCCCAGAGTTTACCCAAACTCATGTCCATTGAGTCAGTGATGCCATCCAACCATCTCATCCTCTGTCATCCCCTTTTCCTCCTACCTTCAATCTTTCCCAGCATCAGGGTCTTTTCCAATGAGTCAGCTTTTCGTATCAGGTGGCCAAAGTATTGGAGTTTTAGTTTCAGGATCAGACCTTCCAATGAACACCCAGGACTGATCTCCTTTAGGATGGACTGGTTGGATCTCCTTGCAGTCCAAGGGACTCTCAAGAGTCTTTTCCAACACACCACAGTTCAAAAGCATCAGTTCTTCAGCACTCAGCTTTCTTTATAGTCCAACTGTCACATCCATACATGACTACTGGAATAACCATTGCCTTGATGAGACAGACCTTTGTTAGCAAAGTAATGTCTCTGCTTTTTAATATGCTGTCTAGGTTGGTCATAACTTTCCTTCCAAGGAGTAAGCGTCTTTTAATTTTATGGCTGCAGTCACCACCTGTAGTGATTTTGGAGCCCCCAAAAATAAAGTCAGCCACTGTCTCCCCATTTATTTGCCATGAAGTGATGGGACCGGATGCCATGATCTTTGTTTTCTGAATGTTGAGCTTTAAGCCAACTTTTTCCTTCTCCTCTTTCACTTTCATCAAGAGGCTCTGTAGTTCCTCTTCACTTTCTGCCATAAGGGTGGTGTCATCTACCTATCTGAGGTTGTTGATATTTCTTCTGGCAATCTTGATTCCAGCTTGTGCTCCTCCAGCCCAGCGTTTCTCATGATGTACTCTGCATAGAAGTTACATAAGCAGGGTGACAATATACAGCTTTGACGTACTCCTTTTCCTATTTGGAACCAGTCTGTTGTTCCATGTCCAGTTCTAACTGTTTTCCCAATAAACTGTGGAAAATTCTGAAAGAGATGGGAATACTAGACCACCTGACCTGCCTCTTGAGAAATCTGTATGCAGGTCAGGAAGCAACAGTTAGAACTGGACATGGAACAACAGACTGGTTCCACTCTAAGACTTAAAGACCAGCAAGGATCAGCTCACCTGGCTTTCTGGGTAGCTGGAGGAAGGTAGATGAGCCAACTCAATCAACTTGAGAACAACCAATGTTGGATGGATCACCTGTGAGTGAGGTATTAGCTTAAACTTTTCAAACTGCCATTTTTAGCAGAAATATTGTTGAATATTTAGAAATGTTAAATGTCTATTATTGAATATTTAAAAGGGACATTGAAACTCAATATGTGGAAAGAAATGGACTTTGATGTCAAAAGATATTTGAATTCTGGACTTTTTTACTTAGTAGATGTATGGATGTGTGCAAGTTAGTGCAACTGCTCTGAGTCTCAGTTTTCTCATCTGAAAAATAGATATAATAACACCTCATAGGGATGGAGTGAGAGATGATAAGGCATGTAGAGCTTTCAGGACATTGTAGGCACTCAAAGGTTAGTCTACTGAACCCACTGAACCTCATTGAGGTCTTTAGCTTTGATTTGCTAGAAATGTTGAACAGTAGTTCATTTCCCTGGAATTTTGTGGTGATGAACAGGGAGGCCTGGTGTGCTGCAGTCCACGGGGTTGCAAAGAGCCGGACAGGACTGAGCCACTGAACTGAACTGAACTGAGCACTCAGAATCAATTGCATAAGAGGAAGAAGGGATTTGCCAGCTCATCTAGCCTAAGGCTACACTTTACATATGTAGAAATCCAAGCCAGGGGACACTTCCCTAGGTCACAAAACTAAGCCAGTGTCAAAATCCTTGCTGCCAGGTCCAGGCTGCCAGTTCCGGAGGGTCAACTGAGTTGCATAAGAGAGTTGGGCTGATCTTCCATCTCAAATCCATCCAGCAGAAACCCAGGGTGGGGAGAAGAGGGACAATGAGAACTGTGAATGTGCTCCAAGTTCAACTTTCCTTTCAGGCACAGATAATAAAGGCTCTATGTGGCTCCTCCACCCCAGGAGACCCAGAGCTGCCCTAAGGTTTAGGTAGAAAAGGTAAATTGATTTCATCTCACCATCAATTCATTTGGAGTTGCCTGGGGAGTTGTTGAGAGTATTCTGTGACCATTTCCAGATTCAACAAGACAGGGTTCTATGATGGATGAACAATATCTGCTTTGGGTGTGGGGGAAGTAGCAGCATGAATTCCTGGACTCTGTCTTCAATGGATGCTGCTGAATCAGAATCTCCAGGGATGTAGCTCAGGAATCTGCATTTTAAATAAGCTCCCTGGGTGTATGAAGTTTGAGAACCACTTACCTAGTGGATAAAGTTAAAATCCCTCTGAGTGTGCCATAGGTCCCCTAGGACCTAGCCCAGAAGGTCCTACCCAGCAGTTAATGAGATGTGTGATTTAGGAGGAAAGATCTCACCCAGCAGTGGAGCCTGAGGAGATGCCAGTTTGTCCAGAGTCCTCCTCAGTCTACCATCAGTCTATCTGAGCTGTCCTTGAGGTCTGAGATAGCTCTCAAAGGCACTGGGATAGTCACAGGAAAACAGCGGATTACATGTTCTGCAAACTGATTGTCATCGTTTGAATTGCTTTCCTCCCAAAAGGCATATGGTGATGTTCTAACCCCCAGTACCTCAAATTGTGATCTTGCTTGGAAAATAGGTTTGCAGCAGATAAATTCAATTAGTTAAGATGAGGTCATACTGGAATAGAATGGGCCCCCTAACCCAATATGACTGCTGTCCTTGAAAAAGGGGAAATTTGATACAGAAGTAGACCCATGCAGAGGGAAGACAGTGTGAAGAGATACACAGAGAAGATGGCCATCTGCAGGTCAGGAATAGAGGCCTCTAGTCAGAGATGTCAGAAGGAACCTATATTGCCAACACTTTGATTTTAGATTTGTAACCTTCTAACAGTTTCAGAACTGTGTGACAGTAAATGTTCTGTTGTTTAAGCTATCCAGTTTGTGGTTGTTTGTTAAGGCAGCCCTCATGAATTAACACCTAGGTCTAAGGACCTTAGAGATGAATAGCCATGGGATAGAGAGGTTTCAGGGAACTGCCCAAGGTCATACAGCTACCAAGTGGTGAGGTGAGGCTGAATCCCAGATTTAGCCCTTCTCTGGTCATGGGGTTACCTCTCCTGAAAGCAGTTACCAACTTCTTAATCCTGAATCTGCCTCACACTTTTCTGCCTTCCTGGCCCCTGCATGGTGCGCTCTGTTGACTTGGATTCCTACAGCCAATAACCAGCCCAGCTCTGGGTTCTGCCTCATTTCTGTGCTGTCACCACCCTGAGTGATCATGAGCTTACATCTCCCTGAGCTTCCACAATATTGTTAAGTGTCCTGATTCAACAAGATGAATAATCTCCTGAAATAAACATCATAGTGACTGAAGCCATGAAAGAAGTACAGAGTACGCTTGGAAGATTGTTCTTTTTGTTGTTCACTCACCAAGTCATGTCCAACTCTTTGTGACTCCATGGGCTGCAGCATGCCAAGCTTCCCTGTCTTCCACTATCTCCTGGAGTTTGCTCAAATTCATGTCCATTGGGTCTGTAAAGCTATCTAACCATCTCATCCTCTGTCACTGCCTTCTCCTCTTGCCCTCAATCTTTCCCAGCGTCAGGGTCTTTTCAAATGAGTCAGCTCTTCACATCAGGTGGCCTAAGTATTGGAGCTTCAGCTTCAGCATCAAGTGCTTCCAATGAATATTCAGGGTTGATTTCCTTTAGGATTGGCTGGTTTAATGTCCTTACTGTCCAAGGGATTCTCAAGAGTCTTCTCCAGCACCACAATTTGAAAGCATCAATTCTTCGGCATTCCACTTTCTTTATGGAATGATGGTCTGTGTCTAAGATATTAGAACATGTGAAAATGGAATCATCGTTAATTTTTCTTCTTTTCAGGGGGGAGAGAGGTTTATATCTGTGATATCATTGTTTATGTTGCTATTTTTAAAAGCTTTGTAATATGTTCATTTGTTTCCAGAGGCCTCAGCTATTTTTTCTTCTCAAGATTCTTGATACTGAAAGAATCCTTCAAAAAGATTCAAGGCCATTGGACTAGAAACCCCACAACAGATTATAGCCTTGATTATAATACATTGTTAATTCATTCTATCAACCCATGAATTTTACCATTGTTATTATGTGACCTAAGAGCCTAAACTGCTCCTTGGGTGGGGAAATGGTGACTAGATTTAACTGGACAGAGTTTCTGAAGCTTCCAATCCTATGTGAAGTAATTGCTCTGATTTTTATATATGTTCATTAATATTTTATATCTGATTCAGGAAATACAGAATCAGAAGAATTTATAGCCAAAGGCAAATGTAGACTGAGACTGTTGGTAGTAATTCACTTGAGCCAGCATGGTTAAATAAATAAAATTGATTTTTTGAAGGCATACATTTTATACAGTAAGGAATGTGAGTTTTTGGTTGAAAGATAAGGAAAAATGTGTAAGCATTATGTCTATATCACAGATTTTATGAGACAGGTTGAACAGGGAAATTCACCTCCCGGGGTCGTGAGCAAACATGTGAAGAGGTAGGGCTTGAGGAAGTGATCCAAAAGATGGTGGAGTGATTTATAGAGGCAAAGCATGATTGTATCCAAAAGAATCACCATTTTTTCACCGGTCCTTTTCCCATATGAAAGTCCTTGTCAAAATCATACTCCATCCTTGGGTTGACTCTCCAATGCCCTCCTGTCAACCTTCCACACCTTCCAAGGGGCTGTGACATCCTCCCCTGAAATCCCCACTGGTCATCACTGGACATCTAGGCTGGCACCTTCTCTGCCTGGTGTTGTGGTTATTTGGGACCACACTTCCTCGCCCCTAGGGTCTACAAACGAAAACTCCTTGATCTGTGAGCCTTGGTTACTGGCCCACCTAGGGGATGTGAAGCCCCTGTGCCTCAGATGAGCTTGTCTACAGAAGATGCAGCATTCTCTTCCCTGCTTCCTGACCACTCCCTGCCTGAGAAGTCAAGGATGATGGGAAACCAGGGAAAGAGAGAACAGACCATATACCTTGAGACACTGAGCTCCCTGACATGTGTTAACTGCTTGTCAAAAACCCTTTCCCCTGCTACTTTTTCCTTCTATGTGTTACGAATTAGAAAATTTACAAATGCTTTTTTCCTTATGGGCAGAAGGAAGGGAGTAGATGATTTCCTCTTATTCCATAAGTTTGGTTCTCTCTCTCTCTGTTAGAGTAAAACTATCTGCTATAATAAATAAACTTCAAACTTAAAAAAAATGGAAGCATAGCTGATTTACAATGGTGTCTTAGTTTTTAGGGGAAGCAAAATGATTCAATAATACATATATACATTCTTTTTTATATTCTTTTCAATTATAAATTATTATAAGATATTAAATATAGTTCCCTGTGCTAACCAAGAGCTTTTCATTAATCTATTCTACTAGAGCAGTTTGTATCTGCTAATCCCAAACTCCTAATTTATCCCTTCCTCCTTTCCCCTTTGGTAACCATAAGTTAGTTTTGTATGTCTATGAGTCTATTTCTGTTTTGTAAATAAGCTCATTTGTATCACTATTTTAGATTCCACATACAAGTGACATCATATGGCATTTGTCTTGCTCTTTCTGGCTTCAGTTAGTGTGATAATCTCTAGGTCCATCCATGTTGCTACAAATGACATAATTTCAGGGTTTTTTTTTATGGCTGAGTGGTATTTTATGCATATACACACTACATTTTCTTTATCCATTCATCTGTCCATGGACATTTAAGTTGCTTTCATGTCTTGACTATTGTAAATAGTGCTGCTATGAATATAGGGGTGTATGTATCTTTTCAAATTAGAGTTTTGTCCAGATATGTGTCCAGGAGTGGGATTGCTGGATCATATCGTAGCTCTGTATTTAGTTTTTTGAGGAATCTCCAGACTGTTTTCCACATTGGCCTCACCAATTTACATTCCCACTAAGTGTAGAGAAACCTGGAACTTTCAGTGGCTTAACACAAGGTAAGCTTATTTCCCTATCATGTAACAGTCTGATGTATATAATTTTACTCAGGAAGGAGGTTCTTACTTGCGGTATCTCAGACACCTAGGTTCCTTCCATCTTGTGGATCTTATCTCCTGCTTCTAGTTAATGGAAAATTCTAAAAATGGCTCATGTCATTGTGATCACATTTCCTTGGTGAGAACTAGCCATATGGCCACACCAGGATACAAGGGATACTGGGAAATAAATCTCTGGCTGGACAGTAATATCCCAGCAATGAATTCTTACTACAGAAGGGAGAACATAAATTTTGGGGGGTTAGCCAGCAGTCTGTCACACTATCTTAGTGTGGGTGAGAACCATGATTTTAATATATTTACCCCCGGCTTAACAGCCTCATTCCACTCCAGCCAGCAGAGATTCCAAAGCTGTCCTTTATTTGGATTGGACCCCGTACTGTTCAATTTCCACCATCAGAAGTAAGCCAAGCCTTTGCAAGCGTTGGCAGTACATGGCAGGGGCTATCATGGAAAGGGTAGCAGCAAGTTGTGGGTCAGGGTCACCACCGACTGCCTGCATCAGCCCTTTCCTGCTCTGCAACTGTAGATAATTACAAGTTTGGAAAATGATATGCTTATTTTTTCATATCCTTTTTCAATCCTCTGTTGGCATTGCTAAAATAAATATGTTTTTAAAAAAGCATGTCCTGGTTATTATGCTTGCTTCTCTTTTAGCATCTATGACTGTTTCCACATCAGCCCCAACAGAGTGCTTTGCTCAGACAGGTGTGTTGAATGAATAGGCAAACTAACATTAATGGCTTAATAACGTCCAAGGGAAGCTGCATATTAGGGTCTTAGACATTTTATACACCAACTAACCCATGCCTCCAAAATAAGGAGAATGGGGCTTATTCATGCAAACATGAGATGGGGACCACCCAATGCAAGGCAGGCACCTCAACCCAAGTTCTTTGACGTCAGTGCTCATGAAATAATGCTTTTGATGGGTCGTTTCCAGTCACTATTTGCTAAGAATAGTGGATTGTTACTTAGGACTGTAACTGAGTATATTGGTTTTCCAGGTTGAGCTGGGCTGGTATAAATCGCTCTACTGGGATCTTAGTTACTCTGACCATGAGCACCTGGCCAGCCAGGCCCCTATCACAGAACTCAACACATCAAAGCCTAGTAGCTCTCTCACCACTTAAGTTGGAGGCAGGGAGATCATGGTTGTCATCCTGGGGGCTGTGGGGCTGGATTTGAAGGGAGGGAAAGATGAAGTGATATAATTCTTAAAGGGGAGACAAATGGATATTGAGTAGGTGCTTTAATGCCTATCTAGAATTCACTGAACAAAACTTATGGCCAGATAGAGAAATCAGAAAGACAGAAGTACAGAAAGTTTTTGTGAGAAGAAAATAATATCGTGAAAACATTCCCAATATCCCACAGATTGGCCTAAATGAAATGTTCAGCTATTTGATTCATCCTCAGTTAGTGAAGCAGACTAACTTTATTTCATTTAAACCTGGAAGGCATCTGGGAGGTGGTTTGCAGTGAAGTCCCTGGGGGAGGTTGAATGCACTTAGATGCAGGTTCTCTAAAGATTCAGGAAGAGGGTGGGGGGAGGCTTCTGTCTAGCTGTGCCCTGTGCCTGCTGGGAAGCCTGGCAAATGAAGTGCCTGAGGGGGTCAATGGAGGGCAGGGAAAGGAGAAGGCTGGCTGCTAGGAACCATTTTAGAGATCTACCAGGAAACTGAAATATTTAATAGTAGATGCCAATCTACTGATTGGGGCCGCAAACCTATGCTCCCAGACACATCTAAGAGTGAATAGCAGTACCTTCTATTCATTTACAGGAAGTAGTTTCTAGGCAACTCTGAGATTGTTTTTTAGTGACTTTCATCTCCCCCATATTTGTTTAAATCCCCTTTAACATTGTCTTCAGAAATAATACCATTTTGAATTAATTTCTCTGAACTCAATTCTAAGATGCAAATATCCCTGAAAAGAGTCACAAATGTTGTCTATACACACTAACATGATCCTGGCTTATTAGATGCTTTCTGTCAATAGGAGGAAATCCTGAAGCATGTTGGGAATAGGGAAGTGGAAGGAAAGTCAAGGAGACTCTGTGGCTTATGGACTGGAGCTATTTAATAGCTCATCAGTCTTTAATGTACACCTCAAGTCTGTGGAAACATGTACATAAATGCTTAGGTAAGTATAATGCCTTGTTCATTTGACATATTTTACAATAAGAATATGATGACTCTTCCCAAATGTGTGTTTTCACACATAGCACACTAGGCTTAGAGCTATTTGACAATAACTTATTTACACTATGAATAAGTTTAGAGTTGAGTTTGCTTAGAAGAAGTTAAGTTAATGATAAACATCTAATGTAAAATATATGCATGCAAATTGGTATACCTTTTGGGAAGACAATATCTATTAAAATTTGCATATGTATACTCTTTGATCTGGCAATCCTACTTCTGGGAATTTTTCCACTGAAATATTCCCACAGTAATGCTAGAATATTGCATTGGATGTTTCCTTAAGCATTGCTTATAGTGCTGAATAATCAAAAATAATTCAAGTATCTTTTTAAAGGAGATTTGTTAAATAAATCATGCAACAGCTGTATAGAAGAATACCAAAAAACCTGAGAAGGGTGAGGCATTTCTGCAGTTACTGATACTGAGAGATGTCTAAGCAAGGTTACTATGTGAAAAAGCAAGTGGAATCTGATACAATTCTCTATGGCTGTACAGTCTCAGAAAAGTCTCTGAGACATATCAGTTCAGTTTAGTTCAGTTTAGTCGCTCAGTCATGTCCGACTCGTGGTGAGCCCATGGACTGCAGCTCGCCAGGCTTCCCTGTCCATCATCAACTCCTGGAGCTTGCTCAAATTCATGTCCATCAAGTCGGTGAAGCCATCCAACCATCTCATCCTCTGTCATCCCCTTCTCTTCCTGCCTTCAGTCTTTCCCAGCATCAGGGTCTTTTCCAATGAGTCAGTTCTTTACATCACATGGTCAAAGTATTGGAGTTTTAGCTTTAGAATCAGTCCTTCCAATGAATATTCAGGACTGATTTCCTTTAGGATTGACTGGTTTGATCTCCATGCAGTCCTAGGGACTCTCTAGAGTCTTCTCCAACACCACAGTTCAAAAGCATCAATTCTTCGGTGCTCAGCGTTCTTTATAGTCCAACTCTCACATCCACACATGACTACTGGGAAAACCATAGCTTTGACTAGATGGACCTTTGTTGGCAAAGCAATGTCTCTGCTTTTCAATATGCTGTCTGGGTTGGTCATAGCTTTTCTTCCAAGTAGCAAGCGTCTTTTAATTTCATGGCTGCAGTCACCATCTGCAGTGATTTTGGAGCCCCAAATCACTGAGACATATACCAAAGGACATATACCAATTGTAAGTGGTAGCTAATTTAAGGGGATGAGGGTCTTCAACTTTCTGTTTTCATTATTCCTGTGCTGTTTGAATTTTCAACAATATCCATTACTTTTGCAATAAAGTTATTGTTGAAACTATATCCCACCAAGGCGTGGCTCAGTTTTGGTCACAAGCCCTCCTCACCAGGGGAATGCTCTTTCTTCTCACTCCTGCAGTGCTGTGTGTGTGTCCCAGTTCCGTTTCTATGTGCTGTTTCCAATCTCCTGCCCTCTACTGTGTCTGGAGACAGGGTTTCCTTCTTATTAACTCAAGGACAGTGCCTGGATCTTTTAGAATTTGATGTCTCACTTCAAATCCTTTTAGACTTACTTTCCCTTCTTCAGACACCCTTTCCTTGTTCTTTCAGTTTCCATCTGGCTCCTTCCCCCTCCTGTGGTTTTCTCCATGCTCTGCTCTCTACTGTCTTTTTCACGTGGACTTTCTTTCTCTCTGAAGGATCCCATTCTCTAAAAACTGTCTTTTTCTAACTGCTGCTGTTTACTGCCTCCCACTTCAAAGGGGGTAGCAAGTTCTTCTTCACCTACTGTAACTGCAAATCTGTACTCACCTGCTTTCAGAGGCAGGCATTCATGCCACTAGCTAAAGATACTCTGAGGTTCAGTAGATTCACAGTAATTTCCTGACTTCCTAACTGTGCATGGCTAGAGAGGCAACTGAAACACTCATGGGCAGCGTGTAAGCTGGAATAGAGGAATAAATAGCAAGAGGGGCTGAAGTGATCAGCCTCCAAGTTGGCCCCTGGAATCCTTACCTCTTGATGTCACACCCTCTGTGGTCCTCCCTGGACCTGTGTGACCAGTAGAACAATGTGGAAGTCACAGCAGAGCTTCATACTAAGAATAACATATATATATATATATATATACACACACATATATACACACACACACACACACACGCACACATATATGGATACTTATATGAAAAGTTATGACCAACCTAGACAGCATATTAAAAAGCAGAGACATTACTTTGCCAACAAAAGTCCATCTAGTCAAAGCTATGGTTTTTCCAGTGGTCATGTATGGATGTGAGAGTTGGAGTATAAAGAAAGCTGAGTGCCATAGAATTGATGCTTTTGAACTGTGGTGTTGGAGAAGATGCTTGAAAGTCCCTTGGACTGCAAGGAGATCCAACCAGTCCATCCTAAAGGAAATAGTCCTGAATATTCTTTGGAAGGACTGATGCTGAAGCTGAAACTCCAATACTTTGGCCACCTGATGCAAAGAACTGAATCATTGGAAAAGACTCTGATGCTGGGAAAGATTGAAGGCAGGAGGAGAAGGGGACAACAGAGGATGAGATGGCTGGATGGCATCACTGAGTGAGGATGTGAGTTTGAGTAAACTCTGGGAGCTGGTGATGGACAGGGAGGCCTGGCATGCTGTAGTCTGTGGGGTCACAAAGAGTCAGTCAACTGAACTGAACTGAACTGATATGTATATTTAAAAGTATCCCAGATCCTGACACAGCAGCAACAGCAGCAGCAGCAGCAGCAGATCCTGACACAGGGTCAATGTTTAGTAAAGGTCATCTTTTTTTAGATTAAAAAAATTTTTTTAACTTAATTTTGGCTATTCTAGGTCTTTGCTGCTTCACTCTTCATTGTTGTGTGTGGGCTTCTCATTGCAGAGGCTTCTCCTGTTGCAGAGCACAGGCTCTAGGTGCCCAGGCTTTAGTAGTTGTGACACCGGAGCTTTGTTGCACCCCGGCATGTGGGATCTTTCCCCCACCAGGGATTGAACCCATGTCTCCTGTATTGGGAGGTAGATTCTCTACTGCTGGACCACCAAGGAAGCCCAGTAAATGTCATCTTAAAAGAAGACAAAGATCCAGCAGCAAAGGCAGAAAATGCCTCTCCATGTTTCTCTCTTTCCTTCTTTTCTGGCTAGATGTATATATATATTGGGGCTTCCCTGGTGGCTCAGACAGTAAAGAATCTGCCCACAATGTGGGAGATCCGGGTTCAAACCCAGGGTCGGGAAGATCCCCTGGAGAAAGAAATAGCAACCCACTCCAGTATTCTTGCCTGGGAAATCCCATGGACAGAGAAGCCTGGCTGGCTACAGTCCATGGGGTCATAAAGATTCAGGTCACAGAGAGTTGGACACAACTGAGCAACTAACACTTTCAACACTAACATATATATATATATATATATATATATATATATATAAAGTTAACAATAATTTGAATTTAGTTCAGTTTTGTTTTGCTTCTAAATTCATTGCTAATTCACCATCTTGCTTTTGTGTGAATGGAATTGTTCTAAATTTAGAATGGGATGCAGGAGTCAATGAGAATGCTTTGACTGTCCATTAAATCAATAGGAATATGAAACTGGTGTTTGCCTTCCATTATGGATAGAGCAACACTGTTCAGATTTTCATTATGAAAATAGGCACTTTCTCAATGGACTTAGTATTTTCTCTGAGTCAGATCATGAGAGACATGGTTGTCTTTGCTTCTATTATTATAAATGCACATTAGTGAAACCTTACTACTGACAGATACACCTTCCAGAGATGCTGTACAGTTTTATGGTGGAATGAATAATTCAGAGTTTGTGTAGGCCCCAAATTTCTGGATTAAATTGTTAATGATTTTATCAGTGTGACAGATTGATGCAGAGTTGCATCAGAATATAAAACTACTAAATATTTATAGTGTTTTCTTTATTCAGTTACTGAGTGATTCCACTTTCACAAGCTAGTAACTTGATCTGTAATGGTAGAAATTTTTTTTGTTTTGCAAGAATATTCTTCAATCTCACAACCAGTTAATTAAGTTGTTTATGGAAATAACTTGTAAGATTTATGTCAAATGGCAGAATCAAAAGATTTATTGATGATATGTTGAGGAAAATCTATTGCTGGATCAAAACAAATCTATGAAAATTAGTTTTAAATAGTCTATTAGGATAGATTACCAGCATTACTGATAAGCATTAACTTTATTCAAAGTAAATGATTTGAGAAATTTTTACATAATTTTTTTTCTTACCAGGGTTTTCTGTTATTATACTTTTAAATAGTTGTGTGTAAACCTTGTTTTAGGGGAGTAGACTAATACTTAAAATAAACATTAATTATATTATTATTAAATAAGCATTACATTATATTAGGCTTTCATAATGTGCATGTTTTTAATGTTTTTTTTTTCCAAATAAATTTGACCCAATTTTGACCTAAAGTAGACTTTTACCTCAAGTCAGTCCTCCACCCAGATCTACTTTGTATTGATTAGGGTTCAAATAGAGAAATAGAACTATCAGGAGGTGTGTGTGTGTGTATGTCTGTATTCATGATTTGTGTGTGTATATTTGTATACATATATATGCATATATGTATATGTATGTGTAGGATTTTAAAAATAGAAATTTCCTCTTAAACAATTGTAGAAGCTCGTTAAACAGTGTCCTGTGAGGCTGTCATCTCATATTTGAGGGTGGATCCTGAAGTCTGCAAGCAGAGCAGGCAGTTCAGAATGGAAGGTGGATAGAAAGCGGGGGAAAACAAGGACCAGCTGGAATCCACCAGCATGAGTTGAACCTGTGTCAGTTCTCACTGCCTCCTGCCTTGATGTCAGGGTGTCCTAAAGGAGAAGCTTGTGTCCTTCATCATGGAGCTAAACAAGCACCTGATGCAGGAGTGAGACAGGATGTGGGAGGAGCCGAGCAAGTAGAGTCCCCTTGGAGTTCTCTTACCCAAGGGTAAGTTATAGGCCACCAGCCCACATCAGCCAGGTGGGCCTCCAGATAATCAACAACAGGTAAGTTACAAAAAATGCCTGACTCCATCTTCTGAGCATAAAAAATAAAGTGCCATTTGTGGCTGAGTAATATTCCACTGTATATACGTACCACAGCTCCTTTATTTATTTGTGGTTGTGCTGGGTTATCGTTGCTGCACTCAGTCTTTCTCTCTTTGCAGCGAGTGGGGGCTACTCTTCATTGCAGTGCATGGGCTTCTCATTGCCGTGGCTTCTCTCGTTGTGGAGCACAGGCTTTAGGCACGTGGGCTCAGTAGTTGGAATATAGGCTCTAAGGTGCCCAGGCTTCAGTGGTTGCAGCATGCAGGTTCAGTATTTGTGGCTTGAGGGCTTGGTTACTCTGAGGCAAGTGGAATTCTCCCAGATCAGGGATCGAACCCATGTCTCCTTCTTTGGCATGCAGATGTTTATCTACTGCCCCACCAAGGAAGTCCTGTACCACATCTTCTTTATCCATTCCTTTGTTGACGGACATTTAGGACATTTAAATTACATTGTTGTGGCTGTTGTAAATAATGCTGCAGTGAACATTAGGGTTCATGTGTCTTTTTGAATTATGGTTTTTGCCAGGATATACACCCAGCAGTAAGATTTCTGAGTCACATGGTAGTTCTGTCTTTAATGTTTTAAGGAACCTCCATACTGTTCTCCATAGTGGCTGTATAGCACAGGCAGCTCAGCTCAGTGCTCTGTGATGACTAGATGGATGGGATGGGGGTGGGCAGGAGGAAGGTCCAAAAGGGAGGGAATATATGTATACATGTAGCCGATTCACTTCGTCATGCAGCAGGAACTAGCACAACATTGTAAAGCAATGAAATCCCATTTTTTAAAAAAGATGAGGAAAAATAAAGTGCCACGACTCCAATTTCACCCTCCAGATCTTTCACATAGTATGTTTTTGGCACTCCCTAGTGGAAGGGGATTCTGAGAGATGAAGTTCAGTCTAACCACATTGCCATATTACAAAGCTTCCACAGCCATGGATCCATTAAACCATTTTTTTTTTTTTGGTGCCGACTCTCTCTACCTGCTTTCAGTATTCTTTATGCTCTCAACCAGCACTTGTGGCTCTTCTTTCAGAGGGACAAGCTCAAGCTACTGGAATGACTTTCTCTGGAGCTGCCTGGAAGTTTCCTTCCCTCCAGGCAGCCCTTGACCTAAAACTAACAAGTGGGTCCGTCCTCTGTGTATCCCAGTAACTGGAATCTAAGTTTCTCATTAATAAAAGTCTTCTCTGATGTCTCATATGGCCCAGTGGCTGAAAATTTTTTTCCAGAATGTTATTTTTCTATGACAAGATCCCTGAGAGAAGTTGTGATTCTCTGGAATTGATGAACAGTCTTTGTGATGACCTGACCCCTACCTCATTTGATAGACATCCTAGATCCTAGATCCCCCATTCTTTTCTGTGAGCTGATGATCCAGGTCTGGACTCACCATAAGACTTACCTCTCACATACCCTTTCCCAAACTGTCAACTCTGGCTTGTGCTTAAAGGTTCAGATGTTTGCCCTTTGAGCAACCAGCAGACTTTCTGGATCTGCTTGTTAGAGCCTTCCCCAAACTGATCCATCTTGCTTCTGCCGAAGCCTGTTTCTAACAAACAAAAGAAGGAGGTGGAAGGTAACAATTTTTGATAAGTGAAGAAATATGGAGGTCAAAGTTTGAAGAATAAGAGTAAAGACAGGAAAAAAGTATATCCAACAGTGTTTCAGATATTGATCTAGATGTTGGACACCTTGCAGCGAGCTAACCAAAGTCCTTGCCCCCATGGAACTCACCTTCTATAGGGAAGAGAAAGACAGTAGCAAAATCCAAATATATGAGGTAGAAATAAGAGCCAAAGAAAATAAAGCACAGTAAGGAGGTAGAAAAAGGACAGGGAGCATATGCTATTTAGAGAGGGTGGATTGGAAAGTCCTCTCTGTTGGGGTCCCATTTGGGCAGAGACTAAAGGAAAGGGCTGAGTCAGAGAGATCTGAGGGAGGAAACTTCCATGCAGATTGAACACGAACTTGAAGGCCCATTAGCATTCAAGACTAAGCAGGGAATTACTGCAGCTTACATTAATTGATCACAAGGCATCCTGCTAAGCACTTACATATATTATCTCTCTGAATTCTGAAATGTTAATGTTATGATTAATGTTGCTATGAGCATTTTTATACACATAAATTTTTCTCCATTTATTTCAATCATTTTCATAGGGTGAATTCCCAGCAGTAGAATTTTAAGTTAAAGAATATGAATATTTTTATAACTCTCAATGCTTTATTACCAAATTACCTTTCCAAAGGACTAGACTGACAATTTACATTGCCATCAGGAATGTCCAATTTAGTAAAGAAGTACTGGAATGGCTTGTTTTGCTATGAATGTTCACACACAAAGGGACGGTTTGATATTTCCTCAAGTATAGGGCAAAAAGATGAAGTTTTGTGCTTAGCAATGCCTTCTTTAAAGAAAAGTTGCCACCAGGGAACATTTGATCAAAAGTTACAGTATAAACTGATACCAGCTTGTCAGAGCCCTGAGCTGGGATCAGAAGAGGTTCCATTTCTGGCTTTGCCTCCTATTAATAGCTGGATAGCTTTGGGTAAATCTCTTAACTGTGCTGAGACTCAGTGTGCTCATCTGTGAAATGGTGATTTGTATTTGGTTAGGATATAAAGAGAATAGAATTATATATTGTATGTGGAAGCAATTTCTAACTCTGAAGCATGTTACTCCTTATTTACTAGGCATTCACTGTCATTCTTCTGTAAGCAGATTTGAAGCACAGATTTATTATGAAAATATTTTAGTGACTCTTTTTCTGGTGGTTTCCTGTCGTAGGAAGAGAGCTTCAGTGTCCTTTGGGTACCATCACCCTTCACTTCTCACTCCCTCAGGCCAGGTGGTATGTGGGAAGCTGACTTTGCAGTAGACTCTTGAGTTGAGCACATGACCTAGTCTTAAACCAATCAGTATATCACTCCCCTTCCTGACCCCAGTGATGAGTCCAGGGATGGGCATGTGACATAATGAGAAGTAATCCTGGAATATTTGCTGTAGCATCCCAGAGAGCATCTTCCTTTTCCTGCCCTGAGAGCAAGTTGAGTGTCTTGCCACTATAGAAGAAGAGCCTGAATAACCATGCAGCCAAAGCAGGAGAAAGGAGAGCCAAAAGATGCAAAGAGAAAGCCCTGACACGATTGTCTGAGCCCCCTAGTCCAGCGCTGTTTGCCCTGGACTTGCCAGTTTCATGCTTCCCTTGTGGCTCAGCTGGCAAAGAATCTGCCTACAATGTGGGAGACCTTGGTTCAGTCCTTGGGTTGGAAAGATCTTCTGGAGAAGGGAACAGCTACCCTCTTCAGTATTCTGGCCTTGAGAATTCCATGGTGTGTATAGTCCATGGATTAAGAGTTGGACACGACTGAGTGACTTTCACTTTCCAGTTATATGAATCAATGCATTCTTATTGCATAATGCAGTTTCAGAAGGATGACCTGTGATTTGAAGCCCAAAGATTTCAGAGTTACAGAAAGCCTGTACATTTGCATAGCACTTTTTGGTTCCCAAACTGTTTCACATATTATGTTAACTGTTGGTTTCTCCTAGCATCCTTGAGGGATAAGCATGGTAAGTGCTATCATATAATTTTAAAGGTGAAACACCTGGAGCAGTATGTGTG
This sequence comes from Bos indicus x Bos taurus, assembly GCF_003369695.1. NCBI lineage: Eukaryota > Metazoa > Chordata > Mammalia > Artiodactyla > Bovidae > Bos > Bos indicus x Bos taurus. The sequence goes on along the minus strand of NC_040085.1, from coordinate 64,026,267 downwards.
GTCATTCTGAGCCAGTTCAACACTCAGGTTAGACCTGTTACTTCTTACTTTTGAACCCTTTCCCAAAGTGGTTTTTTTTTTTTTTCTCATATATATTTTTTTAAATTTTATTTTATTTTTAAACTTTACATAATTGTATTAGTTTTGCCAAATATCAAAATGAATCCACCACAGGTATACATGTGTTCCCCATCCTGAACCCTCCTCCCTCCTCCCTCCCCATACCATCCCTCTGTGTCGTCCCAGTGCACTAGCCCCAAGCATCCAGTATCGTGCATCGAACCTGGACTGGCATCTCGTTTCATACATGGGAAAGAGACACGTGTACCCCAATGTTCATCGCAGCACTGTTTATAATAGCCAGGACATGGAAGCAACCTAGATGTCCATCAGCAGATGAATGGATAAGAAAGCTATGGTACATATACACGATGGAGTATTACTCAGCCAAAGTGGTTTTAAATCATGAGTTCTAATTTATAGAAATATTGAAGGATATTTCTGCTGCTGTTTCTGCTGCTAAGTCGCTTCAGTCGTGTCTGACTCTGTGCGACCCCATAGATGCAGCCCACCAGGCCCCACCATCCCTGGGATTCTCCAGGCAAGAACACTGGAGTGGGTTGCCATTTCCTTCTCCAATGCATGAAAGTGAGAAGTGAAAGTGAAGAGAGCCTATTAAGAAAACTCATAGCAAAGATTAGCTGAATCTATAAGGCAACATGCGGGAATGTATCAAATAACGATATCTGTTTGCAGATTGAGTAAGTTGGCAAAAAACAACAGGGGTCCTGCTGAATTTGCTGATCTCACTTCTCTCTCTTTTAATATAATGGAAATGTTGACATGCAAATTGTGTAGTGGAACAACTGCCAGATTTTTTAAGTGTTTGTTGCCTCACTTGAAATGGATGAATAATTGCATCATATGCCTGTATATTAGGAGAGACAGAAGGTGTTTTCATGGGTCTGTTTCTTGTGTCTCTGTTTCCTTCTGTTTTTTGCCCAAGAAATTCATTATGGTGTATTTGACGATCTGCTTGAAGCACCCACGTATCCAACTGGTTAACATAGTTATTAACTTTCCATTCCCCAGGCAATAAAATACCCCAATCCCATGTGTCTTAATCCCAGAAGGAAAATCATTTTATATCTTGAACTGAAGACAGGCAATGAATCGTGTTTAACTTGCAGAATAAAAGTATTCCAATGTGGTGATAGAGCATATACACAGAAAATGCAGAAGATGCAACATTACTAGGAACCTGTTTTGCCCAGTTTTATTAGTGAGATCATTGCATTTTCACTATGACACTACTAATATTCTTGTTTTCCTAGTTTTGGTTAAAGTGTCAGGAAAACCCAAGATGCTATAAATGCTAATTGTTATTCAGTGATTATAATGTTTCTCTTTAGAAACATTAGTCTCTAGGGATACTTCTGAAACATGATATGCATGGAGATTATTCATGATTTTGCTGTCAGTAGTTCTTTGCTACCTGGAGAAGGTATATTCAAAGCCATTTAAATTTCTTAGCGCTTCAGTAGTCATTTATTAGCATCCATAGAGTCAATATTGCTTTTAATATTATTTCTGGAGATTCTAATTGAGACTCCATGGAACTCATTCAAAAACCCAAATATCCAGAAACTGGTTACCTATGCTCTGTTTACAGAGTATGTCATTGGTGGGGGCTAAATTTAGAAGCAGGGCAGTGATGTGCTGGGTGACTGCTCTTTTGAGATAATTTGCCGTTGAAGAGCAGTAACCAAATTATTTTTCATTTCAGAGATGTTGATTTATTTATTTATCTGTCTATTTTTGTAAGCAAAAGCGATGCATGGGGTAACTAGCTATCTAAATAGCATCTCCTTGCACAAAGTGATGAGGTGTGTTTTCAATGAGTCCCAGGAGATCCGGTTGGAAGCAGAGATGGATCTGCTGGCGCGTGCATCACTGATCTGTGACTGCACATCAGGGCTGGGTGTGGGAGGACTGATGGTCTGACTGCCTCCTGCATGGATCTGGGAGTTAGAGTTCAGCTTCTTCATTCCCTCCTTGCAAGTGAAAATTTTATTAGAAAGGATGGTTTGTGTACTTGCCCTAAATCCTTTTGGTTCTTCTTGTTTTATGACCACAGTGTTTCGCTGTAGATTTTCTCCTGTTCCAGTGCCTTCTCTTTGTCATTTATCATGCTGACAGTTTAATAGAATCCCAGGCCTGGCAGATGGAGCTGGGATGTCCTTTCCCACACGATGCTAAGGAGCTTTAACCCTATCAGGGAATCTCTTGACACACTATGGCGAGAAATGGTGCTAACAATCCTGACAAAGCAGCAACTAGAAGGGGAGTACAAAGCTGCATGCATCAATTTCATATGGTTTTATCATCAGTGCTTCTGGCAAAGTTTATGAAGAGGGATTATTTAGATCCCTTGGGGGCCAATATGTAGGCAACTAGAATGATCCACTTGGTTAAGTTAATAAAAGTCATAGGAGAGAATGAAGTGAATTTTCTGGTAATACCATAGTACAGCACAGGTTGTCTTCTAGATAATAGCAAGAAGATCAGGGTCTAGCAAGGCAAAATGAGTGTGAAAAGAGGTTACAACCTACTCAGTTCAAAGAAAAAGTTACCACTCACTGAGAATTTGCTATATTCCACAAGAGTTCTAAATACTTTGCATACATTGTTTAATCTACTTACCAACCTTTTCAGGGACTTACTGTCATAACAAACCCTTTCTGAGCTTTACCATGTGTCACCATGCTAAGCACGGTCATAGGCATTAGCTCAGTTTTTCTTCTCAGTGGCTTTGGCTTTCAAATCTCTCTCCAGTATCTATCTACTTTTATTAGACTCTACTGCCCCCACCATACACTAGGCCACCAACAAGATTTGAAAACTTTTTAACATAAAATAAAGAGCTTACAGAAAAGGGCACAATGCAATCAAGTGCCCACATTTTAAATGCATATACATACACATTCTTAAAGGGACTGCCTTGATCAAGATAGGGACCATCTTGAGTGGTCTAGAGGGCTCCCTCAGGCCCCTCCCACTGGACACCCTCTCAAAGGAAACTGTTATTCTGACCCCTGTCACGATACACTGGTCTTGCCTGTTCTTGAACTTCATATAAATGGACTCATACTATATATGTCTAGAGTCTGTTTTCTTTCATGTAACATTATTTCTATGAGATTCATTCAAGTTGTTGCATAGATCAATGGTTTGCTTTTTTTCTCTATTGTGTCATTTCCCCTCATATGAATATACGATTATTTGTTCATCCACAATTGTTTCTTGCTTAAATTACCAATTAGCCCCTTGGCTAACTGGTCTATGGGTCTCTCCAATTGCCTTCTGATCTTTTCTCCACTCCATAGCCAGAATGGTTTACTCAGAATAGTCCTTTTACAGAATGGTCCTTTCTAAGGGAGATATGCACACTGAATCTAGCAACCACTAGTATTCTGACCAGGCTGGGTTGAAATTAGGGGTGAAGAGTACAACTGAAAAATTTCAATGCAGTGTACACTTCTTGTACAGCCAAGGCATGGCTTCTGCTCTTTAAGAGTGTACAGGAAGTTCATAGGAAGACAGGGCATAAATTAACAAATTCTGTTCAGTGGGGTTGGTTGTACTCAATACCAGGTTCAGGGAGATCACAAAGAGGATAAAATCCTCTTCAAGATTTCTTTCCTTGGCTTTGAGTCCACCCTCACTGAGAAACCATCTCATAACTGATTGGCCTCCAGGATATCTATATCTGGAAGTGGGTCCTAAATAGGAAGTGGAAGCAGATGAGTCAAAAACCTCATCGTTAAAAAGATACATTGGGCTTCTGGGTTCACAGAAGGGTTTGTTTTGTTGCCATGTCCTGGGTGTGGGTAGTATGATCCCATCTTTGAGATATTGTGCGGATATGGAGAAGAGTGTGTTTCTGCTCTGAGATGCTGAGAATCAGGCTCTACAAATGTGCTGCCAAGTGGCATCATTTGGGTACCAGGAAGCCTCCTTTTCTGACATCTGTAGTTCTATAGCTTCCAACTGTATTCAGTTCAGGATACTTAACAAATTAGTCACCCATAATTTTCAATTTTCAATTTGACCTGACAGTGAAGTATAATAAAAAGCTTATCTGCTTATTTAAAACAGGTGTTGACAAGAAGACAAATGATCAGCTCCGTAGTTATATTAAGATAGTCTTCTTTTGTTGATGATGCCAGGAAAGTCTCTAGGCCTGAAATTCTCAAATAACTTCTCACTTTTTCCAGTCCTGTCAAGGTGAGGCCCTCCTTTATGACCTGATTAAGTTTACCAAGTGACACCATGTGAAAAATTGAAATCACTGGTTGGTTTTCATTGTCATTAGTTTTTAGTGAGTGATAAGTGTTCTTTTTCATGACAATAAATAGTTTTTCTCTGAGTATGGTATAAATTCAGCAATAGATTTTAGAAGTTTGTTTACTGAAATAGTTATAGGGAAGTACACAAATCATATTCAGTTCAACAAATCATCTTAAGGAAAATGATGCCAGTGCAAAGTGGAGCAACTGTACATATTTTATACAACTTTTTGTTGTTGCTTTTGTTCTTTGTTTTTTCACTGAGTGTTGTCTTATATATCTAGGCACTAATAGATCTAACTAACTCTCTCTTAAAGGTTATTGTGTTTATATAACTTGTGGAGCCATTTCTTCTCTTGTTGGGCACTTGAATGTTCATCCTTTTGCTGTTTAAATAGTACTGCAAGGGAACTATTTGTATGATTGTCTTTTTTCTTTCTTTTGAGCTTGGAACATTAAATTATCAGTTTCTTGGAACGTGAAATTACCAGTTCAAAACTCATAAATTGTTTCAGGGCTTTTTCCTCAGTTTCAGGTTGCTCGTTATAATAGCAATGAATAGTGCCTTGAATAATACCTATGTATACCTGTATACTAATGCTAAACATCATGTTTTATAAGTTTTTTGTTTATTTTACCATGTTTCAGTATAACTGTATAAGGGATTTGATGTGGTCTATCTCCATTCATTATCTTTTTATGAGCTGGTTAATAAAATTTTGATGCATAGGTGTATCTCCTAACTGTATGTAAGGTTGTGGGTGTATGATATAGTTAATAGTCAGTTATCTGAATTTAAAATTAAACCAGCATACTTTTGAATTTTCATGGAGGATAAAAAGAATCCCAGTGATTATTTTGATTTGGGAAGGGGTTTGAACTATCATGTACTTTAATTGAAATTTACTCAGCATCTACTTTGAGGGGTTGGTTTGTTTTGTTGACATGAAAAAGAGGATCCCATAAACCTGAGAGCTCTGTTTATTTTTTATTTTTCATTTTTATTGAGATATAATTGACATATGACATATTAGATTTAGGGGTACAATACAATGATTTGATATGTGTATATATTACAAAATGATCACCACAGTAAGTTAGTTAACATCCATCACCACAGAATTACAAATTTTTGTTCTTGTGTTGAGAACTTCTAAGATCTGTTCTCTTAGCAATTTTCAAATATACTATGTGGTATTATTAGCTATAGTCACTGTGCTGTACATTACATTCCCAGGACTTACTTATTTTACAACTGGAAGTTTGTGCCTTTGGACAACCGTCACCCATCCCTCACTCTATTTAGCTCTTTAAAGAGGAGAGGGTAACAAGGCACCAACAAAACAAGTTTGCTGGGTCTGAGACCTTAAAGCTTGGCCTCCTTCTCTTGTTGATTGGCTGTTAGTGTCCTGTGGTCTAGGAAAGAGCATGTATGTACATGTTGACTAAGAACAACATAACCTAGTTCTTTTTGAAGGAAAAAACTGTCAAGAGCTAGGGCTTCCAATAAATAATGGCAAATGGAATCATGTTATGAGTTATGCACTTATACACAAACAGCTTGAATTGAGTTACCCACAAGTTATTGCAGTTTATAAAGGAGATCAAGCTTCTAGAATAAAATAAATGACTTCTTGGGAGGCAATGAGGTATAATTATGTGCTAGAGAATGTGTGCTTTGGAGACAAATAGAGCTGGATTTGAATCCTGCTTTTTCCCTTACTAGTTAGGTAAACTTGGAGAAGATTTTTAGGCTTTCTAAGCCTTACTTTCACAGTTTGAAAAATGGGAATCAAATCTATCTCAAGGAGTAACTGTCAAGTTAAAGCAAGATAATATATATATAAAGAGTGACACATAACATCTGTTCAGTATAGGTTAGGTATTGGTCTTTTGTGGGTGAATGTGGAGACTTTAACTTTTTTCTTTTTTTTTTAAAGACAAAAGTATAATTACCTTTATTTGGAATGGTTAAAAAAGTCATTTTAAGTTCTGCTTGTTTTTATTTTTTTATTTCATTTTTTTTAACTTTACAATATTGTATTGGTTTTGCCATATATCAACATGAATCCGCCACAGGTATACACGTGTTCCCCATCCTGAACCCTCCTCCCTCCTTGTACCATCCCTCTGGGTCAAGCTCCATAAAGATGGTGATGGCAGCACAAAGGGGACACTAGAAGAAAACTGGTTTCTTCTCAATCTTGTGAAGATGGCTTTAGGATAGGAAAAGAGCTGAAGTTTCCTAAGCAGGTGGCAGAGATTTCCATAAGCAGCTGGGATTCTCAACTGATAAAAAAGTATTTAGAGCTCTGACTATTTTTTCCTATCTTCAAAAAGGTCCAATTCTATCCCTTAAATGTTTTTCTCTCTTTTAATCAAGAAACAGGGTAATATAAGCTAAATATGTGCTGTGCTGTGCTTAGTTGCTCAGTCATATCTGACTCTGCGACTCCGTGGACTATAGTCCACCAGGCTCCTCTGTCCGTGGGGATTCTCTAGGCAAGAATATTGGAGTGGGTTGCCATGCCCGCCTTGGGGGGAATCTTCCCAACCCAGGGATCGAACCAAGGTTTCCCACATTGTGAATGGATTCTTTACCATCTGAGCCACCAGGGAAGTTCAAGAATACTGGAGTGGGTAGCCTACCACTTCTCCAGGGGAACCTCCTGACCCAGGAATCAAACCAGGGTCTCCTGCATTGCAGAAAAATTCTTTACCAGCTGAGCTACCAGGGAAGCAAAAGCTAAATATAACCTGCAATAAAAACTATTCACTGATTTTTTTTTTTTTTTAACAAGACGAATTTTAGAAAGACACGTTGTCCACATGGGTTTGCAGGCTGCTAAAACCTTGCAGAAGTATACAGGAAGAATATTGATTATTTTTTGGAGAAAGGAAGATGACCTGGAGTTCAACTCTCTACAAGACTGTATTCACTGGATGAGTATGACTCCTTTTGTGAAAAATACCAACCGTGGACTGGATACTACCGCTAACACCAAGGTGCTAATCCGAGTCATTTGTGTCTCTGATGCAAAACAAACAAATAAAAATTTGTAATCCACACTTCATCCCTCAGGAGAGAAGGAGTATTGGGTATTGAAAACCGTAATCAGCTTTGAAACTTCAAACGAATTGTTTCTGTCACATCTGCCAGCAGGTTCCTCTCCTGCCGAGTAGTTCTGGGAGCTGTGGATCGAGGAGTGGAATTATTTTTGGCTCACTTTATAGCTGCCTGAGACTTGTTAATGGACTTGGTGATGGGTAGCCACACCCTCTGCCCGCTGAATGCCCCTCCTGGAGGCCAGTGTGGGAAGGGTGCGAGGAAGTTCTTTTCTTGAGACCAAAAGTGTCCTCTGACTAATGTGTCTAGACATGGCTTTTCAAAAATGGAAAGCCTAGTGATCACACTTGATCTCAGACCCTCCCTCCAATATGGCATTGTGGCATTACCACAAACTCTTCAAGCCACATGTTCTGGATCTCTTTCCCTGCTGATTAAAAGTGAAGAGATGAGGGAAAACACACTTAGACAAGGACATGAGAAATATCTCCCAAACTAACTTTAACTTGAAATTTTATTTTATTTCATTTTTTTATAATGCATATTCAATTTTATTCATTAGGACTTAAAAAAATTTACAATGTAGTATTAGTTTCTGATGTACCTAAAGTGATTCAGTTATAATATATATTCTTTTCCATTATAATGTATTATAAGATATTGAAAATAGTTTCATGTGCTAGCAGTAGGACCTTGTTGCTTATCTTTTTTATATCATGAGGACTTTCTTTTTTGGAGCAGTTTTAGGTTCACAGCAAAATTGAAGGGAAGATACAGAGATTTCCCATATACTCCCTGTTAGAATTTTAGAATTTCATGAACAATACATGAGCACAGGGATTTTGGAAAATGATTTCTGTACTTGTATTCTCATTTTAGCAAAACTCTGGGAGTTCTTTGTCTTTATAGTACGTATACAAAACTATATAGGCCTTATATAAGTAATAGTAATAATAATAGTAATCTAAGAATTATAAACCCATAAAGAGTCTTAAGCTCTTAGTCCATTTACTGTATTCTTATTATTTCTACTTTAAGCTACCATACTGGTGATAGAACATAGACTCCATGAGGGCAGGTCACTTGCTTAGTTTACCACGGTATTAAAACTACATCAAAACATGATGAACAGAGTAGATGCTTAGTGAAAATTTGTTGAATGAATGAATGAATATTTATTTTTAAATAAAAGATATCATTTTAGTGAGGCATTTCAAAGGCAACTTAAGCTTTCCCAGTAGATCCACTGGGTTAAAAAAAATTTTTTTTTAATGCTTTTGAAGTCAACAAAAAGGTCTTTGTTTTTGTTTGTTTGTCTCTTTTTAACCCATAAAAGAGATCCACCATCTGCAAATACTGGGGAAACAGCAATTTGATACATTCCTCTGATCAGGCCCCAGCATCCCTTGTTTTTTCTCATGTTAAGCAAGTTTAGGAGAGATGTTCAGCCTTCCCTAGACACTTCTTGCAGCTGGTATTTTTTTCTCCTGCATCTAAACTTAAACTCTCAGGCTCCATAGAGCTTGCTTAGTTTTTTTGCCCCTCTGCAGAAAGAAGAAAGAGTTTGTCAATATATATTAACATTCATATTTTGGGGAAAACTGTTAACTTGTCCTCTAGTTTTTCTCCTCTAACATCAACCAATAGTATTTATGAAGCTTCTGCTGGGAGCCCAGCACTCTACCTTCCCATTGCTTCATGCCTTATTTACAAGACTTTCAATAACACTTTTTTCATTCTTCTCTAAATCTTCTCCAGTTTGTCCACAGCTTGCTTAAAATATGAATCCACAAAATTTGGCATACAGTGGTCAAGTGCGTGAGGAAAATCAGCTTGGGCACAGGTTTTCCAGGGAGACCTAGACTTCCTTTTATTCATATTCAGAAAAAGAGGTATTGATGAATGAATGCAGCTGTGGCATGGGCAGAGGGGGTTGCAAGCATGGAGACAGGGTAAGAAACTTGATGTTTTCCAAAATGTCTCCTGTAGGATATAATTTTTCTTTCATAGAGAATAAATAGCACATTATAATCAAACTTTCAAAATGCTGGAAATTTTCTTGCTGTATTTGGCTCTGTATTAGAGTGTTATTGTCACAATTATGTTGTGTAACAAACCACCCGCAAACTCAGAAGCTTACAAAAGCCAAACAAGGGGAAGAGGATGAAGGCCCTCCACACCCAGCTGCTGAAGCCATAGAACAGGCCAAGAACCACCTGAACTGTCCCTTCTTGGAGACAAAAAGAGCTTAAAGTGTTGGGTTAAACAAAACAACCCCAAAGGAATTGATGTGTGTTAAAATGCCAGTGAAGAGTAATTGGTGATTTTTATGCAGAAACTAAATAATCCTTAATAAATAACTCTCTATAATAAGAAAGAGTTTACTGTAGTTTGCCTGAAATAGGGACAAACAAGATGAGTTAGATTCTCTGGAAAGTGTGAAAGCTGCCAGTGAACTCCATTCTCCTCTATCAGGAGAAGTTAATGACACTTCTGCAGAAAATTCAGGACTTGTTAACAATCTTGATAGGAAGATGGTTGGCTAATCAAGATGAAACTGATTTACCCTTCAGAACTAGATGAACTAATGAGTGAAGAAGCATATGAGAAACACATAAAATCTACTGAGGAGTGAAAATGGAACCCCTGAATAAGCTAGCTGGAAACAAATTGTAACTCATGCTGAGGGGTCAGCTGACTCAGCTGAGCTAGGCTGGCACCAGCCGGGCAGCTTTCTTTTAGGCTGTTGGTCACCTGGGCTTGTCTCCAGGGTGTGGGTAGATTCCTGTCTGCCCCCTCTGTCCTCCCAGCCGCCTAGGGCCAGTGGCAGCACGAAGCATGTTCCTGTGAAGAAGGGCAGGAGCGCAAGAGGCTAGCATGTGGAAGGCCCCTGTTTATGCTTTGTCTGTTGACATTCTTTTGGTTAAAACAAGTCACACGTTAATGTACAATATCATGGGGGACATGGGAGGATACTGTAGCCACAGTGGGAAGAGGCAGGGATAGAATATTTGTTATACAGTGATTGAAATGGTCACCCAACTCACCGGACTGCAAACTTTACAAAAGCAGGACTTTTGTTTGTTTTGCTCGACAATGTATCCCCAGGGCCCTGCAAATGTTGTGGCTCAATGAGCATTTGTCAAATGAATGAATGAGGAAGCCAATAATACAGACCCAGCAAGAGCAGATGAAGAATACTAATGGCAACAGAGTAGGGTATTTTCCTTATAACAAAAGCTTTCATTTAAAAAAAATGAAACGCTTTAGTGATACTTTAAAATTAAATGGATTTTGATTCAATAAGGTCTATGATTAGAGCAGTAACTTGCACACAGTAAGCACTGTATTGTTATTGTTTAGTTGCTAAGCTATTTCTGACTCTTCGCAACCCCATGGATTGTAGCCTGCCAGGCTTCTCTGTCCACGGGATTCTCCAGGCAAGAGTACTGGAGTGGGTTGCCATTTCCTTCTCCAGGGGGTCTTCCCGACCCAGGGATCGAACCCAGGTCTCCCACGTTCCACGCAGACGCTTTAACCTCTGAGCCACCAGGGAAGCCCTCTAGCACTATATAGTACTTGACAAACTAAATTGCAAACAAAGATGAAGTTACTTTATTGTTTATATTTTTTCCAAGTTGGAACAAAGTACAAATATTCTAACTTCTCTATCATGGCTCCTGGTTCTCCCAGTGTCTCCCATCAAACAGATCATATCACTTAAAGTGATGATGTTGATGAAGATAATAATATGATAATAACACCTAGTATTGATGGAGCATTTACTATGCACCAGGCAACGTGCTAAGTGCTTAGCATGCATTATTTCATTTAATTCTTAAAACAAATGTATTAGGTGGAGCATATTATTAGTATCTTTTTGCAAAGGTAGTCTTTCTGATTCCAAAGTCTGTTTTTTATTGCTGTGTTTCCAACATTGAAGGAGACTGCAGGTGGAAGCCCTCTTGACTCTCCTGTTGAAGTCATGTTGACATCAAGTACTCATTGAAAGCAGTACACAGGTTCTATAAAGTGCCTCTGAGAACACATCTTTTCTGTCTTGAGGGAGGTAATTGAGATCTGAGGCTTTTAACCTGTTTCTTAACAATTTGGCCTGAAATTTAGGAAGAACCCAAATCTTCTTTCCTCTGAGGTCCTTCTGGGCTCAGACTTGGTTCATGAGTAAGTATGAAAGGAGATGGTAATAATGTCTACAGTGAAGTTAATTAAGCAGAGTGGGTCTTCTACGACCAAGAATTCCATGGAGGACTTTTTATTTACTTTTTAAAAATAATATTTATTTATTTGCTGTGGTGGCTCTTTGTCGTGGCATACGGGATCCTCAGTCTTCATTGCAGCCTGCTTGATCTTTAGTTGTGACATGTGGGATCTAGTTCCCTGACCAGGGATTGAACCCCTGCCCCCTGCTTTGGGAGCACATAGGCTTAGCCACTGGACCACCAGAGAAGTCACCATGGAGGACTTTCTAGAGTTTAATAGAGACACCAGAGGCTACTGTGTCTCTTGGTCAAGGAATCTGTGCCATCAGTGTTTTCATGGGGCAGGAGAAGATGTTTGCCATGGTTTATTGCAGGGAAATTATCTTGAGCAGATCTGTGTGTGTGCGTGTGTGTGTGTGTTGCTGTCCGCTGATACCCAAGAAGCAGGCAACTACAAACTTCGCCTAGTTAGCTGTGACTTTGAATCACTCTAGTGAAGGTGATGTGTTGAGTTTCCCTCTTGCGAATAGTGCCCAGAAGAGGCTGTGCAGAGGCTGCCAGTAGCTCTGCTAATCTTTACCTTGCCTTTGACACTTTCCTGGATGGATTCCGTTGCTGGAGCTCTGTAAGCAGTGATTCCCTTGACAGCAGGAGAGAGACAGGGCCCCAGCTTGCAGCTCTCTGATCACAGGTAACTCTCCACTGAGGTGATGAGATGCACATCCTTCAAAGTGACACTCGAGAAAGCCACGCTTGTCACTTTGAGGGGCTGCCCAGTCAGTGGGGCAGCAGTGAAGGGTGTTGGTTTTCAGTTTTCAGTCTTAGCAGACAGCATCATTCCCAAGGTGACATGATAGCAGCCCATTTATCAGGTTCTGCAGGACAGTTGCCGGGAAGAGTCTGTATTACCTGTATAACAGTTGACCTGACATGACTTTAACATACGAAGTGTGGGGAAAGCATCAGAGTCTGCCTGTGGTCCCATACTGCCTCTCTCTCATCAGGGGTCACCTGCCTCTACGGTATTTAGGTCGTCAATTCCACCAGGTTGTTACCTGGCCTTCAACCATTTTTTTCCAGCACTGCCCTTGTTTCTGCTCAAAATGGCAGGACTGTGGGCCTCCCTCCATGTAAACCTGCTCTGCAGTGCTGGTTCCATAGGGAAATTATAATTTTCTTTACTGCTTTGTCCGTAAATTATTCAGAGTCCCTCGCTGAAGGCTACTGTGTAGAGACTTTTAGCTAGGTTTTTCAGGTACCAGAGGGAAAGTATAGCACAGCAGGAAATGGGTAACATTAAAAATGGAAAAACATTTTTACTTAAGGATAGTAAAGTACTTAAGGACAGTGCTATTCTTAAATGTCTTGACCATTTACCACAGGGAACTTTTTCCCCTGGCTTCCCGACCTTGTTAGGGGTCCTTCCTCTTTCCCTCTCCTCACTTTCTAGATGAGCCTGCAACACCCAATTCATTCTTCCTTTATTATCCCTAGTAATTTAGCTTTTCATACTCCTTTCTTCACTCCAAACTAGTTCCTTGGCCTGCTGTTGTATGATCAAAAGTTTAATCAGGAGTTTGGCTAAAAGACATAGCCTTACACACATGGCTATACCTTGAGCTGTACAAAGAGCCAGCAGGAACTTGGAAATCACATTTTTTCCTTAATATGGTAAGAGTCAAATTATTAGAACTACCTAACCAGTTTTTGGTAAGTGGAACGAGGATGGTGGAAAAATATATTAATTTCCTCCTTCTTCCTACTTCCTCCCTCTTTCTAGAAGGACCAAAATATTATCCCCTACCTCTGAGTTACATTAAGATGTTGATTTTGAAAAATCCCTACTTCATGCTTAGGGCAGAGATAGATCTTATTCAGGATGTTATCTACTCTAATTCTGGAAAAGAATTCTGTCAGCAACCTGAGTGTACCTGGAAACAGACTCTTCCCCATTTGAGCCTCCAAGTGAGATCACAGCCCAGCCACCACCTTGACTATACCCTGTGAGACCCTGAACAGAGGACTCAGCTGGACCACAGAATCTGTGAGGTAGCCAATCATGTTGTTCTAAGCCGCTGTGTTTGTGGTAAGTATTGTGCAGCCGTGTGTAATGAATAAAAGCACCTACCTCATGGAGTTGTTAGAATTAAAGGAGCTAAAACATGTAATGTGTTCAAAATAGAGCCTGGTGCACAATAAGCAGATGTTAGATATAAAGTAACAGTGCCTTTTATAAATTTCCTCTCATATCACTCTGTTGACATATTTATTGGGTGCTCACCATGTGGCTGTGTACTCCCCCCTTTTCAAGCTCCTTATAGCCTAGTGGGAAAATAATTCATTAAAATTGTTTATAGCTATAAAGAGTACTATATAGGGAAGAGTACTATAAAGGGAAAATTCAGTGGGCTATGGAAGGACATAGAAGGACCCAGCATTGACTTAAAGAGAGAGAAGGATTGGTTGAGGTGATGTTTAAGCAGCAAAATGAAGGCTGAGTAGGAGGGAGGGATAAACAGTGGGGGAAAGATGAGTCTTGATCAGCGCTGCCCAGTGGAACTTTCTGAGAGGATGGAAATGTCTGTTCTGTCCAGTCTAGTGGCCACTAGCCATTTATGACAACCAATTGCTTTAAGCATGGCCAGTGCAACTGATGAACTGACTTTTAAATTTTATTTTGATTCAACTGCATGAAAACATTCCCACAGTACTGGACAGTGTAGGGAAGAGGGAAAACCATGTGAAAGGATTCTAAGGCTGGAGAAAATATATTTTATTAAAACCACTGAGAGAAGTACAGTTTGACTGAAGCTAAGACTATTTTATAATTCTGTTATTCAGCCAAACATCAGCAATACCAATGACCACCGTCACAGCACTTATTCTGTACCAGGCACTGTCCTAAGCGTCTTTCCTATGCAAGCTTATTTATACCCGACAACAACCCCATGAATGAGAGCTTTCGTTACCTGCATTGCAAAGGTGCGGTAGGGTTCAATTTGCTTGTCCCCAGGGATGTATCAAGTGATTAGCTGAGCTGGGCAGGCTGGGTCCAGAGTCTGTGCTTTGTCTACTGCACAGCGTTGACTTTCAGAGGCACAGAAAAGAATGGTAAGGCGAGTTTAGGAGCAGAGGGCTCTTCAGTTCCCTACTTAGACCACTGTACCTGTGTATATTACAGAAATGAAACATCTTCAGGTGGAAAAGAAACATTTCCAAATAACAAGATATGTGTATCTAGTGAGCTCTTCTTGAATTATATCCTTTGGAAAATCTTTGGTGTTCCTACTGTTTATGATATCCTTGTGGAAGTATAGAGAGAAGAGAGTTTTTCAACAAGGGAGTTCATAACCTTCTTTGTTTTACTCTAACTTGATCATTTAGTAACTGTTTCCATGAACTTGGGGAGTCAGTGGCATAGGGCATAGTTATTATTTTTGTTTTATGCTAGTCACAGCAACAAAGCTTGTATAAAATCTTAAAACTTTAAGAAATGTATTTCTGATTTGCAGAGGTACATAATGGAAGCTTAGACCCGTTCTAGAGAGGTTCTCTTTATACGATGGCATAATGGATGTAAGACATCAGGGACTATGAAAAGAAGTGGCTGCTTTTTAAATTAATTTGCTTAAGGCTGTGCTGGCTTTCTCTAGTTGTGTCAAGATGGGGAGACTCTCTAATTGCAATGTACGGCCTTCTCATTGTGGTGGCTTCTCTTGTTGCAGAGCATGGGCTCTAGGTGCACAGGCTTCAGTAGCTGTGGCGGGTGGGCTCAGTAGTGGGGGTTCCCAGGCTCTAGGGCACAGGCTCAATAGCTGTGGTGCATGGGCTTAGTTGCTCTGTGGCATGTGGGATCTTCTTGGACTAGGATTCGAATGTGTGTCTCTTGCATTGGCAAGCAGATTCTTTACTACTGAGCCACCAGGGGAGCCCGTGGCTGCTTTTTTTGCCATTCATTTTTATGAAGCTTGTAAGACTAAAATATCCCCCTTGGAGGGATGCTGTAGTGTCAGCATCTCCTGGGTGAAAAGGGGACTAAATGTAAAAGAGTTTCTAATCCATCTTGAACATTTTAACCAAGTTGTAAACCCAGTGGGTATTTGGAGATTATACCTCCAGAGGGAGTGGGATTGCATTTTTTAAACTTTTAATCCTATCTCTGAACATCCTCTACTGGCTGCTTTAGTGTTACAAATAAAGGTGATTTCATATATGATTAAAAGTCAAAATATCTTGAAGAACAGACGCTCAGTTACCATCGGCTTTGTTTAATTGGATTCCTGAAAATAAGAAGTACCTAAAAGAATTGATCATGCTTTGACAGAAAAGGCTTCAGCATTTGGCATTATTCTCAAAATGCCAGAGAAGGGTTCTAATGGTTGCTAAATTAGAACATTTAGAAAAGTACCTTAAATAGTAAAAGAACCTGGAGATAAAATTTGTAAGTTATTTTTATCCCTTATATTTTTAACTCTGTCACCCGACCTTTTAGTTGGAAAAGGCTCCTTTCTCCTTGTGTTTGTGATTTTAAAGTTAGAAATTAGTTGGAGTTTGTAAATAACACAGACAACCAAATAATAATTCTTCCTAAAAATCTAGAGAGGAGAGTTGGTTTAGAAAATAGCCATGGGATTCAGGAAAGAAAAGGCCAAGTTAATACAAGCTTGATCTTCATTTTTGTCACCTCAACCTTGACTGTGCATTGGAATCACCAGAAGAAAACTAAAACATACCAATGATGAGGCCCCACTCCAGAATAATTAAATCAGAGTTCCAGAGGATGGGGATGCGGTCAAAACAGAGAGAGCCTGTTAACATTGTTAAGTCTCCTTGTTTGTGCCTGTGTGTGAATGAGTTACTTTACCTCTTTCTCTCTCTCTCTCTCTCTTTTTTTTTTTTTTTCATTTTAAGACTGCAAGTCATCCTTCTTCACCTAAATTAGAAAGTCCTTCCCAATTCCAGAGGTTAAAATCCTGAAACGATGATGTGTTTTATTTGTAGAAGTTAAATGCTAAAATGACAATGCCATTCAAAGAAACACTCATTCTGGTGCTATTGCTTTTGAGTGAACAACCTATGGAAGAGTGACTACCCCAGGGACCTTCTCACCCCAAGACCGTGAGAATGTGACAGAAATGATATTTTACAAATATTAAATGGACATCGTCTAATTTCCATCTTGAATCAGTTGGTTCTTTCCATGATCATTCTGCATGATGAACAAATCTCAGGCACACAACTATAAGCATTTATTTGTCACGTGTCTTGGTCACCTGGGGGGTTGGTGCATATACGCTGGGCTCTGCTGGGTGACTGTACCAGAGCCAGGGCTGACTGTGAAAGGCTTGGTACTTACACTAGAAAACTCACCTTCATCTTGTAGACGATGGAGAAACAGTAAAGGTTTTTTTGAACAAGGATAGTAATGGGATGACATTTGTGTTTTAGAACTATCCTACATAGTGTGGCAGGCAGGTCGGACGAAGACGAGACTGGAGGTGAGGAACCCTCTGAGGAGGTGGGGCATTGGTCCAAGTGAGAGATAGGGAGGCCCAGATCACACCAGGTCTCAGTGGGGATGCCAAGGAGAGTGATTCTCCTCTCCTAACACTTCTATAGGCTGCCCACCATCTCAGATGCCCTTGAACACCATCCCTCCATCAGAGCTCTGACCTGGGGCCCGGGAGGATTTAGTTCTGGTTCTAGTTCTGTCTTCACACAGTTGTTTGCCGCTGGACACATCACCAAAATTATCTGGACTTCTGTGTCCTCATTTGAAAGATGTTAAACACACTAGCTTCCCAGGTGGTGCTAGTGGTAAAGAACCCGTTTGTCAATGTAGGAGACTTAAGTGACATGGGTTAGATCCTTGGGTGGGGAAGATCCCCTGGAGGAGGGCATGGCAACCCACTCCAGTATTCTTTCTGGGAGAATCCCATGGACAGAGGAGCCTGGTGGGCTACAGTTCATAGGGTCACCAAGAGTCAAACATGACTGACGTGACTTAGCATGCAAACACACTAGATGACTTCCAAATTCTCTGCCCCAGACTGTGCAGTAGATGATTGAGCAGAAAATAAACTTAAAGACCAGTGAGTCTACAGATTCATGTTACTTCTTAGTTGTGGAATATTTTCTTCAAATAAAATATTATGCAGAAACTTGATGTATCAAAAGAGATTAAAGTTGACAACATCTGGCTGATGTGGAGCCGAGAGCAGAGAATCCTGCCTTGCTCAGTATGGCCACTCCTGGTTGGAGGATGAGGGCAGGTCCCAGGGCTCAAATTTGATGGTTCAAACCCTGGGCAGAGCCAGGCTCAGGGGGAAGCATTAAGTTGTCCAGCTCCAGGGCAAGGAGTGCACCAGATCCTGACCCTCATGGTCCTGTAGTTAGTGACAAAGTCAGAAGAACCTAGTTCTCCTGATTCTTTCTCCAATACAGTACTAACCAGGCCCAACCTTGGAACCTTAGGTTCCAAGATCAGATGAGATTGGGTACATTCAGTGTGGTATGGCTGTAGACCTGAATATTTCTATTGTTGCCTGACCAGACATGATCTTCAAATTAGTATTAACTTGAAAAGTGCAGTGTCAAATACCTTGCAAAACTCCTTAGACTTTGAGATTTGGCAACACTTTGTTTAAAGGTTTTCCCACACCAAGTTTATGATAATGTTCTAAGGATGTAAAAGGTTGGGGCCTCAATTAACCACATGTTCTTGTTTAGGAGAAGACCATGATTTGTTTCCCAAGGAAAATTTTGACCCTGCCTGGATGAAATGCCAGAGATGCTATGCTCTCCAGTGTAGGCATGAGTCAATACATTAGACATTAGACAACATCAAGCATATCTTTAGATTTGTTGCTTGTTAAAGAGGCACATGGATCTTCCTTTAAGGAGTAATGCAGGATATTTGGCTCCAAGGATTTGTCTGTAATAACCAATATTAAGTGAGTCAGTGAAGTATGCAAATGTCTATTAAACACTTTCTCGGTGCTTGGCACTGTGCTAGGCGTTGGGAATAGAATGATAAGCAAAAGCGAGCCAGGAGCTGCCCTGAGGAGCACACAGTCTGGTAGTGAAGGCACACAGGTAAAGAGGGTTCCCTGAAGAAGTAGCCTGTAGCTCAAGATGTGAAGGAAAAGTTCCAGACCAAGGCAGGGGCCAAAGGATTGAGGGAGACTGTGTTCAAGATAGAGGGAACAGCCCATTTAAGGATTGGAGTGGGGAGAGAATGTGACTTTTTCAGTAAACTTGAAAAAGTTCATCCCAATTGCTAGGATGAAGGAAATAGAGAGTCAAGATTGGAGACACAGATGGAGGCTATCTGTATTCAACCATTGGGGGTGTGGAATTGATGCTAGGGGACTTGTGGAGCCATTCAGCCATTCATTTTTTCCTTTTAAAATTATTATTATTATTGTCTGGTTGGTTTATTTACTTTTAATTGAAGGATAATTACTTTACTATATTGTGTTGGTTTCTGCCAAATAATTATTATTTTTAATCAAAGTATAGTTGATGTATATCGTATAAATTACAGGTGTACAATATAGTGATTCCCAGTTTTTAAAAGTTATACTCATTTATAGTCATTAAAATATTGACTATTTCTGTGAAATATTTTTTGTACAATATTTTGTACAGTATTTCCTTGTAGCTTATTTTATACCTAATAGTTTGTACCTTTTAATCCTCTGTCCCTATTTTGCTCCCCACCACCCCTTATGTGTTTCAAGTGGAGCTTTGTTTTAGAGAAAGCAGACTGGCTGCGGTTTGAGGGAGAGATTAGAATAGGGCAAACAAATGAGAAGGCTGGGTGGTAAATCCAGGCTAAAATGAGGGTCACCTGACCTCGGGGAGGGACATTTAAAAAAGAGAAAAAGACCAGTTGGGACCTACTACAGGATTAGTGATATTTACCAGTGTTGCATTCGAGAGAATCCATATTTACAGAGACTTCCCTGAAGGTTAGTAGCCTGTGAGTCTCCAACCTTTGGTTTTGGATTAGTTAGGAATGGTAAGAAGATGTTGTAATGGAAGTGCTTTATCAGGGTGATTTTACTCAAGGGTGCTTTAACATGGGTCCATCAGGTTATATGTTTGCTTATCTTCCTATGGATGGTTTTTCAGTCTGCTGTTTAGAATATTACCTGAGATCCTCTTTAGGAACATGCCTGGCAAAACTTGCTTTCAGGGGCCACACCAGTGATGGGCTGTGTTTCTCCTGACTGTGTTTTGAGCTCTGACTGGGATGAGTGGTGTTAGCGACCACAAATTCCTCTTTGGTTGATGTCTAGGAAGCCCCAAGCTAAATTCCTGCTTCTTCTAGAAAAGTGTATTAGTCCTTGTGGCATTTACTGACCTCATTCTGGCTTCATTTTCTGGTTTCTATTTTTAGTTTTACTTTCTTCCCAGTTCCCTACTTGTTTATTTTTATTATCTTAAATCTTGCAATATAGTATCTGCATAAGTCACCTTAATTCCTGAGACTGAGTATAAATAATTATAATAATATGAAAAGAACTTCCTGGATCTTTGTGCTACAGGACACTTAGGAAGTTAATATTGGATATATACACTTAAGTGTTTAATTGTGAGTTAAAAATTTAGACTCAAGTTTTTGAAAATCTAAGGGTTTCTCTTCACTTATACTGCTTAACTGTATTTCTTGGTCTTTTCTCCTTCAGATTATAATTTGAGTATCACCAACTTTCCCCTTCTGATTTAAGCTGAAAAGTAGTGCTTTCTGTTCTTGTAAGGGGTAACTTATCTTTTCCAGTAATTCTGTTATCTTTCATGTGGGAGGATCTTTGAGTATTTGCACAGATTCATTTAAAAATATAAATCTGGTTATATTGGGTTAGTTTTTATTCTGAGTCACAGAAATAAATCTCTTCCTCTCTCTTTTCCTTTAACAATCAGGCTCTGTCTATATACTAGAAATATGGATTTAAAGATTTATTTGTATCCCAAAGAAACTAGAAATCTACTGGAGGTGGGAAGTCAATTAGATTTTCACTGTGTAGAGTGATAAATGCCCCCACAGGAGGTGAGCACAGTGAAAGAGCCCTACTTTCTGTTGTGGTTTTGGGAATAGCCCTGCTGAGTCAAACTCACTGCATTTCTTTGTTCTGTGTCTGACTGTACCAACATTGTGCAGACCCAGCCTGTGTAAGGGTCCAACTTCTTGCTCCCTGTTTTGAAGGCAGAGGGTTTGGAATTACATGTTATGCAAATAGCTGCAGCTTCTATTTAGGCAAAATCTTATGATTGTAGGTAACATTTTAATGCCAGAGTTTCCTTAATAAAGTTACTTTTCTATTAATGATTGGTTGGAAGATTGGTTTGCTGATCTGGAACCAAAGAATTCTTTTAAAGGAGACAGGGACATTTTTATTTAGTCTCCAGTTAAGAAAGGACTTGCTTACTAAGTGCCTGATCAGTCTGCTTTGCAACACTGGCATTGGTTTACACTGGTGGCTGTGGTAGAGTCTAGTGATGGACAGGTCCATTTGCAACAATCCCATCAAGAGGCTGAATCTATTTCTCCAACTGTTGAATCTGGGCTAGCTTAGAACTTGCTTTGGTCAATAGAAATGGAAGAAGCAATATAGTGCAAATTCTGAGTCTGGGCCTTAAGAGGCCTTGAGTTTGACTTTATTCTTGGGACTTTTCTGCTAACTTGAATAAGCCTGGGCTCACCTGCTGGATGATGAGATGTGTGGCCTAGTAATCTCTGTCTCTCCATCCACTAGATATGTGAGAGAGGTTATCCTAGGCTATTCAGTCCCCAGCTGATCCATCTGTTGGCCACAAATGCATAAGTGGCCAAGATCAGCCAAGCATGAGCAAATCAGTAGGACCACTCAGCTTTTAAGAAGTAATAAATAAAGGACCACTCAGCTTTTAAGAAGGTTTTTATTTTAAGCCACCAGGGTTTGGGGTTGTTTGATGTGCAGTTAAGGCTAGACAGTAGCAGTGCAGTTTTGACATCCCTGCAGTGGATATGCAGGTACCAGTAGACTTCAAAGAAGAGTAGAAGGAAGGAAAGAAGGAAGGAAGGAAGAGAATTAATGAAAAAGGAAGAGGAGTAACATGCACTCCTTAAAAGCTAATTTTTTTTTTTTTGGTCTGTGCTGGGTCTTCATTGCTGCAGGTGACCTCTTCTCTAGTTGTGGTGCACAGGGGCTACCCTTCATTCCAGTGCGTGGGCTTCTCATTGTGGTGATCTCTCATCTGTAGAGCACAGGCTCTCGATGTACAGGCTTCAGGAGTTGCAGCACTTGGGCTCAGTAGTTGCGGTACATGGGCTTAGCTGCCCTGCAGCAAGTGGCATCTTCCCAGACCAGGGATAGAACCCACACCCCCTGCATTGGCAGGTAGATTCTTAACCACTGGACCACCAGGGAAATCATAGATGATGATATTTTAAATCTAAATTAATGAAGAAATAAGTAAACAGTTTTATGAACACTTTAATAGATTATACATAAAGGACGAGAGTCAAGCTTCCTAATTAATTATGATTACAAAAAGATTTGTCAAAACAAGCCAGTGATATTTATGGTAGTGAATTTTGAAAATAATCAAGCCTATAATGAGAAAGTATATAATTTTGTTCATTTACTCATATCTATAGGCAACACAAACCTTTATTTACCCCTATCCCCACCACCCAAAAGACAAGGGCTGACAGTTTATTTATCCCCACTCCTACAATTCAAAAGATTAGGGGTAGTGGTTCAATTCAACTGACTGCCAAATTGGATAAATAACCAGATACTGATTCCAGAAATGGAATTCAAACACACTCCAGATAATAGACATCTTCTTGGGTTTAAATTTCATTTAACAGAGCCCTTGAGGGTTTCCCTGGGGGCTCAGGTGGTAAAGAATCCTTCTGCAGTTCAGTAGACCTGGGTTTGATCCCTGGGTCAGGAAGATCCCCTAGAGGAGGGAATGGCAACCTGCTCTAGTATTCTTGCCTGGAAAATCCCATGGAGCCTGCCGGGCTACAGTCCATGGGGTCACAAAGAGTCAGACACAACTGAATGACTAATACTTTCACTTTGATTTCACTTGATGGACAGATATCTCTACCATCTGCTGAGCCCAGAGCTCAACTAGGGGAAGGTAAAAAGATGAAAAAGAAATGAGCATGACTTGCCTGCGGAGGAGTGAAAGGGGCTGATGGGTCATCAGAAAGTAATGCAGGAGAAGGTGGCACCAAGCAGTACTGGGGAAAGGATTATGCTCCGGGAGTGGGGAGGGCTGCCAGCAACTTGCTGCAGAGCCTTTGAACCATTGATTTAGGCTCTCCAGTCTCAGTTTCCTCATTTATAAACTTTGCATGGGGCAAGCTGTTACATTTCTGGCCTTAAGACATATTGTGTGTGTGTGTGTGTGTGTGTGTGTGTGTGTCTGTGTGTCTCTGTGTGTGTGCAGACTCAGTTATGTCTGACTCTTTGTGACCCCATGGACTGTAGCCCACCAGGCTTCTCTGTTCTTGGAATTTTCCAGGCAAGAATATTAGAGTGGGTTGCCATTTCCTACTACAGGGGATCTTCCCAACCCAGGGATCAAACCCAGGTCTCCAGCATTGACAGGTGTATTCTTTACCCCTAGTGCCACCAAGAGAAGTTTGTCTTGTATGAGTGAGAGTATGTGCCCTGTGCCTTCAAGGAGGTGATCCTGATGACAGACTTTCTTTATTATAATGACACTTTTAGTCCTTAATGTGTTTTGATTGTCTGGTGTGTTCACAGTCGTGAACAAAACTCGGCCTGTGCCTTTGAGGAACTCAAGTGTACAGTGGAGAGGACCACATAGCACAGGAAGAGCTGAACCCCCAGGAAGGGGGAAGCCCAGAAGAGAAACTCCCTAAAAAATAGCTGAAGGATGAGTAGCACCAGTTGGGTGAAGTGACATTTGTCACAGTTATTCATGCATGGATATTCATGCATGGTCTTATCACTTAGTTCTGCTACAAAGCTATGTATGCCCAGAAAACTGTACCGAGGGTATTTTATTAGCTTAGGAATTTGAAGATTTCAGGACTACCTTGAGCTGTTTCAAAACTTTTTATGTACTCGTTGTCATGGAGCCTTGTTTTATTATTTATGAGAACGTGGAGAGCCAGCAGACTTAGAGACCTGTAGTCAGTCTCCATCACAACCACTGCAAAGGAGATAATTGCAATTACTGCAGAGATTAATGTGCAGGCAGGCAGCCTTCTCCAAAGTACTGCACAGAAATGCCCAGTCTCCCTGGAGAACAATGAGCCGAAATAGGTTTTAGGGTTTGTTTTGTGTGTGTGTGTGTGTGTGTGTGTGCGTGCACGCACGCACTCGCATGTGGGTATGCACTCATTTTAAGACAAGCAAAACCATATTTGAGAAAATTTGGAAAATGACAGGCTTCTAATCTTATTTCTCTAACGGTCACTTTTGTGCATTTTGAATATCCTGACAATGCTTTTCATAACAATACTAAGGCATGTTGCTGAACTGATCATCCTTTGGCTCAAGATTGAGTGCTCAGACTGATTGGTCTATTTGGGGGCAAAAGGCTGGGAAGCCACCGCTTCTCAGTGCAGTCCCTAGCGTATCAGGATGGCCGAGGGGGTCTAAGGCACCAGACTCAGTTCAGTCCCTTTTGAATAGAATGGAGAAGCATTCACAACCCAGCTCCAATCCTCTACACTCACAGGTTTGCTCCGTGTTGCATCTGAACCCCGCACTTACAGGCTGTACATGCTTGATTCAAGCGGATGCACCTTCATGTGTCAGCATCAAGGAAGAAGCCCTGGGGCAGGAGACTAGAGGTGCCTGGCCCTGGCAGGATGTGAGGTGCTGTCAGGCTGTGTCTGTGTGAAGCTGATATGAATCCACACAGAGTTGGTCACTACCAAGGTGAAGCAAGAGGAAGTGAATTGGAGTTTAAATGGTATTTGATTCCATCTTTTTGCTTTCTCTTTCTGGTAAGTGTAGAGTGTCCTCCAGTATCATCTGGATAACTGGAGGAAAAAAGATGAATGTCAGTACTGATGATCTATGTTATATCAGGGTATTTGAAGAGCAAATTTTATTGATGAGTTTCACTGACAATGAAAATAATGATGAAATCAAACCTTATAAACATATTCCTTGTAAATTAATAGTTATTGAGGCTAAAGGCAAAGTTATTCCTGGGATTGCTTTTGAATATTTAAGATGTGGATGTATTGAACTGTGGGGATGTGTTCTGGGCTCTCTTTGTCTTATTTATGCTTTCTAAAGAGTTTTAAATTTTCTGTTCTCTCTGATTTTCTATACCACTCATCATGCTTCTTTCCAGTAGTTTATGATGTCTTTAGTATTGTTTACTGGTAAATTGTCTCAGGAACTGGTGAAACTTGAAACATGCATAGTATGCCCTTAGAAAACAAAAGATACAGAAAATAAGATTTAAAAATTAAATGTAGTGTTTATGGAAGGATTCAAAATCCTCTTGATTTAAAGTTTTTTGTAACTTCACTTTTTGTGTGTCAGTATCATCTTGAATGTTGATATGGTCCTTATGCCAGAGAAAAGAGAAAAATCCCAGTGCCTTGCATTAGCTTTGGCTGATCATTCCAAACTAGAGTCAGCCACATAGCCCCCATACAACCACAAGGGGGCAGGAAATGCCATCCTGCGGAATGCCTAAAATGGGGGAGAAACATAAGTATTTGGCAAACAGTACCAATGACTACCACAGCAATTTGGCATTTTTAACAGACAATGTTACAAAAGCTTTGTGTGATAGATAATGTGCAGTAGGTTGGAGGCTGTTGTGTGTGATAAATAATATGCAGTAGGTTGGAAGTTGTGGCACGCATGGCATTTCTACATGTTTGAATTACAGAAAGTCTTACATGTAAAAATGAATATGTAGCAGGTTTAAATGTGTAACCACTAAAACAGCTGATTAAAAATGTTATAACAGTCTTTATTAGCTTCAAGTTACTGTAATGTTTACTCTGCCCATTCTCCATCAGAATAGTGGAAAATGCATTTTCAGTATTACTGGGGCTCCCCTGCTGCAGGATTATATGGTCAGGGAAGATCTTTGGCTAAGCTGACCATCACCAACTATGAGGGAGTTGGTCATCAGCCCTCTGGTCACTTTTGAGTTGTAGGCTATCAAGTCCATATTCCATCCTTCTCGGGATGATGGCTCTACTGCTTCTGGGCTGAGCTTGGAAGCACCAGAATCTCTGCTGAAGCTGGGAAGTCTGGAGTTAATGGCCCAGCATCCTACCCTAGGACCTCTTTAAGGTTACTCCACCCTCCTGGGGCACTGTCATCAAGCAGAACCCCGATGCTTGGGGACCACCAGCTTTGTCCCTGTCTCACTCTGAAGCAAGCTCTCTGTGTCCTCTGGTCTTCTCAAAGGACAGGAAGAACTGCTAGCCCCGAGCCATTTCTCTTTCTTCAAAGCACTGAAGTTCTGTAGCCCACCTCTCCATTGGTTCACAAGATCTGCCTCTTGAGATTATCATCATGGTTGGAAGGTTTTAAGGATAGTTGTAAAAGCATGCAAAAACATGAACCCAGAGATTATCATACTAAGTGAACAGACAAATACTAATATCATATGATATCACTTAGGTAGGTGCAATCCCTGGGTTGAGAAGATTTTCTGGAGAAGGGAATGGCAACCCACTCCAGTATTCTTGCCTGGAGAATTCCATGGACAGAGGAGTCTGGTGGGCTACAGTCCATGGGGTCACAAAGAGCCAGACACGACTGAGCAACTAACATTATCACTATCACTTAGATGTGGAATCTAAAAAAAGATACAAATGAACTTATTTATAAAACAGAAAGACTCACAGACATAGAAAACAAACTTATAGTTATCAAAGGGGAAAGGGTAGGGGATAAATTAGGTTTGGATTAACATATACACACTGCTGCTGCTGCTGCTGCTAAGTCGCTTCAGTCGTGTCCGACTCTGTACGACCCCATAGACGGCAGCACATCAGGCTCCACCGTCTCTGGGATTCTCCAGGCAAGAACACTGGAGCAGGTTGCCATTTCCTTCTCCAATGCATGAAAGTGAAAAGTGAAAGTGAAGTCGCTCAGTCCTGTCAGACTCTTCGAGACCCCATGGACTGAAGCCTACCAGGCTCCTCCATCCATGGGATTTTCCAGGCAAGAGTATACACACATATACACATATATCTCACTGCTGTACACCTGAAACTAAAATGATATTATAAATCAACCATAGTTCAATTAAGAAAACAAGCAACTGCCACAGAGAAGTTCTTATTATTGTGAGTGAACTGTGAATGAATTAACTTTAATAATAAATAATGGACAGAGCAGGGGAGGTGTTGGGAGAAGGAAATATGTCTTTACTGTGCACGTATTATGTGCCAGAACTTGATATTTTCATATGTTATCTGACTTAATCATCACAGCAACTACTAAATAGAGGGTACAAGCCCATTTTACAGAGAAAACTGGAAGCTCAGATGGTTCTGTGTATGTATTCAACAAAACAATATTAGCTGGCATTTATTATCCTTATGGGGCTTCCCTGGTAGTTCAGCTGGTAAAAAATCTGCCGGCAGTGCAGGAGACCCTAGTTCAATTCCTGGGTTGGGAAGATCCCCTGGAGAAGGGATAGGCTATCCACTCTAGTATTCTTGAGCTTTCCTGGTGGCTCAGATGGTAAAGAATCCACCTGCAATGCGGGAGAGCTGGGTTCGACCCAGGGGTTGGGACGATCCCCTGGAGGAGGACATGGCAACCCACCCCAGTTTTCTTGCCTGGAGAATCCCCATGGACAGAGGAGCCTGGTGGGATACAGTCCATGAGATCCGAAAGAGTCAGACATGACTGACCAACTAAGCACAGCACAGCATGATGCTTTTTAGATGCCAGCCACTGTTATCAACTCTTTATGGATGTAAACTATATAATCTTCACAATAGTTCTATGAGGCAGGTACAATATTCTTACCTTGTTGTTGAGAAAATTGAGTCATAGAGTTTAAGAGACTAACCCAAAATCACTAGAAAATAATGAGGTCAGATTCAACCCCTGACAGTCTGGCTCTACAGACCTCGCTCTAAAGCACTGTACTATATGGCTGAGAGGGAGGTGGAGAAGGAGAAAGGGAAGGAGGGAAGGATGGAGGGAGAAAGAGAGTCAGAGACAGACACAAACACCACCGACACCCCGCCTCCAACCACAGGTCATAGACAAATTCTAAGATTTGAGTGCATTTGTTAAAATTTCTTAGGACATTTTCCAAAGGATTTCAGTGTATTTCCAAAAACAGTCCTGTGGGTGGAGCCTGGTACCAGAGGACAATGATGAATGGGCCTTGCCCTGACTTCTTAGACAAACGCTGAGGGTTGGGCCCCAAGCCCTTTCAGTCCCATCATCAGCTGAAAGGTAAATTAACAGTGCTGACCATTGCCTAAGAATAAATAGAAAGGCAGAGTCAGCAATCCAAGTGTGGGTCAGTTGATGACTTGCTGGTTAAATACTCAAAACTGCTTTTCAGAAAATGGAATATGAAAACTACACTTTTTTTTCTTCCCAGATGGGACTACTGTCACCTGGTTGCCTAGACACCAGATTTTTTTTTTTAATTGAAGTATACACCAGTTGCTTTTAAACACATACACCAAGCAAACTGTAGGGTCGACTCTTTGTAAATAGTGCTGATGATTGTACACGGCAACATGGCCCTTGGGTATTAAAGCTTAAACATTCTTGGCTCTCCAAGCAGCCAAGTTAGTCTTAGCTCAAAGAGGTAGGTGCATTATATTAGTTTCTCAGAGGGAAAAAAATGATTGCTTTCCTTTCTTTCAGCATGTTTTAATGGTAACTCTGAATAATATATGGTCAAAAAGATTGACTGGTTCCTGACATGAAAGAGGACCCCTGACTGCTAATCAGAGTAAGGGAGACTAGATTCCATGGATTTTATTTTACAAATCCTTCCAAAGTACAAAGGCTGATGTGGTATTTTAACAATTTTATGTCAGACTATTTATCTTGAATAGAATTTATGCCCAGTGATCATATTTAGCTTTTAATGTTATTACTTGGTACAGTTATTTTAGTATCAGACACAAAGATATTAACTATCACATGGATTACCTTACAAATGATTTTTTATAGCATACATAGCCAAGTTATGTATATTCACCTAATATAAATATCTGATCTAACTTGATCGGATCATCAAAATAAATATGGTCCAGATATCAAAATTCACTGGAAACAGATGCCCTGCACTTAGTGCCCTACAAATATTTTTGAAAAGGCAGAAATATTTTTGAAAATGTGCAGAGAAATCAAATTTTTGATGAGTTGTAAGTTGAGTTGTAAGTTGTAAGGTTGAGTTGTAAGTTACTCAGAAAATTGACTTACTAGGGAAACTGATTATGTGAAACTGGCTACTATGAGGAAACATTTTGTGAATCAAGGGTCTTCAGCATTTATTTGTTTAATTATGTCTTTCCTAAGCTTTTCAGAATAGATTTGTGGTATGCTGATAGTTCACATTTTGTAAATTTGAATTTGTGTATTGGGTTTGTGGAAACCAGCCGGCAAACAAATGAAAATACTTTAGAAAATCTCCTGTCAAAATAATTTCTATACATTTTAAAGGTTAAATCATTTTTTATGTACCAAAGAGTGCTTATCACTAGCAGAAATTTA
Source organism: Bos indicus x Bos taurus (assembly GCF_003369695.1). Lineage (NCBI taxonomy): Eukaryota > Metazoa > Chordata > Mammalia > Artiodactyla > Bovidae > Bos > Bos indicus x Bos taurus. Next base: position 63,996,917 of record NC_040085.1, on the reverse strand, counting down.
CTTTTTATTGTTGATCAATTTATAGTTGTAGGATTTTAATTCCATTAAAAAAAGTGTGTCCTAGATCATGGCACCCAATTGCATTTACTGTTTTAGTCACCGTATTACAGATGATTATGGAGACATTTGTAAATGCTCTGCTGTTTTATTTTATCACACTTTCTTAATTTTTTAAATTTTATTTATTTATTTATGGCTATGCTGGGTCTTTGTTGCTGCACACGGGCTTTCTCCAGTTGTGGAGAATGGAAGGCTACTACTCTTTGTTGCTGTGTGTGGGCTTCTCATTGCCGTGGCTTCTCTTGTTGGGGAGCACATGCTCTAGGCACATGGGCTTCCATAACTGTAGCACTTGGGCTCAGTAGTTGTGGTCCATGGGCTTAGTTGCTCTGTGGCCTGTAGGATCTTTCTGGACCAGGGATTTAACCCGTGTCCTCTGTATTGACAGGCAGATGCTTAACCACTATGCCACTGGGAAAATCTGCTCTGCTACTTTAAAATTAATTTCCAGGTCAATCGGAGAGTTTTTATGATTTCTTTAAGGAAACATGGACTCTTGTGCGTCTAGTATTTACATTATTTAAATTTATGCTGAATTTGCTGTTTATATGGATGATGAGGTCTGGTTAAATACTTTTCTACTTCTCTGGAAATTTCTGAAAACAAAGAAAAACTAGGAAGATGGCAACAACTACACAATAAATGTGATTTAGAATTTAAATACATTAATTATGATAAAATAAATTATAACCATGAATAGGATAAAACCATTTGTCTTTAAAGTCTATGCATAGTCATATTCCTGTTACATTAGCTTTTTGCTTCAATTTCTTAATTTCTCTCTTGTTGAATTTATGTATCAATATGCTATGGATTATGATGTTATTAAATGCATATTAGAAGTAATATAGGAAATGGTAACCCACTCCAGTACTTTTGCCTGGAAAATCCCATGGATGGAGGAGCCTGGCAAGCTACAGTCCATGGGATCACAATGAGTCAGACACGACTGAGCGACTTCACTTTGATAGGTCTGTAAAGTGGATAGTTGGTAAAGAATCCACCTGCAAAGCAGGAGACCCCGGTTCGACTCCTGGGTCAGAGGCAAATTTGTTTTATGGAAACTTCAAACCAGAGGAGCATCTTACATTAATGTGGTCAACCCACTTACCATGTGCAGTGCAAATGTTCTATATAAGGTGTGCCACAGAAATAAACATACTGAGCTGGCGATAATAAAAGTAACAGAAGTGCGTTGAAAATTGCTTTGGGGTGGGGTAGGTGGTAGAGTGTAAAGGCCCAATTCTTTCATTTCTGCTTTAAATAGTCAGCTCCCACTGTTGCAGTAGAGTTGCTTTCTCCTTGAAGTTCATTTTGACCTTTTAGTTCTTTCTACCCTTCCATCTTCCTGGCCCAAGAAAGCAGGTGTGGGAGGAAATTGGTTTCTTTATGAACTCTCCTCCCAGCCACAATCATCTCAGATTCACTCCACTCTCAAGATCCTGTGATAGCCTTTGTGTCCACATGAAAACCCTTAACACATTGTGAAATTTAATTCTGTATTTTCACATGCCTCAAACTAATTCACCTTTAAAAAAAATTGCCTATTTCTTCCCCCTTAAGGACCCACACACAGTGTGGGAAATGCTTGAAGGCAGAATGATGTGATAGGTTCCTTGGCGGTTTCTGAGGGGGCACTGAAATCGACTTGTGTTTGTCCTTTTTTTCCTCTAGGCTTTAGAAATGTGAAGTCTGGCAGGGGTGTCTTAAACCGGCTCTGGATGGCAGGTGGACATAATGACCTCTAAGCTGATTAGCTCACACCCAGCCTCATTTCAAGGCACCCTTTAGTTTCTGGGATGAAACTTTCAGGATTATTTTTTAGGAGGCTGTGATTGCCAGATATGAATAGAAGAATCATCTTACTGCTCAGGAACTCTAACCTGGTGGCTCTCTAGCCAAAGAAGAAAAGTCACACCTGAGGGGAGGGGTTCATTCTGAACACACAGCTTCAAGGACGTTCTACATCCTAGTGGAAGGTCTCTGGATTGTAGCTAAAACTTTCACCCGCCCAGAGATATTTACGGTTTGAAGGGCTTACCCCTGATGTTTTGACAATAAGAAGAAAATCATTTTTCCTCGGGGCATTTGGAATGGGCAAAATAAACATGCAGTGCACAGCTGCGGCTTCCAAGCCTTTGATGATTTCCCTAGGAGGCTGGAGGGTCCGGCCGGGTACCGACTGTTAGACTTGGAAGCTTGAGCTCTTACAGTCTTTGTGTCCACGATACCTGAATAATCACTCCAAGCATCACCTGCTGGGGCCTCATTTTTTTTTTTTTTTTATTTCTTAAGGAAAAAGCCTTTCCGTCGTCTAGGCAAGCGGAGGAAACTGATTAACTCCCCGGGAAGCTTGCAGATCAGCAGACCCCTGGTGGTGCAGACGCCTAGCTCAGGCGAAGCCCCGGGGGCATCCCCAAGGTGTCATCTCCCCGAGCAACAGTGCACACCTCTCACATTAACGGCCCTTGGTTCCGCTCGGGTCTCTCTCACCCCCGGCCCTCCTCCCTGAGCCCTTGCCACCATCTCACCTTCTCTCCTCCCACGCCCTGGACCAAGCATCCCTTCTGTCAGGTGGGGTTGGGGGATGTTTACTTTTCCCGGAAGGGGGCAAAAGGGTTAACGATGAGAGTCCGCGCAGGTGGGGCCGCCCCCGGCCGCGGTGGGCGTCGGAGGTGAGGGGGCGCTGTTCAGGCGGGAGAGCCGCCAGGCTGACGGAGAGGCCGGCCTGAGTGGGGGCCGCTTCGCCGCCGCCGCCGCCGCCGCTGCTGTGATGCGAAGCCGGTGCTGCGCCGGGCGGTGGAGTCAGAGCCCGGGCGCGGGAGCACGAGCTGCAACATCAGCACCGGCGGCGGCGGCGACACCTGCACCAGCTCTCGGGCCCCGCGCTGAGCTCTCCGCCCCGCCGCGCCCGGGGCCGCCGCCCCGTACTCTCTATGGATGTCAAGGCGGCCCCCAACGGGGTGGCCACCATCGAGGACCGCATCCTGCGGATCACCGGCTACTATGGCTATTACCCGGGTTACTCCAGTCAGAAAAGTAAGACGCCGCGGGCTCTGCCTGGCTCCAGACGCCGGAGGGGGTAGGATGCGGGAGGGCGCGCCGTCCGGACACCTGCAGCCCTGCCGGCGTGGCTACCGCGGATCTCCTGGCGGTGGGGCCACCCTGGCTGAAAGTATGTCCGCTGTCCTCGGTGCTGAACCGTGAGCGAGAACGGTGTCCGGACTGTTGGCGCCTAGGAGTTTGGAAATAGTGGCAGCCTTGGGGGCAGAAGCGCAGAGGCAACCCTGTGAGCGCTCCTGACAGCCGTCTGCCGGCTCAGCCCCGGTGTACTTACGGCTGAGGAGGCTAATATGGCTGTTTACTTAGCGAAAGTCAGCCGTTGGGGCTGCACTCCCCCAAAGTCCCTACTGGGTACAGGCTGCGGGCTGGGAGCTGGGCGCTGAGGCTGGATAGGCTCGGGGGTGGGGCTGGCGGGGAAGGCCGACCCAGACGTGGGTCCCAACGCCGATGGGTCAGGCTGTTCACTCCGGGCTGTTGAAACGTTGCCAGCGCGGGAATTACTCCTGTTAAGATGTCTTTTGGGAGGTTCTCCACCTTGGGTAGAGAAAGAACCTCTTCAGGTCTCCGAGTCCGTGATCTTGGAGCCAGAGACCCGTGAAAAGACTGGAGGCTAGGGTGGATGAGATGGGGAGGCGCGATCGGGCCCCCGGCCAGCCCCAAATGCCTGCCGCACGTCGCGGCTACCTCTGAGCCGCGGCAGACTGCTCCATGGATTCTGGCTTTCTTCCGGCTAAGCGAGGTCCTGTGGTGCGGATTCACGTTTCTGGAGCAGTTTTGCCGGGAGGACGCTGAGGTGCGCTCTCTACTCTGTCCCTCTCCCCCAACACACAAACCCACTGGCTGTATTTGCTGGGATTAGTTCTGCCAGTGACCCAAGTGAACCTCGTTTTTTTTCTCTGAATTGAGCGAGTAGCTGCGGCTTAATTCCCATGTAGGTGGGATTTCACTTTTTTATCAACGCATTTCTGTCGCAATAGATGGAGCATAATTGATGTTTTTGCTGTTATTTTTAACCAGAAGCCTTGGAAGCTCCTAGATGCATTTCTGATTGGTATATTTCTGAGACACTTGAGGTACAATCAGCGTTACAGTTTCTCTGAAGGGAGTAAACCCTAACACATAGAGGGAAAATCAACTTTTTTTCCGGTAACTCCCCCGGCCCAACCCCCCTCACTATGCTCTATCTCTGTTGAGCTTTCCTGCATGGGCTGTCCTTACACAGATATTTTCTAGTTTAATATTTCATTTGGCTTCAGGAAAGGCCTATCTGATTTGTATGGTCTCTGTCTAGCTGTTTTTAGCATTAGAGGCTTACATTATTCATTTTCCATACAAAAGTAATTATATAGTGTTAGAATTTTCTAGAAGGAAAATAACATGCTATGAAATGCAGTTTGAAGTCTTTGTACTATAGACTCAGAACTTTTTTTTTCCTATTGGCAAAGGCTTTCTTTTTTAACCCTAGAAACTTAAGCAAAAGCACTAGTATACCACGTGGAGATTACTTAGATTTCACCTTTGAATATTTTAATTAGGAACCATGGGATTTTGGTTGCTTAGAGAATGTAGAAGCTGTCTGTAAGATTACAAGACTCAGGGTAGTATATTATTATGGCTTTTATAACAATGGAACTGTGGTTAATAAAGAACAAACTAAAAAGAATACTGGAAAAGTGATATTTTAAACAGAGGCATGTTCATATTATCTTTTTGTACTTGCTGAAATAGCTACACGTTTCATTTGCCATACAAGAACTGGACAAAAAGAGAGAAGAGCATTGGTTAAGACAGTAACTGAGGCTAAAGGGGATAAAAATGCATTTGGTATGGTTATTTGTGATGGGCTAACTTCAGGCCAGTGTTCAAAGAGTGAAGACAGAGAATCTCACAAGGACAGAGAATTATATGATTGTCAAATAACTTTCAGAATGTTTAAGCTTTCAGAGGTAGAAGGAGATTGCCATTTTGCAGGGTGAAAGGCTAGGGGAAGAGAGAGCTGGAAGAGGGCCAGGCAGCTGAGCACCATGAAATAAATAATCGTGCCCTTAATGCAGGCTTCAACTAGTAAACAAACACATTGAGGCAAACCAGTACAAGATGGTCAGTTGATTTAGCTGTTACCAGGAATGAGCAATAACTTGGGGGAAGTCTGGAAAGATATAGTTAAGAAAAAGCCTGTGGTGAGGAATATGTAATATGTGAAGGCAAGGTGACTTTCCCATTTTTTGATGATCATGTCTAAGGCCTTAAGGATGGGATGATCTCTTAATATTAGTGACATTTACTTTTCTAGAGGTAGGTAGAAACTCATCTCTGATGATATGCATGAATGATCAACCTCATGGTAATGCATCCTCCTGCCATCCCTGTCAACCAGGAAGATGAGAAACTTGTTGTTGTTGTTCAGTCACTAAGTCGTGTCCTCCTCTTTGTGACCACATGGACTATAGCACGCCAGACTTCCCTGTCCTTCATTATCTCTCAGAGTTTGCTCAAACTCATGTCCATTGAGTTGATGATACCATCCAACCATCTCATCCTCTGTCGTCCTCTTCTCCTCCTGCCTTCAATCTTTCCCAGCATCAGGGTCTTTTCCAATGAGTCAGTTCTTTGAATCAGATGGCCAAACTATTGCAGTTTCAGCTTCAGTATCAGTCCTTCCAATGAATATTCATGGTTGATTTCCTTTAAGATTGACTGGTTTGATCTCCTTGCAGTCCAAGGGACTCTCAGTTTTCTCCAGTACCACAGTTAAAAAGCATTAATTCTTTGGTGCTCAGCCTTCTTTATGGTCCAACTCTCACATCCATACATGACTACTGGAAAAGCCATAGGTTTGACTATACAGACCTTTGTTGGCAAAGTAATGTCTCTGCTTTTTAATGCGCTGTGTAGGTTTGTTATAACTTTTCTTCCAAGGACCAAGCATATTTTAATTTCATGTCTGCCGTCACTATCCACAGTAATTTTTGAGCCCAGGAAAATAAAATCTATCATTGCTTCCACTTTTTCCCTTTCTATTTGCCATGAAGTGATGGGACTGGATAACATGATCTTAGTTTTTTTAATGTTGAGTTTTAAGCCAGCTTTTTCACTCTCATTGTTCACCTTCATCAAGAGGCTCTTTAGTTCTTCTTTGCTTTCAGCCATTAGAGTGGTACCATCTGCATATAAGAGATTATTGATATTTCTCCCAGCAATATCAATTTTTATTTCAGCTTGATAACCTGGTTCAGAACACATTCTAGTAGTCAGGCTGATACAAAAAAGAAAGAAATATATGTGTACATAATTATGTATTTAAAAGATACATATAATATGCATAAGATATATATAAATATTATATATAAAAGTATACATGTATTGTATATAAAAGATATATATAATCATCTCTGTATCTATAAATTTAGATGGTTAGGTGGGTACATAGGTGATTAAAGCATTTGTCTAACCTCAAGTTATGATCTGGTAAGGAAAATAGATTCACTCATTCAATAGGTGCTAATTGAGTACCTTCTATGTGCCAGGAATACACCCGTGAACAGAACAGACAAAGGTATTTGTCTTTTTAAAGCTTAAGTTCTAGTGGGAAGAGACAGACAATAATAAACAAACATATACATACATAAATAAAGCTGTATATTGCAAGGTGATAGCTGCTTTAACAAAAAAGTATCAGAAGAGTTAAAAGAATAAAGGATTGTGGAAGTTTTAAATAGACTGGGCAGGTGAGACCTCACTGAGAAGGTCACCTTTGAGAAAAGACCTGAAATATGTGAAGGAGTTTGCTGTGTAGACATTGGGAGGAATCTCTTACAGGCAAAAGGAACAGCCTGTGCAAAGCTCTGAGGCAGAGCATGCTGAGCCTGCTAGAGAAGGAGTGAGGAGGTCTCCTGTGTGGCTGGAGTTGGGTGAAGAATTGGGCAAGTAGTTGGAGATGAGGTCACTGTGGATACAAGGACTCACAGAAAGTAGCATTTTACAGGTCATTTTAAGTCCTTTGGCTTATACTCTGAATGAAATTGGGAGCCTTTGTAGGGTGTTTTTTTTTTTTTTTTTTTTTGGTGTTGTTGTTAAATTTAAATTTATTTATTTTAATTAGAGGCTAATTACTTTACAATATTGTATTGGTTTTGCCATACATCAACATGAATCTGCCACGGGTGTACACGTGTTCCCAATCCTGAACCCCCCTCCCACCTCTCTCCCCATACCATCCCTCTGGGTCATCCCAGTACACCAGCCCCAAGCATCCTGTATCCTGCATCAAACCTGGACTGGTGATTCATTTCTTATATGATATTATACATGTTTCAATGCCAGTCTCCCAAATCATCCCCTCCATCCCTCTCCCACAGAGTCCAAAAGACTTCTATATATCTGTGTCTCTTTTGCTGTCTCGCATATAGTGTTATTGTTACCATCTTCCTAAATTCCATATATATGCATTAGTATACTGTATTGGTGTTTTTCTTTCTGGCTTACTTCACTCTGTATAATAGGCTCCAGTTTCATCCACCTCATTAGAACTGATTTAAATGTATTCTTTTTAATGGCTGAGTAATACTCCATTGTATATATGTACCACAACTTTCTTATCCATTCATCTGCTGATGGACATCTAGGTTGCTTCCATGTCCTGGCTATTGTAAACAGTGCTGCGATGAACATTGGGGTACACGTGTCTCATTCAATTCTGGTTTCCTCAGTGTGTATGCCCAGCAGTGGGATTGCTGGGTCGTATGGGAGTTCTATTTCCACTTTTTTAAGGAGTCTCCACACTGTTTTCCATAGTGGCTGTACTAGTTTGCATTCCCACCAACAGTGTAAGAGGGTTCTTTGTAGGGTTTTAATGGTTTTAACAGAGGAGGGATGAGACTTGACTTACATCTCACAAGGATCAAGTTGACTGCTCTACTGGGGAAGAGGTGGAAGCAGAGAGGCTAGTTGGTATATATCACTGTAATAACCAAGGTGGGAGATGATAGTGGCTTGAACAAGAGGGTTAGCAGTAGCAGTGGTGAGAGGTGGTCAGATTCTCTTTATATTTGAAGTTAGATTGTCTATATTTAAATTCTCTATTTGAATAGGGTTTCCTGATGGTTGGATATGGTATCTACAAGAAAGAAAGGAATAAAAATTGATTCCATCTTTTCTGGTTTGACCAAGTTTGAGTTGCCAATGGCTGAAGTGTGGCAAGCTTCAAGGTAGAGAAGTTTATGGGTTCAAGGGATAAGGATAACATTTTGCAAAGGAAATGTAATTGGAGATGTAAAATAATCCTGGAGTTCAGAGGAGATGTCTACTAGAGATGTAAATTAGAGATTTTCCAGTATTTGGGTGTTATTCATAGTCTAACACTAAAGGGATCTTCAAGAAGTCAACGTATATAGAGAAGAGAAGAGGAGCAAGGACTGAACTCTGGGGCACTGAGACATTAAGAGGGTGAGGAGAAGAGCATGTGATACCCTGGAACGCAGAGAAGAGTCTCAGAGGGAAGAGATTAGCTGAATCCAGTGCTGCTGAAAGGCCAAGTAAAATGAAAACTGACCATGAATTTGGTGACTGGGCATCGTTAGCTACCTTGACGGGAACAAATAAGAAAGCCTAAGATGGATTCGAATGTGCTAAAGCAAGAATTGGGCTTCCCTGGTGGCTCAGCAGTAAAGAATCTGCCTGCCAATGCAGAAGATGAGAATTTGATCCCTGGGTTGGGAAGATCCCCTGGAGGAGGGCATGGCAACTCACTCCAGTATACTTTCTGGAAAATCACATGGACAGAGGAGCCTGGGGGACTACAGTCCATAGGGTCACAAAAAAGTTGGGCCTGACTGAACAACAGCAAACAAGAATTGGAGGAATTGGAAAAGTGAGTATAGACAATTCTTCAGTAATTTTTGGAGGAAGCAGGAGCAGGGGAGCAGAGGAAATGGGAGTTGTGGTGGGGTTAAAAAGTTTCTTTTTATTTTAAAGATGGCTAGCAGTAGCAGCGTGTTTGCAAGCCCCTGAGAATGATTCAATAGAGAAAGAAAAATCAGTGATATTGGAGAGATAGGGTATACCAAATCTAGTGCACAAAGGAAGGAATATTGCTTTAGACAGGAACATGGATATAGGGCAAGGGTATGGATAAAGGGTCTGGAAGGTGGATAACTGAGATGGTGGGGGTCTGCTGAGGTTCTCTTCTGATTGCTTTCATTTTCTCCAAATAGAAAGCAAGGTCATCAACTGAGAGTGAGGATAGAGGAGGAGGTGGTAGATGTTGGAGGAGAGAGAATGTATAAATAGTTTGAGAGGGAGAGTGAACAGTCTGAGGAAGTACAGTAAGGTTGTCTGGCTGCTTTAAAGGGCACATTTAGTTTCTGGTCACATATTTAAAGTGAGATCAGTCAGTAGATTGTTATGATCATTGACACAGTGGAGGCATGGAGCAAGTGAAGAGAAGGATTTAACAGGAGTTGCAGATTATCCAGTGGGTGTAATAAAATAATAGTAGCAAGGGAGTCATGAATGTATACAAGAAAGGAATTATAATGAATGGCGGTAGCGTTTAAAGCTGGGGAGTACAGAAGAGAGAAAATTGAGATGACTAGGGAGAGTGGAAAGTTGGTAGGATCAATGGATTGGAAATCTCAGTGGGATCAAAGGCTAGTAGATGTTTTCTGGGAGAAAAGAGGTGGTAATCAGAGAGGGTTGTATGGCTGTAAGACGTTATTCTTTCCACAAGTCAAGTCAAAGGATAAATTCATTTATATTTTACTGTATTCTATTATCGATATCTTTGAGCTGAGTCTTCTTTATGTATTGGTATAAGGAGGCAGTGTGTTGATGTGCAGTGAAGTAAACTCTAGGGGGTTGGAAATTTATTCTTGTTAAACTTGCCAGTAACTAGGCCTGAGACCTGGGCATCTCTTTGTGGCCAACAGTTTCCTTTCTTGTTAAAAAAAAAAAAAAAATGGGGGAGGGGGTAGAAGTCACTGTCTTTTTTAAAAGAAACTTTTTATTTTATATTGGAATATAGCTGGAATATAGTTAATTGTCATAACAATTAACAACGTTGTGACAGTTTCAGGTGGATAATAAAGGCACTCAGCCATAGACATACATGTATCTGTTCTCCCTGAAACTCCCCTCCCATCCAGGCTGCCACATAACATTGAGCAGAGTTCCCTGTGCTATACAGTAGGTCCTTGTTGGTCATCCATTTTAAATATAGCAGTGTGTACATGACCATTCCAAACTCTATAACTATCCCTTGACCCCATCCTTCCTCCCTGATAACCATAAGTTTGTTTGCTAACTCTGTGACTCTGTTTCTGTTTTATAAATAAGTTCATTTGTATTTTTTGAAGATTCTGCATATAAGGGATATCCTATGGTGTTTCTCCTTTTCTGTCTGAGAAGTTACTGTCTTAGAACAGCCATGCAGTAGGTTGGCTTTGACAGCTTTCAGAAAAGCCCCAACTTCCATGAAGGAATCTATCTCAGTAAACTCTTTTTGTTGATTTTGCCTCTCCACACTCCACTTTCCATCTCAGATGGTGGCCAATGGCCTCTCTCTGCCTTTTGTACTCGTCAGCTTTCTGTTATTTCCTATCAGTAGCTGAAAATTTATAGTAAAACTTCTTGTCCTTGCTCTGATGCCAGCCCTGACCACCCCGTTTCCAAAAAGAACTCTACTAACTTCTGGCTCTTCTGGCTCTCTGAATTCTCCAACTTGTGCTATGACTTAGCATTTCCCAAGGTGCCAGCCTCAGCTCTGTCCTTTCACTTTACCTTCACTGAGCAAGCTTATTCAGTTTCATGGCTTCACTATCTTCTTTCTATATGTCTCTATTTCTAGGTCCACTTTTTCTGAGCCTAGGCTCATATTTCAACTTTCTACTAGAATTCTTACCTGAATGTCCTCCAGGCATGTCACACATAAAACTAAATTCATCATTCTGTCCTTAAAATGTGCCTTTTGCTTATTATGCTTTTTAAGCTTCCAATATCTGTATCTAACCAAGTGCCCAGAAACCTGGAGTTATACTTAAACTCTGCCCTTCCCCCTTTCCTTATATTCAGTTAACAAGTTCTATCTGCTGCTGCTGCTGCTGCTGCTGCTGCTGCTAAGTCACTTCAGTCGTGTCTGACTCTGTACAACCCCATAGACAGCAGCCCACCAGGCTCCCCTGTCCCTGGGATTCTCCAGGCAAGAACACTGGAGTGAGTTGCCATTTCCTTCTCTAATGCATGAAAGTGAAAAGTGAAAGTGAAGTCACTTAGTCGTGTCTGACCCTCAGCAACCCCATGGACTGCAGCCTTCCAGGCTCCTCCGTCCATGGGATTTTCCAGACAAGAGTACTGGAGTGGGGTGCCATTGCCTTCTCTGCAAGTTCTATCTATTTTACCCCAAATACATGTTTCCATCCCTATTATCACCTGCCTTAGTTCTCCCTGTCATATCTTTCACCTGGTCTCAAATCTTTTTAATCTAGTATGCACACCTTAACAACACTGAATTCTGTAAAACTGCAAATCTTCCTCTCACGTCCCTGATCAAATGCCTGAAATAAACCTGCATTTTCTGTAGGATAGTGTCCAAATTCCTTAGCATGCCACAGTCTGAGTCCAGCTTACACTGTTCTATTTTAGCACACATTTCGCCCTCTAATTGCCAAAGTAATGCAGGCTTAATGCAGAAAATCTGGAAGGCAGAGAGACAAAGAGAGATTAAAACAAAATTACTCATAATTCCACCACCCAGAGGTGATTAGTGCTAACATTTTGGCTAACACTATCCTTTCCGTCTCTTTTATATCCATAGACACATGCAAATGCTATTTATTTTGTACTGAGCATTTCTGTCACTGGTCTATAGATTTTAATAACTGAAATTTAATGTATGCATAGTCTTCAATATATTTAAACACCTTAATATACTTACATTGTTGAATTTTTTTGTCCAATTTTTCTTTTTTAATTTCATATCTCACTTGTCCTCCACAAACCTGTTAATAGTCTCATCAAGCAGCTCATTGTTTTAATAACATTCTTGTCCCCATGTTCTTCTGGTCCTCAGTGCCTTTTTATACTATGGCCTGAACGGCTTCCTCTTCTCATGTCTCCTTCTTCACTCCCTGAAAAGCTCGTATGTATCTTTCGAGGCTGAGTTTAAAAGCTCCGTCCTCTGTGAAGCTCCCTGATTGCCCCAGGCTGGGTTGATCCTCCTCTGGGCTCCTGTAATACTGTGTACTCACCTCTGCTCCAGTGTTTAGCACGCTATTTTGGGCTGTTTACTTTTCATAAGACTGTCTCACCACAGAGCTTGGGGAAGGCAGGGACTTATCTTTATTTATTTTTATCTCAGACAACATGAAAGTGTACTAGAGTACATTCTGGGTGCTCAATAAAGTTTATTGTAGTAATGAATGAATGATTATAGTTTCTGTTGAAGAAACTGGAGAGTTAATTCTTTTCACATAGAAAAAGAAAGAGTACATGATGGTAGTGATTGGAGGGAAAGAAAAAACTCACCAGCTATGAGTGAATCAAACAGATGTGCCTACTCAGAGAGTGAGTACACCAAACAGTATTTTGTATCACTAAACCTTGTGTCCTTGTTGCCTTTATAACATTCTCTGTAATTGAATGGGTAGAAGGCAATCTTTAAAATACAAAATAGTATAAAGTTATTACAACTATAAGAAATAAAATGTGGTCCACCCCCCTTGTGAAGTGATTACTGTTAGTCTTCGGGTTTGATGTTTTAATGACTGTTCTCTTCTACTTGTTAGACTTTTAAACTTGCATAAGTAACTTCTCAGATCAACAGCTTGCTCCTGTAAAATGGAAATAATAATAATTGCTTCATAGGTCATTGGGAAGGTTATGTAAGATAACATATATAAAAGCCTGGCACAATGCCTAGTTCAGCATAAGGAAGCTGTTATGACCATGGATGAAACCAGTAGAATCAACTTGATGATTTCAAAAAGGCTTGCTCACTTTTTTCTTGTAAATAAATGGTTCACCACTCACATTTTCCTCCTATCCAATGTTGTAGTTTGAATTGTTAATGAAAATTGTGTTACAGCAATGTTAAAGATAATTTACAAATTATCCAGGTTTGAACGTGTTTTATTTTTGGAGATTGCCTTCTGCTTATTTACCTGGATCACCCCTGGGAATAGTTTAAAGTGGGTTGGAACCTTTTGTGATGAGGTTATTCCCAAGGGGCCAATCCAAAATAGATGAGAAAAATCTAGGGCTTACAGGTGACAGGATGGGTCTACATGTCTGGAGATGCAGATACTCAAACATCAAAGTAGAGAGGAGTGTAGGAATTGGGGATGGGAAGTGGAAGAGTGGTGGGGGAGAGTGGGGGAGAGGAAGGATGAAATCTCAGCTAAAGATGAGTAGCATGGGATGAGGTGGGATTATATAGGATTGGGCTGGCAGATAGGTGGAGAAGAATGAAAATGTGTAGTGTTAGTCACTCAGTTGTGTCCGACTCTTTGGACCCCATCAGGCTTCTCGGTCCATGGGATTCTCCAGGCAAGAATACTGGAGTTGGTTGCCATTCTCTTCTCCAGGGGATCTTCCCCACCCAGAGATCAAACCCCAGTGTCCTGCATTGTAGGAAGATGCTTTCCCATCTGTGCCACCAAGAAGGCCTGGAGAAAAGAAGCCTAAGGATTACTGGGGACTAGTCTGTTGGAAATTTCACTGTTGCTTTTACATGTGGAGTCTTAAAGGGACATTGCTTTTTGGTCTATTTATATAGTGGTGAACATTACAGATAGAGTCTTTCAAGTTCTACTTTTAAAAAGACACCATTATGTTGTAAACACAGTTACATAGTCTTTGAAGATACAATTCTTAAAGTTACTACTTAAAGACACAGAAGAATATAGAGAAAAAGGAAACTAATCCTGTTACCCTAACATGACTACTATTACTTTGGTTAATTTTCTTCCAATCTTCAAAATGCATATAGGGCTTCACTTCTTGATTTATTGACAAATTTAAACTATAGTATAGTCATAATTCTGATATATACAGTTTTGTGCCCTGCTTCTTTCCTACTTGACATTTTAGGATTTTCATTTCATTGCATGTGCCTGCTTGGAGAGGCTGGAATTAGATTCCCTTTCAGAGATCTTGGCTTAAAAAATTTGGGCAAGCTGATTCTCAGTTCTTTGAGACTAGATGAAATGGAGAAACTTGGAGTGTTAGAGAGGGCTTGTGTGGTTTCTCATCACAGGATTCCACTTGAACTGGCTTAGGCAAAAATGGAAGTGATTGAAATGATACTAGGAGTCTTCCATGGATTTTAAGGGCTGGGGTAAGGTGGCTTAAGGGCTTCCCTGGTGACTCAGTGGTACAGAATCTGCCTGCAGTGCAGGAGACCCGGATTTGATCCCTGGGTTGGGAAGATCTCCTGGAGGAGGGCATGGCAACCCACTCCAGTACTCTTGTCTGGAGAATTCCATGGATGGAGGAGCCTGGCAGCAGTCCACAGGGTTGCACAGAGTTGGACACGACTGAAAGCAGCAGCAGCAAGGTGGGATAAACGTCAGGTCCCCGACTGTTGCTGTAGGGAAAATAGGAAGCCCTCTTTCTCTGCCTTTCATTTCTTTCTTTCTTTCTTTCTTTTTTTTCCTGGCACGTGTTCCCCATTCTTGTCTCTTGCTGCAGGCTGGCTTTCTCTATTCCTTGTACAAATGGTTGAAAATAGCCTCTGTAAGCAGTTCCAGTGTTTATATGTCCTCTAGTCAAGAGAGAAGACAGACTGAGCAAGAATCTCTAACTTCTAAAACCAGATTCCCAGGGACAGGGACTCTTTGGCCAAATTTGTGTCAGGTGTACACTCTTGATTGTCTTGACTGTGGGCGTCCGGGACGGGGTCAATCTCTGCCATCCTGGCTGCCAGAGGCTTTCTCCTGTAATCCTACTGACTGTAGGGCAAGAAGTAGTTTCCAGAGAAAAGAAGGGTTTGTCTGGACAGTCAACTTAATAGCGTTTTGGTTCACAGAGCTTTGCACAAAGAATTTTTTCATATTAAATCATAGGCTTCAATCAAGATCCAATCTTTTCTATTTTCTAGTTTTGATAGTCCTTAGAACGTGCCTACATAATACATAGTGAGGTTATAGATAGTGTATTCCTACAAACTGAGAAAATCCAAGTGTTTGTTTAGAGTGTAAGTCACTAGGGAGTTCTGTTTAAAAGTATTCAACCAGCACTGCTGCTGCTGCTGCTGCTGCTGCTGCTAAGTCACTTCAGTCGTGTCCAACTCTGTGCGACCCCATAGACGGCAGCCCACCAGGCTCCACCATCCCTGGGATTCTCCAGGCAAGAACACTGGAGTGGGTTGCCATTTCCTTCTCCAATGCATGAAAGTGAAAAGTGAAAGTGAAGTCGCTCAGTCGTGTCCGACTCTTCAAGACCTCATGGACTGCAGCCTACCAGGCTCCTCCGTCCATGGGATTTTCCAGGCAAGAGTACTGGAGTGGGACTGCTTATTAAGTTTTATTGAAGTGCTGCTGGTTATATCACATTTGGAAGACATTTTTCTTTTTCTCAGTCAGATAGGGCAAAACACCAGTTCCTTCAGACTCAAGGTATAGTAACTGAAGATGACATTTAACATTGTATATTTTAAACAGGGAATGAAAATTACACTATTCTGCAGTCTGGGAATTTCTATATTTAGTTCTGCGTTAATGCCAAGATGGCACTAGTGGAGGTCAATAATGGTTTTATGGTCCTGAAAACTGGACGTACAAGAATTCTTTATCTCTTGTGAAGCTTAGATCTTAGATTCTAAGGGTGTTAGAGTTTGCACGTTTTTGCTGCTGATGCCTTGCTCCACGTCATGCGTACGTATCTTGCATTTTTGATTCATACCCACATTTAATATAGGCATCCTAGAGGAAAGATCCAGGTCAAGTGAGCTGGGAACCATTTGGAGCACCATCTTTCCTGGAGCTATGGTGGCAGATGAAGAAATGAATTATTATTTCCCAGGGACAGGCTAGAACAAATACATTTAATATTTAGAAGCTATGAAATTTTAATTTCTCTGTAATTAAAAAAAATAGGGAGGGCCTCAAATGTAGCCTCTTGCTTTCTCCTTTCTTGTCCACATCACAGACCAGTCATTGTGATCTTTTAGAAACTTTAATTGGATCATGCCATTCCTCCAGTTAAAGTCTTCAGTGGCTTCTCATATTTCTTTGGAAAACTATAAAAGCCTAAACCGGGCCTACAGGGTCCTTATGTGGTTTGGTTCTTCTGATGGCACCACTCTTCCATGTACTCTTGATGCTTTGGTCATACTGGCACGTTCTCCAGGTCCTTTCTTCCTCCAGGCTGATGTACAAGCACATCCCTCTTCCTAGTGCGGTTACCTGGCTGGCTCCTCATCATCATTCAGGTCTTGTAATAAGTGCTACTGCCTCAGGGAGGCCTTTGCAGCTTTGCACCTTTCTCATCTCATGTAATTTTCCTTTACAGCACTTACTGCAAACTGTGGTTACAATTTATGTTGATTCTTGTGACTGTTCAGTTTCTTTCCTGCCTGCTAACTCTCTTAGCTCCACAAAGGAAGGGCTGAATCTGTTTAGGTCAGCACTAGGTACTCATCATAGAGGACCTGGATATTCCATAAATAGTTGCTGAGTGATTAATTCTTGTTAAAAAGTTGGAGCGTATTTCACTTCAGTTAAGTTCAGTTGCTCATTTGTGTCTGACTCTGCGATCACATGGACTGCAGCACACCAGGCTTCCCTGTCTATCACCAACTCACAGAGCCTACTCCAACTCATGTCCACTGCATCGGTGATGCCATCCAACCATCTCATCCTCTGTCGTCCCCTTCTCCTCCCACCTTAAATCTTTCCCAGCATCAGGGTCTGTTCCAATGAGTCAGTTCTTCACATCAGGTGGCCAAAGTATTAGAGTTTCAGCTTCAGCATCAGTCCTTCCAATGAATATTCAGGACTGATTTCCTTTAGGATGGACTAGTTGGATCTCCTTGCAGTTCAAGGGACTCTCAAGAGTCTTTTCCAACACCACAGTTCAAAAGCATCAATTCTTCAGCATTCAGCCTTCTTTATGGTCCAACTCTCACATCCATACATGACTATTGGAAAAACCATAGCCTTGACTAGATAGACCTTTGTTGGCAAAGTAACATCTCTGCTTTTTAATATGCTATCTAGTTTGGTTATAGCTTGTCTTCCAAGGAGCAAGCATCTTTTAATTTCATGGGTGCAATCACCATCGACAGTGATTTTGGAGCCCAAGAAAATAAAGTCTCTCACTGTTTCCATTGTTTCCCCATCTATTTGCCATGAAGTGATGGGACCAGATGCCATGATCTTAATTTTCTGAATGCTGAGATTTAAGCCAACTTTTTCACTCTCCTCTTTCACTTTCATCAAGAGACTCTTTAGTTCTTCTTCGCTTTCTGCCATAAGGGTGGTGTCATCTGCGTATCTGAGGTTATTGATATTTATCCTGGGAATCTTGATTCCAGTTTGTGAGTCATCCAGCCTGGCATTTTGCATGATGTACTCTGCATGTAAGTTAAATAAGTTGCAGGGTGAAAACATACAGCCTTGATGTATTCCTTCCCCTATTTGGAACCAGTCTGTTGTTCCATGTCTGGTTCTAACTGTTGCTTCTTGACCTGCATACAGATTTCTCAGGAGACCAGTCAGGTGATCTGGTATTCCCATCTCTTTAAAAATTTTCCACAGTTTGTTGTGATCCACATAAAGGCTTAGGCATAATCCATAAAGCAAAAGGAGCAGACCTAAAAACACTTATTTGGAACAATTTTAGACTTACAGAAAAGTTGCGAAGGTAATTCACCATATTCCTGTGTGCCCCTCGCCCAGTTTCCCCTGTTATTGTCATTTTATCTTACTCATGTATTGGTCAGAACTCAGAAACCACTACTGGTACATTACCATTAATTAAACTCTAGGTCTTATTTGGATCTCACCAGTTTTCCAATTAAGGACTCTCCTCCTGTTTCAGGATCCAAACCAAAGTACTGCATTGCACTTAGTTGTCACGTCTCTTAAGTAGGCTTTTAATGCAATGAACTTGAAAAGATAATTTCAATTTTATATAAATTCCCTGACCATTCTTTTAGGGCTTGGATCAGATCACATCTGAAAATTTAATTACTAGTTTTTAAGGTGACATTGGATTAAATTCATGTTAGAAATGACCTGTGAAATCACATGGTAATTACATACTATTTTAGAGGACTGTTCTGTAGTGTAGAATAGTAGGTTTTAGTGTTTCTGCTTTTTAACATTTTGGGGGAAGCTAGGTATTTTTGAAAATCTAAATGAAACTATAAATTACCCTGCCCCATGTATATATACACCAAATGTTTTCATGCAGTTCACTTTATTATACTGGAAATTTATTACTTCATAGGAACAGGCTATAAAAGTGATAAGTCCAATGAGTCATATCTATTTTTCTATTTTATTGGAATGTGCACAAAATTTAATGGTAATATCTAGAAAAACTGAAATAATTAAAATTTGTTAACTAACATGAAAATAAATTTCAGTTTTATTCCATTTTCAAAAGTGAATTTTAGTGAGAAAGTTCTCATAGTTTGGATTGAATAAGAAGCTGAAATTCTGGAATGTCCTTAGGCATGAGAATATGCAGCTCATCTTTGACATTCAGTTTACTGCAACTGATTAAAATATTGTTGTTGATATTCAATCACTCAGTCATGTCCAACTCTTTGTGACCAGATGGACTGCAGCATGCCAGGCTTCCTTGTCCCTCACCAACTCCTGGATCTTGCACAAACTCATGTCCATTGAGTCGGTGATGCCATCCAACCATCTCACCCTCTGTCTCCCCCTTCTCCCGCCTTCAATCTTTCCCAGGATCAGGGCATTTTCAAACAAGTCAGGTCTTCACATCAGGTGGCCAAAGTATTGGAGCTTCAACTTTAGCATCAATCTTTTCAATGAATATTCAGGATTGATTTCCTTTAGGATCAACGGGTTTGATCTTGCAGTCCAAGGGACTCACAAGAGTCTTCTCCAGCACCACACTTTGAAAGCATCAATTCTTTGGTGCTCCACCTTCATGATGGTCCAGGTTTTCCAGTAGTCATTTATAGATGTGAGAGTTGGATCATAGACAAGGCTGATGGCCAAAGCATTGATGCATTCAAGCTGTGGTGCTGGAGAAGACTCTTGAGAGTCCTTGGACTACAAGGCGATCAAACTCGTCAATCCTAAAGGAAATCAATCCTGAATATTCATTGGAAGGACTGATGCTGAAGCTGAAACTCCAATACTTTGGCCACCTGATATGAAGAGCTGACTTGTTTGAAAAGACCCTGATGCTGGGAAAGATTGAAGGCAGGAGGAGAAGGAGGGGACAGAAGATGAGATGGTTGGATGGCATCACTGACTTGATGGACATGAGTTTGAGCAAGCTCTGGGAGTTAGTGATGGACAGGGAAGCCTGGCATGCTGCATTCCATGGGGTCACAAAGAGTGAGCCATTACTAAGTGACTGAATAACAACAATTGGAAAAACCATAGCTTTGACTATATGGACTTTTGCCAGCAAAGTGATGTCTCTGGTTTTTAATATGCTGTCTAGGTTTGTCATAGCTTTTCTTCCAAGGAGGAAGCATCTTTTAATTTCATGGCTGCAGTCACCATCTGCAGTGAATTTGGAGCCCAAGAAAATAAAATCTGTCACTGTTATTTTTCCCTCATCTATTTACTATGACGGAGAAGGCAATGGCACCCCACTCCAGTACTCTTGCCTGGAAAATCCCATGGACAGAGGAGGCTGGTAGGCTGCAGTCCGTGGTGTCGCTGAGTCGGACATGACTGAGCGACTTTACTTTCACTTTTCACTTTCATGCACTGGAGAAGGAAATGGCCACCCACTCCAGTGTTCTTGCCTGGAGAATCCCAGGGACGGGGGAGCCTGGTGGGCTGCCGTCTATGGGGTCTTGCAGAGTCACGACTTGCAGGACACGACTGAAGCGACTTAGCAGCAGCAGCATTTACTGTGAAGTGATGGGACCAGATGACATGATCTTAGTTTTCTGAATGTTGAGTTTTAAGCCAGCTTTTTTACTCTCTTTCACCTTCATCAAGAAGCACTTTAGTTCTTCTTCTCTGTCTGCCATTAGAGTGGTGTCATCTGCATATCTGAGGTTATTCCCAGGAATCTTGATTCCAGTTTGTGAGTTATCCAGCCTGGCATTTCACATGATATATTCTGCATATAAGTTAAATAAGCAGGGTGACAATATACATCCTTGTCATACTCCTTTCACAATTTGGAACCAGTCCACTGTTCCATGTCCGGTTCTAACTGTTGCTTCTTGACCTGGATATAGGTGCCTTAGGAGTTAGGAAGGTGGTCTGGTATTCCCATCTCTAAGAATTTTCCACAGTTTGTTGTGAGCCACACAGTCAAAGGCTTCAGCATAGTCAATGAAGCAGATGTAGATGATTTTGGGAATTCTGTTGCTTTTTCTATGATCCAACAAATGTTGGCAGGTTGATCTCTGGTTCTTCTGCCTTTTCTAAATCCAACTTGTACATCTGGAATTTCTCAGTTCACATACTGTTGAAGCCTATTTTAAAGGGTTTTGAGCATTACCTTGCTAGTATGTGAAATGAGTACAGTTGTGTGGTAGTTTGAACATTCTTTGGCATTGCCTTTCTTTGGGATTGGAATGAAAACTGACCTTTTCAAGTCCTGTGGCCACTGCTGAGTTTTCCAAATGTGCTGGCATATTAACTGCAGCACTTTCACAGCATCATCTTATTTAGGATTTCAAATAGCTCAGGTGGAATACCATCACCTCCACTAGCTTTCTTCATAGTGATGCTTCCTAAGGCTCACTTGATTTCACACTCCAGAATGTCTGTCTCTAGGTGAGTGATCACACCACTGTGGTTATCTGAGTCATTAAGAACTTTTTTGTACAGTTCTGTGTATTTTTGCCACCTCTTCTTAATATCTTCTGTTTCTGTTAAGTCCATACTGTTTCTGTCCTTTATTGTGCCCATCTTCACATGAAATATTCCCCTGGTATTTCTAATTTTCTTGATTAAAATATTAATATTTTCTAAAAACTGTGACTTGCAAGGATATGAGGTGGCAAATGAAATTAGAGATCCCACAGATTATATGGCTGGCTGAATAGATTTGTATTAAGAAACACCAGACTTCTTGAAGACTCTGAAAGGGGAACTAATGTCACATCATTCCATTTGGACTCAAGTCACTGAGGTCTTCTTTGAGGCAAGATCTGCATCATCCATGCTGTCTTCATCAGCAAAGAAAGAATGATGAATCCTTTGGAGAAGGAAATGGCAACCCACTCCAGTATTTTTTCCTGGAGAATCCCAGGGATGGGGGAGCTTGGTGGGCTGCCATCAGTGGGGTCGCACAGAGTTGGACACGATTGAAGCAACTTAGCAGCAGCAGCAGCAAGCAGAACTAGCCTTCAAATGTATCTTACAGTGTATCCAGATACTTCCAGGTTTTTGTCTGCACATCACATTTTAAGACATGTCACTCTGGATCCTTATTTTCCTGAGGAGCTCTGTTTCCTAAAGAACTTGTTTTCAGCTGCATTATAATAATTACTTTAAGGTTTCCAATGAAAAATTGTTTCATGTTCATATCCATAAAGTAAACAAAGTAAAGAATGAAAATGTCTCCTACTGAGTGACTAAGGATGTGCTTCACTATTTTCTCAAAGGTGGAAAGGTAATAAAAATGTCCTATAAAAAAATAAAGATTTCAAGTCAGGATTTCTGAAAAGACATTAACTTCCAAGTAGTCAGACAGAACTCCATGTTCTCTTCACTGGCTCTGATGGAATTGACTTTCAAGGCAATAGAAAATGTTTCTTCTTGGATCATTGGCAATATTTCAGGTGTACCACATGCAGTAAGTTACACAAACATGCAAAGCTACTCTCATCACCAAGCAGCACAACTTGCTTTCCTCCCGTGTGTGATTGGTTCCACGTTGAAAACTCTCACATTTCCTAAAAAGCTCACAGAACAGTGTTCTCCTTAGATGACATTCATACACACGTAATAGAAAATCAGGCGTTGGGAATATTATGAGATATGCAGTTATTCGCCAAAGGGAAATAGCATAGCTGCTAGTATCTCTAATGTTTACATCAAAATTATGGCAAAAGAGCAAGTTTTGAGAGAGGACTTTATTCGATAAAGGCACACTTCCATTTTTATTCCCTGTTGCACACCACAGGCTAGTTTATTCTCTTCCAAGTCACACTAGTTCCCAAGGTCTTCCTAAGATTAATTTAGCAGCAAGGAAAGAAAACTCAGTTTATATTGGCTTAAGCAGTGAGGAAATTTACTCTTTCCAAACAGGAAGTTGAGAGGTGGGGTGCCTGAATTAACAGCTTATGCTAGAATGAGGTATGCAGATTATAATCTTTTTTGGTTTTCTTCTCTGTGTGCTGTACTTTATAGGATATTTTCTTTGCTTTATTTTCAAATTATTCTATTAAGTTTTTCACTTAAAGTTAAGTTATAGTGGTTCTTTTATTTTCCTAGTACTTTAAAAAAATGTATATCATCTTATTTTTCCAATGACTCTGATCTTCAGAAATAGGCTCATTAGAAGCTGCATCACCTCTGTTTTCAAATTGTGTGGACAAAAAGCAAAATCTAGCACTTGTCTAGAGATGTTTATTGTTGTAGTAAGAGATATGCTGGGTCATGCTGTGGATGTAGTAAAAGACATTGAATTGAAGACTTTAAAATGGTTAAAATGGCAAATTTTATGTTATCTGAATTTCACTACAAAAATGTTTAATATTCTAAAAAATATTATCTTATTCTTGTTTTATGGATATAATAGCTTCTCTTATTATTCCCTGAGGATATTACTAACACTTTTGGGGGAAAGTTTTCTTCTCTTGAATGGGCCATTTCCTCTAAGTTGCTTTTTAAAAATTTCTTATTATTGTTAGCCAATATTCTTGCATGTTTTGTGATTTTTGTGTCTGCATATATTTAAGAATAGAGGGCTCCAAAACTATTTGGGAGCTGTGAGAATGATTGAGGAGGTCAGGAACTATGAAGGGTCTTACCCCACTTACAAGCTAACAAGTTAGTCTGCTGTGTTTTGAAGGATGCTTCCAAAAATAGGAGATTCCTGGGTCAGATACAAAGGACATTACTACTCACAGTTGAGCAAGCAGCATGAGCTTCATGCACATGGTGGTTCCCCTCACTCTGAAAGTTCACAGGGACAATACAGAGCAAGCAAAGTGGGCCCTCATTATAGCAGGTTTATGTTATACCTGAGACCTCCTGAGTTAAAGAAATTCTTATCATTTATAATGGTCTACATAGGCTTCCCTGTTGGCTCAGATGGTAAAGAATCCACCTGCAATGCAGGACCCTGAGTTCAATTCCTGAATCAGGAAGATCTCCTGGAAAAGGGAATGAACACGCACTCCAGTATTCTTGCCTGGGGAATCCCATGGACAGAGGAGCCTGGTGAGCTACGTTCCATGGAGTTGTAAAGAGTCAGACAGGACTAAGTGACTAATACTTTCACTTTCATAGTGGTCTACAAGCAAAGCTACCCAATCTTTGCTCCAGAGGGAGACATTAGCAAACAAACCTGCCTGCTATTCTAGAGGGAGACAAACTTCACTATACAGGGTCTTGAAAAGCTAGTCTAAGACAAAAAAATTGTCAAATCCTGCACAAGATGTTCAGAAATGGAAGAAAGACCTGTGGAGAATTATCAACAAGGGCTTGTCTATTGTGACTTTACTGTCAAATAGCTGGGCTGTTTCCTTGAGAACCTTCAATTTCATTTTTGTGAGAGCTGTTCCCGGATCACAGAAGTCTTTTCTAATCTCCTGACTGGCTGCTAGCTTTCTGTGAACCAAGTAGGAAGGTGGCCTGGGCATTTCAGTGAGCAGTATGCATAGTTTCAGCTAATTCGTCTGTGACATTGGTAGGGTACTCCAGTCTTCAACCATACTTGATGTCACTGTAGACTTCTGTTTGGCCACAGAGTAAAGCTCTGGCCTTTGCCAAAGTGAAAGGAGGCATATGCTATACAAATAAGGGTGGAGATTGTGAGAGTTGTTCAGTAGTGTCTGACTCTTTGCAACCCCATGGAATGTAGCCCACCAGGCTCTCTGTCCATGGGATTCTCCAGGCAAGAATACTGGAGTATTCTCTTCTCCAGGAAGTCTTCCCAACCCACAGATTGAACCCAGGTCTCCAGCATTGCAGGCAGATTCTTGATCATCTTAGTCACCAGGGAAGCCTGAGGCTTGGGATTAGGACTTCTCAAACCAAATTAAGAGGGATGACAATGAGACTACAATCAGTAGCTTTGGTTAAGTCTATTTGAAGATGGGGGTTAGGACTTCTCAAACAGACTTAACCAAGGATACTGACTGAGTCCTCATTGTCATCCCTCTTAATTTGGTAACTGGTAAGTTTTTAAAATTCTGTTTTATAAATTGAACTGTTATCTAATTTTTCTACCCGCAACTTAGGTTTTAGTTTCCTCAAGCCTGACAAGTCATTTACCACTTTCTAGCTTCTTAAATTTTTGTTTTGTTCTGTTTTCATTCCTGATTCTTATGGATTTATGCCTTTAAATAAGACACATTACTGTCATTGTAGTGGAATTTCCTGAATGAAATGAGGAAATTAGATATGTATGTATTTCAATCTGGCATCTTTACCAGGAAGAATCATTGTACTTTCTGTTCCTATTTTTTGAAGTCTTCCAGCTTAAACTAGATCTACCAAGATAAATATCATATTCATAGTGGCAGAGTACATTGTCTTTATTTCCTCTCCATGGGAAGCTATTTTAAGATGTCATAACACCAGGGCAAATAGTATTATGCATCATCTATTTCTTTGTCTGAATGTTAGTTTCACAGGAGTGTTTACTTTATGAAAATACCAAGCTGTGCACTTAAGGCTTACGTACTTTTCTGTATGCACGTTATATTGCTATCAAAGGTTTACATTAAAATTGTACAAAATATGACTGTATCAAAGCATTCAGTCCATTTTACTGTTTTTTTTTTTTTTTTGTCTACTTATTTATTTTTAGCTGTGTTGGGTCTTGGTTCTGCGCATGGGCTTTCTCTAGTTGTCGCGAGTGGGGGAGTACTCTCTCGTGGTGTGTGGGCTTCTCATTGTGGTGCCTTCCCTTATTGAGAGCACGGGCTCTAGAGCTCAAGGGCTCAGTAGTTGTGGCTCCCAGGCTCTAGAGCACAGGCTCAATAGTTGTGGCACATGGGCTTAGTGGCCCCCTGGCATATAGGATCTTCCCAGAGCAGGGACCAAACCCATGTCCCCTGCATTGTCAGGAGGATTTTTAACCACTGGAAAGAAAATGAAAGTTTCTCAGTCATGTCTGACTCTTTGTGGCCCCATGAACTATACAGTTCATGGAATTCTCCAGGTCAGAATACTGGAGTGGGTAGCCTTTCCCTTCTCCAGGGGATCTTCCCAACCCAGGGATCAAACCCAGGTCTCCCATATTTCAGGTGGATTTTTTACCAGCTGAGCCACAAGGAAACCCTAACCCTAACCAATGGACCATCAGGGAAATATAAATTTCCCTTTATAGATGGGAAATCCCATCTATAAAGTATTTTAATAAGGACATTATTGTTCTCTTTATTCATGTTAACCTCAATTAGGTTAAGTTCATATTTTCATCTATAGAACATAAACCAGCCAGTTCCTCGATTGTTCTCCTGGTACATCCTTTCAGAATAATTATGGATGATAACCAGGTGCAAGGTATAGTCTAGGCTACTGTCTTGGTTGGGCTTCCCTGGTGGCTCAGACAGTAAAGCGTCTCTCTGCAACACAGGAGACCTGGGTTCGATCCCTGGATTGGGAAGATCCCCTGGAGGAGGAAATGGCAGCCCACTCCAGTATTCTTGCCTGGAAAATCCCATGGACGGCGGAGCCTGGTAGGCTACTGTCCATGGGGTCGCAAAGAGTAGGACATGACTGAGCGAAGGGAAGAAGAAGACTGTCTTGGTATAGTCTAGCTACTGTTGTGAATTATAACTTAAAAATATTTTTCAAAGTAACATAAAATAAACAGTTACTTCTGTGTTTTCCCAGTTCACTCACCCCTAAGTGCATCCCCCAATCTCTTAACTGTATGAAGGAAATTGTTCTTAAATACTTTGTGTGTATTAGAAACACCTGGGAGTTCTAAAAAATCCCACTGCCAAGGCTGCATTCCATCCTAATTAAAACAGAGTCTCTGGGATGGAGACCCAGGCATCAGTACTTTTTAAAGCCCCACAGGAGAGTTCAATGAACAGTCAGGGCTGTGGACATAGGTCTAGGATGATGCTTCTCAGGCTATCTGTGGTGAAGAACTAGTTTGTGTTTTTAATAGTACTGGCTCATCACAGATAAAAATTCTTGCAAAATCAATAAAAATTAACTAATAGAAAAGTAATCATATGCTGGACTATCAAAGCAATGTCAACTTACTATCAAGTTTTCTCAATGCTTATTCTTGATGTCTATATTTATCTTGCCACAGACTAGTCACAGTTCATGATCAGTGACAGTCCACAGAGCACAGTTGGGTAGCACTGACTTAAAACACTGGAATACTCTTTCTCTTTCCTAGCACAAGCCCAGTATTCATATCCTCCCCTCTCTGTGCAAAGAATCTTTTTTGAGACAGGGGAGTTTCCCCCGGGGCCATTTGTGCTCCCTGTCCTTTCTCCATAGACCCATCGACACATTGCATCCACTCAGATACATTTCTGGGCTCTGAATGCATGAGGTGAATAACCCATAGGTTGTTTGAGATTTTCTAAGTATTGTTTCACTTCAGCTATATTAATTTAAAAAAAACAACTGTTGACTATTAAAATCTTAGAATGTGATCTCATGTATTCCACTACAAAGATACATGAGATCACATTCTAAGATTTTAGTAGTCAGAGCTGTTCTTTCTTTCTTTTTTTTAATTAGCTGAAGGGAAACAATATTTTAGGAAGCAATAGTATGAACAAAGCTAGTGGAGGTGACAGAATTCTAGCTGAGCTATTTCAAATCCTAAAAGATGATGCTATTAAAGTGCTGCACCCAGTATATCACCAAATTTAGAAAACTCAGCAGTAGCCACAGGACTGGAAAAGGTCAATTTTCATTCCAATCCCAAAGAAGGTCAATGCCAAAGAATGTTTAAACTACCACACAATTGAACTCATTTCATATGCTAGTAAGGTTATGCTCAAAAGCTTTCAAGCTAGGCTTCATCAGTATATGAAATGAGAAATTCCAGATGTACAAGCTATATATCAAAGAGGCAGAGGAACCAGAAATCAAATTGCCAACAGTTGTTGGATCATGGAAAAGGCAAGGGAATTCCAGAAAAACATCTACTTCTGCTTCATTGACTATTCTAAAGTCTTTGACAGTGTGTATCACAACAAACTATGGAAAATTCTTAAAGAGGTGGGAGTACCAGACAATTTTTCTGTCCCTTGAGAAATCTGTATGTGAGTCAAGAAGCAGCAGTTGGAACTGGACATGTACGTCAAGACTATGTATTGTTGCCCTGCTTATCTCACTTTTGTGCAGAGTTCATCATGCAAAATACCAGGCTGGATGAATCACAAGCTGGAATCAAGATTGCTGGGAGAAATGTCAATAACCTTAGATATGCAGGTAATGTCACTTTAATGGCAGAAAGTGAATAGGAACTAAAGAGCCTCTTGATGAAGGTGAAAGAAGAGAATGAAAAAGCTGGCTTAAAACTTAACCTTAAAAAAACTAAGGTCATGGCATCTGGTCCCATCATTTCATGGCAAAAGAAGGGAAAAAGTGACAGATTTTACTTTCTTGGGCTTCAAAATCACTGCAGACAGTGACTGCAGCCATGAAATTAAAAGACACTTGCTCCCTGGAAGGAAAGTTGTAATAAACAAGAGAATGTATTAAAAAGCAGGGACATAAGTTTGTCAACAAAGGTCCTCATAGTCAAAGCTATGGTTTTTCCAGTAGTTATGTATGAATGTAAGAGTTGGGCCATAAAGAAGACTGAGCACCTAAGAATTGATGCTTTCTAATTACGGTGTTGGAGAAGACTCTTGAGAGTCCCTTGGACTGCAAGGAGATCAACCCAGGCAATCCTAAAGGAAATCAACCCTGAATATCCATTGGAAGGACTGATGCTGAAGTTGAAGCTCCAATACTTTGGCCACTTAATGTGAGGGGCTGACTGATTGGAAAAGACCCCGAAGCTGGGAAAGATTGACTGCAAAAGGAGAAGAGGGTGGCAGAGGATGAGATAGTTAGATAGCATCACCGGCTCAGTGGACATGAATTTCAGCAAATTCTGCCAGATAGTGGAGGACAAAGGAGCTGGCGTGCTACAGTTCATGGGGTTGCAAAGAGTTGTACATGACTTAGTACCTAAACAAGAACAGCAATCTGTAAGTTGTGTGTGCAAGTGAGTTTCAGGGAAAAATTCACTGAAGACCCTCAGGAACAAAAATTCTCTTTATTCTTAGTAATTGTGCACTTTGGCTAGAATGCAGTAAAAACTCTTCCGTTACTTGGGCTGGAATATCTAAAGAACAAGTAGAGTTTCACCCACAGAAAGCTGCTTGTTGCATTCGTAGGACTGAATGAGAGTGGGCTGCCATAATCTGCTATGTTGGACACTTGTCCTAGTTGTCTGGCAGCATGGACATTTGCCCATGTGGATGGAATCCCATTAGGTTTATGAAGCATGGACTAGAGAACAAGGTTTGGGATTGGAGGGAACTTCATCTGAGGGAGAAGTTCAGAATGATTCAGATGAATCTTCTGATGAGGACCTCTTAGCCCTTTCCCTTTGGGCAATTATTCTGATGAGAATGCAATTGAATTCTGGTTGAAGCAGGTTATCTGATTCCCGTGGTTCAAGACATCTCTGATTTTTTTCCTTTCTAAATCTTGGCTCATCTGTTTCAGAAAAGATGGCACAATGATGCTGGTTAGAGAACCAAAGGCCACATCTGATATTATTAATTCCATTCTCAGTCTCTTGTGTAGTTTTTAATGAAGCTGTCTTCAATGCCCTTACTACACATCTAGATCTCTGTTACATTCTGATTATATTTGGGTATGTAGAATTTTACTCCTCCAGAAAGGAAGCAGAAAGGAGATGGGGAACATGCTCTGGGACTTTGGACTTGGGGACCCTTCCCAACTCAAATTTGGTTACTTGATAAGAGATGGAAAACAGAGATTAAATGTCCAACATACTTGCATGTAGAGATCTATCTTCTTTAAAGTTTTACACTCTATGAAAAGCTCATGCATGTAAAACTTCTAGCACATATAATATCTAGCACATGAGAACTTATTAGGGAAGAAAACCAGGAATGGAAATCTCAGCCTAAGCCACAACTTAAGAAAGAGCTTGTTATTTTAAAGAAAATTATACTGAAATATGTACTGAGTACGGTCTTGGTGAGACTGTAACTAGTGCAAGGCAGAACTGTGTGCAGAGTAATCTTTGAATATTGAGTATAGATGAAATGTTTAGGAGACTTAAAACACTCTGAAAGAGCTAGCCAGAGCCTTAAGTTAGCATAGCACCCAAAGGATTCAGGCTGTCAATTCTGAATCATGCTGCTACTGCTCTGTGACAGCTTGATCATGGTTTTTTACTCTATGAGGCAATAGCATGTATGATTTCATAAAAACTCCCAGCCCCTCTGTGAAGTCTGTATAAGTATCAATATGTTACAGGTGAGGAAATTGAGGCCCAGAGAGGCTAGCTTGCCCAAGGGCACAGCTCCCGGGTGTCAGGCTTAGGGTTTGAACTCAGAGCTGTCTGCTTCTTAAATCCATACTCCACCCCAGGGACAGTAACAAGAAGTCAAAATTGTAAAATTCAGATCCTCCAGTGGCCCAGCTCCTTTACTTCCTCCTGATATTATGGGAGAAAATGGTAAACTTCACTTCATTTTTAGCAATGCCCTTAACTCACAAAACATGGCTCTGGTAAAGGGCTTAACTTCAGGACCTAAGCGAGGCTTCTCCCTTTCCCCTAAGTCTGAATTTTACCTTGAATGGATACTGTGCTTGAAGGCTCTTTCTGGAAAGAGAGAGATTGAATAAGATGACCTTGAGAATTAGGCTGGGGTGTATGTGTGTGTGTGAAAAAGAGGGAGAAAGAGGAAAAGAGAGAGAAAGAGGGTTAGACATGTCTGCTAAGATGCAATTAGTATTTGGAATCGTACCTTTTTCTAGGGAAGGGAGAAGGGCAGTGGAGAGACAGGAGGAGATGCCCGCCCTCTGCCCCTCTTTGGCTGGATATTTCAAGCTCCTGGCTTTCTCCAGATTTTACCTGGATATTTGAGGAGCTGTCTTCCTGGTCACACCGAGGAAACCATGTTTCCTATTTCCTGCATCCACAAGTTAAAAAGAAATAAGCCTATTAAGCGAATGGAGGATGAGGATGTTCTTTATTTTTGTGGCAAAGTACAGATATCTGTAGTTTTGAGTCATTTGTGCCTGGCATGGTACCTGAGGATAGGGTAGCATGGCATGCTGCAGTCCATGGGGTCACAAAGAGTTGGACATGACTAAACGACGGGACTGAACTGAACTGATAGTACCTGAGAATAGTATTTAGGGAATTTTAACCAGGCATCTTCCTTGGCTGTCAATACTTGCTCTAATATCTAATAAAATCTCTCTAGTTTTAAGTCATTGGAATGTTGCTACTGGTGTTGCCATTGTCCTTTGCAGAAAATGGAGTCCAATATTGCTCTAATATTGGTTCTTTGAGTCTTAACTGTCTCACTTACCTTCTATTGTTTTATTCACATTACCGAGGCTTCTACAGGATTCACTGCAGACCTCTCCCAGCGGCCTTGGAAATGCATGTGTGATTGTAGTGATGCCTCATTATAGGTGGGATTTGAACACCATTATATTCACCCCTGTTGTAACTAAACCATGCTTGTTTCCAACATTTCTGTGTGAATGTCTTTATAGACAAGTGTCCAAGTGGCTGTGCTGTGGCATTAATAAGATCAGCAGGTTTTTTAAAATGTTAAATCAATTATATTTATGCTTAATGAGTAACCATTTACACATTAAGATGATATTCCTCTGACCTGCTCCTATCTTAAATAAAAGTTGAATATAAACTCTGTGACTACTTGATGGAAACCAAAACAAAAGCTGAATTTAAGAGAAGTTACCAGGAGGTTATAACATCCTGCACAGCTATGAAATTGCTATGCAGCTTTGAGTTTGTTGCAGAAATATTATATTCTACTTCTTTTGATAATATGACAAGTGAAGAGTATAAATTCAATTTTTAACTTTTTTTATTATGTAATTCAGAGAGATGTTCCAAGTACATTAGGAAAAAACCCAAATGGGGAGAAACTGAGCTCCAAATTCCTTCTACTCCAGCCTTTTAGCCCTTTCTCTTGGGTACTCTGTTTTGGGGAGTTGCTGGTGGCTTATTTTATGAATAAGTGATTTTGTTCCCCTCATAATGCTCAGAAACTGAAATCTCTAAACTTATTGAGCAAATTTAGGGGAGGGCATCTGCCCTCACGATGATTGGCCAAGTAGAAAGAGGAGACCCTCTTTCCTTGCATCCAGGACTGAAATGTTTGGATACTAACTTAAACAGCACTGCCAAAGGAGTTACATTACTTTCCCCACTGTGACTACTGGAGGGGTGACTATGGAATGATGATATTCAGTCCAGGTCCTGGCAGGAAACAGATACACACTCCTATTGGTTGGAAGAGTGTAGATAAAGCAAAAGAATTTGGTTAGACTGGGCTGAGAGGATGCAAGAGGAGGGAGCAGTTTCTGAAACATGGAAAAGAGGGATGTCTGTGTGCAGAGGGCTGCCTGGCAGGACTTGTGTTGAATGGAGGGACCGTGCAACCTGTGACCCCCCCTTCAGGGACAGAGCTGGGGTATAGATATCTTGACATCATTTTCCTCTCTGCTTCACACCTTTCACAGGTAGGGGCTCTCTGTTGGCCAAACAACATGAAAGTCAAGGGGCAAAGGGCCCCATATTTGGAGAACACATAGCATCAGCCTTCAGGCCACACAGCAGAGCGGAGAGACATAGAGAGTATTTTCAGGACTCCAGCAAGGAGGGTCTTCTTTTATCCTTCCCCTTTCAGGTTTAGCTGGCTTGACTCTCTGCCCCATTTCAGAAGGCTCTTCTAGAGGAGAAATGAGAAATTTCTCCATTTAACAGCTCTGACTCCATATATAGAATGGATATGTGAAAATGTGATGGAAACAAATGGTGTGTGATTTTTCTAATGGCCTAGACACACCATAAGCCATCTTAGTTGTTTATCATGTTTAGCTTGGTTATTTTTCTACCCTTTTCCACAATCTCAGAATAAGTAGTCCATCGCCCAGCATTTCTCTTAGAGAGAGAGAAATGAGGGAAATATGGCACTACATAGAATTACCTGTTGTGAAGGATTTGCTCCCATCACAAAAACAGATCATTATTTCTGCCAGCATCTGACAGAGGCACAATAGTAACTTGGTATTCCAAATATCTCCTTTATGTAATTTCTGAATATCAAGGTGCCTGACATTCAGTTCACAAAAATTTTGAAGCATTTTGCTGTTTTTTATTCTAGTTTTCGATTCTTTTTGTTTCAGTAGAAATACATACCATAATTTCAAGAGAATAGCTATTTTGTCAAGCATGGTTACTACTCATAATGATCTTCTTAGCTCTTAGTCCCTGTAGATTGACAACCTCCACAGCTGGATTTAACCATTTGGACCTCACCTGTAGATCTGCCATTTGCCATGGTCCCTGGTATCAGAGCTTTGTCTTTTGGTGACTGGAGACTGGATGGAGCTGAGAAGCAGTAGGCCAGTGGCGCCCAGCTTCAGACAGTGCCCTGTGAGTCTTCTTCTGATCTTGTGCCCATCTGAAGTGTGGTGCCAAGCCCCTACCATAACCCAGTGTCAGTGAATGAGTCTGGGTCTCTGAGACCCCATTGTCTCGATCCCTATTTTGGTTTCCTGCCTTGTATTCTGGAGACTGGTGCTTTGCTTGAAATCTTGACCTATGTTTTCTTTTTTTTTTTTTTTAATTTTATTTTTAAACTTTACATAATTGTATTAGTTTTGCCAAATATAAAAATGAATCCGCCACTTTCTTAGGGATTGGAGCTCTGTCAGTGAACCCAACCCCTCTGCCTGGTCCCTACTACCTGTTGACAGATTTCCCAAACTACAAACTTCTCACTTTCTTGGATGATCTCCCATCATCTGGGGTCAAACTTCCCTTGATCTCCCACTCAGCTCTGCATTCTAACTGGTACCAGGTTATTAGCCATACCTGTACAGCTAATCATACCTGGTTTATGTGCTTTGTTAATTGATAATCTGGTTCCATACATAATTTCTTCTTCAAAAGCTGGTAATAAATAAGCTTGCTAAAGCATAGGTGAGTTCCTCTGGGACAAGGAATCTCTCTCTTTTTATCAAGGAACTCCCAGTCCCTGAATGGAGAAGGCAATGGCACCCCACTCCAGTACTCTTGCCTTGAAAATCCCATGGACAGAGGAGCCTGGTAGGCTGCAGACCATGGGGTCGTGAAGAGTCGGACAGGACTGAGTGACTTCACTTTCCCTTTTCCCTTTCATGCATTGGAGAAGGAAATGGCAACACGCTCCAGTGTTCTTGCCTGGAGAATCCCAGGGACAGGGTAGTCTGGTGGGCCACCGTCTATGGGCTCGTGCAGAGTCAGACATGACTGAAGCGACTTAGCAGCAGCAGCAGCAGCAGTCCCTGAAATAGCACTTATTTTTTAAAATTAAATACAGAACTTACAGATGAAATAGCTGTTTAGATGAGAGATTCTTAATATAAACATATGTGCATGAACATGTGTATGTTTCTCTGAAAGTCTTCATAAAATTCTTTAGATTCTCAGCAGCACTCGTGGCCCTCAAAAGACTGAAATGACCACCAGCTTAAAATGTACAGGAGAGAAAGGCATACATGACTTCCCCTTTTGAAAAGATTCATTCTTTTAGGGCATTTGGATATTGTGTAGCAATGTATTGAAAAATAGCAATACCACTTGATGATTAGGTAAGCTTAAGTAATGAGTACAGGGCTTCTCTTTGGGAGTTAATGATGTAGTGATCTGATGGTTAACCTTTAGCTTTTGGAAATCAATGAGAATGAGTAGGACTCAGATTTTGATGGTCCTCTGACCCATGGGAATTGAACTCCACTTCCTTAAAGTTTCATTGATGTTTTTCCATAACTATAAATTATATATTTATTTCCTCCCCAGGAAAACATAATTTTCTGATGGTGAAGCCTTTATCTTGTTAAGTTGCTGAGTAGCAAAGCTTGTTTATTCTATTTTCAGCCTATTTGATATAGTCTCTGTGACTAATTTTATCCCTTGAAGCTTGAGTAAATATACTGTTACTTTGGAGTGCATGAGTATTGATGTATACTGTATATGACTAAGGACACTGTAGCTGGTGTATAGACAGTGCTTGATCAGATATTCAGTGAATAAATGAATATTATTAGTTTTAGGAACAGTGTAGTGAAATGGCTAAAAAGAATTTATTTTGGATCAATGCATTCTTTGGTGTAAATTCTAGCTGTTCTAATTTATGACTTTGGAAATAGGAATATTAAATTTTTTTTCCTCTATGGATTATGTGAGAATTAGATCAAATAATATGGATAAAAAAATTACAGTGCCTGGGGGCAGAGTAGGCACTCAATAAAAAGTAGCTATTAAAGTTATTATTATCATAGCATCATTATTGGATCACTTGTCTGGATTGCCTGTAAAAGAGTAGAATAAAGTGTGTGTGTGTGTGTGTGTGTGTGTGTGTGTGTGTGTATTTCATTCAGATCTTAGGTAATAAGTTTGGAGCATGCTTTGGACTATTGAGTATCTATCAAGTTCTTAATTCTGGCTATACATCAGGATCACCTGTGGAATATTTTAAAAAATACAGAGGCTCCAATTCAGGACATTGGGGCTATGTCAAGGGCATGTGTATTTTTAAAAAGCCCAACAGGTGATAATGATGTACAGACTAGTTCAAGAATTATTGCCATAGGTATTATATAAAGAGTGGCTTCAAAATGTGATGTGAAAAGGGAGGGGCCCACTTAGATAGGTCTTAGATAGGAACAGAGGGGTACTAGAGTCCCTTGGGCTTGGGAGTCCAGGATATGAATTCAGTCCATGAACCTATGAGCTCTGTGGATGAAAGACTGTAACCCTTGGAGGTGAGGAGCCATATCTGTCTTGTGCATCTGTGTGTTCCTACTAGAGTGACCTTGAACAAACTGCATCAGTCAGTTCAGTTCAGTCGCTCAGTTGTGTCCGACTCTTTGCGACCCCATGAATCACAACACGCCAGGCCTCCCTGTCCATCACCAACTCCCGGAGTTCACTCAGACTCACGTCCATCGAGTCAGTGATGCCATCCAGCCATCTCATCCTCTGTCATTCCCTTCTCCTCCTGCCCCCAATCCCTCCCAGCATCAGAGTCTTTTCCAATGAGTCAACTCTTTGCATGAGGTGGCCAAAGTACTGGAGTTTCAGCTTTAGCATCATTCCTTCCAAAGAAATCCCAGGGCTGATCTCCTTCAGAATGGACTGGTTGGATCTCCTTGCAGTCCAAGGGACTCTCAGGAGTCTTCTCCAACACCACAGTTCAAAAGCATCAATTCTTCAGCGTTCAGCCTTCTTCACAGTCCAACTCTCACATCCATACATGACCACAGGAAAAACCATAGCCTTGACTAAATGGACCTTTGTTGGCAAATTAATGTCTCTGCTTTTGAATATGCTATCTAGGTTGGTCATAACTTAATTCCCCTGTGTTCTTGTCTGAGAATTAATTTAGATAACTTATGGGTACCTATGTAATTTATGAGTAATAGATGCTCAGTAAGTAGTTCCTGTCCTTTGTGTGTGTGTGTGTGTGTGTGTGCGTGCTGCATTCTCAGAAGTGACCCCCTTGCTGGAGGAGATCATCAAGAAGATGTGATTGCTAGCTTTCACAAGCTAAATCAAGGCAGATGGAGGTTCCTGACTGCGCCCCACCCCCCCCCACCCCGCCCCTGACCACAGAATGCATTCTTCCCACCTTGCTACAGCAGGAGCCATTTTCAAGGACATGGCCTTGCGATAGTGTTGTGCTGTTGAGACCATCTGAACTGAACACCTGACTGCACCCACTCAAGTCTCTCCATAAACCTTAAGATTTGGAAAATGGGCCTACATTTATTTGTCTTATGATTGCCCAATTCAAGCCTCCTAGGGAAGTTCCTTGCTGATTAAATCTACAACCCACTACTCTGGAGTCGTCTGTCTCTATCTTAGGTCTCTCTTTGCCCTCCTTGTCCAGGGACTAGTTTCATATTTCACCCAGGAAGCGTCTGAGTTTGTAGACCAACACTCTCCCTATTTTTCTAGGTTTTTAATTCATGCTGTTCTGCCACTCAGATTCTTTCTTCCAACCAAATAGATTTATTTACCAGCCCTTGAACTTGTCCTGTATTTTTCACTTTTCATTTAGCACTTGTCTCTATACGTATATGTCTCCATAAAGTTCCCCCCGACTCACATAATATGAAGTGATCATTCTTTAAAAGAAATGGCTGTGTTAATTTTGTCACTTGATCCTGTGCTATATGTGTCTTTTTTCTATTATTAGACTGAAGTGTCAAGTCTTTTATTGTTGTTTAACTCTCCGTGAATTTATATACATAGCTCCTCAGCTAGATTGCTTTTAGACAGGCATTGGACCTTGATGGTAGGGACAGTATTAAAGTGCATTTCACATAGCAAGAGTTCAGTGAAGATGCATTG
Source organism: Bos indicus x Bos taurus (assembly GCF_003369695.1). Classification (NCBI taxonomy): domain Eukaryota; kingdom Metazoa; phylum Chordata; class Mammalia; order Artiodactyla; family Bovidae; genus Bos; species Bos indicus x Bos taurus. The sequence continues at coordinate 63,959,837 of NC_040085.1, read as the reverse complement.
ATTTAGAAAAAAATTTGTTTCACGCTGTTTTCTTTTGATTCCTTCATTTTCTCTTATGGGTTTTTAATCAAGGTTTTTTTTTGTTGTTGTTGTTGTTGCTGAAATTCTTAGACATACACATTACTGGCCCTGGCTAGAAGATAAATTGAGCACAAAGAATGTTTGGGTAATATTCTAAATTTGGGTGTATATACTAAGTGTGTAAGAAGGAAGAAACATCATCTCTCTTGTTTGCCTGCTTAGTGAATTCCCACCTGCTCTTTAAGCCTCATTTTTGCCCTCCCCACCTTCCCAGAACCTCCCAGGGAATGTGAGTTCTTCTTCCACCTGAGCTTATACCCTCCATTATGGAACATTGCTTTATACTCTGTTTATCCGTTTATTTCTTCCACTGGCCTGTATGTTGCTGAGGACACAGGTTTTGACTTAGTTATCTTGGTATCACTGGTATTAAGCACAGTGATTTACCCATAGAAAAACTCATTAACTGCTGAGCTAATGTGAGAATACAGGGACTCATTCAAGTTGCAGAGGTAGGATATGGCAAAAGACAGTAGCAATAACATAGAAAAGCCTGTATTAAGGTTCCAATGAGTGATATAAACAACAGGCCAGTGACTTTGAAAAGAATATTCGAGGAAACATTAGGAAGAAACCTTGGACAAGGTAGAACTTGATGGAGGGGTCAGATGGGGCCACGTGTAGAGGGGATGGAGGAGGTGATTTCTAGCGGAGGAAATGAGCTGAGTTAAGGAACAAGGGCAGGACATCAGTAAGGGTTTTGGTTGTACATGACGGAATCAACTCTAGCTGGTTTAAGTGAAAAAGGAATTTATTAAAGGATTTAGAAAGCTCACACAATCTCTTCATCTGAGAGTAATACTTAGATGCTAAGGAGCATTCCCATACTCTAATATTTCTAATATGAAAGAGTCTGTGGACTTGTAAACTTTCTGACTTATACCTTTGGAAGGTGGGACAAGTGATGAGTGAAATAATCAGTGAAATAATCAGAATGCCGGGTAGTATTAAACTATTAATTAAACTATAATGCAGTATTATATATATATGTATAAGTAGTGAAGTCGCTCAGTTGTGTCCAACTCTTTATGACCCCATGGACTGCAGCCTACCAGCCTCCTCCATCCATGGGAGTTTCCAGGCAAGAGTACTGGAGTGGGTTACCATTTCCTTCTCCTATATATATAAACTATATTATATATAATAAATATAATATATATATTAATTATTATAATTATAGAATATAATATATAATTATATATTAATATATATTAAACTATAAATTAACTATAGATGGCTTTGTGCCTGGGCATATTTGAATGATTGCAGCTATATCAAGTAACCTAAAGCAAAGACCTCTGGAAAAATATTAGGAAATAAAGTTGTGAGGATGAGAAAGAGTGACATCTGGGAGGTCCTTGAAGGGTACTACAAAGATGTGAACTTTTCTCTGGGTGAAAGGGGAGCATGGAAGATAGTTGAGTGTATGTTTGTGGGGGTAGGGTGAGAAATATTTTGGAAAATGTCATATTTTGGCATTTCTTGAAGGCTTGGTGATTTAGTTGCAAGAGAGAGTACTCATGAGGAAGAAGAGTCTCAGGCCTGGCACTAAAACACCTTCTGGGGAAGATTAGCTTTGGAGAGGTGGGGGTAGCTTAGATAACAGTGAAGTTTCAAGAAATGATGTGGAGGGATATGGGGTCATGTGCCTGTGACACCAGTCACCTCATTGATTCAACTGATTTGACCAGCTACATAGTACCTCTTTCTCTCTCCATATTCATATGGATCCCCTACCCCTGAAGCTGTGAGATCATTCAAAGAAAACCTTCCCCAATAGAGGTTGATCTCTTCTTCCATCAAGGGTGTATGAGTGCGTGTGTTCCTTTATTAGAGCATTAGATGAATTCCTCTACAAGAACCAAACAAGCTCTCAATAAGTAAATGGGGTGACTCAATAAGTTGGGGGACCTCTTCCTTCAACTCTCCTTCCCTACTTCATAATTCCCTTCTGTTCTTGCTGCTACTAGAACAATTTCCCCAAATTATGAATTCCGTCAAGCCCAGAATTCTCAGATGTTTCCCTGTTCCCTATAGCAGTGTGTGCCCAAGTGTGGGATAAATATTCCTGGGGAAATGTAAGCTGATTTAGGTGGTCCATAAGCATGGCATTGAATCATCTTAGGTTGCATACTGAGAAATGTATTCCTTTTGAAATTCTCTTGGAGTCCTGCTTTTGACAATGAGGGAGTAAGACTAGTCTATCTAACACTTCTAATCTCCACTTTTAATAAGGAGAAAGGGTCTTAAGGTAAGTGTTCCAAATGCAAGCATATCATGCCATAATTTTTAGGATATTATTTTCTTTAAAAAATTTATGGCAAAGTATTTCAATTTTTCATATATGGAAGTGATATAAAATTTCAACGTCCTGGATATTTAGGCATTATTATTACTTTCTCGATGTGATAATTATGTTTTGAAAAAGTCCTTAAAATAATGATTGAGAATCCCACGAATTAGCCAGACTCATCAAGAAACAAAGGGAGAAAAATCAAATCAATAAAATTAGAAATGAAAATGGAGAGATCACAACAGACAACACAGAAATACAAAGGATCATAAGAGACTATTATCAACAATTATATGCCAATAAAATGGACAACGAGGGAGAAATGGACAAATTCTTAGAAAAGTACAACTTTCCAAAACTCGACCAGGAAGAAATAGAAAACCTTAACAGACCCATCACAAACACGGAAATTGAAACTGTAATCAGAAATCTTCCAGCAAACAAAAGCCCAGGTCCAGACGGCTTCACAGCTGAATTCTACCAAAAATTTAGAGAAGAGCTAACACCTATCCTGCTCAAACTCTTCCAGAAAATTGCAGAGGAAGGTAAACTTCCAAACTCATTCTATGAGGCCACCATCACCCTAATACCAAAACCTGACAAAGATGCCACAAAAAAAGAAAACTACAGGCCAATATCACTGATGAATATAGATGCAAAAATCCTAAACAAAATTCTAGCAATCAGAATCCAACAACACATTAAAAAGATCATACACCATGACCAAGTGGGCTTTATCCCAGGGATGCAAGGATTCTTCAATATCTGCAAATCAATCAATGTAATACACCACATTAACAAATTGAAAAACAAAAACCATATGATTATCTCAATAGATGCAGAGAAAGTGTTTGACAAAATTCAACACCCATTTATGATAAAAACTCTCCAGAAAGCAGGAATAGAAGGAACATACCTCAACATAATAAAAGCTATATATGACAAACCCACAGCAAACATTATCCTCAATGGTGAAAAATTGAAAGCATTTCCTCTAAAGTCAGGAACAAGACAAGGGTGCCCACTTTCACCATTACTATTCAACATAGTTTTGGAAGTTTTGGCCACAGCAATCAGAGCAGAAAAAGAAATAAAAGGAATCCAAATTGGAAAAGAAGAAGTAAAACTCTCACTATTTGCAGATGACATGATCCTCTACATAGAAAACCCTAAAGACTCCACCAGAAAATTACTAGAACTAATCAATGATTATAGTAAAGTTGCAGGATATAAAATCAACACACAGAAATCCCTTGCATTCCTATACACTAATAATGAGAAAACAGAAAGAGAAATTAAGGAAACAATTCCATTCACCATTGCAACGAAAAGAATAAAATACTTCGGAATATATCTACCTAAAGAAACTAAAGACCTATATATAGAAAACTATAAAACACTGGTGAAAGAAATCAAAGAGGACACTAATAGATGGAGAAATATACCATGTTCATGGATTGGAAGAATCAATATAGTGAAAATGAGTATACTACCCAAAGCAATTTATAGATTCAACGCAATCCCTATCAAGCTACCAACAGTATTCTTCACAGAGCTAGAACAAATAATTTCACAATTTGTATGGAAATACAAAAAACCTCGAATAGCCAAAGCGATCTTGAGAAAGAAAAATGGAACTGGAGGAATCAACCTACCTGACTTCAGGCTCTACTACAAAGCCACAGTTATCAAGACAGTATGGTACTGGCACAAAGACAGAAATATAGATCAATGGAACAAAATAGAAAGCCCAGAGATAAATCCACACACATATGGACACCTTATCTTTGACAAAGGAGGCAAGAATATACAATGGATTAAAGACAATCTCTTTAACAAGGGGTGCTGGGAAATCTGGTCAACCACTTGTAAAAGAATGAAACTAGAACACTTTCTAACACCATATACAAAAATAAACTCAAAATGGATTAAAGATCTCAATGTAAGACCAGAAACTATAAAACTCCTAGAGGAGAACATAGGCAAAACACTCTCTGACATACATCACAGCAGGATCCTCTATGACCCACCTCCCAGAATATTGGAAATAAAAGCAAAAATAAACAAATGGGACCTAATTAAACTTAAAAGCTTCTGCACATCAAAGGAAACTATTAGCAAGGTGAAAAGACAGCCTTCAGAATGGGAGGAAATAATAGCAAATGAAGCAACCGACAAACAACTAATCTCAAAAATATACAAGCAACTCCTACAGCTCAACTCCAGAAAAATAAATGACCCAATCAAAAAATGGGCCAAAGATCTAAATAGACATTTCTCCAAAGAAGACATACAGATGGCTAACAAACACATGAAAAGATGCTCAACATCACTCATTATCAGAGAAATGCAAATCAAAACCACTATGAGGTACCATTTCACACCAGTCAGAATGGCTGCGATCCAAAAGTCTACAAATAATAAATGCTGGAGAGGGTGTGGAGAAAAGGGAACCCTCTTACACTGTTGGTGGGAATGCAAACTAGTACAGCCACTATGGAGAACAGTGTGGACATTCCTTAAAAAACTGGGAATAGAACTGCCTTATGATCCAGCAATCCCACTGCTGGGCATACACACTGAGGAAACCAGAAGGGAAAGAGACACATGTACCCCAATGTTCATCGCAGCACTGTTTATAATAGCCAGGACATGGAAGCAACCTAGATGCCCATCAGCAGATGAATGGATAAGAAAGCTGTGGTACATATACACAATGGAGTATTACTCAGCCATTAAAAAGAATACATTTGAATCAGTTCTAATGAGGTGGATGAAACTGGAGCCTATTATACAGAGTGAATAAGCCAGAAGGAAAAACACCAATACAGTATACTAACGCATATATATGGAATTTAGAAAGATGGTAACGATAACCCTGTATACGAGACAGCAAAAGAGACACTGATGTATAGAACAGGCTTATGGACTCTGTGGGAGAGGGAGAGGGTGGGAAGATTTGGGAGAATGGCATTGAAATATGTGAAATGTCATGTATGAAACGAGATGCCAGTCCAGGTTCAATGCACGATGCTGGATGCTTGGGGCTGGTGCACTGGGACGACCCAGAGGGATGGTATGGGGAGGGAGGAGGGAGGAGGGTTCAGGATGGGGAACACATGAGAAATAAAGGAATAAATTTAAAAAAATAAATAAATAAATAAAATAAAATGCAGACTAACCCCCCCCCCCACAAAAAGAGAGAATCCCACGAATTAACATTGGACACCAAACTACAGATCCTGGCAGCTCAGAAAACACCAAGAGTGAACTTTTAAGGTAAACTAGACTCTGGGTGATTATGATATATCAATGGAGGATTGTCCTTGGTAGAAAATGTACCATTTTGGTGAGTGGTAATGGGGGAAGTTGTGTAAGTGTGCAGGCTGAAGGCATTTAGGAAATTTCCGTGTCGTCCCCTCAATTTTCTTGTAAACCTAAAACTACTACAAATATTCTTTAAAAAATGTTTGTATATACATAACCAGGGAAGCCCTATGTATGCATGTATACACACATATGCATGTATGCCCGTATCTCTTGCTCCGGCATTGGCAGGTAGATTCTTTACCACTGCGCCACCTGAGAAGAGCCTACACACACACACACACACACATACACACTATGAAATGATATAGTATCTGTGATCTGCTTATCACAGATCACTTAATTCACCCATGTGTGCTGGTGGAAGTGATGTGGAAAGGGAATATAGAAAGAAATGAGGTTAGACATGGGTTGATATCTGTTGTGCTGGGTTCATGTAGATTTGTTTTACTGTTACCTCTACTTTTGTATGTATTTGAAAATTCCTATGTTTAAAAGCTAAAGGAAAATTTCAATGTTAAAAAATTGATTAATGTAGAAAAATGAGTAATTTATAGAAAAACCAAATCAAATAATATGGATGGTATATGGATAAAGCATTAGTCAAATTACTTGAAGTCTGCAGCATACTGGCCTACTGGAAAAAGTTCCAAGTTTCACATTGCGGGATCTAAGGTCCTTTCTGTTAGAGCTTTGGCATCTCCTTTCTTGCCTCTCCAGATGCAACAAAATCAGACTACCGGGAGTTTCCTGGTGTGTCAGTCTCACACACCTATGTCTTGATGCAAACTCTTCTGTTTCTCAGAATGCCATCCACACACATTTGCTTGGAGAATTCCTGCTCATTCTTTTTTAAATTTTTAAAATAATGTTTAATTGAAGGATAATTGCTTTACAATGTTGTGTTAGTTTCTGCTGTACAACAACATGAATCAGCCATATATATCTCCTCTCTCTTGAGCATCCCTTCCCCATCCCACCCCTCTAGGTCATCACAGAGCACTGAGCTGAGCTCCCTGTGTTATACAGCAGCTTTCCAGTAGCTCATCCATTAACTCTCAGCCTAAAGAATGGAAAGACAGGAATATTCTTAGAGGCCCTGAAGGAAAAGTTGAAATCACTCAGGACTAGCTGGGACTACCAGGAAAAGGAGCCAAGTGTCACTCCAAGGTTTTCATAGTGGAATGATGACAAATTTGGGGAAACTGCAAAAGGGGAGGTCTTCTTGAATTATCATTGGTAAATGAGGCTTTGGGCTTTAGGCATGTTGAATTTGGAATATCCTTCAGGGGTTTAGGATGTTGATAGTAGAAAGCTGGCAGGGGTCATTTCTCTTCGACCAGCTCTTGAGAATTCTGTGACTAATTACGTGGCAGAAATATGAACGAGTCTGTTCTTTCCCTCTCCCTTTCCTGTCAGTCATCTTTTAAGTAGTAGTTTGCTGACAGACAGTGACGCAGAACAAAAAAAGAGTGAGAGTGAAATGCAAATCATTTGCTGCTTTTTAGGGGTGTTGACCGGAGAAGCAATGGCAACCCACTCCAGTACTCTTGCCTGGAGAATCCCAGGGACGGGGGAGCCTGGTGGGCTGCCGTCTATGGGCTCGCACAGAGTTGGACATGACTGAAGTGACTCAGCAGCAGCAACAGCAGAAGCAGCAGCAGCAGCAGGGGTGTTGACCAAGGCTTGGGGATGGGACAGTTGGAAACTATTAGTTGTTACTGAATTCTTCATTTTATTTTTAATTGGAGGATAATTGCTTTACGATGTTGTCTTATTTTCTACCATACAGCAACATAAATCAGCCCTAAATATATAAATGTCCCCCTCCTTTCCATCCACCACCCAAGCCCAGCCCTTTAGGTTGTCACAGAGCCCCGGGTTGGGCTGCCTGTGTTATCTAGCAACTTCCCATTAGCTATCTATTTTACATACAGTAATGTACATGTTCAGAGAAGGCAACGGCACCCCACTCCAGTGCTCTTGCCTGGAAAATCCCATGGACGGAGGAGCCTGGTAGGCTGCAATCTATGGGATCGATAAGAGTCAGACACGACTGAGCGACTTCACTTTCACTTTTCGCTTTCATGCTTTGGAGAAGGAAATGGCAGCCCACTCCAGTGTTCTTGCCTGGAGAATCCCAGGAACGAGGGAGCCTGGTGGGCTGCCGTCTGTGGGGTCGCACAGAGTCGGACACGATTGAAGCGACTTAGCAGCAGCAGCAGCAATGTACATGTTTCAATGCTACTCTCTCATTTCGTATGTTACTGAGTTCTAATCTGACTTCAGATTGTTGAGAGGCAGCTGTAGTTAATGTGGCTTCACCTTGGCTTGTATACTGCAGGGGCTATTGGAGATATCTTACAAGACTCATCTAGATTCTGTGGTCTTTTAAACAACTTGTTCTTTAGTGAAGAGCAAGAATATCAATATAGAATCTGTGGGAAATGGGGTGAGTCCTTCACCCCAAGCCTGGGTCATCCATGGGGAGAGCAAATTACACTGGTTTTCAAGTTTCTGCTGCAAAGAGCAGCTTTGCTACTGGTGTGTTAATACTTCGACTATTCTATTATTTTGAGAAACAGCTCACTCTACTGACATGCTAGGGAGAAAGATTTTATCTAATTTTAGTTGAAGTAAATATGGTGCTGCTCCTCCATTGTGTTTGCAGTTTCCATTAATAGAATGGTGGTTTAGTTATGCCACTGTCCTAACACCCATCTTATTATCTCCCCTTCCTTCATCAGCAGCAGGGACCAGAGATAAGCTCTACTGAGATGCTTTTGCAATTCCCATCACTTTGTTTTATAGGCAAGAAGCATGTTTTTCTATGCATTTAAAACTGAGAAATACATGATTACCATTTTGGGTCTCCTTGTGAACACGGGGTTTGACACTATTTGCATGCTATAATTATGACTTTTTTGTAGCTCACTGTTAGGGCTTATACAAAATAGAATGAATCTGTAGAGGAAAAAGAAAATAAGAAAAGTGAATACATCAATGTACTACATTATTCAGTGATATGCAAAATCTTGAAGTAGCTTGTTTTGTCTGAAATAGATTTTACTTCTCAAGACCCACTTGTTAATTTTTCTTAATTTTTACTAGTTTAGTCCTCTTGGTATTGACATTTTGTATTCTAAAGTTTAAGATGTCATGTTTGGAGACTTGTTTTCTGGTAAAGCGTTTCTTAAAATGTTAGATTGCTCTTGTCTTAGTTGGATTTTAGAGTCTGCCTCTGATATTATTTTAAGTTATAAACTTCTAATGATGTGTGGTATTTCTTTTCTGTTTCACTTAATTCAGCACAAGATTTTGTGAATAAAGTCAGATTTATTTTAACATATGAAAAGAGAGGGAACAAAAAGATTCTTGTAGTAAAATTAAACTCTTTTTCAAATTGAGGCTGTTGCGTGGTTTGTGTTCTTGTTTAATGTGCATTTTTATTGTTTGATATGAAGCTAGTGTTCATAAAGGTGATTTGTGAATATATGAAAAAATAATGAGAGACGCATCAGAATTGTGCATGCAATCTCCATGGTATATTTAAATACACTCTGTAGCTTCCCTAAGGAGAAAATTAAGCACTTATCCAAATTGGAAAGCCAATAAGAGGTTAGCTGTGGGCATGGCTAAAGTCTGTATTAGAATATTCATTTAACATAGATTGTTGATCCATTGTATTCCACTGGATGGTGTGGATGCCTGTCAACTAGAGAGCAATTCTCAGTTTTTGGTATGCATCCGAGTCAACTTAGGGGAGCTTCTTCACAGTACAGATCTCCCAGGCCTTGAACCCTGGAGATTGTGAGCCAGTTGTTCTGGGACAGAACCCAGGCATCTGTGTTTTGATTCACCAGAATCACCTGGGGAGCTTCCAGAACACTCTGGTACCTGGGCTCCATCCAGAACACGGACTCACATCCTCTGGAGGTACGAGGTCTGCGAAGTCTGTGCTGATGGTCACAAAAGAATGAAAACATCTGACTTACCTAGAGGGATGGTCCTTGGCAAATATTATTTAACATCCCAGAACATGCAGAGCTAGGAATAAGATTGAGGTCTCTCATGGCCTTGAGAGATGATGAAAGATGAGAATTCTGTCTATCTCCAGGGAGATTGCTCTGAGACTAGATGATATGATGATGATGTTGATCTTGATGATGGTACAAAGTAGCTGTAAACTTTCTATCAGTCTTGCTTCTATTAGCTCTAAGCAGAGGATGGGAGAAATATCAATAACCTCAGATATGCAGATGACACCACCCTTATGGCAGAAAGTGAAGAGGAACTCAAAAGCCTCTTGATGAAAGTGAAAGTGGAGAGTGAAAAAGTTGGCTTAAAACTCAACATTCAGAAAACGAAGATCATGGCATCCAGTCCCATCACTTCATGGGAAATAGATGGGGAAACAGTGGAAACAGTGTCAGACTTTATTTTTGGGGGCTCCAAAATCACTGCAGATGGTGACTGCAGCCATGAAATTAAAAGACACTTACTCCTTGGAAGGAAAGTTATGACCAACCTAGATAGCATATTCAAAAGCAGAAACATTACTTTGCCTGAGCAAAGGCTGAGCACCAAAGAATTGATGCTTTTGAACTGTGGTGCTGGAGAAGACTCTTGAGAGTCCCTTGGACTGCAAAGAGATCCAATCAGTCCATTCTGAAGGACATCAGCCCTAGGATTTCTTTGGAAGGAATGATGCTAAAGCTGAAACTCCAGTACTTTGGCCACCTCATGCGAAGAGTTGACTCATTGGAAAAGACTCTGATGCTGGGAGGGATTGGAGGCAGGAGGAAAAGGGGACAACAGAGGATGAGATGGCTGGATGGCATCACTGACTCAATGGACGTGAGTCTGGGTGAACTCCGGGAGTTGGTGATGGACAGGGAGGCCTGGTGTTCTGCGATTCATGGGGTTGCAAAGAGTCGGACGCGACTGAGCGACTGAACTGAACTGAACTGACTGAGAGGACTTTTGTGCCTATTCTTCTTTATGCATATGTGACTTCTGTCTGTTTAATTAACATCATTCAGTGGATACCAGCTCTCATATTCTTAAAATATTTATCATTAAGTGAACAAATTCTCCAACAATTATGAGGATTTGGGAGAATAATAATACACTGGGCCTTTATTGGCAGTGCTCACAGAAATCAACACCTAATATATTTCATATATTCTCAGAAATGTACATGTGCTATGTGAAATTTGAAATTTCTAATATTAAATGTGAAATGTCCTTATCAGTAAGTAAAACTTTATAGATTAATTTCAGTTTCAGCAGGCTATTTTCAGTGGCCATAGCAGCATGTTTATGGCTGCCAGAGATTATGGAGAACCTGAGACCCTTTTCTCTCACCCTATATGTGCTGCTGCTGCTGCTAAGTCACTTCAGACGTGTCTGACTCTGTGCGACCCCATAGATAGCAGCCCATTAGGCTCCACCATCCCTGGGATTCTCCAGGCAAGAACACTGGAGTGGGTTGCCATTTCCTTCTCCAGTGCATGAAAGTGAAAAGTGAAAGTGAAGTCTCTCAGTTGTGTCCGACTCTTAGTGACCCCATGGACTGCAGCCTACCAGGCTCCTCCATCCATGGGATTTTCCAGGCAAGAGTGCTGGAGTGGGGTGCCATGACAAAACTGGAGTTAGTAAAACACTAAGTTAGGAAGATCAGGACTTGAGCTCTAGTATTTTCTATTTCTTTTTATGAGTTTTGTAACCCTGGACAAGCCGCTTGAATTTTCAGGGTCTCATCATCCTCATTTATAAAATTATAATAATGTGTTTGAAAGCAGGGGACTAGACCTGTTGAACTCTTGAAACACATTCCACCTGCCAGTTCCTGTACTGAGTCTGCAGAGGAGAGAGGAGTGTCTAAGGCCAGGTCAAGTCCAGTCGAGTGGGCAGGGAGGAAGTGGGCTTCTGAGCTCAGGAAGGCTGTATATCCCTCCAAATGTTGTTCTTTAAACCCTGGCCGCCTCTTCAGTTTTGTCCTTGGTTGCTATGGTTTTCCATGTCTCCTGGCTTGTAGATTCATGGATTTACTAAATAATGTGTGATAAAGCCTCAGTAGGACTCCTGAGTCATTTGCGAGGGATTAAAGACAATTTCACAGAGTTGTTTGCTGACTTGGAGAGTTGCAGTGCTGAAAAATGAACTTGTTAACATATGGATATACATTTATGATTAGGAAGAATTTTAATGAAACATTTATGACTATTTCTTACATTTCTCTGGAAAAACAAATTCAATCACAGTAGGATTTTTTGTTTTTTTGTTTCTCACTCAGTTGCTTATTAGAATGCATTCCTCTGCCTGGGTAGTATAAAGATACAGTTAATGTTTCTTCTATTTTGCAAAGATATTATTGGACCCACAAATATACTCTGGCCTCTTGAGAAGAAAAAAGCTGTAAGATTTTCACTGTTCCAAATTACAGAAGTAAAGGGAAATGATTACATTGTAATATCCCCACTGGCTGCTTGAGAATTCCACAGAAAACAATAACACAGGGTGGATTATTTACTGTGGTGGTTTGTGAACCATGACTGCTGCCATACTGCAAACCTGGCTTGTCTCCTACCTGTTGTCTGCTCTGGAAGGGTTGAATTTTTCCCTCCTCCCTTCACTCTTCACCCCCTCCACCCTCCTCTGATACCTGGAAGGCTGAGCTATGAGACTGAATCCACCAATGTCTTAGTCTGCTGGGACTGGCTCTTGTTCAGTCACTCAGTTGTGTCCGAATCTTTGAGACCTCATGGACTGCTGCAGGGCTGCAGGCTTCCCTGTTCTTCACCATCTCCCAGAGTTTGCTCAAACTGATGTCCATTGAGTCGGTGATGCCATCCAACCATTTCATCTTCTGTTGCCCCCTTCTACTGCTGCCTTCAATCTTTCCCAGCATCAAGGTCTTTTCCAATGAGTTGGCTCTTTGCATCAGGTGGCCAAAGTATTGGAGCTTCAGCTTCAGCATCAGTCCTTCCAGTGAATATTCAGAGTTGATTTCCTTTAGGATTGACTGGTTTGATCTCCTTGCAGTCCAAGGGACTCCCAAGAGTCTTCTCTAGCACTACAGTTGAAAGGGACCAATTCTTTAGCACTCAGCCTTTTTTATTGTCCAGCTCTCACACGCACACATGACTACTGGAGAAACCATAGCTTTGACTAGATGGACCTTTGTTGGCAAAGTAATGTCTCTGCTTTTTAATATGCTGTCTAGGTTGGTTATAGCTTTTCTTCCAAGAAGCAAGCGTCTTTTGATTTCATGGCTATAGTCACCATCCACAGTGATTTTGGAGCCCAAGAAAGTAAAGTCTGTCACTGTTTCCATTGTTTCCCCATCTATTTGCCATGAAGTGCATTTATTTCTCACTGTCTTGGAGACTGGGAAGTCCAAGATCAATGTGCCAGTCAGTTTTGTTTCTGGTGAGGGCTCTTCCTGGCTTGCAGATGGCTGTCTGCTTGCTGTATCTTACACAGCAGAGAGATATAGGGCCCTGGTCTCCTCCTCTTCTTACAAGGGCACTAACCTCATAAGGTGCTCCCCAGGTGGCACTAGTGGTAAGGAATCTGCCTGCCAGTGCAGGAAATGTAAGAAATGCAGGTTTGACCCCTGTGTCAGGAAGATCCCCTGGAGAAGGAAATGGCAACCCACTCTGGTATTCTTGCCTGGAGAATCCCATGGATAGAGGAGCCTGGAAGGCTACAGTCCATAGGGTCCCAAAGAGTCAGATGTGACTGATTGAGTGAGCACACACAATCTTATAAAGGGGGCCCCACCCTCAGGACCACCTCTAGTCTTAAGTACCTCCTAAAGGCCCACATCCTGTGCTTAGTCACTCAGTCTTGTCCAACTCTGTGTGACCCCAGGGATGGTAGCCCGTCAGGCTCCTTTGTCCATGTGAATTCTCCAAGCAAGATACTAGAGTGGGTTGCCAAGCCCAAGGGGATCTTTCCAACCCAGGGATAGAAGCCAGGTTTCCCGCACTGCAGGCAGATTCTTTACTGTCTGAGCCACCAGGAAAGCCTTCCTAAGGCCCACATCCTACCACTATCTTACTGGGGTTAGGGCTTCAACATGTGAATTGAGGGGTGGGGGTGGGGGGACCCAGCTCATAGTAACCAGGCTCTCTTGCCTTGCCTTTTGGCGTCAAGCTGAACTTGTTTAATGGAAGACCCTGGTAGGAAATCAGAAAGAAAAACTACACATTGAATAATCTTGCAGTTATCCTTTGGCAGAGAGATTATGAATGACTGATTTTTCCTCTTGTGATTTTCCATATTCTCCAAATATATATTCCTGTAAAGTAAACATTACTTTTCTATATTTAAGCACACATATTACTATAAATGAAAAATTGTTTCAACATGAAACCTTCAGTAAAACAAGGGTTATTTGTAAATAGTATAGCATGGTCTTGATATTACTGAGTAATATTCTGTTGCAAAACTGAGGAGCAGAGAGTTGGCATCCAGGGCCCAGCTCTAACCTGATTTCTCTCTGCAGAGGGGGATAGCTTGGGTGACTGCCTTTACTAACTTTATTTCTCTCCTTGCCAGATAAACCTGGTTATATATTGCATTTCCTACTTATTTTTAAAGAGAGAAATTTGGTCTGCCCTCACATCTACCTAGCGTGTAGGTTTTATTTCTGGGTCTCTTCTGGGAATCTAGTTCTTTTTTTTTTCTCATGCCACATCTTTTTTTCTTGCCAGGTGTGGACTTTTAAACTATTCTTTCAGATCAGGTTATGGGAAATTGATTTTCTTTTTGTTCATTCTCCCTCATAATTATGCAAAACTTGATCCAACCTCCTAGTTTTCTGTGTCCTATAGACTTTCAGACATGGAGTTACAGAGATATATTTATAGGAAGCAAGGCCATTGTTATGGTTTACACACAGTTTGTGTGCCTGTGGGGCTCCTGTTAAGATGAAGATAGCTCAGATGGGGTGAGGGGAGTTGGGGAGAGGAATGCACTATACAATGTTAGCAGTCAATACCTTAGTGGTCTGTCAGATAATTAGCTGTTACTTTGAAAAGCAGACGCAGGTCCAGAAGGAATGAAGCACAGTTGAAGCTTAGATGGAAAGGGAGGAAGGAGACAATAAGGACCCTTGGGGATACTAGCTCAAGCCTCACTTGATATGAATCTTCAGCCTAGGTGGTGAAATCTGAGGAGGAAGCACTGGGAAATGGCAGTGGTAAGATGTCAAAGATGAATTTTACCTCTCTTTTTAAAAAAAAATTAACCTATTTTTCATACTTCCTGGCACCAGAAATCATGACAGTGAGCTACTAGAATTGGGTGTGGTCTGGTGCAGTGAAAATGGCACAAAATGGTAATTTTTGTTGTTCAGTTGCCAAGTCGTGTCCGACTCTTCTCAACCCCATGGACTGCAGCACGCCAGGCTTCCCTGTCCCTCACCATCTCCCAGAGCTTGCCCGAATTCATGTGCATTGAATTGGTAATGCCATCCAATCAACTCTTCCTCTGTAGCCCTCTTCTCCTTCTGCCTTCATCATAATTTCATCATCATAACTTCTATTTATTGAGCATTTGCTATGTGCCAGGCTGTGCTGAGTGCTTATATATTTTATACCTTTTTATCCTCTCAACGATGCTACAAAGTAGATTTTAAAACTCCTACTGTGGGTGAGGAAACTAACCCTCAGTGAAATGAAGGAACTCATCTGAACCATAGTTGATAAATGATCCAGTTGAGTTTTGATCCCATACTCTATATGTTGTTACTAAATACAAAGTGGACGTCCCTCACAGTGGAGGTTCTGGATTTGTCCCAGCTCTGATCATAGCAGTGAGCTTTCACCAGCACTAACATCTCCAGTGATCAGACTCCTGTGCTAGAACTCACAGCTTACACATAACTGGATCATGTCAGATGCATTAGAGTTTGCAAAGTGCTTTCTAACAAATCCTTTAATTTTATCCTCCCAGCAGTTCTGAGACATATCAAACATAATACCTATTCTACAAACCTGCTTTATTATTAGATCTATAAAATGGACTTGGAGAAACCTTGCCAATCTTTCTACACTCACAGAACAGTTGCTTTGTTAATAAGACTTGTAGCTCATCCTGTTCAGTCCACTTACTCACAAGCCAGGACCCAGAGGAAAACGAAGAATAAAGATTCTTAGGCAGACCCTCTTGGAGGTGGAGCTTCAGGATCCTTCACTTGCATGAACCCCTTCCGAGGCCCTGGGATTGGCCCCAAAATGAGTTTATCCCCTCTCAATGCTGCTTGTCATTCATTGCCAGTGGTGTTGCAGAGACTGCTGGAAGTTTTGGGATCCAGTTAAGGGGAGGTTGAGTTGGGAATACTCAAGCCCCCTACGTATGAACCTTCAAATTGTGAACGTTCAAAGATGCAAACGAGCGTCCGCATGTCCAATCAAGTAGGTTAGTTCACGTGTCTGGCGTACATTGACCTGTGTGTGCCTCGTCTACACGTGGTTGTGCAGCTTGCCCTTCGTCTCCTACTGCTGACGATCCTTCAGCTCTGCCATGTCCCACCTTCTCCCTCCTCCAGTCAGTAACTCTTCTCACTGTTTACCCGATGCCAGCCCCCGTGTCAGCTGTTATGCTGTACTACGGTACTTTTCAAGGAACCGGACTGTAAGATTGAAAATGTTTTATTTTTTGTGTTTGGTTTTTATGTATTGTCTGTATGAAAAGTATTATAAACCTATTTCAATACAGTACAATATAGCCGATTATGTTAGTTGGGTACCTAGGCTGACTTTGTTGGACTTAAGAACAAATTGGACTTAGAACTTGCTCTTGGAACAGAACTCATTCATATGCAGGTGACTCACTGTACATTTTGTTTGGATTTGACTACTTCTTATCTTCTTTCTGTACATTTCAACTTCTTTGTTTTTCTTTTCTTTTTAATTTTATTTTTAAACTTTACATAATTGTATTAGTTTTGCCAAATATAAAAATGAATCCATCACAGGTATACATGTGTTCCCCATCCTGTTTTTCTTAAACTATTTCTTTCCCCATCATGCCCTTTCCTTAACCCTTTATGTCAAAATTCTCATTGATAATCATGGTTCCTGTCAAATGCGTGTCCCTCAAAAAGGCTTCCCTGATTATCATACATGGATGGCCTCCTCCCTCCCCTTCCTTCCCACAGGGCTGTATTGATCTCTCTCCTTTTACTCGTAACACTCATTTGCTGCCTACTGATATGTTTTTTTTCTTGTATCCCCAACAGACTGTAAATGCCTTTAACTTCCTCTCACTTCTCCCCTTTAACTCTCTTTACTCTATGGTTATAGTTTCTAATATCATCTCTCTATTCAGACCATAAATGCACTGAGAGCAGGCATCCAGCCTTCTTCAGCTTTTCGTCCTCCTCCGATACTTCAATGAGTGCCTTGCACGTAGAAATCTTTCAGTAAATCTCTGTCAGATGAATAAATATTTCTAGCTTTAACTTTCAAAGAAAACTAGAGATGGGGAAACACTGTTATTTATTATAACATCAAATTATTTTTCAAAAAATTATGTGCTCAGCAAAGGTGACTGTCTTATTTCTATTTTGCTATGTAATAAATTATTCCAAAATTCAGGGGCTTGAGACAACACCGTTTATTATCTCACAGTTGCTTTGGGTTGGAAATACAGGTGATACTTAACTGAGCCTTCTCTCTCTCTGGATCTCTCACAATGTTGTCATCACCTCAAGGCTCACCTGGGAAGGATCTCCTTCCTAGCTTACCTGCACAGTTATTGGCAGGGTCATTTCCAAGTAAGCTGTTGGACTGAAACCTCAGGTCCTCATGAGTTGCTGACTTGAGGCTCCCTTTGGTCCCTTGCCATATGGGCGTCTCCACAGAACATCTCAAAACATGGCTGTTTGTTTTATCGGCTCAAACAAGTGACAGGGAAAAAGAGAAAGAACAAGGGGGAATCAGACTCTTTTATAAACCAGCCTTGGAAGTGACTTACACACATTTGCTGAATTCTATTTATTAGAAGCAAGTTACTAGGTCAACTCAAAGGGGAAGGAACTGCACAAAAGATGCGACTACTGGGAGGCTGGGATCTCTGGGCCATTTTAAAAGGCTGTGTATTGGATACATAACTGTTTATGTGTGTGTTGTAACACTTTATAACATACAGTTATTGCTAGCTCTCCTATGAGGAATGGCTTCTATTAATACAATTGAGAATACAGCAAAAGAGTGGAAGAAAAGAAAAGTATTTTCAGGATGGATCGTCTGGATCTTGAATATCAAGTTAAGAATGCAGATCTTACCATAAAGGCAATGGGAATTACAAATATATAGTAAGTCCCCTATATATGAATGTGTTCCAGTCCAAGAGCATGTCTGTAAGTCCAATTTGCTCATAAGTCCAACAAAGTTAGCCTAGGTACTCAACCAACACAATCGGCTACTTATTAGTAGTACCGTACTATAATAGGTTTATAATACTTTTCACACAAATAATACATAAATACATAAAAAACTAAACATTTAAAATCTTCTATACAGTACCTTGAACAGCACAGTAGTACAGCTTTGAGCTGATGAAACCAGTCACGGCTGGCATTGAGATGTGCCCCCGATTCTTTGCTGTGTTTCTTCTTCAAGTCTTCATAAAGACTTTTAACTTTCTCTTGAATCGTTGTTAAGCTGAGTGGGACTTGGCACTGATGCTGATCCTGTACCCATACACTGAGAAGTTTCTCCAACTCCTCCATCACTTTTCCAAGCTTCTTCAATAGTATTAATATTACTGGCATCATTGGCACAGTAGACTTCACATGTCCCACTGTCTTGTTCTTTAGAATCATGCAGATGGTTGAATGATTCATATGATAAGAACAAGCTAGTTCTACAGTCCATGATCTTAATTATTTTCTCTTTTGTTTCCATCATCATCACTTGACACTTCTGAGCAGTACCGGCTATATCGCTGCTGCCTTTATGCTTGCTTCTGGGCATCCTGGGCTTGAAATAAAGATGTTGTACCACTGTACTCTCTACGGTTATTGTTGTTTAGTCACTAAGGTGTGTTGGACCTTTTTCTACCAGTTGGACTGTAGCTCACCAGGCTCCTCTATCCATGGGATTTCCCAAGCAAGAATACTGGAGTGGGTTGCCATATCCTTCTCAAAGGGATCTTCCTGAAGCAGGGATTGAACCTGCATCACCTGAATTGGCAGGTGCATTTTTTACCACTGAGCCAGAAGGGAAGCCCACTCTATACAGTACTGTACAATTAAGTACTCAGCGGTAAAGAATCCACCTGGAATGCAGGAGATGCAGATTCTATCCCTGGGTCAGGAATATCCCCTGGAGGAGGGCATGGCAACCCACTCCAGTATTCTTGCCTGGAGAATCCCATGGACAGAGGATCCTGGTGGGCTATATAGTCCATAGGATTGCACAGAGTCGAACATGAGTGAAATGACTTAGCACGATCATGAGCCCTGATGACCAGGGCCATGGGTTTTATTTTGTATCCACAGCACCTCACACACTGCTTTTGTGCATAACGGGTGCCCAGAAATCCAAATCGGAAGGTGTTTTTAACCTACTGGAGATTGTACAGAGACATTTCTCTTTATGAGGCATTACTAGGAGGGCTGTTTAAAAACAGCCAGTTGTGTAATACAGCTAAGAAGAGTCCTGTGGGTGAGCTTGGGCTATGGGGAAATTATTATTGTTGTTGCATAATATTGTTTCCTTTTCAAGATACTCTTGTGGAGCTCTGCTCTCCTTGGTTTCCCAGGTGGAACTGCTGAATTCCACCCCATGGCTGCCTAGGGAACTTTGCTGTGTTTTGGAAGAATAGTTCTCTATCTGCCCCCCTCCACTGCCACCCCCCCACCCCACCCCACCCAGTTCTCCAGATCACCAGCAACCTGTGAAAGGAGCTGGCTGCCATGAGGAGGAGCAATGTTCCATGATGCAATGGATTCCTTGTGGTATTTAAGAATCTGCTGAGGAGCACAGACTGCTACTATGGGATTTTAAAAAAATTGGTTTGAAAGCATTCTGCAGGTCATGGATGGAGGTCTACTACTGCAGTAGATGTGTAGTCTTTTTAAAATTTAAATATTCCCATTGCCTGAATTTTCTAATTCTCATTAATTTCCCTGTCACCTAAGTATTTGGCCCAGTGTGTCTATTGGATTGCCAAGTATTATTATTTAGAATATATTCTTTCTGTAGGTGTTGAAATTCCCTATAAAATATTCTGTGCTCATAACCTTTTCTAGGGTGGTGGTTTCAGCCCTGGATATACATTATAATGTGTAGGGAATTTTTAAAAAAACTCTTCACACTTTCCTAGACCAATGAAAGGAAAATCTCTGACATTGAGTTTGGGGCATGGATATATATATATATATATATATATATATATAGACAAACTCTTGGCAAATTCAAATGTGCATGTGAGGTTTTCACAAGATTCAGACATACATCTCAGCTTGAGAAGCTCTGATCCAGCAGCTACCTGAGATCTCAGTTGAAGCTCGTGGGGAAGTGCCTGCCCGTGGTGAGTGGCTGTATTGATTTTTGCCTGACTTGGTGATTACTTCTGTATTTACTTTTTATAGAAATTATATGAGAAGAGACTGGGGAGAAGACATCATTAGGAGGGTTTGGGGATTCATCAAAGTACCCCTTCCTGACCAAAACAAATGTAGATGTAGGTTATTAGCTGAAAGCCTAATTATGTCTTAGGATGAATGTTATGTTTATAAAAGTCCTCCATGCATTTAAAAAGATAACTATGTCCAAGTACCTGTTTAAAAAGCTGAGAGACTGCCTTATACCTGTATATGAGACAAGGTGTGTGTGGGTGTGTGTGTTAGTCACTCAGTCATGTCCTACTCTTTGTGACCCTATGGACTGTAGCCTGCCAGGCTCCTCTGTCTATGGAATTCTCCAGGCAAGAATACTGGAGTGGGGTGCCATTTCCTTCTCCAGGAGATCTTCCCAACCCAGGGATTGAACCCAGGTCTCCCACATTTGCAGGCAGATTCTTTACTGCCTGAGCCACCAGGGAAGATGAGGCAAGGTAGTTAACAACAACAACAAAAAGTCCCTAAAGTGTGGACTTCTATAGAGCCCCATTTGGGGGAATCTCATGTAGGACTGTTAATTTTTCTCTCAAACACTGTTTGTAGACAACCAGATACTACTCGCTGCAGAATTCTGTGTTCTTCTGCCTTTCATATGGACATCTAGAGAAATATTTGATGAAGATAGAAAATAACTGTCTCATAAGAAAAATCCATAATTACTTTCCTGTTAGTGTTTTAAAGCTTGTAGAATTGTATTTTTATGCTTGGTGAATTGATGCTTTCTGAGAAGCTATTCTGCATGGGTATGTAGGCAGTGTCAAATCCCTCTGATTGCTGCTTAAAGACTTGTTTTTTGGGCTCTTTTAAAAGAAACACATCCAGTATCAGAACAGACCCAGTTTCTTCTATTAACTGTGCTCATGCTCAGTCGCTCAGTTGTGTCTAACTCTGTAATCCCATGGACTGTTGCCTGCCGGGCTTCTCTGTCCATGGGATGTTTTTCTAAGCAAGAATACTGGAATGGGTTGCCATTTCCTCCTCCAGCAGATCATTCTGATACAGGGATCTCCTGGCATCTCCTGGCAGACAGATTCTTTACCACTTCCCCTGCTTGCCACCTAGGAAGCCCCTCTATTAATTGTGCTCAGTCACTCAAGTTGTGTCTGACTCTTTGTGACCCCATGGACCGTAGCCCACCAGGCTCCTCTGTCCATGGGATTCTCCAGGCAGGAATACTGGAGTGGGTTGCCATTTCCTCCTCCAGGTCTATTAATTGTAGTAGTACTTAAAACCCCACTTATTTTCATTTATTATGCACTCTGCTACCTGTTTTCTCCCCTTTAACATAGTCAAGCAATTCTTTCCCATACATTTTAAAATCTTAAACTTTTTCCCTTTGAATGTCCTAATATTCCCTGATATTTGCTTCTCTCATGATCTTTCTCTTCTGTGTAAATGAGAACTCCCTTCTTTCTAGTTGCTCAGATTAAGACTTTGGGATGATCAAGATTTCACCTGCAAGTCCTCCACAAAGATTTTTAACTGTACCTTCAAAATATAACCTTTGTTGCTCTGTTCCACCTAGTCCAAGTCATCCCTTCTCTCTCCTGGTATATTGCTGAACTCCCTTGACCACCCTTTCTCCTTCTGCCCTTCACCCTCAGCTACTTCTAGCACAGTAGCCAGAGGAATCCTTTTACATATTAAGTAAGATGATATCATTCTTAAGTCCTAAGTCTTCTAATAGCTTTCCGTTTCATTCAATGTAACAGCCATAGTCTTTATAAAAACTTCTATGGCTCTGATTAATTTGGTACTTCTGCGGCTGTATTTTCTACTACTTTCTTCCTTGGTCACTCAGCTCTAGCCACACTGACTTTATGCTTTCTAGAACAAACCTGACTCTCTACCTCTGAGCCT
Source organism: Bos indicus x Bos taurus (assembly GCF_003369695.1). Classification (NCBI taxonomy): domain Eukaryota; kingdom Metazoa; phylum Chordata; class Mammalia; order Artiodactyla; family Bovidae; genus Bos; species Bos indicus x Bos taurus. Next base: position 63,937,632 of record NC_040085.1, on the reverse strand, counting down.
TTGCAATGGGTGTTTCCTCTGTCTAGAACACTCTTCCTCAAGATCTCTCTCTGCTGGACTTCCTCTCCTCTTTCAGATCTGTTATTTGACTTCATAAGTCCAATGACAAATTAAAATTGCAACTTTTTCATCATTCTTCCCTGCCACTTTTTCCTCAAAGCACTTATCACCATCACACATGTTATGTACGCTATCTATCTATCTCTATTTATTTTGTAATGTCTATCTACCTATCTGCTTTTTTAGTCTCTTCTTTCACCCTCATCAATAGGCTCCTTAGTTCCTTTTCACTTTCTGCCATTAGGGTGGTATCATTTGCATATCTGAGGTTGTTCGTGTTTCTCCCATCAGTCTTGATTCCAGCTTGTGAGTTATCCAGTCCAGCATTTTGCCTGATGTACGCTGCAAAGAAGTTAAATGAGGAGGGTGAAAATATACAGTCTTGACATCCTTAAAACTCAACATTCAAAAGCTAAGATCATGGCATCCAGTCCCATCACTCCATGGCAAATAGACAAGGAAAAAGTGGAAACAGTGACAGATTTCATTTCCTTGGACTCTGAAATCACTGTGGACAGTGACTGCAGGCACAAAAATAAAAGATGTTTGCTTCTTGGAAGAAAAGCTGTGACAAACCTGGACAGTGTATTAAAAAGCAGAGACATCACTTTGCCAACAAAGGTTCTGTATAAACAAAGCTATGGCTTTTCCAGTAGTCATGTATGGATCTGAGAGTTGGACCATAAAGAAGGCTGAATGTCAAAGAATTGATGTTTTCGAACTGTGTTGGTGGAGAAGGCTCTTCAAAGTCCCTTGGACAGCAAGGAGATCAAACCAGTCTATCCTAAAAGAAATCAACCCTGAATATTCACTGAAAGAACTTTGCTACAGCTGAAGCTCCAATACTTTGGCTACCTGATGAGAAGAGCTGATTAACTGGAGAAGACCCTGATGCTGGGAAAGACTGAGGGTAAGAGGAGAAGAGGACAACAGAGGATGAGATGGTTAATGGCATTACCGATTCAATGGACATGAGTGTGAGCAAACTCTGGGAGATAGTGAAGGACAGGGAAGCCTGGCATGCTGCAGTTACTGCGATCACAAAGATTTGGACACAACTTAGAGACTGAAAAACAGCAACAACCTACCTGGGCTTCCTTGGTGGCTCAGTGGTAAAGGACCTGCCTGCCAGAGCAGGAGACATAGGTTCAATCCCTGAGTCTAGAAGATCCTCTAGAGTAGGAAATGGTAACCTACTCCAGTATTCTTGCCTGGGAAATTCCATGAACAGGGGAATATGGCAGGCTCCAGGGTGTCTCACAAAAGAGTCTGAAATGACTTAGCAACTAAACAAAAACAACAACAACAGCAGTCTACCTACCTACCATCTATCTACCATCTCTCTTTGTCCTCCCCTTAGCCCACGCTCTGGTCACTCCTGTGTTGCCAGAATCTAGAAGACTGCTGACTGTAGATGCTCAGAAGGACTTGTTGATTGAACATTGAAGGAATGAATAATGTATTCTAATTTACATTAGCATACTAGTGATTTGGCTTCTGACATAGGTACCAAACTTCTGTGATTCATGGAAACAGAATTCTGGATTTTAAGATTAATGTTTGATTAAAAATCTTTCAGGTGAGATACTTTACTCTAATAAGCTAATAAGGATCGTCTACAGCATCAAAATAGTCCTCCAGGCTTTCTTGAAGATAGTTGTTACAGTATTGTTCTTTATTTCTCCCTGTTTCTGGGGAATATGGTATTAAACAGCTGAAATTCTATACTGAGAATTCTATACTGAGAAATGTCTGAGAAAGGGTAGAGACAAATTTCAAGAAGCACAAGAAAACAAAATAGTAAAGGATGTAACATTTAGGACATTAGCCACCTAAAGGGTGAGATTATGAGTGAGTTTTTTTTTAATACCTGTTTTTTTTAATTGTATGCACTAAATATAAAAATCTGAAAGTATTACACAACAAACTAATTTCAAAACAATGAAATAGAGAAAAGGCATCTATCATATTTTAACAATGTGTTTTCAGTTCCTATGGGTAACATGTACCTATTGAGAGAAGATGGAGAAGAAAATGGCAACCCATTCCAGTATTCTTGCCTGGGAAATCCCATGAACAGAGAAGCCTAGCAGGCTACAGTCCATAGGGTGGAAAAGAGTCGGACATGACTGAAGTAACTTAGCATGCATACATGCATGTGTGAGGGTGGGGTAAGCGGTCGGAAGACCAATTAAGGGGGTGGTCATCCAAGCAGAGGCCTGAAGAATGAGGCTAAGGCAGCTTAACAAGAGTGTTCCAGGTGGAGGGGAAGAAAAAGGAGGCCAGCAAGTTTGGACCCTAGTGAACAAGGAGCAGAATTCAGTGCCAGAAAGATGGCCGGGATCAAATTATTTAGGATTTGGGCTGTGGTAAGGAGTATGGAGCAGCGGGGCTATGAATGGTTTTAAAAAGGGCCTACTGTCTTTTAATAATTTTTAAAAATTTATTTATTGGCTACACCATGTGGGAATATGGGATCTTATTTCCTTGACCAGGGATTGAGCCTTCACACTTCACATTGCAAACTTGGGAAAAGAGCCTACATTGCTCTGATTCTGTCTTAAGATCTCTTTGGGCCACTGAAAGGAGATAATGTAGAAGGATGAGAATCAAAAGAGAACAACGTGTTGAAATGTTTTAGTTGCAGACAAGGCAAGAGATGGAAGTGTAGCTGGATATCGTAAATCCTAAATAGCTAGATTTAAAATACGTTTTGGATGCTGAGAGATCTTGCTTGTCTTAGATGTGGTAGGTGAGGGAGATCTAGGGGTTCAGAGAAGGATGGGGAACGGGTGGTGAAGGTAAAGGGTTAAACTAAGGATGGCTTCTAGATCTTAACTGAGCAACTGGTGCATTAGAAAGACTGGAGGAGAAATTGGCTTTGAGTGGATGAAAATAATTTTGGTTTGATTGTGTTGAGTTTGAAATGCCTCTTTCCATCCGAGTGGGAATATCAAATAGGCAGCCAAAAGCATGAACCTGGAGCTGACAAATGAAGTCTAGACGGGAGATTCAAACGTGGCATGCATCAATATATGGATTCTTTTCGCGCCAGTGTATATATGGATGGGAGCACTTGGGGGATGAACTGTAGATACAGATGAGACAAGGCCCAGGACAAAGCACATACGTTTTAAAGATTTGGCAAAGGAGGGGACAGCAGCAAGAGTGATGAAAGTCAGGGGTATATGTTATGAAAACCAAGAGATTTGTTGTTCAGTTGCTCAGTTGTGTCCGACTCTTTGTGACCCCATGGACTGCAGCATGCCGGGTTTCCTTATCCTTTACCATCTCCCTGGGCTTGCTCAAACTCATGTCCATTGAGTCGGTGATGCCATCCAAACATCTCATCCTCTGTCATCCCCTTCTCCTCCTGCCTTCAATCTTTCCCAGCATCAGGTGTTTTCTAATGAGTCAGCTCTTCACATCAGGTGGCTAAAGTTTTGGAGCTTCAGCTTCAGCATCAGTCCTTCCAATGAATATTCAGAGTTGATTTCCTTTAGGATGGACTGGTTTGATCCCCTTGCAGTCCAAGGGACTCTCAAGAGTCTTCTCCAACACCACAGTTTAAAAGCATCAGTTCTTCAGTGCCCAGCCTTCTTTATGGTCCTACTCTCACATCCATACATGACTACTGGAAAAACCAAGAGATAATACCACGTAACAGATGTGGGATTGCTAAGCTATGTCTGGTCCTACTCAGAAGTCAAGTATGATAATGTGGTCATCAAACATGGTACTTTGGTCAGGATCTCAGTGAAGTGATGGACAAACCAAGTCAAGCCACCTAGATGCTTCATATTAGCTTCATCCTACACAGCCTAGGGCTTACCTGAGTTCCAGGTGCTTTGTTGAGTCCACTCAGGTATCCTGGATGAGTAACTTCTCTGGTTCCCTAAAGATCTGGTCCGGCCCTCCCTCTCTGCTTTGAGGAAGTTGAGGCTTAATCTTGAACACAACCCAGAAAAAGAATATAACATGCTCCACGGGGGCTGCATATCTCTGATACTACTCCAGTGCGTTATAACTTCTATATGGAAGATACTGAGGATAGAAGGATAAAGATGGCCAAAAACTCTTTGATATTCATCTTATTGAGAGGTGGGCTCTGTCACCCTTCTCCTGAAACTGGGGGCTCTATAGCTGCCTTTACAGAACAGGGCAGAAGTGTAAAAGTGATGTTGGGCCAGTTTCCATTCCTGGCCTTAAGATATTCAGTTCAGTTCAGTTGCTCAGTCGTGTCCGACTCTTTGCGACCCCATGAATCGCAGAACACCAGGCCTCCCTGTCCATCACCAACTCCTGGAGTTCACTCAAACTCACGTCCATCGAGTCAGTGATGCCATCCAGCCATCTCATCCTCTGTCGTCCCCTTCTCCTCCTGCCCCCAATCCCTCCCTCCATCAGAGTCTTTTCCAATGAGTCAACTCTTCGCATGAGGTGGCCAAAGTACTGGAGTTTCAGCTTAACATCATATTGGCACCTTCTAAATCCTGTCTCTGGAAACACATTTGGAGCCCTGGGATGCCATGTAAGGAGTCTGACTTCCCTGCTGGAGAGACTACATGGAGAGACCCTAAGATTACCAGGAGGATAAGAAGAGGCTACCTAACTGAGCCAAGCCTTCCAGGCGTGTGAATGAAACTGTCTTGTGTTTTTCAGATCAGCCCACCTATTTGCTGAATACAATCGAATTATTGATGTTTAGGGGTAGAATTCGTAACCCATGAAGTCAAAAGATATATTAAAACATTCTTATTGTTTTGATGCATGAAATTTTAGGGTAGATTGTAATGTAGCAATAGATAAGAGGAGCCCTAGGAGGCCCTTTGGGCATTTAGGTCAGTTTTCCTTAATCAGAAGACCCACTGTCCTCTGCACAAGAGCAATATTGTTTCTTTGTTGCTATTTGAATTATCTATTTTTATTTGGTGCCAGTCAAATCTTTTTTTAGCATATAAGAGGCAATAAAAGAGAAAAACTTATTGAAGGAACTGTCAGTTAATAAACAGAATTTTTAAGTGAATGTGAAGAATAACCTAGTTTACCTTCTTGCCACAGGTCTGCTATTGTCTAACTCCTTACACCTGCAGTGCAACCACTGATGTTCATTATGCTGACCTTGATTTTCTGTATCTTATTTTAGTGTCAAGTGTTGCATGGGTGATACCACAGGACAATGATGTAATTGATGGAAAAGTGCCAAGAAACACAGTTAAAAGATGGAAAACTTATTTTATTGCAAAAGGCACAGAAATTTACCTCTAAGCAGGTAACGACAAGAATCAAACTGTTCACTATGCTCCCAGGCACAGGCTCGGGCTTTCCAGATTCCCAGGTTTCCCATGGGGACTCCAAAGACGCATCAGCATGGCCTGAGGGTGTCACTGGGTTCATTCTCAGGTTTTGTTTGCCACTTTGTTTGTTTGTGTCCCTTGGCCAGGGCTAGGACCAGGAAGAGGGGAGTGAAGTGGCCAGGGCACAGTTTTTAAGAAGACATTCACAGGGTTGTGCAAATGTAGGATCAGTGCCTGAGCATGTGAGTGCCTCCTTAAATTTTACACCCAGGCATCATACTCACCTCACCCAAGTCCAGTGTCTGCTCCCAGCCTCTCCCAACTGTTCTGGATTTCCTGTATGCCACCCCCGCCCCCCTCACCAGATTCATATTTCTGAGTGATAGCTTCAGCAGCAGGTGAAATTGAGGTCAAGTTCCCAGGCATCTCTGAATATTGAGAGCAGAACCAGGCTTTGGGTTTTTTGGAAGTCCATTTGCAGAAGCAAATTAATTTTTCTAGTACTATAGTTGACCAGAATATTTGATTTGAGCAGCCTTCCCACTACGGTGGAAGAAAAAGCATTAACTGCACCTGAGATGGTCATATTTGTCCACAGATAACATTTACTCGATGGGACAAGTTATTAAGTAACTCCCCTGCTGAGTTTGTTTCTCCAGGCCCCTTAATGGCTTGCTTTAGTTTTGCAAAATACCTTTGTTACCTGCTGATGTAGTTATTATGGTGCATGAACACACCCTTAATCTTACCCTTAGGAACCTATTGGTTTTGAAAAATTTGCTTTTACCTCATGGTACACTGAGCTGTAAAGTGAATTTCTAGACTAGATTGTAATCACTGTTTGCTAAAAGAGACAACTTTAGATTCTGGTATAATTTGGTGGGCTATCAGTTCAGTTTAGTTGCTTGGTTGTGTGCAATTCTTTGCGACCCCATGGACTGCAGCATGCCAGGCTTCCCTGTCCATCACCAACTCCTGGAGCTTGCTCAAACTCATGTCCATTGCGTTGGTGATGCCATCCAACCATCTCATCCTCTGTCGTCCCCTTCTCCTGCCTTCAGTCTTTCCCAGCATCAGGGTCTTTTCCAGTGAGTCAGTTCTTCACATCATGTAGCCAAAGTATTGGAGTTTCAGCTTCAGCATCAGTCCTTCCAATGAATATTCAAGACTGATTTCCTTTTAGGACTGAGTGGTTGGATCTCCTTGCAGTCTAAGGGGACTCTCAAGAGTCTTTTCCAACACCACAGTTCAAAAGCATCAGTTCTTCAGCATTCAGCCTTCTTTATGGTCCAACTCTCATATCCATACATAGTTACTGGAAATACCATAGCATTGATTAAACAGACATTTGTTGGCAAAGTAATGTCTCTGCTTTTTAATATGCTGTCTAGATTGGTCATAGCTTTTCTTCCAAGGAGCAAGTGTCTTTTAATTTCATGGCTGCAGTCAACATCTGCAGTGATTTTGGAGCCCCAAAAATAAAGTCTGTCACTGTTTCCATTGTTTCCCCATCTATTTGCCATGAAGTGGTGGGACCAGATGCCATGATCTTAGTTTTCTGAATGTTGAGTTTTAAACCAGCTTTTTCACACTCCTCTTTCACTTTCATCAAGAGGCTCTTTAATTCCTCTTCACTTTCTGCCTTAAGGGTGGTGTCATCTGCATATCAGAGGTTATTGATATTTCTCCCGGTAATCTTGATTCTAGCTTGTGCTTCATTCAGCCCGGCATTTCACATGATTCTGCATTAAGTTAAATAAGCAGGTTGACAATATACAGCCTTGATGTATTCCTTTCCAAATATGGAACCAGTCTGTTGTTCCATGTCCAGTTCTAACTGTTGCTTCTTGACCTGCACACAGATTTCTCAGGAGGCAGGTAAGGTGGTCTGATATTCACAAGAAGCTTAAAGCATGGGAAAAGGTTGTCTCTGTGACTTTGAAACTGTGGCTGAAATAACATTGTTTTAGCCTTTGGCTTTTTTTTAAAGGAAGAAATCAGGTATATGACAAATCAAGCAACAATAGCAATAAGGAACAAGTTAAATCTTAAAAAAAATGAAATACATGATTGGCAAAATACATACTACTATAAATAAAGTAGACAACTAATAAGAACTTGCTGTGTACTCTACTCAGTACTCTGTATATGGCCTATATGGGAAGAGAAGCTAAGAGAAGAGGGGATATGTGTGTATGTGTAACCGATTCACTTTGCTGTGCACCAGAAACCAACACAACATTGTAAGTAAACTATACTTCAATAAAAATTTTTTTAAATAAATAAAATTTTAAAATGACAAAAAATGAAATAGGACTAACAACTGATAGAGTAAATCAAGCTGCAAAAATTAGGGCACATTAGAGAATCAGGTGTTTTAGTAACTTTATGGCATAGCAAGCTTTCCCTTTTTTCAAACACACATCTGCAAGGCATTAGCTATATTATTAGAAATCTCGGTCCATTCTCTAATTTAGATTACATCTTTGTCAATATTCTTATTACTTCAATCAGTTTAAATTTGTGAAAGTGATGATCCTTACAGAAGCAGGTCCTTGTGTTGAGATCTGATGCTAAAAATACCAGTCTCAGGGGCTTACTCTTTTCTACTCTAAAACTCAAGTTTTATGTCTCCAAAAAGGAAGTTTTCTTTCCTTTCTATTCATACTCATTTGATAAATACTTTCATAAGGGAAGAATACATAAAGTAATTTGGGCTTATGTATTATAGATACTCTGAAGAGGACAGTTAATGAAGTTCAGAACAAGATGTTAATTACTGAGATGTCTGCCAGTCAAGTCACCTGTGATGAGAAACATACCTTGCATTGGTTTTTAATTTGCCTCCCCTATTGGCTTGCTCTATGTGCTATAAAGACTTCCAACTGTAATTACATATAGTATATAGCATTTTATCTTACTCACCTAGTATCATATTTTGCCTTCAACTGCTGCCTTAAAAGCTCTTCATCCTACTCTTGATTAAGTTAATTTATTTAGAAAGTGGCACAGATGATGTGTAGATGCATGTAATTGGTTAATAATAATAAGCCTATTCTGAAAATTGTATATATCATAAGCTTAATACTATGCTGGTCTTTTTTCTTTTGTGATTTCTTATTTTTGAGCTATAATTGACATAGAACATTACACTAGTTTTAGATGTACAACATAATGATTTGGTATTTGTATGACTTGCAGAATGATCACCACAATAGGTCTAGTTAACACCCATCACCATGCATGGTTACAAAAAATTTTTTTTGTTATGATGAAGATTTTTAAGATTTCCTGTCTTAGCAACTTTCAAATATGCAATGCAGTAATAATAACTATAGTCACCATGCTATACATTACATTCCTATGACTTATGTTCTGATTCCTCAGTTTGTGCATGTTTTTTCCAGAAATCTTTTCTTAGCAAAAGGTCATAAAAATTCTCTATTGTCTTCTAAAATTTTAAAGTTTTGTTTTTCATATATATGTATTTAATATACTCAGAATTAGTTTTTGTTTATGATGTTGTGTGTGTGTATATATGTGTTTAGTTGTGTCTAACTCTGCAGTCCCAAGCCTTCCAGTCTCCTCTGTCTGTGTAATTTTCCAGGCAAGAATACTGGAGCTGGTTACTGTGTCCTATTCCATGGGATCTTCCTGACCCAGGGATTGAACGCATGTCTCCTGCCCATGTCTCCTGCATTGCAGGCAGATTCTTTACCACTGAACCACTGGGGGAAAATGTCTCTTTACAATGTAATATAGGCACCCAAATTTATTATTTTTCTCACATGGATAACTGGTTGTTCCAGAATATTTATTGAAATATTTATCCATATGTTCTCCTAGTTATTTGCAGTTATACCTTTCCATGTATCAAGTTTTCACAGAGGCAGAGCTTTACTTCAGAATCCTCTCTTCCATCAGACACTTTGCCACTCCTCTTACCAATACCACAGTCTTAATTACTACAAGTTTATAAGAAGCTTTGATATTTGGGAGTATTGGTTCTTCTACCTAGTTCAAAATCACTAGGCTATTCTTGGCATTTAGCTCTTCATAAAAATTATAGAATCAGCTTATCAAATTTCATGAGCAACTTTGTTGATATTTTCATTGGAACTGCATTTGATTCACAGATGAGGAGATTCTCCTTTTGAATATTGTTTATACCTTTGTTTATTCCTGTATTTTAAGTTTCTCCATGATATTTTGTAATTTGTTCCATATAACATATCCTTATACAGTTCATTGTGAATGAAATATTCTTGAATTTTTATTTTCTAATCCAATATTACATGTATAAAGGAATATTATTGATTTTAGAATGTGGATCTTGTATTTCACAACTTGGCCAACCTTTTTATCCCTCCTAGTAATTTATTCATATATTTTCTTGTATTTTTTGTGTTAACAATCATATCATGTATAATAAGGGACCATTTTTTCTCTTCTTTTCCAATTGTTATTCCTCTCAATATTTTTCTTGATTTAATGTACTGGCTAGGATGTCTGTAGGATACTAATTATCTGTCTGAATAGGAGGGATCCTTACCTTGAAATAGAATTTAAAGGGAATTGTTCTAAAGTTTTAATATTAAGAGTGATGTTGGCCATAGGGTTTGGTAAAAATATTATCAGGTAATCAGCAAAATTGCTGCAGTCCTATGAAAAGTGTAAAACAGGTTATAGGAACAAGATTCGGTCTTCACTTTGCAATTGGTCCTGAGGCTATGATTGATATTCCTCATCACACCCCTCTCTACCTCACTCGAGTTCATTCACACCAGACAGCATTTAAACAGGTCTGAGTTGTTTTCCTGGTCAATCATCTAGATCTTCATTCCTTATGATCTGAGCCTTTGTCTATTTTTATCTTTATTTTTAACACCTGTGGACCATAGTTGCTGAGATTTCCCATTTAGTATGATCACAAGGCACAGAAATAGCCCAGGGAATTCTCTGGTTTATAGACACCCTGGTTTCTGCTCCAATTGTATAGTATCAATCATAGATCTTTATCATAATCAGGGTCAATAAACACCTACTTTGACAGCGATCCTTTCTTTGGCTACTGGTCTGCTGGAATGAGAAGCCGATATGACTGACTAGATGTTATAGCTTTTTGTTCACACTGCGTCCTCTGCTAAAAGTTTCCCCTTCCCTGTGAACCAGGGTTCACAAGCTGATGCTAAGGTTGTGGAGAGAGGGAGCAAGTGGGCCACTGAGAAGAATGCTGACAGGGCCCAATCATACTTGTTGGTTTCAGACCCACGCATTCTAGTTATTAGAGATGAAGCCCCTGGATGGCCACTCCAACCTCGATGCCATGAGGGTAATTATTTCTACATTGTCTCTGATGATTAAGTGTCACCATTTGGCCCCTGCTATCCCCAAATCCCATCAACACCACAGATATAGTGATGTTATAGTCAGGGTCACTGGTCCATGTGGTATCCCCTTTGACTTTAATCTACAGAGGACCACCATTGCCCAACTTCTCAGTGAGTCTGATATGACTCTTGCCTGTGCATTCTGCCTTTGGCCATTGCTGGAGAACACACTCAGGTGTTGAGTTCTCTAGCCTCTCTTAAATCCATCCTAATATACTCACCTCTCTGGAGAAGGCGATGGCACCCCACTCCAGTACTCTTGCCTGGAAAATCCCATGGATGGAGGAGCCTGGTTGGCTGTGGTCCATGGGGTCACGAAGAGTCAGACACGACTAAGCGACTTCACTTTGACTTTTCACTTTCATGCACTGGAGAAGGAAATGGCAACCCACTCCAGTGTTCTTGCCTGGAGAATCCCAGGGACGGAGAAGCCTGGTAGGCTGCCGTCTATGGGGTTGCACAGAGTCAGACACTACTGAAGTGACTTAGCAGTAGCATTAGCAGTATACTCACCTCTCAGAGCCCTTTGACTCCTCCCTTAATACTCTGCTAGGATGATTCCGTATCATTACATCCTGTAGAGGTAGAGCAAGCCAATGTACTGTAGGCCATTATTATGTTCAGTCTCCCAAGAGGCCACACCAGGCACATTTTTAGACCAGTCTCAGGTGATTTTCCCAGGATATTAAGCTCCTAAATCACAGGTAAAAGCTCTTATATCAATACATTCCTTTCTATTATAGCTATATTTTTGTCTTCTAATTCAGAACCTCAAAGATCCATTGTCAAATGTATTCTCCATTCTCTGGGTACCTACTTATGCCCATGGGCAGGTCTTGCAATTCTAAGAACATGTTTCCATGTTCTTACCACAGTAGGGGCTTTATTTCTTTCCTTGGGTTGTGCTGCAATGTAGCATGAAGGCGGTAAGGCAAGATGGGTTAGTTCTTGAGGTAGACAAGCTTGATCACAAGGTGTACCTGCCTCAGGTGGTGTTTTCCCACATCTCCAGGTGAGAGGGAGCTATATTCTAGAAAGGGAAGATGCTACTTCTTCTAGTGTGGAGAAATTAAAAAGATTCAAGGGATGCAAAGTTCTCAGGTCTTTCTACATCCAGGTCTCAAGGGCTCACTCTTATCCTATCAAGTTTCTGCTTTAGATGTAGGAATTCTATCACAGATCTCTTGTAGTTCTGTGTCTTTTAACAGTAAATCCTGAACCTAATTTGCAACACAATCTGCTCTGTGGTTGCATTTAAAGCCAGTCTATCCCACTATCCTTATTAGTCCTCTCCCCCATACTGTGTTCAAGTGCAGAAACCAATGGTTCACCTTCCACCTTACCTCATTTCCATCTTCTAAGGTGAAGTCGTATGATGGTGATGCTGGATCATTGGTGAGTCATTAATTTCAGAGCCCCATCCTGAGGGCCTGCTTCCTAAAGCAAACCCTGACACCAATTCTGTTAGGGTAATTTCTTTCCAGAAAGCAGAGCATGGGATACAGGCTTGCATTTCGGAAGTGGTAGTTGAGAGGTGAGTCCATGCTACTAGTGTGAGTTTCTAAAGAGTGAAATGAAGGCAGAGGGAAAGGCAAATGTAAAGGTTTATTATTAAGGGGCCACTGCTGTGGAAAACCAGAACACATTATACAGCCCTTCTGTCTAGTGAATAGAGCCAACTCACATTGTGTACTGAGGCATGGAAAGGTGGAGCATTTTCCCATAAACTCCGGTCACCCATGGCTCAGAGGTGACTGACTGTACTTACATAACCCTGATAGTGGTTGCCTCCTTACCATTTTTTCTCTAGGCACCTTATGTGCCTCATCCCTGTCCCAGCTCTGTCTACCAATCTGTTACCATAGTGAGTTGTGTCTATAAAACAGGTAATACCATAATTTTATTAGTAGTATGTGAATGAATTTAGTGCAAGAAATTAACACCTACTAAATGTTGTTTTAGGCCCGTCACTACTGCCTTTTTCTTTCTTTTTTTTTTTTTTTAATTGAAGTATTAGCTTTCCTGGTGGCTCAGCAGTAAAGAATCTACCTGCAATGCAAGGGACTCGAATTTGATCCCTGGGTTGGCAAGATTCCCTGGAGTAGGAAATAGCAAGCCACTCCGCTATTCTTGCCTGGAGAATCCCATGGATAGAGGAACCTGGATGGCTGTAGTCCATGGGGTCACAGAAAGTCAGATATGACTTAGAAACTAAATGACAAATAGTTGATTTTCAATGTTGTGTTAGTTTCAGGTATATAGCAAAAATGATGGAGATCTATATCTATATCTATCTATATATATATATATGCTAAGTTGCTTCAGTCATATCTGACTGACATATATATATGGTAAGGAAACTGCCTTCCAGTGCTGGAGACATAGAGTCACAGGTTTGATCCCTGGATTGGGAAGATGCCCTGGAGGAGGACATGGCGACCCACTCCAGTATTCTTGCCCGGAGAATCCCCATGGACAGAGGAGCCTGGTGAGCTACAGTCCATAGGGGTCACAAAGAGTCAGACATGACTGAAGTGATATAGCACAGCACAGCTTATAAAAAATATATATATATACACATTCTTTTTTGTATTCTTTTAAAAACTTTTTGAAAATTAATTTATTTTTAATTGAAGGATAATTGCTTTACAATATTGTGTTGGTTTCTGCCATACATCAACATGAATCAGCCATAGGTGTATTCTTTTCCATCATGATTTATCATAGGATGCTGAATATAGTTCTCTGCGCTATACAATAGGACTTTATTGTTCGTCCATTCCATATGCAATAGCTTACCTCTGCTAGCCCCAACCTCCCACTTCATCCCTACCCCCACCCCCTCCCCCTTGGCACCCACAGGTTTGTTCTCTATCGGTGACTCTGTTTCTGTTTTGTAGTTAACATTTGTGTTATATTCATTTGTGTCATATTTTAGATTTCACACAGAAGTGATATCACATGGTATTTGTTGTTCTCAACACCTGCTAAATGTTAAAAGCCTTTACATCTTTCCTGGTTTTGAGGTGGTAAACAGATACTTTGTTCAGAGGCTGGAGAGATGAGTCCCAAATCAGGCCGGCCTTGAGCTAGGCTTCTGAATAGTAGGAATGTGGAACGTGGGGAGATTCATTTTCTGCATGACTGGGAGGGCTGAGAGAGTTGAGGCTGGGGTAGATCTTGAGCTGCTATTTGTGTTTTAGTACTTGATTTGATTTTGCTCAATAACTATCAGCAGACAGAAGCCTCTACTGCAGTGTAGCCATTCGGAACCATTTAATGAGAAGTAAAGCAAAGACATTACAGTGTGCTAGGAGGTTTGTGAGAATGGGATTCTACGTGCATGGGGCTTAATAACTATTGAGAGAGAGACCATCATTGTGATTCTTTCTGCATGGCAGGGATGTGAAGTGTGACATCTGTGCATTCCCTCTGAGAAAATGTGAGATGTGCCCTGGAAGAGCAAGGTTAGTGGGCAAGACTCAAATGTCCTGCTTTTGGCTGCACTGTTAGACTTTACTTTTTTTTGACTCTGCAATTCTTTATTGCTTCTTTATTGACAGGTTGGTGTAGTTCTGCCCTTCTGTTTCCCTTTTCCCTACAATCGTTTCCTTTACTTTGAGTCAACTTCTTACCCGCCCCCCCCTTTTTTTTTACTTCTTAAATATCGCTCTTTTTGCACGTTTCCTTTGTTTATGCTGGTGCAGTGTACAAAAAAGCAAGTTATTGCTGGAAAGAGTGGTTAATACTGCTGTTCTTGGCTAGTTAAGCATCCTGAGAGATGCAGTCATGTTTAGAAGGAATGTGAGGTGAGGGGAGAAAAAGATTCAATGAGTAGGGAAGAGGGGGCTCCTACTGGGACATCATTAAGCAAATACTGCCTGGCTAGGGAGCAAGATAACAAGGCTACAGCTAGAAAAGCATCAAAGGTAGAAATAAGAAAGGTGCTATCTTAGGAATTGGGGGATAAAGTTTTCAATTAAATTTCTTATACTTTTTAATGTTTTAGAGTTTGTCCCAACCCTTGAGGTTAAGGGACAGGTCAAATACTGATATATGGAAGGAAATGCAATAGGAACCACAAATCTGATTCCTGCACAGGATGAAGATGTCTATTGTCAACATCAAGGGCAAGATCCATACTTTATGTAAGGCAAAGAGTGTGCTCCTTTAACAAACACCAAAATTCAAGAAATAAACTATATCTATAGTTCAAAACACTTAAAACACTTAATGACCCTAATAAACTCAGATATGTTAGGAGGTTAGGTTGTGGATTGGTGAAAGAATTTTGGTAGCATTGTAAATTGTCACTGAAATATTAACATCTGTGACTTTTGGTATTATTCTATCTCAGGAGTTGGCAAACTTTTTCTCCAGAGGACCAGATGGTAAATATGTTGGGCTTTGCAGACCGTTGTGTCTCTTTTGAGACTAATCAACTCTGCACTTACAGTGTGGTGAAGGCAGCCATAGACAATATATAAATGAATGGGTGTGACTATGTTTAATGAAGTTTTACTTATGAAAATAAAAGGTAGGCTGGATTTGGCTGACACGTGTAGTATGTCAACCTCTGGTCTAAATTGTCATTGAGATGTTGGTATCTGGCAAAGCACTGCTACATTTGTTTTAGAAGAGGAGTTTTCAGCTTACATGATCAGAATCACTGGGGGTTGCATGAAGGAAAGTGCAGCCTCATTTAATTCATGTTCACTTCCTCACTTCCTGGCCTGATTCCACCCTCACACCAGTGGTGCAGATGTTGGCACTTGACAACCAATGATCCAAACCGACCTAAAACCGCCTTTATACATTGGGAAACCATTGACTTAAAGTGTTTTGGTACCAACTGCAGCAACTGTTGTTCCCTCAGTCACTTCATCAATACTATATGGTTTAAAACACTCAGAGTTGGTAATAAATTAACAAAAATGATAATGATGATGATAGTGATGATAATAAAAAATGATAATAGTGAAAACTGCTGTTAGCCATGGATTCTTTGACTTAAGGAAAACAGCAAGAGTAAGTATGCAAACAGCAACTTCTGGGTTTGGTACACATTTATTTACATAGGAAAGCCTCTGCCTTAGTGTATAAAGGAGTCTTTCCCAGAGCTGGTGTGCAATAAATGTGTTCAGAGTTTTGTTTAAGTCTTAGGTTTTGCCATTGTGAGTTTTCCTATTCTTACTTCCAACTTAGAGCAGAGAAATCAGTGTATGTCATAGCTGCTGCCAAAGAAGACTTTGAAGTTAGAAGTAACTGTTTTAAGGGCTAGCCCTAAATCTTTATTAAATGTACTTGATTCACTTAAACACACTTATTGATGGCCTACTATGTAAAAAAGGTCCCTGATGACTGCTAAGAGCTATCAAAATGTGAGAGATAAACACTCTGCCTTTTAGGAATTTCTAGTCTATAATCATATCATGGCATCTGGTCCCATCACTTCATGGGAAATAGATGGAGAAACAGTGGAAACAGTGTCAGACTTTATTTTTGCGGGCTCCAAAATCACTGCAGATGGTGACTGCAGCCATGAAATTAAAAGACGCTTACTCCTTGGAAGAAAAGTTACGACCAACCTAGATAGCATTTTCAAAAGCAGAGACATTACTTTGCCAACAAAGGTCCGTCTAGTCAAGGCTATGGTTTTTCCAGTGTCATGTGTGCACGCGAGAGTTGGACTGTGAAGAAGGCTGAGCGCCACTAGGTAAAATGCCACACAGTTTCCTCCAGGGATGGGGGGACAACTCCTTTCCCTATTCTTTATCCCACTTTGACATATGTTCCCCAAGTTCTGCTTCCTATTGTGTCCCACATCTCTCAAATAACCGTGAATATATTTTATCTCCCCAGCTGCCCTTTTTCAGGAACTTGGTCAAAGCCCAGAGGGGTGATGCTGTGGGGCCAGGCTAGAGGAGGACTGAGGCTCTCTTCCTTTAGCCTGATTTCTGTTTTGGAGGATGCTTAGTGGTTCTTTTGTATATTCCTAAAGGGAGGAGCGGAGAAGGAAATGGCAACCCATTTCAGTATTCTTGCCTGGAGAATCCCATGGACAGAGGAGCCTGGCAGGCTACAGTCTACAGGGTTGCAAGAGTTGGACACAACTGAGCAACTAAGCACACACACCAAGGGAGGAGCAGAGGGGAAGGGCAGAGTTTGGGTTTCAGCAGGGCCCTAATTCTATCTGTCCTGCAGATTTGTCCTTGCTTTGAATCTTGATGTGAAAGGGTCCCACAAACATTACACCACAGAGGCTATATTTAGGCAGTTTTAATAGGGTGCATGGTGCCACTGTATACACAGAGAATACACATCAGTGATTAGCAAGGCTGAGCGCTCCACTTTTGTTTCACTTGCCGACGATTGGAATAGCAAGACTTTCTTCTCAAAAATTAATTTCTGGGTCAAAATCAAAACAAACTCAGTTATTTGACTGATTATAATTTTAATTGGAGAGCATTTGCTGCAGACTTCACCGGCTGTCATTTGACCTTCACCTGCCTTGTGAGAGCCTCTGCCGCCTGCATCAAACGCCACATCTTTCCATCTGATGGAAACGTGTAGGCTCTCGATTTTGTTTTGCGGTATCCTGTGTTTCTTCTGCAGTTGCTGCTTTTTGTATCTCTTTCCTTCACATCTTCCTTTCTCCCCACACTAGGTAAGAATACAGCTATGAAGGTACTTTGAAAGTTAAAGTACTTTACAAACCTTTGGTGCTCGCAGAATACCGAGTGTCTTTCACTTCCCTGTTGTCCTTGAAGGGGGAGAAGTTTATGTGGTCAGTACCTATTAAAGGCCAGGCCTTGAATGAGGCCTCTTGGTATAAATTTTATTCAACTCTCATGATGCCCTTGCAAGACTTCTATTCTTATTCTTATTTTCAAGATGAGGCATTTCAGGTTGAGAAAGACTGTTAACTTGCTCCAAGCCACACAGCAAATAAGTGGAGAATCTGGAAGTAAGCTTACACTCTGAAATCTTTGCTCTTTTCACCCAGCTTTCCCTCACCTTTATGAGCTCTGGTGCTTATTTATGGTGGGAAATAAGGAAGAATTACCAAATTCAATAGTAAGTAACACAAACTGGAATTTGGAGAAGCTGCTGCTTCAGCTGTAATCCCAGATCCCCAAACTTCACCCAGTCCTTTCTCCAGCCAGTTCTGCCAGGGACTCTGCTTCCAACTCAGGTAGTTTCTGGGAAATAGCAGTTTTATTGTCTCCCAAACTGGAATTTGGGATAAAAATTTCTCTGAAGAAGTCAGTTTACTACTTTACAATATAAGAATTGATAATACCATGCAAATTTATGCAAAGTATCTATCTGCCTTAGAGGAGATTAAAATAAGATGGGCCCACACCTTCCAGGTAAATTGTCTGAACAGTCACTTTTACTTCCATGTGGGAAGGGATGAGCCCTTTTCTTTGATTTTTACTGAGACTTGTGCAGTTCTGAGTCCTTGACCTTATACTTAGTTCTGGCCTTACTGTACAGCATTCTCTGACATACTGCCTAGATCATGAACAAGTTCTGACCACGGTCAAAGACAGAGCTATCATTTTTCAACTGGAAAAACTGCTCACTATGGACAGTCTTAGAGCTGTCAGACATTTGGAGACTTTGTTGCAGAAAGGATGGGTTCACAGGAACCTGGGCAAAGACATCAGCTATTGATGCTAAGAAAGGTGAGAGCAGAGGCCAAAATCGGGGGTAGTCAGTGATGGTGGCAAGTAACAATTTTGGGAGGTTCCCTGCCCTGTAATCTTTATCAACCTCTCTAAACTATTGTAAACAACAAATTAACAAGCAAAAAGTGAAGATCATTCAACAACTATTTTTCGCTGTGTTACTCAGTGTGGTTGTTTATAACCATTGGCATCACCTGGGAGCTTGTTAGAAAATCAGCTCCCAGGATCCACTCCAGGCCTCCTGAGTCAGAATCATGCTCACGTGATTCTGCACACGGCCCCAAGCGGAAGTGTTCGGGCAGCCATTTTGAACCAGGAACTCTGGTTTTAAGGGCTGGTTGCAAGGCCTCTGCGTGCAGCGCCTTATGAGCAAGTGAAACTGGAGGAAATAGCAAGGAAAAGGTTAGACTTAATTTTATTACTCAGGTTCTATTTTTATTTCCCAGGAATTGTTAATGGGCTTTGCTGGTGACTCTTTGTCAAAGCCAAGTGAATTAAGGGTCTAAAATTAAGACGATATTGTGAGGAGGACTTCTCTGGGGAGAACCGTGTTACCTAAACTGAGCACGAGCAAAGAGTTGGGAGGTGCTCAATGCCCTCATCTCACATCTGAGGAGGAGATACCTCACTAACCAGAGAGCTTAAAATGTGACTCTTGTGAGTAGAAGCGCTGGTAACCAGCTGTCACCTAAGCCCTCTGGGAAATCAAAGGGGAGAAGGGATGGTGAATCCTCTGGCAGAGGAGCAAAGCCGCTGTGTATGAATCGTCACACTGCCCTCGGGCAGAATGTGGATCCCAGTGACAAGACGGGGAGCCAGTGGCTGGGAATAATTTTAACAGGGTTTACCCAAGGTGAGGAGACCATGGCCAAAAGGCTGTGAGGTGACATTGGTGGTGGTGGGGTGGGGTGGGGTGGGAAATAGGAAACAGAGGTTGTTGGAAATGGGCAGCCAAGCGAGAGGCTGATATGTAAAGGGGGTTGCAGTCGGAGGGACTTCAAAGGAAGTCTCTAGATAATCTGTAAAGATACCCACCATATAAATGTCAGCTCTAAATATCCTCTAACTCCAGAAAGAACAGCACTATCTTACTATATAGAACTTATTAAGTAGGAATTCTCCTGCCCATTTACTTAAACCCTTTGAAGCTTCAACTCTGGTTGAGACACAGGTCAGAAATAGCAGGTAAGTTCTGGGAGAAAGAGTTTAAAACAAAGTGTTAAGCAGACCTTCCTCCCCTGAGGCAGTGTGGTAGTGGAGGCGAGAGCAGCGAGGGGAGGAGGGGAGGTGTCTTGAAGCTGCTCCAGGATGGGCAGGGACATGTGGGAGGGAGATGTTTGAATAGTGATTGATCTGTTAATTACTGAATCTGGCTAGATGTTTTAAAATACTGAATTGGGGTTGCAATTGAAGTTTAAAATGATAATAGATTGTCTAACTTAAGCATGACCATAAACGTCAAGGTTAATGGAAGCACCTGACTGGGTTTAAATTACGAGACAAGTGGAAAAAAGTTTTTGTGATTAAACCCCTGACTTCTGCTTATTCAATATGCCAGTTACAGTGAAGGATTAGTAGGAAGAGAAACACCTGTAAGTTCAGAGGCGTGCTAGCTAGATGACTTGGTGTGAGTTGGGGCAGTGTCTGGAAACACATTTTCCTATGGAGACCAAACTGTGTATTTGTGGGCAGTGCCTTTTACTTCCTGGAGAAGGAAATGGCAATCCACTCCAGCACTCTTGCCTGGAAAATCCCATGGACAGAGGAGCCTGATAGGCTACAGTCCATGGGGTCGCAAAGAGTCAGCATTTATCAAAGAGTGGTCATTTAAAGGGATATAAAGAAGTAATTTTCCATTTGTGTTAATGTATTAAACAGAATAAACTAAGTGCTGTCATAAACTTTCTCAAAGTGAGTTGAGAGAGTAAAAGTTTATTTTTCACTTCACGTCATAGTCCAGTGTGGGCTCTCGTGGGAGTGGGTCCTCTGTCCCACAGTCATTCAAGGACTCAGAGTTCTATTTGTGGGCTTTAGTTTCCTCTGACCCTTGAGTTGGCTTCCTCCAGCCACAGGCAGATAAAGAGGGGACTTTCAGGATCACTGAAGGTGCCAGGAATCACTTGTATGCACTGTCCGCTGGCCAAAGCCTGTCATATGAAATGTTGTATGGGAAATGTCTAATAGCTGTGTGACCAGTTGGCAAAGGAAATGGGGTAGAAGGACTCCCACTGTCTCTCTTCACGGACACTTTATGAGAAGTGCAGCCCATCAAATCCCTAATTTCACAGACACAGTATTATTGCTTAGATTAAAACTAAAGTGGTAGCGCCAACAACAGTAATTCACTTCCTGCTGACTACATGAATCACTCGAAGGCAGGTTCCTGTGGGGAAAGAGGTGTGGTGGGGAGTAAACATCACTACAGACAAGGATGAAGAAGAATGTGGTGGGGCAAAATGCCATTAGGAAAACCCGGAGTGATTGAGGTCTATTCAGGTCTGTAGCTTTCTGCTTAGGGCATAGCAAAAAAGGAGCAAAAATGAATTAAAACACGTTCCCTTCAGGGCATTTGACTCTAACTGACCTTAAAATAAGGCTACTTAAAATGAACCTTTTATGATTGACTTATCAATAGTTATTTCCTGCAAGAAAAAAATAGAATTTTCCGGAGTGGATTTTTACAAATCAATTGGCTGTTCTTTGTATTTCATTTTTAAATTTAAAATTTTATTATTGAGTGATTTTAAGTTATTTCTTGCACAAGAAAATTTGTATTTTTAGGTGTGCATTTTTGCTAACTGATTTTTCTTTGAATTTTATTTTTATACTGTGAAAGTGTTTATTTTCTCACTGACTTTGTCTATACACGGTCACTTTCTGTACTTGAGGTGGGTCAGAGCTGGCTTTGGAGCCAGGACGCCTGGGCCAGAGCTCAGCTTGCCCCTTGCTAGCTCCCTGACTTTGAGCAAATTTCCTGATCTCTCGATGCCTCAGTTCTCTCATCTATAAAATGATAGCAGTAACAGTACCTACCTCACAGGATTGTGCTGAGAATTCAGTGAGTTCATATTTATAAAGCCTGGCATAGACTAAGTGCTATGTATGTTTTTGGTGTTAATCTCTGACAAGTGATACTCATTTTCCTTTTGCAGTAGTTTCCATTTGGGTATTAAAGTAAAAAAACAGTGAGCCTTTTAAAAGAGAAATATTAATAAATAACAGCACAAGTTGTTGTAGAGTGCTGTGGCCAGAACTGTGATGTTGGTAAACAGATAATTCAAGTGTGGACTCGGTGTCTTGTGTGATGATCAACGGCTTCCATAGAAATCAGGCAGTAGATTTGACCTGGAGGTTTGACAAATCAATCGGCAATGAATGAAAGCTCTTTTCTGAGAGTATCAGTTCAGTAGCTCATGAGTTCAGAGTCATGTCTGACTCTTTGTGACCCCATCCATGGACTGCAGCACGCCAGGCTTCCCTGTCCATCACCAACTCCCGAAGCCTACTCAAATTCAGGTCCGTTGTGTCGGTGATGCCATCCAGCCATCTCGTCCTCTAGTGTCCCCTTCTCCTCCTGCCTTCAATCTATCCCAGCATCAGGGTCCTTTCCAGAGAGTCAGCCCTTTGCATCAGGTGGCCAGCGTAGTGGAGTGTCAGCACCAGTCCTACCAATGAATATTCAGGGCTGATTTTCTTTAGGATTGATTGGCTTGATTTCCTTGCAGTTCAAGGGATTCTCAAGAGCCTAATACTGATACTTGAAGAGGCTTGGTTCTGAACAAGTTGAGATGTAGAACAGTGCAAAGACAAGGACCAATTATCTCCTGTTTACTGTCAGAAGCCAGGAGCAAGGCAATGGCTTTAGTATACTGGCCTCCTGGGCTGCTAACAGCTGTGACCCTTGAGTTACACAGAACTGTCCTCCTCCCCAGGTCCTGTAGGCTAGGGAAAAAACCCCAGAGGAGGAGACGACACACTCAAGGGAGGCTCTGGACAGATGGAGGAGCAGAGAGAACTTGTGTTTGGTGTGAACGGGCACACTCTCAAGAGATAGAAACTAGAACAGGGAGCAGGGCTTGTCCTTTCCATTTGCCCCAAATTTAACAATCCTCACTGGTGACCCCTCTTCCTCAGGGGCAAAGAATGTACTTAGGAAAAATTCCTTTTCAGGAAGGAAAAACCTGCTCCCTGCAATAAAGCCCAAACTATTAGGGTGCTCTATTATTTGGTCTTCTTTGTAATAGTCTGATTTACTATTTCTATTAGCATTAGGGTGCAGGAGCTTTAGAGCACATGGCTCAGTAGTTGGGTTTCCAGGGCTCTCCAGTTGCCACACACAGGCTTAGTGGCCCTGAGGCATGTGGGATCCTAGTTCCTGGACTTGGGATCAAACCCATGTCCCCTGTGTTGGAAGGCAGATTCCTTCCAGATTCTCTTTCTAGTATTCTCTTGAATTAAATGTTATTTATTAACATTTCTAGTATTAACTATATATAACATCATTCACTGGAATCTCCTCCATGAATTTGTCCTTCTTCCTGATGAGACTTCTACTTTATCCATAGACAACTGGGGGCAAGTTAAGGTATTTTCTCTTTATAAGGAAGAAAAGATATTGAGTACCTGCTTTAAGAAAAATCAATTCATGAGTGACCTTAAATGCTAATGGTATAACTGGTGTGTGTATGTTGGAATAAATAGGAGGTACTTTTGTTAATTTTTGGCACTTTCAGATGATAAGAGAATTTATATATTAAGCAAATTCCCCAAGTTGTTCCTGAGCCTGCCTAGGAATTTAGATAGATCTTTGAAGTGGGACATAATAGTCTTTCATTGCTTGTTTTACAAAATGTCAACAATCTATCTTCCTTAAAGATATGCTTGTATTGTGACATTACTATTAATTTTTTTTACCTTTGTAAGTATTTAATGACAAAAAATGACAAATGTCTTGAAGAATTTCAGAAGTGATATACCAATGTAAATGCTTGTGCATTAAGACTATTAATTTTTCATGAATGTAGATTTTAAGCACACAAAATTATCAACTAGTAATAGTATGTGTAATTTTCTGAAGCTGAAAAACATTAGCACAGTTATTTATTTATGCTTTGTTCTGATAAGCTTATCACTACCAGACAATGAAATAGCATGTCATAATTTTACAAACCGTTAATAATAGTTATTAACAGCAATCCCTCACAAAACCAGGTGGGAAGTAGTTTTATTTTTTTCAAAGTTTGCTTTGGAAATGAAAAGGTTATTGCTTTATGCAAGATTACTTTTGCAATATGGGGATTTTGATTAAAAAGGAGACATTGTTTCTGTATAGTCTAGTGGTAACATATTTTTAAGATTCTATTAACACACTCAGGAAGCATTCATAAATCAGTAAGTATCTAGCACAATCATGTTTTACTCTGTGTGACTGTAGGAAAATGATTTCACATTTCTATTTTCTACTTGTCTTTGAAGAAATAGAGATCATGGTAATCTGTTAACATCTTTGAAGTCTCTGGGATAAAGAATATGCTAATTATTCTTTTGAGATTATAATATTTATAATTTATTTAAATATAAATTGAGTGAGACCAGTCTTTTCTACTGAAATAATGACAAATTTGGAGATACGATTGGTATGTCTTTGGGACACAGTATTTCCATGTCTTGTGTAATCTCAAAATTTCCTTGGTGTTGCAATAAGATGGCAGCTTCATTTTTAATGACCATTCTGTAAGGCACTGTCAACTCTTTAAAAAAATTTTTTTTTTCATTTATTTTTAGCTGTGCTGGGTCTTCATTGCTGCGGGGGCTTTTTTCTCTAGTTGCAGAGATCAGGGGCTGCCTTGTTGCAGTGTGCAGGCTTCTCATTGCGATGGCTTCTCTTGTTGTGAAGCATGACTCTAGGGCACATGGGCTCAATAGTTGCGGTTCCCAGGCTCTAGAGCACAGGCTCAGTAGTTGTGGCATACAGGCTTAACTGGCTCCTTGGCTTGTGAGATCTTTCTTGATCAGGGATCAAACCTGTGTCTCCTGAATTGGCAGGTGGATTCTTCACCACTGAGCCACCAGGGAAGTCGGGAACTGTCAACTCTGTTTTAGAGATTATATAATTTCATTGTTCTGGTTAACATTAGGCTTTTTGTGGCTGTAATTTTACCTATGTGGCCAAATATTTGTTGGTAATTAACAAAACTTTTGAAGATCAGATATAAATACATAAATTCCATTGCAATATTAGTTTGCATCTCCCCTTTTTCTGCTAAGGATGTGGAAGAAGACAGGACAAAGTATACCAAAACGAGAAACGATAGTTAGAAAGAACAGTTTGAAAAGAAAGTTGTAATTTAGGAATGATAATTTCAAAAGATAATTTATTTGAGTAATGCATATTCAATATGAAAAGTATGGATAATGCGGGGAAAAAGAATCACTCAAATGTTCTATTACTTAAAGGCAG
The DNA here is from genome assembly GCF_003369695.1 of Bos indicus x Bos taurus. Lineage (NCBI taxonomy): Eukaryota > Metazoa > Chordata > Mammalia > Artiodactyla > Bovidae > Bos > Bos indicus x Bos taurus. Next base: position 63,912,731 of record NC_040085.1, on the reverse strand, counting down.
TGTGTTAACAATTCTGAGAAAATTTCAAATCTGATTTTCTAGTGCACTTCCTTTTTTACATTGGTATGACTGTACTATAGATACTACTTATATGCTGTTATTTCTTTTAATATTACAGCAAAAGCAGTTATGAAATGTCACAAACTTTATGTTGCCAATGAAAACAATCTATTATCAAATGGTATAAAATAACATATTACTCACTCTTATTAGTGTAATTGATGCTCTGATATTTATTCAGTGTTGGGAGTTTATCCTCTCTGCCTCATTTTTTTCTCCCCTCCTCTTCATAGTCTGCTAAACAAAACTAAGACTTTAATGCACTTGCTATGAAATTTCTAAAATTGCCTCAGCAGGTCTTCTGCCTCCAATAGACAGAGCAGCATAAAACTCAGAGGCAACGTGGTAATTACATTATTCAATTATGAGACAAATATGTTCACATTTCTCTGTAAAATTGTTTTGTTCAGACTCAGCTTCTGGATCCTGGGAGAAATTGAAACGTTATCTCTAGAGAAGGTGTGTGCTCAGGCAACAAAAAATGAAAATAAATAAATGAGACTACATTAAACTAAGTACAGCAAGGGAAACAATCAACAAATAGAAAGGGCGATCTACAACATGGGAAAAATATTCACAAGTCATATATCTAATAGGAGATTAAAATATATAAATTACTCATACAACTCAATAGCAAAAAAGCAAGTAATTCAACTCAAAGGTGGGTAAAGAACCTAAATACACATTTTTCCAAAGAAGGCATATAAATGGCCAACAGGTATATGAAAAGATGCTCAACATTAGTAATCAGGGAAATGAAAATCAAAACCACAGTGAGATACCACCTCACACCTCTTAGAATGGCTATTATCAAAAAAAACAAGAAAGAAGATTTGGAGAAGTGTGGAGAAAAAGGAACACTTGTGTACTATTGGTGGGAATATAAACTGGTATAGTCATTATGGAAAACAGTATGGTAGTTCCTCAAAAAACTACAAATAGAACTGCTGGTGACTCAGCAATCTTAATCTAGGTGCATGCAAGGAGGAATTGGGGGAATTCCCTGGCTGTCCAGTGGTTAGGATTCTGTGCTGTCACTGCTGAGGACCTTGTTCAATCCTTCATCAGGAAACTGAGATTCCGCAAGCTGCCAGGAGAGGCCACAAAAAGAGAGAAGGAACTGAAATTAGTATTTCAAAGAGATATCCACACACCCATGTTCATTGCAGCATTATTCACCATAGCCAAGCTATGGAAACAACCTAAGTGTCTGTTAACGGTTAAATGGATTAAGAAGATGTAGTATATACATACAATAGAATGTTATTCAGCTTTGAGAAAGAAGGCAATCTTGCCACTTGTGACAGTGTGGTTGAACCTTGAGGACATTGTGCTAAGTGAGATAAATCCATCAAAGAAAGACAAATACTGTTAAGATCACAAAGTTGCAATCTCAAAATGTCAGACTCATAAAAACAGCAGAACAGTAGTTACCAGAGGCTGAGGGGTGGAAGAATTGGGGAGATGTTGTTTAAGATGGTGTTTACAGTTAATAGATAAATAAGCATAAGGAATAATAGTCAACAATGCTGTATTATTTCAAAGTTGCCAAGAGACTAGCTCTTAATTGTTCTCAACAGAAAAAAATAAATGTTAATTATGTTACATAGTAGAGGTATTAGCTGCCCTCTTGGGTAGTAATTATACTGAAATATATAAATGTATCAAACCTACCGGTATTTAAACTTACACAATATTGCATGTCAATTATATCTCAATTTTAAGAAAGAATAAAAGTCCATTTACAAATTAAAGGTATGTGCTTGACAGTCCCATGGCTTATAGTGACAGACATCTCAAACATCTGCAGCATCCCCAGGCTGATTGTGATGTAGAAGAGAGTATGTGGTAGTTTGTGAAAACCAGTTCATCTAAATGACGTTTCAGGAATTTTTAGGTTTTTCTACAATTTTACCTCTTTCCCAATAAAGATTTAAATTTTTTTTTTTTAAATCAAGCCAACTACTTAGGGTCATTAATTAGGATCATTTAAAATTGAGTTTGGAAAATCCTGTTGTAATTTGTGTGCAGTTCTCAAATTGACATGACCATGTCACACTTGTGATCATGTTGAGTACACTTGGCTCCGGTTCTGTGATTCCTATACAGATGGTTAGATGTTATCGTCTCTTGTTCTCTTCATTCGCTTTATGTGATTTCCTTTACAAGGTCTGTCAGTCAGCCTTTTTCATTATGATGATATGTAACAACCTCAAAATCTCAGACTTACACCAAAGGACTTGCTACCTTGCTCGTGGGTCTGTGTTGTTTCCTTGGACTCAGGTATTAATAGCTTCAGGCTAGGTTCAGGCCTGCTCCATGGGTCTCTTCTGGGATTCATGCTGAATGCATAGTGACTGCTTATATATATTTCCTTGTGGCAATGGCAGAAGTAGAGGAGGGCCCAACCCATTTTAAGTCTATACTTGTATTACTGATTGAAGGCGGGAGAAGAAGGGGACGACAGAGGATGATATGGTTGGATGGCATCACCGACTCAATGAACATGAGTTTGGGTAAACTCCAGGAGTTGGTGATGGACTGGGAGGCCTGGTGTGCTGCAGTCCATGGGGTCACAAAGAGTAGGACACGACTGAGTGACTGAACTGAACTGTATTACTGTTAGTGATATCCCATTGAAAAAGTGCTTTTCTCAGGGCCAAATTTGAGGTTAAGGGATTGTTGCGGTGAAAAGGAAAAACAAGGAATGAGTTTTTCTCTTTCCTCTTCCTGAGAACAAAGAAGATAAAGAGGACAGCGGCAGGCCTGAACGCTCCTAGTTTTTTACTTCAACTGCTCCTAATTCTGCATGTCTGTAACTAACTTTGCTTTTCTGCCTCCTCACTCTGAATGTCTATAACTGAGTTTGCTTTTCTGCCCCCTAACTCTGCGGGAGCTACAATTCACATTTTTTCCTTTGTCTCTATTCTGAATATATCCCCTATCTGGTGTTCCCTTACAACACCCTTCTGCTTGTAGTTCCATATCAGAAAGAAGGCCTCAGAGCCACTAACTGCCAGACTGAATTCCTGGGTTACTGACTCCAGTTTATGACTGTTTTTGAAACAACGCGAGAGGAAGAAATCAAGATCCTATCATCTTTTTCCTCATCAACGACTGCTGACCACCAGCCCTTGCCCCTAGATTCCTCATGGGGGGCGGGGGGACACAGTTCTTGAGGCATGAGAGTACTGTGTTCCCCTTTCTGCCAGCTGAGAGTTAAAGCCACTTTTCTATTTCTTCCAAACTCTGTCTCTGTATTTCTTCGTTTGGCTTCAGTGGGCAGAGAAGACCAAGATTTTGGCCAGCAACAGGATGGGGCAGTACCTTCCACACACTGCTGGAATATGGCAAGGATGTATGATACTACTATAGGAGAGAGACAAATTGAGACTACTATTTACTGCATAGACTTCAAGTATATGTTGTATTTGGAGCTTGTTTTTTTTCCTCTTTTGGTTTCCATTTTTATAAGGCAACTGGTCTTTTCTGTGCCTTTTAAAATGCTTTTTTCATTGGAGACTTGTCCTCCCAGATAGCTCTGCATGAGTTTTATGGGCATGGGATACTTTGCTGTTACTCCTCATAGAATGTTGGGTTGGAAGGTGCCTTAGAGATTCAGGTCTATCACTTTGCAGGTCAGAAAACTAAAGTCCAAAGAGGTTAGGCAAATCGCCTAAGAACACACAGCTCGCTAATGACAACGTGTTTTCCCGTGCAAAGTGAGAAGCAGGACATTTTAAAGTTCCTTTTTCCTTTCGACCCTTATGTCCTATCTCATTCTGTGCCAATTCCCAGTGCCACCTCCCTGGGAGGAGTCCAGCTGGCCTGCCTATGTTGGAAACACTGAACACAGAGTAATAGTTGGCCAGGGCAGAGGGAGCGTGAATGAGCGCTGCTTCCCGCCCTGCTGTCAGTTGGCCAGTGGGCAGTGTCTTTCCTCCCCAACAGATGTGGCAGAGCCCCAAGCTCTGGGGAAGAGGCACAGGTCTTCTGAAGGTCAGGTTGATGACTTCTCACCGAGAATGCCTTTTAAAATGGTTCCATGAATCCTTAAGGTTGCTGGGAGATGATAGCAAGGTACTTTGTGTGGACACTTGGGCATGATTTCAAAAGGCCTTCGGTGTGAGAAAGTCATGGAATGAGTTTTGAGATGATTTGTGTATGTGCAAGTGCAAATTAATGTGTTTCCATATTTTAATGGAGCAGCAAGAGCACATCCACCTTGTAGGTGTATATAAAATTGTTAATAGTTTCATCTGTGTCACCTATCATCTAAGATTCCCAGCGAAATTCCCAGTACCTCATCATCAGGTAATATTTATGAACTCTGTGTGTGTGTGTGTCTGTAAGCCCCTCAGCTTGATGCTTAACTGCTTCATTGGTTTCCTTCCATCTGCTATGGCCAGGAGCCAGCTGTGCCTACTTGTTTCATTCTGCACATATGGTGCTTTAGAATGACACTATTTACATGAAAATTAAAAAAAAAACAAACAACCATTGGAGGAAGAACCAAAATCCAGTTGATTGTTTTGCTATCTGAGAAATTCCTTTCATTACCTATCCATTCTTTTTTTTTTTTTTTTAACCTATCTATTCCCTTGTGGCTCAGAGGTGAAGTATCTGCCTACAATGCAGGAGACCTGGGTTCGATCCCTGGGTTAGAAAGATCCCCTGGAGATGGGAAAGGCTACCCATTCCAGTATTCTGGCCTAGAGAATTCCATGGACTATACAGGGTCGCAAAGAGTTGGACTCGACTGAGCAACTTTCGTTTCACTTCACTTTCTTCAGATCAGATCAGTCGCTCAGTCGTGTCCGACTCTTTGCAACCCCATGAATCGCAGCACTACAGGCCTCCCTGTCCATCACCAACTCCCAGAGTTCACTCAGACTCACATCCATCGAGTCAGTGATGCCATCCAGCCATCTCATCCTCTGTCGTCCCCTTCTTCTCTTGCCCCCAATCCCTCCCAGCATCAGAGTCTTTTCCAATGAGTCAACTCTTCGCATCAGGTGGCCAAAGTACTTTACAATACTGATACTTTGATAAATTGATACTTTACAATATTGTAGTAGTTCTGCCAAATATTGAAATGAATCCACCACAGGTATACATGTGTTCCCCATCCTAAACCCTCCCCCCTCCTCCCTCCCCATACCATCCCTCTGGGTCGTCCCAGTGCACTAGCCCCAAGCATCCAGTATCGTGCATCGAACCTGGACTGGTGACTCGTTTCATACATGATATTATACATGTTTCAATGCCATTCTCCCAAATCTTCCCACACTCTCCCTCTCCCACAGAGTCCAAAAGACTGTTCTATACATCAGTGTCTCTTTTGCTGTCTCGTACACAGGGTTATTGTTACCATCTTTCTAAATTCCGTATATAAGCGTTAGTATACTGTATTGGTGTTTTTCTTTCTGGCTTACTTCACTCTGTATAATAGGCTCCAGTTTCATCCATCTCATTAGAACTGATTCAAATGTATTCTTTTTAATGGCTGAGTAATACTCCATTGTGTATATGTACCATAGCTTTCTTATCCATTCATCTGCTGATGAACATCTAGGTTGCTTCCATGTCCTGGCTATTATAAACAGTGCTGCGATGAACGTTGGGGTATACATGTCTCTTTCCCTTCTGGTTTCCTCAGTGTGTATGCCCAGCAGTGGGATTGCTGGATCATAAGGCAGTTCTATTTCCAGTTTCTTAAGGAATCTCCACACTGTTCTCCATAGTGGCTGTACTAGTTTGCATTCCCACCAACAGTGTAAGAGGGTTCCCTTTTCTCCACACCCTCTCCAGCATTTATTGCTTGTAGACTTTTGGATCGCAGCCATTCTGACTGGTGTGAAATGGTACCTCATAGTGGTTTTGATTTGCATTTCTCTGATAATGAGTGATGTTGAGCATCTTTTCATGTGTTTGTTAGCCATCTGTATGTCTTCTTTGGAGAAATGTCTATTTAGTTCTTTGGCCCATTTTTTGATTGGGTCATTTATTTTTCTGGAGTTGAGCTGTAGGAGTTGCTTCTATATTTTTGAGACTAGTTGTAATAGCAAATGAAGCAATTGACAAACAACTAATCTCAAAAATCTGATTTTCTTGAAGAGATCTCTAGTCTTTCCCATTCTGTTGTTTTCCTCTATTTCTTTGCATTGATCACTGAAGAAGGCTTTATTATATGATTTTGATCTGATATGTCACATTGATGTCAATTTGAGACAAGTTGCATAAATAGGATGATAATACTTCTGATCATCTATAACTTTGAAAAAAGTTATATAAAAATGAAAATTCACAGATCAGAATTAGTAGTTTATTTTGCAGTTGGTGATCAAGCAAAGGCTAATGACCTGTTGACAATAAGAAATGCTTATTCATCAGAAATGAAACTTGCAATTCAAGAGTGGAGACTTTTACTCTATAGAAATAAAAAGTTAAATATTTTTATTGTTACTTTTATAATTATTCACAAGTTCACTGTAGAAGTATTTTATACTGTAATTTACACATCACTTTAAATAATTTACTTAGAAATTGATCTTATTTCTTTATATTCCTTTTTCAAAGGTGTGAGATTGAATCTTTTCTATCGAGTTGCTTCTAGTCCAATTGATTTCTGAGTCATTTTTCGGCAGTTGATATTTCTGACAGAATCTATAGTGCTGTGTCATGAATATTTTTTTTTTTTTAGTTGTGCTGAACCACCACATGGCCAGATTGGTTAAATGACTTGAATGTGTAAAGGTGGCCAGAAATTCTGATGACTTCACTGTGGTCAGTTGGATCATTTGAAGTTGCTGCTGCTAAGTCGACTCAGTCGTGTCCAACTCTGTGTGACCCCATAGACAGCAGCCCACCAGGCTGCCCCGTCCCTGGGATTCTCCAGGCAAGAACACTGGAATGGGTTGCCATTTCCTTCTCCAGTGCATGAAAGTGAAAAGTGAAAGTGAAGTCACTCAGTCGTGTCCGACTCTTAGCGGCCCCATGGACTGCAGCCTACCAGGCTCCTCCGTCCATGCGATTTTCCAGGCAAGAGTACTGGAGTGGGGTGCTATTGCCTTCTCCGTCATTTGAAGTTAACAAGGTGCAAAGTCTTGAATCTTTTTTTTGTTTTTTTCTTTATATACATTGGGGCCTCAGTGAATGCTTCCTAAATGAATGAAGTCTTTGAGTTTTTTTTAGTTAACTTAAGAGTAATTTGAGCGCTGAGAACACTCATGAAAGCTATAGACACAAAAGATGAAAGTTTGCATGCCAAGGCTTCTATTTTCCCCTTGATCCAAATCTGGCAGGTATCTGAAGTTGTAGCCATATATACAACCAGACTAGGGAAGACGATGGCTACATTTAATGGAAATGTTAGCAACTAACTTATAAAATGCCAATATGTGTGATTAAGCATACAATCTCTTTTAAATCCTGTTAGAACCCTTTGGGGCAAGGAGCTCATTTACTCTCTTTTAACAGATGAGAAAATTTGGTTTCCAGAAATAATGTAAGTTGTTCAGAGTTATGTACCTAGTAAACAGTAGAACAGATATCCTCTGAATTTCACCAACATCTTCAAGATTTCTGGTCTTTTCATTAATCTTTGATGCCAATATGGTGTGATAGTTGAATCCTTAGAAGTTCATTTTTTTTTTTGGTTGGGGGTCGGGGAGTGTGTTTTATCTGTGCATCTGAAGCACGCAATCTTGTCGTTTTATTCATATATTGTTTGAAGGGTATTACAGTCATAACATTTTTAGAACATACCCAAAGAGGCCTTTTTGTCCTAGGTCCAGTGCCTAGAATGATAAATGAAATGGGAAATCTTTTTCTTTTTTTTAATTAATTTATTTTTTATTGAAGGATAATTGCTTTACAGAATTTAGCTGTTTTCTGTCAAACCTCAACATGAATCAGCCATAGGTATACATACATCCCCTCCCTTTAGAAACTCCCTCCCATCTCCTTTCCCATCCCATTCCTCTAGGTTGATACAGAGCCCCTGTTTGAGTTTCCTGAGCCATACAACAAATTCCCGTTGGCTATCTGTTTTACGTATGATAATGTAAGTTTCCATGTGAAGCCCAAGCCAAAGGGTGAGTTAAAATGAGCCACATGAAGCCACAGTTGTGGTGATGTGTTCACAGCTGCTGTGAAAAAGGAAGTTGGAAAAGACCATTTGAGAAATGAACATAGAAAAGGAGAAACAATATGATTTTTCTCAGGTATACTCCTTTCATCATGAATGGTACTCTGTTTATCAGAGGTCCCAAAACACATTCTTCGGATTTGGGAAGTTATATAGTAGTTGAAATGTTTCGAGAATTCCCTTTTCTGCTTTTCAGATACAAGTTTCGATTAAAAAAAATTCATACACCTTGGTTTTGTTGGGTGCTAAAAAAACAAAAGCAATTTCTCAACTGTGGCCTCATTTTATCTTGGGGAAAGCAGGCAGAGGAGTGCTCATTAAAGTGGCTGCGTCATCCATCAACCAGAGAATGGCCCCAGGCCAGAAGTTGGGGGTACTACCACCGTTGCCATCTAGGTTCAGTTGTGATGTCTGGCATCATCCCAGAGATAGTTCATGTCATATAATACTCCAGGTAACTGAACCCTGTGGTTTCCCAGGTGGCTCAGTGGTAAAGAATCTGCCTGGAAATTCTTGGAAAGATGGGTTCTGGGAAATTTATTTATTGGTGGCATGATTTGAATACATGGTTTCTGTGACTAATGCATACTGGCTTCTGAGAAACTCCATTTGAGATGCTGAGGACAACATGGCACTGACTGTATGAAATCTGCTTTCACAAAGTAATTGGCAATTGTCACACTTAAGGACCCGTCAATTAGTTTCACATTTCAGGTCATGTTAGAGGGATTGTTTCTAGAGCCTCTTTTGCCACAGTTTCTGTTTAAAAAGACTATTCTTTTTTGTTGTTGTTTTCATATTTTAAATTAAATTTATTTTCAATTGAAGAATAATTGTGTAACTGTATTGTTTGTTTCTGCCAAGCATCAACATGAATCAGCCATAGGTATAACTGTGTCACCTCCCTTTTGAACATCTTTCCCACCTTCCTCCCCATCCCACTCCTCTGGGTTGTTATAGAGCCCTGGTTTTGAGTTTCCTGAGTCATACAGCAAATTCCCATTGGCTGTCTGTTTTACATATGGTAGTGTGTGTTACTCTCTCCATACATCCTACCCTCTCCTTTCTCTCCCCAACTCGTGTCCATAAATAAGTCTGTTCTCTATGTCTGTCTCCATTGCTGCCCTGCAAATAGGTTAATCAGTACTATCTTTCTAGATTCCATATGTATGTGTTAGTATACAATATTTGTTTTTCTCTTTCTGACTTAACTTCACTCTATATAATAGGCTCTGGCTTCATCTACCTCATTAGGACTGACTAAAATGCATTCCTTTTTATGGCTGAATAATATTTCACTGCCTCTTTCTCCATTCATCTGTCCATGGACATCTAGGTTGCTTCTATGTCCTAGCTATTGTAAATAGTGCTGCAAAAAACATTGGGGTACATGTGTCTTTTTCAATTTTATTTTTCTCAGGATATATGCCTGGTAGTGGTATTGCTGGGTCATAAGGTGGTTTTATTTCTAGTATTTTAAAGGAATTTCCATACTGTCTTCCATAGTGGCTATATCAATTTACCTTCCCAACAGTGCAAGAGGGTTCTCTTTTCTTCACACCCTGTCCAGCATTTATGGTTGGTAGACTTTTTGATGATGGCCATTCTGACTGGTGTGAGGTGATACCTTATTGTAGTTTTGACTTGCATTTGTCTAATAATGAGCAATGTTGAACATTTTTTCTTGTGTTTATTAGGCATCTATATGTCTTCTTTGGGGAAATGTCTGTTTAGGTTTAGAAAGACTATTGTTTACACAGCTGTTTTTTTGAGTTGAGTAGTTAAAATCTGTGATGGAAAAGTTATAGCTAAATACACTGGTCTGGCTTTCCTGATAAAAGATGTCCCTTAACTGTGGCAGAGAAAAAAAGCACAAGCCTTAATGACATGGGTATGAATTCTGGCTTTGTCTCACACTGACAGGCTTGTTTGTTTCCCAGCTTTATTCTATACTGGGCTTCCCTTGTGGCTCAGCTGGTAAAGAATCCACCTGCAATGTGGGAGACCTAGGTTCAGTCTCTGGGTTGAGAAGATCCCCTGGAGAAGGGAAATGCTACCCACTCCAGTATTCTGGCCTGGAGAATTCCTTGGACTGTATAGTCCATGGCATTGCAAAGACTCAGACATGACTGAGTGACTTTCACGTCACTTCACTTTGTCGTATACTAGCTTAAGACCTCAACAGGCTGTTGCTTGTTGCCTCATCTGTAGCATCGATCCAAGGATAATTTCCCTGTGGTATATGTACCTAATGCATATTCCTTGAGCATAGTAAGTGCTCAATAAAAACTCACTGATACTATTTAACATACATCAAGGAAGACTGTTGTCTTCTGGGAAGTAGCAAATAGTCTGGTTTCCCTCTATTTTTTATTCCAGAATTTATTTTCTTGAAATTTGCCCATGAACACTACATTTACTTCTGTGATCTGGAAGAGAAAATTTGAGAAAAGTGTTCCCCCTCCTGCTTATTTACTCTTCATGGCCTTTTCCTTCCTAATGAAAAAGTGACTAAGAGTCCGTATAGCATAGCATATTATATAAGCCTTGCATGTATTTCTCTGTGTTGCATCACAAATAGGTTTTTCTATTTCTATGCATCATCACAGGGATAGATAGGGATTGGAAAAGGGACAATAGAGCCAAAGACAATGCATGCTATACAAGGTGAAAGTAATTATGAGAACATACTGTGAAGTACAGATACACCTAGAAAAACCTAATTATACAGTTTAAAAAGATACTGGACAATTTTAGAAAGTTATAGCCTATAACTTCAGAGAACGAGTGGGGGACAAGATTTATGTATATGAAATTTACCTTTTACCTTCCATTCCATGTTGACAGGAAATATCCCCCTACTAGTTCCTCCACACATGTTATTGCAGTATTTGTACAGTTTCATTACAGCTTCATAGCACCTTCGTTTGAAAGGGACTTGTAGGCTGGGGAGCATACTTTCAGCCCCACTCCTGGAAGGCAGAGGAATTTCAGACTGCATGTTAGAAATTAGTTTCTAAAGTTATTGAATGGAACTGTGGGATGTGGACACAAAGGGAAATGAAGCGGGTGAAGTGAGATTTTCAGTCAGGTTAATTCACATGTAACAAGTGCAGAGTGAGGGGGAAAACCTGACTTAATGGCCTTGGAGGAACTAGAGTAGGAGCAAAATCATTAGAAGCATATGAGGTAAAATTATACTCTCTGAAATACTCCATCGATGCTATAAAAGCAGTTGGAGGCCCTGAAATAACACTGGAATTGTTTATGAAATGAGGAGGAACCTGTGAGGAATCCATGGGGGAAAGCCTGATTTGAAATTTGATATTGGCTGGTGAAGTTTTGAGTATGTTAAATACTACTGCCTCTGTTTTTCACACCAAGAAATTTGAAGTGTGGAAATCCTATCCCCTTAAGTGTGCCAGACGAAAGTTTCAGATATTAGTCCTTCCCATGTTCTTTTTAAATTCTATTTGGCTGTGCTGGGTCTTAGCTGTGACATGTGGGGTCTTCGATCTTCTGTAACAGCGTGTGGCATCTTTAGCTGCAGCAGGCGGGATCTAATTTCCTGACCAGGGATTGAACCTGGGCCCCCTGCAGCAGGAGCTCAGAGTCTTAGCCACCGGACTGCCAGGGGAGTCCCTTCTCATTGTTTTTTGACACACTGAGGTAGACACCCAACCAGATTTTATTCTTCTGTACTGTGACTTACTGTTCTGTGACTTACTGGATAATAATTTGACCTAAGATTTCCAAACCATGTACTAGATTACTAAACATACGAAGATCCATATTCATTTTCTGGTCCGAGAGAAAGGCACCTAGGAGATTTGACAAGATAGATAGTTGTTGCAAATCCCGTATATGCAAACTCTCCTCCTGTTAACCCAACTTGCTGACAGATTCTCCTGCTGCACAGCTTGGACAGCTCACAAGGAAGAGAGAGGCCACAGAGGTGGAAAAATAACCCAGGAGGTTAAACTGTCTTCGCCTTTTCCCCTACCCCTCAGAACGCTTAATTTTATACCTTATTTTTCTGGGAACTTTGATCATCAGTTATGAGGTGGCCTTTAGCTTAATGATAATAACAAAGGGGCTTCTCTGTTGGTGCTAGTGGTAAAGAACCTGCCTGCCGTTGCAGGAGACAAGAGATGCATGTTCGATCCCTGGGTCGGGAAGATTCCCTGGAAGAGGGTACAACAACTCACTCCAGTATTTTTGCCTGGAGAATCCCATGGACAGAGTAGCCTGGTGGGCTACAGTCCATGGAGTTGCAAAGAGTTGGACACAACTGAAGCAGCTTAGCACACACAAGTAGGAAATATAATACTTCTGGCTTCTATTAAGAAGTGAAACATGCCAGTTCTGACACCCCCCAATTTCACCCCCACCACCCTTGCAAAACAACTCCTAAATGCTAGACCGTACTGCAATGACCACAATGACCAATGACCACACTGCATAATAATCAGACAGATGTCCCGTCATTTGGGCCTTGCACTGCCACCACTTCATCAGATGGAAGAGCCTTGTGACCCCCTGTCCTTACCTTTAAATTGCCCTCTGAAGTGTGCCACTGCTGAGAGGTATTTACGAGACTGTCCCCTCACTAGTGCAGGCTTCCATCTCATTGTTCCAAATGGACAGCCTAGGACCCCCATCTACAGAACTAATCACTGGATTAGTGCTTTTATAGGTTTGTTTTTTTCTGTGAGGGTTTTTTTTTGTTTTTTGTTTTTTGCTGCTGCTGTTGTATGTTGTCTTCTACATTCAGAACTGGGATCCTTGGCAAAGGAGGCAGATGGTGTTTTTAAATGATTAATGCAAAGCATTAGTGAAATATTGAAAATATGGCTGCTCTTTTTCAAAAAAGGATCACCCTTAGGCTATGGGAAATTGTGGTCAAAATCCACTTAAAAGTTATATTACGTTAGATCTTACAAAGAGAGAAGCAAAAACTCATATCATTTCTTTCAAAACCCCCACTTAAAGCACTGTTACAGAATCTCTTAAGCACCTCAGCAACACTGTACCAGGCACCCTTTGTCCACATTTCTGTACTTTTCACAGGGGCCTTGTAGTCAGTGATGGGATGGCTCGTCCAGCACTGACTTAGTCTTTCTGGTTGAATGCCTGCTTGCCTTTGTGGTTCCGTGCAGCCTTTGTTCAGAGATTTCTTACTAGAAGCCACATTTGCCTTCCAGAATGAAAAGGGCAGGTTCCATTCACTAAATGTTAAATAGGTAAAATGTTGGATGTGTGACACGGAACTTAATGGGATTATTTTATGAATTTTTAGCTGATTGCATCTGCAGAGATTCAGAGCCCAGTCTTGCATCTCTATGGAAGAATGTTGAATAGTCTGGCATGTACTCCTCTGAGAATAAATTCACCTGGCTTGCATAGAGGCACTTTCAAGGAAAACATGCACATCAGGTCTTGTGGCTGAGCTGAAAGAAATCATGTTATGAAAATGAAGGTCCTGTGGGTAAGTTGGGGCCATGACTGCTCTTGCCCAGCTGGGCAGCTGGGGTTTATTAACACAGTACTGAGGCAGAGCAGCAGAATGGCTTAGTAGGGTTTTGTTTTTTTAAAGGACCAGTGGCTTAGTAGGATTTTCTTTTTTTAAGGACCAGCTTTTTGTTTCATTGATTTTCTCTATATACCTGTTTTCAATTTCATTTATTTATGCTATTATCTTTATTATTAACATCCTTTGGGTTTATTTTCTTCTCCTTTTTCTATTTCTTGATCCTTTCAAGACCTTTCTGCATTTCTAATGTAAGCTTTGTAAAACAATAAATTACCCTCTCAGCACTGCTTTAGGTATGTTCTACATGTTTTGATACATTGGTTTTTTAAAATTTCAGTTCTAAGCATTTTTAAAATTTCCTTTGAGACTTTCTTGTTGACCCAGGGTTATATAAAAGTGTGTTGTTTAATTTTCACGCATTTAGAGGTTGGTCTTGTTTTCTTTGTTACTGATTTTTGGTTTTATTCCATTATGATAGGAGGATACATGGTCAGATTTCATTTCTTTTAAATTTGTTAGCTTTGTCTTACTGTCATGGATATGGACTATCTTAGTGAATGTTCCCTGAGTGAGTTTTTTAAATGTGTTCTGCCATTGTTCACCTTAGTGCTCTATGTGCGGCAGTTAGATCACACCTGTTGATTGTATTTTGCAGATCTTGTATGTTCTTACTGATTTTCTGTCTCCTAGTTAAATCAGTTGGTTAGAGAGGAGTATCAGAATTCCACCATATAACTGTGGATTAGCCTATTTCTCCTTTCAGCTCTGTCCACGTTTTTGTTTCATATTTATTAAGGCTGTGTTGTTTAGAGTTAGACGAGATTTAGCAACTAAACAGCAACAAAGCTGTGCTTGGTGATCGGCATTCAGGATCCACTTTCAGGATATTTATGTCTTCTGGGTGGATGGATCCTTCAGTCCTTATTAGTGCCCTTCTTTGTCTCTAGTAATTTTCATTTCTGTTAAGTGTGCCTTATTAGATATTAATATAGTCCCTCCTGCTCTTCAAAATTAATATTTGCATGGTATGTCTTTCCCCAATGTTTTACTTTTGACCTAAATATTGTTGAATTTGAAGTAAATTTCTTACAAATGGCATATAGATGAAGTATGTTTTACTCTTCCACTCTGCCAACCCCTCCTTTGATTGGTGTTCCGTTCAGTCTCTCAGTTGTGTCCAACTCTTTGAGACCCCATGGGCTGCAGCACACCAGACTTCCCTGTCCATCACCAACTCCTGGAACATACCCCAAACTCATGAACATCAAGTTGGTAATGCCATCCAACCATCTCATCGTCTGTCATCCCCTTCTCCTCCTACCTTCAATCTTTCCCAGCATCAGGGTCTTTTCCAGTGAGTCAGTTCTTCGCACCAGGTGGCCAAAGTATTGGACTTTCAGCTTCAGCATCAGTCCTTCCAATGAATATTCAGGACTGATTTCCTTTAGGATGGACTGGTTGGATCTCCTTGTAGTCCAAGGGACTCTCAAGAGTCTTCTCCAACACCACAGTTCAAAAGCATCAGTTCTTTGGTGCTCAGCTTTCTTTATAGTCCAACTCGCACATCCATACCTGACTACTGGAAAAACCATAGCCTTGACTAGACAGACCTTTGTTGGCAAAGTAATGTCTCTGCTTTTAAATATGCTGACTAGGTTGATCATAGCTTTTCTTCCAAGGAACAAGCGTCTTTTAATTTCATGGCTGTAGTCACCACCTGCAGTGATTTTGGAGCCCAAGAAAATAAAGTCTCTCACTGTTTCCATTGTTTCCCCCTCTATTTGCCATGAAGTGATGGGACCAGATGCCATGATCTTAGTTTTTTGAATGTTGAGTTTTAAGCCAACTTTTTCAGTTTCCTCTTTCACTTTCATCAAGAAGCTCTTTAGTTCTTCTTCACTTTCTGCCATAAGGGTGGTGTCATTTGCATATCTGAGGTTATTGATATTTCTCCCAGCAATCTTGATTCCAGTTTGTGCTTCATCCAGCTCGGCATGTCACATGATGTATTCTACATATAAGATAAATAAGCATGGTGACAATATACAGCCTTGAGGGATTAGATCCTATAGACAGAAATAGGGATTAGATCTGATAGAGTGCCTGAAGTATGGATGGAGGTTTGTGACTTTGATTGGTATATTTAATTTTAAATTATTTGGTCTATTAATTTTTAAAGTAATTATTAGTATGCTAGAACTTGAGTTGGGAAAGCAACTTTTTATTTTCCATCTAACATTCTCTTGTTCTGTCTCCGTTTTTTGTTGGACTAGAGACTACATGAAGGAAAGAAGTGATTAGCCTAGTGCCTTGGCTTCACTTACCTTGGCTTCATTAACCTGTGACTACAAAATAAATCTGGATTTCATTTTAAGTACCCAGTCATCTGGTTATCACATGCTGTGCTCATACGGGTCCCCAGTTATTTCTCAGGGCTCTGTGTGTTGTCTCATGCTCAGGAATAGGTTTCCGAGCTCTTGGGTTCTTGCCTAACCTGCCTTGACTGTCAGTGACTCTCACCACATCCCCACATTACTGCACACAACTATCTCTGGTTACCTATATTGAGCTAAGAGAAGGGACTCCTGCTCTTCTTTTTGTCCTAAGTTCTTCCCATCAGTTTCCTAAGGCAAAACAGTGACCAGACCAAGAACATTTGGTTAAGGGGTCAGTACTATGGGAGGGAAGGAGAGCCATAGAATAGCCAACAGTTACTACAAAAACTCACAAACTCAGACACTTTCACAGCATGGCTGCCCTGAGTGCATGTGCACGTTGTGTCCTGAATAGGAGATATAGGACTGAACAGGAGATACAGCATCTAGCCCAGGAGATACATAGAGGAGGAAATCTAGTTCGCTCCCAGATCATCATGCTCTGTGTTTTGACTGGGGCTGCAACTACTTGAACCTTTTCTTAAATTACACAGAGAGTTAGTGTATGGGTTTAAAGTGACCCTAGTGAACCTTTTGCTAATACCCCTCATTGTCGAGAGGATATTAGGGAACCAGAGCTTTGTTCAGCATTTAAGTCGTTTGTCGCCTGTTAAATTCTCAAACTTTTCAAGACTATACTTCTTACCAAACACATTGACATAAACTTACATCCCACATTAACTTAATATTACTTGAAAGGATTTTTGTCAGTTTCCTCTGGAAATTATTTGCAAACTCATTTATGATTGGCAATAGTTTTATTGGCAATTGTACACTTTCAAGAATTCTTACAAAAAGAGATAATCTGACCAGTTGTTTCCAAATGTAATGACATTTTAATGAATACCAGTGTAACAGTTAGTGATTTTTGTCAGTTTCCTCTGGAAATTATTTGCAAACTCATTTATGATTGGCAATAGTTTTATTGGCAATTGTACACTTTCAAGAATTCTTACAAAAAGAGATAATCTGACCAGTTGTTTCCAAATGTAATGACATTTTAATGAATACCAGTGTAACAGTTAGTGCTGTGGATACAATGTTACCTTTTGTAGGCATTTAATTAAGCATCTATTGATATTAATTTAGCAATTTTCTTCTGGAGTCAGTAATCCTCCCCCCCGCCCCCCACAATTCTAAAACATTTGTGTAGACTATTAAAATGCTTGTGTCTGTGGTTCCTTCTGTAGAATGGGTTTTGTGGGCAACTGCTGCCTAGTCCAGATCTGACTGCCCAGAACCTGAAGAGGAATTATCTTCACCTCATCTGTAAGGCCTGCTTTCTGAGTCCGTATTTGCTTACCACTTGCTTGACCCTTTTCCAGGACAACTGACGGCATGAACATCAACTCCTTTACAGGGCAATTCCATCTCCATCCACACATGTACCTTGCCCTTTTGCCTTCCAAAAACATCAGATTATAGTGGTGTAGTGTATATACATTTCCCTAGATTTGGACTTTCCTGTATTGAATAATATCATGTGTAGGAAATAAGTGGTCTAGTCCACTTATAGTTTCACCGTTTATCAACTCCTTGAGGTCAAGGACATAGTCTAGCACATAGGCATGCAGTACATGTTTGTAAATATTTAAATATTTTTAATAAAAATAATCTAAAACAGTGCTGAGCATTTCTAATAAGTTTTTTCTTTTAAAAATGACTTCAAGTTTGAGAATCTCTGCTTTAAAGATAGTGTTATCTACAAAGCTATCACTCTGTCCACCCATGAGACAAAAGTTTGCATTGTTGAATGGAACTCCAACAAGCTCCTTAGAATGGCAGCCTCAAAACCTCCCTGTTTTTAGAAAGGAGTCTTTGCAATATTTTTGTCTAGCTGGAAGTCCATTAGCTTTCCTTGGCTTGAACCAAAGGTTCATTTGCCACAAAGGATAATCAAATGCTTACACTTTCTTAAAGTGGCATAAAACTGCTTGCAACCTTCAAATGGTATGTTTTTCAGTTTTCCCCCATGTAAGTTGTAAAAAATCCTAGAACTCAGTAACAGTCAGGGTCACTTTGATAAGAAGGCAATTTAGAATTCTTGAAAGGAGGGGAAAGCTTAAGCTGGGAAGTACTTCAAAACTTTTTATTAATTTCAAATATTTATGCTGAAAATTACTATTTCATAAATGAGCTGTGAACTTGTAGACTCTAGATCATGGCCAAGAGAACTGATGGTTTGAAACAGCTGGAATTTTAGTTTATTTTTCTTATGCATAATAATTTAGGTAGCTTAACTTGTAGATAGATAAAGATGGTCTTGTTCTTAGAACCACATGGCAGGGAGACCAAAAAGATGTGTGTTTTAGTCATCCATTGCTCTGTGACAAACTGTCTCAAAGCTTAGTGACTTAAAATAAAAATTAGTTATTATTTCTTACGGTTATGTGGGCTTCCCTGGTAGCTCAGACAGTAAAGAATCCACCGGCAATGTGGGATACCTGGGTTTGATCCCTGGTTTCGGAAGATCTTCTGGAGAAGGGAATAGCTACCCACTCCAGTATTCTGGCCTGGAGAATTCCATGGACTGTGTAGTCCACGGGGTCTCAAAGAGTTGGACACGACTGAACCACTTTCTCGTCACTTATGGTTTTGTGGGCTAACTGGTATGGGCTAGGAGATTCTTGCTTGGGGTATTTTATGCAGTTTTAGTCAAATATTAGTGAAGTCCCAATTAAGTGAAAACCCAAAGTGACTCAGTTATCTAGTTGGCAGTTGGTTGGGAACTTGACTAAAGCAATTGACTTAAGTGCCTACATGTAGTCTTTCCATGTGGTTTGTGCTTCATGGGGCACGGTGACTGGATTCCAAAAAGAAGCATCCCAATAGTAATTGTTCCAAGACTTCTTATGTCCTCATCCTCAGAAATCACAGAATGTCAATTTTTCTGTATTCTACTGGCCAAGCAAGTCACTAAGACCAGCTTAGACTCAATGAATGTATAATTAGACATTACCTCTTGATAAGAGTATACCAAGGTTGCATTCTGAAGTAGTAAATAAGATTAGAAATAGCACTGTGTCTATTGGAATGTTTCCTTTAGAAAATACAAGCTACAATAATGTGAAATGGTAGATACAGTGTTTGGAAAGTGGTTGCATTTACTGTTAAAGGATTATAAATCTGCACTTTGCAAACCTGAAACACAGATAATAATATTAATGATACTTATTAATAATATATATAATATAGTTAATAAGTATATTTGCATAACATTTTCTGTGCTTCAGGCACTAATCTAAGATTTTTGTAAGTATTAAGTCATTTAGTCCTCATAATAACTTAGTAGATGTTGTTATAAATTTATAGAAGATGAAACTGATGCAAAGAAAGATTGTGTCACTTGCCTGGTGTTACAAAGCCAGTAAATAGCAACTATTCTGGTTCTAAAGTTTGCAGTCTCAATCATTATGCCATCTTGTCTCTGAATACTTGATTTTCTTTCACCTTAGATTTTTTAAAAATTGAAACTATTCTTTAGTGTGCCTTATTAATTGTATTAAGGAGAATAGATGTCTTTCCTTAATACTTTGTCTATAAATTAGCTAGAGAAAGTAGGTTTGGCAAGGTATCTCTTGAAGCTGGTTATTTTGATATTGGCAGAAAATATTATCAAAGTATAAATTCCAAAAAGTTAAAAGCATGACTTATATAAAATGAATACTTTTCAAAAACTTATTTAACACATTAATGATAGGAAAGTTGGTCGAAAGAGAGCTGGAGAAACACTGATTTGTTATATTAACAGAAAGGCTGTTGGAATAAGATTGATAATTTAGATTTAAAAAGTGGTTAATGATCTACAAGCCAGTAAAACTACAACTATGAGGTTCTCTTTTCTTTTAGATAGAAATTATTGGTATCATTGGAATAATTCATTTGCATTGTTATGAGACTGACCTGAACTGACATCACTATTTTCTGCAATTAATTCCTACCTTTACAGAATTGTTAGCTGTCCTAGTCAATAACATTTTGTAGGAGGAACAAAGGTACAGATCCATAGAAAATCAGATAATGCTTGAAAGTGAAGTGAAAATGTTAGTTACTCAGTTGTGCCCTTATCTTTGTGACCCCATGGATGGTAGCCCGCCAGACTCCTTGGTCCATGGAATTCTCCGGGCAATAATACAAGAATGAGTTGCTGTTTCCAAGGGATCTTCCCAACCCATGGATTGAATCTGGGTCTCCTGTATTGCAGGCAGATTCCTTACTGTCTGAGCCACCAGAGTAACCCTTCAGTTCGGTTCAGTTCAGTCGCTCAGAATTGCAGCATGCCAGGCCTCCCTGTCCATCACCAACTCCTGGAGTTCACCCAAACTCTTGTCCATCAAGTCGGTGATGCCATCCAGCCATCTCATCCTCTGTCGTCCCCTTCTCCTCCTGCCCCCAATCCCTCACAGCATCAGAGTCTTTTCCAAGGAGTCAACTCTTTGCATGAGGTGGCCAAAGTACTGGAGTTTCAGCTTTAGCATCATTCCTTCCAAAGAAATCCCAGGGCTGATCTTCAGAATGGACTGGTTGGATCTCCTTGCAGTCCACGGGACTCTCAAGAGTCTTCTCCAACACCACAGTTCAAAAGCATCAATTCTTCAGCTCTCAGCTTTCTTCACAGTCCAACTCTCACATCCATACATGACTACTGGAAAAACCATAGCCTTGACTAGACGGACCTTTGTTGGCAAAGTAATGTCTCTGCTTTTGAATGTGCTGTCTAGGTTGGTCATAACTTTCCTTCCAAGGAGTAAGTGTCTTTTAATTTCATGGCTGCAATCACCATCTGCAGTGATTTTGGAGCCCAAAAACATAAAGTGAGCCACTGTTTCCACTGTTTCCCCATCTATTTCCCATGAAGTGATGGGACCAACCCTTGGGCAGTGCTCAATAATACCCAGCACTACACAGAAAGGAGTCTCAGTAATCCCTTTACCCCATGACCAAGTTTAGACAATTTTTCCTTGTCTAAGCATAATAGAATAAAAATAAAAGTTCCCCAAAGACAGATACAATGAATGTTAGTTGCTTTATTTGCTATCCAGCATCAGCACTTATTCTCTTTGTTTAGGAAAGCCACCGCAGTGTGAGTCTTGGAGAGAAGCAGGGTTTCATGCTCTCTTTGAATCTGGATAGCAAGGATACAGGCTTATAAATTAGATTTGCCCAACTAGGCAAAGAGTATCAACTAGATACTCTTGCCTGAGTGAGTGATACAAAGAAGTAATGCTGGGTTGAATTTATTTCACTGGTAGTAAGAGTTTTGCCAGCTGTGTCAGCAAAGATCCTCTCCCCGTTCCCTCCCTGCCCCCACCGCCCCCCCCCCCACCCCCGTGCACTCAGGTTGTTCTTAGGGCATAGCTTAGCAGTGGGTCTATTCTTTCAAATATCTTGCTTTCAGCTACTTTGCTAGCTAGATACTACAGCTTTCACATCAGTTCTGTGAGCTTCCTTTATTTCTTCATACGTAGCAGGAAATGGTGTCTGTGGCTTATAATCCAAAAGACTAAAGTATCTGTAGATAGTCATACTTGCCAGATTTAACCAACATTTGTGCAGTTGTCCTCTCCTGATGAATTAGCTCTCTTTGCAAAACCTTTTATGCTTATCTCAGATGCAATTTTGTGTTTTATTTAAGGGAAAATTCCCTTAGTCTCTGGTTAAAAATATGGGCTGATAGGCATTTTCTAATTTTAAAAAATCTGCCTTATTGACTCCACGTCTCTGTGAGTGTGAGAATTAGTTATGTGAAGATGAAAGTATAAAAGTCTGTACAAAACAGATATTTTAATGTACAGTGGATAACTTTAATATTTCCTAAATCAGTATACATTAAGAATTATTGATAATAATTTAATAATGAGGCAATAATTTACTTTTCTTGAAAGTTAATTTTCTAAACAAAATCTTCATTAACTTTCTAAATAAAGTCTTCATTATCCAGACTTTTCCAATGACCTTTTTAAGTTTTCCTGGTTATAGCTATCATCAGTCTTTAACTATCCTTGAGTCATTTTGCATCTTTTTAAGATAATGAAATAACATTAGGATATTCTACAGAATAAGTGGGCTTCCCTTATGGCTCAAGGGGTAAAGAATCCACTAGCAATTTAGGAGACACAGTTTGATCCCTGGATGAGAAAATGGGAACCTACTCCAGTGTAAGAGGGTTTCTCCTGTCAAGAGAAACTGCATGTGTTTATGTTAGGAATGGAAGAATGTCTGGTTCTGGTCAGTATGCAGTAATGAGGACCAGATTGATCTTTTTTCCTGAAATGATTAAAGATTGGATAAAGTATGTGCAGCCACTTTTCAAGATACTGAATTTCAGGCGGTGAAGGACAGTGACCCCTCAAAGATGGAAAATAAATGGGTCAGGTCCCACAGTTACCCCCACCTTGTTGCCTGGGATGAATTTCTTATCTGCACTGCAAAAAGAGGGAATCCACAGAGTCTAACAAATTTCCTGAGTTGAGGAGATGAATTAAGGATCTAGAGAATTGGGACAAAACAATTTGGCTAGAATTCAAAGGGCAGAGTGCCAGAGAGCAGAGACCCATAATAGAACTCAAGAGATCTGCAGAGGATTCACTTTAAAATTTCAACTAATTACATCCCTGTGAGGAAAATACCCAGGGCCAGGGAAATAGTCTTCCAAAAGGGTTACAAATATCTGAGGCTTCCATAAGATTGAGAATTCACACCAGCTATTCACACCAGCCAGATAGGAGAGCTTCCTAATTCATGGAGCAATGGGAGAGTATTCAGTAGGGTTTTGTCTCAGTAGTAGGAAATAATTAATCCTAGACTAAATACTGCTATGGTCTTGCCTAACAGATCTTAAAAGTAAGACCACCCCGCCTAAAATAAAATGGTTTACCAGTACCTGAACTATATCCCAGGGAAAAACTCAGGTATTTGTAAGAATACAAAAATAAAATGTATATCATCCAATATAAATAGAAAAAAAATTATAAAATTCATCTGGAATCACAAGAGACCTCAAATAGTCAAAGAATCTTGAGAAAGAAGAATAAAACTTTCTGGTTTAGAGGCATAGCACTTTCTGGTTTCAAAATATATGACAAAACTACAGTGATTAAAAGTATGCTACTTTAAATCTATTGATACAAATAGGTTAAAAGTAAAAGTATGGAAAGCCATTCTGTTGCTGCTGCTAAGTCGCTTCAGTCGTGTCCGACTCTGCAACCCCATAGATGGCAGCCCACCAGGCTCCCCCGTCCCTGGGATTCTCTAGGCAAGAACACTGGAGTGGGTTGCCAGTTCCTTCTCCAATGGAAAGCCATGTATATATATATATGTTAAAAGTCAAACTTACAGAAACAGAATAGAATGGTAGAATTGAAAAAAGAAAACTCAAGTGGCTGACTATATTAATATCAAACAAAGATTTCAGACCAAAGAATAATACCAGGGATAAAGAAGGTCATTTTGTAATGATAATATCAATTAGATAAGAGATAACAATTCTAAATATTTAATCTACCTAACATCAGAACTTCAAAATACATGAAGCAAAATATAGATAAATAAAAAATTACAGTTATAATCAAATATGTCTATATCCATTTCTAAATAATTGATAGAATAAGTAGACAAAAATGTAATATTTCAGTATTTACTCTAAATAGTTGATAGAACAAGTAGATGAAAATCAGTAAGGACATATATAAGAGAACTCAAACAACACTATTAAACTAATAGAGTTATGGTCAATTATGACTTAAATGATGCTTATAAAACATAATGTCCCCAAAGAGTAGCATGAATGGAGACTATTTACCAAGATAGACCATATTCTGGCTATAAAAACAAGTCTAAAAAGGTTTATCATACATAGTATGTTTTCTGTTTTCAATAGAATTAAGTTGGAAATCAAGAATAGGTCTGGAAAATCCTCAAATATTTGGAAACTAAATAGCACACTTCTAAGAAATGGGCCAAAGATGTATTCTTAGAAATTTTAGCTGAATGAAACATGATAATGAAATAAAATACCTCACATCAATATGTGTGGGATGCTGCTAGAGCAGCACTTGGAGGAAAATGTATAGTACTAAAATGCTAATAGTATAAAAGTAAAAAATCTCAAAGGCCTCAGCTTTCATCTTAAGAGACTAGCAACAAGGAGAAAATGAAAACAGACAGGAAAATATGAAAGAGCAGAAAACAATGAAATAGAAAATGGAACAGCTGTCCAGAAAGTTGCCACCTTGAAGGGAAGTGGATTAATAAAGAAAACACCCACTACAGTCATCATGTTTTAACAGTCTGATTATATAGGTTTGAGGAGGCATGGATGGTGTGGTAGAAAGAGCATTGCATGTGGAGTCTGGCCTGGCTTCTGGGCCTGGTACTGTCTCTAATGGCCCTATGATCTTGGACAAGTCGGTTAGCAACCCCAAGTCCCCTGCCAAATGTGGACAATGGTATCTTTTCCTACTTGCCTTGCAGGGTTGTGGAGAAGGGAAATAAGATGATGTGTATGAATGTAATTTACGTAAAACCGCTGAAAAAATATGAAGGGTAGGTTTGATAAAGAGAAATTTGGAATTACTAGATAAACTGAAACTTTGTGGTTATATGTGTAGATACAAGTCATCTTTGTGTTTTCAGTGGATATTTAAATTTTAATAAGACACCTGGGACAACATAAAATGTAGGGTTATGAGCTTACCGGTGCAGAAGAAATACATTCCATTGTTTGTGTTTATAATTAACCTAGTCTTCCTTAGAAATTCCCACCTGCAAGGGGATAGGAAAGAAGTCAACCTCACATTAAACTGATTGGGCTATAATTTAAAATAGGCACTTTAGAATGAAAAATGAAAAAAAAAAAACTAAATATAAGTTGAATGTCCATTGTTAGGATAATGGTTGAAATAAATTATGGTATAGTGACAGTTCAGTCACTCAGTCGTGTCCAACTCTTCGCAACCCCGTGGACTGCAGCATGCCAGGCTTCCCTGTCCATCATCAACTCACGGAGCCTGCTCAAACTCATGTCCATCGAGTCAGTGATGCCATCCAACCATCTCATCCTCTGTCATCCCCTTCTCCTCCCGCCTTCGATCTTTCCCAGCATCAGGGTCTTTTCCAATGAGTTAGTTCTTCGCATCAGGTGGCCAAAGTATTGGAGTTTCCACTTCACTGTCAGTCCTTCTAATGAATATTCAGGACTGATTTCCTTTAGGATGGACTGATTGGATCTCCTTGCAGTCCAAGGGACTCTCAAGAGTCTTCTTCAACACCACAGTTCAAAAGCATCAATTCTTCGGCGCTCAGCCTTCTTTATAGTCCAACTCTCACATCCATACATGACTACTGGAAAAACCATAGCCTTGACTAGATGGACCTTTGTTGGTAAAGTAATACCTCTGCTTTTTAATATGCTGTCTAGGTTGGTCATAGCTTTTCTTCGAAGGAGCAAGCATCTTTTAATTTCATGGCTACAGTCACCATCTGCAGTGATTTTGGAACCCCCCAAAATAAAGTATCTCACTGTTTCCATTGTTTCCCCATCTATTTGCCATGAAGTGATGGGACCAGATGCCGTGATCTTAGTTTTCTGAATGTTGAGTTTATTTACTGAATATAATGACAGTATGAAATGCAATTCAGCCATTGTAGTAATGAATTAGAGCTAAATCATTGTCTTAGAGATATTTACATGAAATATTCTTGAGTGAGAAGAACATGGTATAGAAAATTGTATGTAATAAGTGTGATCTCATTTATTTGAAAAACAAAAATGACAAAAACAAAACGGAAATAAATAGGCCCTTTAGATCAGGCTTCCTCTCCTATTTCTGCCCCATCTCTCTGGCATGGTCTCTAGATTGCTGAGTAGGGCTCATAGGACTTTGTGGTGACAGAGTATTGGGGCCCTCAGATCCATCCTACACTCATTTAGTTCGGTGGGTGGGACCCTTCTCTGGTGACTCAGTGTAAAGAATTTTCCTGCAGTGCAGGAGACTAAGGTTTGACCCCTGGGTCAGGAAGATCCCCTGTTGAAGGGAATGGCAACCCATTCCAGTGTTCTTATCTGGAAAATTCCATGGACAGAGGAGCCTGGCACGCTACAGTCCCTGGGGTCACAGAGAGTTGGACATGACTGAGTGACTAACACACACACACACACACCCTTCGGTCCGAGCTGCATGGGAGTCTTGGCCACGTCAACCACCTCCTGGAATCCTATCAACACAGCCTGGTTGCAGGCCCAGAGTGGGTTGGAGGGTTGTTCAATTAGGGTCCACTGGAAGTCTTTGAGTCTGCCCTTGGGGGCCAAGGAAACATCTACTTCTGATGCACAGGACATAGAAGCCAGACTGACCAGGAGAGCTAGATGTCAGGGCCCCGTGCCTGGCCACACAGCACCGAGTCTACCTTGCTGGGCCAGGTGCCTGTGGTAACAGGCAGGCCGAATCCCTCGCCAGATTTGTGGCTTCTATGTGGCTCTCTGATACTACGTAACACTCCTCCCCTTTCTGGGCTTCTGTCCAAAGAAATGGAGTTGAGGGGAAATCAAGACACCTTGATTGGAGAAAGAAATGGCAACCCACTCTAGTGTTCTTGCCTAGAGAATCCCAGGGACAGGGGAGCCTGGTGGGTTGCCATCTATGGGGTCGCACAGAGTCGGACACGACTGAAGCGACTTAGCAGCAGCAAGACACCTTATGAGCACTTTGCTCCCTTGCAGCCCCCACCTCCCAGCTTTTCCCCTGACTCTTGAACACAATGACTTTTTTTCCCTGTTTCTTCCACTTCTTCTTATCTTTATTTTACCTAGAAGCCCTGAGGCCTGCATGAGGTGGGCTGTGTTAAAGCCAGCAGATGGCTACATAATTCACCTGGTCGAGTGCAAGATGGAAATGCAGGCCCTTTTTCAAAAAGTATTAGAGTTCAGAACAGCAGTAGCAGAACATTCAGCCAACAAGCACGTGGCTCTGTGCAGTTCCAAAGATCATATGCCTGGGAAGCTGGCCCTGAATGGGATACAGAGGCTTTTAGTCAAAATTATTCCTCAGCAAAGCCTGGAGTCTTGTTAAAGAAGTCCTAAGTGTGAGCTCTCTTCTTCCTTTGGGTGATAAACCACACAGGAAGAAGGATTCAAGGAACTGAGGTCTAAGTTAGGGAAAATTAAAATGTGTTGTTTAGTAATTGCAAAGGATTCTCTGGTAGCTCAGACAGAAAAGAATATTCCTGTAACGTGGGGGACTTAGGTTCAGTCCCTGAGTTGGGAAGATCTCCTGGAGAAGGCATAGGTTACCCACTCCGGTATCCTTGCCTGGAGGATTCCATGGACAGCAGACCTGGTGGGCTATAATCCATGGGGTCACAAAGAGTCGGACATGACTGAGCAATTAACACTTTCACTTTCAAAGGCTGTTTAAAGAGATTTTTTTCCCTATTATCCTGGTAATTTCACTAAACTTGGAAGAGAAGGGCACTGTTCATTGTACATGTTCTCAATCCAGAGAGCTGCCCATGAGCTGGTCTGGCCATATGGGACAGACAGCTTCCTGCTATGACAACCATGAGATGCCAAGTATACTGGAACTGGGACAGGTACTTCCAACTTCAGACAGTATAAGAAAAGGGCCAAGTGGAAGGAGTTGAATTGGGGTAGGGGGTAGAGGGGGATGTCTGTGGAAAATAGGAGCTATTTTCCCTGCTCCCCCTAAGGGTGAGGGACAGCAGGAGGATCACTAGAGGTTGGGGAGCCTGGAGAAGGCACAGCTGGCTGGATTTGAACACCACAGTCCCTTCCTAGCGCTGCCTTCAAAGTGGTGTGAGTGAGAGAATTACGTGGGAGGAAGTTTACATGGTTTCCCTGGAGTCTGAGGGCCTGGGAGGGACAGAGCATTGGGTACCTGCATGTGGTCTAGAGATTTCTGAAGGCCCAGTGGAGCAGCCCATGCCAATGGGATTTGAAAAAGCCATGGCATGAGGTTCCCGGAAAAAAGAAGGAAAACCATATCCATCTCTTCAGCCCTCAGAGGATGTAGAATATCTCCACATGGTTCCCTATAAAGGCTCATGTAGGTTGGTAGAGTCAAGAATCATGGCGCTGTCCAGGTGCCACTGGGCCAAATGTTGGGGAGACCCAACCAGAATAAAGGATCTAAACCAAAGGAGGCTGTGGCTGCTCCTGAAAGGGGAGTCCTCAGTGATAGCAGGGGCTTGGGTGCTGCTGAACATGGCCCCAAGAAGCTTGCACATGCCATCTTGTAGAGACCACCTCTTTATCAGAGGTCACCAGTATTTATCAGGAATATCCCCAATCATGGGCTTTCTTGGTGGCTCAGATGGTTAAAAATATGCCCGCAGTGCAGGAGACCTGGGTTCGATCCCTGGGTCTGGAAGATCCCCTGGAGAAGGGAATGCAACCTACTCCAGTATTCTTGCTTACAGAATCCCACAGACAGAGGAGCCTGGTGGGCTACAGTCCATGGGGTCGCAAGGAATCAGACACAACTAAATGACACACACACACACACACACACACACACCCATACCCCCACACACATCCCCAATCATAAAAAGGCCATAGGCACAGCCCCACCATGAACATGTGGCCCTGTCATGTAAGCAAATTTTTTTTTCTTTCTCCTGGTTCTTCAATGCTAAAGCAAAGCCCCTGGAGAGGGTCCCAGAGTCTGAAAGGAGGGGTGGGGACAGTGTCCATGACAGTGTGCAATGCTCAGATGGAGTTTACAGTTACATGACCCCCCCTTGCCCTGGGGCTTTTACCTGCCTCCCAAGGTCATGCACCCCTGCCCTCCTGCTCCTGCTGGAGCCACTGCAGGACCACACATGCTTTCTCGAGGGGTCAGGGCTTCTTAAAATAGGAAAGGCTGCATCAGGCTCTGATGGGTACTGGCCATACTGGACTCCCTACAAGACGTGGGACTTCCCATCCAAATACTGTGCATCCACCTGGCCAGGGCTGACTGCTGGACTCTTGGCCCTTGTACTTCCCTCTGAAAAGCTGGATCTGGAGTTGTGGAAGGAGGTTGCTCTTTTGGAAGAGCAAGTTACATTTTTAAATGATAGATGCATGTCAGCAAATTGTCATGAAAAAGGATTAAGAATCAAGTCAACAAACCCCAAATCATTAAATTGTAAGAAATCTTCTTAGAAATCCTTTGCCCACTCCTGCCAAACTTCATCTCTCTTCCTAGAGTTGTCTTCTGTGTTAGTTGCTCAGTTGTGTCCCACTCTTTGCAACCACATGGACTGTAGCCCGCCAGGCCCCTCTGACCATGGAATTCTCTAGGCAGGAATACTGGAGTGGGTTTCCATTCCCTTCTCCAGGGGATCTTCCCAACTCAGCGACTGAACCTGGGTCTCCTGCACTGCAGGTGATTCTTTAGCATCCGAGCCACCCATTGAGTACCTTGGCTCCATCAGAAAGGTGGAAGCAGTAGCGGGAGAGAGATGAACTCTTCCGGGAACCTGAACTAAGAGGGTCTAATTAGTGATCTTGTTTCCCTACCCAAGTATCTGGGAAAAGTACTGGATTGCCTGGTTGAAAGGAAACTTACACTCACACACACAGGACATATTTTTAAAGGGCTTATTTTTAGAACCTCAGCTTTTGGATTCAGTCTTCCATGTTGACTTATGAAGGCCAAATTCTATGCCTCAAAAAGCTGTCAGTGCCTCTATAAATGTTAATATGAGATTTTCACTGTGAACATAGTATTTTTATATAGCCACCATCATTTTTGTGAACTACCATCCTTCTATTTTTATCCTTTTCCTTATAATTTCATTCAGTTTTCACTCTTTGTATTCAACCCCATTTTGCCTTCACCTGCAAGGAGCCTAAATTAAATATTAACCAAAATAAAAACACAGTCCAGAAGCCCTAGGCATTCGTAACCTTGAGTACATTTTTTTTGTTTCGCTGTTGCCTTTTCTGAGATATTCAGCTCAATTAAATCTCCATTTACACAGTACAGGTAATGACTTGAAAACACCAGAGTGAGATATTTGTGAGCAGTAGTAACAAGGAAAAAAAAGTTTTTATATGAGTCTTAATTTGAAGGTCATCACTCTGTCATGAGAACTTAGTACCGGGTATCTGAGCTTCTCTCTACCTTAGTTTTCTTATCTATACAGTGGATATATTTACCACTAACTATCCCTGGGGCTCAGATGGTAAAGAATCTGCCTGCAGTGTGGGAGAGCCGAGTTTGATCCCTGGGTCAGGAAGATCCCCTGGAGAAGGAAATGGCAACCCGCTCCAACATTCTTGCCTGGAGAATCCCATGGACAAAGGAGCCTGGCAGGCTACCATCATGGGATTGCAAAGAGTCAGACATGACTGAGTTACTAACACTATGTGTTCAGTTCAGTTCAGTCGCTCAGTCCTGTCTGACTGTTCGCAACCCCATGAATCACAGCACGCCAGGCCTCCCTGTCCATCACCAACTCCCGGAGTTCACTCAGACTCACGTCCATTGAGTCAGTGATGCCATCCAGCCATCTCATCCTCTGTTGTCCCCTTCTCCTCCTGCCCCCAATCCCTCCCAGCATCAGAGTCTTTTCCAATGAGTCAACTCTTCGCATCAGGTGGCCAAAGTACTGGAGTTTCAGCTTCATTCCCTCCAAAGAAATCCCAGGGCTGATGTCCTTCAGAATGGACTGGTTGGATCTCCTTGCAGTCCAAGGGACTCTCAAGAGTCTTCTCCAACACCACAGTTTAAAAGCATGAATTCTTCGGTGCTCAGCTTTCTTCACAGTCCAACTCTCACATCCATACATGACCACAGGAAAAACCATAGCCTTGACTAGATGAACCTTTGTTGGCAAAGTAATGTCTCTGCTTTTGAACATGCTATCTAGGTTGGTCATAACTTTCCTTCCAAGGAGTAAGCGTCTTTTAATTTCATGGCTGCAGTCACCATCTGCAGTGATTTTGGAGCCCAGAAAAATAAAGTCTGACACTGTTTCCACTGTTTCCCCATCTATTTGCCATGAAGTGATGGGACCGGATGCCATGATCTTCGTTTTCTGAATGTTGAACTTTAAGCCAACTTTTTCGCTCTCCACTTTCACTTTCATCAAGAGACTTTTTAGTTCCTCTTCACTTTCTGCCATAAGGGTGGTGTCATCTGCATATCTGAGGTTATTGATATTTCTCCTGGCAATCTTGATTCCAGCTTGTGTTTCTTCCAGTCCAGCGTTTCTCATGATGTACTCTGCATATAAGTTAAATAAGCAGGGTGACAATATACAGCCTTGATGTACTCCTTTTCCTATTTGGAACCAGTCTGTTGTTCCATGTCCAGTTCTAACTGTTGCTTCCTGACTTGCATACATTAGATGTTAATATGTTGGGTGTTTACTCATCTAGAGAGGAACATAGAGCTTGAAATCAGACCTTTGCCAGGGGTGACAGTTTTGGGCTCTGTTAGACCTGGGCACGGAGAAGGCAATGGCACCCCACTCCAGTACTCTTGCCTGGAAAATCCCATGGACGGGGGAGCCTGGTAGGCTGCAGTCCATGGGCTCGCTAGGAGTCGGACACGACTAAGTGACTTCACTTTCACTTTTCACTTTCATGCACTAGAGGAGGAAATGGCAACCCACTCCAGTGTTCTTGCCTGGAGAATCCCAGGGACGGGGGAGCCTGATGAGCTGCCATCTCTGGGGTCACACAGAATCGGCCACGACTGAAGCGACTTAGCAGCAGTAGCAGCAGCAGACCTGGGCAGCTTTGGAGAGGCTTGCTGACCAGCTATGTCTGCCCTGCCTCATGTCCAAATGGGAAATGAAGTGCATCTATCAACTTTTAAACTGGTCAACTGCAAAACCTGGTGCTTTTCGAACTACCTGTAGGGAAGGACCAGTGTTTTGTTTTGTTTTTTTCCCAAAGTTCATCACAAACCAGTACATGATCCTTCCACAAGGAACCAACTTATGACTTGAACCACACTGGAGTCATCATGCAAGTTTGCATCCTGAACTGGTTTGTATTGTCTTCAAGGAGGTAAACCCATCCATCACTCCTTGGATGTCATAGCAATGTCAAATGTACTAACTTTGTCTGATAGCTGCCCTATTCTATTGTAATTGTACTTCCAAACAAAAATAACAGTAGCAAAATTTAATGAAGCTAAGATTTCAAGCACAAAATACAAAATTTAGAGAGTGTTCCTATCAATCTAACTCAGCTAAGTCGCTTCAGTCGTGTCCGACTCTGTGTGACCCCGTAAACGGCAGCCCACCAGGCTCCTGCATCCATGGGATTCTCCAGGCAAGAGTACTGGAGTGGGTTGCCATTGCCTTCTCCAGTGCATTAAAGTGAAAAGTGAAAATGAAGTCAACTCAACTTCCCTGTTTTAAATCTAAATCCTCTAAGCATTATGGAAGGAATTTGAATGGTGGTGTCAGACATACCTGTATCTTGATCCCTGCACAGCTGCTTACCAGAAGTGTCTGTTGGACAGGTTATTTCTCTGAGTCTCTGTTTTTTTCTGTAAAATGTGGACCTTGAGATCTACCGTGTAGAATTATGGTGAGGATTAAAATACCTTGTGTTGATAAAAATACCTGGCACAGTGCCCAGGTGGGAACTGGCAAAGAGGATTGCTTTATATTGCGTATTTGGGAATTTGGAATCTAAACTTTGCAATTTTAGTTGACCCTAGATGCAACTATGCAAATGTTTGATTTTTCCTCAAAATCCAAAATAGCCTGCACACTTGAGCTTGGACTAGATTCGTTGTATTAGATGTAGCAATTCTGATTATACCTTCATTTAAAGTTCTGCATCTCTTTGGGCCTAGTTTTAAGTAAAATATGCATTATAGCCAGAATATTGAAACATGACAGAGGTTCTCAATAGTATTAATAAAAATTCTTTGAGCAGCTGGTTAAAATGCAAATTCTCAGACTAGAGCCGCAGCATCTCTGACTCAGCTGTTCTTTAGTGAGACCTCAGAATTTATAAGCAACACCTGGCCCCTGCTCCTAGGTGATTTTGATGCAGGTGCTTCATGAATCATACTTTAAAAAAATCACTGTGTCTGTAAAAGAGAGCATGAGGGACCCTTGTAATGAAACCATCCTGTATCTTGACTGTGGTAGTGGTCACATAAATCTACACATAGGATAAAATGGCATAGAGCTTATACACAGTCCTGGAAAAGCAACCTCAACGTTCAGATGTATTTAGTATTTGGGGCTTCAATAGTTTATATGCCTGATTTTTCTAACCTACCAGTGAAAAACTCATTTTCTTTAATAAACCAACAAATTAGCCAAGTGCTGGTTTGGTCAAGTTGTCTGCATTTGAGTTCTTTGGTTTTTTTTTTTTTTTTTTTGGTCAGCTATAGAGTTCTACAGCTTGAGCCTAAAAATAACATGCTTTCAATTTTCCATGCACAGGCACTCCATCACTTTGAGTTAAGTGGATAGGTTAAATGTACTGTTTAAGTTCACTAGGGAAAGCAAATGCTCCTGAAAGTGGATCGTTTTCTTCACCAAAATAGACTTTTGTCTTTGAAGCTATGCCAGACTCTCTTTGCTATCAATAATTTAATTCTCATGAAGGATGTTCAAAGATTTTGGGTCTCTACCTATGGCAGCTGTCATTTTCATGTGGTTGCTTCGATTTGTGTATAATTAACTTTTTACAATTATGCAAAAGGTAGTCAGTTGGATATTTAATGAGATAAATATTTTTTGACAGCTTAGTGTGTGGTTAGGTATAAGAATAGAATTCTAATCTTTTCAAGATATATGCTGAAATATTTATGGATGAAGTGAGATAATGAAATGGAAATTGTTTCAGAGTAATCCAGGAACAGGGGAAATAGGAGTATAGATGGAGCCATGGGTTGCTAATTGCTGAAGCTGGGTGATGGGTACCTGAGGCTTCATTACACTGTTGTCTTTGCTTTTGTAATTAGTTTGATATATTTCACATGAAACTGTTAAAGAAAAAACATAGTCAAAATTAGAAGCAGCTTTAGTGATTTGTAAGACAAAGTTCAGTGTTTCAGTGTGCATATTGCAAATGTGGGCTAAACCATTAGGGATCTCACATTTTTATCCAAGGGCATGAAACACTCCAAAATTTCTCACTGAGGAAGAAGGAGTCTTTTTAGCAGGTCTCTAAATAGCATGATGTCTTAACACTGCCCAGTGCAATAAGCATTTACCCTCTAAAGTTTAAGAATTTAAGCTCTAAAGTTCTTGGCTTTACAACTTAAGTCTGAGTGTATCATAATAGCAGGCCTTTGTTCTGAAATAACTTAGAGCAAGAGAAATACTTTAGGGGGCATTATTGCTCACATGCTTATTTCCCTTTTGTTTTTAGTCCCCAAGACTGGATAATATCCTTTTTTTTTTTTTTTTAAATCTCAGTTTAGTGAAGTGGATTATCTCAAAAGCTTGCATGCTTAGGATTTCTTCCAGGTTCGCTTCCCTGTAGGGGAAGCAGATGGCAAGTGAGAGGTCCAGCTGGCCCACCCAGAGGTGCTGCAGACTCTTAGAACTGAGCGCAAACTCAAACATGCCTCCACACTCTACGCTGTACCTTCACCCCTTCATAATACCCTTCTGCATTTTTTGACTTTTTATTTTATATTGAAGTATCCCTTGGACTGCAAGGAGATCCAACCAGTCCATTCTGAAGGAGATCAGCTCTGGGATTTCTTTGGAGGGAATGATGCTAAAGCTGAAACTCCAGTACTTTGGCCACCTCATGCGAAGAGTTGACTCATTGGAAAAGACTCTGATGCTGTGAGGGATTGGGGGCAGGAGGAGAAGGGGATGACAGAGGATGAGATGGCTGGATGGCATCACTGACTCAATGGACGTGAGTCTGAGTGAACTCTGGGAGTTGGTGATGGACAGGGAGGCCTGGCATGCTGTGATTCATGGGGTCGAAAAGAGTCAGACACGACTGAGCGACTGAGCTGATAGTTGGTTAGCAATGTTGTGTTAGTTTCAGATGTACAACAAAGTGATTCAGTTATACATGTATCTATTCCTTTTAAAATTCTTTTCCCCTTTATGTTGTTACAGAATATTGAGCAGAGTTCCCTGTGCTGTACAATAAGTCCTTATTGGTTATCCATTTTAAATATAGCAGTGTGTACATGTGAGCCGCAAACTCCCTAACTATTCCTTGCCTCCTATATTTTTAAATCACCTTTTCTCTATCATTGTACTTCTGGATGATAAATGTTACTTCCATAATATCTATCCCTTGATTCATTTTGGAATGACACAATTCTTTGGAAGACCAAACAAACAACCCATGTCACACACACACACACACACACACACACATTTACCCACAATACACACACACACAACTCCACAAAACAAATGAACAAAACACTATAAGCACTTACCCTTATCATTCTTCCAGCAAGCATCCCTTGTGGATCTCCAGGGGACAGAACTTAGGCAGCTGAGAGTTTCAGCATATTTGGGGGCAAAATATGCATACAATTGGAAAAATAGAGGAACAACAATTAGGTAACTTACCCACGGCCTTGAAACAAATGCCCCAAATTATGTCAGTAAGTAGTTGGAAAATGTGATATGTGACTAGCAGTCATAGTTTAGAAAAAAACCAAAACTCTTCAAAATAGACTTCTGTGGCTTTTATAAACTATCCCAAATACGTGCATAATCTCACAAAAGTCAGGTTTTCATTTTCTTGCATTTGAAATGAAAAATAACTATAGTTAGTGTTTGCCAAGAGTCTGCTGTATGCTAGGTGTCTGCATTGATTATTTTTTATTGTCACACTGAATCTGTCAGGTAGGAATTATTACTTCTGATTTACAGATGAAGTAGCTCAGTGAGTGAGAAATGTACTAAGTGGCATAGGCACTCTTCAAGCCCAGGCCTGGCCTGAGACCACACGCTGGTGGTGGTTTAGTCACTCAGTCGTGTCTGACTGTTTGCAACCCCATGGACTATAGCCCACCAGGCTTCTCTCTTCATGGGCTTTTCCAGGCAAGAATACTGGAGTGGTTTGCCCTTTCCTTCTCCAGGGGATCTTCCTGACCCAGGGATTGAATCCGGGTGTCCTGCACTGAGGCAGTTTCTTTACTGACTGAGCTACCAGGGAAGAGACCACACACTGCTACTGTTGCTGCTGCTAAGTTGCTTCAGTCATGTCCGACTCTGTGCAACCCCAGAGGTGGCAGCCCACCAGGCTCCCCCGTCCCTGGGATCCTCCAGGCAAGAACACTGGAGTGGGTTGCCATTTCCTTCTCCAGTGCATGAAAGTGAAAAGTGAAAGTGAAGTCGCTCAGTTGTGTCTGACTCCTAGCGACCCCATGGACTGCAGCCTACCAGGCTCCTCCGTCCATAGGATTTTCCAGGCAAGAATATTGGAGTGGGGTGCCATTGCCTTCTCTGAGACCACACACTGCTGTCGACTAAATCTCACTCAAACCATCCCCGACGAGCCCAGTCTGCCGTACAACCTGCAGAGGGCAGTTGGATCCAGGAAGGGAGGCTCTTTGGAGTCTGACTTTTTTCTTCTAATGACATTTGAATGCTACCTGTTCTAGTGTGCAAAGCTCAAAGTTGCTTGTGGAAACCATGTACTTCCAATTATACCCAGGAATTGTGGGGTTAAGACCATTCCCAAAGCACTGCTGCCTTGTTTCACTCTCATCACACAAAGAAAACTTCTCAGAGTCAAATAAAGGGAGAGAGAAATGTCATTAACAAAGTGTTAAACCATGATGTGCAGGAGATCCTTCTGCTCTCTGGGTCCCAAGATTTACCGGATGGAGCTTCTAACGCAGAACCCTCCAGTGGACGGTGTGGGGTGTCTTATGGAGACCTTACAACACTTAGACATCTAAGTGATTGCATTAATATCTGGGGACACCCTGAGAACTCTGTGTCCCATGCGTCTGTTCCCAAGTCCTATTTTCAGAAGCTCCACATCCTGGCAGGATACATAATCTGTGAATATTCCAAGAACATCTGCATAATAAATACACTGTCACACTCACAGAGCCTGGCCACCATAAGTGAACTGATTACAAAAGAAACTTTATTTTTATAGGTTGCAAAGTGGGAGTGAAAGTCATTTCTTCGTGTCTAGTCTGAAGGTAAAGCTATCCAGAACACAGCTCCAAGAATTCATGAATTACGTCATTGACAGCAGCTTTATATATACAAAAATTCAAATATTTATGAAACAAAACCCGTTAATAAATTTGGAATGGTGAACTTAGTGGTATGAGGCAAACATCCAGAGATTATGAGAAATAAAACAAAAGTTAATTTGGCTGAAGAGTAGTCTAAATAAATCTGCCATTTCACTTTTTTTCCTTAAACATCTTTGCATGGATTACACTGTACCAGAACACAGGAGGCCATGGGGACCCAGAACAGTATGTGGCAGGGTCCAGCTAGGCCTGCAGAGTCAAGCCTTGGTGACAAGAAGCCACACATGAGAGAGAAGTAGAATCAGTGGAAGAGCAGTAGATGGAGACCTAGGTCGAGGTAGCCAGGTTTCAGGAAGTCCCTGAGAGTAGACAGAGATGGGGAGCCAGGTAGACTTGTCTGAAAGAAAGGCCAGTCCAAGTATTGGCAGCTCCCTGGCTATTTTGCTTTGTGTCCAGATTTATACTTCCTGTGATGCTAAGATGGATGTAGGCCATATAAACAGGAGGTCAACAAAAATATCTGAAATCAGTTAAGGAATGCAGATAGTACCTCTCCTTCAAATAGGTTCCTGAAGATAGATCTTATGTTCTCCGAGGTAGGCATGTACCAGCATTATTGGCATAGGAAAATAATGTCATAGATTACTGAACCTTCATTTGCAGACACAATTAGGACCCCTCTCAAATTTTTTAATGTGCAAATTAGTAATATATTTCTTTCCTTATTTAGAGTTTTAACATATTTAAATCTTTGCCCTAATTGTTTCTTTACATCAGCCATCCTGAGTACTTTCTAAGCCTTCTCCACTTATGAATATTGTAATCTAATAAGCCTTATCTCTGTTTACTTTGGAGTTGAAGATCCAATTAGTTGCATTTGGAAACAATTAATTCACCCGCTCTGCCCTTCAAGGCAATAAGTGCCAAGCTTCTGCTCGTCTGTGGTTTTGTTCCCATTGTTCTGCTACATTCCGCTGGAGTTCTTAGCATTTCATCACTCTTTGAGAAAGCCTAATGTAGCATGGCTTACAGTAATAAAATGTATATTATGAGATTAGTGGAGAGTTTATCAGGAGCATAATATGTCAGAATCTGAGGTCTGAACTCTAGCATTCCAAAACCATGAGTCTTTGGCAAGTACTGCTATCCACAGCTTATACATTTAACCTCTGACAACTAACTGGATCACTTGACCATTGCGGCAACCTCCCTATTAACTCCTTTCCAGTTATCTACTCACAGTTATGGATGTTGTGTCTAGATTCAGGAGATGAAAGCAGAGTTTAGATCCTTTCAAAGTAATGAACTGGAGAAGGAAATGGCAACCCACTCCAGTACTCTTGCCTGGAAAATTCCATGGACTGAGGAGCCTGGTAGGCTACAGTCCATGGGGTCGCAAAGAGTCAGGCACGACTGAGCGACTTGACTTTCACTTTCAAAGTAATAAAATATCTATTATCACTTAAATCCAGAAAGGGAGGAAGAAAATAAACTGAGGAATCTGAGCAGGTACAGAAGAGGAAGTATGTTGGAGGAAAGTTGATCTACAGCTATGTTGTTGCTTGTTCAGTTGCTAAGTTGTGTCCAACTCTTTACAACCCCATGGACTGTAGCATGCCAGACTTCCCTGTCCTTCTCCCAGACTGTGCTCAGACTCATGTCCATTGAGTTGGTGATGCCATCCAACTATCTCATCTTGTCACCCCCTTCTCTTCCCACCTTCAATCTTTCCCAACATCAGAGTCTTTTGCAATGAGTCAACTCTTCACATCAGGCGGCCAAAATGTTGGAGCTTCAGCATCAGTCCTTCCAGTGAATATTCAGGGTTGATTTCCTTTAGGGTTGACTGATTTGATCTCCTTGCTGTCCAAGGGACTCCTCATGAGTCTTCTCCAATACCACAGTTCAAAAGCATCCATGCTCTGGCATTCAGTCTTCTTTATGGTACAACTCTCACATCCGTACATGACTACTGGAAAAACCATAGCTTTGATTGTACAGATTTTTGTCAGTAAAGTGATGTTTTTGCTTTTTAATATGCTGTCTAGGTTATTCCAGAATCACTGCAGATGATGACTGCAGCCATGAAATTAAAAGATGCTTGCTCCTTGGAAGAAAAGCTATGGCATCTATGATAGCATCCCAGAATTCTAATCACTGACTGTAACCAGTTTGGCAGATCAACAACCAGGCAGTCAACAAAAACACATATTATTTTGGATATTAGGGGGAATTGTTCCTTCTATTGCATAGATGAATGAGCTTTCCCTCGTTCCCTCTCCTCCCTGGTTCTCTCCCCCCAGATGTCATCTTTCTGTATGTTTGACTAGAGCAAAATGTAAGACTAATTCATAAAGTGGTAAAAACACCAAGTAGGCATCTGATACCTTGAAGTATCTTCCACACAATATTTTAAGAAGGAAAATACTAATTGTTGATTTACAGAAAAGTATCTGTATAGTGTTTCTCACTGTAATGTATAGTATGATGAGTGTGGAACCAAGCTTTGGCTCTTAAAGCTAATTACTCTGTGATCGTATTTTTTTTTTTCCAAATGAAATATTTGAACACTTAGGGAACATTCCCATTTGCACTCCACTCTCTTAAAATGTCCCACTGATTAGTAGCAGCCAAAATTTGGAGGAAATCATACCCTGGTATTTTACCATCTTATTTTGCCAGAAACATCTAAAATGCTTTCTGCATATCCTATGGGCAGTTGAGATCCTGCCATGCAGAGAAACAGGAGTCAGGTTCATGGTCAGATCACAACTTGGAGCAACCAGAGGTCAAGCTGTAGGTTTCTGAGTGCCAATCTAGGCATGATCTAGTCACTTGCTATTCAGTTGTCTCCCAGCTTCTGTTGGGACTTCTTGATTGTGCAAGAGACTGTTCTGCACTCTTGGTGACATTATGGGGATGCACTGATGATCACTATGCTATCCTAATTAAGTTCTCCACCTGTGGATCTCAAAGATTTTACTGCATGGACCTTCTGAGCATGGCAGTTACTGGTATTTTACATGATAGACCTTTTTTTTTTTTTCTACATTCTTCTTTGGAAAAAAAATGCTGTGAAGAAAAGCAAAATAAAGGTTTTTTTTCTTCAAACTTCTACTTCCAGGTGAGGATAAAAGGATTATTAAGGCAGCCAGAACATTGAGAGATGTGTTGTAATTCCAAGCAAAGGCTTCTTAGGAGATCGCAGCCAGAGGCATCGTGCTGTGCTTGGGCTTTAGAAAAGCAAGCCTAATTCTAAGAAAGACAAGACATTTAATTTGATACCATTGTTTAGAAGCCTCTATAACTGCTTGTTTTCAAAAAATAGTTGTAACATTCCTCCTGACTGTTGCAATGTGACTTTGCTATTTCTTCCATTAAGAGGCAGAGTCTGTTTCCCCACTTTTTGAATAATGCCTGGTCTTTTGACTTGTTTTAATCAATAGAATGCTATAGCAGTAATGTTATACAACTTCCGAGGTTTTAAAAGGCCTTGTACTTTCTGCTAGAGACCACTTAGGACAAGGACACTACTTGAGGCAGTCATGTTAGGCGAGCCAGTCTGGCCTACTGGCCCAAGTTTATCATTGAAATTCTCTGTACTGGTAATCGGTAGTCTGGTTGCTTGACTTAAAGCAGCATATTGCAAATGACTGGTTGGGTTCTTTTTTTTTTTTTAAGGGTTAATAATATAACTTGTTTCATTTATCCTGAACACTGTAGAGTTAAATTAGTAGATGGATTTAGCAGTCTGGAGTGATTAATTTGGTATGAATTTCTTTGTTGTGGCAGTTTTACATGGAGTTTTAAAAATCCAACAGCCTCAAACTCTTCTGCATATCAAACTAATTTGTACATTTTAAGATTAAATAGAGCTGATAGTTAACAGGTACAAATGAGAGGATAAGAGGCTAAAAAAGGAGAAGCCATGCACCCTAGCCAATAACCAACATCAACTGCTGGACATGAGTGAGGCCATCTTGCACCTTCAGGCCCCTCCAACTCTCCAGCTGAAGGCAGCTGCACGTGTGAGCTCACATGAGATCAGCAGAGGAACCGTGTGACTAACCTTCAGGACCGCAAGACAAAACATTGTTGTTTTATTTGGTACACACATAGACTAACTGAAACACGCTCAATAAATAAGTTTAATGTTTAGACTTTAAAAATAGAACAGTTTTTAATTTGGCTGTGGGACATCAGTGTAAAAAGGGAAAGCAGAGCAGCATGCTAGGAGACAAACACCTGCAGCAAGTCACCAAAACTCTACATACCATAAATGAGAAATCAAATCCAGAGAGATTCTCAAATGCTCCGGCATATTGGATATGTCACAGATATGATTACTTGTCATATAGCAGGTATTTCTAGGAAATAATCTTAAAAAAAAAACACACTGGTTCCATATAGAATAATAATGATGCCTCATGTAGCAGCTAGATTATTATCTACATTAAGAGTGACTGTTGGAAGATGGACAGAACCAGCCATTCCTCTGAGAGATGCTGATTACAGGTACAGGGCTACATAAGGACTTATTTCACACTGAAGGTTCTTAGGCATTAAAACCACCTGGGAGTCATTACTTTGAAATATTATACCATTGGGAGCTGAGTATTAAGCTAGTGAGAGAAAACTTAATTAAATTATCTACTTTAGGATTTCTTTTTTCATTTCCTTTTAATGGGGTTCTCATTCTTCTGTCAAAATCTTTTCTTTTTCCAAATCTGATATTTTCTCTATAGCATAAGAATGTGATTGAAAAAAAGGAGGGCTTAGTTCTTATTGTTATAAATCTCTGGAGTGATTTGCTCTGCGTTGTCCCAGCTTAATATACTGTTATGAAAGCACTATATTCTTCACTCCATTTTACATGTCGATTGTCTAGGGAGAAATCTAGCCATAGGAAAAAGTTTACCCATGTAATATTTCAGTAAATGTAATCCCATAATGACAGTGACTGAAAAATTATACATGTATGTGACTTCATTCAGTAAAAATACTTTTATATCCTTATCTATGTGTTTCCTCTGTTATTTTGTGCAAATTATTTGGGGGGATAAAGGTAGATAAAAGAAAGAGATGTCTTAAGTATCTCCTGTGTGCTGGACATTTATGTCACCTCATTGGATCCTAATAGCAACCATGTGATGAAAGGGCTGAAATTCAGAGGGGAGGCAAAATTAGGATTCAAAGTCAGGTTTGTTTTCCAGGTACATCCTCTTCCCTCTGTACCATGACACTGTTTGCTGAATTCCAGTTTTTATGTCAACCTTTCTAGGAATGGGGCACCCACTGCTTCATCAGGAAGCTTTCATGGATTTTAAGTGATTCTTATTGTTTCTAAAAAGACTTTCCTTATACTGCCTGAGGATCTTGGGTAAAAGGATCTTGAATTGAGTGGGGATATATGTGGCACAGTGGCAAAGAATCTAGCTGCCAATGCAAGAGACTCAAGAGAAACCCTGAGTTGGGAAGATCTCCTAAAATAGGAAATGGCAACTCATTCCAGTATTCTTACCTGGACAATTCCAAGGACAGAGGAACCTGGTGTGCTACAGTCAATGGGATCACAAAGAGTCAGACAGGACTGAGCATACACATAACTGATAAGATCTCAAATTTCCATTTCAATTTATTTTTTAATTCTAAGAATAGCTAGCTAGGTTTAGAAATTCAGGTGGTAGCCAAGGAATAGAGCGAAGCTAAACAGTTCTTTTGGAAAGGAAATTAAAAGTGTCCCTTAGAACATAGTGAGATTACTGTCCATATCCTAGGCTTTATTATGCCCAGGCCATAAACTGGTAACCCCTGAAGCTGGTTGAAGGATGCTTGGAAATTCATTATACTGTCCTCCTTACTTTTATATATATATCTTTTTAATTTTCCATAATTAAAAGTTTAAAAATGTTCAAATTCAGTTTTTGTAATATAATATGAAAATGTCTCCCTTAATATTATCCACATATCAGTGGAAAAGCTGTTCAGGTTTCTTAACACATACCACTTTTGAAAATGTTTGTTTTTTCAACCAACATATGCCTCTAAATTCAGTCTTGACTGCTTTTGTGTATGCTGGGCTGCCCCCCAAAGTTTTAATAGATATTTCTAAATTTATTAGTTGGTTTTTTTCTTTTTGGTTGTTGTTTTAAGTTGCATATGACTCTGCGACCCCATGGACTGCAGCACATCAGGCTTTCTTGGCCTTCACCATCTCCCAGAGTTTGCTTGAGTTGGATGCTATCCAACCATCTCATTCTCTGTTGTCCCCTTCTTCTCCTGCCTTCGATCTTTCCTGGCATCAGGGTCTTTTCCAATGAGTTGGCTCTTTGCATCAGATAGCCGAGTATTGGAGCTTTAGCATCAGTCCTTCCAATGAATATTTGGAATTGATTTCCTTTAGGATTGACAGGTTTGATCTCCTTGCAGTCCAAGGGACTCTCAAGAGTGTTCTTCAGGACCACAATTCAAAAGCATCAGTTCTTTGGTGCTTAGCCTTCTTTATGGTTCAACTCTCCCATCCATACATGACTACTGGAAAAACCATAGCTTTGACTAGACAGACCTTTGTTGGCAAAATAATGTCTTTGCTTTTTAGTATGTTGTCTAGGTTTGTCATAATTTTTCTTCCAAGAAGCAAACATCTTTTAATTTCATGGCCACAGTCAACATCCATGGTGATTTTGGAGCCCAAGAAAGTGAAGTCTGTCATGGTTTCCATTGTTTCCCCATCTATTTGCCATGAAGTGATGGGACCAGATGCCATGATGTTTGTTTTTTGAATGTTGAGTTTTAAGCTAGCTTTTTCATTCTCCTCTTTCACCTTCATCAAGAGGCTCTTTAGTTCCTCTTTGCTTTCTGCCATTAAAGTGGTATCATCTGCATATCTGAGGTTATTGATATTTCTCCGGGCAATTTCAGCTTGTGATTCATCCAACCTTGCATTTCACATGATGTACTCTGCATATAAGTTAAATAAGCAAGCTGATAATACATAGCCCTGACATACTTCTTTCCCAATTTTGAACCAGTCCACTGTTCCATATCTGGTTCTAACTGTTGTTGCTTCTTGATCTGCATACAGGTTTCTCAGGATCTTTAGATATATAAGCTGATTTTGTAGTCATGACCAGTTTTTTTTTTTTTTTTAAGAAAATTGATTCTTTGTTACAGTAGAAATGTATTTTGAAAAGACTATAGTCAGATATTTGTCTTGACTTTTGAATCAAAACTTTCATTTCAAATTTGATACTTTTAAAATCAGTAGGCTGAACTAGGTTTCTTACATTACCTTAGTTCAGTTCAGTTCAGTCGCTGAGTCGTGTCCGACTCT
The DNA here is from genome assembly GCF_003369695.1 of Bos indicus x Bos taurus. Lineage (NCBI taxonomy): Eukaryota > Metazoa > Chordata > Mammalia > Artiodactyla > Bovidae > Bos > Bos indicus x Bos taurus. The sequence continues at coordinate 63,868,036 of NC_040085.1, read as the reverse complement.
TTGCGACCCCATGAATCACAGCACGCCAGGCCTCCCTGTCACCAACTCCCGGAGTTCACCCAGACTCACGTCCGTCGAGTCAGTGATGCCATCCAGCCATCTCATCCTCTGTCGTCCCCTTCTCCTCCTGCCCCCAATCCCTCCCAGCATCAGAGTCTTTTCCAATGAGTCAACTCTTCGCATACCTACATGAACCTATAACACAGCTTTTGAACTGAGACCCAAACTAAACAGTAGCAAAGCCAAAGCAGTGTAGCCCCCAGTGTTAGCAATTTTAAGTGATAAATTATCTATGTTCTAGGAATCTGGAGGGGCTTCCCTGGTGGCTCAGTGGTGAAGAATCCACCTGCCAAAGCAGGAGATACAGATTCAATCCCTGGGTCAAGAAGATCCCCTGGAGAAGGAAATAGCAACCCACTCCAATTTTCTGGCCTGGGAAATTTCATGGACAGCAGAATCTGGTGGGCTGTAGTCCATGGGGTCACAAAGAGTTGGACATGACTCAGCAACTAAACAAGTCTGAAGGCTGGGTTTGTTTGTTTTCATATTTACATCTTTATAGATGAATCTATGCCCTTTCTGTCACCTTTGCTTCTGAAGCTCACTTCAGATTATTTTCTTCACAAAGTTTTGCTTCCATAGAGACAACAGATGGCTTATTTTCAAAATGTAATTTTGAGTTACTTCAAGTAAGTCTTGAAATAAACTTTTTACTTTTCCATGTCGTCTGTGAAATGGCTTTTATGTGTTAGAAATTCACGTTGGCTTTTATCTGCCTGCATAAGTGTTCTGATGTATGATATTCTGGATGACTCTTTTTGTAGATAGATTTTCCTTCCAGTTAAGACAGAGAATTCCATTGCAATCCCATAACCGAACTTAACCTCAGGTAACTTAACTCTACCACTTATATTACCTGTTGCTCTGACAGAAGTTTGTATTTGTAATGCCATCTGGTTACTACAGTTGGAGGAATCAACTTCTGTTTCCAAAGAGTTGTAGGCTCAAAATATTGATTTATAAATCTTAGAATGAAGAACCTGGACATTGAGCAGTATGATTAGACTTTTAGCTTGTCTTAATTACCACTAACCAGAAATTTTCACTCCCACAACATTTTGAGACTAAAATGCTTTTCCTATCATATGAAACATTTTTTGCTGCTAAGTCACTTCAGTCGTGTCCGACTCTGTGCGACCCCGTAGACGGCAGCCCACCAGGCTCCTCTGTCCCTGGGATTCTCCAGGCAAGAACACTGGAGTAGGTTGCCATTTCCTTCTCCAATGCATGAAAGTGAAAAGTGAAAGGGAAGTCGCTCAGTCGTGTCCAACTCTTAGCGACCCCATGGACTGCAGCCCACCAGGCTCCTCTGTCCATGGGATTTTCCAGGCAAGAGTACTAGAGTGGGGTGCCATTGCCTTCTCCAGAAACATTTTTTACGACATATAAATCATGACTTTAGTGCCCTTATTTTCCTTTAGTGTGTAAAATCTCTTTCAGTGAGTTATTATCAAATGGAACCTGCAATTAAATTATGTCACCACAAAGAGGCAATATTGCTTCAATCATGACCATAGGAATGCTTGAGTATAGAAGTGACTTTTATTTTTGCCTGAGATAAATTTTTTTCCCCTCATTTTACCATGTTGTCTACCATCTGTTGTTTTTTAAAAACTAAAACCAAAATGGAAATTTTAATATCATGAAACTACTATAGCACTAAATTTAAATAAATATAGAGAAGGATTTGAATGTTAGATATAATTTCTTTCTCACTAATCCTATTCAATATTATTATAAAATTGAATAAAATTATAAAAATAATATTAAACTTTAGTCTAATCCTGGTCTTTGCCTCAGACTTGTGTATGTTGCCTTTTTACATCTCATCTTAAATTTTATCTTGGAAATGAAGCTTTATTCTTGTAGTAATAAAAGACTCCAGGCTTAATGATTTTAACACCAAGATAATCCCAACATAACATCAAAACTTTCATCAACTGTTTATACACAAATCTCAGGAGACCTGTAAGTTTTCTCTGCTTTTGCCACAAGTGGTAATGATTCCTATATCTTGCAAAGAAATAGGAAGATCCGTAGAACAAAGGCAGTGCTCAAAACTTGGATTTAAGAAAGCTAGGTATTGGGGCTTTTGTCGTGGTCCAGTGATTAAGATTTCAGGTTGGTTAGGACTTCACCTTCCAAAGCAGGGGGTGCCAGTTTGACTTCTGCTCAGGGAGCTAAGATTCCATATGCCTCATGGCCAAAAAGCCAGAACATAGAAACAACAGAAGCAATATTGTAACAAATTTGATAAAGAGTAAGATATAGATATATAAAGCTATTATGTCTCAGGAGCAGTATCTGATTGCCTGAAGTCTTGGCTAAATTGGCTGCTGGATTCATTGGACCCAACTGTATGTCTGCTCCTGACTGCTCTAGGGCGAGAGAGAGAAGAAACTCCACAGGCTGCTTTAACTTCCACAGTACAAGGGCAGTTGTCTGGACTGATCTTCCATCTAAGACCTCTCCTGGTGGGACAAAGGTGATTCCATAAAAGGAATCAGAGGAAATAGTACTTGGTGGTCAAAATGTGGCAGGAATTCATGATAGCTGTGGAGTGTTTAGTAGGAATCTTTGTGTGTTATCACCAGAGCATGGAGGCAGGGCTTGGTGCCCGTTTATTCAAGAAGAGGCTGTGAAAAGTAGAAAAGTGACCCTTCTCCTGGGGATTCTGATTGCCCAGCTCTCACTTGGACTCTGCTGTGTGTCTTTGAACCAAAAGTCTGAGTGAAATGAAATTTCACTTTCCTCGATGAAATGAAAAAGTAGCATTAAATGACCTCTTCTGTTTTGTCAAGGTCTCCTGTTCTACAGATCTGAGAGAAAATGTCCCTGTTCCAAAAGGCGTCTCCCAGTTCTACTTGAAATAGAATGCATTCCCTAAGCAACTCTTCTCATCACTGTTACCACTTCCCCTGAAAGAAGCTACTTTCTAAAAAGCTCTGTATCTTTCACTATGCAATAGGACAGTTTCAATCTGAAATTTAACATCCTTTTAAAAGGGTGCTGGTGTCTTATTTGTATCTAGATGTTCGCTCAATTCATAGTTGCAGCAGTGGTGTTTCTTTGACAGACTTGTAAGATAAATATAGATACCTACCACTGCAGAAGCAGGCAGATCTAAATAATGAAACAGGGAGAAATGAAATAAAGCACACTCGTATTGCTACCATTTTTCAGAGATGCCCCTAGCTCAGACAGTGACATTTTTATTAGGCATAGATTATTCACATGAAAGTGTTCCCTGTAAGGAAAAAAATAAAATAAAAGTCACCTCCCATATTTCTGTCCAACTAGTGACCTCACTTACAATCTTTGCATCATCTTGGTTGGTATTCAGACTGGAGTTGATCCTAAGAAAAACCATGAAAATATGGTAGATAGCTCTTGCCGTGTGCTCAAGGACACATGTCTGGCCTCCCAGTGCTGGAACAGGGAGGCACACAGAGGCTTCAGCAGGACCTGTTTCACTGGAATAGGTTTTGGAATGACCCTTTCTCCAACTCTTTTTACAGTCTTTCCCTTTCCTCCTGAGTTAGTAGGTCCAGAATAGTCCTGTTGTCTTCTCTTCAACTGCACCCCAAGTTATGATCTTAGGGCAGAAGAACTGAGACATTTTCAAATTATTCTAAAAATGTTGAGTTTGATGAAATTTTCAGTGGAGTTGAAAAAGCATTTTGAGTTTTACCTTCTTTGTATCTGATCATAGTAATTTAATTTGCAGTTTTAATGGATAACTATTTCTAGGCTATGTATTATGTTGTATATTTTGGGGGAATCCAAAACCACTTGTGGTGAGCTTTGTATCGAAATCTGCCTCTCTACACAGTTGGGGAGAGGCATGTTGGGACAAGCTCCATTCTCCAAGTGGTTTGGAAAAATTGCTGTTTAAGATACATACGTGGGAAATGGAAATGACTTGCTTGTAGTCACTAGTCTTTTATCTACTAATTGTTAAGCAATAACATAAAGTAATGAAGTAAAACTTTAGCCCAAAAACCTTAAAGCAGTGAATTGTTTTGTTTTATTAAACATCCCTTCAAGGTATAAGTTAGGATATGGAACAGGGAGGAAGGAAGAAAGGAAATTAATTACTTGATACTTTCAAACTTCCTATTAAGGTTGGGATTTGGTTTCTGTACTTTTTTTTTTTTTTTTTTTTTAACGTCACTAGGATTCACTTACATTTAAGACAGAGCCCATGGCCTCTCTGCTAACGGGACTTTTGCTGCCCTCTGCAGCAGGCATAGAAACCATCACACAGTGGTGGTCACCATTCTTCTTCCCTGGGGACAGAACTTCTGCGACTTATACTATAAAATTCTTTTTTTCTTCTATATCCCACAAACTACTGGCTTGCTATCTGATCATTACTCTTTCTCCCTCTCTTAAAAGTACATTCCTGTATCGTGTCTCAGGCACACAGCTGTGCCATCTTGAACTTCTCTTCTATCTCTCCTCCCCTGGCAAACTTCCTAAAGTCTCTTTTGCTGAAACCTGATGCATAGTCTCCCTTCCCACTCCAACTCCTGCTATATCCTCAGTCGTTTGTTGAATATCTACCAAGTGCTAGATGCCAATCTCAGTGGTCATGAGAATGACCCATCCAACCAATTAGCTTCATATTTCCTGGGCTATCTTAACCCTAGAGAGTGTCATCTCAGAGGCATCTCAGCCATTCTATTCCCAGGGCCACATCCTTTCTCTTCTCATTATCAAGACCCCTCCCTTTGGTAAAGAATCCACCTGTAATATGGGAGACCTGGGTTTGATCCCTGGGTTGGGAAGATCCCTGGAGAAGGGAATGGCAACCCACTCTAGTATTCTTTCCTGGGAAATCCCAAGGACAGAGAAGCCTGGTGGGCTACAGTCGATGAGGTCGCAAAGAGTCAGACACAACTGAGCAACTAACACTACACTAACACTCCCTTCTTAAAGCATAACCCCTTCATTCCACTCTTTGGCAACAATACCTTATTCCTTTAATTTCATGGAGACCCGGACCCCTGTTGTTTCTCCCAGGTCATCATTAAGGGATAATATAATTTACTGTCCAACAGGAATCTTTTGCAGTTGAAAGTGGGCACTACAATAACCACACTGGGATGTTCCTGGGCAAATAGGAATGCCTGATCACACAAGTATACAGTGCTGAGTGCTACTCTTCCTTTCCTAGCCAACCTGTGGTTAGCTATCTGAATTCTTTTCTCACCAATCTCCTTCTTTCCTCTTATATTCTTTTGTATATTGGCTAATAAAACCCATGTATTCCTGTTTGCCTTTTCCTCCCCTACAGCTTGACAGATGGTCTTATCTACAGATTTAGTTCACTGACTCCTCAAAGCCACTCTTCCACTTTTCTTGTCTTTAGTCATTTTTCTTTATTTAATTCAAAAATACTTGCACAATTTCACTACTCTTAGATTCCCCTACTCAATTTCTGACTCATTTCCCCCGAAACATAAGCTAGAATCCTCCACTATTGAGAGAACTGAGATCAGCATCTGTAAACTGCCTTATCTTCCCATCCCTTACATCTCACTATAAGTTTACTTCTAACATGCCTATCCTGGGTCCCTTAACACTCAAAAATGTGGTTTTGTTCTATTGCTCAGCCACCTGTGGGTTAGATGCTCCTCTTCTGGGCTCACATCAGACCCTGTACGTGGCTCTACCTCTAACCTCCCACGCCGTTTCACAATTACTTGTTGAGGTGTCCTATCCGCTCCAAGTTGGGAACCTCTAGAATGAGAAGACTGTGAGTTACTCATCTCATGAGCCTCAGGGCCTAGCAAGGGCTCTCAGTAGATGTTTGCTGAATGCGTGGATGTACACTGGCAACATCTTTTGTATTTTTTCTTGATGGTCTTAGTTACAAGCAGCAAGAAAAATGCACACTTCAGGGCTATTTATATCCATGGTTCACTGAACTAAACAGAGGCTATATGCTTTCAGTTATAGGCAGAGTCAGCAAATGGTTTCATTCTGTAAAGGGACTGGATTCACAGAGTTCCTGAGTTCAAAGTTTATTTCTAAGACTCTCGATGGAGAAACACATTTTAGCTGCTCTGGCTGAAACTCTTAAAAGAGTAAATAATAACATTACTCAGGACTGGTACTTCTGCTTTGTGCTGTGTTGGGTTCAAAACTCTTTATTTCTGGCTTACTTTGTGGGTACATTTTCAGGTCTATGACCTAAACAACTCTGGAGAAACTCCTTCCTTTGAGATGAATGAGAGAATAATATTTTAAAAGATAATCTGATTTTGGTATAAAGAAAGGTTACCAACTTGTCTTTTGACTCTGAATAGGCATATCTTCTCTTCAATGTTAAGTTTATATCCATAAGTGTCATGTATTATATAAAAAGGTGTACTTACTGTCCCTCTATTTAGCGTTTTCTGTGAAACATTTTTCTTTCTGGGTGATACATTTGTGCCTAGTCATTATTTGTAGAAATATTTGTAGATTGGGAATCAGACACTGTCTGTGGCTTTTGAACAGAGAAAAGCAGACCAGTTGAGGATGGGGGAAGTGGGGCTACAACAATTTGGTGAAGATTGGGCAATATTTTACAAGTTATATGTTTAAAGGGATTTCCTTTATTCTTATCGAAGAATGATGTTCATTTTTTAACAAAATTTCATAAAATTTAAAATTTTTTAAAAATTAAGCAAACAGCACTTAACACCTCATCCATTCCATTCACTGAGCATATACCATAGTCAGACACCATGCTAGGCATTGTTAAAGGTAGAATGAATAAGAAAGCTCCCTTCCCTTCTTGTGTTCTATAAAGGAAGGCAGCCATGGAGACAGAATTATTGTGTCGTATGATAAATGCAAAGATAGAGATATCTACCCAGTTTGGTGCTGGTACAAAAGAGGAAAACCTTATTTGGTGGGGGGAGATTTGTAGAGAGAATAAAATGTATGATGGTGTAAAGGTGTAAATCAGTATCCAGTGTATTCAGGAACCTACAAGAAATTGGTCATGGCTGGTATGGATGAAGAAGGAGGCATGAGGCTGGCAAGGGAGGAAAAGAGGTATGAGACAGACAGCCTTGTGCATTGTGCTAAGAGCACTTGAAGTTTACAGGCAAGGGAGAGCCATCAGAGGGTTGTAATGGAAAATCTGTGTGTTGAGGAGGGTCATACTGGATATACTGTAGATTACTTGAACGGGTGAAGTAATTAGAAGCAGAGAAAAGAGTTGGGAGGGTCTGGCACTTGCCCAGATGATAGATTTTAAAGATTAAACCAAGGTAACAGCTTTGGTGATCAGACAGAGGGATTAGATGACACTTAAGAAGGAGAACAAGCAGAATTTGGTGACTTGATTAAATCTAGGAAAAGGATTAGATGAAGGGAAAGAATTCAGGATTATTTGGGGGACTTCTGGCTTGGATCATTATATGAAGAAATGTGTATGTGGTCCCTGAGAATGAGGAGGTCGTAGGAAATATAAACTTAAAACAACAAAGTATGGGCTTCCCAGGTGGCACTGGTGGTGAAGAACCCGCCTGCCAGTGCAGGAGACGCAAGAGACATGGTTCGATCCCTGGGTCAGGAAGATCCCCTGGAGGAGGACATGGCACCCCACCCCAGTATTCTTGCCTGGACAATCCCATGGACAGAGGGAGCCTGGTGGGCTATGGTCCAAAGGGTCACAAAGAGTCGGACATAACTGAAGCAACTTAGCACACACACGCAAGCTGTTGATAATCCACAAAGTAGGGAATTGCTACTGTAACCACCTAGCCACAGGTAAGACTATAATATTTTTTAAATCACCCAACAGTAGATTGTAAATAATGTCTTCACTTTTGATAGACATTTAAAAGTTATTTAAAAATTATGAAATATAAATATGTACTTCTTAACAGAAACTAAGGTGTGTCATAGAAATTCCAAGTATTCTTTTTCTACTTAAAAATCTATTTATAAAATCAGTTCAGAAATATAATAAGGAAAGTAATTAAATACAGGGTATAAATTCCCATCTCCATACCCCTACGGCTGGGGAGAATGAAGAGTCAGATACTGTTATAAACCTGGCAATGAGACTTCACATGGAAAATATTATGTGTAAGAAACTACTTTCTTAATATCAATACCTTTAAAAATGCTAGGCTAATATTAACTTGAGCTGTTAGATAATGATTCGATTTGAGTTCTTTAAAAGTGAAATTTTACTTTTCACTGCCAGCATATTTCTCTAACCCCTGTTTACTCACGAGTAACACCCTAACATCAGACAGAAGCAAAGGGAAGTGAAGCCCTAATTTAAAGTGACCTTCAGTATAAAGCTGTGCTCGGGGAAAACACTCTGATATTGCAAGACAATGGATGCTGCTCCCTGTTACAGTCATGGTTTGGCTTCAAGATAAGTAGGCTCAGAACCTTAGAATTCAATATGAGGACACAGTCTGAGGAGGAGGCAGGTGCCTCTCGGAAAGTGCAATGAGAAATGTTAGACCCTGGTAAATATTAGATCTTACTGTTCTGTTCAGGACTTTTCACATTTGAGATATTAAAAAAGAGCTGCAGCCTTTCAATATGCAAAAGAGATAGTTGACAGTGATCCAAGATCTAGGATGGAGACTCCATATGCTGTGCTGTGTACCTGTTTCTCTAGGTGAAATTCCAGAGTGAGAAACCTGGATTCTTATTTAAAATTAGAAACACAGTACATTTCTTGTCTCTTTTTCCCAGTATTATGGTGAATAAGTGTGAACCAGTTTTTAAACTCTTGATTCTACTGCTGGCTCTAAATTAATTAGATAAGTGTTTTCTAATAGTCCTAGAATAGCTCTGGGGTATATGGATTTGTTTGATCTTCGACTGCTGTATACAGACAGCTTCATAGTCTTCACTTGGGTTTGATGAGTCTGCACTTTCAGACCCTGATTTAGCCTCTGGTGTACATATGTACAGAAACCTCTATGCCCCCTTTCTAAGACTCTTCTTGACTGTCACTGTAGACATCCCTAAGTCTTGAAGAAAGGCTCATAGAGTCCCATAATCAAATAGTGGTTCCCCAAACATTATGGTGATTCTGGAAGAGTGACTTTTATACCAGTGCATCTGCTATTCAGTCAGTTCAGTTGCTCAGTCATGTCCGACTCTTTGCGACCCCATGAACCACAGCACACCAGGCCTCCCTGTCCATCACCAACTCCCAGAGTCCACCCAAACCCATGTCCATCGAGTCGGTGATGCCATCCAACCATCTCATCCTCTGTCGTCCCCTTCTCCTCTTGCCCTCAATCTTTCCCAGCATCAGGGTCTTTTCAAATGAGTCAGCTCTTTGCATCAGGTGGCCAAAGTATTGGAGTTTAAGCTTCAACATCAGTCCTTCCAATGAACACCCAGGACTGATCTCCTTCAGAATGGACTGGTTGGATCTCCTTCCAGTCCAAGGGACTCTCAAGAGTCTTCTCCAACACCACAGTTCAAAAGCATCAATTCTTCTGTGCTCAGCTTTTTTTTATAGTCCAACTCTCACATCCATACATGACCTCTGGAAAAACCATAGCCTTGACTAGACAGACCTTTGTTGGCATAGTAATGTCTCTGATTTTTAATGTGCATCTGCTATTAGATTGGACCAAATTAAATTATCATAGATCAAAAATAGTCTAATACTGACAGTTTCATCTGATCCAACCTATAGTTTAACTCAGTCATTCTTAACCATTTTTTATCTAACTAGATGAGTGATATTCTCACATCCCTAGCCTTGTCTTTATCCTGCATTTCCCCAACTGAAGGGGAACTTCAGTACGATTTCCCCATCCAACTCTCAAGCCAAGTAACTAGAAGTTGTCAAAACTCTTTCTCCTTTCTTTTTCCACATTCCACTAATTTCCAAGCCTTACTGATTCCTTTTTTAAATGCCCTTTGAATCCTACTACTTTCCATTATCACCAGTCTCTTGGTTCAAACCAGCATCATTTTTGGTCTACAATAAATGAACCAGGTTTCAAAAGTTTCCCACATCCATTCCTGCGCTCACTGCTCTAACTTTTCTACTGCAGCCAGAGAGATATTTTCATAATCTGGTAATGACTCCACTTCATAAAGCCTTTCAATAATTTCATATTGGCCTTGAGATAAAATCCATATTCTTAATGTGGTTACAAAGTCCTGCATTATCCAGCCCACTTCCCCAGCCTCAGTTTCTTCTCCTTCTCCCATAGCCACACTGGCCTATTTCAACCCCTTAAACATGTGGTGTTCTTCCCAGTGTCTTGGTCTTTGCACATTCTGTTCCATCCTGCTAACTCATCCAGCCAATGCCAGTCTTTCAGTGCTCAGCTTAAACTTTATTTACTCAAAGAAGCCTTCTTTGATTACCTGGGTCCCCTGTCATATGCTCACATGGCATCTGAATGTTGTCTTCATGGGACTCCTCAAACTCGTGAACTCAGAAAATCATCTTTACCATCACTCTGTAAGCTCCTTGAAGGTATGTTACCGAACTCAGGTTCAGCTGCTCATCCCTCAGACATCCAAAACTGAGAGACAAGTGTTGGGTTAAAGGAAAAATAGCTTTATTGAGGAAGCTGGCAACAGGGGAGAAGCTGGGCTCACTTTCAAAAGCCAATTCCCTGTTGTCAGTCAGGGGGCAAGAATTTTTAAAGGGGAGTTTCAAGGGTGTATAGATGGAAGAAGGTGGCCAGGTGTAGAACAGCACAGTTAACTCAAAATTGGTCATGTGTGGTCTGATCAGCATCCTCTTAAGTACATTAAAACTTCAGTTCTAGAGTTAATTTATTCTCATTTTATTGAGGCCAGTTCTTGAAATTGTGTAAGATGGAACAGGTTTATCTTGACTACAATCTGAACATCACGTAATTAACTTCTTTCACCTGGTAGGGGTTTTGGTCTTTATAAAACAGCCCAAAGGATATAGCTCAGATTATTATCTATAGTCCTTGAGGAGAAACTAAAAGTCTTTGACTTTGTTTAATGGCTAAAGTATTATTAATTTGTCTTGCTTGACCATTTCCCCTTGTTTCCACATTTTCTCATTTCTCTGATTAATTTTAGCCAAAGAATATATTTAATCACAGACAAGAAGCAGGCAGATGACATGGAGGGGAGGGAGTCTGTCATGGGAAGGCACCATTACAGGTAGAGACTATTTCTGTCTTGCTCACTATTGTGTCCTCTGTGTTTGGCACAGGATCTGCCCTGTGGCTGATTTTAACATGTATTAAATGAATAAATGACACTTTTATGAACATGTCCAGCATGAGATAAGATTCTTAGTTTTTTTTCTATAAAATTCCCATTGCCCTGTTTGTAATTCCATCCTTTTTCTCTCTCACTTTAAAGAGAAGACTAAAAGTTAAGCTAGAACAGAAATATTTTTGACAAAACTTAAATGTCCCAATTTTTTATATAGATAGACATAGACATGATATCTATAATGTGTATATGTAATTACTATCAGTAACCAATTTATTATGGCAGAGTTCATAGTTGATTCAGCATGTATTAAGGCTGACATGGCCATTGAGAGCAGTTGGTTTAATCTACCTTGAACAGCTCAGCCTTGAAGCACAGACACATTGCCACAGGCATGTCAAGTTTTAGAAACGTTTTCTTTAGTTAAAGATGCCTTCATTTACCAGTACTCTTGCCTGGAAAATCCCATGGATGGAGGAGCCTGGTAGGCTGCAGTCCATGGGGTTGCTAAGAGTCGGACACGACTGAGCAACTTCACTTTCACTTTTCACTTTCATGCACTGGAGAAGGAAATGGCAACCCACTCCAGTGTTCTTGCCTGGAGAATCCCAGGGACGGAAAGCCTGGTGGGCTTCTGTCTATGGGGTCGCACAGAGTCGGACACGACTGAAGCGACTTAGTAGTAGTAGTAGCAGCAGCAGCAGCAGCAGCAGCAGCCTTCATTTAGGGGAAACAGAGTTGAATGGAGCATGAGGCATGTCAGCCATATTTTTGGGCCCTGAGTGCATTGCTCTTTGTGTTTGAGTAGGGAGTGTGGGGAAGAGATGAAACGTGGAAAAAGTTGAAGGCAACTCTGTGAACTTCCAGTTGGAGAGAAAAGACTTACTTTAGCAAATCATTGACCAGAGATGTATTCATATGTCTTTTGCTTCCTGAACGTTACTGACCAGAGATGTATCAATATGTCTTTATAGAGGGACACAATTAGCATCCCCTTGTGAAGTTGTTAGAATTTAAAATTGATCAAGGATTCATTATACAACTTATGATTATCATTCACATTTTGTTACATTAGGTTTTTGTTCCAGTCTTGTATATATTATAAACTTGAGTTTATTACCATAAAATTTTCAAAAATGACACGTTGTGAAACTTCTAATTTCTAAAAGAGCCTTCCCACAAAGATCTACCTTGTAGACTATCAGGTAAAATAAAAAGAAAAGGAAATAATATCCAAAGGGCTGAAAAAGAAGTGCAGCCAAAAAGTGTAGTCTCCTTTTCCAGGGGAAAGTGCAGTAAAACATGGTATATATATTTTAAATTTTATTATTTATTTTTGGCTGTGTTGGATCTTCATTGCTATGTGGGCTTTTCTCTCTAGTTGATGAGAACAGGGGCTACTCTTGGCAGCGCACAGGCTTCTCATTGCAGTGGCTTCTCTCGTTGCAGAGCACAGGCTCTCCGGTGTGCGGGCTTTAGTGGTTGCGGCACATGGGCTCAATAGTTGCAGTGCCTGGCCTCTAGAGCACAGGCTCAATAGTTGTGGAGCCCGGCTTAGTTGTTCCACGGCATGTGGGATCTTCCTGACCCAGGAATCAAAGCTTTGTCTCCTGCACTGGCAGGCAGATTCTTTACCCCTGAGCCACCAGAGATGCCCCAAACACGGTATATTGGTAATAGATGTTCTGTCCCCCGCTATACTGCCTGTCACACTCTAATCAGATATTAGGGTGCTTTTTCAGTAAGACATGTACACAGTTTCAGATAAATACAATAAGTGCAAAAATAGTTGTTAATATTTACTCAAATTGAAGTGTTTCAATATTCACATATATAATAAATCATCAGCCACAGGTATTAGTTTGTGCAAAAAGTGTCCTGGTCAATAATGTATTTTAAGGAAACATCCAGATGAGAAAATAAGAGTGTTTCAGATGGAGTCAGAGTATAACTAAAGCAAAGATGCCAGAGTCCAAAGGATTTAACTAAAGAGAATGCAACACCTTATTTTTGGAGGTATGGTTAAGGGGACCAACAAGGGATGGTGAACCATCCAGTCCAGTCAGTGGAAAACTGTTGTAACCCTTTGGCCTGAAGGGGCAAAAAGGAGGAAATGGTGTCGCCAAAATGCTGAGAGAGCTGGAGTAGTGGACTGGGGCCACTCACCCGGAGCTTGGCGGTGGAGGGATATAGCTCTTCCCATCTCTGCTGGAGCCTCCCATTGTCCAGACCTGGTCAGGAGTCAGCAAGGGAGGGAGACCACATGATAGAGGTCAGCTTTCTGGGATCCTGAGTACAGAAGAGAAAGGCAGAGAGTGGATCTGGGTGGAGTGGGGTCAAAAAAGAACTACACAGATAGCATGTAACTAGTGCTAGATTTCATGATAATGTTATCAAAGGTGGGTCCTGCTTCTTGCCCCTTACAAAATCAACCGTTTTTGTTCAGTCACTCTGTGGTGTCTGACTCTTTGTGACCCCATGGACTGCAGCACTCCAAGTCTCCCTGTCCTTCCCTATCTCCCAGAGTTTGCTCATTTGCTCATTGATGTCATCCAACCATCTCATCCTCTGCTGCCCCTTTTTCCTTCTGCCCTCAATCTTTCCCAGCATCAGGGTTGTCTTCAAATGGGTTGTCTCTTCTCATCAGGTGGCCAAAGTATAAGAGCTTCAGCTTCAGCATTAGTCCTTCCAGTGAATATTCAGGGTTTATTTCCTTTAGGATTGACTGGTTTGATCAATTACATATTCACAGATGTCAGTAGAAAGGAAAGGTGCCTTTAATCAGAATGAGGGCAATCTGGGGAGATGGTGAACTCAGCATCCTTCAAAAACCACCTCCGAATATTCTGCTTGGGCGTGGAACTTTTAATTGGAAGGAGGGAAGTAATCTCAGTTAATCATTGAGATAGGGAGTCAGAGTCATCACCATTTCTCACTGTGTGCAGGCTTGTTTTCAGGCTATTCACTCCTTATGATCTTCCTCTAGAAGTTACCTTGTTCAGCAATTTGGGAGATTATTAAAAGGGAAGCTAAGAAAGAGATCTGGTTATCTGTTAATTACATATTCTTCATTCCTGCTTCTTTGATCTTCAGAAAGAACTAACAGGTTAGGCAAGGTATTGTGTGATTAAAAGATCTGAAAGGTGAGCTTGGACCTAAGATGAGAGTATGGGGGTGCCTATTTTTAAAACTTACAGTATAGCTTTGTTCAAGTGACAAGAAAAGGGGCTTCCTGCCGAGGGAGGCTTCCTATAAAGAGCTGCTCACAATAATAATTGAATATGCATTAAAATATAGCTAATGAGCTTCGCTCGTAGCTCAGTTGGTAAAGAATCTGCCTGCAATGCAGGAGACCTGGGTTTGATCCCTGGGTCGGGAAGATCCCCTGGAGAAGAAAATGGCAATCCACTCTAGTATTCATTCTTGCCTGGAGAATTCCATGGACAGAGGAGCCTGGCAGGCTACAGTCCATGGGGTTGCAAGAGTTGGACATGACTTAGTGACTAAACCATCACCATGCATTTGAGTCAGTTATTTCTTATTTTGCTAAATAAATGAATTAAAGACTTATAATATCTTATAGTTCCTGGCCTTTGAGTTGGGTTGAACTCCTGTAGTTTTTTTCTTTCTGAATTTGTGTTTTGCCACTAATAGTTAACATGTATTAGTGCTGTCTTAGTGACAGGCACTGCTTCAGTCCTTTACATATATTAACTCAATAGTTCTCAGAACAATTTTATGAGCTAGGTATACTATTGCCTAATTAGTAGGCAATGCAGAACTGTACCTTTTTTTGTCCTTATACTATGTGCTGCTGAGGTGCTCTGGTGACCTTCCCTTGTTGCTACACAGGCCGCTGCTATGCAGGCCTCACTGGGATGAGGCACTAGCCAAGGAGTACTTCTCACTTCTAATCTGCAAGAAGCCCTGTAATAACTGCATGGGGTCAAATGATTGCTAGATTATCATGGTGATCATTTCATAACGTATGCAAGTGTCAAATCACTATGTTGTAGTGAAAAAAGTGTTAAGTCATTCTGATGAGTCCAACTCTTTGTGACTTCATAGACTGTAGCCCGCCTGGCTCTTCTGTCATGGAATTCTCCAGGCAAGTGGGTAGTCATTCCCTTCTCCAGGTGATCTTCCTAACCCAGGGACTAAACCCAGGTCTCCTGCATGGCAGGCTGACTCTTTACTGTCTGAGCCACCAGGGGTTAGATGGTTGCTAGATTATCATGATGATCATTTCATAATGTATGCAAATGTCAAATCACTATGTAGTAAGCCTGAAACAAACATTCTATGTTAGCGATATTTCAATTGAAAAAAACCCTATTGCTTACCACAATGGAAAACACACACACACACACACACACACACACACACACAAACAGCCCTGCTGGGCAATTTGTTTGCAGAGTGAGTTTCCTCTGGAGTTTTCCTAGGTAGGGAGTGACTTCAGGATTCAGAATAGGCTCTCTCTCGTGCATATAACATCAACAATAAATGAGACGTTTTGGCCGACTTCCGGTGCGAATGCACAAAGGTTCACAGAAGTGAGCTCTTTGCACAGGTATGAGCTCTGTGCACATACATACCTTTGTGTATGTGAAGGGAGAGTATGTCTAACTAATGGTGTAGTCTTCACTTCTCACTTTGGCCTTCTCATGCTTCTTTCTTCTTAATCTGTTCTTTCTTCTGTCCTGTATCCGGAGCAGCAGGAGCTCTGTATCCAGAGTGAGGAGACATTCCTTCTTGTTAAGTGAGGAAATGATATTAAGTCTTGTCAAAATACACGGGAGCAGTAGCTATAGAGTCCTCTATGGAGGAGACCCATCCAACCCTGCAGGCCAGGGCACCTCCTGATATTCTGTGCCAATCTCTGTGACCTTGACCAATTTTCTGGGGTGACTGTCCAGCTTCCATCAGAATCACTGATCTTGCCATTGACTTTTTTGGATACATGTAGAAGCTGAAGCTATAGATATCAAGGTCCCACATAAATGTTATCAAAACTGGGGCTAGAATCAGGGGTTCCAACTCCTCATTCAGAGATTTTCCTCTGCCATACTTTGTTTACACACAGGAAACCACGGAATGGCAGTCAAGATGTCCTGGAAAGTTAGCACACTTGTTCAAGGTCATGCAATGACATTTTGGATGCCTACATTTCTTTACATTCAAAAAAAGGATAGTTTTGAATTGTGTGCTGTTCCTCTCCAGTTCCTGAGTGCTGGAGAAAAAGCGAGGAGAAACACTTTGGGATCCAGGTCCTATTGTATGGCCCTAGATGGCAGCAGTGGACAGTTCCAGCTGGAACCTCAAGGATCTTGGGGAATCAGCAGCTCACGGCGTCATGCCATGGTCCTTTTCCAAAGGATAAGACACAGTCTGCCCTTTTGAAGACGGAAACGAGCCTGTTGAGACACCTGCTTTCAAATTGGCCAAGTGCAAGTGATTAGTAGGAAAGTAGTTTATAAAGGCTTCTCTGTATTTTCAGCTTCTTAGGGTGGTTCTCTTTAGAGTGAACAGCAAAATTTTCCTGAGTAATTTTTGAGGCTAATGCTCATAAGTGAAAAGGAGTATGAGAGTTGCTTGCTTATGGTCAGCTTAACATCTATGGGAATGAGAAGTGTTGAAGGAGTTGCGTACAGATTCAGCTGCTGATTATATGGGGTTGCTCTTTCCATAACAGCTCACCTCTCCCACTGCCTGCCTGCTGACAATTGCCACCACCATCAGCCCCTTGGGCAGAGTAGCTAATGACAGAATCAAATGGATTACTCACATCTCTTGAGCCACTTGTGAGCAGTTTATCTGAGGATTGATCACATCTTGTCCTGTGCTATTTACCATTTGCATTCGACAGCTTGAAAATCGTCACTTGTTCAGGGTTAAGTAGTAAAGGACACTGATTTAACTTAATTTGCCACCTACTATACTTTCTAATGAGATGGTAAAGGAAGAAGGAAACAGACATTTAAGCCTCTACTATGCACCATTTACTATGCTCTCACTCGCTCTGTTATCTCATTACAATAATGCCATTACCCCCATTTTAGAGATGAGCAAAGTGGTGCTCAGAGAAGGTTATTTAGCTGGAAGGTTTCAACTGAATTGATTTGAATTGCTCTACTTGACTTCAGAGCTCTAGTTTCCTTTTATTCTGTGCCATCTGCCACAAAAGAGCAGTTGCTGGTTTGTTTATATCTAGCTATGCAAGGGCAGTATTAATTGTAGTGTGATATAAAGAACATGTGTGTGTGTTTTTTAAAAAAAGTCAGTGTATCCCAACAACTCACAGAAAAGGTAGGATTAGGACTCAGAAAATTATCATCCTCATGGGTTGTGGCATAGTCCACTGCCATCGTTTTACAGCCAATAGCATATTACTTATCTTCTTCTTGTGCACCCGAATCTACTCACCCATAAAACAGGGATGAGACTGCGCCAGCTTGGGAATGTTGTGCAGATAAAGTGATTAATAATAGAAAAGCACTTTGAAAAGAGAAAGTGTTCTGCTGATGCTATGCTCTGCTGGTCTAGGACAAATTATTTTGAGATCTCTCTTAGTCTTAAGATGTTTAAATTAGATGAGGGGTTGGCATAGTATTTTTCACTATTTCTGTTAATGTGCACTGTTCTGAAAAAGGGCACAGAACAAACACTTTGATAAAATATAATTGCCAATTGGTAGAATGAGATTTTCTAATTCAACTAAATTAAAGATGACAGAAAGTGCTATGAATTTTTTCACACAAAGACCTGTCATATGGGAGGACATAAACAGTCAAAACTGGTAAGAGAAGATTATTTAAAAATAGAAGAAAGTAAAATTAATGGAATATACTCAGGTTTGGTACCAGTTTTATGTTAAGTACCCTGTTTCCCAAATAGACCATCCTCTTCAAATTGAGCTCATGGACACAGTTTTGTCCCTTTTGGAGGTTGTTTCATATTTGATCTTCACATTCCTGGAATATTGAAAATAAAATAAATTAGTTGTTCTATACAATTGAATCTTTAATTTTTAACTAAAAATCCCAAACTATGTACAATCAAAAGTTAGCCTTGGAATACAGATTATATTTCATAAATCTTTATAGTTCTTTTTGAAGGGAGCTTTTAGAATAAATAAAACTTGTACACCTTATCTTTATACTTCCCTGAGTCTAGGGGTCTTTAACACTGAGCAGTCCATTCACTATCAGTTGGTTTGTTTAATGCAAGAAATAGAATTTCTTTAATTTTCCCCCTTCAAATAGGGCTGGAATTTTTATATTTTTTTAAGGTAAGATGACTTCCCTGGAGTGACTTCTGTCTTAGTATGACTAAAGTTATCTGATGCCAAATCTTGATTTGTAAGAAGAATGGCTCAAGCCGTGTACCTTTAAGGCTTGATTAAGTATGGGAGAATATCTGGCCTGGTTTTATGAGCCACATTTTTGTAGCTGAGAGTAACAGATTGTTGGGTTTGGTTGTATTTACTTGCTGAACAGAATTTTTTTGAACATAATGCTATTTGTGTTGGGAGATGGGATCTAATGTGGAAGGATGTTAAGGTAAACTTTTGAAGATCTCTTTAAACTAGACTTCTCACCTCTCTAAAAATGGCCATTTAAGATTTCAGAGTTAAAACATGGAAGTAATTATTCCCAAATCCTTCATTTGCTGTTGTCATGAACTTAATGCCCCTTTACATCAAATTGGCAAACTTAAGAAACAACATACCTCTTTATATATATGTGTGTGTGTATAACACTTTTCAATTCATTATGTTTTGTTGTTGTTCAGTTGCTAAGTCATGTCTGACTCTTTATGACCCGGTGGACTGCAGCACACCAGGCTCCCTTGTTCCTCATTATGTCCCAGAGTTTGCTCAGATTCATGTCCATTGAGTCAGTGATTCTACCTAACCATCTCATTCTCTGCCACCCCCTTCTCCTTTTGCCTTCAGTCTTTCTAAGAATCAGGGTCTTTTCCAATGAATCGGCTTTTAGAATCAGGTGGCCAAATTATTGGAACTTCAGCATCAGTCCTTCCAATAAATATTCAAAGTTGATATCCTTTAGGATTGACTGGTTTGATCTCCTTGTAGTCCAAGGGACTCTTGAGAGTCTTCTCTCCAGCACCACAATTCAAAAGCATCAATTCTTCATTGCTCAGCCTTACTTATGGTCCAGCTCTCACATCCATACATGACTAATGGAAAAACCGTAGCTTTGACTATATGGACCTTTGTCAGCAAAGTGATATCTCTGTTTTTTGATATGCTCTCTAGGTTTGTCATAGCTTCTCTTCCAAGGATTGGCAAACATCTTTTAATTTCATGGCTGCAGTCATTGTCCACAGTGATTTTGGAGCCCTAGAAGATAAAATCTGTCATTGCTTCCACTTTTTCCCTTTTTATTTGCCATGAAGTTATGGGATTGGATGCCATGGTCTTAGTTTTTGAATGCTGACTTTCAAGCCAGCTTTTTCAACTCTCTTTCACCCTCATCAAGAGGCTCTTTAATTCCTCTTCACTTTCTGCCATTAAAGTGGTATCATCTGCATATCTGAGGTTGTTGATATTTCTCCTGGCAGTCTTGATTCTACCTCGTGAGTCATTTATCCTGGCATTTCACATGATGTATTCTGCATATAAGTTAAGTAAGCAGGGTGACAACATATAGCCTGGTTCCCAATTTTGAACCAGTCCTCTGTTCCATGCCTGGTTCTAACTGTTGCCTCTTGACCCACATACAGATTTCTCAGGAGACAGATAAGGTGGTCTAGTACTCCCATCTCTTTAGGAATTTTCCGCAGTTCATTAGATATAGTATATAATAAATTAAATATACTCAGATGATAAAGAACCTGCCTGCAATGCAGGAGACCTGGATTCAATCCCTGTGTAGAGAAGATCCGCAAGAGGAAGGCATGGCAATCCACTCCACTATTCTTGCCTGGAGAATTCCATGGACAGAGAAGTCTGGCAGGCTACAGTCCATGGGGTCACAAAGAGTCTGAGTGACTAACATTTATATATAGAGAGAAATTTATACTTCTAGGTACTCAATAGGCTATTAAACATTTTCGTTAAAGAAAGGTCTGTATGATCTATACCCACAGAAGATGGATTTACATCTTACTTAAAAGAGCTATAAATACGTAAAGGGCAATTTTCCTTAATCAGTTCATTGATTTTCCAGCTTTAATTAAGATAATTTAAAAACTTGTTCAATGGAGCAGCACAGTCTCCTGTATTTCTGGTTGGCATCTGCTGTCATCCTTCTGGAATTCATTTATTAAAGTAACATGTTCATGCTCTGAGGTCCTGGAATGAAATCCTTTCTCTGAGTAGCTCTTTGAAACTTGATAGATTAAATTGCCTTCTAATGCTATTATCTACTTGTATCTCAATAAGAATTGTCTTGAAAGATTTTGCAAAATACCTTCTAAAATGGTATATTTGCTACTTTTTAGCATAGTTGTGAGTTGGTAATGAATTAAAAATAAAAACTTCTGGGACTTGGGCAGAAACATTAAAAAATTTTTTTAAATACACCCATCCTTCAAAATAGTGATTGTATTTCTATGAATTCATTCTAAGTGAAAGTTGCTCAGTCGTATCCAACTCTTGGCGACCTCATGGACTATACAGTCCATGGAATTCTCCAGGCCAGAATACTGGAGTGCGTAGCTGTTCCCTTCTCCAGGGGATCTTCCCAACCCAGGGATCGAACTCAGGTCTCCAGCTTTGCAGGCAGAGTCTTTACTAGCTGAACCACAAGGGAAGCCCATGAATTCATTCTAAAGAATAAAACAAAGTTAGTCTAGGTTCCCAACTAACACAATTGACTATATAGTATTGTACTGTAATAGGTTTATAATGCTTTTCACACAAATAATACATAAATCAATCACAAGAAATAAAGCCTGCTTATTCTTACAGTACAATACCTTGAAAAGTACAGTAGTACAGTAAAACAGCTGGCATACCGGGGCTGGCACAGGCGAACAGGCAAGAACAGTTACTGACTAGAGGAGGAAGAAGTGAGAGATGGTAGAGCTGAAGGATTGTCAGCAATAGGAGACAGAGGGCAAACTGCAGTTTTGCTCATGCTTGACATTTTTGGAATGCTCATTTGCATCTTTGAAAGTTCACAACTTGAAGGTTCATGCATAGGGGACTTATTGGAATGTAAGTCTCAAGTCAAAGATATGTTTCTACTTTTAGAAGCTTAAAAAAGAAAAAGGCAAATGTTTAATTTACCAAAGCAAGCATTAAAGGGTAATAATAAAAATTAAAAATGAAATTGAGAACAGAGTAGAAGAAATCAATGAAACCAAAGATTAATTCTCTAAAAAGATCAATAAAACTGATAAGCCTCTAGCCAAGCTGACCAAGAAAATAGAAGACAAATTACCAATATCAGGAATGGAGAAGGAGACATTGCTATAGACCCTTGAGACATTAAGCAAATAATAAGGCAATGCTACAGGTTTATGCCCATTTAGATGAAAATGGACAAATTCTTAGAAAGACATAAACTAACAAAGCTTACAGAGGAAGAAACAGAAAATGTGAGTTGTCTTATATATATTAAATAAATTGAATTCATAGTCAAAAACCTTCTAGGCCCAGATAACTTCACTAGTGAAATCCACTAATAACTTAAGGAATAAATAATACCAGTGCTACACAATCTATCCAAGAAGATAGAGGAGGAAGGAACACTTCTCAGTTCATTTTATAATTCCAGGATCATCCTGACACCATAACCAAAGACATTAAAAGAAAACTGCAGGGACTTCCCTTGTGGTCCATTGGTCAAGACTGTGTGTTCCCAATGCAGGGGGCCCGGGTTCAATACCTGGTTAGGGAAATAGATCCCACATGCCGCAAGTAAGACCAAGTGCAGCCAAATAAATAATGTTTAAAAAAAGAAAAGAAAACTACAAACCAACATCATTAATTATTGTTATCGTTCAGTTGCTAAGTCACGTCTGACTTTTTGTTATCCCATGAACTGCAGCATGCCAGGCTTCCTTGCCATTGAAAGTGAAAGTGAAGTCGCTCAGTTGTGTCCGACTCTTTGCGACCCCATGGACTGTAACCTACCAGGCTCCTCTGTCCATGGGATTCTCCAGGCAAGAGTACTGGAGTGGGTTGCCATTTCCTTCTCCAGGGGATCTTCCTGACCCAGGGATCGAACCTGGGTCTCCCACATTCCAGAGAGATGCTTTAACCGCTGAGCCACCAGGGAAGCCCTGTCATTAGAGGAATATAAATTATTACAACAATGCCAACAGACTAAATAACCTAGATGTAATAAATAGATTCCCAGAAACATTCAACCTAACAAAATGAAATTAAGAAGAAATAGAAAGCCTGAATGATAAATGAGGAGATTGAACCAATAATCCAAAACCTGCCAGCATGGAAAGCTTAAGAACACATGGCTTCATGAATGAATTCTGTCATTCATTTAAAGAAGAATTAATACCAATTCTTAAACTTTTCCAAAAAACAGGAGAAAGAATACTTCCAAACTTATTTTGTGAGGCCAACACTACTCTCATATCAAAGCCAGACAAAGACATAAGAAAACTAGAGGCCAATATCCCTGATGAACATAAATGCAAAAATATTCAGAATACTAGCAAGACAAATTCAATGACACATGAAAAAAATTATTTACTGTGCCCAAATGGTATTTATTCCTGGGATATGAATTTGTTTAAAATATGCAAATCAATTAGTGTGACCATATTAACAGAACAAAAGAAAAAACTCACATGATAACAGATATAGAAGAATGATTTGACAAAATGCTTTTTGTTTATCCACTTATGATAAATTTTCTCAACAATATAGTAATAGAATGAACATATTTCAATATCTAATAAATGCCATATTTCAAAAGCTAACAGCTAACATAATTGGAGAAAAAATGTTTTCCTTCTAAAATTCTGTACAAGGCAAGGATTCCCACTCTTGCTGCTTCTATTCAACATAGTACTAATGTCCTAGCCAGAACAACTAGACAAGAAAAAGAAACAAAAGGCATCTAAATCACAAAGGAAGAAGTAAAAATTATTTCTCTTTGCAGGTAACATTATTATATACATGGAAAACTCTAAAGACTCAATAAAAACAAAAGCGTGTTAGAACTATTAAATGAATTGAGTAAATATTCAGGGTGTGAAAACATACAAAAACCATTCATTCTATACATATACAACAAACTATCTGAAGAAAAGAAAACAATCCTACTTACAATAGCAACAAAAAGAATAAAATACTTAGGAATAAGCTTAACCAATAAGCTGAAAATTACAAAACATTAATGAAAAAATTAAAGAAGATGCAGATAAATGGAAACACATTCCATCTTCATGAGTTCCAAGGGTTCATGTTGTTAAAATATCCGTACTGCCCAAAGCCACCTACAGATTCATTGTTCAGTTGTTCAGTCGTGTCTGACTCTGTGACCCCATGGACTGCAGCATGCCAGGCTTCCCTATCCATCACCAACTCCCGGAACTTACTCAAACTCATGTCCATTGAGTTGGTGATGCCATCCAACCATCTTATCCTCTCTCCTCCCCTTCTCCTTCCGCATTCAATCTTTCTCAGCATCAGGGTCTTTTCCAATGAGTCAGTTCTTCACATCAGGTGGCCAAAGTATTGGAGTTTCAGCTTCAGCATCAGTCCTTCCAGTGAATATTCAGGACTGATTTCCTTTAAAATTGACTGATTGGATCTCCTTGCAGTCCAAGGGACACTCGAGTCTCCTCCAACACCACAGTTCAAAAGCATCAATTCTTCGGTGCTCAGCTTTCTTTATACCCAACTCTCACATCCATACCTGACTACTGGAAAAACCATAGCTTTGACTAGACAGACCTTTGTTGGCAAAGTAATGCCTCTGCTTTTTAATATGCTGTCTAGGTTGGTCATAGCTTTTCTTCCAAGGAGCAAGTGTCTTTTAATTTCATGGCTGCAGTCACCATCTGCAGTGATTTTGGAGCCCATGAAAATAAAGTCTCACTGTTTTCATTGTTTCCCCATCTATTAGATTCATTGTAATCCCTATCAAAATTCCAATGGCATCTTTCACAGAAATACAAAAAACAATTCTAAAACTTGTATTAAGCCACAAAAGACCACAATGGCCAAGGCAGTTTTGAACAAGAACACACTTTGAGGCATCACACTTTCTGATTTCAAACTGCTTCACAAATCTACAGTTAAAACCATATGGTGCTGGCATAAAAACAGATATATAGACCAATGAATAGAATAGAGAGCCCAGAAATAAACCCATATTTATGTAATCAGCAATCAGTATTTCACAAGGGAACCAAGAATACTAAATGGGGAAAGAATAGTCTCTCCCATAAACGGTGTTGGGAAAACTGGGTATTCACAGGCAAAAGAATGAATTTGAACCCCTGTCTTACACAACTCACAAAAATTAATTCAAAATTACTTAAATAGAGCTAAACCTTAAAACTCTTAGAAGAAAGCATAGAGAAAAAGCTGCTTGATATTGGTCTTGGTGATTTTTTTTGCATATGACACCTAAAACAACAAAAGCAAAATCAACAATTGCAGCTACATCAAACTAAAATCAACTACACAGCAGAAGAAACAATCAATGAAATGGCAACCTATGGAATGGGTGAAACGTATGCAAACTGTATATCTAATGAGGCTGTGCCTGTGAAGGTTGCTCAGTCATGTCCGACTCTTTGCAACCCCATGGAGTGCAGCCTGTTAGGTTCCTCTATCCATGGGATTCTCCAGGCAGGAATACTGGAGTGGGTAGCTGTTCCCTTCTCCAAGGGATCTTCCCAACCTAGGAATCGAGCCCAGGTCTCCCACATTGCAGGCCGATTCTTCACCATCTGAGCCACCAGGGAAGCCCATATCTAATGAGGTGTTATATCCAAAATATGTGAGGAATTCATACAGCCTAATAGCAAGAAGACAATGCAGTTTAAAAATGGGCAAAGATTATAGATTGGAAGACTCAATGTGAAAGATGTCAGTTCTTCCAAAACTGATTGATTAAATTCTAGGAATTCCTTGTTAAACTCTCAACATTATTTTCAGTGTTTCCAAATGAGAACAAAGTAAAATGTCTATTTACACTGGAATGGATAATTAACTGTGGTGTACTCATACAAAGGAATACTATTCTGTGATAAAAATGAATACAGCTTCACAAAAAGTTTTATGAATCTCACAAACATTACATAGAATGAAAGAAGCAAGGTGTGTTAAAAATGCTATATGATCACATGTATATGGAGTTCAAAAAACAGAATGAGGTAAAACTAAGGTAGAGTTTGGAGATGTACACTTAGGTCACCAAACCATGGAGAAAACCAAGGATATGGGTTCTCCATGAAGGCATAAGACCATGTTTGGGAGAGGTCATGAGGACAGCTTTTCAGGTGCTCCCAGTGCAATGGCACCCCACTCCAGTACTCTTGCCTGGAAAATCCCATGGACGGAGGAGCCTGGTAGGCTGCAGTCCATGGGGTCGCTGAGTCAGACACGACTGAGTGACTTCACTTTCACTTTTCACTTTCATGCATTGGAGGAGGAAATGGCAACCCACTCCAGTGTTCTTGCCTGGAGAATCCCAGGGACGGTGGAGCCTGGTGGGCTGCCGTCTGTGGGGTCGCACAGAGTCAGACACGACTGAAGCAACTTAGCAGCAGCAGCAGCAGCAGCAGTGCTCTCTTTCTTGACCAAGGGAGCAATTACATGGTGCTCATTTGGTTATAAATTATCATTTTGTATCCTTTGTATACTACTTTTCTAAATCTATGTTACAATTAAAAAAAATTAAAAATGAAGGAGTTGAATTGGATTAAATTCTTTTCTTTCTGAAGTTTGACTCTGGGTTTAAGCATCAAAACTGCATCAGATTTTAAGTTCTTCAAGAAGAACATATATCTGGTCCATGCTAAGATCCCAATTGGAAGTCTGAGCGGGCAGAGGAGCTTCACGTACTGAGAAAAAGTGTTGAGGGGCAAACGATATTGTTGGGAAACACTCCCCTTACACAAACTTGGTCTTAATGCCCAATTCATTTGTAAGTTCAGCTCTTTGCAGAGAAGTATACCTACTTTATTTTAAATAGAGTTGAATGCAAAAAGAAAAGCTTCCATTTATTTCCCTTGAAGGGAAAGTCAAAATCCGTTCTCATATTCATTGTTGAAAAAATTTTAACAAAAGAGTCTTTGGAATAATGAAACAAATAGTATGTTCTAATTTTGGCTGTGTTCAAAGTACTCCAATAAATAGTTATCAAAAATTATGTGACACAATTTTGTAGATGATAGGTCTTTCTGGAAGTATTTATCTCAAAGACTTATTTGCATTTACTGGAACTTCCTAGAACACTGGCTCCACCTGGAGGTAGAGATTTACACACGAATAATAAGAAAAATGAGTAACTGTAATCTGCTGCTGCTGCTAAGTCGCTTCAGTCGTGTCCGACTCTGTGCGACCCCAGAGACGGCAGCCCACCAGGCTCCGCTGTTTCTGGGATTCTCCAGGCAAGAACACTGGAGTGGGTTGCCATTTCCTTCTCCAGTGCATGAAAGTGAAAAGTGAAAATGAAGTCGCTCAGATGTGTCCGACTCTTCACGACCCCATAGACTGCAGCCTACCAGGCTCCTCCGTCCATGGGATTTTCCAGGCAAGAGTACTAGAGTGGGGTGCCATTGCCTTCTCCGATATAGCACAGTGGGTGACAATTTAATGTTGAGACTAGAGGGCTGGATGACAGCTATGAAGTGAAACTAAATGGGCTTTCTATGTATGATCTGCTCCTTAGAAATTCTTCCATGTTGGAACTTTATTATGGTAGGGCCTTTGAGAATAAGAAAACCTTATTGATATAGAGAATTCCAAATGTTCAGTAAAACTTTTCTGGAAATTGATAAGAAAGTGGACAAAATTTATTCTTGGCCACCATGATATCACCTCAATCCACTTTTCCATTCTTACTTTCCTTTCCACCCCTTTGCATGTTTTACTTTTTCTGTTAGACTGTACTCTTCATAGTTTCCTGATACTCACCATAGTGTCCCACATTGTTCACTCTAGAATACCCTTTTATCCAACCATCTTATTTTTATTTTCTAAAATATTTTTCTAGGTTTATTGAGATGCAATTGGCATATAACAATATATAAATTTAAAGTGTACTCATGATAATTTGATGTTTATGTATATTGTGAAATGATTACCACAATTAATTTGATTAACATATCCATCATCTTGTATAGGTACCCTCCTTTTTCATGGTAAGAATATTTAAGATGAAGTCTTCCAGCAGCTTTCAAGTACACAACACTGTATATTCTTAACTATAATCACCATACTGTACATTAGATCTCTAGAACTCACTCATCCTGCATAACTGAAATTTTATACACTTCAATATCTGCCCATTTTCGTCTTCCCGTAACTCCTGGCAACCACCACTCTACTTTCCACCCCATTCTACTTTGTGAAATCAGAAAGTACAAGGCTTCCAGATTTGTCTTTGCTCAGATGCTTCATTTATTTGGGGTCTTTCATGGCTTCATACAAATGTTAAGATTGTTTTTCCTATTTCTGTGAAAATGCCATAGGAATTTTGATAGGGATTGCATTGGATCTATAGATGACTTTGGTTAGTATGGATATTTTTACAATAGTAACTTTTGATCCATGATATCTTCTCACTTATTTGTGTCTTGATTTCTTTCATTAATATCTTATAGTTTTCAGTGTACATATGTTTTACCTTCTTGGTTAAATTTATTCCTAAGTATTATTTTTGATGCTATGTAATTGAATTAATTCTTTTTCAGATGGTTCATTGTTGATATACAGAAATGCCACTGATTTTGTGGGTTGATTTTGTTTTCTGCAACTTACTGAATTTGTTGATTAGTTCTAACAGACTTTTTTTTAATAGAATTTAAGGTTACATAAAATCATAAGATTTGCAAAAAACTCTGCAAAGAAAGACAATATTTACTTCTCCCACCTTCTTTATCTGACCAGATTCTACCACATCCTTCAAGACTAATCTTCCGTATGGCCTGTCATTTCTTAGCACTGATCATCTCATAAAGAATCTGTCACATTGAGCATTTTTCTCCCCTTTAATTGTAACTCCTTAAGGAAAGGGACCTGTTCTCTGAACTTTTGCACAGCCCCCTAACAGAGCCAAACTGAACGTCTTTATCATGGCAGGCACTAGATAAATATTAGTTGGTTGTTGTTGAGTTGCTAAGTCATGTTTGACTCTTTGCAACCCCACGGACTACAGCATGCCAGGCTCCCCTGTCCTTTACTGTTTCCTGGAATGTTCTCAGACTCACATGCATTGAGTCAGAATGCCATCTAACCATCTCATCCTCTGCCACCCCCGTTTCCTTTTGCTTTCAGTCTTTCCCAGCATGGGGGTCCTTTCCAATGAGTCAGCTCTTCGCATCAGGTGGCCAAAGTATTGGAGCTTCAGCATCAGTTCTTCCTTTGATTTTCCTGATCACAGGTTTGCTTTCCTTTTGGATTGACTGGTTTGATCTCCTTGAAGTTCAAAAGACTCTCGAGAGTCTTCTCCAGCAGCACAATTTGAAAGTATGTACTCTTGGCACTCAACTTTCTGTATGGTCCAAGTCTCACATCCATACATGACTACTGGAAAAACCATAGCTTGATTATATGGGTCTATGTCAGCAAAGTGGTATCTCTGCTTTTTACTACACTGTCTGGGTTTGTCATAGCTTTCCTTCCAAAGAGCAAGCATCTTTTAATTTCATGCCTGTAGTCACCATCCGAAGTGATTTTGGAGCCCAAGAAAGTAAAAGCTGATACTACTTCCACTTTTTCCCTTTCTATTTGCCATGAAGTGAAGGGACTGGATGCCATGATGTTATTTTGATGTTGAGTTTTAAGCCAACTTTTCACTCTTCTCTTTCACCGTCATCAAGAGACTCTCTAGTTCCTCTTCACTTTCTGCCATTGGAGTGGTATAATCTGCATATCTGAGATATTCCCAGCAATCTTGATTTCAGATTCTGATTCATCTAGCCCAGCATTTCTCATGATGTACTTGCATAGAAGTTAAATAAGCAAGGTGACATATACAGGCTTCCCTGGTGACTCAGACAGTAAAGAATCTGCCTGCAATGCAAGAGACTCAGGTTTGATACCTGGATCAGGAAGATCCCTTGGAGAAGGGAATGGCTACCCACTCCAGTATTCTTGCCTGGAGAGTTCCGTGGACAGAGGAGCCTAGTGGGCTACAGTCCATTGGGACTTTACATGTCCGCAAAGAGTCGGACATGATACAGCCTTGTTGTACTCCTTTCCCAATTTTGAACCAGTCTATTGTTCCGCGTCTGGTTCTAACTGTTGCTTCTTGACCTGCATACAAGTTTCTGTGGAGACAGGTAAGGTGGTCTGTTATTCCCATATCCTTAAGAATTTTCCACAGTTTGTTGTGATTCATACAGTTAAAGTCTTTAGTGTAGTCAATAAGGCAGAAGTAGATGTTTTTCTGTAATTCCCTTGCTTTCTCTATGATCCAACAAATGTTAGCAATTTGATCTTTGGTTCCTCTGCCTTTTCTAAAGCCAGCTTGTACATCTGGAAGTTCTTGGTTCATGTACTGCTGAAGCCTAGCTTGAAGGATTTTGAACATAACCTTGTTAGCATGTGAGATGAGTACAACTGTATGGTAGTTTGAACATTCTTTTGCATTGCCCTTCTTTTGGATTGGAATGAAAACTGACCTTTTCCAGACCTGTGGCCACTGCTGAGTTTTCCAAACTTGTTGGCATATTGAGTGCAGCTCTTTAATGGCATCATCTTTTAGGATGTGAAATAGCTCAGTTGGAATTCCATCACCTCCATTAGCTTTGTTCGTAGTAATGTTTCCTAAGGCTTACTTGACTTATACTCCATGATGTCTGGTTCTAGGTGAGTGACCACACCATCATGGTTATCTGGGTCATGAAGATCTTTTTTGTATAGTTCTTCTGTGTATTCTTGTCACCTTCGTAATATCTTCTGGTTCTGTTAGGTTCATACTGTTTCTGTCTTTGTCATGCCTATTCTTGCATGAAATATTCCCTTCGTATTTCCAGTTTTCTAGTGCTTCCCATTCTATTGTTTTCCTCTATGTCTTTGCATTGTTCAGTTAAGAATACTTTCTTATCTCTCCTTGTTATTCTCTGGAACTCTGAGTTCAGCTGGGTGTATCTTTCCCTTTCACCCTTGCCTTTTGCTTCTCTTCTTTTTCAGCTATTTGTAAAGCCTCCTCAGACAACCACTGTGCCTTCTTGCATTCATTTTTCTTTGGGATGGTTTTGGTCACTGACTTCTGTACAGTGTTACAAACTTCCGTCCATAGTTGTTCAGGCATTTTGTCTACCAGGTCTAGTCCCTTGAATCTATTTGTTACCTCCACTGTATAATAATTGGAGAAGGAAATGGCAACCCACTCCAGTGTTCTTGCCTGGAGAATCCCAGGGACGGTGGAGCCTGGTGGGCTGCCGTCTATGGGGTTGTACAGAGTCGGACATGACTGAAGCGACTTAGCAGCAGCAGCAGTATAATAATAAGGGATTTGATTTAGGTCATACCTGAATGGCTTAAATTAATGTTAAAATTGTAATGTCGCGTGAGTAAAAATTATCATTGTGCTACAAGATAATTAAGTATAAACGGTCAGTAGTTAACATAAATGACTGCAATTAGTGTTAAAATTTGTATATGCAACTTAAGTTTCAGTTTTTCTGTTGATTATTCATACTCTAGTATTACAGTTAGCACCCATGTTCTTAATTTTCCCAAGGAGCATGTCCATCTTTATATGTGTCCTGATACCAGTTCAGTATCTGACTCTATATAACATGTATAAAATCATTTACTACCCATGAATTCCCACCCTTGGCTGCAGACTGCAGTTCTCTTTGACCTTCAATATGTAAAAAGTTAAGTATCAGTTATCCGTCCATCAAAGTTAGAGTATTTGATCTGCTAACTTTAGCATGTAGGCTTTCTGTCTCCAGTTGAGTAAGTTATCCAAAAGTTGGCATGGCAGAAACTGGGTATGAAGTTTCATCTTTTCTTGCCCTTCCTTTTTCATTCTTTTTTTATCCAACATGTATTGATTACTTACTACAAGCCAAATAGTATGCTGTGCCCTCAATTATGTCAATAAATGTCATTGTTCATCTGTGGGTCACAGTCAAGAGGACAAATAAGAAATGAAAATAAATAAAACCCCCAGAAGTGCCAAGTTGTTTCCACTCTCTCATCTCCTATTCTGCTCTTAATCTCTTCCAGTTGGATTTCTGTCTCTACATCACTATAGAAACTGCTCTTTTTGTTTATTATCTGTCTCTCCCAATGGACACATTATGTGTCCATTGTGAGAACATGGACTTGACCTTATTTGCTACAGTATCACTAGCATCTAGTACACAGTAGGTGCTCTATAGTTATTGCCCAATTAATAACTTACAGTTAATGTTTATACAGAGTGTTAGGGCTATCGGTAGAAAGGATCAACTAACTCATTCCAAGAGACACTGACTGGGCCAAATGGCAATATTTTATTCCAGGCTTAAAAGTTGAGGCAGAGAAGGAGTTTAAGGTTAGTGAGAGAAAATGCTAAAGGATATTCTAGAAAGAGAAAGTAGAGAGTGCAAAGATGTGATATGGAGGGAGTGTAGCTTGTTGGAGAAATAAATGTAATTATTCCTTGTGGACAGGTATGAAATGGTTAGAATGCTGAGAAATTTGAACTATATCTTTTAAGCATCGAAAGGTCTTAAGCAAAGGAATAATATACTCAATTTTTATTTTGCAAAGATATTTCTGGAAACGTTATAGGAAATGGCGTGGGGAGGTGGGATGGGGAGGCGAGATCAGATACAGGGAGATCTTTGTTGTTGGTGTTGTTCTGTTGTTTTAATAATGACTTCATTCCTAAAAGTATGTGTGCCTTTGAGATGACTTAATACTCTATCAGGAGACACTTGCCGTTCTCCAGGTAAGATGTAGACCTGCAGGAATCTTGTGGTGGTGGACTGGAGAGTGGTAGAAGAGACTTCAGAAGAAAACAGGAAGTAGAATTGGCTAGATAGATGGAGTGGATTGGGGATAAGAGGGGGAGAGAGAGAAGTTGATGGAGTGGAACTTTCTAATTTGATGAGAGGATGATGTTGTGAACTGGGGTTAAGACTTTGGGGAGTGAGAGGAAATAAGCACATTTTGAAGAATGTTGAATTTGAAACAGAATATTCAGATGGAGAAAGGCATGTTTTCTTTTCATATCTGTTATTTAATTTTTATTTTGGCTACACACATGGTATGTGGTATTGTAGTTTCCTGACTAGGGATAGAACCCTGAATTGGGAGCATGGCATCTTAAACAATGGACTTCAAGGAAAGTCCCTTCTTTAATACCTTTATAAAGATATTCTTTATTGCAGTTGACAAATAATATATACACAGTAACTTTGGTTACTGTGTAATCAAAAGAACTTTGGTATTATCTCAGCCAACTTCTCTGTGTACAGTTACTTTGGTACTAAATATTGTTTTGCCTTGGCACTATTTTAATCAGCTTTTTCTTCTTGTCTAATTGATTCAAAAACAAAAATTTTAATTAATTTACAATGGTAAATAATGAACCCTTTTAAATAACTTAAAACACTGCTTGAATTTCCAAGTATTTGTTACTTGAAGACCACAAAAAGATCAACAAATGAATATTACCCAGTAGGAAGAATAGCAGGAAAACCAGGTTGCAGTTAGATAGCATACTATGTTACGTCTAGGTGGAATCTTGCCCACCTTGCCATCTAAATATGGTTGCTCAAATTAACAGGTGGTACCAACTTTATTATAAAGAAAGCACACCTTGGAAATGCAATCATCATTAATTTCACCCTGGTCATCTTTAAGGGACTTTTCAATAGAAACTATAAACATATACATGATTATATTCTGTTATTATCCCTGTCTGAGTAAGCAATATAAAAAACCCATAATCTCATCAAAATAACCCATTGTACCCTGTAATTTATAACGCTGTCTCATGGTGATGCCACAGTTAAAGATAACATCCATTTTGCAATACAACAATTTGTGTTTTTCCAAGGTCTTAATATGATGCTCTTAGCTGCAATCAAATCTAATTTATCCCAAATTTTGCTTGCAAAGTGTCCTAGTAGTTAGGAACAAAAAATGAACCAATTCCTCCCTGCTATTTATCTCTCAATCACTCTTATAATCTCTCTGCTCCTTTTCACTAACTTTTTTCCTCTCTTTTCTTCTTTAATAACCCTCCTTCAAATTTCTGATATATTTTTGAAATATCAGTGAATGGACTCTACTCCAGACCAATAAACTCAGGATGTCTGAGAATAGTATCTATTAGAATTTTCTAAATATTCCTCAGTTTCCTTGAATTGAGAACCATCTCTCTCTAGGAGCAAGTCCACATGAGTGATTCCATGGACTTGCATTGTGACAGTTCATCTCCTATCTTTGAAATTTTCATCTGAATGCACAGTTGTTTCAGTTCAGTTCGGTTGCTCACTTGTGTCCGACTCTTTGTGACCCAATGGACTGCAGCACACCAGGCCTCCCTGTCCATAGCCAACTCCCGGAGTTTACTCAAACTCATGTCCATCAAGTCGGTGATGCCATCCAACCATCTCATCCTCTGTCATTTCCTTCTCCTCCCACCTTCAATCTTTCCCAGCACCAGGGTCCTTTCAGATGAGTCAGTTCTTCGCATCAGATGGCCAAAGCATTGGAGTTTCAGGAGTTGTTGAAAAAATTTTTCTCAAATTAGGATAATCTTGCTTATGTTCTTCAGAAATTACATTTCAGTACATTATTTATTTTTTTTATTTTTACAAGTAAAGAAAGCTTCTGTCACTAATGGCTGATTAATTCATAGTGACTACATGCGAAGAGTTGACTCATTGAAAAAGACTCTGATGCTGGGAGGGATTGGGGCAGGAGGAGAAGGGGACGACAGAGGATGAGATGGCTGGATGGCATCACTGACTCGATGGACGTGAGTCTGAGTGAACTCCAGGGGTTGGTGATGGACAGGGAGGCCTGGCGTACTGTGATTCATGGGGTCACAAAGAGTCGGACATGACTGAGCGACTGAAGACCAATAAGGAAAATAACCCACAAGGTGTTGAAAATTAGCACCTATCTATGTGTGTTTCTCTCAGGAAGGTCTCCTTTTTGGCTGGAGAAGCAAGGGATGTAGGCAATGGTGGGAGAGAAGCTAATTAGCTGATACTAGGAAGGGAAAGGGTTGGTTGAACAACATACAGACCCTAGAGCAGGAACAAAGGACACCAAACTTGAAATTCAGAAGAGTTCATTGTGCTCTAGAAGAGGAGAGAGGTGTTCAAAGAGTATAGAAAATGTTCATAAAATATTTGTTGTTTGCACAAATTGTTTTGTAAAAATGTTTGTACAAATTGTTGCAACATGATTCTAGAATAGGACAAAGAACTCCTCTGTTCAAAGAGTAACTATTTCACGGGGACCTAGTGGGTGATTTCAAATTTTATACGTAAGCCATATCTAAATAGGGTCAGTTAAAGCAAAAAAACCACTTTTTAAATTCCAACTGAAATACTGTCCTTGGTACCATTGCTGCCATATGTGGTTTTGAGCTTTCTTCTACTATTCTGATTTGTGATGTGGATTTTTAACCAGTGAAACCTTGTATGAATCTTCTAGGGTTGCTCGCAATGATTGGATGGCATGAAAAACAGAAATTTGTTTTCTCACAGTTCTGATGGCTGGAACCCAAGATCAAGGTGTCCACAGGGTTAGTTCCTTCTGAGGTCTCTCTCCTTGACTTGTAGATGGCAGTCTCCTCCCTATTCTATGTCTGTGTCCTAATCTCCTTATAATAACACCAGTCATATTGGATCAGGGTGCATCCTAATGACCTCATTTTAACTTAATTACCTCTTAAAAGACTATCTCCAAATCCAGTCAGATTCTGAAATACTGGAGGGTGGGAAGATTAAGACTTAAACACAGGAATTTGCAGGGGGCGGGGGTGTTGGAATACAATTCAGTCCATAATAAGCCCAGATAGAGAATTATTTTTTGTAATTCTGATAATATAATTGATAAAAATATGGTGACCATTTTTTATTGTTGAGACCCACATTTTAACATTGAAATTAGGTTATCAAAAGCCCTGAAAAATAACTGACTATCCTTGACATGGGGCGGAGCAGGACAAAATGGAACTCTCCTTTTGACTCTTGGAGCCAAGATCAACATTGTCGTCTAACTTTGATTCTGGATAAGCTTCTGACTCCATGGTTGCCTGCCTGCAGCCTGTGCCAAAAGCAATTC
Source organism: Bos indicus x Bos taurus (assembly GCF_003369695.1). Classification (NCBI taxonomy): domain Eukaryota; kingdom Metazoa; phylum Chordata; class Mammalia; order Artiodactyla; family Bovidae; genus Bos; species Bos indicus x Bos taurus. Next base: position 63,832,350 of record NC_040085.1, on the reverse strand, counting down.
AGAAGAAAGGCTCTCACACTGAACATCCATGGTGCCAAGGCAGGAAGAGTGCAGGAGAAGAGGGAGCTGTTAAAAAGGCAGTCCAAGTCTCCTAATGGCTTTTGGTAATCGGCCCAGCTATACTAATTTGATTTTTTTGAACTGAAAACCCCAGGATACTTCCCTGAATGACTGAGCTCGTGCTGGAAATAGCATCCTTTAAAGTGTGGCTCCAGGGACAGCCCACACAGTATAAATAGCTTTAGGAATTAATTTCAAGATATGGGCCAGGTAAGTGAGTAACTAACTCCTTAGTAATATTAAGGCACTTTCAAAGATGCACTATTTTCATCTGTTGATAGATTTTTAATTAAAATAATAACCCAGTGATATGAGAATTAATGCCTCCTTGTGATGTCTAACTTCTGTCTGGAAAGTGTGGTTCAGCATTACTTATTAGGAATTCAGAAAAAGTATCTGGTAACCTCACCTATGCTAAACAGAGCCAGAACCAAGAAATAACCACAAATGGTCCCTGAATAGCAAACCTTGATTCACATACAGGGGAGATAACACACTTTGTTTCCTAGAGATCTCCTCAGACGCATTGTCATAACCTACTCTTTATTTTCATGAAGTTCAAATGCACATGGTTATGTGGTTTCCAAGCCCAAAGACCAGGAACATCAGGTTATAAGGGCTTCTAATTTAATCCTCCTATCAGTTCAGTTCAGTTCAGTTCAGTCACTCAGTCGTGTCCGACTCTTTGCGACCCCATGAATCGCAGCACGCCAGGGCTCCCTGTCCATCACCAACTCCCGGAGTTCACTCAAACTCATGTCCATCGAGTCGCTGATGCCATCCAGCCATCTCATCCTCTGTCGTCCCCTTCTCCTCCTGCCCCCAATTCCTCCCAGCATCAAAGTCTTTTCCAGTGAGTCAACTCTTCGTATGAGGTGGCCAAAGTATTGGAGTTTCAGCTTTAGCATCAGTCCTTCCAATGAACACCCAGGACTCATTTTCTTTAGGATGGACTGGTTGGATCTCCTTGCAGTCCAAGAGACTCTCAAGAGTCTTCTCCAGCACCACAGTTCAAAAGCATCAATTATTCGGTACTGAGCGTTCTTCACAGTCCAACTCTCACATCCATACATGACCACTGGAAAAAAACGTAGCCTTGACTAGACGGACCTTTGTTGGCAAAGTAATGTCTCTTATGAAAGTGAAGTCGCTCAGTCATGTCCGACTCTTTGCGACCCCATGGACTGTAGCCTATTAGGCTCCTCTGTACATGGGATTTTCCAGGCAAGAGTGCTGGAGTGGATTGCCATTTCCTTCTCCAGGGGATCTTCCTGACCCAGGAATCAAACCCTGGTCTCCCACATTGCAGGCAGACGCTTTACCGTCTGAGCCACAGGGAAGCCCTAATGTCTCTTATACTGTAGCTCAAATGGTAAAGAATCTGCCTGCAGTGTAGGAGACCAGAGTTCAACCCATGGGTCGGGAGCATCCTCTGGAGAAGGAAATGGCAGTCCACTCCAGTATTCTTGCCTGGAGAATCCCATGGATAGAGAAGCCTGGTGGGCTACAGTCCAAGGGGTTGCAAAGAGTTAGACACAACTGAGCAACTAACACACACACAGTACACAGTATGTAGCAGTGAGAAGGGTCATCTGACTGAGCATAAGGAATAATTCAGAAAAGTCTCTAAGGAATAAACAATTGAAAAAACAGTGAATAAGGGTTGTTTTTTTCCCCCCATAGTGTCTGGGGGCAAAGAACCTGCTCATGTCAAATGGCTTTTGAGTGTGTCACTCTTTTATATCCTTAGAGCACCAGTTAGGATTTGTAGTAATGACCTCGAATAACTAAGAGGGTGATGTGATCCGTTTACTCTGGATAGGACTGCAAAGAAGTATATGATTGTTTGGAGGATTCAGTCCAAGTAAAAAAGTAACTTTAGTACTAAAAAGGTAATACTTCTGCTACTTGATAAAAACCACCCATTTACCAATGATGCCTGAAGCTAAAGATTGTTCATTTCTAACCAAAGGGCATTTTCTGCTCTTTCCTTTAAATCTCCTCAAAGTTCACAAAATCAATTTGGGTCTAATCTCCAGTTGTCAGGTGAAGGCCGTAACCTTTCTCCAAGGCCGTGCCTGCCTGTACTTGACTTCCTCTGTGACTCTGACTTTCTTATCAGCCAAGCAAGGCAAATCTAGCAACAGATGCCGCCAAAGACCCACTGGTGGAAGGCTGAGGGGTCTGTGCAACATCTTTATTTTTGCTCAGCATTAATAATAATACTGCTTATTCTTACTTGCAGTGAAGATATACTAATGTACCTCTTTTGTAGCATTTTGAAGATCTGGTTCTTCTTGTATATATAATTTATATTCTTTCAAATTTCTGGAAGAAATATTCATGTCACTTGTATTAATAATATTGAGTGGGAAATTTTTGCAGTATTCGGATTTATAGTTAAGGCCTAAAGCTCCAAATAAAAGGTGCTAAGTATCCCATGAGCCACTCACAAGTGAGGCTGCACATCTCCCACCATGTCCTTACCTGCACCTCTGTAGGCAGCTAACTAAGGAGCTGTAGAATTTGTCCAACCCTGAGAGACCCTTGAGGGAGAGGACAGAGGGGACATTCTCTTCCTCAAAGTCAAGTGAGGGGTGGGGAACCCTGGAGAATCACTCTTATTGACTGAGGGTGACTTTCAGAAGGGGTGACTAGATTAAAGTTTTATTTTTGCTTTTTGTGTTTTTTTAAGTAATTTATTTAGCTTTATTGACATGTAATCTACATATCATAAAATTCACTCTTCACTCTTTTAATATGTACTGTTTAGTGTTCTTTTAGTATATTCAGCATTGCACAACCATCAGTACTATTTTAAACTATGTCATCACCCTCAGAAGAAACCCTGTACCCCTTCATAGTCAGTCCCCATTCCACCCACCCTTTAAACTCTGACAACTACTTATTTACTTCCTGCATCTCTGTATTTCTTGACATTTCATATAATGGAATCACACAATATATGGCATAGGGCTTTCAATCACCCTACAGACCTGTCTCAGTGTCTGCCAAGAGAGAGGCTGGGAAGAGTGCTTTAGGCGCTGGACGGGGACAGGTTGAGGGGAAACATAAGCATGGAGGCTGGTATTCACATCTGGTCTTGAGAGGCCCGCCAAATAGCCTGCACCAGTGGGGATGTGTGAAGTTAGGAGGTGCCCAGTTTTCCGACTATTATGAATAAAACTGTTATGAAAACTCTTGTACAAGGTTTTATGAATATATATATTTTCATTTGTGGATAGGTGTAGTAAATGCCCTGGAGTACAATTGCTACTTTTCATACTATTTATGGGGTTCTCAAGGCAAGAATACTGAAGTGGTTTGCCATTCCCTTCTCCATTGGACCACATTTTGTCAGAAGTCTCCAACATGACCTGTCATCTTGGGTGGCCCTACAGGGCATGGCTTGTTACTGAGGCACTGGTCATAGCAAACATCCTCTTCCAACAACACAAGAGAAGACTGTATACATGGACATCACCAGATGGTCAATACTGAAATCAGATTGATTATATTCTTTGAAGCCAAAGATGAGGAAGCTCTATACAGTCAGCAAAAACAAGACTGGGAACTGACTGTGGCTCAGATCATGAACTCCTTATTGCTAAAACCAGACTTAAATTGAAGAAAGTAGGGAAAACCACTAGACCATTCAGGTATGACCTAAATCAAATCCCTTATGATTATACAGTGGAAGTGACAAACAGATTTAAGGGATTAGATCTGATAAGTAAGTAAGTAAGTAAAGTTACTCAGTTGTGTCTGACTCTTAGCGACCCCATAGATGGTAGCCTACCAGGCTCCTCTGTCCATGGGATTTTCCAAGGAAGGATACTGAAGTGGGTTGCTATTTCCTTCTCCAGGGGATCTTCCCAACCCAGGGATTGAACCCAGGTCTGCTGCACTGCAGGCAGACTCTTTACCATATAAGCCACTAGGGAAGGCCCAATTTAGATCTGATAGAGTGCCTGAAAAACTATGGACAGAGGTTTGTGACGTTGTACAGGAGGCTGTAATCAAGACCATCCCCAAGAAAAAGAAATGCGAAAAGGCAAAATGGTTGTCAGAGGAGGCCTTACAAAGAGCTGAGAAAAGAAGAAAAGCAAAAGGCAAAGGAGAAAAAGGAAAGATACACCCATTTGAATGCAGAGTTCCAAAGAATAGCAAGGAGAGATAAGAAAGCCTGCCTCAGTGATCAATGCAAAGAAATAGAAGAAAACAACAGAATGGGAAACACTAGAGATCTCTTCAAGAAAATTAGAGATACCAAGGGAACATTTCATGCAAAGATGGGCTCAATAAAGGACAGAAATGGTATGGACCTAACAGAAGCAGAAGATATTAAGAAGAGGTGGCAAGAATACACAGAAGAACTGTACAAAAAAGATCTTCATGACCCAGATAATCACGATGGTGTGATCACTGACCTAGAGCCAGACATCCTGGAATGTGAAGTCAAGTGGGCCTTAGGAAGCATCACTACAGACAAAGCTAGTGGAGGTGATGGAATTCCAGTTGAGCTATTTCAAATCCTAAAAGATGATGTTGTGAAAGTGCTGCACTCAATATGCCAGCAAATTTGGAAAACTCAGCAGTGGCCACAGGACTGGAAAAGGTCAGTTTTCATTCCAGTCCCAAGGAAGGGGAATGCCAAAGAATGTTCAAACTACCACAGAATTGCACTCATTTCACACGCTAGCAAAGTAATGCTCAAAATTCTCCAAGCCAGGCTTCAACAGTACGTGAACTATGAACTTCCATATGTTCAAGCTGGATTTAGACAGCAGAGGAATCAGAGATCAAATTGCCAACATCCTTTGGATAATCAAAAAAACAAGAGTTCCAGAAAAACATCTATTTCTGCTTTATTGACTACACCAAAGCCTCTGACTATGTGGATCACAACAAACTGGAAAATTCTTCAAGAGATGGGAATATCAAACCACCTGACCTGCCTGAGAAATCTGTATACAGGTCAAGAAGCAACAGTTAGAACCAGACATGGAACAACAGACTGGTTCCAAATCAGAAAAGGAGTACATCAAAGCTGTATATTGTCACCCTGCTTATTTGACTTACATGCAGAGTACATCATGCAAAATGCCATGCTAGATGAAACACAAGCTGGAATCAAGGTTGCAGGGAGAAATATCAATAACCTCAAATATGCATATAACACCACCCTTATGGCAGAAAGCAAAGAAGAACTAAAGAGCCTTTTGATGAAAGTGAAAGAGGAGAGTGAGAAAGTTGGCTTAAAACTCAACATTCAAAAAACTAAGATCATGGCATCTGGTCCTATCACTTCATGGCAAATAGATGGTGAAACAATGGAAACAGTGAGAGACTTTATTTTGCGGGGGCTCCAAAATCACTGCAGATGGTGACTGCAGCCATGAAATGAAAAGACGCTTGCTCCTTGGAAGAAAAGCTATGACCAACCTAGATAGCATATTCAAAAGCAGAGCCATTACTTTGCCAACAAAGGTCCATCTAGTCAAAGCTATGGTTTTTCCAGTAGTCATGTATAGTATATCTTTCTCAAATCTCTTGGAATCCTGTTGAATAAATATTTCTCCATCCTACTACATATACATATCTTTATCCCACATCCTGATTCCATGAAAGGTATCATTAGCCCCGTTTTACAGATCCAGAAAAATGAGGTTCACAGAGATGAAATAATTTGCTCAAAATCATCCAGCTTTACAGCGGGAAAGCAAACCTACAAATCTTTGATCCCCAAATTGTGTTCATCGCTACTCCCCTTACCCTGAGACTATGCTATTCACTATTCGTGCTGGCTGTCATGGTGCTTCACTCCCATTGTATTTAGCTGTCATTCCAACCCTCTGAACTTTCCCATCTATATTGTTTCTTAATTGGTTTCTCTTATAAAACAAAGAGATAGATTGAAAGTAGTATATGAACCTATTAAGAGGATTCAGGCAGTAAGTTGCTGACTCACATTTGAAGTATTTTGTTGCTTCTCTCAAAGGATTATTTTAGGCAAATTTTAATTTCTCTTTTCCTTAAAGAAAATTTTAAACTAGCACCATGTCATCGTGAAAACTACTTGGTAAGAAGGTGATATGCTTAAAGTATCTGTTTTACATGAAAGGGTTCAGCTTTTGCCAATGGCCCACTTTTCTTTCTTAACTATGTTATTCTAACTTAAATGGAAAAAAAAAACACCACCACCCTTACCTTCTAGCTTCTAGATCTTTCTTACCATACTGGATAATAATCCAAATAAAGACATCTATTTTTCATTTTTTTTTTTTCTCATAGGTTTCCAACTCTTAAAAAGCATCTGGCAATTTCTTAGCATAAATAAAAGCAGTATATGATACAGGGAAGAGCTTCACTTTTCAGGAGAGTTATTTTACAATTATATAGCAGTGTTAATATTGTCCTGATTTGATGTGTTTCATAGGGGCCAATAGCATATCTCTGTAAGCTTAGCAACCTGAATTTTTCCTCCACAATAGACCATAAGAGAGCTCATGGGTCATCACAACCCAAGTTTTAGGTTAGAGTGTTGCAATCACTGTTATTGTAATAAATGTTGATTTTTCACTTTTAAATTTAGGTGTCAGAGCTGGGCTGCATAGGCCTCTGCCCAGGGCAAGTAGAATGTTTTCAGGACCTTTGTCAACAATGGCCTGGCTGAACTTAGCAGCAGCTATAAGGTGACAGCAGAAGGTGATGAATCTTAGGAGTGGGCAACAGGTAATGGAGGACGTACTGTGTGACCCCTACAGGTAGGCATGATGCTCTGACTCAGCCCAACTCCGAGAATGTTCTAGACATGTTTTTCTGAGCAATGTAGATTACCGGGCTCCAAAAAACAGCCAAACACCACATGTCTGAAGTCATGGGATTTTTTTTTTTTCTTTTCTCTTGAATTGCGTTCCCCTAGAAGCAGATCCTGAGCTAACGACACAAGTGTAAGGAATTTATTAAGGAAATGCTTCTAGGAGCAAAGGAATCGGGATAGGGGTGGAAACGAAACCAAGACAGGATATAGTTTCAAGTGATGTCTCATACTTAGCCTGTCCATTGGAAGCTCTAGGGTTTGTACTGCTTCATAAGAAAGAAGCTGGGCTTATTATCTAACATGGACTGGTTTATAGTCTAAATTGGTACCAGTTTCTGGACCTAACAGCTATTCTTTATTTCTGTATCTTCACATTTCTTAATCATTGATTCTTGAGCCAGCATTTTAAGACTCAGGGATGGTCTGGGAGACTAAAGCAAAAGCCTTTTACTTTAAGGAACAGGGACACAGGAGCTTGGATTCATGTGTGCTCAGTAACTCAGTCATGTCCAGCACTTTGTGGTCCCATGGATGGCAGCCTGCCAGGCTCCTCTGTCCATGGGACTCTCCAGGCAAGAATACTGTTCAGTTCAGTTCAATTGCTCAGTCGTGTCCAACTCTTTGCAACCCCATGACTGTAGCATGCCAGGCCTCCCTGTCCATCACCAACTCTCAGAGTCCACCCAAACCCATGTCCATTGAATTGGTGATGCCGTCCAACCATCTCATCCTCTGTCGCTCCCTTCTCCTCCTGCCCTCAATCTTTCCCAGCATCAGGGTCTTTTCAAATGAGTCAGTTCTTTGCATAAGGTGGCCAAAGTATTGGAGTTTTAGCTTCAACATCAGTCCTTCCAATGAACACTCAGGACTGGTCTCCTTTAGGATGGACTGGTTGGATCTCCTTGTAGTCCAAGGGACTCTCAAGAGTCTTCTCCAACACCACAGTTCAAAAGCATCGATTCTTCGGCGCTCAGCTTTCTTTATTGTCCAACTCTCACATCCACTGGAAAAACCATAGCCTTGACTAGATAGACCTTTGTTGACAAAGTCATGTCTCTGCTTTTTAATATGCTGTCTGGGTTGGTCATAGCTTTCCTTCCAAGAAGTAAGCGTCTTTTAACTTCATGGCTGCAATCACCATCTGCAGTGATTTTGGAGCCCAGAAAAATAGTCAGCCACTAGTGGGTTGCAATTTCCTATTCCAAAAGCTTGGATACAGTTTCAGGCTTTTGTACTTTGGAACCAGCCCATCGTTATCATTGACTACCAGTTGGGGGTGCTGGGGTGAGGATGGTGAGTAACCTCTAGGCATTCATTCTCTGCAGGAGTGAAATTCTAGTGCTGAAGGTCACAGGTGGATGGGTGCACAGAGCCAATAAAAGGCATGTTGATTATCTGCAGTAGCCAGTGTTCACTACAACTCCTATAGCTTCGGTCTTTCTCAGATTAGAAAAATGCAGTATCAAGAGGCCTTAGGAAGCATCACCATGAACAAAGCTAGTGGAGGTGATGGAATTCCAGTTGAGCTATTTCAAATCCTAAAAGATGATGCTGTTAAAATGCTCCACTCAACATGCCAGAAAATTTGGAAAACAGCAGTGGTCACAAGACCGGAAAAGATCAGTTTTCATTCCAATCCCAAAGAAAGGCAATGCCAAAAAATGTTCAAACTACTGCCCAATTGCACTCATCCCACACGCTAGCAAAATAATGCTCAAAATTCTCCCAGGTTTCAACAGTGCATGACTGAAAACTTCCAGATGTTCAAGCTGGATTTAGAAAAGCAGAGGAACCAGAAATCAAGTTGCCAACATCTTTTGGATCATAGAAAAAGCATGAGAGTTCCAGAAAAACATCTAGTTCTGCTTCACTGACTACACCAAAGCCTTTGACTGTGTGGGTCACAACTGTGGAAAATTCTTCAAGAGATGGGAATACCAGACCACCTGACCTGCCTCCTGAGAAATCTATGAACAGGTCAAGAAGCAATAGTTAGAACCAGAAATGGAACAATGGACTGGTTCCAGATTGGGAAAGAAATATGTCAAGGCTGTATATTATCACCCTGCTTATTTAATTTATATGCAGAGTGCATTATGTGAAATAGCAGTTTGGATAAAGCACAAGCTGGAATCAAGATTGCCAGGATAAGTACCAGTAACCTCAGATATGCAGATGACACCATCCTTATGGCAGAAAGTGAAGAGGAACTTAAGAGCCTCTGATAAAAATGAAAAAGGAGAGTGAAAAAGTTGGCTTAAAGCTCTAACATTCAAAAAACTAAGATCATGGCATCCGGTCCCATCACTTCATGGGAAATAGATGGGGAAAGAGTGGAAACAGTGTCAGACTTTATTTTTCTGGGCTCCAAAATCATTGCACATGGTGACTGCAGCCATGAAATTAAAAGACGCTTACTCCTTGGAAGGAAAGTTATGACCAACCTAGATAGCATATTGAAAAGCAGAGACATTACTTTGCCAACAAAGGTCCATCTAGTCAAGGCTATGGTTTTTCCTGTGGTCATGTATGGATGTGAGTTGGACTATAAAGAAAGCTGAGTGCAGAAGTATTGATGCTTTTGAACTGTGGTGTTGGAGAAGACTCTTGAGAGTCCCTTGGACTGCAAGGAGATCCAACCAGTCCATTCTGAAGGAGATCAGCCCTGGGATTTCTTTGGAGGGAATGATGCTAAAGCTGAAACTCCAGTACTTTGGCCACCTGATGCGAAGAGTTGACTCATTGGAAAAGACTCTGATGCTGGGAGGGATTGGGGGCAGGAGGAGAAGGGGACGACAGAGGATGAGATGGCTGGATGGCATCACTGACTCGATGGATGTGAGTCTGAGTGAACTCTGGGAGTTGGGGATGGACAGGGAGGCCTGGCGTGCTGTGATTCATGGGGTTGCAAAGAGTCGGACACGACTGAGTGACTGAACTGAACTGACTGATGGTTTTTTCAGTAGTCGTGTACGGATGTGAAAGTTGGACCATAAAGAAAGCTGAGCACCAAAGAATTGATGCTTTTGAACTCTGGTGTTGGAGAAGACTCTTGAGAGTCCCTTGTACTGCAAGAAGATCAAACCAGTCAATCTTAAAGTAAATCAGTCCTGAATATTCATTGGAAGCGCTGATGCTGAAACTGAAACTCCAATCCTTTGGCCACCTGAGGTGAAGAACTGACTCATTAGAAAAGACCCTGATTCTGGGAAAGATTGAAGGCAGGAGGAGAAGGGGATTACAGAAATGAGATGGTTGGGTGGCATCACCGACTCAATGGACATGAGTTTGAGCAAGCTCTGGGAAATGGTCAAGGACAGGGAAGCCTGGCATGCTGCAGTCCATGGGTTGCAAAGAGTCGGACACGACTGAGTGACACACCAACATAGTTCTGAGACTCACTCACTTTAACCTTTATTTTATTGAAGTATAGTTGATATACAGTGTTGTGTTTCTGCCGTATGGCAAAGTGATTCAGTTGAGCATACACATGCATTCTTTTTTATATTCTTTTCCATTATGGTTTATTACTGGATATTGAATATAGTTCCCTGGGCTATACGGTAGGATCTGGTTGTTTATCCATTCTATATTTCGTAGTTTGCGTCTGTTAACCCAGAACTCCAAATGCATCCCTTCCCCACTCACCTCTTTGGCAACCACGAGTCTGTTCTTTATGACTGTAAAGACTCACTCCATATAACAGACGTATGTACAGATGATCTAGTAGAAGATAGCTCACCCTCTTCTTCTCTCCCTCCCCCACAATTTACTTATTCACACAAATGTGGGGAACGGAGTGTACCTCTGTGAGTGGTCATGTTACGGACAATTTTCGTGTTTTCTTTAGTCTGCTCTATACCCCTTTGTTTGCCAGAGGTATTCTCTCTCTTCCTGGAAGACCTAGGTCAAAAGTGGCCCCTATCTGATGCCCTTACCCACACTTTCTCCCACTGAAGATTCATAGCTTGCATCCTCACCCTAGAGCCCTCCCTGCGTGTGACCATCCTAGAAGTTTCAATATCACTGTTTTTGCTTGGAGTCTGTGTCTCCCTGAGGGCAGTGTTGTGGCATCTTTGTATCTGCTAGCAAGCCCAGCCTCCACTAAGCTGAGTGAGGTGCACATACTAGGTCCCTGGTAATGAAACATTCTGAAATTGCATGGAGTTTTATTGCCTGCTTCTGTTTCTCTGAGTGACAATAGTCAGTTGGAAAAAAAAAATTCAGACCTAGTTTTTTGGGCCATAATCCCTGTTTTACTGTTTATGTATCAGATTTCTTTGTTGGGTGGGGGGGGATTTCCTTTGCTGTGTAACAAATTATCACAAACTTAATGACTTAAAATACATTTATTATTTTACAGTTGTGTGGTCAGGAGTTTGGGCACAGCTTAACTTGGTCTTCTGTTTAGAGTCTCTCAAAACTGTGTCATCGAGGTATCAACCGAGTGGTGTTTTTAGCTCGACTGGGGAAGAATTCATTCCCAGCTTACTCAGGTTCTTGGCAGAATTCCTTTGTGGCTGTTGGACTGAGGGTCCTACCTTATTGCTGGCTGGAGGCTGAAGGCTGCCTTTAGGTCCTGGAAGACTGAAGGCCATTAATTAATAACTTCACTTAGATGAAGCCTGCATGATATTGTGCTCAATGAGGAAAACAAGCCTGGGTAGAACTGGATAACTTAGAACTCTGGGAATAGCCTGCTTCAAGTTCTGGGTCTCATCACACTCACTTGTGTCGAGGCTGTGATGTGAGGAAATTGTCATCCCGTTTGTGTTTCACTTTTGACCTGTACATGCACCAAAGTCTTTGCCATGACAACCTCTGAGAAAATTACCTTAGTATCTTCAGTGTCAGATTCTGGGAGCAGAGAAATCACCTTTGAATCCTGGCTGTACTACTTACTGTCTGATGACCTTGAACAAGCTATTTTAATATCCCTGAGCTAAAGTCTCCTCAGCCTTAAAATTGAAATAATAATGGTGCTGCCCTCATAGGATTATCAAGAGGATTAAATGAGGAGGTCTAAATAAAGCGATGTGCACACGGCTGGCCCATAATTCTGTGCCTGGTGCCATCAATTTTGGCTATTGTTATTATTGAAAATTTATAGTTGTGGTCCGTGTTAAACAGACTGTAGGATGATGGGAAGAGTCTGGGTGGGCTGTCTGAAAGGCTTGAGTTGAGAAATGGAATATTTTCTACTCCTTCAAGTGTTTTTTTGCTATAAATCTCTTCTTGTCCTCTGTCTCTAAGATGCAGTATATGTATGTGTGTTTTAAAGTGTGACTAGTGGACGACAAAGGGGAGGAAAGGAGAAAGTGAAATAATGTCCCAGTGTGGTTTGGCTCCTGAAGCAAAACCATGCCTTAAATTAGCCCTTGGAGGAATGGAGCAGGGCAGTGAGGGGGGGGGGGGGGCGGGGGCGGCGCGCACACGGCCTCCCTCACCTTCTTGGGCCACCAACATCACTTTTTTTCAAGATTATGTTTTACTCTCATTGCTTGTGAAAAAATGAAAATATTAGTCGCTCAGTCATGTCCAGTTCTTTGCGACTCCATGGACTGTAGCCTGCCAGGCTTCTCTGTTCATGTAATTATCCAGGCAAGAATACTGGAGTGGGTAGTCACTCCGTTCTCCAGGAGATCTTCCTGATCTAGGGATCAGGCTGAGTCTCCTGCATTACAGGTGGATTCTTTTACCATCTGAGCCTCCAGGGAAGCCAACTCTTACTGCTTAGTTAGGCTGTTTTCACACCTGGAGCCTCTTGTGCCACTGTGGCCTTCTGGTTAATGGAACAGGCCTGGAGATCAGAAAGCCTGATTTTCACAGAAGGACCTCCCTGGTAGCTGATATATTCATTGCCACACAAGAAGGGAAGCATTGTTTTCATCCTGACATCAGTGTAATCCATGGCTCTCCAGCTTCCTACCCCCTTGCTACCTATTAAATGGATATCTCCAACCATTCCAGTCACAAAAGAGATAACTCCCTGGGACCCAGTCATTCCTTAGCAATTTTGAAATCACAAGCAGTGTGCTTGCTGAACATCAGGCTGATGTAAATATGTATTCTCTGCACTTCTGTCTGCAGTAGCTGTCTTGCAATCAACAGATACCTAATTATTAGTGTCTCTCTAGGTGATGAGCAAAACTAAACCATTGTCATTCTCTTATTAGTTTACAGCTGTTAAGACTTCCATCAAGGTTTATGGTTTATTTTATTCCATTTACAGCATCGTATGCTTTGAGAGATTTTTTTTTTCCAGTAAAAGCTGAAACTCTAGATTTTTATATGAATTCTCTCAAACATTGTATGTTGGCAACCAACTTAAAAAAAAAAAAAAACCCAAACACTACATGGGCCAACCGAGACATGCCTGCGAGCTGCCAATTTATGATTTCTCATGTATGCCTTTGCCTCATAGCCCAGGATGGTTTGTATTTTCTTGTCATGAAATAAGAAGTGATACTGACCTGTCACTCTTAACGAGACCCCGGCAGCCTGATTTCACCAGCAGACCAATTTGTGGAGATCGGCAAGTTCTGTTTTTAGTTACCTGTGGCGCTTTCTGTTGCCTGAAACCTGAGGAACTAAAAGGTTGACAGTTGTCCCAAATGTGTCACTGACACACTGGGGAAATCTGAGCAATCTCATGGAGATGTCAGGTGTGCACAACTGTGTCCTAGCTTTGGGATCCCTGGACTGTAATGACAGGTCTCATTTGGGACTCCTAGTAGTGCTTTTAGAGGCTGCTGAGTGAACAGTAGCAAACAGAAGGCTTGGCAGCAGGGAGATCCCTGCAGGTGAGGCTAATGTTGTGCTTATCTGGTCTTCCCCTGCGGCTGCTGCTGCAGCTGCTAAGTTGCTTCAGTTGTGTCCAACTCTGCGCGACCCCATAGACGGCAGCCCACCAGGTTCCCCCATCCCTGGGATTCTCCAGGCAAGAACACTGGAGTGGGTTGCCATTTCCATCTCCAGTGCATGAAAGTGAAACTGCTCAGTCATGTGTGACTCAGCGACCCCACAGACTGCAGCCCACCAGGCTCCTCTGCCCATGGGATTTTCCAGGCAAGAGTACTGGAGTGGGTTGCCATTGCCTTCTCCGGTCTTCCCCTGAACCACCTCAACCTGGGCTCCAGAAATGGAAGGATGATTGGCATTTGGAGGAAAAATGTGAAATTCTATAATTGGACAACAGTATTTAGTTTTACTGAAGGACAAAGGACCACTGTTCTGCTGTTTGCTTTGTTGCTGCTAAATTGTCTTATGTAACAGTGATGCTAATGAGGAACGTTCTGCATCTCGTACAGTAAAACTGAATCAGGACATTCCAGGTATTGTTGTTCAGTCACTAAGTCATGTCCACCTCTTTGCAACCCCATGGACTGCAGCATGCGAGGCTTCTCTGTCGTTCACCATCTCTTGGAGTTTGCTCAAACTCATGTCCATTGAGTTGGTGATGCCGTCCATCTCATCCTCTGTCATCCCCTTCTCCTCTTGTCTTCAATCTTTCCCAGCATCAAGGTCTTTTCCAATGAGTTGGCTCTTCACATCACATTGCCAAAGTATTGGAGCTTCAGCATCAGTCCTTCCAATGAATATTCAGGGTAGATTTCCTTTAGAATTGACTGGTTTGATCTCCTTGCTGTTCAAGGAACTCTCAGAGTCTTCTCCAACACCACAGTTTGAAAGCATCAATTCTTCAGTGCTCAGCTTTCTTTATAGTCCAACTCTCACATCCGTACATGACTACTGGAAAAACCAAAGCTTTGACTATATGGGCCTTTGTCAACAAAGTGATACATCTGCTTTTTAATATGCTGTCTAGCTTTATTATAGCTTTTCTTCTTCCAAGGAGCAAGCATCTTTTACTTTCATGGCTGCAGTCACCATCATGACACAAAACACACTCAGAACAAGTGACTGAAGGGGACTAGAAATTGGGTCAGGGCTATGGGAAAACAACAGGGAACAGTGAAGCAGGGAGCTGCTTCTGCCTGTGGACATGAAGTGACCAGGGGAGCAGATGGCTTCCCAGGAAGAAGCTGTGACTCTAGGAGGGGTCCACCAAATTGGAGTTGTGGTCTTAGAAGAGCATGAGTACTGACAATCATGGCCCAGGGGAGTGATCTCTCTCTCCTTCTCCTTCCTGTCTCCTACCAAAGCCTCATGTTGGCCAATCCCAATCAGAAACTGGAAGGTTAGGGAGCCCAGTTCACTAGGTCCCCAGAGCTCCGTCTCTGGGAACACAGTAGGGTGGGAGAGTGAGTATGAAGGGGGAAATGTGGAATATCCAGCACACTTGCCAACTCTTAGGTCCTTTAATTACATTTCCCTGGTATCTGTGTCAGCTCATTTCTAATGGGCATTAGTATGGTGCCCCAATTATTAATGATCTATATAACTCCTCTGAAAAAGGACTCAGGAGGAAAAAGGCCCAATTTAAGTTACAGAACTCTGATTATGTTATGAATTTCTATGCTGTTTTCAGAGGGTACATGTGGAGCTGTTAGAGTGAACAGTGAGAGCCAACACATGAGCCAGGGTCCCAGACATCTACCTTCCTGCACCATGTTTAAAATAATGCTTTTGATTTGAATGGCTTTTAAATCATGGATACATTTTTTTCAGTTCACCACAGGCTTCATTGAGTTCAGTTGCTTAGTTGTTTCTGACTCTCTGCAACCCCATGGACTGTAGCACATCAGGCCTCCCTGTCCATCACCAACTGCTGGAGCTTACTCAAACTCATGTCCGTTAAGTCGGTGATGCCATCCAACCATCTCATCCTCTGTTGTCTCCTTGTCCCCCTCCCTTCAATCTTTCCCTGCATCAGAGTTTTTTCCAATGAGTCAGTTCTCCACATCAAATGGCCAAAGTATTAGAGTTTAAGCTTCAGCATCAGTCCTTTCAATTAATATTCAGGACTGATTTCCTTTGTGATTAACTGGTTGGATCTCCTTGCAGTCCAAGGGACTCTCAAGAGTCTTCTCCAACACCACAGTTCAAAAGCATCAGTTCTTCAGCATTCAGCCTTCTTTATGGTCCAACTCTCACATCCATACATGATTACTGGAAAAACCATAGCTTTGACTAGATGGACCTTTGTTGGCAAAGTAACATCTCTACTTTTTAATATGCTGTCTAGGTTGGTCATAGCTTTTCTTCCCAGGAACAAGCGTCTTTTAATTTCATGGCTGCAGTCACCACCTGCAGTGATTTTGGAGCCCAGAAAATAGTGTCTGTCACTGCTTCCATTGTTTCCACATGTATTTGCCATGAAGTGATGGGACCAGATGCCACGATCTTAGTTTTTTGAATGTTAAGTTTTAAGCCAGCTTTCTCACTCTCCTCTTTAATTTTCATCAAGAGGCTCTTCAGTTTCTTCACTTTCTGCCATAAGGGTGGTATCATCTGTGTATCTGAGGTTATTGACATTTATCCTTGCATTCTTGATTCCAGCTTGTGCTTCATCCAGCCCTGCATTTCATATGATGTATTCTGCATATAAGTTAAATAAGCAGGGTGACAATATATATCATTGACATAATCCTTTCCCAATTTGGAACCAGTCTGTTGGTCCATGTCTGGTTCTAACTGTTGCTTCCTGACCTGTACACAGATTTCTCAGGAGGCAGGTAAGGTGGTCAAGTATTTCCATCTCTTGAAGAATTGTCCACAGTTTCTTGTGATCTGCACAGGCAAAATTTTGGCGTAATCAGTATAGCAGTAGATTTTTTTTCTGGGATTCTCTTGCCTTTTCTATAATCCAAAAGATATTGGCAATTTGATCTCTGGTTCTTCTGCCTTTTCTAAAACCAGCTTTAACATCTGGAAGTTGATGGTTCACATATTGTTGAAGCCTGTCTTGGAGAATTTTGAGCATTAATTTGCTAGTGTGTGAAATGAGTGCAATTGTGCAGTAGTTTGAACATTCTTTGGCATTGCTCTTCTTTGGGCTTGGAATCAAAACTGACCTTTTTCAGTCCTGTGGCCACTGCTGAGTTTTCCAAATTTGCTGGCACATTGAGTGTGGCACTTTAACAGCATCATCTTTTAGGATTTGAAATAGCTCAACTGGAATTCCATCACCTCCACTAGCTTTGTTCATAGAAGTGATGTTTCCTAAGGCCCATTTGACTTCACATTCCAGGATGTCTGGCTCTAGGTGAGTGATCACACCATCATGGTTATCTGGGTCATGAAGATCTTTTTTGTATAGTTCTTCTGTGTATTCTTTCCACCTCTTCTTAATATCTTCTGCTTCTGTTAGGTCCATACCATTTCTGTCCTTTATTGTGCTCATCTTTGCATGAAATGTTCCCTTGGTATCTTATTTTTTTGAATAGATCTCTAGTCTTTCCCATTCTATTGCTTTCTTTTATTTCTTTGCATTGATCGCTGAGGAAGGCTTTCTTATCTCTCCTTGCTATTCTTTGGAACTCTGCATTCAGATAGATGTATCTTTCCTTTTCTCCTTTGCTTTTCACTTCTCTTCTTTTCTTAGCTATTTGTAGGACCTCCTCAGGCAGCCATTTTGCCTTTTTGCATTTCTTTTTCTTGGGGATGCTCTTGATCACTGCCTCCTGTACAATGTCACGAACATCCGTCAGTAGTTCTTCAGGCACTCTGTCTATCTTATCCCCTAAATCTATTTGTCACTTCCACTGTATAATCATAAGGGATTTGATTTAGGTCATATCTGAATGGCCTAGTGGTTTTCTCTTTCTTCAATTTAAGTCTGAATTTGGCAATAAGGAGTTCATGATCTGAGCCACAGTCAGTTCCTGGTCTTGTTTTTATTAACTGTATAGAGCTTCTCCATCTTTGGCTGCAAAGAATAAAATCAATCTGATTTTGGAATTGACCATCTGGTGATGTCCATGTGTAGAGTCTTCTCTTGTGTTGTTGGAAGACAACGTTTACTATAACCAGTGCATTCTCTTCAAACAGGCTTCATTACTCCCTAATGTTATGCCAGTTCTTTATGTTTCTGCTTGGCTGTTGAATTCCATTGAGATTATAACCCTAAATCTAAACCTTAGAGGAGGAGTTTTCAGAGTGAGGCCAGTATTAGCGGGAACCTTTTAGAAATGCAGATTATCCAACTCCACTGTAGGTATACTGAATCAGGAACCTCGAGAATGGGGCAAGTAAACTGTTCCAACAAACCTTCAGGGACCTTCTGCTGGAGACCCTGATGCTGGGAAAGATTGAAGGCGAGAGGAGAAGGGGACGACAGAGGATGAGATGGTTGGATGGCATCACTGACTCAATGGACATGAGTTTGAGTAAGCTCTGGGAGTTGGTGATGGACAGGGAGGCCTGGTGTGCTGCAGTCCATGGGGTCGCAATGAGTTGGATATGACTGAGGGACCTTCTGATGCTCACTGAAGTCTGAGACACACTGCTCTAGAGGTTAGGACCCTATTCTGTCCTATAGGGCACATTCACCCTGGATCTGTAGCTTTCATATTCCTTCCCACACAGTAGCTCCACATCCTGTCTCAAGTCCTTCAGGAAGCTGGCCTCTTAGCAGTGGTTTTGGGATGATGCTTACTGATTTATTATTGCTAGAATTATTTACTGATTTGAAATCTTTGCACTGCCAGTGTCATGTTAAAAGGTCCATGAAAGGTGGAAGTGGAACCCAAAAGCCAATAATGTTGGGTCCTATGTGTGACATCCCTGTGTTGGGCTGATAAAATAGTGTAATGAAATAGATCCTTAAAATTCTAAAGCTTGAGAGCATGACCTAGTAGGCATGAAGGATATACGGGAATAAACTTCTGAAAATAAGAATATACTGTCCCACTGTGGGCCTGCTGTCTGCTTGGTAAATCTGAGCTCTGGAAGCATTTACCCAGCCAAGCAGTAAAGAGAAAAAGCAAAACCTAACCTGGTTTGGTCCCTGGTTCCTCAAGCCTTTTTACCCTGGATTCCTGGAGACTAATTGCCTTGGGAAAACAGACAGAAATAAGACCATCAAGGGTAAAAAGACTCTTCCAAGCTCCTGCTCTCTCTTTCCCCCTACTCATGATCTCAGTGACTGGCTGTGAGCCCCAGAGGCTCTTGAGGGATTTGAGGTGCCTGAGAGGACAGTGACATTTTAACAGTGACTGGGTGTCCATGGATAAGTCTTGCCGCTTCTGTGGATGTGAATATGCAGAAATGAGAGTCCTGAAAGTGCTACTCCAGTATTCTTTGACTACTTACATGTGACAGGATTGGTCTTCCCAATTTAATTTTCAGTAAAACTGTTGCCTGAGACCATCTTCCATGCAGAAGAAAATTGGTAGTTCAAACTGGCACATGTTGGCCAAGTAGATGCATTAATTCTCTATTGCTGCTTTCATAAATTATCCCATAATGTACAGCTTACAACAACATATTATTTCACAGTTTCTGAGAGTCAGGAATCTGAGAATAGATTAATTGGCTGGTTCTGGCTCTGGGTCTCTCATGAGATTGTAGTCAAATGTTTGATGTCTTGATTGGGCTTGAGGATCTGCTTTCAAACTTACTCATGCTGACAGGAGGCTTCAGTTTGTTGCTCCATGAGCCTCTTCTCAGGGCTTCTCACATAGGGCAGCTGTCTTCCCCCTGAGTAGATGATCTGATGAAGAAAAATGAGTAACTGGGACAGCGTCATTGGCACCCTAATCTCCAAAGTGACATACCCTCAATTCTACTGTATTCTATTGGTCATACAGGCCAACTCTAGTGCATAGTGGGAGGGGACTGCACAGGGGCGGGAACACAGGGAGACAGGGACCATTGGGGATCATCTTGGAGGCTGGTTACGACTTCACAGATTATGATTGGTTTAGCTCTAAGAACAGCTGACAACTGTGAATGTAGACCCAGCAGGAACTGGTCGAGAACCAAAATCCTTTTGCTGATTTCGATGCCTTCGAATCTATTCTAGGCACTGCTTTGGGATGTTTTGTTTACACACTACTGCAACAGCATGAGCCAGTCATATGTGCACATACATACGCCTGAAGGTAGCAGCCTACAAGAGCTCACCAGCCAAAGAGACTTTGCTAATTGTATTGTATTTACCCGTTTGGGCCAGACCTATTCCCTGCAGTTGAGCTCCAGTTTTCAAGGGTGCTTAAGCATATTTGATAATCTCTCACAAACCAACAAGCGTCTTCTGAGCCCTTTTCTGTTAGTTAGCCTTGCCAAGCGGAGACACAGAGCTCCACACATTTCCAGTGGGCCTGACTTTTGGTGACGTGGAATCTACAACTTTGCTTACAGCTGACTAGCTCACTACTTCCTGCTTCTTCGACTAGCTTCTTGGAGTCACTTTAATTTTTATAGTAGATCTGCTCCATCATGAAAGTAATTTTTTTCGTGATTATTTTCCAAAAGCACTTTACTCTTATTTTGAGGGAAGAGTTTATTAAGTGAAGACATCGATCTGTCACTTAATTGTTTATTTTTCTCACATTTAAGTAAACGATGATGTTAAAGCCGAGGTGCATACCCTCAGTTATGTGCCCTTCAATTCACAGAGGAAGAACGCAGGCAGTGGTTAGATGCCTAGTCTCCAGGACTAGATCATTTAGGATCAAATCCTGATTCTGCCATTTACCACAAGTGAGACCTTGAAAAAGACACTTAACTCCTCTGTGCCTCAGGCTCCTCACCTGTAAAATGGGAACAGTAACACCACCTGGACCATAGGCAGTATCTAGGTCACAGGAAACACTGTATAAAAATTAGCTCCTCTTGTTATTTAACACAGGCTGCTCTCTTTGAGGTCTCTGAGTGGCAGAGATGCAGCTCAGGGTAGGAAGTTATGTACTAGAACTGCTGTGACCCCAAGGATGCTTCTTGGCTTAGGCTATCTACAAGTCTTCTTTTCTTTTTTTCCTTGCTGCAGCTTCAGGGACTTGGCCTGCTTCCTTTTTTTTAAAATTTTAATTTCTAAAAATTTTCAAAAGTCTTCATCATTGCATTTTATTTACTTATTTTTTTTTTTATTCTTCCAATTTTATTTTATTTTTAAACTTTACATAATTGTATTAGTTTTGCCAAACATCAAAATGAATCCACCACAGGTATCTTATTGAAATGTAGTTGATGTACAATGTTGTCTTAATTTCTACTATACAGAAATGTAATTCAGTTATACATATGTACACATACATTTGTGTATGTATACACATTTTTCATATTCTTTTCCATTATGGTTTATCACAGGATATTGAATACAGTTCGCTCTGCTATCCAGTAGGACCTTGTTTATCCATTCTATGTATAACAGTTTGCATCTACTAATCCCAAACTCCCATTCAATTACTCTCTTCCCACCTGCCCCTTCCACTTCCTTTCCTTCAATTCTCCAATCCCTTTGTCTCTTAGGATTCCTTTCCACTTGTGACCAAGGCTTCCCACCTCTTTGTTGTCTTGGAGGCCAGGTACATGATTTCTGCTTATTTTATGATTTCCTTGCTAACCACTCCAGGAAAACAGTCCCACACCTAGAGAAGGTAGAAAGCCAAAGAAATCCCCCTGAGTTCGTATGATTGGAGATTCTGCCTTGTTGTCACTTGGCTTCCTGTGTGATGATCCCTAGAAGTTCAGCAGTCTCATCTCTTCTCTTTCCTAAGAAGGAATGCCAGACCCTCTCCTCATCTCCTCCTCCTTCTCTCTGGGTCTTCCTGACTCCTTTCTGCCTGAAGACTCTGCTTCTAGATTTACAGACCTAAAATATTCAAGTAGGGAACAAGGAACAGAAGCTAGAGCATTTATTTATTAGAAATATATATTGAGTGTTACACACTGGGCACATTTCTAGGGGTTGCTCCCTTGTCTGTTTTGCATTTGGGGCTGCAACATCCAGATCTGCAGCTTATTGGCCACTGCTTTAGGTTTCATGACCTTTAGCATCCTTTCAAAGAACCTTGGAAACAAGAGTCATATCTGGATTTATACTGATCTCAGTTTAGGAATCGGAGAAGGCGACGGCATCCCACTCCAGTACTCTTGCCTGGAAACTCCCATGGATGGAGGAGCCTGGTGGGCTACAATCCATGGGGTCGCTGAGAGTCGGACATGACTGAGCAACTTCACTTTCACTTTTCACTTTCATGCATTGGAGAAGGAAATGGCAACCCACTCCAGTGTTCTTGCCTGGAGAATCCCAGGGACGGGGGAGCCTGGTGGGCTGCCGTCTGTGGGGTCGCACAGAGTCGGACGTGACTAAAGTGACTTAGCAGCAGCAGCACCAGTTTAGGAATTGGTGTTTAAATTAGCAACCAGTGATGTGCTCTTAAATGTAAAAAAGAAAAAAAGCAAAGCTATCAGAAAGCCCCTGGGAACCCTGACAGATAAAGTTTCCATTTTATTAATACCTGCTATTTTCTTTTTACTAAAGGAGCTTCTTTCCTCTCTAATTAATTGTTGAGCATCTCAAATACATGCAAACATACAAAGAAATTTATTGTAGGCCTGACAAATACCACTGTTGCT
This sequence comes from Bos indicus x Bos taurus, assembly GCF_003369695.1. Lineage (NCBI taxonomy): Eukaryota > Metazoa > Chordata > Mammalia > Artiodactyla > Bovidae > Bos > Bos indicus x Bos taurus. The sequence goes on along the minus strand of NC_040085.1, from coordinate 63,809,981 downwards.
GTGACAAGCACTGAATCAAAGTTGTTTCAACACAGATGTTCCCACTTGATAAAGAGGCACTTAAAATAATGAATTGGAACGTCTAGAAAGCTTACATGTTTGGCATCAGTTTTATTTATAAAGTATTAGGAGAACAAATATTTTCTATTAAATCATAGCTAACTGCTTCTCCCTTCATAGAGAGGCTTTTATCTGAGATGGTTAGTGCATTTAATGGATACTAAGATATAAAATGCTCTTATAAAATGATGCTGAATGACAGCTATGATCTCTGTTTTGAATAGGGAAGAATGGAGTCACCAAGGAAAAAAGGCAACTTGCCTGTGTTTTCATAATCATAGAAGCTCTTTCACATTAAACATCTACCATGTGTCCTGCACGCTATTAACAAGCTTCATGTATATTTCCATTTGATTCCCTAAAAACTCCATGAATTGGTTCAACAATTGAGACTAAGAGAGGTTAGGTAACTTCTTCAAAGTGTTACAGTAACTTACCCAAGCTCTCCTACTGTGCTCAGTTCAGTTCAGTCGCTCAGTTGTGTCCAACTCTTTGCGACCCCGTGAATCGCAGCACGCCAAGCCTCCCTGTCCATCACCAACTCCCAGAGTTCACTCAGACTCACATCCATCGAGTCAGTGATGCCATCCAGCCATCTCATCCTCTGTCATCCCCTTCTCCTCCTGCCCCCAATCCCTCCCAGCATCAGAGTCTTTTCCAATGAGTCAACTCTCCGCATGAGGTGGCCAAAGTATTGGAGTTTCAGCTTTAGCATCATTCCTTCCAAAGAACACCCAGGGCTGATCTCCTTCAGAATGGACTGGTTGGATCTCCTTGCAGTCCAAGGGACTCTCAAGAGTCTTCTCCAACACCACAGTTCAAAAGCATCAATTCTTTGGCACTCAGCCTTCTTCACAGTCCAACTCTCACATCCATACATGACCACAGGAAAAACCATAGCCCTGACTAGACGAACCTTTGTTGGCAAAGTAATGTCTCTGCTTTTGAATATGCTATCTAGGTTGGTCATAACTTTCCTTCCAAGGAGTAAGTGTCTTTTAATTTCATGGCTGCAGTCACCATCTGCAGTGATTTTGGAGCCCCCCAAAATAAAGTCTGCCACTGTTTCTCCATCTACACTGGGTTATATGTAGTCAATTAGAGGCAAACATAGAACTGAAACTTTCTTGGGACCTAAGCCTATAGTTCTTTACCTAATTATTTTAGCATGTTTTAAAGCCTCCAGTTTCCTAGAATAATGAATTACCTACCAGTATGAATATGCTAACTAAATCTGAGTCAGGGCCTGATTTCTGAGTCAGGGCCTGATTTTTTTTAATAAATTTATTTTTAATTGAAGGGTAATTGGTTCATAATATTGTGTTGGCCTCTGTCATACATCTACGTGAGTCAGGCGTAGGTTTACTATGTCCCCACCTTCTTGAACCTCCCTCCCGCCTCCCGTCTGTTCCCCCACCAGATTTTTACAGAGCCCTGGTTTGAGTTCCCTGAGTCATACAGCTAATTCCCATTGGTTGGTTATCTGTGTTACATGTGGTAGTATATATGCTTCCATGTTACTCTCCATTTGTGCCACCCTCCCCCTCCTCCGCCCTGCCTGTCTCCATAAGTCTGTTCTCTATGTCTGTGTCTCCATTGTTAGAGCCTGAATTCTGAGTCAGGACTGCTGCCTATATGAAGAACTATTCTGTCCCAGAGGGTAGCATGAACTTTCTATAGCTGCACAGAATCTCCTGGATAAGGCTCTCCATGACACAGTGGAGGAAAGCAAGGACCAGCATAAATCCTGTATTGCGGGGGAGAGGTAGAGGTAGGGGGGAAATGATACATATATGGTATTGTGACAATCTTTCTAGCAATCTTTAGCCTGAGGTGGTAGGGTAAATTATATCACACTCAAAAAACCCAAAACCACTAATTGCAATGTGTACTGTTAATATAGAAAGTTAATTGTTAATATAGAAAGTTCATGAACAGAAGAAACAGACCCACAGAATGGGACAGTCTTCCATTCTACTTACATCTAAAATTGATGTATCAGAAGGATCAGTGCTGTCCTTCACTGAAGAGACAACATCCTAACAAGATGAAGCTGTGGTGGAAATCTTGTGCCCCTTCCTACTCCATCCTTGGAAAGTTTGAAAGCTAGAAAAAGACACACTTGAAAACTAATATGGAAAAGACTTGTTGAGGTCCTTTAATGGACCGGAACCTGGTGGCCCAGAGTCAATGATGAGAAAGTGAAAGGAGAGAGGCTAATATTTCCTGGGTTATGCAGCCAGCTTTGCGTTCCAGGAAATCAGCCAGAAATACAGAGATAGAGAGAGAAAGAAAGAAATACACAGGGACCAAAGCTCTGATGGAGCAAAGGTGTTTTAATCAACATGGTGTGGGCACATATATACTGTCTTACAAGGTAGTTATTCTCAGATAAAAATGAAAATTCCAGACTTACAAAACATAGGCAATCCATATTAAAGAGAGAGATTTGTAAACAGTAGTTTTATCATATGGTTCATAAAAAGGAAGAAGGTACTTATCACTGTATAGAAAAACTAATGAAGGAAATGCCTGGATTCCTCAGTCCCGGGAGAGGCTTGCCTCTCCTCTCAATTCCTGAATATTCAGGAATTAATAAGGAACAGAGGATTCCTGTCAGATCCAGAACAGCACACAGGAAGCCTCCTGTTAAATGCTTCCTGACAGCTTGGCAGAGAGGGAATCAAGGTACATAAAGGGCTGTGTTCTTGTTGTGTCCTCACGTGGTGACAGGGGCAAGGGAGCACTCTGGGATCTCTTTTATAAGGGCACTAATTTCATTCACAAGGGCTCCATCCTCATGACCTAATCACTTCCCAGTGGCCTCTTTGAAGTTTACACTAGGTCGTGTCTGACTCTTGCAACCCCGTGGATTGTACGGAGCCTAGCAGGCTCCTCTGTCCACAGGATTTCCCAGGCAAGTATACTGGAGTGGATTGCCATTTCCTTTGCCAGAGGATCTTCCTCACCCAGGGTCTGAGTCCTGGTCTCCTGCATTGACAGGTGGATTCTTTACTGACTGAACCATCATCAGGGAAGCCCTGTTAGGGAGGCACAAATACTCAGGCTGGAGAAGGGAATGGCAGTCCACTCCAGTGTTCTTGCCTAAAGAATGCCATGGACAGAGGAGCCTGACAGGCTGTGGTCCATGGGGTCTTGAAGAGTAGGACACGACTGAGTGGCTAACACACGAATACTCAGTCTATAGTAACAGCTTGATGAGGAGGTACAAGGACTGAGAAGGTGAAGAGAGGATGGTAAGCATGGAGCAACAGTGTATGGTTGTGTTTGGAACAAGTTTTATAGGTGACCTTTGTGAATTGCAACCCCTAGAGTTATGTCACATACACTCTGCTGCAACCCCTCCTTACCACTGTGGGTTTCACAATGTGTCTGGATATTGAAGCCCTAAGTTAGGTCCTTAGATCACTCGGATACAAAAGTCCTGACGACCTGTTGTTCTGTCTTCCAGTCTACCCTGCAGAATGCTCGATGAGGATACACACCTGTCAGTCTTCTGTTCCTCCATGCTCTTGGCACTATGGCCCTCACCTCTCCAAAGAGAGCAGGCACTCAACTATTTGTTGGATCACATACAATTCTAGAAAGAGATTGTTTATCAATTATTTAATTTTTAAAAGGCAGAGTAGAGGTGGTTCAGTGTCAGTTCACCCTTTCTGATACACCTTGACATACACTGAATTGACAGGGTGACTACAGACAATGGAGAGAGACATTTCCAGAGTGACTCAAGTCATTAATGAGTTTAGTAGTTGGGGCCACTATGGAGTGCAGAATCAAGGGCTGTGATGATACATTAACATGTCCTTTGCTGTGGAGGCATTTTGGCTTCATCAGCAGACCTTGAAGTTAGCTAGATTGCTGGGAGCTCAGAAACTTTTCCTGCTTTGCAGCTTCCTCTTATGGGTTGAATGACAGCGGCCAAAAATTCAGTGTCAAAGTCCTAAGCCCCAGGACCTCAGAGTGTGACTGTACTTGGAAACAGTGTTGTTGCAGATGAAATTAGTACAAATAAGGCCATATTGGGGTAGGGTGGCCCCTAATTCATTATGATTGTTGTCTTTATACAAAGGGGAAATTTGGACACACACAACACTCTGTGAAGACAGAGGCAGAGATCAGGGTGACATTTGTACAAGCCAGAGAATATAACTAGAAACTAGAGGGGAAGCCTGGAACAGATTCTTCCTCAGAGCTGTCAGAAGGAACCAGTTTTTAATCTCAGCCTGCTAGCCTCCAGGGCTATAAGACAATAAATTGCTGTTGTTTAAGGTGCTTTGTGGTGCTTTGTTCCAGCAGCCCTAGCAAATGAACACGCTAACCAAGAGTGGCCCCAGCTCTGGTAAGGTGCCACCTTGGGGCGATCTCTCTTGTGCACACACAGTGGCAGCTGACATCACCTGCCCCCTGGCCTGTATTCATTCAGAGCAATGTTTGCAGGATATAGTTAAGGTCTCAATTAGGAAGTAGACATGTGTCATGTTTAGTCACTCAGTCACGTCTGACTCTGTGACCCCCAAGGACTGTAGCCCGCCAGGCTCCTCTGTCCATGGGTATTCTCCAGGCAAGAATCCTGGAGTGGGTTGCCATTTCCTTCTCCAAGGGATCGTCCCAACCCAGGGATCAAACCCAAGTCTCCACATTGCAGGAGAATTCTTTACCATCTGAGCCACCAGGGAAGCCCAGGAAGTAGACAGGGAAGCTAAATAAATTTGTGTTTCCAAGCATTTTATTTGGCATCTAGATTTGAGGTGATGAGAAGTGAATTGAAGACTCAGAGCTGAACTGCTCTCACTACAAGGTTGTAGCCAACAGCTTGGGCGGTGGTCCTAGGGGGCCTCCCCTCCTGTCCACCAGTCATTCCCTCCACATTAACCTCAGGTGCAAAATCAGCGACGGTGAGGCCTCGTTCCTCCTCAGTCACTTGGTTCTTCAGCAGGGAAAATAGCCTTTATTCTGCTGGGTCATCTCTTTGAAATAGTCTCCCTTGTGACTTTTTTCCCCAGTGAGACCTGACAGTTTTCATTACACTGAAGTGCTCTTTTGTGCCTCTTTTTATTGGGCCATCAGGATACTGCAAGACCTTCAGGGCAGGGGTTCTACTATTATCCCTTCTCTCAAGCTCCAGTACACTGAACATATAATTTATTTAATAGTAACCATAAAAAGCCTTTGAAAGTAATCCTTGTAAATGGCCTTGTGACTTTTGTGATATTGAACTTCTAAAGGAATACGTACGTGAGATTTTTTTAATATATTGAAGGTAAATGCTTTTAACAGTCTGAAGAAGTTGCCTGCAATCTAAAAAAGTTACCCAGTGAAGAGGGAAATGCCTGGAGAAAAGTGTCAGTCTTCTGTGGCATCAGCACTAAACATAGGAAAAGGGTGCTCAGATAAATTGGTCTGGGTTTGAATTGTTTGCCAGATGAATTGTCAGCTTCAGTTCAGTGTTACAAGTCAATTTCCCTTCTTCTTCTCATGCTTATGATGACAGAGCCACAGCAGAGAAAAGATTTGAGTCTTCTTGGTGTAAGTCAGGACTTGGGCAGTCAGTGCTGCTGACTTTGTGCAGCACTGGTTCTGCTGTGGAGGGTTACCATCCTGCGCATTGTAGGATGTTTACCAGCATCCCTGTCCCCCACCCACTAGATGCCAGCAGCATCCTGCCCCCTACAGTTGTGACAACCAAAAAAGTCTCCAAACTCAACTAAATGTCCAGAGAGGCAAAATCACCGTCTGCTGAGAACCATGGATCTAAATGGGGGGGGGGGGGGGGGGTAGGGGAAATGTGCTACAAAAGCGTTGATTTTTTTATTCTTTTTGGGAGAAATGAGGACTTACCATGGTTGGTTTCTAGTTACCAAGAGCAAGGTACCTGACTTAAAGGAGGAAACTGGGAAAGTCAGGAAAGAGCACAGAGTATCCCAATGCATGCACCTCAGGTTTCTTAGCATTATTTCTTGTTTCTGGTTTACTGACATTCATTGAAATATTAACCCTGTGGAACTCAAAATCAAGCTTACAAAAGCTTCTAGTTTCATCCACACTAAGCTTATGTATCTGATTTTACCCACTGGGAAAGAAGTTGGGTCATGTCCCATTTGAGATTCATGTTAGAGATTCAGAGACCCTGCTTCCTGCCTATGGCTAGAATGCCATTCTTTGCTCTTGCAACTCCTTTCCTGGGGTTCCCGGGGAACCAAGGCTGCTTACTTAGTCGGGTGCATCAGTCTGGTTTATTATTTCCTCTAGGGGAAGAAACCTGCTCTCTGGCTGTTGCTGTGTCATCCCTGCCTCCTGCTTTGCCAGGGAGGGTCCTACTCAACAACCCCCCCCGCCTTTTTTTTTTTACTCAAAAGGATGAGCCTCTCTCCCTTAGTGCTGCAGTCACCCCACCCCTCCCCAGCACCCTTGGGCCTGGTCTCCCAGAACGTTAAGCCAACAGGGTTGTCAGCTCACACTCATGCAGAGACATTTTCCTAAGCCACAGCTCCAATGGCAGGTCTAGTTACACACTGAGGCTGGACCTTGCTCCCCTTTCCACTATAAGGAGAATGCTCTCCCCACATCCAAAGAGCTGTCTGTTCCTCTTGCTGCCTGCATGGGGTGCTGGTACTCAGGTGCTCCTTTGAGACAGTACTCCTAGCATCCATTGCTGCTGCTGGCCCTCTCCCTTCCCAGCAGAGAAAATGGGCAACCTCAGACACTCGCCAGTGCTGGCCAGGGTGCACTGGTGGGGTTCATGAGTCTGGGGACAGTTTCCTAGTCCCTGTATTCTTGTTCCCATCCAGGATGACTCATTTCTCAGAATACCCAACTGGAAACTCCCAAATAAGCAAGTGAAAAAGTAAACCAGTGTGATTCTGATATACTTGGTGAGCTCTGGGCTATTTAGTCTCATTAAATAAGTGTTCAGTTAGTCCACTGACCTTCTCTTAGCACTTATTATGTGTTAGATCCTGATCTAGTAGTGAACAACCTGACAAGTTCCCTGTCTTCATGAGCTTACACCTTAATGGGAGAGAGAGGCCATATATAAATAAGCACATCAATAAAAAAGATGATTTCAGAGTGTAATATGTGCCTAAAGGAAGTCAACAAGGTAATGGATGGAATGTGACTGAGAGGGTAGCTACTTTAGGGAGAGGCTTTAGAGAATCACCTCTGAGGAGGTGACATTTCATCTAACACCTGAAGGACTGTGAGTTCCCAGCACTGCAAAGAGCTGGGGAAGAGTTCCAGGCACAGGGAACAGCCCATGGTAAGACTGTGACACTTGAACAAACTTGTCCAGTTTGAGAATACTACAGGGACCAGTGAGGGAGAAGGGTGCGATGAGATGGGGCTGGACAGGTGGGCAGGTCAGATCATGGAGGACTTTGAAAGCCAAAGAAAAGAGTCTAAGAGCAGGGAGGCCCCTGAAAGGATTTAAACAGCATGATCTGATCCACATTTTATAAAGACCACACTGGCTACTGTGTTGGAATGCGATGCAGGAAGAAGACTGGAAGCAGAGAGATAGATTATATGGCAGACAAGGCTCAAGGTGATGGATGTGTGAAATAGGGTGATGGGCACAGAAATGGAGGAAAGTGGATATATGTGAGGTACGTATTTGACAGAATCAACCGAATTTGATACAAGGAGTGAGAGAAGAATGTGAACTGGTTGGATGATGTTATTTGTTAAGATGTGGAGGGGAGAAATGTATCTGGGGTGTTTGGAACATTCTAAGTAGACATAATATTAGATAAATTTACATCTCATTAAATATGGTATAATCAGCATTTCTAGGATGATCATTACTACTACAAACAACTGTAAATCTTCTGGAAAAATGAAATTATCCACTGAGCATGAGCTATTTTGTTGTTGATGTGAAGTCATCCCTGAAGGGGGGTGTCTTTTACATGAGCACCCACTCTTCAGTGAAGACACCTTTATCAACAATGGCAGGAGCTGAGCATAGAAAGAAATGGTGATTGCAACCAAGGGTAAATAGGAGTTTATCCTGGTAAGTTTAAAAATAACCCCCCATTTCACCTTAGAAAGTGACCTTATTGCTGTTTCATTTATTAATGGGCAACTGTGGGATAAACTAAGAAAGTAAGGCTATTAAACGCTAATGAAGCACTAAGGTCAAGCATTCTGGGTATGCAGACAATCCAGAAATAGAGTCTGCCTGTTTGTGCTAACACAATGATGATTTGTGTTTATAGATAAGAATTGATTGTGTAGTTCCTAATGGCATGTCCAAATAAAAAAATCGTTCAGTTCAGTTGCTTAGTCGTGCCTGACTCTTTGCGACCGCGTGAATCGCAGCACGCCAGGCCTCCCTGTCCATCACCAACTCCCAGAGGTTACCCAAACTCATGTCCATCGAGTCGGTGATGCCATCCAACCATCTCATCCTCTGTCGTCCTCTTCTCCTCCTGCCTCAATCCCTCCCACCATCAGGGTCTTTCCAGTGAGTCAACTCTTCGCATGAGGTGGCCAAAGTATTGGAGTTTCAGCTTCAGCATCAGTCCCTCCAATGAACATCCAGGACTGATCTCCTAGGATGGACTGGTTGGAGTCCAAGGTTGCAGTCCAAGGGACTCTCAAGAGTCTTCTCCAACACCACAGTTCAAAAGCATCAATTCTTTGGCACTCAGCCTTCTTCACAGTCCAACTCTCACAGCCATACATGACCACTGGAAAAACCATAGCCTTGACTAGACGGACCTTTGTTGGCAAAGTAATGTCTCTGCTTTTGAATATGCTATCTAGGTTGGACATAACTTTCCTTCCAAGGAGTAAGCGTCTTTTAATTTCATGGCTGCAATCACCATCTGCAGTGATTTTGGAGCCCCAAAAAATAAAGTCTGACACTGTTTCCACTGTTTCCCCATCTATTTCCCATGAAGTGACGGGACCAGATGCCATGATCTTCATTTTCTGAATGTTGAGCTTTAAGCCAACTTTTTCACTCTCCTCTTTCACTTTCATCAAAAGGCTTTTTAGTTCCTCTTCATTTTCTACCATAAGGGTGGTGTCATCTGTATATCTGAGGTTATTGATATTTCTCCCAGCAATCTTGATTCCAGCTTGTGCTTCATCCAGCCCAGTGTTTCTCATGATGTACTCTGCATATAAGTTAAAGAAGCAGGGCGGCAATATACAGCCTTGACGAACTCCTTTTCCTATTTGGAACCAGTCTATTGTTCCATGTCTAGTTCTAACTGTTGCTTCCTGACCTGCATATGGGTTTCTCAAGAGGCAGGTCAGGTGGTCCAGTATTCCCATATCTTTCAGAATTTTCCACAGTTTATTGTGATCCACACAGTCAAAGGCTTTGGCATAGTCAATAAAACAGAAATAGATGTTTTTCTGGAACTCTCTTGCTTTTTCCATGATCCAGCCGATGTTGGCAATTTGATCTCTGGTTCCTCTGCCTTTTCTAAAACCAACTTGAACATCTGGAAGTTCATGGTTCATGTATTGCTGAAGCCTGGCTTGGAGAATTCTGAGCATTACTGTATTACTAGCGTGTGAGATGAGTGCAATTGTGCAGTAGTTTGAGCATTCTTTGGCATTGCCTTTCTTTGGGATTGGAATGAAAACTGACCTTTTCCAGTCCTGTGGCCACTGCTGAGTTTTCCAAATTTGCTGGCATACTGAGTGCAGCACTTTCACAGCATCATCTTTCAGGATTTGAAATAGCTCAACTGGAATTCCATCACCTCCACTAGCTTTGTTCATAGTGATGCTTTCTAAGGCCCACTTGACTTCACATTCCAGGATGTCTGGCTCTAGGTCAGTGATCACACCATCATGCTTATCTGGGTTGTGAAGATCTTTTTTGCACAGTTCTGTGTATTCTTGCTACCTCTTCTTAATATCTTCTGCTTCTATTAGGTCCATACCATTTCTGTCCTTTATCGAGCCCATCTTTGCATGAAATGTTCCCTTGGTAACTCTAATTTTCTTGAAGAGATCTCTAGTCTTTCCCATTCTATTGTTTTCCTCTATTTCTTTGCATTGATCACTGAGGAAGGCTTTCTTATCTCTCCTTGCTATTCTTTGGAACTCTGCATTCAGATGCTTATATCTTTCCTTTTCTCCTTTGGTTTTCACTTCTCTTCTTTTCACAGCTATTTGTAAGGCCTCCCCGGACAGCCATTTTGCTTTTTTGCATTTCTTTCCCATGGGGATGGTCTTGATCCCTGTCTCCTGTACAATGTCATGAACCTCTGTCCATTATTCATCAGGCACTCTATCAGATCTAGTCCCTTAAATCTATTTCTCACTTCCACTGTATAATCATCCCCAAATCATATTTTAGTAGAACAGAAGCTCATAAGCCTAGAAGTTACTTACATTCACCTCTTTGAAGATGGTACTATTCCTCAATTAATTTACCCGGGAGAGTGCTGCTTATCTTCATAAAGATGTCCATGTCCTTCATAAACAACATCCAAAGAGATTCATAAATTGTTGCATATAAATATGTAGTATTTCGCTCTAGGTAACAACTATAGTCTTAAAATTTTGTGATTTTTTTTTTTAACTTAAATCATGTTTTCATTGTATCATAGAATATTGACACTTAAATGAACTGTGTGTTGAATCACTTTTTAGTAATTCCTAGCTTATCTATTTTATGCAAAGAAGGCAATGACACCCCACTCCAGTACTCTTGCCTGGAAAATCCCATGGATGGAGAAGCCTGGTGGGCTGCAGTCCATGGGGTCACTAAGAGTTGGGCACAACTGAGCGACTTCACTTTCACTTTTTACTTTCATGCATTGGAGAAGGAAATGGCAACCCACTCCAGTGTTCTTGCCTGGAGAATCCCAGGGACAGGGGAGCCTGGTGGGCTGCCGTCTATGGGGTCGCACAGAGTGAGACACGACTGAAGTGACTTACCAGCAGCAGCTTATCCATTTTGTGAGTTTGTATACTTATGTATTAAGGTTTCTTGAAATAGGTCACGATTGTAATTGGCTAGTGACACATCTTCAACCAGAAAATGTGTCTACCTTTCCTCCTTTGTTGTTCTGGAGGGTGTTTTTGTTTTGTGGTTGGTTCCTTGCTGTCTAGGGTCATCCTGTCTGAAATGCTCTCCTTTATAATGAAGAAACAGGCCCAGAGAGATTAGGCTCCCCTAATCTCTAGCGGTCCAGGTCCCTAGCATTTGATTCTGCAGCTGTCTCTGTTGACTTTGATAAGGTTTTCAGTGAAACTTATTTAGTGGTTTAGAAGGTAAAGTGTCTGCCTGCAATATGGGAGACTGGGGTTTGATCCCTGGATCAGGAAGATCCCCTGGAGAGGGAAATGGAATCCCACTCCAGTACTCTTGCCTGGAAAATCCCGTGGACGGAGGAGCCTGGTAGGCTACATACAGTCCATAGGGTCACGAAGAGTTGGACACAGTTGAGCAACTTCACTTTCCTTTTCAGTGAAACAGAGGCAGGGTTATTTCACCACCTTATTTTGAAAATAGTCTGTTTATAAACACAGCTTGTCAATGATCACATTTCCTCTGAATAAATAATTAAGATGAAAAGGGGCTTTCTATGTTAAACAGAATGAGGCTTACATTGTACAGCTAACTCAACTACCTTTGTTTCCTCTCTAAGCCTAGTTAGTATTTGTTAACAGGACATCTGTTTCTTTATAACATTGTATAGATTTTCACTTTTGTGATAATGCCTTCTAGCCAGAAAAAAAAAAAAAAAGACTTTTAAAAGACCAGAAAGTCATTATATGATATCCTAGTGAATAACTCATTAGCTAGTTAATTCATAGTTCATGTAAACTGTTTTCTGTCACTTCATAAATTCCATAGTATATCGACTGTCTGTCTGTAGTAAGTCTGTGTGAGTTCTATTTTTATGTTACTATCATTTCTATAATTCCATCTGATTTGAGTCTTGGGTGGCTCTTTTTAAGGACTGAACATAAAAATATTTATTTTTTCTAGATACTATTTCAGTAGAGATAATCTGTGTGAACCAAACTTCTGGGAGATATATTATCCAAAATGATACAGCCGAGCTTTATGTGATTCGATTTACTGTACCACCTTAGTTGTTTTACTTAACTTCTCTGGGTCATGCCTGTGGCGGATTCATTTTGATATTTGGCAAAACTAATACAATTATGTAAAGTTTAAAAATAAAATAAAATTTAAAAAAACAATAATAAAAAATTTTAAAAATATATAAAAATGTAAAATAGGGACAATATCTCACTGAATAAGGAACAAGTAAAATATCCTTCTAATGCTCTGACATAGTATTTGGCACATTATAAAAGGCGTTACTGGAATTTTGGGGCTAGAAGGGACTAGTACCTAAAGCAAAAAGCATTACTGTAAGTCACAACCTAAGAGGTGGGAAATGCTTAAGTCTGCAAATCGTTCAAGCTCCCCGTGTCCATGTGTTCTCTTGACTTGAAGCTTTCTGGCATTTCTTAGCCCTTTCTAAGTGCTAGAGGCTTTTTCAAAGTTTTGGCTTAGTACTTTTTGTGATTAGGGTTTAGGTGGGCAGAGATGGGTTTTTTATCTTTCCCTTGTTTACTCAGTGGGATTCATGAAATTTGAGTTGCCAAGATGTCGGGAGGACTGTGAAGTCAAGATGTTGGAAACACATGGGTCCATCTGGAACATTTACAGTGTATGTCAGAAGATTCTTTTCTTTAACTTGTATTTTGGTGAATTGTAAACTGAACATAAAACGACATAACATTTTATAGATAGAAACCAATCTCAATCAGAAGATACTACAGTAATATGGTGGTGGGGAGATGGCAATTTTTCTGTGAATCTTCTGTCTTGCTATCTGTCTTCCCTCATAGCTCAATCAGTAAGGAATCTGCCTGCAATGCAGGAGACCTGGGTTCGATCCCTGGGTTGGGAAGAGCCCCTGGAGAAGGAAATGGCCACCCACTCCAGTAGTCTTGCCTGGAGAATTCCATGGACAGAGAAGCCTGGCAGGTTATAGTCCATAGGGTCACAAAGAGTTGGACATGACTTAGCGACTAAGCCACCACCACCACTTGTTAATGGCCTTGTTAATTTATAACAGAGGTTAAAGAGGATGAGAAGATGGTTTCACAAAAGAAAAATGAGCAAAGGGATAGCTTGTGTCATTCCTGAGGGATAGCTTGTGTCATTTTGGGCAGGAAGCAGCCAGTGTGGTGATTCGTGGGCATCTCTCTTTGTCTCCTGTCAGGTCAAACTCTGTGTAATTGACTTAATCTTGAGGTTGTTTTTTCAGATTGTTTTCTAAGTACTGGCAATAGCTGATTAGGCCATATGTCATCAACTTGCCTTGCTTGGGACTATTGACATGGTCCTGACCAGTTCCCGTACAAGTGACAGATCCTGAACTCAAACTGGGTTCAGAAAAGAACAGAAACAAAATTTACTGGGTTCAAAACTGAAAAGTTCCTGTGAGGCCTGATACAAGTGCGAAAACAGCGATGCCCCTCTCTCCACCCTCCTTTGTGGCAAAGATGACCCCAGCCACTCCAGGCATCATTCTACCAATTTAAGCAATCTCAACAAATAAAGAGTATCTTCTCTATAAGGCCCAGGCAAGAGTCCAAGGGGCAACTCTTAGTTGCTTGAATCTTGTATGTCTGAGTTATGGAGTAGACAGATTGATGGTTAGCACGGGGTCTTGTGTCCAGCTCTGTTCTTGACTCAGGGACGTGGGGAGGGGTTTCCAGCTTCCAACCATATAGACCTGTAATGAAATGGAGGTGGAACCTTGCAGGAAAATCAGAAGCACTTATCATGAAGTAGTAGTCTGGGACAGGCAAGAGTCACACACCTGCCTTTCTTTGCAGTAGCCTTTCTTGTGCCAGAAAGGCTGACTCTTGCTTTAGTCCCAGTTGACTCTGTAAAGCACCAAACCAGCTGACTTCATTCCTTAGTCGCCTCAGGAAATGTTAGTAATAATGCTCCATATTAAATTCTATTAAAACAGTGATTTTGAATATGTAAAATGGTATCATCAAATGGTGATAATTCCTTTCAGAGGTGACTTTTAGCACCTCTATCAATTAGCTTGGAAGACAGAGCTCACTTTTAGTACAGTATTCCTGGCTGGAATCTTCTTCCCGAGGATCTCATTTTATATCCTCATATATTTGCATGTGTTTCTATATAACATGTATAAGGCTGCATGCCTTTTTATAAACTAATTTTTTATTATACCAGTTAAGGTAAAAATTTCTTTATTTCTTGTCTCTCAGCTTACTACATACTTACTACTTGTGACTGGATATCAGAAACTTATAACCAGAGACTCCACATAAGTTTCAATATTTCAACAGCATACTTGGCATTGTTTTGTCTTCCATCATTTCTTCAGTTTGTCAAATGCTCTCCAGAGCCTTTGGGAGTAGGGGATGGGGAGGGTGGGCTGAATTATTCTCTAACTCAAAGTAAACATATGTATCACACCTCCTTCCTTGGTGTGTGGTGGTGCAAAATCAAGAAAAGGAAGCTTAATTTTTTTGTCCCCTAGGACACTATCAGTTTCTGAGAACTTTTTACTTCATATCCTACTGACCCAGCTGAATATAACCACAGGACAATAATAGGGTTGTTTGAGGATTAAATAAAATTACTAAATGGAATTGGTAAGATTAAGAGCCTGTCTCTGCAGGTAGATGTTCTTAGTTTACATTCCAGCTTTATCATCCTCTGTATAACCTTGGGCTGGTAATTCGCCTGCATGGGTGCTTCAGGTTCCTTATCTGTTAAATGGGCAAAACACTGAGTTCATAGATGAAAATTAACAAGAGTTAATATATATCAGGCAGTTCAAAGAGTTCTAAGAAATTGCCTCTCCCACACAAATGGCTGATCATGATGTTCACAGCCCTCAGTTGTGGGTTTCCTCTACCCCTGCTCTGTTGGGGTCAAGTTGCCCCTCTTGGCAGCCATGTTGGGCAGGATTCCTTTTAAGACCATAGCTCCCTTGCATTCCCAGCACACATCGTTTTGCCCAGCCTTTGGAAGAAGGGTTGCTTGCTCCTAATGCTGCTCTTTATACTCTGCTGTCACACATGGACATCTCCAGCCACAGAATTCCACCTTTGAACTTTTCTGAAGGAGACTCGCTGCAGAGCGAATGACCCTCAGGCCCCAGTAGACACATGCCAAGTGCTCCAAGTGATCCCTGGGCTGCCCATCCACCTAAAGTGAGGGAGAAGCCCTGCGCTTCCACCTCCACCTCCACCTCCACAAGGAAAGAGGCCAAGGCAGCCATGACACAGCACATCACAGCTCTCTCCAGAGCACCTCTTTAACAGGTGGGCTTAGGTGATGTTTCTTTTCTTTAGGTTCTGGGGGACAGTTGGCATCTTTTATACTTTTTTCTGCCTTTGTGGCCTCATCCAAAAATTAAAGAGGAAGAGTTCAATTTTAGGATTCTACTTTGCAGTTATTATTGTCATCAGCAACCAGAATTCTATAGAGGAAGAAGCACTTGACATCTTTCCATTCATTAACTGATTTCTGAGTGCCATGACTCAGTATCCCCTCCCAAGTCACCTGGCTTCTCTGTCTTGGTTTCCTCTCTTATAAACTGGGATTGATATCACTTGCTGTGTGCAAGGTCCAATGAGATAATGTATGCAAAACTCTTTGTAAACTAAAAAGTGCTTTATATATATGTAGTGAATTGAGATAAAATTTTGCTTAGCTAGAGCCTTATAATTGATTGTCTGGGTATGCTGTACTTAATAACCATCCATCTGTGTTTTGTATTTGTTGGCAGATATAATTTTTCTGCCAGTAAAATATTTAGAATCACTTTGTATAATGTAAAAATGACAAAGAGGGCTCTATTGGCCTGGGAAGCTCATAAAGTTCTAATGACTTATAGGGTTGCCAGATTTTGTACATAAAAATACAGAACACCCAGTTAAATGTGAATCAGATAAAGAGTGAATAATTTTTAGTCTATCCCACATATTGCACAGAATTTTATCTGGTAATCCTACTATAAGTATTAGTGGAGTGTGAGTAGAAATTGCTACCTAATTTATTTTTATATTTCCAGATTCTAGCATAATGCCTGAACTATAGCAAGTGCCTAATACATGATTTCTGGAATAAAGAAATCAGTATATTTACTTGGAAAACTATTGATCATGTGACAAACTACTTTCAGAAACCCTTCTGAGCTTCAGTTTGCTCATTTGTTGAACAAAGATAAGGAAGTGCCTCACTGGTTAATGGAAGGGAAACATGAAATGGGATATAGAGCAGTCTTTATAAATTGTTAAATTAATCTGCACATGTGCTACAGAGGTGTTATAAACAGCACAAGGGAAAGAGCTGCTGAGAATGGTATTTTCAGTGTAGCCTCTGCAATACAGCAGAAAGCACATTTTCAGAATGTTTTTGTAAGATCTGCCTGTTTAGTAAGTAAATCCAGTCTACAGAAAACAGTTCCTCTCATACTGTTCTTCTTTTCCCCCTTAGGGATGGCTTCTGCAGGAAATTAAACTGTGCCTAATTCCTTCTGGGTCTCTTAGATCCCTACACACCCATCTCTGCTCCCTTCATGTTTCAGGCTGTGTAATTTGCTGATTGTGAAGCAATCAGTAAGGTTTGCTGTGGAAGTTCTGGATCATTTTCTTGAAGCATCTGTTAAAAGCATGCAAAACCTACTTCAGTAGATCAACAGTAAAATCCTAGATGAAACTAAAAGCTATTTTACTCCACCTGGTAAAGCCAGGAAGCTATGAGTTAAGGTTTGTATCTCCCTTGCTTTGCTAACATTTTCACATGCCACCAATGTAATGTAGCAGGTAGTTTTTAGGTGCCATATGTGTTGCTGGATTACACACACTGGCATAGATTGTTTGATGCAATTCCTCAAATATATATTTAAACTTGTCCTCAGAAATCAAAACAGCCCATTAGCTACCAAGAATACATTTGTAATTCCTAGGAAATAATTTTTTTGGCATTTCAAATGTGGCATATTAAGCTACCATCCTTGAGGTCTTTCTGAATTTCAGTTTCACAGATGCTTATTTATGAAGCATCTGTATCCTTTACTGGCTCCATTTCAACTTCATCTCTAAATGCTGAAGGTCTTGGAGCTCAAAACTGTTTCCTCTTGGAGCTCTCTTGGTGTGCGAACTGATGTCACCCAAACTTACAGCAGTTTAAAACGTTTCTGTGATGATGCCCATATTTCTCCAGCCCAGTGTTATCTTTTGAGCACCAGATTGTACAATGCCTCAGCCTTTCTGAATCCTATGCCTCTCCATGTCCTGATGCACCTTCCTCTCCAGTATTTGTTCTTCCTTCATCATTGAGTGATACTCATCCAGTTGCAAAAGTCAGACATTTGGGGGTTCCTCTTAAGAGTTTCCCCCTCATCTCCTGCCTTGGCCTGAATAATCTCTTCTCTCTCCCAGCTTGGATTAGGATAATCTATCATCAAATCTCATCAGGTCTCTCTCCACCAAAATTGTCTCAGCCCTGGCTATTTACCTTTATCCTCACTCCACCAGTATAGCCAAAGCCACCACCATCTCTCATCTGAACTCTCCACTCCGTTATAGTCCATACTCCACAAAACACCACCAGGGTATGCATGCTAATTCACTTCAGTCATATCAAACTATTTGCGATCCCATGTACTGTAGCCCGCCGGGCTCCTCTTTGCATGGGATTCTCTGGGCAAAAATACTGGAATGGATTGCCATACCCTCCTTCAGGGGATCTTCCCAACCCAGGGATCAAACCCACATCTCTTAAATCTCCTGCATAAGGAGGCATGTTCTTAACCACTAGCGCCACCTGGGGTGACCTTTTAAGTCATAAGTAAGATCAGCTGACTTCCCTGTTTAAATCATAAATGAGTTAATAGCTTTAAATTAATATTAGGAAATATTATGGAAATAGCTTTAAGTTAATATTAGGAAAAAATTCTCAAAGCCGGCTGTTCCACCTTTCTTTCACCCTTGTATCTTTCTCACTCACTACATTCTAGCCACATAGGAATTTCCTTAGTTTCACTGATGAACCATGCTATACCCTGACATAGGACCTTTTCATACATACGCTTTCCCTCTCTGTGCACTAGCCATCCTGCACCCACTTCACTACTTCTTTTCATTCAGATCTTTCAGCTCAAATATCATTTCTACACCCTCAAATGTTAACATCATAAGGATAGGGACCTTCTCTATATTATTTGCTGATGTATCCCTATCACCTTATACAGAGCTGACATATTCTAGGCACTTAATAAATTTTGCACAATAAATGAAAAAATAAATAAAAGAAGAAAGGAATGAAAGAATTAATGAAAACTAGCTTAGGTCTGCCCCCTCAGTTATACGATCCTGTGACATATTTTCTTCATCCACACTTATCACCATTTATATTTTGTTAGTGAGACTACTTGTTTGGTTTCATCTCCCCATCTAGCTTCACAAGAGCAGGAACCATGAATGGCTTTGCTTCCCATTTTATTTGCAGAATCTGGCACATTCCTAGCCCATGGTGGGTGCTCACTCCCTGTTGGCTGCTGAATTTTTAATCCGTTTCCCACGTGGCCCTCAGCAGCCTTGGAAAGTATGCCATCCTTCCTAAGGCACTCTGTCCTACTTCTGCTCTCCAGCTCTTCGTCTTCCCCCTTCTCTGGTTTCATTTTTCTCACTCTCGTATGTGGGATCCTTTTCTTCTCTCAGTTCCTTAAAAGTTAGTGTTCTAACTGGGGAGATTCATACTGTGGAATTCTACTTAGCACTAAAAAGGGATGATGCTGTGGGGTGTTTGGGGAGTGATGAAGCTGTTGTGTATCCTGACTCTGCTGGTGGTTAGACACATCTATATACGTGATAAAATGCTTGATGAAGGGTTCACAGAATGTCTTGTACAATTTTTGCAATAAGTTTTAAATTATTTTGAGATAAAGTTTTTAAAAGTATTTTCAGGGCTCTACGGGAGACCTGCTTTTCTTTACTTCCTACAGGCTCTCCCTGTGAGTTCTCAGCTGCTCCTATGGTTATAGTCTCTCTACTGCTGCTTTTAAACTGTGGCATTGGAAAAGACTCTTGAGAGTCCCTTGGACTGCAAGGGGATCCAACCAGTCCATCCTATAGGAGATCAGTCCTGAGTGTTCATTGGAAGGACTGATGTTGAAGCTGAAACTCCAATACTTTGGCCACCTGATGCAAAGAGCTGACTCATTGGAAAAGACCCTGATGCTGGGAAAGATTGAGGGCAGGAGGAGAAGGGGACTACAGAGGATGAGATGGTTGGATGGCATCACCGACTGAATGGACATGAGTTTGGGTAAACTCGGGGAGTTGGTGATGGACAGGGAAGCCTGGTGTGCTGCAGTCCATGGGGTTGCAAAGAGTCAGACACGACTGAACGCCTGCACTGAAGCTCCTGAGCTCCATCCCTCTTTCAGGGCTCCAGTTCTAGACATCAAGTGCATAACAACCTTATAGAACTATCCATGCTTGTGGGAAAATCGGTGCATATGCGGTGGGTAATTTCTGTGATCACTAAAGGAGAAAATTCTGTTTCTTTTCTATTTATGGCAACATTTTCATCTTGAAGGGTCTATACAAATTAATCACCTTTCATGGAAGTCAGAAAGTGTGCCCTTGTGACACAGCCTTC
This sequence comes from Bos indicus x Bos taurus, assembly GCF_003369695.1. Lineage (NCBI taxonomy): Eukaryota > Metazoa > Chordata > Mammalia > Artiodactyla > Bovidae > Bos > Bos indicus x Bos taurus. Next base: position 63,790,243 of record NC_040085.1, on the reverse strand, counting down.
CTGTGTGATTTGCACAATGCAGTCAACATTCTTCCATAGATTCTTTTGCATTTGCTTCCTTCTGGTTGGATCATGGAAATACTGTGCCTTGTTTTCACGTGCATTTGTATGTGTGTGCCTGTGTATATATGTGGAGATACACATCTGTACATTTCTATATCTTTAGAAAGGTAAGGGCAGTTCAGTGACCTTGAACTTTAAGTAGAAAGCAATCTCGATCTCCCCTTTCACTTTGCATAGTTTTCCACTGTGCCTGACAATTAAGAGAAACATTTTAGTGGAGGTCAAACACTGAACGTGTGGCAACTGGTTTCCCAGGGAAACGGCACTTGTAGCCTTCAGTGTGTTCCGAATGGCATCTAGACACCAGCCATAGCTGGTTGTTTGCTATAGAACAGAGACTCAAAACGAGCTCATAGAAGGCCCGGTGAACAGGGGAACCATCTCAAAAGATGAATAAATATTCTGCAATGGGGGTGCCCTTAGCATCCTACAGCGTTTCTGAACAAAACTCACCTCTGTCGGACGGTAAACGCTGTTCTCCTGGGCAGGTGCCCTTGTCTGTGTGGGTGTTTTCATCACTGTGTTTATTCTCTGTAAAAATCCTTCAAGTCTAGTTGAAATTATCCATTGCCCACGTACAGTTTTTACTTACATAATTAGCAGTTTGGAGATGAAAATTACCTTAGGGAAAATTTGTTAGATTCCCCCCAAAAGAAGACTTTAAAAAGTTGCTTAGATTTGATTTATTTAGGTATTAGTTTATAGGAAGCCTGAACTGTCTTATGACAGAGGTCTCTGTCTTTGACTTCACTAATATTTCAGGAATTAGCTGCTGTTCTTTTAACAGTGTAGATAAGGAAAGTAGACAAAGTAAGACTTCTGTATTAGAGTCCATCATTTGAAGAAATAAATACTTAAGGAATTAAATAAGATGTACATTTTCCTACAGAGTTGAATTGAGATTTTTGTCAGGTAATCAACATTTCACAGGTGTGTGGGTTGAGTTTAATTCTAAAAAAGGAAGGAAAAGTTGTTTAAGATGGAACTGTCAGTCCTTTGATACATAGATATTCAGTTCAGTTCAGTCACTCAGTCATGTCCAACTCTTTGCAACCCCATGAATTGCAGCACGCCAGGCCTCCCTGTCCATCACCAACTCCCACAGTTCACTCAAACTCCTGTCCATCGAGTCAGTGATGCCATCCAGCCATTTCATCCTCTGACATCCCCTTTTCCTCCTGCCCCCAGCATCAGTCTTTTCCAGTGAGTCAACTCTTCACATGAGGTGGCCAAAGTACTGGAGTTTCAGCTTTAGCATCATTCCTTCCAAAGAACACCCAGGACTGATCTCCTTTAGAATGAACTGGTTGGATCTCCTTGCAGTCCATGGGACTCTCAAGAGTGTTCTCCAACACCACAGTTCAAAAGTATCAATTTTTTGGCGCTCAGCTTTCTTCACAGTCCAACTCTCATAGATGATGTTAACTAGTAACAAATCTAATAGACTAATACATTGGGCTTCCCTGGTAACCCAGCTGGTAAAGAATCCACCTGCACTGCAGGAGACTCTGGTTGCATTTCTGGATCAGGAAAATCCCCTGGAGAAGGGATCAGCTACCCACTCCAGTATTCTTGGGCTTCCCTGGTGGCTCAGATGGTAAAGAATCCGCCTTCAACGTGGAAGACCTGGGTTTGATCCTTGGGTTGGGATGATCCCCTGGAAGGAGGGTACGGCAACCCACTCTAGTATTCTTGCCTGGAGAATCCCCATGGACAGAGGAGCCTGGTGGGCTACATTCCATGGGGTCGCAAGGAGTCACACACGACTGAGCAACTAAGCACACAGTGGATTGAAAATTGGTTTTGAGGTTTGCTTTTTTTTGTTGTTTTTTGTTTTTTTTTTTAAGAAAAGAATTAAAATTCTCTTTTTACCAACTAAAATAATTTAGACATCAGATCTTCAAGTTCTGGATAGGCAAGTTAATAATGTCTTTATTTAATTAGGGAACGTTTTAGAATTACTAAGAACTGCTGCATAAGTATTGTATTCGAGAATGAGTAGTAATGTATGTTATATTACTCCTCGGGTTATATCTGAGAGCCTGTAATATCACTCATTTCTGTGATAAATAAGAATAAATGTTGAATTAATTAGGCAAAACCTTAGCTAAACTGTAAATGTAATAAAATAATACAAAGTTTTAACTAAAAAACTTTTTTAAAAAGCACCTGAATTGTTTCAAGTAGACATGATTTCATAAGCAATGAGCTAACCAAGTTTTGCATAGCCCTGATTTAAGGAATAAATGCTATGGCTAGATAGCATATTCACTTTTGATATTTAACATGTGGGTAAATGTTCACAATGGAGTCTGACTGGTTAAACATTCTTCCTCAGTCTTATTTGTCTACTCCAAATATATTCACTAGATTCTTTTTGAGACTGCAGTGCTTTTAAACTCCAATGTGGCACATGTCCAGCTGACCACAGAATATAAACTACTCAAATCCCAAATAATTGAGTTTTATTTCCATCCTAAAACAAGTTATGGGGCCTGCAGTCTTCCATTACTTCCAATTGGCAAAGCTGGAAAAGTAAGCACACTACTTTTCAAACTGCTGATTTTACACACAAAAGGCTGTGTTTTGATAACCGGATGTTGCATTTGCTTTTAAATGGGCTTGTGATGTATTTTGCTATAATGTAGAGGAATAAGAAGTGGAGCATTTAAGAACTGCATTGTTACCCTGTCTGTTCTCTTGCTTTTAGCCAAGAACCCTCACTTTACATTCCTAGGGGATACAAATGCTATATTTTTCTTTAAAATTTTCAAAAAGGAGAGAGTTCTACAGTCCTTTTTAGAAGCACTATTCTACTGATTATCAGTCCTCACTGTTTGGAATTCTTTCTTAAATTGGCTTAATTAATGTTAACCAAAATCTTTACTGTCATGTTATAAGTTGATACTCTTGCTTGGAGAACACATTCAGTTTGTATGAGTATGACATTCTATCTCTATTTCTTTTCTCTACAAAAAAAAAAAAAAAAAACTTTATTGAAGTATAGTTGATTCACAATGTGTTAATTTCTGTTGTACAGAAATGTGATTCAATTATACATATATACATATTATTTTCATATTCTTTTCCCTTATGGTTTACCACAGGGCATTGAATGTAGTTCCCTGTGCTATACAGTAGGTCCTTTGTTGTTTATCCATTCTAAATATACTAGTTTGCATCTGCTAATCCCAGACTCCCCATCCTTCCCTCTCCCTTGGCAACTACAAGTCTTTTCTCTATGTCTGTGAGTCTGTTTCTGTTTCTCAAATCTGTTCACTTGCGTGATATTTTAGATTCCACGTATAGGTGATATTATATGGTATTTGTCTTTCTGACTTACTTTGTTTAGTGTGATAATCTTTATATCCATTACATGTTACTGCAAATGGCACTGTTTCCTTCCTTTTTATGGCTGTGTAATATTCCATTCAGTTCAGTTCAGTCATGTCCGACTCTTTGTGACCCCATGAATCACAGCACGCCAGGCCTCCCTGTCCATGACGAACGCCTAGAGTTTACTCAAACTCATGTCCATTGAGTCAGTGATGCCATCCAGCCATCTCATCCTCTGTCGTCCCCTTCTCCTCCTGCTCTCAATCCCTCCCAGCATCAGAGTCTTTTCCAATGAGTCACCTCTTTGCATGAGGTGGTCAAAGTATCGGAGTTTCAACTTTAGCATCAGTCCTTCCAGTGAACACCAAGGACTGATCTCCTTCAGAATGGACTGGTTGGATCTCCTTGCAGTCCAAGGGACTCTCAAGAGTCTTCTCCAACACCACAGTTCAAAAGCATCAATTCTTAGGTGCTCAGCTTTCTTCACAGTCCAACTCTCACATCCATACATGACCACTGGAAAAACCATAGCCTTGACTAGACGGTCCTTTGTTGGCAAAGTTACCAAATATGTGTAATTATATATATGTGTGTGTGTGTGTATACACACACATTACATATTTTTTACCCATTCATTTGTCAATGGATATTTACTACCTCCATTTCTTAAACTGCAAATGGAATAATTCATGTTTGAAGATTTCTAAATTGCCATCTAACTCTTTTAGTCCTGTTAGCTCTCACTGCCATCCTACAGAGTCATGGCTCTTGATCTTTTGGGGGACATGGTTTCCTTGTTGAGTTGTCAGATATCTCTGACCAGGTGACTCTATCATGCTTTTTTAAAGAAGTGCAGTTAGAATGAGCTCAGATTTCTGAAATTTCCCTGCATGGAAGGCTGACCTATAAATCAGCATCAGAACACTGATGTTGAATCAATTATCTGATTAACACTGATGTTTTTGTAAAACACAGAAAACCATAGTTTCATGATATGCAAACGATGGCTGTGGTTCATGGTGAAGGAAGGAAAAGAGAGACAGGAAAAGCTTTAGAGAAGGGGCTAAGGCTTAGCCAGTTATGGCCAGGAGAGGAGTAAACTGACCTACCATGAAGTAGAATTAACCAAAAGGGAACCCTGCCTTTATCCAAGATGAGGGTGGGGCTATAGATGAAGGGTAACGGGCAGGGGGTGGTATATGGGGAAGGAGAAGCAGGAAACTAAGGATGCTCTAAAGCAGCAAGAAAACGGAATGTGATTTGAGATGAACAACAAATACTGAGAGGAGACATGAGACCGGGAGCCCAGGGAAATTCTCAGATGCGGTGGCCCATAGCAGGGTCTCTTCTGGGGAGGGGCAACCAGCCCACCAGATGCATCCACTTCTCTGGACGCTTGATCTTCTGGGGACACTTCTCTCTGTCAGTCTTCTCAGAGAACACTTGGTGTTTTTCACCAAAAGGGGCAAGAAATCTCTTAGTGTGGTTTTTCCCAGGAATATATATCCATCACAGAGATTAAACATTGACACATTTGAACACCACCCAAGGAGGCTTTTACCCATCACACCTTGATAGGTAAATCTTACAGCCCATTTGACCACACACCAGGGAGCCTACAGTACTTTCCCATCATAATTTGGTAAAATTATCTTCTTGCCTCCATATTAAGAGGGTACATGGTATGAGAACCCTATTGGTTGATGCTTTGAGTGGATCAAGAGAAATCTGACTGAATTAAGAGAATGGGGGACAGATTACAGTTGGGGGAGATGAGAAAGCTTTGGATAGTAGTGATGATTGAAAAACATGAATGCATTTATTGCCACTGACCTGTACATTTAAAATGGTAGATTTTATGGTACACCACAACAAAAAAATAAAAGACAGGAGCAAAAGGACTTGATGTCAAGAAATGGCAGGTGGTTCCCTGTTTAAAATATAGAAGATCAAGAGACAGAATAACAACAGTAACATTCAGGCTCAGTCAGAGGTTAAACTGGCCACTAAGCCACAGGAATCCTGGTTTCTGGTGCAGTGTTCTTTCCAGGCAGAACTCCAAATCCAACCTATGCCTTCATTATGCATAATTGAGTGTCTAGAAGCCTCGTAATGTTGTTTTGTAAAGATGATCAACTTCACAGTGTGTGCAGCAGATTTTTAAAACTATGTCCTTTGATAAGTTTGTCATATATCCTATTGAATTTTCTCTTGAAAATGCACTCCTTAAAGTAGCATTTAACTCTGCAGAGTATGAGCAGTTTTATATTTAAATTTGTCTTTTGTTCTTTTAGGGATTCTCACTAAAAGATGTTTTACCCCAGGGAAAGTTCCAAATGCATTGATATTTTCCTGAAAAATATCCTTCCCTGTATATCGGTATATTCCTGCAAATCCCTTCCTTAGAAGAAATCTAGGGCTATTTCTCAGTTGTGGTGATGTTCAGAGAAGATAACATTTTAGGGAGGTGAGGTGAAGATCCATATTGGGGCCCTAAGCAAAGTCTCTGATTTTAAATTGTACTTAACTGGAAACAGAGGGCTGGTTGTTAAGAAGTCACAAGGTCTTCATGGAAGTTAAAAATTTTACACTGAAATTTCCCATGCCATGTCTGGTCCCACTTCTTCACATGTTATAGAGGAGAACACCCGAATCCAGGAAGGTTAAGTGACTTCCAAAGTCCCCAGGCCTCCTCCCTTCATGCTGCCTTAAACACCATTCTTACATATTTGTTTCCGACAGGAATCATCTTCCTGAATGGCTGACACAACACTCTCTCTCCCAAAATCCTGACCACCACTGCCATTTTCACAGAGAGAGAGACAGAGAGGAGAATGCATATGCCATTTTCCTCTGTTGTGACAGCTTGCCTGTTTATTAAAATGATTCTTTGAGGTAGAATTCCGTCTCTCATTTAAAAAAAAATTTATTTTACTTACAGTTGTGCTGAGTCTTCGCTGCTGTGGGAGGTCTTTCTCTAGTTGTGGTGAGCAGAGGCTGCGCTTCGTTGCTGTGTGCCGTCTTCTCATTGCAGTGGCTTCTCCTGTTGCAGAGCACAGGCTCTAGGCATGTGGGCTTTGGTAGTCGTGGCATACGGGCTTAATTGTCCCACAGCATGTCAGATCTTCCCAGAGCAGGGATCAAACCCGTGTCGTCTGGATTGGTAGGCAGATTCCTAACCACAGGACCACCAGAAAAGTCCAACACACACACACACACACACACACACACACACATCTTTTAAAAAAATGATTAGGCTTCATGTGGTCTTATTTGCAGCACTGGGATCTGGTTCCCCGACAGGGGTCAAACCCAGGCCCCCTGTATTGTGAATTCAGAGTCTTAACCACTGGACAACCAGGGAAGTCCCCATGCATACACTTTTAACTCTATTTACTTTGAATTCCTTTTTCAACTCGTTAGAGCTCTTATTAACATCTCTGTTTTTTGCTCTACTTCACATTCATCCTCTTTTCTTCAATCTCCTATTCCCTAACAACTGTACTCTTGAAGCCTACCATTTGTAAGCTAAAAGAAATGATTGTCACTGTTGATAGGCAAGAACTGATGCTAATACTTGAATCAAAGAAGGCAGCCCTAAGGCACCCCTAAGGTTTGATGGGAAATGAAGTTTTGGGGAAATATGAAAATGTTTCCCTTAGGATCTCCCCCTAATAATATCTACAGCAATAATAATTAATAATATCTACAACATCCTACTCTTCCTAAAATCTACTTTTCCTCAAACACAAACTTTCAAGATCAATATAAAACTGTTTTTAGTCAATGTCTCTTATTATGCTTAATGACTGTGATTCCCTACAGTATTTTAGCAATACTGTGCACTAAAAATGGAATTTTGTACCAATTTGCAGTCAAACCACAATTTATAACTTTGTTTATATGGTGAAAAGCATTTAGAGTTGGGAAAACTGCAAGATATGAGTCAGATTCTGTCTATAATATATGCCTTGGGTTTAAGTAAAATTCAATCAGTAAATATGTTCTGAGAGCCTTCTGGGTGAAAGGCACCACCCTGGGTTCTATAATGTTCCTCAAATTAAATAACAGTGAAATACATTATCTCATATAATCCTTACAACAACTCTCCTAGGGAGATAGGACTTTCTTACTTGCCAATGAAGAAACTGAGGCTTGGCGAGGAAAGATCACTTTTTTAAGAGCACCACACTGGTGAGAGACAGAGCTGACAGTCCATCTTAGGATGTCTGCCTTCCAATTTCGGCTCATTCCCCTGTGCTGTGGTGCAGAAATGATATACTCGGGAAACCATGCCAAGTTGGACCTTAGAAAATCTTCAGAAGCTCTGCTGTTGGCAGCTTCCAGGGAGAGATAAGAATTTGTGCTAAGTATCAGATAGGAAAAAAATTCCTTCTGACTATTGCTATAAACCTAGTGCTCTGTGACAGCCTAGAGGGGTGGAATAGGGTAGGAGGTGGGAGGGAGGTTCATTGATGAGAGCAGGAGATGAATGGAGACACAAACTCTTATCTTCTCAGGGAAGCTGAAGACAGACTCTTCTTTGAGACTTTGTAAATATCAAGCCTCAGATACTTCACTTTGAACTAAAACCCTGATGGAACCAGACACACAATACATTATATAATTATTAAGATTTGCCAAAAAGCCCAGAGAACTGATTCTGTTCCATGCACCTGCTGATCAGAACAGCTCAGCATGTTTGTTAATGATCTACATCCAGAAGACAGATGCAAAAACAATTCTGTCCCTGCTGCCCAGATCCTAAACATGATAATTCCTTAGAATTGTACCCAGTGTTCATGGGAGATCTAAAAGTAATTGAGGTGCAGTTGCCATTCCATGCTTACATTTCAAAGATGCAAATATGAGGAAACTGCTAATGCATCTGGAATTTATTGGCTTTCTTGCTAATCAACCAATTTCATAAGTATTTACTGAATAGTGAGTGTGTACCCAGCATCCATTCACAGAGGCATAAGAGATTCAAAAGAGGTAGAAATTGGTTCTTGTCCTTAATGAAGGCATTTCTGATCTTGTCAATTTATTTATTTAGTCATGAAACAAATATTTCTTGAGCATGTGTGAGGATGATAAGCCACGTACACACTAAAATTATTGACCATAGTTGAGCATAATTAAGTGCTATACTTAGTTTCTCCTCAAGGGCCAGGCAGCAAAACAAATGCTCATGAAAAGCTGCTAAATGGCAGGACTGGGGACAGAGAACAGGCAAGACAGACCCCATGTTATTAAGAAACTGACAGCCAGGGAGAAAAATAAACCAGAAGTTACAATGCAATATAATAATTAGGTAAGTGTAGCAGAGGAGAGCAGAGGGTCAAGGAATGCCCTTGAGGGTGGACAATGCTTGAACTGAGTCTTGAAACTTAAATATGAGTTCATAGAATGTAGGTCCAGGGGTTGGATGGGGAGAAATATCAAGTACATGGCTGGAGAAAAAGGCAAGTTTATGACTTGCTTGCAGCAGCCTCAGAAGTCACAACTCCCTTATCTGACTGTTCCACAAATTCCAATTACTTCAGTTGCCCCAAACTTTGATCTCTGTCTCCTCTACTTGATGGAACCTCAGTGCTCTGCTCACATCACAGGGAGGAAACTGTTCCCACGCAGAAGCTGGAGATGCATGGGCAACTTTGTGACCTTTTCTTAGAGACTGGCCAATGCCTGAAAACAGTTGCCTCATGTTTGTCCAGTTTCATTTTGCTTGCAGTGGGAAAGAGAACTAGTTCTTCCCACCTGTCTTGAATAACGCTTCACTTGACCCCAATGCATTCTACCCTCCAGTGTCTTAAACCTCTGCCTCCATTCCTATTCCTTTCACTTCCTTCACCTCCTCCCTAGAGAAACTGCTGTCATGAATCATTTGTGACATCCCCAGTGCCATAGTCAATGAGTATTTTCCGTCCACCTTTGATCTCCCTGACTGCTTGTTAGTATTTGATCTGGCTAACTGGTATCACCTGTGTGAAACTCTTCAGATTTTCAGCCTTGTGACTCAGCTACTGCCTCTGACACCCCCTTTTCTGTTTTATCTGTTGGTCTCAATTGCTCCACCACGAGATAACAGGTGTTCCCCAGGTCTGTTCCCCAGTGTGCTTGCCTTGGACCCTCTGGGCATCTACTCTGTGTTCACAGCTTTAAATTATTCATTTCTTGTCCTGCCTTCCACTGAGTATTTTATGCTAATGATTCCAATTTTGTGTGACCAATTCTGTCTTTCCCCAAACTCTCGTCAGAGCTCTCCAGTTGCCTGGAGATCCTGGATATCCTGCCTCAAAATTGATCTGGCTCTGTCTCCTGTTTAACCTTATCTTATGCTCTTCTTCCCTTTGTCTACTGTACTCCATCTACCTGAATTTAGAAATTAAATTTAACTCTTTCCCACCTCGTGGTCTTTGCACATGCTGTTGCTGCTCTGAGATTCACTTCTTTCCTCTGGTTCTGCATGTCTATTCCTCACCCTAAGATCTCAGTTTATTTGAGAGACTTCCTTTGATAATCCACCTAGACCCTATAGGCATACTTCAGAGATACTTCAGGTTTGGTTCCAGACCACTGCAATAAAGTGACTATCACGAAAAAATGGGTTACATGAAGTTTTCAGTTTCCTAGTGCATATAAAAGTTGTGTTTACACTATTCAGTTCAGTTCAGTCGCTCAGTCATATCTGACTCTTTGTGACCCCATGAACTGCTGCACGCCAGGCCTCCCTGTCCATCACCAACTCCTGAGTTCACTCAAACTCGCGTCCCTTGAGTCGGTGATGCCACCCAGCCATCTCATCCTCTGTTGTCCCCTTCTTCTGCCCCCAATCCCTCCCAGCATCAGAGTCTTTTCCAATGAGTCAACTCCGCATGAGATGGCCAAAGTACTGGAGTTTCAGCTTTAGCATCAGTCCTTCCAAAGAACACCCAGGACTGATCTCCTTCAGAATGGACTGGGTGGATCTCCTTGCAGTCCAAGGGACTCTCTCAAGAGTCTTCTCCAACACCACAGTTCAAAAGCATCAATTCTTCGGCGCTCAGCTTTCTTGACAGTCCAACTCTCACATCCATACGTGACCACTGGAAAAACCATAGCCTTGACTAGATGGACCTTTGTTGGCAAAGTAATGTCTCTGCTTTTGAATATGCTATCTAGTTTGGTCATAACTTTCCTTCCAAGGAGTAAGCGTCTTTTAATTTCATGGCTGCAATCACCATCTGCAGTGATTTTAGAGCCCAGAAAACTAAAGTCTGCCACTGTTTCCACTGTTTACCCATCTATCTCCCATGAAGTGATGGGACCAGATGCCATGATCTTCGTTTTCTGAATGTTGAGCTTTAAGCCAACTTTTTCACTCCTCTTTCACTTTCATCAAGAGGACTTTTTAGTTCCTCTTCACTTTCTGCCTTAAGGGTGGTGTCATCTGCATATCTGAGGTGATTGATATTTCTCCTGGCAATCTTGATTCCAGCTTGTGCTTCCAGCCCAGCATTTCTCATGATGTACTCTGCATATAAGTTAAAGAAGCAGGGTGACAATATACAGCCTTGACGTACTCCTTTTCCTATTTGGAACCAGTCTGTTTTCCATGTCCAGTTCTAACTGATGCTTCCTGACCTGCATATAGGTTTCTCAAGAGGCAGGTCAGGTGGTCTGGTATTCCCATATCCTTCAGAATTTTCCACAGTGTATTGTGATCCACACAGTCAAAGGCTTTGGCATAGTCAATAAAGCATAACACTATACTATAGTCTATTAATTTTGCAGCAGCGTTATGTCTAAGAAAACAGTGCACATACCTTAATGTAAAGACACATTGTTGTTTCAACACATTGTTGGAACTTCCTTGGTGATCCAGTGTTGGGACTCCATGTTCTCAATGAAGGGGTTTCAATCCCTGGTCAGGAAACTAGGATCCCACATGCTGCATGGTGTGGTCAAATAAATAAATAAAACTTTTTTTTTTAATGAATATTGTCTAAAATAAATGAATAAAACAATATTGGAGGCATAATTTTTAAAAATACATTTTTGTTAAAAAATGCTAACCATCATCTTGTAATGCAGGGCTGCCTTCAATTTGTAAAAACAAAAAACAGTGTCTCCAGAGTGCCATGAAGTGAAGCACAATAAAACGAGGTGGCCTGTTATTCTATATCACTATTCCTTCTTGCTTTCTTCATAGTACTGATAATTTGTAATATTTGCTGATGTGTTTGTTTGCTCATGTTTATGTGTCTGTTTACTGACTCTAAGTCTGAGAGCATATCTGTTTCATCAGGTCATCTCTGCTTGGCACTCATCACAGCGCTTGGCACATAGTAAACTCTAAGTATCTGTTGGACGCATGAGTGAGCTCATGCCCAGAGTCACTCTTCTCTTCTCTACAGAAAGTTCCTCCATGCCAGGTCTCCTGTGTGCAGCACTGATGCTGGAAATACAAACATATAGATCATAGTCTTCCATAATTCTGCAGTCTTTTGTTCATATATTAATAAAGTAAAATAAAGTTTCTGACACAAAATGAACACAGAGCTGAGAGAAACCAAGGAGCTAAGTTCTGCAGGATAGGACTTTGGGGAAAGGAGCTGGTTATAGAGGTTTTAAAGCTGAGACCACAGTCGATCTCAAAGCCCAGATTCACTTCATTATGGTTAGCTTCATCATTGTTGAGTCCAGAGGGTACAGCTGACCCTCCAGACCATAAGCACCCATTAGGCTGTTTTCCAGCTGGTTTTGACCAGTTTCCCAAGAAGTGGTTGTTCTGTAAGTGTGGTTCCTTTCTTCTGAGGGCTTAATTTCTCATACCCTCCAGACCCAAGGTCCTTCAGATACTTATTTCCATTAAGCCCAAGATTTATCAGTATATTAGCACTTTTCATTTTGGATAATAATTCACCTGCTTTCCAGCCTCTTTGGACCAATAAATCATGAGCCAAGGCAGAGAGATTTGGTCTTCACTTTCTTTCACATCTTCTGTAACCTAGTTCAGTATCTGGCACACAGAAGACCCCTCAGTAAAAGTTTATGAATGAATGAAAGTCAAGCCTCCCCTAGCCAAGACAAATAGCCAGGAAAATTAGCCTTTGGGCTCTAGGTGTGTAGATCAAGGGTTATCCAGAGTTTTCTCTCTGACATTTAATACTATCCATCCTCTCATGACAGCAACTGTGTGCAGCCCTAGGGACTGTAAGCATAGGGCAGTCAGAGCCAATGAGGGCATGATGTGGGAGGGAGTGGAGGAGTAGGGATGGCAAGAGGAGATGGATTCAAGGAATGCTTGAAAGGGAATGACAGCAGACACTTTATTTCAGGGCCTATGTAGTGAATTTGTCATCTTCCAGACAGTGTGAAAATCAAAAGTATCTTCCACTCCATTAGATAAATTTAGGATTGGGAGAGGAGAGCATGCCAAGCAAACTGTGAGAGCTGCCTCTACCAGAGAATTATGCTCAACTGTCAGTACCAGGGCATTAAGTGTGCTAACACTTGTGGGACTGTTGTATTTGCCTCACATGGGTGAACACAGCATTCCCAGAGGATAATTTACTCTTGTTTGCTTACGAAAGGAACAGAACAAAACCTTCAATATTTATTCCTCTTCTTTGGCCAAGTCATGACCTTTTTAGTGAGGATTTTGATTGAACATTTGCAGCAGGGAGGTGATTAACATGCCTCACCAGTTCCTCTGAATTCTAGGGAGGAAGATTTCAGGGAACTTAAAAAAGTTTCATATCTTCTTCTATTAAGCTATAAAGCCACACATGATTGTTATGAATCTTTTGGACTGTGAATAAAGTAGTATCTTTCTTCTAACAAACTACCCTGAATTACCTGGTTTTGCTGTCTTTTCTTCCATCCACCCACCCACCTATCCACCTAGTCATCCATTTACCCATCCATCCATCCACCCAACTATCCTGCAGGTCCTCGTTTCCATTAAGCCCAGGATTTGTCAGTATACTAGTGCTTTCCCTAATTGGGTTGAGTTTTATAATTCACCTATTTTCCATCTTGTTTACCCCTTCATTCTGTGAACCAAGGCAGAAAGACTTGGTCATCTTCCTTCACCATGTGTCTGCATGTGTCCATTCCCATCTCCCACATAACAGATTTGGGATTGTTTGTCTGTTAGAAGAACATGATTTCTCTATTTTCAGGATCTCTGTGTGGAAACCTTTTCTCTTGGCATTGTGTGCTCGCTACACTTCCTCCACACAGTTTCTTCCCTCCCACCCCTTTCTCAATAAATGCCAATACTGTTGTCCCTGGGACTATGCCAGTAGTGCTTTTCCCAGAGTCCACAGTGATTGTCATGTCACTAAACCCACACGTTGTGCCTGCCATCGTTGTCTTCTCTCATTCACTCTCTGACTTTGGCTTCCATATTACTACATCCTCCTGGTTTTCCCTCACCTTCTGGGCTGCTTTTTTATATATAGGGATAAAGATATCCCTGTCTTTATTGGTTTCTTGCCTCTCAGGCTTAGTTATCTGAATTTCTCAGTAATCTCTCTTGATGACCTCATTCTGTCCTGTAGGAGTTTACTGGGGTTGCCATAATAAAGCACTACAAATGTGGCTTAATAAGCAGAAACAAATGTATCATCTCATAGTTCTGAAGACTAGAAGTCCAAGATCAAGGTGTCATCAGGGGTGCTTCCTTTCTGAAGCCTCTGAGAGGAAACCTGTTCCATGCTTCTTGCCTGGCTCTTGGTGATTTGTTGACAAGTCTTGGGATTCTTTGGCTTGTAGAAGCATGAGCCCAATATCCGCCTTCATCTTCACATGGTATTTTCACTCTGTGTGTACGTAAGTGTGTGTGTGTGTGTGTGTGTCCAAGTTTCCCCTTTTTATAAGGACACCAGTCATATGGAATTGGGCCCACCCTAATGGCTTCACTTTCATTTTATTACCTCTGTAAGTATCCTTTCTCTAAAAAGGATCATATTCTGACATATGGTGGTTGGGGGAGTTGGACTTAAGTGTGTGAATTTGGCCACTTAGGGGGTGGACACATTTCAATCCATAATCTCTGCTATGGCTTCAGTGACTTGTCCATCTACTGATGACTCTCAAATCTGTGAATCCATCTGATACCTGTCTCCTAAACGGTAGACCTGTGTGTTCAGCTGCACACTGTCCATCTTTCCTTGAGGGACTTTCCTGAGCCTTAAAGTCAACATGTCTAAGACTGCATTCATTACTTACTCCCTGAGCTAAGTCCTCCCTCTAGCTCAGTGCATGATGGTATCAGTTCAACTGTCTGGACAGAAACTGATATTATTCTTGACTCCTCCCTCACCATCATTTCTATAACCACATCCAGTCATTTCCCAAGTTAAATCAATTCTGTCTCTGCAGTAACACTTAAGTCTGCCTCTCTCCTACTCACTGCTACCACCTCTTCATTACCCTCTCCTCTAGACCACTCCAGTGTTCTCTTAATAAGTCATTCTGTCTCTAATTTTACTCCCTCTCAATCCATGCTCAACATTGTAGAGTATCCTTCTGAAAACCCAAATCTGATCATTCCATTTCCTGCTTAAAGCCATTCAGTGGCAGTGAGTTTCCTTGGAAGTAAACATTGGGCACAGACAGCAGGTGGTAGATCTTGAGCAGGACACTAAAGGTAGAGTAGGATCTAGGCAGGGAGGAAGAGGTGTGTATGAGTTTGGAGCTGGGACTTAACCCTGCCAGGTTGAGGTTCCAGGGCTGTGAGAGCCCACCCACCCAATAGGTCGATGCCATAACCATTGTGGAAATGACCCAGCGCTGGTTGTTGAGCTTTCCCCATGTCCCCTGAGGCAGAAACTTGCAGTTTTATTTAGATTGTGGCTTAAATCATGGCAGAGCTGCCTACGTAGCTGCCAGTTCCTGACTTGTACTCCTCCCGAGTGACAAATGTATATGCTAACGGCACCAACTGTACCCTGGCATGCTCATGTGCTCATTTATTTATTTCTGCTCATGAAAAAGGCATAAATATTTTGAGAACTGATCCCATAGGCTTATGGTTTGAAAGTCAATTGCCAAATGAAGAGATACGTCCAGACCACTGGCAGTGGCAAGTCAGTTGGCTCCTAGATTAAAAGCTGACTTTCCCATCCATTTGGCATGTAGCATTCTTTGTACAAATTACTATGCAATTTGCTTTTCCCCTTCTGGACCATAAGAAAAAGAGGACAGGCATTGTGCCTTCTTATTTCCCTTACACTTAGCAAAGGGCTAAGCATATAGTAGGCATCAATAACTTTAATAAGAGAATTAGGCCAGTCGTTTCAGGTCTTTCAGTTTAACCGGAATTGGCTTTTGGCAATAATGAATTATGAGGCCACCTTGTTAATACTTTGTCAGACCCATCAATCAAGAAGCTCATGGGGACCATTTGGAAGGGAATGTATTCCAGGAGAGCCTACCAGGGAGGAATTTGTAAGTAAGGGTTTCTACAGTCAGTATGGAATACTTTGCAAGATTTTCGGACCCACAGTGACATTGCAAGAGGATGACAGTAATGCTACAAGGTACAGAGGAATCTTAGTACCTTTTATGTGCACTGCTATATGGATAAATACCCTGGTTAAAATTACAAGGAAATTAAGATTTTGGGGAAAGAAGAGACAAAGACTCAACTAGAAGAAAGTCAGTGTGAAGGTTTAAAGGAAAACAGGGTAATTCAAAGCAAACTCAACATATAAAAAATCAGAATTAGAAAACAAACCAGAATCAGTTACTTATTTTAGCACGAAATTATTGTTTCAAGCATAAATACTCTCACTGCATCTAAAATATGATCTTAAAGCACCGTTACCTTATTTGTGTTTTAAGAATTGTGTATTTGCTATTATGAAAAGCACAATAGTTGTGTAGTCTTTTTTTTTGATTGAGGTATAGTTGATTTACAATATTGTATTAGTTTCAAGTGTACAACATAGTGGTTTTTTTGCAGATTATATTCCATTATAGATTATTACAAGATATTGAATATAATTTTCTGTGCTATACAGTAAATCCTTATTGCATATCCATTTTAGGTATAGTAGCTTGTATCTGTTAATTCACACTCCTAATTTGTCCCACTGCCCCTCTCTTTCCTCTTTGTAACCAAATTTTTTTTCTGTGTCTGTGAGTCTACTTCTATTTGATATATAGATTCATTTGTATTATTTGCTAAGAGTTCACATGTAAATGATATTGTATAGTATTTGCATTTCTTTGACATTTCACTAAGCATAATATTCTGTAGGTCCATCTGCTTTGCTGAAAATGGCAATACTTTCTTCTTTTCTATAACTGAATAATAATCCATTGTATACATATACACCATATCTTCTCAAGCCAACCATTGGTTGATGCACACTTGGGTTGTTTCCATGTCTTGATTATTATAAATAGTACTACTATGAATATTGGTATGCATTTATCTTTTTAAATTAGGGTTTTCATTTTTTCTAGATAATATATTCAGGAGAAGGATTGCTGAATCAAATGGTAACTCTATTTTTAGTTTTTAATGGAACCTCCACACTGCATCCACCATAATGGGTGCACCAGTTTACACCCCCACCAAGAGTGCATGAGGGTTCCCTTTTCTCCACACCCTTCATGTATTATTTGTAGAATTTTTGATGAAGGCCATTGTGACTGGTGTGAGGAGATACCTCACTGTGATTTTGATCTGGCATTTTTCTAATAATTAGTGATGTTGAACATGTTTTCATATGCCTGTTGGCTGTCTGTATGCTTCTTTGGAGAAATGTCTATTTAGACCTTCTGCCTATCTTTTTGATAGGGTTATTTATTCAATATTAAGTTGTATGAGCTCTTTGTATATTTTGGATATTAATCCTTTATGCAGTACATCATTTGTCAATATTTTCTTCCATTCTGTAGGTTGTCTTTTCATTTTATTGATCGTTTCCTATGCTGTGCTTGTAAGTTTGATTAGATCCCATTTGTAGATTTTTGCTTTTATTTCTTTAACTCTGTGAGATTGATATAAGAAAATATTGCTAAAATGTATGTCAAAGAACATTCTGCCTATATTCTCTTGTAGAAGTTTTATGATGTCATATCTTATATTTAGGTCTTTAAACTTTTTTTTTTGGTTGCACCATGTTCCAACCAGGAATTGAACCTGGGCCCTCAGCAGTGAAAGTGTGGAGTCCTAACCACTAGACTTCCAGGGAATTCCCAACCATTTTTTAAAATTGAAGTATAGTTGATTGACAACATCATGTTAGTTTAAGATGTACAGAATGGCAATTTAGTTTTTTATATATATATACACACATACATACATATATATACCTTTCAGATTCTTTTCCCTTATCGATTATAACAAAATATTGAGTATAGCTCCCTGTGCTATATAGTAGGTCCTTGTTGGTTATCTGTTTTATTCAATATTGTCAAAATGACTGTTCTACCCAAGGCAATCTACAGATTCAGTGCAACCTATCAAATTACAATGGCATCTTTCAAAGAACTAGAAATAATCCTAAAATTTATATAGAAACACAAAAGACCCTGAATAGACAAAGCAATCTTGAGAAATGAAAACAGCTGGAGGAATCAGGCTCCCTGACTTCAGACTATACTACAAAGCTACAGTAATATTTAAACCATTTTGAGTTTATTTTTGTATACAATGTGAGGAAGTATCCTAATTTCACTGATGTACATATAAGCTTTCCAGCTTGGCCAACAGCACTTGTTGAAGAGACCATCTTTTCTCCACTGTATATTCTTGCCTTCTTTGTTGCAGATTGACCATAGGTGTGTGGGTTTATTTCTGGGTTCTCTATTCTATTCCACTAACCTATGTGTTTGTTTTTGTGCCAATACAATGTTGTTTAATTACTATAGTTTTGTGTAGTACAGTCTGAGGTCTGAAAAGATTATTTGTTGTTGTTCAGTCACTAAGTCGTGTCCGACTCTTTGCAACCCCATGATCTGCAGCACACCAAGATTCCCTTCAATATCTCCCAGAGTTTGCTCAAATTCATGCCATTGAATCAGTGTGCCATCCAACCATCTCATCCTCTGTTGGCCCCTTCTCCTCTTGCCCTCAATCTTTCCCAGTATCAGGGTCTTTTCCAGTGCATCAGCTCTTCACATCAGGTAGCTGAAGTACTGGAACTTCAGCTTCAGCATCGGTCCTTCCAACGAATATTCAGGGTTGATTTCTTTTAGGATTGACTGGTTTGATCTTGCTGTCCAAGACAAGGGACTCTCAAGAGTCGTCTTCAACACCACCATTCAAAAGCATCAATTCTTCTGCATTCAGCCTTCTTTATGGTCCAACTCTCAAAACCATACATGACTACTGGAGAAAACAGGTTACATCTTAGCTTTATTCATTTTCCTTAAGATTACTTTGGCAATTTCTTGATCTTTTGTGGTTTCATATAAATTTCAGGATTATTTCTTCTAGTTCTGTGGGTGTTTTGATAAAGATTGCTTTAAATCTGTAGACTGCTTTGGGTAGTATGGCCATTTTAACAATATTAATTCTTCCAATGCAAAATCAGAGACTATCTTTTCATTTCTTTGTATCATCTTCAATTTCCTTTATCAACATTTTATAGTTCTCAGAGTACAGGTCTTTCACCTACTTCAGTTCAGTTACTCAGTCGTGTCTGACCCTTTGCGACCCCAAGGATTGTAGTATGCCAGGCCTCCCTGTCCATCACCAACTCCCGGAGTTGTTGTCCATTGAGTCAGTGATGCCGTTCAACCATCTCATCTGTCATCGCCTTCTCCTCCTGCCCTCAATCTTTCCCAGCATCAGGGTCCTTTCAAATGAGGCAGATCTTTGCATGAGGCGGCCAAAGTATTGGAGTTTCAGCTTCAACTTCAGTTCTTCCAATGAACACCCAGGACTGATCTCCTTTAGGATGGACTGGCTGGATCTCCTTGCAGTCCAAGGGACTCTCAAGAGTCTTCTCCAACACCACAGTTCAAAGGCATCAGTTCTTCAGCACTCAGCCTTCTTCACAGTCCAACTCTCACATCCATACATGACTACTGGAAAAACCATAGCCTTGACTAGACGGACGAATGTCTCTGCTTTTTAATATGCTGTCTAGGTTGGTCATAAACTTTCTTCCAAGGAGTAAGCATCTTTTAATTTCATGGCTGCAGTCACCATCTGCAGGGATTTTGAAGCCCAGAAAACTAAAGTCTGACACTGTTTCCACTGTTTCCCCATCTATTTCCCATGAAGTGATGGGACCAGATGCCATGATCTTAGTTGTCTGACTATTGAGCTTTAAGCCAGCTTTTTCACTCTCCTCTTTCACTTTTATCAAGAGGCTCTTTAGTTCTTCACTTTCTGCCGTAAGGGTGGTGGTGTCTGCATATCTGAGGTTATTGATATTTCTCCTGGCAATCTTGATTCCAGCTTGTGCTTCATCCAGCCCAGTGTTTCTCATGATGTACTCTGCATATAAGTTAAAGAAGCAGGGTGACAATATACAGCCTTGACATACTCCCTTTCCTATTTGGAACCAGTCTGTTGTTCCATGTCCAGTTCTAACCGTTGCTTCCCGACCTGCATACAGATTTCTCAAGAGGCAGGTCAGGTGGTCTGGTATTCCCATCTCTTTCAGAATTTTCCACAGTTTATTGTGATCCACACAGTCAAAGGCTTTGGCACAGTCAATAAAGCAGAAACAGATGTTTTTCTGGAACTCTCTTGCTTTTTCAATGATCCAGCAGATATTGGCAATTTGTTCACCTCCTTAATTAAGCTTATTCCTAGATTTTATTCCTTTTGATGTGATTTTAATTTTTTTCTTTCTGCTGCTGCTGCTGCTAAGTCGCTTCAGTCGTGTCCGACTCTGTGTGACCCCAGACGGCAGCCCATCAGGCTCCACCATCCCTGGGATTCTCCAGGCAAGAGCACTGGAGCGGGTTGCCATTTCCTTCTCCAATGCATGAAGGTGAAAAGTGAAAGTGAAGTCACTCAGTCATGTCCGACTCTTCGCAACCCCATGGACTGCAGCCTACCAGGCTCCTCCGTCCATGGGATTTTCCAGGCAAGAGTACTAGAGTGGGGTGCCATTTTTCTTTCTAGTTTTTCATTATTAGTGTAAAGAAATACAACAGATTTCTGTCTATTGATCTTGTATCCTGTTATCTTGCTAAATTCATTTATCAGTTCTAAGACTTTTGGTGTGGAGACTTTAGGGGTTTCTTTATAGAGTGTCATGTAATCTTCAAATAGTGACAGATTTATCTCTTCCTTTCCAATTTGGATACTGTTTGTTTTTCTTATCTGATTACTGTGGTGGCTAAGACTTCCAATACCCTGTTGAACAGAAGTGGTGAGAGTGGGCATCCTTGTCTTGTTCCTGAATTTAGTGGGAAGACTTTCAGCTTTTCACTGTTAAGTCTTATGTTGGCTACCCATTTGTCATAAATGGCCTTTATTACGTTGAGATATGTTCTCTCTATATCCATTTTGGTGAGTGTTTTTATGAATGAATATTGAATTTTGTCGAATGCTTTTCCTGCATCTATTGAGATAATCATATGGGTTTTGTCTTTATTTTTGTTTATGTGGTGTATCACATTGATTTGTATATATTGAACTATTCCTACAACCCTGGAATGAATCTAACTTGCTCATGGTGTTTGAGCCTTTTAATGTATTGTTGGATTCAGTTCACTAGTATTTTGTTGAGTATATTTGCATATATATTCATCAGAGATATTGGCCTGTATTTTTTTTTTTTTTGTAGTATCTTTTTCTGGTCTTGGTATCAGGGTAATGATGGCCTCCTAGGATGAATTTGGGAGTGTTCCTTGCTCCCATAGTTGTATAATCTTAATACCAGCATCTTACCAACTAAGAGAAAGGGGTGTGTATTCAAAGGTACAATTTCCAGAACTGTATTTAATAGTCTAGGAGTAGCTGGACTATAGATTTACACCAGGGTAGTTAGCACTTTCAGTTCTATTTTTCTTTATATACCATAGCATTTTCTTATATATTTTGCTTCAAATTATTGAGATGATCTCTTTGGGAAATGTTCTAAAATGGATTCTAAGTTTTATAAAGTAAATACTTCAGAATCAACAGAACTGACTTTTTCACTGTATGACCAATGAATCTCTACTTGTTGGCATCAGAGTGACTGAATAGGGGAGAATTGAGGTTGGAGCATCTTAAGAGATTCTCCCTCTCTACCTTCACCTGGGAATCAGTTAGCTCTCTTCCAGTGGAATATTTGCCCCCAGCTGTTCAGCAAGGGTAACGCCCTGTTATACCCACTTAAGAATTCTGCCATTGGGTTCTTATAGGAAAGTTCGTAAGAATTCCCCCAATCTTCCTAAACACTCACAATGGGCCCCTCACTGAGAACAGAGGCTGTCTCCCATAGAGATGACTGCAATACAAATGGAAATAGCGAGTAAAGACTTCAAAGAGAAAAGGACATATGAGGAGGGATTTGAGGTTGGGTATGTGCAAAAGCCTTGTAGAGTCAGTATCAGACATAGAAGCCTCAGAAGTTAGCTCTGGCTGGTTAGAAAATGGTAAATCTACTGGGTGGACTTGGGAGGAGAGTACCCCAGAATCTTGGAAAATGTGCAGGAGCTAAGAGACCTTTACAGTCAAGCAGCGAGAACAACCTGCCAGGCTGCTGCTGTTGCCATCACTTCCAGCACCCTGACCAGACACCATGCCACTGCTGCTCATGGAGCTTTAACCTGCCTGGCTTCCTTGAGATTCAAGGTTCTAGATAGGAGAGTCTGATCAGCTGAAACCAAGCCGTGTCTGTACCCTGTTGCCAGGGGCAGAGAGAGTTATTTGTTTCCTTTAGCTTTCACCATGGGATATGGGGCAGTTTTCCACCAATGCTTATGAAATAGAGGGGATAGGTCACCCCTAAATGAGAAGGGAGTTGGGTACTGGGCAGTTAAAAACTGGACAGACAGCCAAGGTATCCACATTAAAAAAAAAAACATTCAGGGAGTTATTAACTGGACTCAGAGATTTCTAAAAATTATTTGTTCTATTGCCATGAAAAACATTTTCTATATATATAGGAAATTATTAAAGACCAAAATTATCACCCTTAAAATTTTAAAGGTAATTTTGTGATACTCTGCTGAGTATCTGCTGCTAGGATCAGTCAGATAGATTCAAAATTCTTTCTTAGTTTCCTTGGGAATACTTTAAAATCTCTTTCAGATTTCTATGAATGTTCAGCTGAAATCATCAAAGTTAACCCATAATCTAATTGTTACAGATGACAGAAAGTATAAGGAGTAAGGAGTGTGAATAGTCAGACAGACTGGATGTGGGCAAAGTAAGAGATACCTGGAATTAGAAAAACAACTTTAGACAATAACATATGAGTGTGATTAGGGCCAGAGTTAGGGGAAGGAAGTCATCCTTGAGCAGCACTGAGGAAATAAAATCTTGATATTTAAGGGAGCTAGAGGGTAGAAATTAAACAAGCAAGTGTTAAAGATGGTATTTTATTTGGGAGAGAGGAACCAGAAGAAAGGCATCTTGACTTCAACCTCTTCTTTAGAATACAAATCCAGAACATGTGCTTGACAAGTATAAGGGTTTCTTAAGAAAGAATGGAGCTTTGGGGGCAAACAGGCCCTGGGTGAGGAGTGCTGTGGGTTACATTGCATAAGAGTGAGGTCATGACCCGGAAGAATAACTAAGACCAGTTTACATGCACAAGATACTATGATTAGTGATGTTCTTTATTTTTACCATGTGAATGCCTTGATCTTAGCAGATAGAAAACAGTCCCAGTATAATACACATTACAAAAGGGGACTTCCCATTTCTCTTTAAAGAACATGTTTTTGCTTGAAATTTTTCAAATAGGTGCCTTCCCTCCAGGTTCTATCTGTTCTATGCATCCTGCCCTCTCATGCCAGTTTTGCTTTCGTGTGACTCTCCTTCCAACCCATCATCCCTCGTCAATATACTTCTTTTCCTCTCAACAGCTAAAATGGCAACACCCTCACTTGGCTTTGCTAGGAGGTGCCCTGGGCTCTCTTCCTATCCAAACCCTGTCCTGCTCTAGGATTTGCTGGACTCCCTCATCAGCTATGAAGCATCCTCTAATTTTTCAGTCTGAAATGAATCTCTGCACTCTCTGAACAATAACTATCCTTACTTGATGTACCACTGAACTATTTTCTTTTCCTATTCTTAGGTATTCTTATGAATTTTTATTGTTTATTTTCCCAACAAGATTGTTAGTTTCTTGCATACAGAAAGAGCCCGACAATACTGATTCACTGAAATGGGAAGAGGTGAAGTACACTGGAAAGAATATGGGCTTTGGAACTGGGCACATCTGACTTTTAATCCTTACTTGGGCTATTGGAGATCTACTTTACTCATATTGGGTTGTATTGTATCATATGGGGTTGTAAAATTCACCCTATAGTACAGTTGTGATGTCTGGAGATCATATGTAAAGCTCTTAGTGAGTGCTAGGTGTTTTCAGTTTTACATCATAAATATAGGGAAAAGTGATATGCTGTTTAGTTTTAAAGTTAGTTACAGGTGGAGAAAAATCATAATCCAGACAGATAACATTAATACTGTTTTGGGGATAAGATATATGTGTCAGAAATATAATAATTATTAGTCTTTTCCTCCAAAAATTACAAATTTTAGGTAAAGATGACCTTTAAAAGGTTTATTTTTTTTATTAATTTATTTTTATTTTTACTTTACAATATTGTATTGGTTTTGCCATACATCAACATGCATCCGCCCCGGGTGTACACGTGTTCCCCATCCTGAACCCCCCTCCCACCTCCCTCCCCATACCATCCCTCTGGGTCATCCCAGCGCACCAGCCCCAAGCATCCTGTATCCTGCATCAAACCTGGACTGGCGATTCATTTCTTATATGATATTACACATGTTTTAATGCCATTCTCCCAAATCATCCCCCTCTCCCTCTCCCACAGAGTCCAAAAGACTGTTCTATACATCTGTGTCTCTTCTGCTGTCTCGCATACAGGGTTGTCATTACCATCTTTCTAAATTCCATATATATGCATTAGTATACTGTATTGGTATTTTTCTTTCTGGCTTACTTCACTCTGTATAATAGGCTCCAGTTTCATCCACCTCAACAGAACTGCTTCAGATTGGAAGAATCAATATAGTGAAAATGAGTATACTACCCAAAGCAATCTATAGATTCAGTGCAATCCCTATCAAGCTACCAACGGTATTTTTCACAGAGCTAGAATAAATAATTTCACAATTTGTATGGAAATACAAAAAACCTTGAATAACCAAAGCAATCTTGAGAAAGAAGAATGGAACTGGAGGAATCAACCTGCCTGACTTTAGGCTCTACTACAAAGCCAGTCATCAAGACAGTATGGTACTGGCACAAAGACAGAAGTATAGATCAATGGAACAAAATAGAAAGCCCAGAGATAAACCCACGCACCTATGGACACCTTATCTTTGACAAAGGAGGCAAGAATATACAATGGATAAAAGACAATCTCTTTAACAAGTGGTGCTGGGAAAACTGGTCAACCACTTGTAAAAGAAGGAAACTAGAACACTTTCTAACACCATACACAAAAGGTTTCTTTTAAAAAGTCACTTTAATATGCATTTATAAATAGCCAAATGTTTCAGTTTTACGTCTTGAAAATCTAGTTTTTAGGTAATGGGCATTTTTGATTGTCATTTTAAATGAGACAATTAGTAAGTACTACAAAAATATTTTTAGTATGAAACATATCATACATACAGAAAATATGGATAATAATATAACAAACAGCCAGGTCATTTTATTTTTTATTTGTGCATTGATAACTTTTATTTTAATAGTGGAGTATAGTTATAATTTTCAGATGTAAAGTGTTTCAGTTATACCCATACATGTCTCCATTCTTTTCAGATTTTTTTCTTATATAGGTTATTACAGAATAGTAGGTAGAGTTCCCTGTGCTACACAGTAGGTCTTTGTTAATTATTAGTATCTATGTTAATCCTAAACTCCTAATTTATCCCTCTCCCCAAAGTCTGTGAGTTTGTTTCTATTTAATAAGTAAGTTCATTTGTATAATTTTTAGATTCCACTTATAAATGATATGATATTTGTCTGACTTCACTTAGTATGATAATCTCTAGGTCCATCCATCCATTAATAATAATGTAAATAGCATTATTTTGTTCTTTTATGACAATTATTCCATTGTATAAATGTTCCACATCTTCTTTATCCATTGATGGACAATTAGGGTGTTTCCCTTTCTTGGCTATTGTGAATAGTGCTCCAATGAACACTGAGGTGTATTTATCTTGTCAAAGTATGGTTTACTATGGATATATGCTCAGGAGTGGAACAGCTGGATCATATGGTAGTTCTATTTTTAGTTTAAGGACTGCTCAGTCACTCGGTCATGTCTGACTCTTTATGACACCATGGACTGTAGCCCACCAGGCTTCTCTGTTCATGGAATATTTTAGGAATGAATACTGGAGTGGGTTGCCAGTTCCAACTCCAGAGGAATCTTCTTAACTCAAGGATTGAACCCACATCTCCTGTGTCTCCTGCCTTGGCAGGCAGATTCTTTACTACTGTGCCACCTTTTTAAGGAATTGCCATGCTAATTGAGCCATATGAGTAATTTGTATATTTTGGAGATTAATCCATTGTTGGTCTCTTTATTTGCAAATATTTTCTCCAATTCTGTAGGTTGTCTTTTCCTTTGCTGTGAAAAAGTTTTTAAGTTTAATTATGTCCCATTTGTTTAATTTTGTTTTTATTTTCATTACTCTGAGGTGGATCCAAAAAGACATGCCTATGATTTATGTCAAAGACTGTTATGCCTATATTTTTCTCTAAGAGTTTTATCTGGCCTTACATTTAGGTCTTTTATTCATTTTGAGTTTATTTTTGTATATAGTGTTAGAGAATGTTCTAATTTCATTCTTTTACATGTAGCTATCTAGTTTTCTCAGCACCACTTGTTGAAAAGACTGTCTTTTCTCCATTGTATATTCTTGCCTCCTTTATCATAGATTAGTTGCCTATAGGTGTGTGGGTTTATCTCTGGGCTTTCCAGCCTGTAACATAGATCTATATTTTTGTTTCTGGTGAGTATCATACTTTTTTGATTACTGTAGCCTTGTAGTATAGTCTGAAGTCAGGAGGCCTGATTCCTCCAGTTCTGTTTTTCTTTCTCAGGATTGCTTTGACTATTCAGGGTCTTTTGTGTGTCCATACTAATTTAAAATTGTTTTTGTTGTAGTTCTGTGGAAAATGCTATTGTTAATTTGGTAGGGATTACACTGAATCTGAAGATTTCCTTGGGTAGTATAGTCATTTTAATGATATTAATTCTTCCAATTCAAGGACATCTTAAATATATATCTTTTCATCTGTTTGTGTCATCTTTGATTTCTTTCATCAGTGTCTTTAGTTTTCAGAGTATAGGTCTTATATCTCCTTAAGTAGGTTTATTCCTAGGTATTTTGTTCTTTTTGATGTGATGGTCAATGGGATTGTTTTAATTTCTCTTTCTCATCTTTCATTGTTAAAGTATAAAAAATGCAACAGACTTCTGAATATTTTATACCCTGCAATTTTATATCATTTACCAAATTCATTGACAAGCTCTAGTAGTTTTCTGGTAGCATCTTTAGGTGTTTAGTATCATGTCATCTGCAAACAGTAACAGTTTTACTACTTCTTTTCCAATTTGAATTCCTTTTATTGGGGCCCCTGCTGCAGCAGTGGGGATTGAGAACAACCAACAGGTTCCCTTGCTCATTTGTTCCCTGAGTGGGGGTAGGCTTGTTCCTTATATGGGGTTAAGATGAGGGGTATGTTCAGAGGTCAGGCTAGA
Source organism: Bos indicus x Bos taurus (assembly GCF_003369695.1). Lineage (NCBI taxonomy): Eukaryota > Metazoa > Chordata > Mammalia > Artiodactyla > Bovidae > Bos > Bos indicus x Bos taurus. The sequence goes on along the minus strand of NC_040085.1, from coordinate 63,762,964 downwards.
GGGGTGGCTTAGGTGTTTTGTCCACCCCTCTGGTGGTGTCAATTGCAGGGAGCATGCCAGTACCCTGCTTTTGCTCTGGGCCTTTAAAAGTGGCATTTGGGTTTTTTGGTCTCTTTGTGTCTTTTGTCCAGAATTTGTGGACAAAACACCCAACTGTGAGTGCATGAAATTATTTTTGGTCCCATATAATTTCTTTGTATTTTGTTGCTGGAAGAGAGGTTTGTCCAGGTGTAAGCACTGCAGCACTTGCAGCAAAGGTCCTAGGTCTGACTCATTCCCTGCAGGAGACGCTATACCCTTATTCTTAAGGGGTGAAAGGTCTCTTCTTCTGAAACTTTTGCCTGCTGGAAAGGAGTTGTAAACCCTAGCCTACCCTAGAGCATAGAAGTCCCTCGCTGACTGTTCCCAAGGACCTGTGGGGACCTTGGCCATTCTCTGCTGTAATGGGTTGAATTTCACGATGAGCTTTACTTCAAACTGTTGGAGCCTAGAAGACATAAACAATCAAAAGATTAAACAAGGGCTAGAAAGGAGAATAACAGTAGCCATTAAAGGACCTAGAAAGAGAAGGAACCAGACAAATTTTGGGAGGGATTACTTAACTATTGACTAGGCAAGGGAGGTGCTGTCACCCCTGTCAAGAAGCCATTCTGTTTAGGTTTAATATGTTTATTTGGTGGCTCAGACGGTAAAGTGTCTGCCTACAATGCGAGAGACTCAGGTTCAATCCCTGGGTTGGGAAGATCTCCTAGAGAAGGAAATGGCAACCCACTCCAGTATTCTTGCCTGGAAAATCCCATGGACGGAGGAGCCTGGTGGTCTAAGGGGTCATAAAGAATTGGACATGACTGAGTGACTTCACTTTCTTTCACTTTAGAATGGAAGGTCTGGACATGTTGATCCCAGGTCATCTTCTTGAACCAAAAGTCTTAGAGGTTTATAATAGTAGGGAAGACAACAGAGCGCTAGATAAAATATGGCATAAATCATATGAATGAAAAGTGTTATAAGAAAATGAAAACCTCCTGCCAGAAAGTTTTTTATACCTTGTGGGATCCAAGAGAACAAACTAGAGAAACAGTTTACAGTTTCCCCACCCATGTTGAATGGCAAGTAGTGGTGGTAAATTGCCTGCTGAAGCCAAGTGTCTTGTCAGATTTTCTCAATGCTGGTTTTTACCTGGGAAGAGATGTTGATGTATGTGCAACAAAAAGTATTGGCAATGGCACATACCCCCCTACCTTGTTCTAGCATAGATAATTGAGGGTCAGTTTCCTTTTGGTGTCCACAGTAGTGAATGACTGTCGCTTGTTTTGATTTTTAGCCACTTCTATGAGATATAAAATCTCAGCCCCATATTTTACAAGGGATTTTTTTTTTTTTTTTTTTTTGCATTTAAGTCCTGTTCCTACCCTGATAGCTATATGGACATGTAAAATAAGGAAAGTATGTTTTGAGTCTGTATTTTTGTTGTTTAGTCACTAAATCATGTCCGACTCCTTGTGACCCCAAGGGCTACAGCACGCTAGACTTCCCTGTCCTTCACCATCTCTCAGAGTTTGCTCAAACTCATGTCCTTTGAGTCAGTGATGCCATCTAATCATCTCATCCTCTGTTGCCCACTTCTCCTCCTGCCCTCAGTCTTTCCCAGCATCAGGGTCTTTTCCAATGAGTTGGCTCTTCACATCAGATGGCCAAAGGATTGGAGCTTCAGCACCAATCCTTCCAATGAACATTCAAGGTTGATTTCGTTTAGAATTAACTGGTTTGATCTCCTTGCAGTCCAAGGGACTCTCAAGAGTCTTCTCCAACACCACAGTTCAAAAGCATCAATTCTTCCATGCTCAGCTTTCTTTATGGTTCAACTCTCACATCCATACATGACTACTGGAAAAACCCTAATTTTGACTAGACAGACCTTTTTCAGCAAAGTGATGTCTCTGCTTTTTAGTATGCTGTCTAGGTTTGTCATAGTTTTCCTTCCAAGGAGCAAGCATCTTTGAATTTCATGGCTGCAGTCACTATCAGCAGTGATTTTGGAACCCAAGAAAATGTAATCTGTCACTGCTTCCACTTTTTCCCTTCTATTTGCCCCGAAGTGATGGGACTGGATGCCATGATCTTAGTTTTTGAATGCTGAGTTTTAAGCCAGCTTTTTCACTCTCCTCTCACCCTCATCAAGAGGCTCTTTAGCACCTCTTCACTTTCTTCCATGAGTCTATATATATATATATATATATATATATATTTATAATTTTCCTTTCCCTTAGATTAAGGCTAGAGCTGGGGCTATTAGCTCAGACTTCTGGGCCTATGGACCTCCCTGGTGGTTCAGATGGTAAAGCCTATAATGCAGGAGACCCAGGTTTGACCCCTGGGTGGGGAAGATGCCCTGGAGAAGGAAATGGCACCCCATTCCAGTACTCTTGCCTGGAAGATCCCATGGACGGAGGATCCTGGTAGGCTATAGTTCATGGGGTCACAAAGAGTCGGACACGACTGAGACTTCACTTCACTTCTGGGCTGAAGTAGCAAAAGCTTTGATTCTATAACACTATGAGCACACAGAGTAGCATATCCTGCCCTCCTGACTCCATCTTGAGCAAAACTACTGCCATCATTAAGCCATTCTTCCTCAGGGTTTTCTATGGCCTGTCTGTTAGATCAGGCCTCTAGGCATAAACCTGATCAAGGGTTTCAAGGTAGGAATGTGTTAAGTTAGTTCTGGGCCCTCCATAGGCTTTAGCATAACCTGCTGTGGGAAGTTTTGATTGTTTGGTTCTGGGGAGTCAAGGAGTAAAGCCTGGAGTAAAGGAGTAAAACCTTAGTAGGGTGGCCTTCAGTGAGCCAGTGATGGCCTTTCATCTCCAGGATCCCTTGTACTTGAAGAGGGGTCTGGATTTCCCGAGGCTGTCCAAAAGTAAGCTTGTTAGCTTCTTCCTCCATACCTGGAGGGAACCAGGCCAACCACAGGTCATGGAATCTAGTTGGAAAACAGTCTATAGGCTGAGGAACTTCTCCCAGCTTTTGTATAAGGACCCCTACAGCTGGAGAAGGAAATGGGACCCCACTCCAGTACTCTTGCCTGGAGAATCCCATGGAGGGAAGAGCCTGGTAGGCTGCAGTCCATGGGGTTGCAGAGTTGGACACGACTGAGCGACTTCACTTTCACAGGCTGTCCCAAGGGTTTCAGCTATGTAAAAGAAAAATGTTTGTTTTAAATCAGGGAGACTCAGAGCAGGAGCTCTGGTGAGGGCCTATTTGATATTACCAAAAGCTTTTTCTTGTTTTCTAGTCCAAAGTAATGGTCCTGTATCTGGACCTTTAGTTGCTTCAAATAGAGGCTTAGCCATTAGTCCAAAACCTAGACTCCAAATTCGGCAAAATCCTGCTATGCCTAAGAAAGTATGAAAATGTTTTCTTGTCTTTGGGATGCTTAAACCTAATATAGCTTGTTTTCTTTCTAGAGATAACTGTCTGCTTCCAGAGTTTATACTATATCTCAGATATTTAATGACTGTTTTTAGATTTGTGCTTTTTTCTGGGAGATCCTGTAACTCTGGGCCCTAAGGAAATTAAGGACCAATGGTATTCTGCCCTGAGGCATCTATTTTGGGATTCAGTTCAGTTCAGTTGCTCAGTCATGTCCGACTCTTTGCAACCCCATGAATCGCAGCACGCCAGCCCCCCCTGTCCATCACCAACTCCCAGAGTTCACTCAGACTCACGTCCATCGAGTCAGTGGTGCCATCCAGCCATCTCATCCTCTGTCGTCCCCTTCTCCTCCTGCCCCCAATCCCTCTCAGCATCAGAGTCTTTTCCAATGAATCAACTCTTCGCATGAGGTGGCCAAAGTACTGGAGTTTCAGCTTTAGCATCATTCCCTCCAAAGAAATCCCAGGGCTGATCTCCTTCAGAATGGACTGGTTGGATCTCCTTGCAGTCCAAGGGACTCTCAAGAGTCTTCTCCAACACCACAGTTCAAAAGCATCAATTCTTCGGCACTCAGCTTTCTTCACAGTCCAACTCTCATATCCATACATGTCCACTGGAAAAACCATAGCCTTGACTAGACGAACCTTTGTTGGCAAAGTAATGTCTCTGCTTTTGAATATGCTATCTAGGTTGGTCATAACTTTCCTTCCAAGGAGTAAGCGTCTTTTAATTTCATGGCTGCAATCACCATCTGCAGTGATTTTGGAGCCCCAAAAAATAAAGTCTGACACTGTTTCCCCATCTATTTCCCATGAAGTGATGGGACCAGATGCCATGATCTTTGTTTTCTGAATGTTGAGCTTTAAGCCAACTTTTTCACTCTCCTCTTTCACTTTCATCAAAAGGCTTTTTAGTTCCTCTTCACTGTCTGCCATAAGGGTGGTGTCATCTGCATATCTGAGGTTACTGATATTTCTCCCGGCAATCTTGATTCCAGCTTGTCCTTCTTCCAGCCCAGCGTTTCTCATGATGTACTCTGCATATAAGTTAAATGAGCAGGGTGATAATATACAGCCTTGACATACTCCTTTTCCTGTTTGGAACCAGTCTGTTGTTCCATGTCCAGTCCTAACTGTTGCTTCCTGACCTGCATACAAATTTCTCAAGAGTCAGGTCAGGTGGTCTGGTATTCCCATCTCCTTCAGAATTTTCCACAGTTTATTGTGATCCACACAGTCAAAGGCTTTGGCACAGTCAATAAAGCAGAAACAGATGTTTTTCTGGAACTCTCTTGCTTTCTCCATGATCCAGCAGATGTTGGCAATTTGATCTCTGGTTCCTCTGCTTTTTCTAAAACCAGCTTGAACATCTGGAAGTTCACGGTTCACGTATTGCTGAAGCCTGGCTTGGAGAATTTTGAGCATTACTTTACTAGCATGTGAGATGAGTGCAATTGTGCGGTAGTTTGAGCATTCTTTGGCATTGCCTTTCTTTGGGATTGGAATGAAAACTGCCCTTTTCCAGTCCTGTGGCCACTGCTGAGTTTTCCAAATTTGCTGGCATATTGAGTGCAGCACTTTCACAGCATCATCTTTCAGGATTTGAAATAGCTCAACTGGAATTCCATCACCTCCACTAGCTTTGTATTACTATATCATCTACATAGTGTAGAATGGCCCCTTCTGTTAGGTGTATTTTCCGTGGTTATTTTCTGGACCTGGGTGAACAAATGTGGGCTGTCCCAAAACCCCTGAGGCAGTATCATCCAGGTATAATTTTTCATTTGGCCCAAGTGGAGGTTAGTCCACTCAAAAGCAAACAAGATAGATGAGGGATGAATTGGGATGCAAAAGAAGGCAGCCATCCTTGAGGTCAAGCACAGTCAACCATCTGGCATCTCCAGGAATCTGGACTAATATAAGGACCACTACATCATTTACTGCTCTAAGGTCTTGTACAACTGAGTATTCTCCATTTGGCTTAACAGCTGAAAGAATAAAGATATTGAATAGGCACTAAGAGGCTATGTTTTAAAATTTTATCTATGAGGAGTTGCAAACCATTTTTTGCTTTCAACTTTTTGGGGTATTGTCTCTTGTTAGGATAAACGACTTCTGACTTAAGGCTAATTTTTAGAGGTTGGGAAATCCCAACTGAGGCTTCCCAGGTGGCACTGGTGGTAAAGAACCTGCCTGCCAGTGCAGGGGACGTAAGAACCGTGGGCTTGATCCCTGGGTAGGGAAGACCCCCTGGAGCAGGTAATGGCAACCAACTCCAGTATTCTTGCCTGGAGAATCCCATAGACAAAGGAGCCTGGTGGGCTACAGTCCATGGGGTCACAAAGAGTAGGACACGACTGAAGCAATTTAGCAGCAGCAATCCCAACTGACCTTCCTCGGGAGTGGAAGGTTAAATGGTAGTAAATTTTCTAAAAGCTTCCACAAGCTGTGTCTGAAAGAGGGCTGGATTTTTTTGGGGGGGTCACTCCTTTAATCTTTCATAGTTAGCTTTTTGATACACATTAGATCATGTGCTTCCTGGTTTCTCCTCCCTCCCAGGAATTATAATTCCAAGGGAGCTCCTAATTTGGGACTGCATGTCAACCTATAACAAAATGTTTGAGTTGGTCCCTGGCAAGCTAGTTAACATGCCCTTAGGCCGCTGTCCAAATTCTCTGTTTTTCCTCAGGGTGCAGTAAATAGGACTATTTGGACATCCTTCCAGATTAAATCAAAGGACAGAGTTAGGGTCTGAAACCCTTCAACAAACATTATTAGGGTCTTCAGCAAACTAACCCAGCCTCTGCATTGAGCTAAACTGGTTAAAGAGAAGGGCACATGTTCTCTGTCCACTTCCCTAAGAGGACACACTTTTCCCAATTTGGGGTGATTGGAAGCTGTGAATTACTCTAGAGGGACTAGTCTCTCCCTCCTGGAGTAATGGAGGGGATAAAGGGACTTAGGGAGGCAGAGCTTGGGATTGGTCAGAAGGATCTGAGGAAGTAGGTGGCTCTGGAGAAGCAGGGGAGATTTGGTCTCTCTCCTGAGGCCTGGTGAAGGTTAGAAGGGGGTCATCTTGAATGTCAGGAGTGCTTTCTGATTCCCTGGACTTTTGATTACAGGAGCTGCATAGAGTAGGGTTCTGATAAAGGACCACCAAGGCTTGAACATAAGGAACCTCAGTCCATTTTCCCATCTTGTGACAGTGAAGTTTCAATTGCAAGATGGTATTATAGAGACTTATTTTCAGGCCATTTTTCTTCATCTCTCCATCTTATATAAAGACCAGTGTTACAGCAGAGTTTTTCCCTTTTAAGCTCATCTATTTTTAAAAATTTCCAATTTTTAAGGATACATTCCAGAGGTGTTTCTTCTGGCTTAGAAGAAAGAACTTACCCTTGGTGAGTACCCTGTAACTGAGAGCGCTACTAGAAATGAAGTCCAGGATCCCTGAGACATTTACTAGGAAGCTTTTGTCAGAAAGGGATTTGAGTGTCTTCAACTCTCCCATCAATTCCTAACTAGACGTCTCTGGTTGACCTGGTCCCTCATTTGATGGGGCATGTTTGAACCAGTACCAGTGTGTTGCCAGAGCCCTCCTTGAGGGGAATCTGTTGTCTATATCATTTATATCCTTTGATAGCTTTTCCTACGTTGGGCTGTATTCCTCAAGATCAAGCATCTTTAAGACATAGGCTGTGAGGGGTTGCAAACCTGTGAACTGCTTAGAAGTGCCATTACAATAGGTAGTCTGCAACAAGATATGGGCTGTCAAAACCTGGAGTGAGGAAGCCCTAAAGGTGCAAAAAGAAACTCCTGGACGAATTGGAGTTTGTCGCAGTAGAAATGCCTCACGAACCGGAGAGCCTAGAGGTGGTAGGATACCTGTAGGGCATTTTTTTAGACATAGAGTAAGGTGAGAAACTAGACAGCGGCAGAACCCCCGACCCTCTCCCCCTTTGGTGGCTACCATAAAAGTGGGGAGAGCCTGCTGCTTCTCCCTGACACAGGCAGCAGTGAGTTTGGACAATGTTTACCAAGTAGTTTAATGTATAAATTAACCCAGTCAGTTTAGAATCTCTCTCTGGAATGCTCCAGGGGCCCTCTGAAGTGCCCTAAAGTTAGCTAGAGATCTCAAAAGAACTTTAGATTTTGATATTTGTAAAGTGTGTCAAAAATCTCAAACTTTTGAAACATATCTGGTCAGACAGAATCATAAGTTGCTGTGAAACAATTATTCCTTGAGCTAAGGTGAAAAAAAAAAATTTTCAAAAGTAAATAAACTCTGTGTTCTCTTATGAAAGAAACCAAATGCAGTCTTGCATCAGCCTATTCTTAATAAAATCGATTTACCTAATTGAATTTAATCCAACCTTAGAAAATCCTTAGCACATACAAAATTCTTTTCTCAAATGTTCCTTTTCCACAAACCTTCTGCAACTTTCCATAGCCATACTTTTGTCCATTATTTCCATTCAAAAATGGCCAGCTATTGGACAAAACCACCCCCTGTTCCTTTAACAAAATTTATTTCCATTCATTATATATCTTCTCTTCTGAAAACACTCATCCTGCTTTCCTTACACAACTATTGACTGTCTTTTACAGTAGCATTTTGTAAATTTGTAGAGAATATCTCAAGGCAGTAATCAGCTTTAGCTTCTCCTTCACAAGAAGATGAAATTAGGTAAATGTAGACCTGTTTAGCAATTACTGTTCCGATATTTTATCTTTGAAATGGCTTGGATATTCAATGAATTATCATTTAACTTAGTTCCAGTTTACCAAAATTTTAGATCAATATTTCCAAAGTATAATTATTTCTATAGTTTACCAAAAAGTTCTTATCCCAGTTACATTTACTTAAAAATTCAATCATATCAGGTTATTTTCTCTTTGACAAATGTTACAACCGAACCAATATGCACTTACTGACTTTCAGTAACCCTGGGTACAAAAAGTTTTATATTTAATGTTGATACTCTAAAGACAGGTGTGTATTAATTAAACCCAGAAACTTAAGCTAACTTTAATACCAGGTATTCAATATTGACTATTTCCCTGATCATATGAACCTGAAATATATTCTGGCAAGCATCTTTTACATTTCTGAGAATGTGTATAGACAGTTTGCTTTAAACTAATTAAATACAGCTTATTTACAAGTTAGTTTTTACATAAGAACAGAACCAGAGATCTCATAGTTTTCTAAAATTTAAAATGGCCCTCTCCCCCTCTCAGTCTAGGGAACTACAGATGGATCAGGTAGTTCCTGAGGGCCAAGGCAAAATAGTTAAATTGCAAAGGCAGAGTAGGGAAAAATGCAAGCTCCTTTCTTTTCATTCTTTAAAATCCCACCAAGTATCCCAAAGCTGGAATCTCAGGCAATAAAGGCTTCACTATGCCCACAATTTTGGCAGAGACTTGCAGGAGCAGTTGGACAGCAAAACTACATTAAGAAAAGATACCAATTCCAACAACTTAAAAAACAAGTGTTCAGGATAAAGTGCAGGTAAAAGGATCAAGGGAAAGGCAAAAGGAGGAGGGACAGAAAAGACTGAGAAAGAGAGCAGGAAAATATGGTGAAAATACTGGGAAGTTAGGACTGCCAGTCACCAGACGAGATGAGGTCGAAACCTTGATCACTCTCGTAAATCTCCCCTCAGGGTGAGTCTGCTGGACTAGGATGTGCATGGTGGGAGGTGAGCCTCTCCTAGCTCTGCTTGTTATCGTTTAAGGTGAGCTCTTGCCAACCAGTGGGAACATGGTCTCACAAGCTGAGAGGACTGATGCTGTAGCTGCCCGGTGTCTAGGAAGGATAGGACCGACGTAGAAGAGGTCAGAGAGAAAAGTAGAGAAGAATCAGGAGAGGGGAAAAAAACAAAGCAAAGGGAGAAAGAGTTGCCTGAATGAGGGTACTGAGGCCCGCATGGGCCAGGAAGGAAGGCTTATCCATGCGGTGAGGCTGAAATGTTCCATGTGCACTCCTTATTAGTTTAATGTCCGGGTGATCTGTCCATTGATGTAAATGGGGTGTTAAAGTCCCCCACTATTATTTTGTTACTGTCGATTTCTCCTTTTAAGGCTCAAAGAGGTCATTTTAAAAGATACTTCTCTATGAAATGAATGTTATAGATATAGTAAATAGTACTTGATAAGTTAAAGAATAAGGTGCTATAAATTGAAATGGAAAGTTAGTATATTGCCTATGCATTAACCATCCACGATGCTGCCCCTTTTAGTAATTCTAGGGTGAAATGTTTACCTAAGAAGAAAATAACTGATAAAATTGACAAGCCTCTTAGTCAAGCTCACCAAGGAGAGAGAGGATCCAAATAAACAGAATAAGAAATGAAGAGAGGAGAAAAATCAATACTACAGAAATAAAAATAATAAGAACTTTATGACCAGATATATGCCAACAAAATAGACAACCTAGAAGAATTGGACAAGATTCTAGAAACATATAGCCTGCCAAGACTGAGTCAAGAAGAAATAGACAAACTGATCACTAGAATTGAAATAGCATCTATAATAATAAAAACAAGGACTGAAAACTCCCTGCTAACAGAACTCCAAGACTGGATGGCTTCACTGAGGAATTCTATCAAACATACAAAGAAGAGCTTACACCTATCATTCTCAAAATATTCCACAAGTCATTCTAGGATACCAAACTTGACAAAGACACCACCAAAAAAAAAAAAAAAAGAAATTACAGGCCAGTATCTTTGAATATAGAAGCAAAAATCCTCAGCAACATATTAGCAAAACAAATCCAACAACACAGAGAGGTATCGTACACCATAATCAAGTGGGATTCACTCCAAGGTCATACACACAATGGATTATTATTCAGCCATAAAAAGAATGGAATATTGCCAGCAGATTACCTAGAGATTACCATTCTAAATGAAATCAAACCAAGACAAATTACTATCACTCATATATGGAATCTGAAAAAATAATAAAAATCAGCTTATTTACAAAATAGACTCACAGACATAGAAAACAAACTTACGGTTACCACAGCAGGGAAAGGGGAGGGGAGTTTACTAGGAGTATGAGAATAACAGATACACACCACTGTATATTAGACAGACAACAAGGATTTCCTGTAAAGCACAGAGAACTATATTCAGCATCTTGTAATAACCTATAATGGAAAACAATCTGAAGCTGTACCCCTGAAACTAACACAATATTATAAATCCACTGATTAAAAAAGAAATTTCAGCAAATTCCATATGGTCTTCTATGAAAATCCAACTAATACTGATGCCATTAAGTACTCTTACTACAAGGAATATATTTACTGCCGTTGCAAAACAAGCTGAAATACAGCTTTTTACATAATCTTTTGTTGAATTATTGATGTTTTATTTTTATAAGTCAAAAATCTCACAGTGATAATGATGGCTTCCAACCAATTCTAAGTCAACTTTGGGATTACATTTTTGTCTTTGATATTTCAAGAGTGATTACAACAGCTTTACAGAAATACACGGATGTTTAAAAGAAATGAACTAATAAAAAAGTTGAAAATTGCCAAAGCTAGTTTTATGTTTAAAATACAATTTGCAAGAGACTGATTGGAAGAATCATCAATTAAACAAGCTTAATGCTAGAAAATCACATGGTCCAACCCCCTGATTTTGTGATTATAATATTACTGTAGAAACGTGGGTATTGGATGCCTTCTGCTTGCCCCTCCTCCACCTTGCCTCTGAGAGTAGAACTCCAGAGACTACAGAAACAGATTTTCTTGCTCTCTGGCTTTTGATTTATTGATTTGATTTATCCCACCCCCTATAGGGCATCCCTATAGGATATCAAAGGAAGAGAGTATTTTTAGAATTTCTCCCGATGGATGCCTACCTTAATGAAAAGTCATAACTCATAACCCTCTCCTTCCAGAGTTTTCTAATCACTCACCCCCTCTTCATGTCCCTTCAGGCCCAAGTGTCATAAGAGCTGTTGTTAAACCTGGATACTGTCCTACTCACTCTGGTTTCTCACCCGCACTGGTTCTCACATTTAACTTGCATTGGAATCACCTGGAGGACTCCTTAAACCCAGGTTGCTAGTTACCACATGGCAAAGTTTCTAATTTCTATGTCTGAGTTGTGTGTTCGCATGCATGCTCAGTTGTGTCCAACTCTTTGCAACACTATGGACTGTAGCCTGCCAGGCACCACCATCCATGGGATTTCCCAGGTAAAAATATTGGGAGGGGGTTGCCATTTCCTACTCCAGGGGGTCCTCCCGACCTAGGGACCCAACCCATGTCTCTTGCATTTGCAGGTGGAGCCTTTACCACTGTGCCACCTAGGAAGACCTGTGTCTGAGTCAGCTGCTGATAATTTGCATTTTTAACAAGCTCCCAGGCGATGCTAGAACCATGGCCCTGTAGCTCTCTACCTTGACCACCATTTTATAAATTATTCTAATCTGATTTGCTCTCTCTTCCTTCAAGACCTTGACTAATATAAATGGCTAAAAAAAAGTTGTTGACAATAGACAAAGTCTTATAATTAAACATGATTTTTAAGTGTTTATTTGAAAAATCTTTAAATCAAAGAAGAGAAAGCTGTAGGTATTTAGGAATTAATTTTGTCCAATTTAAATTTCAGAGCAGAAAAACTGTAGACAGAGATCAACCAGTTGATACCCTGCTTTTAAGGAAAGTCTTTCCAGGAGACTGCTGTGTCTTATCAAATAGTGGCTCTCACTCCACCTCCCTCTCCCCTCCCTTACATTGTGTAATCCCCTTCTGTGTTTCTGTTATCTCTGTCTTTAGGTTTGGGCACCTGCAGTACATGTGATTTTCAGGTAAGCACGCACCATAGTTTGGGGCCTCTCAGGATAAGATCTCTAGCTCAGTTTTCAGCAGACGGCTTGGTAGAACCAAATATTTCATTGATGTTTTGTGCTAAAGGGAGATAAGAGTTAATGGCAGGATCTCTGGTAATATCTGTGAGTCTGGTCTATCCATTATGTCCCATGTCATCTTGTAGTCAGTCACACAGAAACTCAGTCTGACACTTTGCTTCTCTCTCACCTACTTTCTAAAGACCTTTACCCAGTGAACCTCTTTCAAGTTGTTATCTGAGACTTCTGTACCTTATCCTCCATCTGCTGGGCAGCTGCTTTACTTAGCAGTTGTAGTTCTTCTTCGTCCTTTTCAAGTTTCTAAGTGGAAACCCAAGGCACTGTCTGCCCAGCGCCACCCACACTTTTCTGAGAGCTGCACCCATTGCAGTATTCTCTGGCCACTGACATTAGACCAGGAATCAGTAAAAGACACAAGTTTCTTCAAGATTTTGTCTGTGGACAACTATATTTCTCCAAGGAGGCTAAAGCTGTAAGATTGGAAACTTGGGGGCCTTGAACAACAAATTTTCTGCAAAGAAAGACAGGCGGCTGCCACATGAGGAGAAACGAAACTGGCACTCAGCAGTAGGAAATGCAGATGTAAAGAAGGGACTTGTGGACATGAGCAGGAAGAGGAGGGTGGGGTAAATTGAGAGAATACTACTGACATATATACACTATTATGTGTAAAATAGATGACTAGTGGGAACCTATTGTATAGCACAGGGAGCTCAGCTTGGTCCTCTGTGATAACCTAGAGGGCTGAGATAGAGCAGGAGGCTCAAGAGGGAGGGGGTTATATGTATACATATAGCCAATTAACACTGGATAGCAGAAACCAACACAACACTGTAAAGCTATTATGTTCCAATTAAAAATAAATAATTTTTTTAAAAAAAGAGATGTGGGTGCTCTGTTCAGCTACACCATGCCTTGGGTTCCAGCTGCTTCTAAGGATTAGGAACATCTGGTCATCCTACCCTTTGATTGCTAAGCTTTATGAAAACTCACCATTTTTGCTAAACCAGTTCAGTTTGTATTTCTATTTCATGAAGTCAAACACTGTGATTGATAAAGTAGTACAAATGTTCATTTCTGTTTACCTGGTCATTATTAGTTATGATACATGCATTTCTTGAGAATTTTCTATGGACCATTTAAGCCATACAATGCTCCTCAGATGTGAATAGAACAGAAGAACAAATTGAGATTGGATGGCCTTCTTCAGGCTCAACATTGTGCAGTTATACATAGCTGGACCCAGATTCCTACCATGTCTCCCAAAATTTAAACACCCTGTGTTTATAACCACTATATTCTGTCTGAATTTCAATTAGACCAAAGTTCCTTTTCAAGTAATAGGCAAGGGTAGAAGAATGGAATTTTCAGTGCTCTTTTGTACTCAGAATTTAGCATCTTAGAGTTGAGCATCTTACCATTAAGTTTCATAGCATACATTTTCCAGCACTATCTGTTCCTACAATTTTCTGACTCAGCATAAAATTCTGCCTGGCCAAGTCTTGCTCCTCCTTCACAGCCAACTCTGATGTAACCTCCCATAGAACCTTTCGCACTCCCGCTGAATAAACCACTCACTCCCTTTCTTCCTGCTCTCCTGTTCACATTATAGTTAACTGGTTACATACCTGACTCTAATATTATGTTGAGAGTTCCATGCTGTCATCATCTGTCTAACTCCTGTACCTGACAAAATATCTGCCTTAGAATAGGCGCTTAATAACTACTTGTTGAGTTACATTGATTTGGGGAGCATGTGGAGTCTAACCAGTACAGATGAAGAAATCATATTTTTATGCCTGGGCAATTATGAAAAATGGCACAAGGTGGCCAAACATTATGGCTCAGGTGAGCGGATGTCTTTACAAGGGGCAGAGGGACCGTCTAGTGTGATTAATGGGAGACTTCCAGTCCTTTGTTCCTAATGCAGTTTATCCTCAAAACCTGTCAAAGTCTGAAGACTGTTCATTAACTGTTTTTGCAACATCCAGGCTCTCACTGTGGCATATAAAACACAATATAAATGATTTATTTGTGATCCTTGATTGCATCCCAGGTGACATTCTGAATATTTATTTTTGTTGGGGCTGGCTTTATATTAATTGAATGGTACAAAACCATGTAGCATGGGCCAGCATCTGCCTTTCCAGGGCTGGAGATGACAGTTTTATGGACTAAGCTCTGAACATGCCTCTGGGCCTGGCTCTTAGTTTATATTTGCCTTTTTAGGACAATGGAATAAAGTGGGTCCAGTGGCTCAACTATTTTCAGGCCTCTTCCGCGAATCACCAAGTGGGAGGCAGCTGGCAGAAGGCAATGAGGTTTGAGCTATATTGCATAAGGACCACGAGGTACTGAAGCCAGGACATAACACTGCAGTGAAAATGCGGAAGCAAAAGAAATCACTAATTTGGCTTATAAATTCAACACTTGCTAGTTACACGTGATTCACAAACTTTTTAGTAACTACGGCCAATATTTTTATCTCAGCTCCATCTCAACTTGCTACTCAGTTTTTGGACTTCCTCCTTTCCACCTATAACTGCTGAGTAATCACAAAATGAAACCTGATACTCACCTAAGAAAACACGAGAAGGCACACCTCATGCAAACATAAATTATACAAGATACTTGAAAGATAAATTAAAAATTACTCTTGGCGTATCTGAAATGTCACATCCTTTGAAGAACATAGTAAATGAGAGTTTCCTGAATTTTAGACAGCCTCTCTTCATTGAATTTGAAACATTCAATTAGAAACAAACTGTTGGTCACAAGATGATATAGAAAGACCTTGAGCGCTTCTCTCACAGGCACACCAAAATCACAATTATTTACAGACAGCCATCGATGAAAAAGACGCAAACCTACCAGAAAAGATCTACAATGAGAATATAAAGAAGGAATCATAATGAGACAGCAGGAGGGGCTGAGTAGTGATAAAGTCAAATCCCATACCCCAGGCGGGTGATCCACAAACAGGAGAACAATTACAACTGCAGAGATTCTCCCAAAGGATTGAGAGGTCTGGATCCCACTTTGGGCTCCACAGCCCAGAGATCCAGCACTGGGAAGACACTCCCCCCACCCTACCCCCCACCCCCGCCCCTGGAAAATTTGGCTTTGAAGGCCACAGGCTTACTTCTGGGAGTTCCAGAAGGCTGATGGAAATAGAGACCTCACTTGTAAGGGATTCACACAAAGTCTACCCAGGGTAGAAGCAGTAATTTGGTAGTAGCCTGGGTTAGACCTACCCCCTCCTGGAGAGGTAGGAAATAACTCCATTTCACCCTGGGTACATAGATTCCTGAACCATTTTGGGGAGCTCCTTCTACGACATGGTAATACTATCCTGGAATTTTTCTTATAGCTTATTACCACAGAAAAATCCCACTGTAGCCCAACAGTCTGCAGGCTCAAGTACTGGGATGCCTCAGGCCAAGCAGTTGACACTGACACAGCCCCATCTACCAGCAGACAGGTTGCCTCAAGAACCCTGGGTCTGCAGCCACCTCTGGACATAGCCTTGCCCACCAGAGGACCCAGGACCTATCCCCACACACCAGTACACAGGCAATAGATCCAAGACTCCCAGGACCCTCCAAGCAGAGACCCCGGCCCAGGTCCCATCCATCAGTGAGCCTGCCCTAGTTTCAGATCCAACTCGACCCACCAGCAGGCAGGCACTAGACAGAAAAACCACCACCACAATTTGTAGACCAGGCCTGCCCTGGAACTGGCTGGGCCTGGTCTCCACCCACTAGTAGGCCAATACAAGCTTCAAGACACCAGCCCCCACAGTCAGCAATCTGACATTTGCTCTGGGACCCCTAAGTCCTGCAAGCAGGCCCCAGGACCTGGCTCTGTCCACCAGTAGGCTGGCACTAGCCCCAGGATCTGGCTTCATCCACCAGTAAGTAGACAACAGCCCCAGGTTCTCCTGGATCCTGACTCTGCCCATCAGTAATATAGCACTAGCCTAGGGCCTCCAGGTTTCTGCAATTAGCTGCCTCATGATCAGACCCCATAACCAGCAGATGGCAGCCTCTGCACCAGGCAGGACCTGGCAACCAACCCGACCACAGCCAAATAAACCTACCAGACCATTGACATAGTCTGCTCACCACAACAGAAATACCCACACAGCCCTCATAGAACATTTGGAGTGTATAGCTCTGGTGACAAGATGGGAGTGTGCTATTGGACTCATAGGATGTCTCACCAGGAAATATAACTAACTTACCAGATACATAAAAATAGCAAGTTAGGTAAAATGAAGTGATAGAAGAACATATACCAGATGAAGGAACAAGATAAACTCCAGAAGAACCAAGTGGAAATAGACATGCTACCTGAGAAAGAGTTCAAGGTAGTGATCATAAACAGGATCAAAGAAATTGGGAGAATAATGGATGTATAGAATGAGAAGTTGGAAGTTTTTAATGAAGAGTTAGAAGATAAAAATAATAAATATAAAAGAGATGAAGAATACAATAACTTAAATGAAATAATACACTAGAAGGGATCAACATTAGACTAAATGGTTCAGAGGAATAGAACAGCATGAGCTAGAAGATAGAGTAGTGGGAATCACTGATGCTGAACGGAAAAAGGAATAAGAAATGAGGATAATTCCCTCTGGGACAACATCAAATGTACTAATATTCACATTATACCGGTCCCACAAAGAGAAGGGGGAGGACTGAGAACATAATTGGAGAGAGAATAGCTGAAAACCTCCCTAACCTGGGAAAAGAAACAGACATCCAAATTCAGGAAGTACAGAGAGTCCCATACAGGATTAACACAAAGAGGAACACATCAAAACATTGTAATTAAAATGGCAAAAACAGAAGATAGAGAATATCAAAAGTTTCAAGAGAACAGCAACATTTTACATACAGGGGAACTCACAAGATTATCAGCTGACTTTTCTGCAGAAACTCTAAGCCAGAAGCGAGTGACACAATATATTTAAAGTAATGAAAGGGAAAAAACTACAACCAAGATTATTCTACCCAGCAAGGCTGTTGTTCAGATTTGATGGGGAGATCAAAAGCTTCACAGACAAGCAAAAGCTAAGAGAGTTCAGTACCACCAAACAAGCTTCCAAGGAATGTTAAAGTAACTTCTCTGAGCAAAAAAGGACACAATGAGAAGCATGAAAATCATACAAGGAGAAAGCTCATCAATAAAGGCAAATGCACAGTAAAGGTAGGAAATCATCCCCTCATAAAGTTAGTAAGAAGGTTAAAAGAAAAAAGTAGTAAAATTATCTATATTTACAGTAATTTTAAGGGGAGAAGAGCATAACGCAGGGTTGTTGAAATGCATTTGAAATTAAGAATCAGCAACTTAACCATTCATATGTACAGATTGCTATATAAAAACATCATAGTAACCTAAACCAAAAATCTGTGATACATACATAAAAAAGATAAAGGAATCCAAACATAACACTATAGATGATCATCAAATCCTAAGAGATGAGGACAAAAACAAAGGAATAAAAAAAAGACCTACCAAACCAACCCAGAAGCAATTAACAAAATGTCATATCAATAATTATTTTAAATGTAAATAGACTAAATGCTCTAATCAGAAGACATAGTGAAAAGAAATGAGAAAAAATTGATTACACGGGGTCTAAACAGCATGTACTAAAAAATCAATGAGTCAATGAAATCAAAATGGAAATTTAAAAATACCTTGAGACACATGACAATGAAAATACAACCATTCAAAATCCACTGGATGCAGCAAAATCAGTTCTTAGAGGGAAGTTAATAGCAATACAGGCCTTCCTCATAAAGCAGGAAAAATCTGAAATAAACAACCTAACCTACCACCTAAAATAATTAGAGAAGAACAAATGAAATCTAAATCTAAAGTCAGCAGAAGAAAAATAATAATAAGATATGGAGGATATAAATAAAATAGGGATTGAAAAAAGAAGGAAAAAAAAAGCAATAGAACCAAGAGCTGGTTATTTTAAAGGGTTAAGAAAATTGACAAACCTCTGGCCAGGCTCACCAAGAAGAGAAAGAACCCAAATAAACAAAATAAGGAATGAAAAAGGAAAAATCTCAACTGATAGTGCAGAAATACAAAAAAAGATGAGAATTCTATGAATAATTATATGCCAACAAATTTGACAACCTGGAAGAAACGGACAACTCTCTAGAAGCTTACAGCACTCCAAAATTGAATCAAGAAGAAATAGATGATTTGTGCAACTGGCCACTAGAAGTGAAACAAAATCTGTAGTAAAAAAAAATAAAAACTCCCTACAAATAAAAGTCTAGGATCAGACGGCTTCGTAGATAAATTTTACCAAATATATTAAGAGCTTACACCAATTCTTCTCGAACTCTTCCAAAAGATTGAAAAGAAAGGAACATTCCCAAAGACATTCTACGAAGCCACCATAATCCTGATACCAAAACAAGACAAAGCAAGACAAAGATAACCACCAAGAAAAAAAATTACAGGCCAACATCTTTGATAAACACAGATGCAAAAATTCTCAACAAAATACTAACAAACCAAATCCAAAACCAAATAATAAAGATCATATACCACAGTGATGGTCCGATATATGCAAATCAGTGTAAGCCACCACACCAACAAAGAAAATCTGAAAACCACGTGATTATCTCAATAGATGCAGAAAAAGCATCTGACAAAATTCAACATCCATTCATGATAAAAAGAAAAAAAGCTCTTACCAAAGTGAGTATACAGGGGACATATCTCAACAAAATAAAAGCTATTTATGACAAACCCAGAGCCAACATGATACTCAATAGTGAAAAGCTGAAAGCCTTTACACTAAAGACGAGGATGCCCACTCGCACCACATCTCTTCAACATAGTACTGGAAGTCCTAGCCACAGCAGTCAAACAAAAAAAACAAAAGGTATCCAAATTGTAAGGAAGAGGGAAAAGTGTCACTATATGTAGATGACCTGATACTATATATAGAAAACCCTAGTGCTTAGTCACTCAGTTGTGTCCAACTCTGCAACCCCATGGACTACAGCCTGCCAGACACCTCTGTATGGGATTCTCTAGGCAAGAATACTGGAGTGTGTTGACATGACCTCCTCCAGGGGATCTTCCCAACCCAGGGATCAAACACAGGCCTCCCACATTGTAAGCAGTTTCTTTACCATCTGAGCCACCTGGGAAGCCCCTAGAAAACCCTAAGGACTCCACAAAAAAACTACTAGGTCTAATAAATTAATTCAGCAAAGTAGCAGGATACAAGATTAACATTCAGAAATCAGTTGCATTTCTTTGCTCTAACAATGAAATATCAGAAAGGGAATACAAAAAAAAAAAAAAAATCAAAAAACAAACAAAAAAAACAGTCCCTCTTAAAATTGCACCAAAAGAAAAACCCCAAAAACCTAACTGAGGAAGTGAAAGACATATCCTGAGAACAATAAAACATTAATAAAGGAAATTAAAGAGGATTCAAAGAATGGAAAGATATACTCTTGGATTGGAAGAATTAATATGGCTAAAATGGCAATACTACCCAAAACAATCTAGAGATTTAATGTAATCCCTATCAAATTACACATGACATTTTTTACAGAACTAGAAAAAATAATCCAAAAATTTATGTAGATGTGTACTAAGTCATACCCCACTCTTTGCGACCCTGTGGACTATGGCCCACCAGGCTTCCCTGTTCATGGGATTCTCCAAAAACTTATAGATCCATGAAAGACCAGAATTGCCAAAGCAATCCTGAGGGAAAAAAAAAACAAAACAAAAAAGCTAAAACAAAGCAGGAGGTACAACCCTCCCAGACTTTAGCACATACTACAAAGCTACAGTAATCAAAAATGTGATATTAGTACAGAAACATACATATGGATCAATGGAACAGAATAGAAAACCCAGAAATCCACACACCTATGATCAATGACTCTTCAGCAAAGAAGGTAAAAATATAAAGTGGGAAAATGACAATCTCTTCAGCAAGTGGTGCTGGGAAAGTTGGACGGCTACATGTAAATCAACGAAGTTAGAACACATCCTCACACCATACACAAAAATAAACTCAAAATGGCTTGAAAACTTAAGTATAAGATACAACACCTCAAAACTCCTAGTAGACAGCATAGGCAAAACATTCTCTGACATAAGTCCAACCAGTGTTTTCTTAGGTCAGCCTCCCAAGGCAATAGGAAAAAAAAATACAAAAGTAAACAAACGGGACCTAATCAAACTTACAAGTGTTTGCACAGCAAAGGAAATCATTAAAAAAAAAAGAAAAAAGACAACCTGCAGAAAGGGAGAAAATGATCACAAATGATGTGACAGATAAGGACTTAATCCTCAAAATATACAAACAGCTCATACAACTCAACAACAACAAAACAAACAACCCAATCAAAACATGGGCTGAAGACCTTAACAGACATTTCTCCAAAGACAATATACAGATGGACCTTAGGCAGGTGAAAAGATGCTCGACATTACTAAGTATTAGAGAAATGCAAATCAAAAGAAAAAGGAAGTACCACCTCACTCCAGTAAGAATGGCCATCATTAAAAAGTCATTAAAAATAACAAATGATGGAGAGGGTGTGGAGAAAATGGAACCATCCTACACGGTTGGTGGGATGTAAGTCGGTGCAGCCACTATAGAAAACAGTATGGATGTTCCTCAGAAAACTAAAAATAGAACTACTATATGACCCAGAAATCCTACTCCTGGGCATATATTCAGAGAAAACTAATTTAAAAAGATACATGCACCCCTATGTTCATAGCAGCACTATTCACAATAGCCAAAACATGGAGACAACCTAAATGTCCATCAGCAGATGAATGGATAAAGAAGTGGTACATATGTACAATGGAATACTACTTCGGCCATAAAAAAAAGATAATGCCATTTGCAGCAATATTGATGTGACTAGAGATTATCATACTAAGTAAGTCAGAGAAAGACAAATACCATATGATATCACTTATATGCAGAATCCAAGGTATGGCACGTGAACCCATCTATCTACAAGACAGAAACATACTCACAGACACAGATCAGACCTGTGGTTGCCAAGGGGGACGGGGGGAGGGAGAGAGGGACTGGGACTTTGGAACTGGTAGATGCAAACTCTTATATTTAGAATGGATAAACATGTTCCTATTGTACAGCACGGGGAACTATACCCAGTGTCCTAGGATAAACCATAATGGAAAAGAATATTTTTAAAAAAGTGTACATATGTGTATAACTCTGTTGTATAGCACAGATTGGCACAACATTTTAAATAAACTTTAATTCAATTTTTAAAAGTATTACTAAAACAAAAAAGGCTGAAGGGATATAAAAACAAGACCTACAGTAGACTTCATGTCCAAAGACACATACAGACTGAAAGTGAGAAATAGAAAAAGGTATTCCATGCTAATGGAAATCAAAAGAAAGCCAGGGTCACAATACTTATATCAGATAAAATAGACTTAAAATAGTTAAAACAGAGACTGTTACAACAGACAAAAAAAAGGACATTACATAATGATCAAAGGATCAATCTAAGAAGATAACAGCAATTATAAATACACACCCAACATAGGAGCACCTAAATACATAAAAGCAAATATTAACAGACATAAATGGATATATCAACAGTAATGTAATACTAACAGAGGACTTGAACACCCCACTTACATCAATGGGCAGATCATTCAGACGGAAAATTAACAAGGAAACACTAGCCTGAAGTGACACATTGGACCAGATGGAGCTAGAAAGCAAAGAACAAACAAAACCCATTAGTAGAAGGAAATAAATGATAAAGATCAGAACAGAAATAAATTAAATAGAAAAAATAGAAGAGATCAACAAAACTAAGAGCAGTTTCTTTGAAAAGATAAAATTGATAAAACTTTAGCCAGACTCATCATGAGAAAGAGAAGGTCCAAATCAGCAATTTCAGAAATGAAAAAGAAGTTACATCCAACACCACGAAAATACAAAGGATCATAAGAGACTCCTAAGGGCAACTATATGCAAATAAAATGGACAGCCTAGAGAAATTCCTAATATGTACTATTTTCCAAGTCTGAACCAGGAAGACATACAAAATACAAACAGACTAATTATCAATGATGAAATTGAATCAGTAATAAAAGAAAAAGAAAAAAACTCCAGTAAACAAAAGTCCAGGACCAAATGGTGAAGGTGAATTGTACCCAACATTTAGAGAATAATTAATACCTATCTTTCTTAAATTATTCAAAAAAAATTGCAGCGGCACGAACACTTTCAAACTCATTCTGTGGTGCCACCATCACCCTGATACCAAAACCAGACAAAAAAAACTTCAGGCCAATATCACTGATGCAAAAATGTAGATGCAGAAGTCCTCAACAAAATATTAGCAAACCAAATCCAAAGATACATCAAAAGATAGTATACCATGATCAAATGGAGTTTATCCCAGAGATGCAAGGGCTTTTCATTATCTGCTAAGCAATCAGTGCTATACACATTAACAAATTGAAGAATAAAAATCATGTGATGCAGAAAACACTTCTGACAAAATTCAACTTCCATTCATCATTAAAAACTCTCCAGAAAGTGGGAATAGAGTGAATTTATCTCCACATAATAAAGAGCATATATGACAAACCTACAGCTAACATCATTCTCAACAGTGAAAAAAGTTGAAAGCATCCCACTCTCACCACTTTTATTCAACGTATTGAATAAATCTAGCCAGAACAGAGGAGATACAACGAAGCTGGATTTTAGTGATCCAACTGATGGAAAAGTGTATAGAAGATTTAGTAGGAGAGCTAGTTGGCAGTTTTACCAGGTAGGAATTCAACAGTCAACCTCAGGAAGAAAAGGGAGAAAAAAAATAACACCATTTTGCTTTCCCTGAGGTAAACTATTCGACTTTAAGAACAGTTCTAATTCAGAACAGCTAAATCAACCCAAACACCATTTTCTAATGTTCATTTAGTCAATGGATTTGTCTAAAAGGACCCTTTATCTTAGGGACCAGACTTTACCAACATAGCATTTTCTTTTTGGAGGCCCTTTTGTAAAATTAGAAACAAACTCAATGAATGTGCCATATATTTTACTGCCACAACATTTAAAATATGTTTTTCCTCCAGGAAATTTTCAAACTGATCTCTTTCTTCCCAGATACCTCCAGATCATCAGTTACTCGATGTAAACCTGGAGCCAACTGCCCCAGTTCACACAGTAGCATCAGCAGACAACTGTCCCCTCTCTCTGTCACAGAAGATTCCTCTGCTCCTATTCTTGAACTTCAGAGTCGAGGATCCTCTGGAGTTTGTGGACACAGAGCTGAGAGGCAAAACAAATCAGGTATGTGAGTGACCTCCTCTTAAATAACAGTACATGGGGTAAGCTTCTAGCCAGCAGTGAAAGATCTCACCATTGGCACAGAATGTAGAGATGTGACACTGACTCTCAGGAGTACATGTGAGCAAAGTTTATCAAGTGGGAGGAGAAGGAAGAAGAGAAATGTATAGATATAATCCATTAATGATGGACAGTGTACAGTGTAGCAGAGAAACAATACCAAAACCTATAGTTGGAGGACTTAACACGTGGTTAAACAGTGACTTCTAATGAAGTTTATAAGGAAACCATTTTTCTTATCTTCAAGATGGCAAAAGCCAGCACCTTTTATCTCAGTCCTGGGATTTAGTAATAGCAAGCTGTACCCATTCTGAGAAGAATAAAAGCACCAGCAAAATCACAGACTCTGCTTTTATCTTTATTAGGACTCCAGTCCTTGGAGCCCTTCTAGTTTTCCCAATTTTATACCTCCTTCAGGACACTTCAGTTGCCTCCCTGATCAGCATTCACTATTAGATCAAGACCTTTAACCTTTCCTCACATCTGCCTGATCACTTACCAACCCCTGGAATACTTGGGTTACTGGATTCACTAGATAAATCTCTTAACTATATCCATGGGTTTCCCAGCGAATGTATCATTTTAAAACATAGCTGGAATATGCATGGGACTTCCCTAGTGGTTCAGACGGTAAAGAATCTGCCTGCAATGCAGGAGTATGCATAAAATCCTTAAAGGATGAAGAAGGACACAAGAGAGAGCTAAATAGAGACAGAACTCTGGAAAACTCTAAAATGATCAGAAGAGGACGAGGAACAGGACTCAGCAAAATAAACTGAAAAGGAGAGGTTAGTGATATAGAAGGTTGTTATTTCATCTAAAGGAAGTAGTGAAAAAGTATCCATTGAACTTCAAAAACAGGAGATTATTTATTATTATCTAGCAAGAGAAATTTCAAGAGAGTCATGGGGCAAAAGCCAAAATGTAGCAGTTGAGGAAGAATGGGTGGGAAAGAAGCAAAGATAGTTAAGTACAGTATACAGACAGACCTCAGAGATACTGTGGGTTTGTTTCTAGACTCTTGCGGTAAAACAAATATCACAATAAAACAAGTCATGTGAAAAAAATAAATGCAGCTGGGTCCACAAGGCTGCTGCCCAATACTGTTACATTTTGGTGATGGACATCATACTGCCTTCCCCAGAGATAATCTCAAGCTTCGAATCCGTATTCACTTCCTCTCATCATATGACCACACTTTTACCTTCCTGAAAAGACTGAAACAATTGTGTGCTAACAGATGCTTTCCTCCCTGCCTCAAAAGTGTCTCAGTTCTCTTGCTTGCTAATTTGCTAATTATCATTATTGCAGGGGCTTCCCTGGTGGCTCAGATGGTAAAGAATCCACCTGCAATGCGGGAAACCTGGGTTCAATCCCTGGGTTGGGAAGATCCCCTGGAGAAGGGAACGGCTATCCACTCCAGTATCGTGGCCTGGAGAATTCCATGGACAGAGGGAGCCGTCAGGCTACAGTCCACGGGGTCGCAAAAAGTCAGACTTGACTGAGAGACTTTCACTGTCATCATTGCAGGGACCGCTTTTGACTTCTGTGTTTGCTACCATTCTGATGCCGACTCCTCCTACATCCATGATTACCTCCTCTCCATCTCTTCCACCTACATTTTCAATCTCCCCTTCTCCATTTATTCCTTCAGCTTGGCCAACAATATATTAAAATCTCTTGCATCCTTAAAGTCAATAGTGACACCAGCAAAAACAACAAAATAACTCTATTCAAAACAAGTGGGTAGTGGAAAAAAATCAAAAACCAAAAACCTTATAACTTTGAGAACACTAGCTTTAAAAAATAAGCAAAAAAGAAATAATTCAGGGGACGCAGGTAAATGAAGGCATAGAGGAGGTGTGAAAGCCTCTTCTAGGGTCCTACTTATTTGATTAGGGGTTTTTATGAGAAAAGATTTTTTTCCCCAAAATGACAATATTTTAAAATGGAATCTCAGCAACTATGGACCCCAGGGCCAAAACTCCTTTGTAAAAAGTGAAGAAAATGACATTGTAAATCTTCAGAAAGTTTTAATTGGCTTTAATTAGTTGCAGTAATATTCTTATTATCCCACTTATCTGCAGAACAGAATGTTGCAGTTAATTAAGTATGGTTAATAAATTTGCCCTCTCTATCGTATACCAATTACAAATCTCAAAGACGGTACCACTGAAGACCACATGTGGCATAATTTACTCTTTCTGCAGTGATTCGGAAGCCACTTGGGGATATTCCTAGACACCAAAAAGAAAAAGAAAAGAAGAATCTAAACAGCAGCTCGATGCTCTCATGAATGTTATGGTACTTAACCTCAAAATGAATCCCATGAGCTAAGTATTATTGGTGTTTGACAGAGACGCTAAGACCAGAATTAAATATATACTCAGGGCCTTCTGGTGGCAGGGCTAGGACTTTCACTCATGCTTCCAAATTCCAGTGGCCTCTACCATCAATCTGTGTGACTCTAATCAAGATTCAGAGAGACGAATGGAATTACTGATAAATCAATTTTAATGATGTATACAAAACAATAAATCTAAGCAGGACTATAGAAACTCGTATTTAAATGATCAGAAAAATAAAAGAACCCTGGAGAGTGAATCTTCCTATGGTATCTACAGATAGTAAAATTAAAGAATTGTCAACAATTCAATCTAGTTCGCAGAAGATGAGCCAGTACTATGGGAGGATTTAGGTGACTATTGGTGTCATCAAAAGTACTCTGTATGTTCCGACAGTGGTACAGATGTCATCTTCAAAGGTGACAGTAAAGGCAGATGTCAAAGGAATACAAATAATCTTTGTATAATCATTCCTCCTTTATGAGCTAGTCCCTTAGAATAGTGTGATCTAAAGTGTAGTATACCTTTCTCTTCTATTAAACCTCATGCAAGGCTGCCATTCCTGCCAGGAAACTTTCCTCTAAACCATTTTTGAAGCTTCCAGTGCTTAAATGGGGAGCTCAAGCCTGAAACCTAGACCAAATGAATATTCAGAATAAAAAGTTTAGACCCTGGAGTCATACTGACTTGGGCTCAACCTTGAACAACCTTTAATACAAGTCTCAGTTTTTGCATCTGTAAAATGGGACTGGTAATAACCCACTTACTTGGGTAGGCTCATGTTCCCTTTCCAGCCTTCCAAGACAACAGCTCTTGTTCTGCCCTCTTATTCATTTTCGTTTTTTCCCGTCTACTCTCTGTATAAACCACATGTACATAGTGAATTCGAAGAGTGTTATCAGGTCTAGTCTATACACAGCCAAGGATTCTGGTTGGCATACTTTCAGCCTCATCTCAATGTTACTGCATCACGGAAGTTTCTCCTGGCAACTACACCTCATCTTAACAAGTGCTTCTTGTCTGCCTCCACATGGCCTTGTATCTGCCATACACGGCCCTTCTCCCACTGTTTTAGATGTGTTTCCTGACCTTCCTCTAGATTATGAGCTCAAGTCTTTCATTTTTGAACCCCTGGGACCTATTTAACTAGCTCCTGGTAGTCTCCACAGGACTTTGTTGAATAAATAAAAAGAATACCAGTTTTCATCTTCCAGAGACTAGGCTCTGAGAATTCTGTTTATAAGACTTGGAAGTCACGTAGTAATTGCCTGTTCATCCTGCTTGGTTTATACTCTCCAGTGAAAAATTCGCTTTCAAGGCTTGCTATCTGCTTTCCCCAAATAAATGGCTGGATGAAAGCCTTTGCCAAAGCGGGGCAGTCACGCCTGGGTCATTAAGCAATGGAAACATTTAGCAGAGAGCCGGCAGGTTCTGAAGAGGAATGTGAGAAACCCATCCACTATCACTCTCAGTCTGTGGGCTGTACGACTTGCGTAAGCCCAGGATAAACCTTATATGCTTAGAGGAGGTCCCTGGAAACACCATGGAATTTTACAGACAATTCTGTCTACCTTTCCCCGGATTCTACCATCTGGGGACTCAGGATGACCACTGCTCTCATTTAATGTCCTGATGGGTATATAAATTCATTGTGTTGAACTTGTTTTCACTCTTAGGGAGAAGGCCTTTATGATTGTTACTTTTGGAGAACTTCGGCTATTTCAGTGTGAAAAAAAATGCTACTAAATTTTCTTAGTAAATGTAAAAATGTAAAGCAGAACTCACTGTGCTCCCAGAAATATATTAAATAGTAATTTGTTCTGAGGTAGGTGGTGATTTTGTGCAGTCCAGACTTGCTCTATTTAATCTTTGCTGCAGTTTAAAAAAAAAAAAAAAAACTCAGTGGGAAATAACAATAAGTACTTATTTCTCATTCACTTTTTATGTTGGTGAATACAGGGTTCTAACTAGGTCCTGCTCATTCTCCTACATAGACCAGCTTCTATTTGAGATTTTCCATTCTAGTGGCAGAAAGGAAGAGCTAGAGATAGGTAGGGGGACTGTGTGAAGCCTCTTAAAGCTTCTACAGAGAGCTGGCATACCATACCACAGATGGTGAACATACCATCTGTTCATGTTTGATTAGGCAAAGCAGATCATGTGGCCAAGGCCAAAGCCTTTGAAGCTGAAATGCTCTCACAAGGAGGTGGGTAGGGTTCCCCTGAGAACAGAGAGCATCCACCAAGTTCATCAGCATCATCATGGCCTGGATAAGGGTCCCAGATACACAGTATACCTTATAGAGCAGAGATTCCAGACAGAAAATGAGCCAGTGTTATTTGTCTCTTCAAATGATAGCAGGGAAAACAAAACACTGGTGATTCTACTGTCTGTCTCTTTGATTTCTGTTTTATAACTTGATTTCCACACATTTGTATTCCTTTCCTGTTTGCAGGGGATGATGGAACACAGACTCATCCTGAGAACAGCAGCCAAGAAAACAGAATCAAGGCTCGCTGCCTATCCTGCATGTCCATGGTTCTGAAGGCTGCCTGGGGACTTTTGATCATCTTGTCAGTGTCATCATCTTGGGTTGGAACCACACAGATTGTAAAAATTACTTATAAGAACTTCTACTGTCCATTTTTCATGACTTGGTTTTCAACGAACTGGAACATTATGTTTTTCCCAGTCTATTATTCTGGTCATCTGGCCACTGCTCAAGAAAAACAATCTCCAATGAAAAAATTCAGGTAGGTTTCATATTAAATGGCCAATAGGAGATGCTTTGAAATAATTTCATGCAAATATGCATGATTTCATCTCTTTGAAAGATGAGCTAAGTGTGGAGAGGCAGGATCTAAGGTCAGTAATGAACATATGAACATGAAGAAACAGAATCAGCTCGCTCCTCCCTCCAAAATTATTGTCTACAACATGCCAGGCACTGTGCTAGTGCTTTTGCAGATCTTATCTAATTATCATTGGTGGTAACAGCCACCTTTTAAGGTGGTGTTAATTATCCCTATTTTAGCACAAGAATAACAGGTTTGGAGAGATTCAGTGACTTGTCCAAGGTCACACATTTATAAATAATGGAACCCAGATTTTAATCCAGCTCAATCTCTCTATCATGTTTTCAAAGAACAACCCAGGGTCTCGAGCCCAGAAAGAAAAAAAAACACTGTATTAATAAGATTCTTACAAAAACACTTGCTCAGTATTCTGGACACAGTGGTATTATAGCAGATAAAATGACTTGGTCTCATGCAAATGGAAGTCTGGCCTTGGGATGGTTTAAAAGAAGCTGTTCTTTGCTGGCTAGGAACAGAGAGCTTTGTCTGTTGGTTTGCTGGCCATGAACTTGACTGCCATGGTTGTATTGGTTGCTCTGAGTTAGATCTGGCTTATGCAGCTCCATCTTGGAGAGATCGGAAAGTTGGCAGAGTCATGTCATCTAGTCCTGTGCAGCACTGAGGAAAGGCAAAAGTAGCATTTGGGTTAAAGGTCCTTTGCCAACAGACAGCTTCTTGAAAAGAAAAACCAGAATCAAGGAACAACTTCCAGGACAGTCACTCTGCTCACCAAGAGAAAACAGTGGTCTTGACTTCAGCAGATGGCAATGGGAGAGTGACAGCTTTTTTGCTTATTCCTCCTCAGCAGAATGGCAATAAATTTGTCTTACAGGAGCCCAAATAACCTTTCTACCTTGCCCTTTTACCTTATGATAACATGGTAAGACTGTCCTTAAAAACGTAAGACATTCTGAAGGCTTTATCTTCAACTTCCAATTTCTATCACCAGCTTGGAATTGCCCAGGAATCCTGAAGTCACACTGTGAGCTGACTTTCTCTGTGTGTGCATGAACATTCTGCTATCATTAAAGCAACAAAAACCAGTTCAAAGAGAAGTGTTTTCTTGTTTGGAGGAAAGAAAAAAGCCTTATATCTGTTAAGGATTGCTAAAACTAATTTCTTCCCATTAAAACAGACATGATCCTGGGGCATAAGATCTTTTTAGATAACAATACTTAATACATGATTGCAGGGGACATGATCATCAGAATAAAGTTCTCCCTGATTGCAGATACCTCCATTTACTTATAGGGTATGTGTTCTACTCAAAGGTTCCTATGGTTTAGACACATATGCAGATTAAAAACAGCAAAAGGTTAGTATGGGAAGTAATGCCTCAGAAGACCTCAAAGCAAGCCAGGTCAGTGTTACTTAAGAGAACACATTTACAACAAGAGGCTCCTGCTGACAGAAGTGGTGTTTGGGGAATGAGTTTCTCTCACACCGAACGAACTCTGAATTTAGTGAAATCTGTGACTTGACAGGACACCTCCACCTGTTAGTCCTAGCGTGAAGTTGACCATTTCTGAAACTGAATCAAAGAGCTTTTATTTTCAAGCAGAAAACATTGTCTTTGTGGGGAATATTCTCTAGTGGCCCCCTCCATATGAAAGGTAAACACTGCCAGAAAATTCTGAGATCCTTGATCTTTATTCCCTGTGGACTCTACCAAAGGAGAGTCTGCCAAGGGACTCTGCCATTAACACTGTCTGCCAAGAAGTCACCCCACGAAGCTCTCATGGCAGAACAAGGGGAGAATAGTTAGTGTCTATTGGATGTATCCCATAGCATCAAACCCTCTGTTTTCTCCCTTTCTCTTGAATGGTATGAAAGCATTTCCAGTTTTTTTCCGTATCACTAACATCAAAAGAATTTTCAACAAAGTATCAAAACTGGGTGGTAAGGATTGTTCATTTGGAAGTAGTTTTTGATATTTCAATCATGCCATTTATATACAGTTAAGAGAATTCAATTGCCTCAGGTGAATTTGAAATTTAAGAAAAAAATTATATACCAGTTTTGATGGTATATCAAAAGAATATCAAAGGGTCATTTCTTAAGGGAAAAAAATCTCTAGAAAGCCTGAAACTAGAGCCAAAGATACACCTGCCATATGTCAGGAAGCTAGGAAATGTGCTTAAGATGCCATCCAACATGCAGAAAGTGTTCCGTAACTAGTAGCTGCTGGAACAGCGATGAGCATGATTACATTGTCAGTACCCCCAACTTCTAAGCTTCTTTCCAAATTTTGCCTCCTGTCAATGCTTCTTGTCTAGAAATTCTGATCTCTGATCTCATCATCCCAGGGAGAGACAGGCTGTTGTTATCTGTTTCTCCACAGAAATTCATCTTTTTAAAAGAAGTTTTCACATTTCCTAGCACTTAATGCTTAAACAGCAAGAGGTTTTACGCAGGTGAACTGGTGTTTGGAGACCAATTTTAATTCTTGTAACAGCAGTGACAAGTGGGGAGAAGGTTGGCACTGAGAGGAAAGGGGAAGAAAGGGTAACAAGGAGGAAGCCAGTTCTTGGGGGACAGGATAAGCCAGGCCAAGAGCCTCTGCTAGGCAGCAGTGCTATACTGGGGGCACTCTCCTCAGCCCACCTGCCTCTGCTGGCTTCTCCACGGGGCAGGGTGTTTCCTTTCCTGAATCCAAAGTCTTTGAGTGCATTCTACCCAGCATGATGGTGGAGCCCTTGGTAAGAAGAACCATCACTGGCTAGGGCTTGTGATAGGAAAAGAAAGTCTTTAATCATAAATAGATTTGTTGTGGTTCTTAATGAATATGTATTTTAAAGGACGTTTGGAAGTTATAGATGTCAGGATAAATAAACCCATGACTCCCCACTCCAGCTCTCCCTGGCAGATTTCCTCAAGGACCAAATCTCTCTGTAAGAACAGAATACAAAGCATGTGCCTAGATGCTCCATAAAAACTGTTGCTTGCTCTGTGTGTGCCTCTGATTCTGAGTATCTCAACAGTAGGGCTTTAGAAAGGCCATCCATTTTATAATATTGTAAATCAATTACACCTCAGTAAAGCCAAACAAAGCAGAGACACCATCCATTTTCCTGTGTGTGTGAGCATGTGTAATTTCTGTTTACTTTGCAAAAGCTTTTGCCTCTGGCTTATTTAGTCCCTTCACTGAAGTTTTGTCTCCTTCAAGTTAAAATTTAGCTTTGGGAAATCCCATTTTGATTTTATGAAACCTTTCCATTTTGGTTGTCTCTCACATGAAAGTAAAACCACGGCATGCATGTCCATGTGTTCAAAATGGATTTTTAACCTTCTGAGAGTCACTGGCCTACAATTCCCTGTGTTCTCAGCTGCTTGGAAGCAACGTTTACTACGAGACTTGATATTGAAGCTCATCCCCCTGAGCCTGAAGCCTCACCACTTGGTCATGCCCTCCCCACATGCAGTCCTCCTGTGGGCTGAATCACTTCATACAGGGGAGGCAAACATTGCCTGGAGATTGCTTTGAGGCAAAGTAATACTTTGAGACACAATTATCTCTCTTCAGAAAGAGCTAGAAGAGAAACCAGAAACTAGAGCTATCTAGAGCCATATAAATAGATTTATAAACATAAACATGCAACTGTGAATAACTTGTTGCTTTAAACGGGATATTTTTACTACTCTTGAAAAAAAACAATGCCTGACACGAGATAGTTGCCTAACAAAAGCTTGAATGTTCATGAAGTCCATAATCAAAAAGGCATTGTTATTCTATCACTTTAAATATCACCTGTATATATTGCTAGCCTCAACAATTTGATTAAAACAACCCTCTGGACTAAATAATTAATTTAGTCAGAAACCATGCAAATCAAAGATTTAACTGAAATGACTATTTTTAAGCAGTATATTCAGACAACTCCTCCAGAATGGTCCAAGTTTGTATGTAAATGCAACTTGAATTTTATTTATTTTATGATTTGGGGGTTGTCACAGAAACTTCCTTCATTTTTTCTGCCTTAAAAATGCTATGCTGTGCTTAGTGGCTCACCTCGTGTCCGACTCTTTGTGACCCCGTGGACCGTAGCCCACCAAGCTCCTCTGTTCATGGGGGATTCTCCAGGCAAGAATACTGGAGTGGGTTGCCATGGCCTTCTCCAGGGGATTTTCACAACCCAGCGATCGATCCCATATCTTCTGCATTGCAGGCGGATTCTTTACCATCTGAGCCACCAGGGAAACCCAAGAATACTGGAGTGGGTAGCCTACCCCTTCTCTAGGGGATCTTCCTGACCCAGGGATTGAACTGGGGTCTCCTGGGTTGCAGGTGTATTCTTCACCAGCTGAGCTACCAGGGAAGGTGTAAAAGAAATTAGTTCAGTGGGCAGATATGTTAGAAAGAGGCATAATGTTTTAGGAATAATAAAATACCGAGCTGCGCTTGCCTTTGCATGCTGTGTGAGGTTGCACATTGTCTGTAGCCTATTCAATCTGTAGCAGGTGTCTTGACACTGTTGCATTTGTCCGTTGGGAAAGCATCTTCTATATCTTTGAATAGCTAGTGATTCCAGCAACCACTCATTTCTGGATTTCTCCAGGTTTCTCTAAGAATATTCAGCAAAAGCAGAATGGCTACCCCCAGAATCTTGCAGAATGGGTAAGGAAGGCCTGTGCTTGAGGAGATGGGAACTCCTCCATGCAACCCTTTCCACTCATGGCCTGAAGATGACAGCCCTGGGTTCAGTAGGTTCCACACATGAATAATGGGTCTTGAGGGTTTGTGCTCTTGCCTAAAAATGATTGTCAAGAGCTAGTCCACACAAGATGTGTTAACATCAATACCTATTAACCTCTCTTTCTTCCTTAGGGAATGCAGTCGAATTTTTGGTGAAGATGGTCTGACGTTGAAGCTCTTTCTTAAAAGAACTGCTCCCTTTTCTATACTATGGACTTTGACTAATTACCTGTATTTACTGGCTTTAAAGAAGCTGACAGCCACGGATGTCTCTGCTCTGTTCTGTTGTAACAAAGCCTTTGTCTTCTTGCTGTCATGGATCGTGCTGAAAGACAGGTTCATGGGAGTGAGGGTAATAGCACACTTGATTCGATGCGTGAGGCTGCATTTAATCATAAATCCTTGGCATTGGGAGAGCTGCTTTGTTTTGTGGAGTTTCTGCAAAACTTATTTGGTTTTGAGTACAGATTGAAATTTGAAGATGCGCTAGAACACCCAGGCAGTTACAATGTCATGAGAGGATAAAAGATTTTTTCCATTGGGCAGTCAGCTGATGTCAACAGGAGGCACTCAGGGAAAATAAGTTCTTTTTTTAGAATTAATGGTATGATCAACTCCTTCTGTACTTGGGGAAGAAGGGTCTGAGAAAATTAGCCACAGTAAAGATTATGATTTGTTTGTTTGTTTTTTTTCCCCCCAGTCAACATGTTAGGACAACTCATGTTTTTTGCACCACCCACCCCCCCCCCGTGAATTTAATTAATATTGGTGTAAGTAGTAAGATTACCAAACAGTAATTAAAGTCACCAGTAGTGGCACAATGCTGTTAAAAGTGGCTATATATCTAGTATGACTAATCTAGAAATGGAACTAAAAACAACAACTTGTACTTTGGGGTACATATCCTTAATTGAATAGCATTAAACTTCCACCAACCACTTCAGTTCTGAGTTTATTCCTTTCAGAGATATTCTGGATTTAAAAATAAAAGGTTTTTTGTATATTTGACCTTTGTTACATTGATTGAGAGCTATGCAGACATAAGGAGCCAGATCTCATTCATATAATCTGGCATGCCACCATGACGAAAATATTGAGTAAATAATTATTTAAAAGTAGATCCAAACAAAGAGCGTTTTTCCAGAAAATAAACATCACGCAATTGCTGTTCTTCAAAAGAAATGTCCAAGACTGGGTTGAAACATTTTTTTTGCTATTGCAAACTTTTGCTCCTGTTGCAATGATTCCAGGGTCCTTGCCTCACTAAATGCTGAAATTCACATCTATATTAGAGAGTTTGTGATAGCCATCATCCTGAAAACATTTTCTTAATAGCCAGTTAGCTAATTCTGGTTGTATCTTGGGGGATGCTGCTCAGAAATTCAGAACTGCAACTTGACACAGACAAGAAGTAGAAAGCTACCGCAGAAAACAAGATGAAAAATTCTCAATCAGTTCATGATACCATTCGACTATACCAGATACAGCCTCACACTCATTCTCCACTAGCTAATCTTAGATATCACACCCAAGAGGCTTAGCATAATGGCATTACTCATGAAGCACTGGCTGTCTAGTGTCAGGAACCCCAACGAGTCCTTGAGAACAAGAACCTTCTTCACACTGCTCACTGATCCATTCAGCTGGGGTTGACATAATTTGTGGGGCCCAGTGAAAAGTGAAAATGCAGAGCCCCTTGCTGAAAAACATTGTGAATAATTACAAGATGGAAACATTATGGGGCCCAGTGCATCTGTACAGGTCATATACCCATGAAACTGGCTCTGCCTCTATCTCTAACACCTAGAACAATACAAGGGACAAAGTAGGGACTGTACATATTTAGGGATATAGTGAATGAACTCATACTTACAAGATCTTTCTCATTTCTATCTATCACCACGAGAATCACCCATGAGAATTTGGAAATCTTTTCAGACAAGAGGGAAAGAAAGGAGATTTAGGGGCTTTTCTGGTTTTTCAGTGTAATGTGACTACCAGAAGGAAATCAACACACCCACTGTTAGATTTGCTGTTGTTGTTCAGTTGCTAAGTCATGTCCTAATTTTTGCAACCCCATGAATGGCAGCACACCAGGCCTTCTTGTCCCTCACCATCTCCTAGAGTTCACTCAGGTTCATGCCTATTGTATCAGTGATGCCGTCCAACCATCTCATCCCACTTCAGTATTCTTGCCATGAGAACCCCATGAACAGTATAAAAAGGCAGTAAGATGCTGTTAGATTTACCAGTAAGGAAATCAGTTGTATTAGAATGAATGAATGAAACTTATGCAAAAGGTCGTATAAAAAAAGACAACGTTTATTTGAGGTCTTTTAGAAGAAAAAACTCAGCTGTGTAACTTATATTTAAATGGCAGATTTAGGAAATCTACCTAGAAGTTACAAAGCATGCTATTGGGCTAACAAAAAAGTCCATTAGAGTTTTTCCATAACGTTATGGAAAAACATCTTATGAAATTTTTGGCCAACTTAATATTTTAAAGTTGGCATCTGTGGTGGGTGAAATGGTGGGCCTCAATAAGGTGTCCACATCCTAATCTCCAGAACCTATTAATGTGACCTTACTTGAAAAAATAGTCTTTGCAGACATATTTAACTTAAGGATTTTTACAAACAGGAGCTCATCCTAGTTGATCTGGGTGTCTGCTAAATCCAGTAACAAAGCGAAAATGAAAGTGAAGTCGTTCAGTCGTGTCCGACTCTTTGCAACCCTGTGGACTGTAGCCCACCAGGCTCCTCTGTCCATGGGATTCTCCAGGCAAGAATACTGGAGTGGATTGCTATTTCCTTCTCCAGGGGATCTTCCCGACCCCGGGATTGAACCCAGGTCTCCTGCATTGCAGGCAGACGCTTTACCCTCTGAGCCACCAGGGAAGCCCATCCAGTAACAAGGTGTCTGCTAAATCCAGTAACAAGTATCCTTAGAAGAGATACACACAGGAAAGACCCACAGAAGAGGAGGAGCGATGTACCCACAGAGACAGAGATTGGAGTGATGTGGTCACAAGCCTAGGAAAGCTGGGGCAGCAACGAGAAACTGGAAGAGGCAGGAATGTATTCTCTCCCAGAACTGCAGTGGTGAGCATGGCCCTGCCTGATTTTGAACTTCGAGCCTCCACAACTATGACAGAATAGATATTTGCTGTTTTCAGTCACCAAGTTTGTGGCCATTTGTTACAGCAGCCTCAAGAAACTAATACAGTATCTGTTAGTAATGAGAAGACCTGATAGAAAAATTAAGTAGCCAATAAGTAGTTGTTAATAAGTAAATACATAAACTAAGACATCATAGGTGATAAAATGGTGAGCATTAATGTCAGTCATGCTGGAGAAGTCAGAATTTTTCTTTTAAAATGATAGGAGGCACTTCACTTCTGACTGTTAAAGTGTTAGGAAGTTTTTAATGCCATATTCTAGAAGAATGTCAAGATGTAATTTTAATAATGCCCATAATCAGGCCATGGAATATAAGAAGCACTGAAACATACTCAGCATTTTGCCTTCTGACCATATCAGCAATTCTTTTCCTAATAAGACATATTGAGAACATGTATAATTAGGTCATTTGAGAAATCAGAGGAGGGCAAATAGAATACAGACAACAAAAATGCAGCTCTTATTGCCTATATCCATAAATAAGACACTGCCTGTACATGCCACCCCACTTGGACTACTCTTTTTAAAAACAGTTAAAGGATTGCTTTCAGTCATCAAATCAAAACATATTTCTGACTCATTCTAAGTCTTCAGTAGTTCAGAAAAATAGAATCTGGGGGTTATAATTCTCATTTGCATGACCCAAGAATCATCACCCTTAGGGTGAAACATGTGGCCTCAGTGTCAGTCACTCAGTTGTGTCCGACTTTTTGTGACCCCGTGGACTGTAGCCCGCCAGGCTCCTCCCTCCATGGGATTCTCCAGGCAAGAATACTGGAGTGGGTTGCCATTTCCTTCTCCAGGGGATCTTCCTGACCCAGGGATCAAATCTGGGTCTCCTGCGTTGCAGGCAGATTCTTTACCATCTGAGCCACCAGGGAAGCCTTAACTTGTTAATATTTAGTTTCCTTGGAATATTGATTGAATTACAGATGAAAAGGTAATCACTCATACATTTAGTTTTCTATTATGAAATCCTTTCAACCAACTGGCTGGTAAGCTTTGGTGTGTTTAAAAAAAAAAAAAAAACCCTTTCATAAGTACTTGCTTACAGCTGATGTATGGTTATCCTGTGGAAATTAGCAAATTTCTTTAAAAGACCTTTTCTAATTGCAAAAGTGTTACTGAGAATCCAGCTCTTGCAGGATTGAAGATGGATGTTTTAACCATCTCCAAGATTCTGTTTTATTTAGCTAGCATTCTTAAATTCATCAGAACCAGAAAAATCACCTTAATAAAAAAAGTTCTCACCAAAAAAATAAAAATGAGGCACTGCTTCAGGTTTTCTTCTGTCATGAGTGTCCATTTCACTCTAAGGAAAAGTAAAAGTCAGACTAGAAAATTAACACACTTTCTTTCAGATATTGTTGCTCCCTTATTTTTCTATTATTAATTGAAATTTTTCTTTCCTTTTAAAATTTGCTTGAAAGTATGAAGGAAATTGGTGGGCAATGAATGGTTCAGTGGACCTCGACTTTTATAGCAGATTTAGGAAATGAATTTGTGTCCCTTCAGCTTGGCACCCACCTATTTTCTAGGTATAACTGGCTCCCTGTGTGTTTAGCTTCCCACGCTTTGGCTCTTTTGGAGACTTGCCGCCATCTGCCAAGAACCGACCAGGGTATGTCAGTTGAATGGAATCATTCATTGCTTAAACTGCTCGTCTCCGAATTCTAACTGGGCTCCAGGGCACTCTAAATCAGGGCTCTGAGCTTCTACTGATTTATGCCAGTATTACATATTTAGATGAAATTCAAGGCAACCTTTTGTTTCCATCTTGCCTTTGATTGACATTTATGCAGTAACTCTTTATTCATGTGCAGTGCAGGCTCCTCTGTCTGGAATCTTCATGCTTCCTAGAGGAGAGAGCAGAGGATGGGTAGTGGGACTCTTCCCCTTTCTTCCCCCTCTTGGCAGGAGAATAATTCACGAATACAAGGAAGTGAAAGTTGAACTGGAAAGGTTCTCTGATTTTATGCCCATAAGGAATCCATAAACCCTGTCAACAAGTTACAGTCAATAGGTCCCATCTACCTTCCACATCATTGCTGTGGACAGTGACTGCAGCCATGAAATTAAAAGACGCTTGGTCCTGGGAAAAAAATCTATGACAAACCTAGACAATGTATTGAAAAGCAGAGATGTTACTTTGCCAACAAAGGTCCATCTAGTCAAAGCTATGGTTTTTCCAGTAGTCATGTATGGATGTGAGAGTTGGACCATAAAGAAGGCTGAGCGCCGAAGTACTGATGCTTTCGAACTGTGGTGTTGGAGAAGACTCTTGAGAGTTCCTTGGACCATGAGGAGATCAAACCAGTCAACTCTAAAGGAAACCAACTCTGAATATTCATTATAAGGACTGATGTTGAAGCTGAAGCTCTAATACTTTGGCCACTTGATGTGAAAAGCCAGCATATTGGGAAAAACCTTGATGCTGAGAAAGATAAAAGGAGAAGGGGATGACAGGATGAGATGGTTGGATGGCATCACCAACTCAATGGACATGAGTTTGAGCAAGCTCTGGGAGATGGTGAAGGACAGGGAAGCCTGGTGTGCTGCAGTCCATGGGGTCACAAAGAGTTGGACACAACTGAGTGACTGAACAACACCAGCTTCCACACACTCTTGAGTCTTTCCTTCTGGGATTTCTTTCCTTTTTTCCATCCTGGTCTCCCTTTGAGAGAGAGAGAGAGAGTGTGTGTGTGTGTGTGTGATGGGGATGGAGGGTGGGAATCTAGTTTGAGATGTAAACCCTGGGACCTCCTCACCCCGCTACCCCTGAACACACACATAATATCTGGACTGCTGCAGAATGCTTACCTCTTTTATTTCTCACACATTGACTCTTGTCCAATCTCACTGGCTTTGAGTAAATAGATGGCTCTTCTTTATGGAAGCTTAAACATAACATGTCTGGAGGAGGGCATGGCAACCCACTCCAGTATTCCTGCCTAGAGAATCCTCACGGACAAAGGAACCTAGCAGGCTATAGTTGATAGGATGGCAAAGAGTTGGACACGACTGAAGCGACTTAGCACGCACTCATGCAAACATAAAATGTGGACAAATTTAAGGATTCTGTGTAGCGATGTTTCCCTGAAATGGACTCTACCTCGACACTCACAGGAAACAAGGATAATCATCAGTGCAGGTCTCATTGGCCAAGGTGTGTATCCACCTTCAACTGCTGACCTTGAGTCCTGACGAGTATAGTCTGGCCAGCAGTATAACTTTGAGGCCCTCAATTTCAGAGCCTGATGTAGGCTTAGGACTCAAGGCTCCAGTGTGAGTGAATCCATGCTCCACCCAGCTCCAGAAACAGGGTTAACCACATCACAAACTAAGCAATTACAGTTAGAAAGAGAAGCAGTTAAAGGATCGTCTCAATACCCTGAATTGAGAAGAACTGATATTGTTATGCAAATAATAGTTCTGGAAGTCATTTGTCAGTGGGAAACACAGTGACTATAATGAGGTTGGAGATCCAGAGAAGGGCTGGACTCTTGTGGTTTTTGAGGACCTGAGCCAAAAGAGGAGGGGAAATGAAGATAAAGGAAAACAGAAACAGGCAAAAGCCAGTTATCTGTACAAACTAATTCTTCGAGAGGGGAAAGAAACCTAGCTTTCAGGCAGGGACACAGGTGGTATGTAGATCTGTGCAATCCCCAAATGTTTATTGTTAACGCCCTCTTTGAGCTTTAAGAACAGGCTCAAACCAGGTCCCTCTGTGACTGGCCCTGAGAGCTGATACAGATTAAGATCTCAGGGGACTGAGCCTGCAGAGGAAGGAAGCTGCATCAGGTGGTGATGTCACTCAAGTAGCATGCAAGGGTAATGGGCTAAATAAATTATCTCCCTCCGGGTTCTCACCCCAGGTGGGTACACCATGATGGGAGGGAACCCAGAGGTTCAGAAGGTTAAAAATGAGGCATTGGAGCTTTATGGTCACTCTGGTTACTAACATTTTCACTGAAGTCAGATTCAAGTAATGGTAGTGGTGGGTGTCCATCTTGTGTAGACACCTCTGGTTGGTTACGGAGCTAGAACTGGAGTAGGTTGTCAGGAGAGCCGTGTTTTTCTGAAGCCAAGCAGGTGGCACCATGAGATGGCGCATTTTCAGCACAGGAGTCCCTCCTGTGGACACTAACATGCTCAGAAGCTTTTTTTGTGTGTTTGTCATCATGTAGATGTCACATACGAGCACTTCTGACACAGTATTTAAAGTGCTGGCTTTCTGCTGGCACATTTTCAACGTCCTGAGCTCAAAAAGAATCACTTTATGTTTTTTTGTTGAGAAGAAGATTCAGTTCAGTTCAGCTGCTCAGTCGTGTCCAACTCTTTGCGACCCCATGAATCGCAGCACACCAGGCCTCCTTGTCTATCACCAACTCCCGGAGTTCACCTAAACTCATGTCCATCAAGTCGGTGATGCCATCCAACCATCTCATCCTCTGTCGTCCCCTTCTCCTCCTGCCCCCAATCCCTCCCAACATCAGGGTCTTTTTCAGTGAGTCAGCTCTTCGCGTGAGGTGGCCAAAGTACTGGAGTTTCAGCTTCAGCATCAGTCCTTCCAATGAACACCCAGGACCTATCTCCTTTAGGATGGACTGGTTGGATCTCCTTGCAGTCCAAGGGACTCTCAAGAGTCTTCTCCAACACCACAGTTCAAAAGCATCAATTCTTTGGTGCTCAGCTTTCTTCACAGTCCAACTCTCACATCCATACATGACCACTGGAAAAACCATAGCCTTGACTAGACAGACCTTTGTTGGCAAAGTAATGTCTCTGCTTTTGAATATGCTATCTAGGTTGGTCATAACTTTCCTTCCAAGGAGTAAGCGTCTTTTAATTTCATGGCTGCAGTCACCATCTGCAGTGATTTTGGAGCCCAGAAAACTAAAGTCTGACACTGTTTCCACTGTTTCCCCATCTATTTCCCATGAAGTGATGGGACCAGATGCCATGATCTTCATTTTCTGAATGTTGAGCTTTAAGCCAACTTTTTCACTCTCCTCCTTCACTTTCATCAAGAGGCTTTTTAGTTCCTCTTCACTTTCTGCCATAAGGGTGGTGTCATCTGCATATCTGAGGTTATTGATATTTCTCCCAGCAATCTTGATTCCAGCTTGTGCTTCTTCCAGCCCAGCGTTTCTCATGATGTAAACTGCATATAAGTTAAATAAGCAGGGTGACAATATACAGCCTTGACATACTCCCTTTTCTATTTGCAACCAGTCTGTTGTTCCATGTCCAATTCTAACTGTTGCTTCCTGACCTGCATACAGGTTTCTCAAGAGGCAGGTCAGGTGGTCTGGTATTCCCATCTCTTTCAGAATTTTCCACAGTTTATTGTGATCCATACAGTCAAAGGCTTTGGCATAGTCAACAAAGCAGAAATAGATGTTTTTCTGGAACTCTCTCGCTTTTTCCATGATCCAGCGGATGTTGGCAATTTGATCTCTGGTTCTTCTGCCTTTTCTAAAACCAGCATCTGGAAGTTCACGGTTCACATATTACTGAAGCCTGGCTTGGAGAATTTTGAGCATTACTTTGCTAGTGTGTGAGATGAGTGCAATTGTGTGGTAGTTTGAGCATTCTTTGGCATTGCCTTTCTTTGGGATTGGAATGAA
The DNA here is from genome assembly GCF_003369695.1 of Bos indicus x Bos taurus. NCBI lineage: Eukaryota > Metazoa > Chordata > Mammalia > Artiodactyla > Bovidae > Bos > Bos indicus x Bos taurus. The sequence continues at coordinate 63,720,511 of NC_040085.1, read as the reverse complement.
AACTGACCTTTTCCAGTCCTGTGGCCACTGCTGAGTTTTCCAAATTTGCTGGCATATTGAGTGCAGCACTTTCACAGCATCATCTTTCAGGATTTGAAATAGCTCAACTGGAATTTCATTACCTCCACTAGCTTTGTTCATAGTGATGCTTTCTAAGGCCCACTTGACTTCACATTCCAGGATGTCTGGCTCTAGATGAGTGATCACACCATCGTGAAGACAATTAATCCTGCCTTAATGATTGATTACTTCTGAAAATGCATGTGATTCAGACCTGTACTCAGGTCATCTGTTTTCCAGCAATCTCAAGAATATTTACTCTTGCAGTTAACCCATGGTAGGAGACAGAGCCACTCCGAGATCATCCAAGCCACCACTCCAAATGAGCCTGCCACCCAAAATTTCCCTGAATTTTCTAGATTAGCTGAGTTCCTTTCCCTTAGTTTCAACTATGTAGATAAGAAATATAATGAAAACATTTTGAAACATGGCCACAGAGAACTTGTTCTATCAGATAGTTGTGAAATGTAAATAGAAATGTGGAAAATAATTTAAATTATCTTTTATCCCCAGATAACCTACTAACCTATAAATAACTGTTCATACCATAGAGAATAATTTTTCTAACATCAAAAATATCAAATTTTCATGCTTTTGGAACTTAACTAATAGTGTTGTCTGGTCCCCGAAGTGAAAAATGCTTCTCTCCATGAACACAATTCAGAGAGATGCTAGTGTAATTGATATGTCAGTTTAAATGGTCTGAGCTAATAATTTCATAAGCACTTGAATATTAAATATAATGGAGATCTTTAAGAGGTTCATCATGGTTATAATTCTGAATTGCTATTAAGTTATGCAACCTTTGTCCATGTCTAATTCCTATATTGAGAAAACATATAACAGAAATATAGTGCATATGTATTTTTACTAATGGCTTACTCAGAAAAGGAAGAGTTCCCAGTTGGAGTCATATCCTGTGGCTAACTGTATTCCTTGTTCAACATTTTCCACAGTGTTTTTGGTTTTTTTCCCCTATTTTTGTAGGGACTGTTTATTTTCAGAATTCCCTAAATCAAGAATTATGTATTATACACAATTGCCTAAGCCTGAATATTGTATATTATAGAATAATTTTAATATTTTAAAGTTCAAAGCAGTATATCACATTAAAGTTCTTTAGGATTAACATTATATTCTATTATCCCTGTCTTGAAGATATCACCTGTTTATTTGACCAAGACAATACAACTGATGCTTGGTAGAAAGAAAACAAATATTAATTCAAATGTTTTATCCTACAAGTTCAATATTTTGAGGGAAATCTATCTGTGAACACACAAACACTCATGAAACACAAAAACAAATCAGAAACTGTCCATATCTAACATAACTTTTCATTTCTTTGACATCAGACTACCCAAACAAAGACTGCAATCCCTAGCTGAACTATAAATCCCCAAATCAAAGAAAATAATAACCTTCGCAGAGCTTCCAGGCCTAGGTAACCACCATGTTTATTTATGAGTCTATTACTTCCTGTTTGGAAAATGTCCTTGGCGCCTCATAGTGTGTGTATTAAATTCTGTTTCATACAGTCTAACTGGAACACATGCCTGATAGCTCTAGAGACTGTAATACTCACTCAGCATGAGCAACACCCCCCATCATGTAGCCTCCCGGATAACGGTTTATGAAGACAGTTTTTCACTGCTGACAAGTCGGCGTCTGTTCTCAAGTACTCCTGCTGTTTCTCATAAAAGACGCTTCAGTATGGAGCTGGCTCTGATACCAACTGTGCCCTGGCTTTGGGTGGTCATTAACAAAAGAAATGCTTTAACAGCATCTAAATTATACATGTCATCGTTATCATACTTCACACTGCCCTCTAGCAAGTTACATGTTAAAGATATACATTTGATTGTAATGAATAATTCACTAATAATATTTCAAAGGGTCGAAAAAAATCACATATGTGAGAAATCTATCTACAGAGGTAAGTTTACTTGGGAATACTCAGAACTGAAGCTTAACAAAATCAATCAGCAAGTATTTTTAAATTTCCCACAAAGTTGCATCGTGATCTTAAAGTCAGTGAGACTATTTCACAATGAAATAACATAGTGTTTCCTATTCCAGAGTTGTTACTTTACTTTTTACTGTACTTTAAAATGTTTTCCAGTAAAAGCAGGTCGAGATAATGAAAGAAACAGATGTCAATGAGCATTTCACAAAGGAAGTGGACTTCTCTTTGGAATGTATCAAGGATCATATTAATTTACAGTAAACCATTATGATTTCAATCAATTATTAATATTTCACTTTATACAGCTAATGCTTTAGAATAGCTCAATGAAATTATCTTTCTGTGGCTTAGTTTACATGTAAACAAAAGGAAGAAGTAGCCTCCACTTGACATTGGCAAGTGACAATGCAAACTCAACTCACTCCTTATAAATCATTCTGAAAGATTATTCTCATTTCTTTTTTTACTTTGGCCTAAAACTTGTCTCTTATTATGTCTCAATCAATATTACATCACCATAATCAAGTTCTGATTATGTGGAGATCTTCAGAAACATGCATTGATCCAAGGAGCTGATTGATATGTGCTGAATTATTTGAAGGAAAAGAACACAGTATAGATGAAAATGCTAAGAAGTGACTTCCTATTAAATTTATTTCATCAATATGGGTATTAATCTATAGGAAGCGGAGCTTAAAAATTAAACTAAAATTACTAGTCCTTAATTAGAATATGTGAGCAGCTTTTATATTCTCTGCCTGGATGTCTCATGAGTATATGGATTTCTTTCTAACACTGACCCTCCTACATTTAAACAGTGATGTACAAGAGGTAATTGGGTTTGAGGAAGCATGTAGCAACTCCCATGGGTTTTTCAAATGCTTGCTCTGGGATATGGAGGCATCAATGTAAACATTTTTTTCTTTGCATTCTTTGTGACAGATAGTCGCTGCAATAATGGCAATCACTGGCATCGTGATGATGGCGTATGCAGATAACTTCCATGCCGATTCCATCATAGGAGTGGCATTTGCAGTGGGCTCAGCCTCAACATCTGCACTGTATAAGGTATTTCGTGTACTTTCTTATGTGCCTATTATCTTTGTAGCTTATATTTTTATAAAGTAATAAGTAATATTTTATAAAGAAAGGACAAAGAAAATCTTGGCTAGCAAAAAAAAAAGACAGTTTAAATAATAATAATAAGTACCAATTATTGAGTACTTGCTACAGGCTGTATACTTGCCAGAATTTTCACCTGTTAACATACCTTTATGAGGCATAGGTACTTATTCCCACTCTGCAGATGAGGAAACTGAGACTTTGAAAGATTAGGTAACTTGTCCAATAACTTCCAACCAGGAAGTGATAGAGACAAGATTTAAACTCGGACTGGTCAACTCCAAGGGCTCCCCTGGTGGCCATGACTCCACCCCTCCCAAATCGCCAACCAGTTGTAGCACGAGCTGAGAAAGACTTCTCTATGTTTAACTACCTTCGGTCATTATTTTAACTACAATGAGGTGTTAAAAATCCTAAACCAACTATCACTCGAGAGTTTATTTGCTACATACTAACCCCAAGCTATGTTATTAGCTAGATGAAGAGCCTCTTTCCCTCTCTGATGCACACGCTGGGTCTAACTATGTCCTCACAGTTCTTTCTCCCCTGGAGCTACCTGTCATCAGTGAAAGCTCTATTCAGAGTCGCTGCCCCTGACTTCAGAAGCAAGAACTAAGAAAGCAGATCTAAAAGGTTATTCACCAACGTGCCGCTTTCCAGAGCCAACTTTCTGGATGTTGTGACTGTTCCACTTTCACCTCTCATGGTGTTTCAAGGAGAAAATCTTCTTTGAAAGGCAGAAAATGCCCTCTGCATCCCTCCCAGATTCCTGTTCTGCTTATTCACCAACTCTGCGGCTCAGAGGACGTTGTGTCTGTTTCCATATTGACATTTCCTGGGCCACTGATTCTCTGACAAGCTTGACAAGTGTTCACTCAGTCACCATTAGTGTTTAACTTGCCCCCAGCTGAGACTCCACTGAGATGTCTAATGTGAGCAAAGACCACCAGCATGTGCTCAAGTTCTAAGTCTCCCAAGAGAAAAAACAATATGTTTAGTTGAAAGTAAAAGAAATACCTGGATTTGCTGTATGCCTGGAATGTCTCTTTTATATAGAGAATTCTCCTGACCACATTACAGATGTATTCATTCTGGTAGCTGTAATATTTGCTGACACACACAGCATCATATATACACCACAGAAAAGATATATTCTGTGCTACATTGTTTGAGGATTAATAAAGGAAGCAGAGGGGTTAAGAAACCAAGAAATATGGACTAGAGACCTGTCTCCTCCCAAACTAAATGTATGATTTAGGTTAGCTATTTACATGTCTTTGTCATCTTTCTCTATACACAGATTTATAATCCAGAAAAGAAAAACATCTTTAAAATCTGGAGAATAAATACAGACCTTGTGAAAATATTTTAAACTCAGAGAGAAAAGTGCTTATAAATCCAAGGCATCACTATTGAAAACGAGAGTCACTCAGTCCTGTCCTACTCTTTGCAATCCCGTGGACTATACAGTCCATGGAATTCTCCAGGCCAGAATACTGGAGTGGGTAGTCTTTCCCTTTTCCAAGGAATCTTCCCAACTCAGGGATCAAACCCAGGTCTCATGCATTGCAGGCAGATTCTTTGCCAGCTGAGCCACAAGGGAAGCTATTACTTCTCTCAATAACATGACGACAGGTTTTCTCTGTCCAATTTAGTTTTCAGTAATTATCAAAATAAGGATGAAATTAACCCCATTCTCGAAGGAAAGAACTAATGGCATCTCAAAGCTAAATGCTTCTGGGCTGGTCTGCACTCTTCTTTATCATCTACCCTATACCTGTAACTGACGGTGGGTTTTTCCCAGTTACAGTATCCCTGTGGCATACCAAGTGGGATTTATTTTATGACAATTTCTGTTTTACATAAAGGCTAGAGTGTATTTGAATTCCTTAGCTCAGCGGCCCATTTAGTGTCATGGAAATGCTGGGATAAAATGACATAGAGCATAAGTTCTGGGCCAGTTAGCTCATGATGTAGACTTGCCTTTCTGATCCAACAACAGTCCCTGACCGAGTGGCTAACAAGTTCCTTTCCTGTTCTAGGTTTTGTTTAAGATGTTTCTTGGAAGTGCTAACTTTGGTGAGGCAGCACACTTTGTCTCCACGTTGGGTTTCTTCAATTTAATCTTCATCTCCTTCACCCCAGTCATCCTGTATTTCACCAAGGTGGAGCACTGGTCCTCATTTGCAGCTCTGCCATGGGGCTGTCTCTGCGGGATGGCAGGGCTCTGGCTGGGTGAGTGGCCAAGTCTTGCCTTCCATTTCCTATGTCACTTGTCCTTTCCTTGGAGAGTTAAATTGTCATAACAGAAGCATTCCCTTCTTAGATGCCTATCAAAGATAGACATCCCTGTCTTCTATTTCCCAAACTCACCTAAGGTTGGGCAATGGCACCCCACTCCAGTACTTTTGCCTGGAAAATCCTGTGGATGGAGGAGCAGTCCATGGCGTCGCTAGAGTCAGACACGACTGAGTGACTTCACTTTCACTTTTCACTTTCATGCATTGGAGAAGGAAATGGCAACCCACTCCAGTGTTCTTGCTTGGAGAATCCCAGGGACGAGGAAGCCTGGTGGGCTGCCGTCTATGGGGTTGCACAGAGTCGGACACGACTGACGCGACTTAGCAGCAGCAGCAGCAATGGTTATAAAGTTCTTTGCAGGCTATTGCTTGATTAGGTCAGAGCAGTCCAACTGGCATGTCCATGGGTTAAGGGCTGCCCAACCTGGCCCATCCCCAGTGCACGGAGTTCTCTCTGCGTTAAGGTTGCCCTGAGACAAAATGAGGAGACAGCCTCTCTCCTGACTGTGTTACACACCCCAGGGTTTTATAGTCTTCAGTGCTTCTGCTCTCAAGTTTTTTTTTTGCTACCTTCTCTTCTCCATAGGAATCAGATGATCTAGTCAGAGCCAGGCTGGGACACAGATCTGAGAGGTGAACAGTAGACAGTACTCTGTCCTGCCCCCACCCGATCACCTAGAACTATAGTTTTAATTTGCTTAGGTTCACCTGGCCTCGCTCCTGCCTTTGGTTTGGCCTGTCTTCAGGGAGTGCCTTAGTCCACATGCAGATTGGATCCATCCATTTACCTGATGTGTCTCAGGCAGGGCCCCGGGCTACAGATAACATATTGAACTATATATTCTTGTCCTTAGATTGTCAAAAGAGCTTGTAAGGGTTCTATGGAAAGTGCTAAGGAAAAGCAGTTACCCATTTTGATGAAGCTCAGTGAGAAAAGCTCAGTTCTCAACCAAAGACCAATACTTCTATCAATCTGCTAAAATACTCAGTCCAGCCAACAGAATGACAGTTGGGGATCTTAGCAGAGTCTATGCTATGCTTATTAAATTTCTGATTTATTAGGACTGGTTGTATTTGACTCCCCACATCTGAGGAGAGAGTTGAGATGCTGGAATATCCATTCCCATTGCATCTGTGTCTGAAAGAAGGAGTAGTTATTGATATTAACTTACAAAGGTCTTTGGCCTTGATTGCTACTGCTATTGTATGAAAATGATGAACAAGCCCAAGTCTTGTGGAAATCCAACCCATTGTCTCTAACAAGCACGAGGAACTCCAGATACCTAAATTTTGGAGCTTAACTAAAGCAAGAATTATAGAAAGCAGTAGAAGAATAAACACTGTCCTAACTGTAAAGGTTCTAGAACCATCTTTGGTTTTATAGAGAAATGGGCAAATGATTTGGGGTCATTTCCATAGAGATCTTTCCTGAATTGAGGACTTTTCATAGTTGTTATTTTTCATAGTTGTCATATTTCTCTAACCCCCAAAACAAACATTGGCTTGAAATCTATTAAAATAATGCTATATAATTTATAAATGTTTTTCTTTTTGAAAACAAGTACTTTTGATCACTGTTGGGTATGTGATTACTTGAATAACTTTATATTTAGTTTAAAGTGTCCAAAGATACAAATTAAAGGATATCAAGTTATACCTTCAGGTTTTTCTGTGGACCTGCCTTAAGGTTGCTGCTGCTGCTGCTGCTAAGTCGCTTCAGTCTTGTCCGACTCTGTGTGACCCCATAGACGGCAGGCCATCAGGCGCCTTAAGGTTATCTGTGTATAAAATCAGGATGTGGAAAAGCTCCCTGGTGTTCAGTGAATTATATGTACCTCTGTTGGTTCATGTGATGCACACCCCAAAAGAGAGGGACTAAAACAGCACAGGCCATCCTTGGACAGATCTTCTGTTAGGCAGTAACACTAGGACCTTTTGGTTATCCAGGAACATGGCATGATACAGCAAACTAGCAAGGGAGAAAGCCCCAGTCAGTCCTTAGCTCTCAACCTCTGGTTCAACTTTATAGTGCTAACAAGCAGTGTAGTGAACACATTATTTCACCTCTTTGCATGGCTCCCTACCCCTTTTGTGAGCCAACTGGTAAGAAATGAGGCAGCTAGTGTGGCAGAAGAGGAACAAGGAACATGATTTTTTCAGGTATGATACATATGAATCCATCTCCAAAATTAGAGGATTAATTGACCAATGTTACTCATTTGAAAAGACCCTGATGCTGGGAAAGATTGAGGGCAGGAGGAGAAGAGGATGACAGAGGATGAGACAGTTGGATGGCATCGCTGACTTGATGGACATGAGTCTGGTAACTGGAGTTGGTGATGGACATGGAGGCCTGGCATGCTGCAGTTCATGGGGTCGCAAAGAGTCGGACACGACTGAGCGACTGAACTGAACTGAACAGATAATTTAGAAGGCATGTTTAGCATAGACATTGATTCTTTTATGTTAAAAGAAGGAAAGAGACCAGCATCTCAGTTCCCCTTTATCCTATATGTGTGTGTTAGTCACTCAGTCATGTCCAACTGTTTGCAACCCAATAGACTGTAGCCCACCAGGTTCCTCTGTCCATGAAATTCTTGAGGCAAGAATACTGGAGTGGGTTGCCATTCCCTTCTCCAAGGGATCTTCCTGACCTAGGGATCAAACCCGGGGCTTCTGCATTGCTGGCAGGTTCTTTACCACCTGAGCCACCATCCTCCTCTATTTGACAGCCTTCAACATCCTGGTGAATGTTGGTGTGGTGCTGACATACCCAATCCTCATCTCCATCGGGACAGTGCTCAGCGTTCCTGGAAATGCAGGTACTGTACAAACTGAAATGTGCACAGGAAGTTCCCTGCTTGTGTTTGTTTTACACCCGGAGTTATTTCTTCAAGTAATTGTGAATTGTGTCCCTTGCCTGGGAACATGTTTTTAAATATCTTGAAGGTGGCAGACAACAGAATAACTGTGCAGCAGATTTAAAAATTGCAGCTACAAACACTGTTTTTACGTGGTCGTGCTTTTAGAATTAAATACCAAATGTATCATTTGGGTTTCATGTACTCTCCCTGACAACCTAATTTTGTGGTATTTTTAGAGGAAGTCCTATGGAAACAAAAGGCATCCCAGCACAGGACTCTTATGTCAACGTCACTAATGAAAGTGTAGGGAACGTACAGGGTGTTGGCTCCCCATCAGACTGCCCATGGGGAGCTGTGAAAGCTCCTCCCGGGGACATAGCAGATGGCCCTCTGGAATAGAGACAGGAAAAAAGCAATCTGACTGACTTCAGGGACAAGGGGAAAAGCTGTTTTTCCAGGAAAATCTTTCTAGTGAAAACTGTCAGTGGAACAAATAATGAAAGTGAATTATCTGGATGACTATATAGTCCTTCTAATTTTAAAATTCTATGTTTCCAAGTCTTTGATAGCCCTCTTTCTTTGTCCCAGGATAATCAGCAAATGTTTATTGAACACTTACTATGTGATCAGGATTATAGAAGAGACTGGGGCATAGGGGGAGAAAAGATAGTATTGGTCCCATAATAAACTTTCACTGAATACTACAGTATTCAGATAGTATGGTACTGGCACAAAAACAGAAGTATAGATCAATGGAACAGAATAGAAAGCTGAGAGATAAACCCACCTACAGTCACCTAATCTATGACAAAGAAGGCAAGAATATACAATGGAAAAAACAGTCTCTTCAATAAGTGGTGCTGGGAAAGCTAGACAACTACATGTAAAAGAATGAAATTAGAACACTCATTAACATCATACAAAAATAAACTTAAAATGGATCAAAGACCTAAATGTAAGACTAGACACTATGAAACTCTTAGGGGAAAACATAGGCAGAACACTCTTTGACATAAATCACAGCAAGATCTTTTTTGACCTATCTCCTAGAGTAATGAAAAGAAAAACAAAAATAAATAGACCTTATTGAACTTAAAAGCTTTTGCACAGCAAGAGAAATCATAAACAAGATGAAAAGACAACCCTCAGAATAGGAGAAAATATTTGCCAATGAAGCAACTGGCAAGGGATTAATCTCCAAGATATATAAACAGCTCATGTGGCTCAATTCCCTAAAAACAAACAACCCGATCAAAAAATGGGTAGAAGACCTAAATAGATATTTCTCCAAAGAAGACATTACAGATGGCTAAGAGACACATGAAAAGATGCTCAACATCACTAATTATTACAGAAATCCAAATCAAAACTAAAATGAGGCATCACCTCACACTGGTCAGAATGGGCATCATCAAAAAATCTATAAACAAATCCTGGAGAGGACGCGGAGAAAAGGGAATCCTCCTACACTATCAGTTGGAATGTAGACTGACACAGCCACTATAGAGAACAATATGGAGGCGCCCTAAAAACAGTGACCCAGCAATCCCACTCCTGGGCATATAGCCAAAGAAAACTGTAATTACAGAAGATACATGCATGCCTGTGTTCATGACAGTGGTATATAGAACCGCCAGGACAGGAATGGATAAAGAATATTTGGCACATACATATACTGGAATATTACTCAGCCATAAAAAGGAATGAAATAGTGCCGTTTGCAGAGATGTAAATGGACCTAGAGACTGTCATACAGAGTGAAGTCAGAAAGAAAAAAAACAAATATCATATATTAATGCATATGCATATATGTGGAATCTAGGAAAATGGTACAGATGAATCTATTTGCAAAGCAGAAATAGACACACAAATATAGAGAACAAATGTATGTACACCAAAGGGGGAAGTAGGGTGGGATGAATTGGGAGATTGGGATTAACACATACACTGCTAAGTGCTGCTAAGTCGCTTCAGTCGTGTCCGACTCTGTGCGACCCCATAGACGGCAGCCCACCAGGCTCCCCCGTCCCTGGGATTCTCCAGGCAAGAACACTGGAGTGGGTTGCCATTTCCTTCTCCATGCATGAAAGTGGAAAGTGAAAGTGAAGTCGCTCAGTTGTGTCTGACCCTTAGCAATCCCATGGACTGCAGCCCACCAGGCTCCTCCGTCCATGGGATTTTCCAGGCAAGAGTACTGGAGTGGGGTGCCATTGCCTTCTCTGAAACATATACACTATTATGTATAAAATAGATAACTAATGAGAACCTTCTGTACAGCACAGGGAACTCTACTTAATGCTCTGTGCTGAAGAAGAGGCGATATATGTATACATATAGCTAATTCACTTTTCTGTACAACAGAAACTAACACAATATTCTAAAACAACTAAACTCCGAAAAATAGGAGTGCTATGAGAAAAAAGGACTTCCCTGGTGGCTCAGACAGTAAAGCGTCTGCCTACAATGCTGGAGACCCGGGTTCAATCCCTGGGTCAGGAAGATCTCCTGGAGAAGGAAATGGCACCCTACTCCAGTATTCTTGCCTGGAAAATCCCATGGATGGAGGAACCTGGTAGACTACAGTCCATGGGGTTGCAAAGAGTCGGACACGACTGAGCAACTTCACTTTCTATGAGAAAAAAACAACTTACACTGAATATGGAAAACAAGACTGACTATATGAAATAACTTAGAGATCCACAAAGTAACTTATCATTAAATGCTAAATTGTGTAAAAGACTCCAAGGACTATAAGATATTTAGAGGAAAATATCAGGGAGGAGTGGGGTTGTCAAGGAATTCCATTCATTCATCCATTGATTCATTCATTTAATAAATAATTTCTGAGTACTTAGTATATGCTACCAACTGTGCTAACACTGATGATAAATCCTGAGTAAGACATGGTCCCTGCCCTCAGGATCATGTGATATAGAAGGGAGATAAAAGGAACTCAGTAATTACAGTGTAGAGAGAGAAAGACTTTGACAAAGATATGTACTGAATGCTCTGAAAGCACACAGGAGGGGCACTGAAGGAAGCTTCTTGCAAGAAGAATAAAAGGAGGAATTTAACAGAGGGTTTAGCTGGATGAAGTGCATACAAGGAGGAAAGAACATTTCATACAAAGAGAAGAGCATGTATATGATTCTACTACTGATACATGCCTCCCAAAACTGAAAACAAGGACTCAAAAATATTCCTGTATGAGATGTTCACCACAGCACTATTCACAAAAGCCAAATGTGGAAACACCCAGATGTCCATCAAGAGATCAATCAATACACAAATTGTGATACAATGGGATACAATTCAGCCATAAAAAGGAAGGAAGCACTAACGCATGCTACGATGTGGCTGAACCTCAAAAACATTATGTGAATCAAAAGAAACCAGACATAAAATGCCATATAGTGTATGTTCCAATTTATAAGAAATATCTAGAATAGATAAATCCGTAGACACACAGCAGATTGGTGGTTTCTAGTTTTTGGGGTGGGGGTAGGAGACTGGGGAGTAACTGCTTAATGGGTATGGGGTTTTATTTTGAAATGATGAAAACGTTTTACACCAGATGGAGAAGCTGGTACATTAATCTATACAAAATAAATGTACAAAATGCTAGTAAACTCACTTGAAAGTGGTTAATTTTAATTTGCATGAGTTTCACTGCAACTAAAAATTTTAAAAAGACTAGCATTTGCAAAGACCTAGACATTAATAATCTTGGTTCATTTAAAAAATCTTCAGTGGGCCAGTGAAACTGGAGAAGCATGAAGGAATACAGAAGAAAGATATTAAGAAATAAAACTGCATGTATACACTGCCATATTTAAAACAGATAATCAACAAGGACCGACTATTACAGCACAGGGAACTCTGCTTAATATTCTGTAACAACCTAAATGGGACAAGAATTTGAAAAAGAATAGATACATGGATATGTGTGACTAAATCACCTTACTGTACACCTGAAACACTGTTAATCAACTATGCTCCAATATAAAATAAAATTATTTTTTAAAATTGCAGAGGCTATTCAATCAGATGGTATTTGCCTGGCGGGGTGAGTATGATTTAGAGAAAAGAAATGGAAAGCAGATGTAGAGAGCCATGTCAATAACGACATAGAAAAAGGAAAGATAAGCTTGTGAGAACGAGAGAGACTTTTGGAAATCTTCTAGAAGTAGCACCGATTTGGGTCACTTGTTTTCAGAGGAGCTTAGAAACCGTCATAGGCTGACTGACTTGCTGTTGCTCCCCTAGCTGTGGATCTCCTGAAGCAGGAGGTAATATTCAATGTCGTCCGCCTGGCTGCTACCATCATCATCTGCATTGGGTTTCTGCTGATGCTGTTGCCTGAGGAGTGGGACGAAATTACCCTGAGATTCATCAACAGCCTGAAGGAAAAGAAGAGTGAGGAGCACGTGGATGACATCACTGATTCCAGTGTCCATTTGCGAAGCAGAAGCAGGGCCAATGGGACTGTGTCCATACCACTGGCTTAAGGAGGGACACATTTTGAATGCACGTGTATGTATATTCTGTGAATATAATAAAATTTTCTCACTACCTGTACACTCAAATGACAGTATTAACTCTGCATTTGGATAAATCATGTGTGAAATAATGCCAACATAAAAGTTTACATTTATATGCTTATCAAGGAACTGGTGTAAATAGTCATAATAAATTTTTTATTAAAACATATTCATCCCAGTTCTATTACTTCTGGCTTTTTTTTTTGGTGGGGGGGAGGGATTTTCACCCTAATTCACAGAATTCCCTGAAAATATGAGATTCTTTTCAATATAGCAGTATATGCATGACCATCCCAAACTCTGCTATATTTAAAGGGATAACCAACAGGGATCTATTGCATAGCACATGGAAATCTGCTCAGTGTTGTGTGGCAGCCTGGATGGGAGGTGGGGCTGGGGGAGAGCCATGTGCATGTGTTAGTCACTTAGTCGTGTCCAACTTTTGCAGCCCCGTACACTGGGGCCTACCAGGTTCCTCTATCCATGGACTTCTTTAGGCAAGAACATTGGAGTGGGTAGCCTTCCCTTCTCCAGGGGATCTTCCCAACCCAGGGATTGAACTCGGGTCTCCTGCACTGCAGGCATATTCTTTACCCTCTGAGCCACCAGGGAAGCCTGAAGGGGAGAATGGAGACATGTCTGTGTATGGCTGAGTCCCTTCCCTGTTCACCTGAAACTATCCCATTGTTAATCAGCTGTACCCCAACACAAAAGAAAAAGCTCAAAATAAATAAATAAAGATAACATTCATTCCTATTAGAAAAAAAAATGAGATTCTATTAAATTACGGGCTCGTCATGACCTTTTTCTCACCTGGAACTGAGACCTTTTCATTCAGTCAGAAAAAACTGCATACTTTTATATATATTTAAGGCCAATAAGAGCCTTTAATTTGAAATCTAGAAAGTAATGAAATACCAATAGAGCATCTTCCAAATGCAAGAACTCCTAGGAACTAATAGAGCTACTAGGAACAATGAAAATCTGAGGGTGCAGAAGGCTCCTCTAGACTTTCAACAAGCTTTCAGGAGCACCAAGCATAAAAGAAGTCACAAATGTCTCTAATATGAGCTAGACATTTGAAAATGGTACAGTGGTTATGGAGAAGACGTCTATTACGAGCCATCTCTAAATCTTTCACCGGTTTTAGACTTGTCTACGTTTGCTCTTACTTGTTCAACTCCAAGTCACTCTTCAGCCCACCTTCTGCCCCCATCATTCCCCTGGTGAAGTGCATTCACCAAAGTCACCAATGACCTTTTTCCTGCAAAACCATAACAACCCTGTTCAACTCCAATTACATTGTCCTCTGGGTAGCATTTGACATGATGACCACTCCTTTTTCCTACCATATTCTCTTCACCTAGATCCCCTTCTAGGTGAAGGAGATCTCCTGGTTCTCTTTCTGCCTGACTGGCTTCTCCTCTGGACTCCTCTTCCTAGGCTGGTCTCATCACTGTGAGTGTTCAGTCCTTGTCCTTCTTAGCATATCATTCCACACTCTCTTCCTCAGAGATCTCATTTGTTTCCATGGCTTTCAATTCATCCATGTGGTGATAGCTTTATAATATTTGTCTCCAGCCCAGATTTGTCTCCTGAGGGTCAGATCTGACTATCTAAATGCTTCCTGCAAGCTCACTTGGATGCCTCATTGTTCATTTTGCATTCAAGGACATAGTTGAATTTATCATCTCTCCTCCTCAGTTCTACCCCTTCTTCTTTCTTGTTTCCTGTCTAGGTCAATGGTACCATCATTCCCTGGCTGCCCAAGTCAGAGATCAAACTTCACATCTGCCTTCCTCAACCCTCCACATCTAAACCATTAAGTCCTACTGATTGTTTTCCTTAATATTTCCTGAATCCATGCACTTCTCTATTATGCTACCTATCTAGGAGCCTATCATCTCTTTCCCTGATGAATGAAATATGCTTTTTACTGATCTAATTCTCAGTGTTGCCTCTCTCTAAGCCTTTTTGTGCCCTGCAGAATGACTTTTCTAATATATAAACTTGATCACTCTACTTCCCTATATATAATACTTCAGTGGCATCTCATTGTCCTCGGAGTAAGGTCCAAACATCTTTGCAGGTCATTCAAAGTTCATCACTGATTGGCCCCTGCCTGCCTATAGAGAAGCACCATCCAGTAGAACTTTCTATGATGATGGAAATAGTTCAGATCTGCACTGTTCAACACCATCCACAACTGACTATTGATCTCTTTAAATATGGCTAAGGCAATTGAAGGACTGCATTTTTAATTTTATTTACTTTTAATTAATTTTAAGTTAATGTTAATTAGCCACATGTTTCTCTTGGCTACCATATTGGACAGCATAGTTTCTACCACACCACCCTCTGTGGCCCTCTGAAATCTCTATGCTTTAAAGCAACCATCCTTTTTATAGTTTTTTGGAGTTGGTGATGGACAGGGAGGCCTGGCGTGCTGTGATTCATGGGGTCGCAAAGAGCCGGACACGACTGAATGACTAAACTGAACTGAATCCAGACATACTCTCTTTCTTATAATTTCTTTTCCTCTTTCATCATCTGAATAACCCTTACCTAGGTTTCATGGTGCTTCCCTGATAGCTCAGTTGGTAAAGAACATTCCTGTAATGCAGGAGACCCCGATTCAATTCCTGGGTCAGGAAGATGCCCTGGAGAAGTGATAGGCTACCCACTCCAGTATTCTTGGGCTTCTGTTGTGGCTCAGCTGGTAAAGAATCTACCTGCAATGTGGGAGATCCGGGTTTGATCCCTGGGTTGGGAAGATCCCCTGGAGAAGGGGCTTCATGACATGATTTCTTCCTATTTTCATGGAAGATCTTTTCTCATCCCCCAAACTAAACAGTGTGGCTTTCATAGACACTTCTGCTTACCCCATTATAGCACTGGTCGCTCTCTGTGGTTACTGTCAGTCTACACATCTGAGTTCCCAGTAGCCCATGAGTTCCTTGAAGGACATTCACCATTGGGTTTTGCCTGGCACTTACAGATACACAGTAAATGAACAAATGGGCTGCTTTACCCTGGAGATATGGCCCTTCCCTGAACTTTATTAGATGAGTCTCAGTTAAGGACAGACATTCTCATAGACCAACAGAAGGCACTTCTTCCCTAAGAGGCTGAGTAGTTTAGCGCACCTAGAAATTTAAGATAATCTACACTTTCTGGCATCTGTTTTACAATTCTTTTTTTTTTTCCAAGTTGCTCCAACAGTGTAGGTTAAAGGGTCATGGGCAAGAAAAAGGAACTTGGGTTATCACACTTGCTGACTTAGTATGATAGTCAGTAAAAACCTCACCATTTTTTCATTTCTCTGTCATTTTTTGAAAAGGCAATGACAACCTCTAGGCACTGATAGATGACATGATATTAAAACAATAATCATGACATACTTCAAGCTGCATGAAAAATGACAGAAAATACATGAAGTATTTTATCAGTAAATATGAATTAATTCATTATCTAAGTAGAGTTGGTTTTAACTATTTAAATGTCATAATAGTACAAACATTGCTGTTGCCTTGTTTTTAAATTGCTGTTAAATAGCAGTAATCACTGACTAACCCACTCCAGCACCTTCCCATTGCTTAGCATGGCATTTAAAGTTGCATTTTGACATCTTTAAGGAATGAGTTGTTTTGCTCTTTTTGATAATTCATTTTGAAAAATGGAATCAGCTGCCCTGGAAAGCCCAAATTCAACCTATAACTGATCAGTGTAATTAGCTTAGTCATATTACAAAAACACTTCCATTATGGTATTCATTCATTTATTCATTAAAACATTATTAAATTCTACTTCTTGCTGTGAAGTAGGGCATTATGTCAGATTATCACCCACTGGCCTCTCCCTGCCTCTAGAGCAGCGCTGTCTGATAGAACTTTCTGTGCTTATAGAAATGTCCTCTCTCTGCACTGTGGGGAAAAGGACACAAAATGAATAGAAAATGGTCCCTGCTTCCAGAAGTTTCAACCACTAAGTTATCACCATGGCAATTACAGTGAAAGTTTTAGTCATTCAGTCCAATTCGACTCTTTGTGATCCCAGGGACTGTAGCCTGCCAGGCTCCTCTGTCCATGGGATTCTCCAGGTAAGAATACTGGAGTGGATTGCATTTCTTTCTCCAGGGGATCTTCCCGACCCAGGGATTGAACACAGGTCTCCCACTGTGCAGGCAGATTTTTATTGTCTGAGCCATAAACAATCTGAGGCAATTAAAAAAACCACAATTACAATTCAGACATTTATTTAAGTCATTTTGGGAATGTGAGATATTCCCTTTAACTCAGCTAAAGTATTCATAAATAAAGTGAAAGTGAAAGTCACTCAGTCATGTCCGACTCTTTGCGACCCCATGGACTATACAGTCCATGGAATTCTCCAGGCCAGAATACTGGAGCTGGTAGGCTTGCCCTTCTCCAGGGGGTCTTCCCAACCCAGGGATCGAACCATGGTCTCCCACATTGCAGGCGGATTCTTTACCAGCTGAGCCACAAGGGATTCATAAATAAAAGATAATACCTTTCCTTCCTACCTCCCATGGTCATTGTGAGTCAGAAGAGATAGTGCATTTTAGTCGCTAAACAAACACAGTTGGGCCCCTATGTCCTTATGAGGTGACTTCCATGAGCCAGGTTCACTTTGGTTTAGAGGATACTGACAAAGTCCCTGTCCTGATGGTGGAAGTACTTAACTGAGGTTGCTATTATCCTGTCTCTTATTCAAACTTGGTTTCTCCCCAAAGTCCAGGAGGCAATGGCTCCTATGGGGATTGGACTAGATGGGCAGCACAGGGATTAAGAGCACTCCTGTTGTAGCCCCAGTTCTGAACTTCTAAGACATGGACTTTAGCTAATTACCAACATCTCTCTGCTCCTTGTTCAGTACAATGAGGATATTAATACTGATCATTTGAGGTTGTTGAGTATATTCAATAAAAACACACTGCCAGACAATCCAGAAGTAGCTACTGTTAGGATTTCCTCTGTTTACTCCCTCCAGGTCCTTTTTCAAAGCACTTATCCACAGCACTATGCCAAGCAGTCACAGAGCCTGGTGCCAAGCAGGGGATTTTACCCAAAATAAACCAGAGACAAAAGAAGTTTGGCATGAGGAACATGCGGAAGAAGCCAAAAAGGGGGTGCCATTCTCCTTGGTTGGCTCCTCTCAGCACTCTGCATCACAGCATTCTTGCCCAGCCAGTGGAACTAATTGCCTGACAAAAAGACAGACGGGCAACTTGGGCTTTGAAATTAAAATCACTTCAACCACGTCCTGAGTGCTTCACAAACAAATTATAGGCAAATTGATTTTGCTCATCCAGGCTTTGCATGCCTGTTAATTTTGTGCAGGCGCTTTGTCAAGATCCACCAGAGGACAAATGATTTGGAGAAGGACAACATCAGTGATAGCGAACAGTATAACCAGCCAAGCATTTGAGTGTTTGGTATTTAAGTACAAATCCTTTTTCTTATCAATAAACCCTTGTCACAAGGACAAAGAACACTAGCACAGGCAATGCTAGTTTATCTGGCAGGCTAAGAAGTCTCCATTAATTCTAATTCATTTTACATCTCCCACCCTCATTGATAGCAACTGGAGGCAAAGTAAGAACAGGAGGTGATGGTGTGCAGGTGCTAGCGCCAAGAACACAGATAGAAAGAGCATTCACCCTGCGTTTCAAAGCTCTGATTAGCCAGGTCTTCCCACATGTACCACAAAGGCAGAAATTGCTTTGTCATTGTTTGCAAGAGGCAGGAACCCAGGTCCTTTGGAAACTTGAGGGATCTTAAGAGCAAGAAATCTAACCTGAGCTCCAAAGATGGGCTTCAGGGGTTTGTTCCCAAAAGCCTTGACAGAGTTTTCAAAATGTGAACTTAGCTGCTTTATTCTGGAGGAATCAATTCAGAGAATTTAGAAGCACTAAATCCACGATTGTTTGATATACTAGCTACTAGTCACATGTGGTTGTTGAGATACGGCTGGTCCAAATTGAGATGTGCAGTGTCAAATGCACTACAGTTTGAAGACTTGGGATGAAAAGAGAAAATAGGCTATCTCATTAATAGCTCTATATTCATTCCATATTGAAATGAGAGTATTTTGGATATGTTGAGTTAAATAAAAAATACTATCGGGACTTCCCTGGTGGTCCAGTGGCTAAGACTCTGCATTCCCAATGCAGGGGACCTCTGTTCAATTCCTGGTCAGGGAACTATATCCCACATGCCAAAACTAAAGATCTCACACGCCTCAACCAAAGCAGAAGATCCCATGTGCCACAACCAAGACTTGGCTCAGCCAAATAAATAAATAATAAATAAAATATTTTTAAAAGAAAGAAAAATTTAAATATACATTATAAAATTCATTTCACTCATTTCTTTTCACTCTTTTAATGTACCTACTAGAAATCTTAAAATTGTACATAAGGCTTGTATTCGTGGCTCACATTTTATTTCTATTAGGCAGAAATTCTCTAAAAGGTTAAAAATAACTTGCTTAGAGGGATCAAGAAGGAAATTTAGGAGAAAATAGCTTTGGAAAGAAACAATTATTTGGTGAGCTTCTGTCAGTCAAGACAAAATAGACTTGAGTGTTTTTCACATCATGCAAGTTCAAACTGCCAGCAATGAGCAGAGAGAGAGAGACAGAAGCAAGGGCAACAGCTTGAAATTGCAGTCAACTGGAAGACTTTGTAAAGAACTGGAAGAACAGCTGGGTTCAAACCAGTAAGGAAACTCCATTTGATACTACTAGTTTTTACTGGTGCAGAAGTGACAGAAACTACTTTGAATTCTAGAGAGTCAGAAGATACTAATGACAAACATATTAACAGTAAAAAGGAAGAAGGTATTCTGGAAAAGACTACTTTGACTTTTAGATATTGTAATCAACTTGCAGAAAAGAAACCCGATTACATTATTTTTTTTTACATAAAATAATGATTTATTTTATGAAGTTAAAGATTAGTTACTATTAAGTATATTTTACTTATAAGATATTTCATTATTTTTAACATCTTTATTAAGGTATATTTGATTCACAATGCTGTGTTAGTGTTAGGTAGGTAGAATAGGGAAAAGGAGTCCAAAATGGCAGTGGCTAAAAGACAAGGAAGGTCAAAGGAAGGTCTGAGGACCAGAGTGAAGACTTCAGGCAGAACAAACAGCACTCCTGGCTAAGCCCAATTTGCATAGGGCAGGCCCAGGTGGAGGAAAAAACATATAAGAGGAGGAGCCATAGCGCTTTCTCATACGGTGTCTCACTCCCTCTCCCACGTGCGTGCACTCTCTCTCTCTCTCTGTCTCTCTCTCCCTCCCTCCCTCCCTCCCTGCGCACTCCTCCACTCTCTTCTTCAAGTCTTTGGGTTGGCATGCCCTCCCACATCGAGGATGGATTCTCCTTTCTAAATAAAATGGAGCTGTAACACTGATTTGCCTAAGAGCTGTAGCACCGTTTGTCCAAGACTCCAGAGCTGTGACGCGCCAAGGGCTTTAATGTCCGTTGCTCCAAATCTTTGTTGTGATGAGACAAAGAACTGAGGAACATACACTCGCGTGACAGTTTCAAGTGTACAGCAAAGTGAATCTGTTATACAAATATATAGATCCATTCTAGATTCTCTTCCCATATAGGCCTCTACAAAGTATTGAGTAGAGTTCCCTATGCTATATAGTAGGTCCTTATTAGTTACCATTTCAGATTGCATTCTTTAGAAGGTAATAATAGAGCTGCCTGCTTTTTTGACACTCGTAAAGAGCACGTAATCAAAGTGAAAATCAGGAATTCATTAAACAGTTCCTGATACAAATCATAAGATCAGGACAGATTTGACCTATAGGTCATATCAGTCAATCAAACCAGTCAATCCTAAAGGAAATCAGTCTTGAATATTCATTGGAAAGACTGATGATGAAACTCCAATACTTTGGCCACCTGATGCAAAGAACTGACTCACTAGAAAAAAAAACCCTGATGCTGGGAAATATTGGAGGAGGAGAAGAAAGGGATGACAGAGGATGAGATGGTTGGATGGCATCACGGACTCAATGGACGTGAGTCTGAGCAAACTCCAGGAATTGGTAATGGACAAGGAAGCCTGGCATGCTGCAGTCCATGGGGTCGCAAAGAGTCAGACACGACTGAGTGACTTAACTGACTGATAGGCCATAACTCTGATCAATATTTAAGAGATACTTTCCAAGATAGGGTGGTTTCCAGGAACAGGAGATTCAGCTAGCCATCAAGAAACCTCATATGGCAGCATCTCCTAGAAGTCACCAATGTTTGGAGACTCATCCTCTGCATAGTGGACTCAGAAACTAAGTCTTGTGGATGCCCTAAAGACTAGCCCATTCATTCTCAAATGGCGATGCTTATACAGCAGCAGTGCACCTGAGACCTTGGTAGCAACGTACATTCTTGTGCCTTATCACAGATCCAGTGGAGCAGAATTTCTGGCGGAATGGCGCAGGAATCTATATTTAATAAGTCCTGCTTGAAATTAACCAAGTACATGCTCAATGATGTTGGTGATTCCAATGCATGCTCAAGTTTAAGAACTCCTAGACTAATAACCACAGTACTACAAACCAAATGTATTCACTAATAATCATAAATTGAACTGTCATATGGAAAAAAATTCTCACATTAGTAACACTAGTTCTATCTTTCCCTAAGAGGCAAATCTATCTGAGATGCTTGTGCATTCATGAAAAGATTGCTTGGTTAGGCTGAAATCAAAGCAAAGAGATTCAGGTGTATGATTCAAACTCTTACCTTTTGTTTTGTATTTCCATTTTCAACTCCCCCTCCTTTGTAAAGATGGGTTCATCTCTGCTGGACAATAGCATGTGGTGAGCAGAAGAATCTGAGGAACTGACTGCTACAATGGCTCCTACTCAAGCCAGTTACACAGCCCACTCGTAGGATGTGTTCTACCAAGTCACAGGATGAAGTCCCCTTCGGGTAATAATATTAACAAGCAGACATCATATATTGGCAACACTTGATTTACAGATACTGGCTATGACCAAAACAGTCAATGCAGGTACATACGGTACCCACAAGTGTCCAGCAGATTGAGCATCCTCTCTAAGAGTTTATTCTTTGTTACACAAATCTTTTCTAAACTCCTTTTCCCTCAAGGGAAAAGCTAACAAGTCTGAAGTTAATCTTCCCTTATATATGAATTTTCTTGTTATAATTAGGGGTTCAATTTACCTAGGAAACCGAAAGTGATGCACTGAAATCCAACCTTTGCTAAGACCTCTGTTCTACTTTCATCAGTGTCCTTGTTTATCTGACCATTAAAGTCCCCAAAAGGCAGAAACAGGTTCTCTCCATCTTCTGTATCTTTTTGGTTATGTGATTTATCTGCCATAACAGCCAATTTTTCCATCCTTTACATTTGTAATTGCATTACTTAATCTTCATGTTAAAATACTTCCAATTTTCATCATCTTTCAGAAAGCCTTCTACAGAATCTAACTTTGACCTGTACTTTTTAAACTTCACCTATATTTTTACTTTTAACAATTCTAGTTCTACCCTAAAGGACAGAACTACATCATCATCATGTAGTTGCTCAGTCGTGTCTGACTCTTTGTGACCCCCTGGACTGTAGCCCACCAGGCTCCTCTGTTCATTGGATTCTCCAGGGAAGAATACTGGAGTGGGTTGCCATTCCCTTCTCCAGAGGATCTTCCCAAACCAGGGATGGAACCCAGGTCTCCCACATTGCAGACAGATGCTTTACCATCTGAGCCACCAGGGAAGCCCAGTTCTATCAGCTAAAGCAGTCCAATTCCCTCCTTTTACATAAAAATTTCCCCTTTCCTTCAGAAACACCTACACATGATCCTGTATCACCAATCAGTGCTAAATGGACACTGCAATGTTCTGTTTCATGCAGATCACCTACTTTGGTTGATTGGTTTTCTTCTCTTAGAAATGTTAATTTCTTTTTTTTTTTTTCATTTCACATGTGATAATTTACATGTTTCAATGCCATTCTCCCATATCATCCTGCCCTTGCCCTCTCCCACAGAGTCCAAAAGACTGTTCTATACATCTGCTATATTTGAGCTGGACTCAAGCTCTTCCTATTCCTGGCCTTAAAAGAGTGCTATTCGAGATATCATTGCTATTACCTAATTTTAATAATGGTGTTAACTTTTATCATTTAACTTTTAGTTTTCCAAGAGCCTCTCTGGCACATCTATGTCTCTCCTCTTCATCCTTATCTTCTTTCTTTAGATGTATGGTAAAATACAAGTCCACATTCATAATATTGATCCTGTGGTCCTACAGGTTCCAAAGTATCTTCCGAATCATCAATAAAAACTGCTGTTCAAAAATAGCTTTCTGAGTTTATTTGAATGGACTATAATTCTTAGAGCACTGGCAGTCCATCTCTCCTAAATGAGAACCATATATTACCAGGAATATTCATTTAATGAAAACAATACATTCATGAACCATAAAAATGACAGCTTATGTTGTAATTATAGAATATATCATGTGATGCCAAGATTCAGTCATCTATTTTGTCATATATTTATATCATCTGTTGACAATTAAGTAATTAAAATCTTATGGAACCAGGTACTTTAAGAAAGATTTGTGAGCTTTTGAAAACAGAGACTCTGTCCTACTATCTTTGTGTGCCTGGAAATAGCTCACAATAGGCACTCAGTAAGGAAGAAGGAAAGAATCTCAGTCCTGCCAAGACAAAGATTTATCCATTTAATGACAAACCCACAGCCAATGGTGAAAAACTGAAAACCTTCCTGATAAATTCTGAAAAAAGACAAAGATGCCCACTCTCACCACTTCTATTCAGCATAGTATTGGAAGTCTTAGCCACCACAGCAGTCACACAAGAGATGCAAATAAAAGGTATCAAAATTTGGAAGGGAAGAGGTAAAACTGTCCCTATTTGCAGATAACATGACACTCTATATCAAAACACTAAAGGTTCCACACAAAAACTATTAGAACTAATAAATGAATTCAACAAGTAGAAGGATACAAGGTTAGTATACAGAAATCTGCTGCATTTATTTACACTAACAATGAAATGTCAGAAAAAGAAAGTTTAAAAATATCTCTTTTAAAATCATGTCAAAAAATGAAATACCTATGGGACTTCACTGGTAGTCCAGTGGCTAAGAGTCTACCCTCCCAATGCAGGGGGCCAGGGTTCGATCCCTGGTCAGGAAACTAGATCCCACATGCCACAACTAAGAGTTTGCATGCCATGACTAAGCAACTAAGAGCTGCAACAGCCAACGAAATATTTTTTAAAATATAAATAAAATACCTATGAATAAACCTAACCATGAGTTGAAAGCCTTATACACTGAAAACTATAAAATGCTGACAAAGGAAACTGAAGATGATTCCAAGAAATGGAAAGATAGCCCACACTCTTGGATTGGAAGAAATGGCTATACTACCTAAAGTAATCTACAGATTTAATGCAATCTATCAAATTACCCATGATATTCTTTACAAAAGTAGAACAAATAACCCTAAAATTTATATGGGACCACAGAAGACCCAGAAATTCTGGGGAAAAAAGCTGGAGGCATAACCCTCCCAGACTTCAGACAATACTACAAAGCCACAGTAATCAAAATAATATAGTCTTGGCACAAAAACAGACATACAGATCAATGCAATAGAATAGAGCACCTAGAAACAAACCCACACACCTATGGACAATTAATCTTTAACACAGGAGGCAAGGATATACAATGCAGAAAGACATTCTTTTCAACAATCAGTGTTGGGAAAGCTGGACAGCCTCATTAAAATCAATGAAGTTAGAACACTCCCTCACACAATATACAAAAATAAACTCAAAATGATTTAAAGATCTAAATATAAGACATGACACCATAAAACTGCTAGAAGAGAACATAGGCAAAACATTCTCTAACGTAAATCATAGCAACCTTTTCACAGATCCGTCTCCCAAGGCAAAAGAAATAAAAGCAAAAGTAAATGAATTGAGACATAATCAAACCTTAAAGCTTTTGCACAGCAGAGAACATCAATATCAACAAACATCAACAAAATGAAAAGATAACCCAAATCTCAGTGCCGGGCAATGCCCAAATCTCCGCTAGGCTGTCCCAGGGGAGTGGCCATCCAGCCTTAGCCTGAGCACCCAGGGGAAACGAGATGGTTCTAAGCAGCCCACCTATTTCAGACTCTCGTTATTGTGTAAGTTCCTCTCTGTAAGGAGCTGACATGTGCCTTCCTGAAGCCCCCACCTGACGATTCTCTGTTCCCCAGAGCCATAGAAAGAAATCAAATTTCTCTTACACAGAGGCAGGTCATTGCCCTCCTGGCTTTTTCCTTTAAGCTAAATAACCACATCCCTGAGAGCATCCCACTTCAACGTATAAAAATCCTTTTTGAGTTAATTAACACATATATCACATACATATTTACTTTTTTGGTGAGAACTTTTAAGTTCTACTCTTATAGCAAATTTCAATTATATAATAAAATACAATGTTTTCAGCTACTGTCTCCATGTCATACATTAGATCCTCAGACCTTATTCATCTTATAACTAAAAGTTTGTGCACATCATCAGCCTCTTCCCATTTCCCCTGCCCCTACTCTGTCTCTATGAGCTTGATTTTTTTTTTTTAACTTTTCACACATAAGTGATACCAAGCCATATTTGTCTTTGTATGGCCTTTCTTACACCATACACAAAAAACAAAATGGATTAAAGACATGACTGTAAGACCTGAAACTATAAAATCCTTAGAACAAAACATAGAGGGTAAGCTTATTGATGTTGGTCTTGGCATTGAGTTTTTGGATCTGACACCAAAGCAAAGGCAGCAAAAGCAAAAGAAACATGTGAAACTGTATCCAACGGGAAAAAAAAGAAACCAACAGCAAAATAAAAAGACAAGGAACAGAAGAAAATATCTACAAACTACACATCTGATAAGAGATTAAGGAATTTATATAACTCAATGGGCTTTCCAGGTGGCGTCAATAGTAAAGAATCCTCCTGCCAATGCAGGAGACATAAGGGATGTGGGTTCAAGCCCTGGGTCCGGGAAATCCCCTGAAGGAGGAAATGGCTACCCACTCTAGTATTCTTGACTGGAGAATTCCATGGACAGAGGATGCTGGTGGGCTACAGTCCATGCGGTTGCAAAGCATCCGACACGACTGAAGTGACTTGGCATTATCGTCATCATCATATAACTCAAGAGCAAAAAAAAACAAACAAACCCAAATAACAATTAAAAAATGGACAAAGGACCTGAATAGACATTTTTCCAAAGAACACATACAAATGACCGATAGGGACATGAAAAGGTGCTCACCATCACTATTTATCAGGGAAATGAAAAGCTACAGTGAAATCTCACACCCATTAGAATGACTATTATCAAAATGACAAAAGATAACAAATGCTGATGAGGATGTGGAGAAAAGTAAACCCTTGTACTCTGTTTGTGGGAATGTAAATTGGTACTGTCACTTTGGAAAACAGTATGGAAGCTCCTTTAAAAATAGAAATTCCATATGATCCAGAAACCCCACTTATGAGTACTTATCCAGAGGAAACAAAAGCATTCTCTTGAGAAGATACTGACGTCAATGTTCAATGCAGTGTTATCCACAATAGCCAAGGTATTGAAACAACCGAAGTGTCCATCAATGAATGAATGAATCAAGAAAATATTTTATTACATATTTACAATAAAATAATACAATACAAAACATAGAAATTCTGCTGTTTGCAACAACATGGATGAGCCTGGATGGTGTTATGCTAAGTGATATAAAAATCCTTTTTAATGTGAGGTACCCCAACCTGAACTTGATATTCATTTTATAGTTTAACCAGCTTACAATGTTTCCTTTTGAACACCACTCTATATCCACTACTCCTTTATTTTATATATTATTCACCTTCTTATGTTAATTACCCTCTCCAAGTCTCAATTTCCATATCTATACAATGAGAACAATAGTATCAACCCTTAGAGAACTGCCATGGGCATTAGCGCCTAATGTTTAGTAGGAAGTACTCAACACAAATAAGGTCTTACTATTAGCATTAAAAATTTAGGGCAAAAAGGATGCTATTTCCCTTTCTAACAGTGTCCCCAACTTCCAAATACACTCAGTTTGAAGATGGAGAATGAAATCTCAGTAATGGTAACGAAAGATGCTTCTCAGTTAGAAGGCAACACTTTTGATGAGTATATTAGTTAACTAATGATGCATAATAAATTAATTAAAATTTTAATGACTAAAAACAACACACATTTATCATATCAGAGTCTTAAGAGTGTCAGGAATCCAGGTGCGGCTTAGAGGACTGCAACAAACTCACTTGCCCAGTTGCTGGCAGGACTCAGTCCCTGCTGGTTGCTGGACAGACATCAATTCCTTGTCACAGACCTGATCCTTTCTTAGGGCAGCTCACAACACAACTGGGGCTTTTCTCAGCGCAAGTGAGCAAGATGGAAGCCACAGTCTTTTTGCAACCTAACCTCAGAAAAGATAGCCCATCACTTCTGCTGTTTTCTGTTTGTTAGAAATGAAATCATAAGCCCAGCCAGGGTTGGAGGGACTGCCCAAATACATGAAAAGCAGGAGGCAAAGATCACAGGGGCCACTGTGGAGGCCGCCTTTCACAATGAGGTCACGCTATCTTATAAAGAAGAGGCTGGCAAAGAGAACAATGCGCACACACACACACTAGCTTTCTATTCCTCGACTCAGAGCTGGGAGTGATGGGAAAGGCAGAGGAGCCACTAAGGCGCTCTAGATGCCAGAGCAGGAAAGGATCTCAGACCTTACCCAAGTTAGCCCCCTCGCTTGACACTGGAGAAAACCAAGACCCAGAGGAGAGAAGTAGCCTGACCAAGACTGCGTATTAGCTTGTGGTGGGTCTCTGCCCTAAACCCAGGCTGACTCCTGGTCCACAGCTCTTGTCATTAGACTTAACTTTCCATCTCAAATTGGTAAGCAGATATTTTTGGTTGTTTCCCCTCTAACCATTGTTTTTCTATTGTCTTTGTTCTTATTTGGATGAGAAAGTAGAACAAGATTCTGCTTTTACAGATAAACCAGGAAAGTTTCATGCCCAGAATATAAATAAAGCACCATTTCCCTAAAACAGCACATCACTTATAAAGTTAAAATGCAGAAAATTTGAAAATTAAGCTAGAACCCAGAACATCATTTTTAAAATACCCATTTGCACAACAGCAATTTATAAAGGTCTTGCAGTTTGTGAATTGAATGCTTTTCTTCCATCTGAATGGTTTGATTCGTAAAACCTTCCAATTTAATTTCATCATCAACTATCTTTTAACCCTGGTGCATGGTTAACTGAGGGGTCAATTAATCAAATAATAGCTGACTGGTCAAAAAGTCACTCTTAAATTTAGCTGATGAAAAATAACTTTACACTTCTTCCTCTGTGTGTTAAGTGCAACACAAAGCATTCATGATACTGCAAGAAGGTGCAGCAAGTTGACAAATCCTAAGAATGGTTCAATGCTACTGCTCATATCCATGAAATCTGACTTGCTATAGTTGATGGAGGGGCTAGAGAGATTGAGAGGACTTGATGTCAGAAGCAGTGTGATGAAATATGAATCCTCTAATTCCATGACTGTTTTTACTCTGACACATGACTTTTCTTTTTCTACTGTAATCCTGCCACTGTGGTTTTTATTGTAAAGGGATGGGTGGTTTAACACAGAACAAAGTGATCTTACTGTCGGCCAGTGAGGCACACACACACAGTTTGGTCAGTCTTTACTTCTAGCCAATGAAGAATTCGTAACCATGTCAGGTGACATCTCTCATCTGTTCAGTATGTCTCCAAGGACTCTCTCCTTGCTACTGGGTCTTGGTCCAGTCTCTTGAGCAGAACCTGCCAGCTAACCTCCCATCAGAAGATCCCTTCATTCCCCCTTCTTCACACCCTCAGTCTCTCTTACTACCCCCAGGTCCTTAGCCCTCTTCACCCTGCTCCCCACACAGCTTTTCCTGCATTAAAGTCCTGCCTTGCCTGTCTTTTACCTTCATTGTGAGGGATAAGTAATTCTATGTCTCTCTCTGATGCCCCTGAGTGGAAAGAACGGGGAGGGATCAATTCAAATCCTCACTGTAGTAAAGGAGAGGCAAGAGCCCTCAGATGAAATATCTGAAAGACAACTAGACTTTTCAGCTATAATGATTAAACCCCAGGCAGCACATCTTCTGCAAAGTGTTCTGCTAAGAATACCCATCTCCTTCCTCGTGTTGTATCATATTCTAAGGGTTCCTATATCTCCATAGTCTTTATAAGTTACAGCCTCCATTTACAGAAAAACAGAAAGAATAAAAAATTTTAAGTCTCAAGGCTGTTGAGTCACATTTTGATGAGCCTCACTCAGCATGAGAGGATCTATGTTCAGGGAAGTAGGCAGAGTCTGAGTTTCAGGAGACAAGGAGGGGAAGGACCGGAAAGCTCCTCTCTCCGAACCTCTCATCTTTTCAACACCCCTGCCATCGCCTTTATAAACAAAGAGGAGAAGAAAAAAATTTGAGTCCAGGCTACTCAAAGAGTGAAACAGAATCAAGATATTTCTTCTAAGGATGAAATGAATCTTAAGTTCTTCAAATAACCAGAGCACTGCCTTCTCTCATTCCCAATTTTAGGGAAAGTGGCCACTACGGACAAGAGGAAGATTATACTCACGGCAGAAAGTAAATTATGTCCTTGCACATCTCAGGATAAGGAATGAGCTGTGGATGAAAATAGTTTGTATAAAAACAGAAAGGCAGACTCAGGAGAATGAGGTTTCTCCAAGGAGGATTCTGAAATGGTCTTTAAAGACACATGGAAAATTATTCTGAGACTTTGGACATAAAGAACACAAACTACACTAAGGAGGTATTGTAATTTTTCTCAAACTACATTCAGGGCCATTTCTAGTCAACGTGGTTGATGAAACTAGAGTGGGAAATCTCCCTGTTCTTCAAATATTACATTACAATGGGCTTGAAACCAGGGAAAAGAAATCTTCCAGTGTCAGAAATAAAGAATGAACTAGAAGTCAGAGGTGTGAGAAGAAGCTGGATCCAGATAGCTGCCCAAGTTGCCAGGTGAGCCCATAACATCTTAGGTTAGGATTCTAGGACCCTGAGAAGGGGATTCTGGTCCCAGGTTCCAGGAACACTTGGACCTATAACCAAGCTATTGGAATAAAGCTGATGGTCACAGTGTGCATTTCCTACTCAGGACTGCCAAATAGAAATATTCTGACCACTAACTACAGATGGTGGGAGGAATCCTCCCATCTGCCCGGGACTCTGTGAGTGGGAAAAGAATCACCATAAATATTGGAAGCCAGGATGGTACCTTACATGGGTGAGGGATCTGAATTCATATTCCCTTCAAGGTGTATGCATTCAAGAGCATAAATTAGCATGAAAAATGGTCTGGAACTGGTGACAATCCACTGGGCCTCCAGTGAAATTTTACCACAGAGAGCATCCAAGAAGCTATTTCCATGACCCAAATCACACAGACCCCCATAGAGAACAACGACCGCTGCAGTGATGTTCACACTCAAAAGTTACACACCACCTGAATAAAGAGGTATCAACTCAGCATATGGGAGAGTTTGCAACCAAGAACTCAAAATAAGGAAATCATTTTTGAAAGGCTCCCAAATCAAAATTTTCCAAATATCCAAAGAGATCAATCAAGGAACAGGACAGAACCAGAAGGCAGGAGCAGAAAGAACTGAGAGAGGACACTTCGAAATCAGGAGACACATTGAACAATAGGGCTCAATCAGAGAAGTGAAGGAGGTAGGTGATAATGTATTAAGAGATTTATTGCAATGAATTGGCTTATATTATTGTAAGGGCTGGCTAAGCAAGTTCAAAATCCACAGGAAAAACAGTTAGGATGGGAGGATCAAGAGAAGCCTGGAACCCATGGGTATGGGCCAAAGTGGCTGTCCACAGGTGGAATTTTCTCTCTCCCTCTCTTTCCACCTCTCTTTCTCCTTCCCTCTTCCTCCCCCTTCTCCCCTCATGCGCTCTCTCTGAAACCTCAGCCCCACTTTTAAGGCTTTCCAAGTTTATATTCCTCTACTTTAAGCACACATTCTCAATATCCCTTCCCACATATATTCTCCAGACTTCTGTCCATATAAATTGGAAAAATCATGCAGTTCTTTATCTATGAATTGCATCTCTTAATGGGATGATGACAGAGATAATAATTAGATTCACACTTGTAAAATATATACTAAAATATTGAAGCATGCAAATGAGGGGCCATGAACTTCAGCTTCATTCACATCAGAGAAAATCTACCTCTCTATCTCAGGAAAAAACAAGATTCTAACAGTGGCTTTCTCCTTGGAGGGAAACACAGGATCAGGACTTAAGAAGACTTCCATTTTCTTGCATCTGGTGGAAAGCATAAGTAAGGCAACCACTAAAAGAACATATGCACAACTATCAAACCAGGAGAGAGAAAGAGACAGAATGAAGAACATGCAATTGATTCAATCCTGTTTAAGTAGAAAAGAGAATGACTCAGCATAGGTCACTCACTGATTCATGGATTTGCTCAGTAGGCAGAATTTTATTAAGTATTGGTTAGATGCCAGGCATTATGTCTCTGTTCACAGTGATAGCATAATATTCAGGAAATGCCTCTATCCCTAGTCTAAGAAAACTCAGAAATAATTATCTCCTAGTTTTATGCCTCTTGTCTATCTTGTAGTCTATTAAGTGAACAGCAATTTCACCAGTTGACCTACTGTATAAACTCAGGCTGTTCTGGCTCTCTCATTCTCCAAACGTCCATGTGTTTCAAGATCTGGCTGTGTAACAAAGATGGACACCGAGGACCCACACTCAGTAGCTACCACGAGGCAATGTATCCCTTCAACTCAAGTATAATTTCCCAAGCACGGATCTCAATGATCACTGATTGCTGCTTCTTACTGTAGAAGGGTTTAAACTATAAAATTCAAAAGTGAGAAAAAGATACTGAAACTTTGAAAATATTTAAGTACTTTTTCTCATTTCCCGAACCAATGTAATATGAAAGAATGATGGACTTTTGAACCTGGGATGAATACAAAAGATTGTCTTCTGTAATCTCATTTTATAGATGAGGAAAGTGAGGCTTAGGGGGTTTGAACAGAGCCAGTTACGAGAGGCCAGCCTAGGCACCAAGTTTCTAACTAGTAATCCATGGAGAAAGCAAAGAAGTCTCACTCAAGGAACCCCAGAAAAACCACTCATGATTTTAACTATTTATTGAACACCTACTGAGTTCTACTCATTGTTCTAGATGCTAAAAAAAAAGTGGTACCTACTGTCTATGGTGCTTTAGTCACTCAGTTGAGTCTGACTCTTTGCAACCCTATGGGCTGGAGGCTGCCCAGCTACTCTGTCCCTGGGGTTCTCCAGGCAAGAATACTGGAGGGGGTTGCCATTTCCTCCTCAGGGGCTCTTCCCAACCCAGGGATCAAACCCTGTTCTCCTGCATTACAGGCAGATTCTTTACCAACTAAGCTACCAGGGAGGCCCAATTCTTTAGGAGTCTACAATGCAAGATGAAAGAGGGGTTTTGCAGTGTTCTCACAAAGCTATATTGGTCACTTGAGTTTCACATTGGCTTCCATTATTTGCTACAAAATAACAAGTGAAATGATTCATGGGGATCTGTAGACAACTTCACTTGCTCAAGGTTTTTCAAGCGTATCAAATGAAATCTGTTCTCTACTTAGGGACTCAGCAGAGGGAGAGTCTAGATATCATGGAAAATGCTGGCCTAACCTGAGAAAAGTTATGACCAACCTAGATAGCATATTGAAAAGCAGAGACATTAATTTGCCAACAAAGGTCTGTCTAGTCAAGGCTATGGTTTTTCCAGTGGTCATGTATGGATGTGAGAATCGGACTATAAAGAAAGCTGAGTGCGAAGAATTGATGCTTTTGAACTGTGGTGTTGGAGAAGACTCTTGAGAGTCCCTTGGACTGCAAGGAGATCCAACCAGTCCATTCTGAAGATCAGCCCTGGGATTTCTTTGGAACAAATGATGCTAAAGCTGAAACTCCAGTACTTTGGCCACCTCATGCAAAGAGTTGACTCATTGGAAAAGACTCTGATGCTGGGAGGGACTGGGGGCAGGAGGAGAAGGGGACGACAGAGGATGAGATGGCTGGATGGCATCACTGACTCGATGGACGTGACTCTGAGTGAACTCCGGGAGTTGGTGATGGACGGGGAGGCCTGGCGTGCTGCGGTTCATGGGGTCGCAAAGAATCGGACACGACTGAGTGAATGAACTGAACTGAACCTGAGAAACAGAAAATACTCTTCCTTCCCTTTACTCCAGGCCCACTCCACATGCTGTTTTGGAGCATGTACTCGAAGGGAAACCAGGGTCCAGACTGTAGGGTTTTTTTTTTAACACCCAAAATGTTGATTTCTCCATCTATGAATACTAACACTGGATTGTTGAGAAAAAATGAAAAAAGATAATAAATTAGAAAGCAGAGGCTGTGTGTGGTTTTTGTTTTGCTTTGGTTAGAACAGTCAATTATCTCACCTTTGGGGCCTTATTTCCCTTACTTGCAAATCAGAGGTGTTGGACTAGATCAAGGATGCAGACATAAATGCCTCACAGATAATAGCGACAAGTGAAAAGGGGTAGCCTTGGTGTAAAACAATAGACTTGGTTGGGGCACATGGCACTGCTGGGGTACAAAGTAGTGCCATGTACCCAAGGTGTGCCCCACACCTGTATGAAGACCACAAAACATAAACACCCCATGGCGGTCAGACTGTGGTCCCCAGATTGCACATGCTCTAATAATCCATAGAAGATACAGCCTTGAGTGTGCACATGCTCATGTGATTAAGTTGCTAAGGAAGAGGACTGCTACCAGATTCCTTTCCCCCTACCCTGAAAAGTTGAGTAGTCTGAGTACAAGGGTTTGGAAACTGCTACACAATAATAGCAGTGTGGAGGGAGGTGGGAAAAATGTACAGGGAGGATCAGTGAATAAAGCGAGACTAAGGAGTGTGACAGTTTAAAGCAGACAACTGAGGATTTCCCTGGTTGTCTATTGGCTAAGAGGTGGCTCAGTGGTAAAGAATCTGCCTGCCAGTGCAGGAGATGCGGGTTTGATTCCTGGGTTGGGAAGATCCCCTGGAGGAGAAAATAGCAATCCATTCCAATATTCTTGCCTAGAGAATCCCACGGACAGAGGAGACTTGTGGGCTATAGACCACAGAGTCGCAAAGAGCTGGACATGACTGAGCACTCACGCACACACCAGTGCCTAAAACTCTGCACTCCTAATGCAGGGGGCCTGGGTTTGAGCCCACGTGCTGGAATCAACTGAAGATTCGCTGTGCCACAACTAAGACCTGGCAAAGTCAAATAAATAAATAAATATTAATTAAAAAATAAAGCAGACAAATGGTAACAGTTAATGCATTCTGCCAATGCGCCTCCAGAGGCCCACGGTTTTCTCAGGAATCGACGTGCACTCCAAGGAGATCCCTGATTGACAGCACACACTCAGGAATCCTGAGTCTTCTTGTCTGATGCTGTTTTCCCACATCACCAGTTCTTCCATAGATAGTTTCTTTTTCCTTTTGCCAATTATTTCCAAAGATGGCATGCTGTGTGCTCTTTTGCAAAGGGCTTTGCCACTATGCCCAGAGGTGGAGCAGTCAAGTTTCCTTCTCTTGAATCTGGAATGGCCCTGACTTGTGCTGACCAAA
Source organism: Bos indicus x Bos taurus (assembly GCF_003369695.1). Taxonomy (NCBI): domain Eukaryota; kingdom Metazoa; phylum Chordata; class Mammalia; order Artiodactyla; family Bovidae; genus Bos; species Bos indicus x Bos taurus. Next base: position 63,685,829 of record NC_040085.1, on the reverse strand, counting down.
AGAATATGGCAGAAGTGATGCCATATGATGTCCAAGCTAAAGCCCTGCAACTTGAATTTTCACCTTCTTCAAAGCCTTGAACTGCCATGAAAAGAAGTCAAACTATAGTGCTGGAGAGGTAAGTTGAGCAGAGCTGAGACCTCTAGGCAATACCAGAACCAAGACCCCAGTGTACAAATGAAAACATCTTGGACACTCTATCCCCAACTAAGTGCCCGGATAAGTAAAGCCACATGAATGACCCCACAAGGATCAGAAGAACTGTCAAGCTTAACCAACTCATGGAGGTGTGAGAAATACTAAATCCTTGTTTTTTTAAGCCACTATTATTGGGTTATATAACACTAGATAACTGAAACAGAGAACAACATTATGTTCACCCAGAAACCACAAGGACTCTAGGGCCAAATCTTTGACTTTCCAAAAGTCAAGACTTGATGGAGCATTCAGAATTGGAGTTTGTTTTTTTAGAAGGTCTGTCTTCCCTGGCACCTGTATGGTTTTCCCTAATTGAATGAGGCTCCCTTGAGAATTTAAAAACTGTTAAGACAGCACAAATATCAAATCCAAGCCCCTTGTTTAATAGAATATAAAACCAGAGAGGTTAAGAAGCTAGCTCAGGGTCACACAGCCATCTAGTGGACAAGCGGGGACTTGAATTCAAGGCTCCTGAGTTTTAATCTAGTGCTCTTACTCATAAAATATGCTGCCTCCTACCATTCTACATAAAAATTCCATCACACCAGAATTAACAAACTCTCAGGCAAAATATTGAGTTGGCCAAAAAGTTGGTTCAGGTTTTTCCGTAACAATCTTACAGTTGTTAGTCTCAGAAAAGAATGGCTGACAAATATTTTACAGTCCATTAGGCAAAATTTGGTATTAAAATACAGACTTGGACCTCTGTGGGCCTCACATAGTGTACCCATGCTAGAGTAAACTGCAGCCCAGCCTTCTTATCGGAGGGCTATGAGCACTGAGGGAGGTTGTACAGTGTGAAAAAAGAAAAAAAGAAATATAGGCTTTGGGCTCAGGATGTCTGGGCTAAGTCCTGAATCCTCTGTATATGTCCTCTGTGACCTCTCCAAGCCTATAGCTCACCTGTGATGTGCACCCATGAAAAGTACTTTACAACTGTTTCCTTAGACTTTCAGGAGAATTTTCTGAGAGTTAACTTTGGAGTTGAAATTGGCTCTGCTGTGAAAATCTGACTAGAAAGCACTCAAAAGAAAGCTTGAGCCAAACCACCTTCTCTGGAAACCTGAGGACTGACTGAGCTGGGGAAGAGGATAGTTCGTTGGCTCCGCAGTCCGCCCCACGCTGGTGAGCTCGTGAGGCAGTGTTACCCCTAATCATCCTGAGTAACAGGGTTAGACAAGATCCAGAACATGATCCTTGGCTGTGGGGGCACAATTTCCAAGGCTTCAGAGCACCAGCTGCCTCTAGACCTTGGGAGCACACAGCACCTATCACACCCCTGAATATAAGAAAGTGTGCATACTATGATTTGCATTCTGTAACCATTGTGCTTGCTGTGGTGCCCAGCATGGAGAAACATCAATACCTCCAGGAAAGAGTGTTTGATCTGCACCCTGACAATCACCCTTTCTTTCTGAGGCAGAATAATATCCCAATCCTGTTAGGGTGGGAGATTAGCCCTGTCAATTTCTCCAAGGAAAATATGTGACGTTGACTTGCAAATCATCCCCCTGCCTGACCTCCGTCTATTTTCTGCATCCTGCTCTTCTTTTATCTAGACTCCCCAACTGTGCACGTTCTCTCTGCCCCAGCAACCCAACACGTCTTTTTGTCAAGTAAGATATTGTTTCACTTTGCTCGCTCTGCTTGAGATTCGCCCCATGGAAAATGTAAATTTGCAAATCAGGATCAGAAGCAGTGACTTGAAGCCTAATGCTGTGTGCCTATGGGAGACACGAAAGGGGTCTGGCGGCAGGAGGAGATGTGCTGGGAATACATGAGGCTGTACACTTAGCTTGAGAATGCACCACAGCCTAGAATGCCAGAGGGAGGCCTCTGGGAGTGGCTCCCACCAAGACTGCTGCAGGGGCATGGATGTTTAATTTTCAAGTAAGACAATGCTTGCTGCAAGGACAGAGAGGAAGGACTCATGTGATAAGAAGGGAGGACTCGTGTTGGGGAACATGTAAGGATAAGGTATGTAAGGCAAGGTTGGGCAAGACTGTGGGACACCAAGGCCAGATGCAAAAACCCCAATGTGGGGGATTTGGACCCCATGCTTGTCAGCCTCCCTTTCAATAGCCCCTTCCTTTCATCTTTCAACCTCCTGTAACAACTGAATTTCTCAGTTTGTAGTCTTCCTTTATTAGAATGCAAGCTTTGCAAAGCCTGAATTTTCTGTCTGCTTTGTCCACTTATGCATCTCCAGCTCCTAGACCAGTAGGTGCCTAAGAAATATTCACTGGATGAATGAACAGATTCAATAACATACAGCAGATTGAAAGGGGAAAAGAAAACAATGTCTGTTTGTCTCATCATAGAGTTTTCTACTTTGCTATGGAAACAAACTGAAGAGCAACAAAATACCATCTCCTCTGTGCTGTGTGCTTAGTTGCTCGATCGCTCAGTCATGTCCATACTCTCTTGCCACCCCATGGACTGTAGCCCACCAGGCTTCTCTGTCCATGTGGATTCTCCAGGCAAGAATACTGGAGTGGGTTGCCATGCCCTTTTCCAAGGGATCTTCTGAACTTGGGGATCAAACCCAGGTCTCCTGCATTGCAGGTGGATTCTTTAGAGTCTGAGCCACCAGGGAAGTCCAAGAAAATCTGGGGATGATGGATATAACTCGCTGTGAGAACTGGAAAGGCTGTTGTCTTGGGAGGTACCATCACCTCCAGAGCTTCACTTCTTCATCCTCTTCCATAATTATATAATGTCTAATTCCTATAATAAATCCCTGGCCCACCATTTTCATAGGGACTTCATCCTCTTTCCTAAACCTTGATTTTAAAAGTTATTGATATCAGAACTGTTTCCAGGAAAGCAGAAAGGTAAAGATGGGAATTTGCCATTGGTTCTATGGCTAGATTTGAAGGCATTAATGGCTATGTTTCCACTGGCAAAAGGTATACATGTATACGGTGACCAAAAAGTTCCCTCAAGTACTCTCTGTAGTCACCTAAAGTCAAGATCCTACAGAAGGTAAAGGGTTTGGATGAGCAAGTAGTTGCTGTACAGACCATTTGGTGGAAACATGGTATAAACTATGGGGTTGGTTGATTGCTTGCTTCTAATTGAGCTGGAGAGCTTGGAGAAAAAACTGATGAGCTTAGGGTTTTACATTTCCAGCTAAAGGTCTGCAAAGGTTATCAGAAAACTCCTGTGACTATTCTGAGAAACCATATCTCCATGGACTCAGGTTTGAGATTTCTGAAAGCCAGGCCTAGAATCTAATTCTTCAGATATGATACTTTTCTGCAAGATAAATTATATGCAATAAGCCCAAGGTAAGTATATAGTGCCATCTCCTCATAGCCAAGTGCTCATGCCTGGAAAACAAGGAGTAGAATGGGGATTAGCTCTTCTATTAGATTTAAAAACCCACATAAGGTATCTTGGCTCTTCATTTTGATGCTGCAACCTTGAGTTTAATGGTTCTGTAAGGCATCCTACCCAAGGGAGAAGTGGTTCCACCAGTAAACACAGGCAATGTTCTGTTAAATTGGAAGCTGGTATTTCACTCTAGTCAACTTGGGTTCTTTGTAGCAATGAACCAACAGTCAGCTCTGAGAGGCTGATTTTTATTGACTCTGTCAGCTGCTCTTCCTTACCATCTGGCTTCCAGTTGAGTTTGGCCACTGGAAGGTACTGGCAGAAGATCCAATGGATGGGAGGAGAGCGATCTCCTGGGTCATGCATGGGCTGAGAGTGGCTGTATTCCTCTACCAAAAGCCGTAGCTCTCATTAGAAGGACCACTCATACAGCTATAAGATTCCCTGAGTCCTTTTCTTTGACCAAGGGCTAGTATTGGCTTCCTGCTGTTATTAGATCCTGAGTGCTTAACACTACTCAGACCTGTATAAATAGTCCTTTCAGTCACCCCTTTTGAAAATGTGGGCCAGCTCCCTGTCTGATACAAAAAAGTTGCAATCTGAATATCATTCTGGTCATATTATTTGAAGTTCTCATTAGCTCTCATAATTGTTAAGTTAATTGCCTTGGTCTTTCTGAGTACATAGTCATAGTATCTTCATTTGATCAGTAAAAGAGAAACTTCTTTTTAAAAAAATAACAGAACAGTTAGGCAGGGATTTCTCAGAATACAAAAAGCAAAAACCATAAACAAATTAGAAAGATTAGATTTCATAACTGTTGCTTTTCAAAAGATACTCTTAAGAAAATGCAAAGGCAAATCTAGGCTGGAAGAAAATATTTGCAAAGCATAAATCTGATTAAAAAAAAAAAAAAGACTTTTCTCCAGAATACATAAAGAACATTTAGACCTCAAAAATAGGAAAATTGTCTTAGAGAAAAAAAACTTTTAATGTAACGGTCAAATAAAGATTTTAAATAGCAAAAGATACAGATAAATCACCAACAAAGATAGATGGATGTAAAATAAGCCAATGGAAATTCAAACTAAAATTGCCAGGAGATACCTCTACATACTTACCTAGAGCTCTCATATATTGTTGGTGGAAATGTAAAATTGTACAACCACTTTAAAAAACAAGTTGGCAGTTTCTTAAAAATTAATATACATTCAACATATGACTCAGCAATTCTACTTCTCTGCATTTACCCAAGAGAAATGACACTTGGGTCCATGCAAAGACTTGTATACAAATGTTCACAGCAACTCTAGGCATAATAGCCAACAACTGAAAACAACTCTAAACCACTGATCAACAGGTGAGGGGATAAACAAATTATGGCATAATCATACAATGGAACGCCACACAGCATCAAAAAGGAATAAACTGCCCATGTATACAACAACATGGATGGATCTCAAAATCATGCTGAATCACAGAAGATGGACACAAAAAAGAATGCACTGTGTGATTCTATTTACATGAAACTCTAGGAAGAAATCTAATCTACCATGACCAAAGCAGATCCACAGTTGCCTAAGGCAAGGGGTGTGGGGCATGAGAGCAGAATGAATGGGATGGGGCACAAGGGAACTCTTTGGGGAGGTGGGAATACTCTGCACATTGACTGAGGTGGTAGTTACACAGGTGTATACATCTGTCTAAACTTGTTGAAATACACACCTAAAATTTATGGATTTTATTGTTTGTAAACTATTCTTAAGCAAAGCTGATCAGAAAAAAAAAAAGCAGCAGCACAAATTGTTGTGATCCTGGCATGCTCAGACACTCCTCTTCACAAATCATTTGCGGATTGCAATCACAGCTGTTCTGTGGCAGCCCTTGGAACTGGATTCCAGCCAGACACTTGCTCCCAGCTGGTATAACATCAATCATGCTGGAGAGGTCATATTTCAGCGCTTGTTTGGGGGATTTGATATATTGCCTGACCTTAAACAGGCCACTACCACCTACAAAGGAATACTGAATTCTACAGATAAAGAACTGGAGACTGATCTACTTACTATCTTCTTCTCTTATACAGTTTAACATCAACATTTTTTTCTTGTTATCAGACAAAACACAAGGCTGTAGGAAAGCCATGCCAGATAAAGATTACAAATGAGGTAGTGTCCCCAGATTTAAAGGTGGCTGATTATTTCTAAGACAAGTCATGCCACAGAGACAACTTACAAATTCCAATAAGAAACAGCTATTACTCAAGCTCTATCTTTAATTGAGCTTTAGCAAAGCACACAAGAAAAAACTTAGCAGTTCTTGAAACAAATCTGTCACAAGACCTCCCTTCTTTCTCCTTGCTACACTCAGCAAACAAACATTGTCCAGAGCCAACAATTTGTCTTTGACTAAACAGGCTTTATTTTTTAGTTATTACCATTTTATCCTTTCAGGGGTGAAGTGATGAAGCAAAAATCTCTGCTAAATAGACCATAAAGTTTGTCACTAGTCCAAGAATTAGACATCTCAACAAACTAGACAACATTATCTAGGTATGTTTTTTTAAGCTTGCATGCGATCTGGCCTGGGGTCAAGAAAATGCTATTAAAGCATGAGTCTACTGGGCGGATGGCATTTAAGAGAAAAGGGTTGGCAGAGAGCTGACTAAATGCATAATATAGACTTACTTCCCTAGAATCCAAACACCTGAAAATTCAAATAACAGAATTTTTTTGCTCTATTATTCAAAGATGTCTGATGTTCATACTAAAAAGGCAAAGGTATTTCGAGAGAGGAAAGTGGTGTTTGAATCAAAGCAAAGCTTAGATTTAGTATAAACATGGAATATATTTACGGTACTCTAATTCTTTGAGAAGATGTTTATGATAATAACTCTCCATAAACCAGGATATTCAATTTACTAGGAGCTCCTTACAAGAAGAGACTGTATAACTCTCATTTCATCCCAAGAACTAGCATAGTGCCAAGCAACAAAATGTACATTCAATTAATTTTAATTGAAATAAAATGAAAACATGCAATATACTTCAATGTATTTTAAAAAAGAAAAGAACTCCATATATATGTTCATATATTCATATAAACATGAAAGAAATACGGCAAGATACATGCCATAGCAAAGTGGTTGTCTGAGGAGGCTTTACAAATAGCTGAGAAAAGAAGAGAAGCAAAGGCCAAAGAAGAAAGGGAAAGATGTATCCAACTGAATGCAGGGCTCCAGAGAATAGATAGGAGAAATAAGAAAGCCTTCCTAAGTGAGCAACGCAAAGAAATAGAGGTAAACAATAGAATGGAAAAGACCAGAGATCTCTTCAAGAAAACTGGAGATACCAAGGGAACATTTCATGCAAAGATAGGCATAATAAAGGACAGAAACAGTATGAACCTAACAGAAGCAGAAGAGATTAAGAAGTGGTGGCAAGAATACACAGAAGAACTGTACAAAAAGATCTTAATGACCTGAATAATTATGATGGTGTGATCATTCACCTAGAGCCAGACGTCCTGGAGTGTGAAGCCAACTGGGCCTTAGGAAGCATCACTATGAACAAAGCTAGTGTAGGTGATGGAATCCAGCTGAGCTATTTCAAATCCTAAAAGATAATGCTGTGAAAGTGGGGCACTCGATACACCATCAAATTTGGAAAACTCAGCAGTGGTCACAGGATTGGAAAAGATCCGTTTTCATTCCAATCCCAAAGAAAGGCAATGCCAAAGAATGTTCAAACTACCAAATTCATACAGGCTAGCAAGGTAATGCTCAAAATCCTTCAAGCAAGGCTTCAACAGTGTGTGAACTAAGAACTTCAGATGTACAAACTGTATTTAGAAAAAACAGAAGAACAAGAGATCAAATTGCCGACATCTGTTGGATCATAGAAAAAACAAGGGAATTCCAAAAAAAAGCATCTACTTCTGCTTCATTGACTATGCTAGCCTTTGACTGTGTGGATCCATAATGAACTGGGGAACATTCTTAAAGAGATGGGAACACCAAACCGCCTTACTTGCCTCCTGAGAAATCTGTATGCAGGTCAAGAGAAAACAGTTAGAACTGAAGATGGAACAATGGATTGGTTGCAAATTGGGAAAGGAGTACATCAAGGCTGTATACTGTCTCCCTGCTTATTTAACTTATATGCAGAGTACATCATGCAAAATGCTGGGCTGGATGAATCACAAGCTGGAATCAAGATTTCCAGGAGAAATATCAACCACCTCAGATATGCAGATGATACTACTCTAATGGTAGAAAGTGAAGAGGAACTAAAGAGCCTCTTGATGAAGGTGAAAGAGGAGAGTGAAGAAGGTGGCTTAAAACTCAACATTAAACAAAACTAAGATCATAGCATCCAGTCCCATCACTTCATGACAAATTGATGGGGAAACAGTGGAAACAATGACAGCCTTTATTTTCCTGGACTCCAAAATCACTGTGGATGATGACTAAAGCCACGAAATTAAAAGATCTTGCTCCTTGGAAGAAAAGCTATGACAAACCTAGACAGCATATTAAAGAGCAGAGACATCACTTTGCTAACAAAGGTCCATATAGTCAAAGCTATGGTTTTTCCAGTGGTCATGTATGGATGTGAGAGTTGGGCCATAAAGAAGGCTGAGCGCCAAAGAATTGATGCTTTTGAACTGTGGTGCTGGAGAAGACTCTTGAGAGTTCCTTGGACTGTAAGGAGATCAAACCAGTTAATCCTAAAGGAAATCAGTCCTAAATATCCATTGGAAGGACTGATGCTGAAGCTCCATTACTTTGGCTACCTGGTGCAATGAACCGACTTATTGGAAAAGATCCTGATGCTGGGAAAGTTTGAGGGCAGGAGCAGAAGGGGGAGATAGAGAATGAGATGGTTGGATCGCATCAGTAACTCTTTCTCTGGAATATTATTTGTTTTTGCTGTTCTTCATTGTTACCTATTTTCTATCTCCTTACATTTTTCTTTTTTTTTTTTTTTGCAGAAATTTAAACCTTTTTTTCCAAAATTTCTATAAAGTTGTCAAAAATTGCTTCAATAATACTTCTAATTTCTAAGAGCTCTTTTTTGTTTTCTGCATGTTCCTTTTTTTATGTGGCATCTGTAGTCTTGCTTTACAGATGTAAAATATTTTCCTAGATCTTTGAAGATATTAATAGAAGGTGGTTGTTTTTTCTCATTTTCTTCTCCCTGCATCTTCTGTTTCTTCCAATTCATTTTATTTTCACTTCAATCTTTCATATGAAAGGCTTTCCTCTGATGTCTGGCAGTCTTTCTCTGTCTGCTCATATTTAAAAGTGGGGCACTAAAAGTCGCCTGGACATGCCTGTTGATGATGAGTTTTCCTGGAACATGATGTGGCCAGGGCAAGTCACTGAGGACTCACTCATATCAATATTTCTAGGTCTTTTCTCTTGATGCTGCTAGAGTTTCCAGAAAAGTACCCTCCATTTTCTGCCCCAAAGAAGCTCTGGGGGCTAGCAGGGAAAGAGAATCGATGCTCTCAGCACTCAGCATATAAAATTCTAATTGATCACCTGTATTCTGGTACAGCACCAACCTACAACAGTTACTGGTATCCCCAAGCCAGAAACCCATTGTTTCAAAGAATAAATCACTTGTCTTTTTCTGGGATGGGGTGACTGGGAAAGGCAACTAGGGTTCTAATTGCCCTAAAAAGACAGGTTTTTTTCCCTTCTTTTTAACTCTGCCATCACCACCACATATCGAGGTACCGTGTGCCTCTAAATTTCTTGGTTATTGAGTTGCTTGGAGATAAAAAAAAAGGGGGGGTGGGATGCTCTTAGGATCTTTTTTGCTCTTGGCTTACAGTTTGGGTTTTTCAGGGATGTACTAAATAAGTTATCATTTATCACGTACTGTCCAACTTGTAGTTTTCTCCTTTTCCTCTCTTGCATGGGGTTTAACCTTTTAAAACATACCTTGACTGCCATTTTAGTGGTATTTTTAAAAAAAGAGAGAGAGAGAGAGATAAATGCATGTACCAATCCACTTTTCATTCAGAAGTCACCCACAGAGTTACTTTTGAAGGAAAAAACTAGCAGGATTCAGTGATGGATTGTCTATAAGAGGTGAGGAATGAAAGAAATCAGGTATAATTCCAAGATTTCAAGTCTGGGTGATCACAAAAATGTGATATATTTACAAGACAGAAAAAGTTGGAAAGGGAACAGATGGGGTGAGATAGTAACAGATGGTTCTGTTGGGTTTAGACATACTGAAACTGAAGTGATGGGAAACATTCAAATGGAGATGTTATATAGACAACTGGAAATGCAGTCATGGAGCATGGGGAAGGGTGAAGTCTGGGTATGTATACTTGGGAATAAACTGTATTTAAGTCTATTAAGGTAAATAAGAGTAGGAAAATATTAAAGAAGTACTTAGACTATCAGGACAAAGACCTAGCCTTGAAGAATATCAAACATCAGGGAAAAGAAGAAGAAAGGAAGCTTTTTCACTGGAGGAAAAAAAAATCAGAGATACAGTTAGAAATGGAAAATAATCAATGTTGTGCGATAATGTGAAACCCAATAAAAGTCTGCAAGCTTAGATAGCCACCAGACCAGGAAGTGGCTGAGACAGAACTTCAGGCTAGACTAGGAGGCCCAAAGGGGTCTTTAGGTATTCATATCATAAGTAAAGCTGAAGAATATGGGCTTGATGGGGCCTGTGACACTAGCACACAAGACTAAGGGAGAAGGAGAGGTGAGATCAGAATCCGACAAGTCAGGGTCAGAGCAGAGGCCAAGAACTGTTGAGTCCATCCAGGCCAGTGTGCTGGGGAGGAGAGAAAACCAGTAACTGGTGGAGATTCCAACAGCTAGGTGTTGAGTGTCTCAGAGATACAACTACAGGGTTTGGAGACTCAGACATGGGGTAAATCAGGGTAAGTCTCCAGGACTGAGAAGGAAACACAAAAGCAGGAGCTCAGATAATACCAGTCAGAGGTGGGGAAGCAGCAGAGTCAGCTTAGTCAGGTGAATCCTAACAGCTGAAGAGGAAACTCTAATAGCCTCCCTGCTAGGAACAGGCCTTAATCCTGGATTTGAGCCGAGCTGAGCCAAAAAGTGGGTTTCCCCAGTGGCTCAACTGTAAAAGAATCTGCCTGCAATGCAGGAAACTCAGGTTCAATCCCTAGGTTGGGAAGATCCCCTGGAGAAGGGCATGGCAATCCACTCCAGTATTCTTTCCCCATGGACAGAGGAGCCTGGCGGGTTATAGTCCATAGGGTCACAAAGGCTAAAATAAGGACACCTAATGTATTAAAGAGACTTAACAGGCATAGAAAACAAGCCTTTGGCTACCAAAAGGGAAAGCAGGGGAGGGATAAATTAGGAAGTTGAGATTAACATATATACACTACTATATACAAAATAGATAAACATCAAGGATCTACTGGATAGCACAGGCAGCTATACTCTATTTTGTAATAACCTGTAAAAGAATCTGAAACAGAAAATATGTGTATATATAAATAACTGAATCACTGTCCTGTATGCCTGAAACTAACATGACATAGTAAATGAACTATAGTGCTCAGAACAGCCTGGTAGGCTACAGTCCACAGGGTCTCAAAGAGTCAGACGTGACTGAAGCGACTTAGCACGCACTGAAATAAAACACAGCAATCAAAAATAATTACGTAGTTCCTAGTGACTGACATGGGACACTCTCAATACAGGTCTTTTTGGTAGGGGTAAAAAATGGCACACCATCATGAACTATACAAACAGTATTTGTTTTTGACAGAGAGAAAGAGGTTTGCCAAACATAGAGGGTCCTTCAGGGACAATACTTATCATTGCAGGTCATTACGTGTTGACATAGTCCACACTGCAAAGATGCTGAGTCAGGGAAGAAGTAAGAAAAGGCCAGTGGATTGGGGTCAAAGGAGGCCATCACTGACCTTCAAGTTGAGCAGGAGAGATAAGAAAAAGACCACAGAGGGACGGAGATGATGGGTGCATAGTGACAGTGGTCTCTACACCATCTAACTTTCAAGAGAGGAGAGAAATACTAAAGCTGGCACACACAGAAAGGTGCAATGAAGACTTTTTAGACTAAGGGCGATCTGGGAGTATGTGAAGTTAGAACGGGAAAGCCCCTCGAAAGACAGTAAGTGCAGATGTTGTGGAGAGCACAGGGCCAGGGGACAGACGGTTTGTCGAATGTTAGGGTTTGAAAGGAACCTCAGGACCACCTTACCACCTTATTTTATAGTTGAGAAAACTAGGCGGGGTGTGTGGGTAAGATCATGGTTTGGAATCCAGATTCTCTCTCTTAGCAGCTTAGAAACTGCTTTGATCCACCAGTTCCTCATTTTGAAACAGAAATAAGAGCTGCATATTTCATAGCTTTATCTCCATCATCACATTATTGTTATTATTATTTAACACTTATAAACATCCATCATGCCTGTCACTCTTTCAGTGCCTCACACATATTAACCTTTGTAGTAACCTGGTGAAATAAGAGCCAGTTTTATTCCCATTTTGCAACACAGAACCGAGGCATGGAAAGACATTAGTTGCATGGCCTGAAAGTGATAGAACCAAGATTCAAAGCAGGGCAGCTGGCTTCTGAATCCAAGCTCTCAATTATTCAGCTGCTGCCTCTAAATCAGGTCATGTGACAAACAGAAAGAGCCACTGTTCCCACAGAGAAAGTCAGGGCCCAAATGACTCAGAATGAGAAATTCCCAAGCTCAGAGGTCTCATGGCCCATAGGTCAAATCCTATCTCAAGGGTTATTCCAAGGTTTTTTTGTTCTGTTGGAATGGGCTGAGTCAAGCATTGCTTAATACATGGGGGTCATGATTCACCATCTGGTAGTCCTGGGTATGTGGAGATGTTTCAGTTTATAATTGTAACACAACTGATTTTATATCTTCCATTATGGTGCCTCATGATGAATGTTCAAATCATGATAAAGTAGCTCCAGACCATGCTGGCTTCCAGCAGGCTGGTCCACCCAGCTCAGCAGCAGCTGGAAATCACCTCCATTTAAAGGAGCACACCTTCCCCTTCTAAGTGAGGAAGGCGCCTCTTGACATAATGGGTGTCCTGGTCAGCAATCTTGGTGAAAGGGCTGGAGATGGGAGTAAAGGCTGTAGCTGAGTGGCCAGGATCAAGACAGCACAGACCACGGTGGAAAGGGAGTGGTCCTCAACTTTCCAGGTAGGGGGCACGCCACGGTCTACAAAGCATTCTCCCCGCAACAGGCATCTTGGCTTTTAAAAAGCAGCTTCTGCATCCAAGATTTTCTCCAAATAGAGGGACTCAAAAATGCTTCACTGGAGTCTTCACAATGTACATAACAATAGAGACAATTACAGATCAACAGCTGCAAGACCCAAAATGGTCACTGCTTCTTCTTTGTGCCTATAATAAAACTCATTAGGAGCTTAATGAGAATTTTTTTCCTTTATGTTAATCTGAAGACCTAGCACTAATTAAAAACCCAGAATTCTCTCCCCAAGCCTAGGGCAGAAGAGAGGGGAAATCTGGTGAGATATCCATCCTTCCAATAGATGCTTATAGGGGCCTTTTAAATGGAAGGTTCTGGATTCAGTATGTAGAGAGTGGAGGTGAGAGATGGTACAAAGATAGGGGTAGGGTCCAGCTGCTCCTCTTCATTAATTTATGATTTACTACATGGTAGGTGACAGACAGGGGCTTCCCTAGTGGCTCGGATAGTAAAGAATCTGCCTGCAATGCAGGAGACCTGGACTCAATCCCTGGGTCAGGAAGATCCCCTGGAGAAGGACATGGAAACCCACTCCAGTATTCTTGCCTGGAGAATTCCACAACAGAGGAGTCTGGCGGGCTACAGTCCATGGGATCAAAGAGAGTTGGACACCACTGAGTGACTAACACACACACACACACACACACGGGCGCGCGCACACAGAGTGAGGGCTCCAGACTAGCACTGTGGCTAATCCCAGCAAATCCACGCCCTATACTCTGGGTGAACCACCCCGTCTCTCCAAGCTTCCACTTCCTCATAATTAAAATGGAGACAGTTATAGGACTGTCCTTACTATGTTGCTGAAGAAATGAAATAATGCATTTAAAAAATTTTGTAGAGTCTCCAGTACATAATTGGAGCTCATTATATGTTAGTATTTTTATGAATAACAAAAAGCAGATAAGAATCATATAAATCATGGTATTCATAAAGATAAAATTCAGTGTTTCAAATAGAAATACACTTTGAAGGGGTTTGGTCCTCTGTAAGATTAGAAGTTTCAGAAAATATTTGACAAGTATGAAAGCTGTGAAGTCCTCCCCAAATAAGGATGACTTGTCTCTGCAATGCCCCCTGAAGCTCAGCCTGTCTCTGGATTGCTACACGTGCTAACCCCACTGTGTTTTGGAGTTGGCCGCTCTGGGTCTCACTTTGTAGCCTTGTTTTCTAGGGCCCTGTCCCTCCAAATGCAAAAGCAGCCCTCCTGCATCTTTATCTTCTCATTGCCACCTTCCCAGCTCCTCCGCCTACACGGCTGCCTATGACAGTTCTCCACTGTTCACACCGCATCCTCACGTAGCCTTAAAATCTTTTTTTCTTCTGTAAAAACTTGCTTCTCTCACAGACTCTTTTCCTGCCCTCCAGGAACAAAGATCAGAAATGTGACCAAAAGTCTGGGTAACTACTCTCCTCCCTTAGGGATCTTTCCATGTGTCCTTTGCTGACCTGGCAAGATTTGGGGTGAGGGAAAGTTTGTTAGGAGTCCCCTCTAGGTGGGGAGTCCAGCATTCACCCGCTTTAAACCCCTGTCCTTGCCCTATAGGGCAAACCCCATTATTGCTGTTTGGTTTCACTTTTTCAAAGTGGAGGGGCCCATGAACTTCCTCCCTGGACCCAGATGTCAAGGAACTGCAGCGGCAGTGCAGGAAAATGACAGGTGCTGCCAGAGGGGACTGCCTCCAGGTCCCCAGGAGGAGCGGCAGCAATTCAGCCTGGGGCTCTCCCTGTGGAGTTCCAGCCCCCAGGACACATGTGGATGGGGTAGGGCCGCTCACCAGCCCAGGCAGGATGTTAATGAGAGCAAAGCGCGGGGGAATGTCATCAAATCACTCGGTGCTTTGGGGTCTATTCTGGGGCTCAACCAGGTCTGATTGCATAATAGGCCCATTTGACATAATTGGAAGTGGAAGCTGGCAGTTTCTTGGCTTGTTTGGAACCTGTGGCGGCTGGCTCATGAGAGACAGAGGGGCCCAGAATCATCGAGAGTGAATCTGGGCAAGCGCAGGAAAGGCAGGGGCTGCCCCCTACCGCTTGGCAGGCTGGAATGACGGCGGCAGGAGGCACGCTGCTGTCCTCTGCCCCACACCAGCATCTCCCATCCTGACCTCCTGGGGCTCAATCTCTGCAGCCCTCAAAGGTATGACTGTTAATCTCCACCAGGAAAAAATCAGGTCTAGGGAAGTGAAGGAAGCATGCCTCCTCTATTTTTATCCTTTTGAACTTTTCATTTTGTATTGGAGTATAGCCCACATTGTGACAGTTTCAGGTGAACTGCAAAGGGACTCAGCCATACATATACATATATCCATTCTCCCCCAAATCCCCTCTCCCATCCAGGCTGCCACATAACATTGAGCAGAGTTCGATATACTACACAGTAGGTCCTTGTTGATTATCCATTTTAAGTAGAGCAGTGTATACACATGGATGGACCTATAGGGTGTCATTCTGAGTGAACTAAGCCAGACAGAGAAGGAGAAATATTGTATGACATCCCTTATAAGTGGAATCTTCTCCATTTCTTTTTAAAATAAAGCCTGAGGCTGTCTGGAGTCTGAGGCTCCTCTGTCAGTTCAGGCTCTGCACCTTGGTGGGGTCAGGTTTGGCATGGCCATATCTAATTTGAAACTTTGGGGTTGAGATAGTTCTATTATATGGTGGTTATGAGCACAGGCATTGAAAGTATCACCCCACGGATGACTTGCTGATCGTTAAGGGCGCAGCTTTGTAACGGAGGGATCCACTGTCACGTCCTGAACCCGTGGATCAACCTTAGCCTCCAGCCTCCCCATGGGTACAGTATTCTGTGTACCAGACCAGCTAGAATCTGTGCCACTAAATGATGGAACCTGCATCTAGTGAGCCTTTAGACCTAACTCCCAGCTTACAGAAAATCCAGGAACTGCAGGGACAAGTTAAATGACACCAAGATAAAACAATCAGATCCAGAATATGGCATGTGTCATCAGATCAGATCAGATCAGATCAGTCGCTCAGTCGTGTCCGACTCTTTGCGACCCCATGAATCACAGCACGCCAGGCCTCCCTGTCCATCACCAACTCCCGGAGTTCACTCAGACTCACGTCTATCGAGTCAGTGATGCCATCCAGCCATCTCATCCTCTGTCATCCCCTTCTCCTCTTGCCCCCAATCCCTCCCAGCATCAGAGTCTTTTATAGGCCAACTCATTCTTTTTCAACAAGTAAAAATTGAGGGGTGGGCGTTGTTTTAGATGAAAAGATTTGACATTTTAGAGTTATAACAACCAGAAACAATAACAACAGAACAAAACAAAGGGCTGTAGAGTCAGACAGGCAGGGCTTACTTACATCTGGTCTTTGCCACTTATAGGCATGTGGCCTCAGACAACTTCTCTGAGCCCTATTTCCTTACCTGTGAAAGAGGAATAAATGCATTCTACTTCACAGGGCTGCTGTGAAGATTAACTGAGAAAATGCACAAAAGCCTTTAGCACGGTACATGGGCATACTGAATACTCCAAATCAGTAGCATTAGTAAATATCACAGCAGAGACCTGCAGATGAACCAAACTATTCCTGTGGCGTGCCTTGCCACCTGATGCTATCGGTCTTCCTCCTCACCACTTACCAGTTGCTTTACTTCACAATGCCTAACCCACCCTATTGAAATGCATGTGTGTGTGCTCAGTCGCTCAGTCCTATCTGACTCTTTGCGGCCCCATCGAGGCTTCTCTGTCCATGAGATTTTCCAGGCAAGAGTACTGGAGTGGGTTACCACTTCCTTCTCCAAGGAATCTTCCTGACCCAGGGATTGAACCCGTGTCTCTTGCATCTCTTGCATTTGCAGGCAGATTGTTTACCGCTGAGTCACCTGGGAAGCCCCCTATTGGAAATATCACCTCCCAAACACAAAGCCCCTTCACATAGTACCCCTTCCTGAGTTGAAGATGGAAAAGGCGCCAGAGGCCTGCTTATGCAGGACTACATGACAGCATGTGGAGCAGACGCTGCTGGTGGCCTGCCCCGACCCTTGGGCCTTTACCATTTCAGGGCCTGCCTCCAGCACTCCTCACTTTGTCCCAGGGCTTTCCTGGATGGCTAGAAGCCGCTCTGACCAGAGAAGTGTAGCCAGATGGAAATGCCAGCAAATTAGGCCACTGCACCCCCCGCCCCGTCCTCCTTTCAACAATTTTCCGTCAAAGACAAACAGGAGTTGGGGAATAGATATCCCAGCTCCCTTGCCCCTGTGAATGTATTCCAAACTGTTATGCAGAAATCCATGGCAGGGTTAAGTTCTACTCAGACACAGTGGGACAAGCTAGATTGCACACACCCCCTTATTAGCTTTTTTCCCTCCTCCGAATTACCTTCCAACCTGCCACCCGTGTGTTCTAGGACCACCTCCCAAATAAGCCACTTGTGCCAGAAGTTTAGTCTAAGGTAACCCAAACTAAGACACCACATGAATGAGTTTGGATTTTACCCTAAGGGCAGCAGGAAGCTGTTGAAATACTCTCTGAACTGCAAATATTCGTATCATTCTAGAAATCCAAGTTCTGCCCCAGTCTTTGACTTTCCACTATCAGCGCTAGGTTTGGAATCTAGTACGAGTATCAGGGTTGTGTCTCATTTACGTCGGATGCTCCCCATGTAGTGCCTGTCACAGTGGACTGCCTCCATCTTCTGCTTGACAGCACCCCCCCCTTTCTGCTTCTCAACAGGAACAACAGGCACAGGGGTTAGAGGTAACCCCAGATATCTTGTTACACAGAGCATATGCATTGTAGATACTTGGCTGCAAACAGCCACATAGAAATTAACTGTTGCTTTCCCCTTGGAGATACCTGAAATTGAAGTGTAAAGTCCTGGAGAAGACACCATGCCAGCTGTAGCAAGAAACATCTAGAAGGAATGAAGGTTTGAGGAAGCATCTGGCTGCCTGTGAGTCCAGCGCCAGGGGACCTACCTTCCAAGGAATAACAGAGAAAACCCCGGGAAAGACTGGTGGGAAACTGCTTTGCTCTAATAAAGAAGATCCTAAGCCCCCTGTCATACTTCAAAAGCAGTACCCACAAGCATGCTGATGAGACCAGAATAAACCATAAGCAATACGATCAGGCAGCTGGCTAATGCACTGTCAAGACTTTGCACACTGCTCTAGGAACTACTGAAACAGTATGAGTCCAACGGACCCATATGTTACAACTGAATATCCTTGTGAAAATCTTTCCAGCAGAACGCAAGATCATCCCTCCAACACTTCTGGGTAACAATTTTTTTTTCCCTTCTCATAAGCAGTACATGGAATAAATGAACTGAGCTTATTGTTATATTATTATTGTAAAGCAAGACACTCCAATAATCTGTATCTCGGCTACAAACTGGAAGGTAACGTTAGGAAATCCTTTGCCTCTGTTAGGTAGGTAGAATAGGGAAAAGGAGTCCAAAATGGAGGTGGCTAAAAGACAAGGAATGGAAAACCCCATGAAAATAGAACAAAAGAAGGTCCGAGGACCGGAGTCAGGACCTCAGGTAAAACAAACAACACTCCTGGCTGGCCCAATTTACATAGGACAGACCCAGGGAGAGATAAACATATAAAAAGAGGAGCCAAAGCTAGCTAGCTCGCTCGCTCGCTCTCTCCCCCTCGTGCTGGGGTGCTCTTCTCGCGTCTTTGGATCAACGTGCCCTCATGCCTCAGAGATGGATTTTCCTGCTATCTTCTAAATAAAATAGAGCTGTAACACTGAGCTGTAACACTGATTTGTCTAAGAGCTATAACATGGTCCTTTCGAGACCTGAGAGCTATAACACGGTCTATCCAGGACCCGAGAGCTGTGACATGCCAAGGGGGCTTTAATGTCCATCACTCCAAATCTTTGTTGTGACAAGACAAAGAACCGAGGAGCATACACTTGTGTGACACCTCTATTTCTTCATTTATCAATCATTGTGATTTGCTTTTTGTTTGTAGTTTCAAAAAAAAAGAAAGGCAGGCAGAAACTTGCCCTACAAGGGTCCCTAAAGAGATCAGAGAGTTAAGACTGTGTGTCATGATGGATGCATAATTTCTGCCCCAAGGAAAGTAATAAAAGAGGTCAGGTGGTCACCCAACTGCATTGGCAGGAGCTCAGCCCCAGGTAACAGTAAGCCCTGTGTCCTCACTACACCAGTGACCTAAGCCAGGTCCAGGTTCCTGGGCCACCTGGACTGATCAACAGTCCATCCAGAGTAGTGAGGGTACATCTCAGGACTGCTGGGTATCATATTTGATGGGGAAAAAAGTAATAAAAGAGGGTGAGACAAATCTTTAGGAATGGTCTCTTTATTTGGTGCCCTCTAAATTTCATCTAAATGCAGTTTAAAAAAAATCAAGGTACAGACCTTCCCGGGACAAGGAAGCATCCCTGATTTGCAGAGAACCCAGAACAACGCGAGCCTCCCCTGTGGGTCAGCGGTAAAGAATCTGCCTGCAATGTAGGAGCCACAGGTTCGATCCCTGGGTCATGAAGATTCCATGGCGAAGGGCTTGGCAACCTACTCCAGTATTATTGCCTGGAGAATCCCATGGACAGAGGAGCCTGGCGGGCTGCAGTCCACAGGGTCGCAATGAGCTGGACACAACTGACTTGACTTAGCATGAAGGCACATACAGAACAAATGCTCCTTAAAACACATGGCCAACAGCTGAGATTTCTGAGTGGGGCCACTAGCTCTGCCTGGGTAGCATTTAGTTCAATGACACCAGATGAAACTTCACACAGGGCCACTTTGGCCTACCCTGAACTTTGGGACATCTGGTACACCATGCTCCTCTCTACCCTGTTCTTATGCTGCCTTAAAAATTAGAAGCCCACATCTTACCTTTGGGTACACAATTTAAATTTATCAGAAAAAGAGTGGGGCCCCTGGATCAGATATCCTCAATATGAGGATTAGGAGAATATGTTGCCTCACCAATTTAGGGACAACGCCCCTTGTCAGCTCGGAAGCAGTTATGGAACGAGAATGACGCCCCTTTTCCCTAGGCAACATAATTCTCCTAAAAGAAAAGGGGGGAATGAGAGAGTCATTTCCTAGGCAGGTTGATAGGGAGTCTAGGGGTCCCCAAGGAGAGAGGGGTCTGGAATTCTCAAGGAGGAAGAAAGGACAAACTTTTTTTTCTTTCTCCACATTCCTTAGGATTATATAACAATAATGTATCCTGCCTAAGGACAGTCTTTGGATTAAACCTTCTGTTATCTTAAAATGTAAATTATGGGAGTAGACCTGGTCTTTACAAGGATGTATCCTGCCTGAGGACAGTATTATCTTAAAATGTAAATTATGGGAGTAGGTCTGATGAGGTCTTTACAACCTCCAGACATTCTTTGGATTATATAACTTCATTGTTAACACTAGCAAGCGGGTATTCTTTCTGCCCCCTTCTGATGACTATGTCAGAAGCTTTCTCTATCTCCTTTATACTTTAATAAAACTTTATTACACACAAAAAAAAAAAGAAAAAGAGGAACTCTGATGTGAAGCTGAAGCTTTAGTACTTTGGTCACCTGATGCAAAGAGCTGACTCATTGGAAAAGACGCTGATGCTGGGAAAGATTGAAGGTAGGCATAGAAGAGGGTGGCAGAGGATAAGATGGCTGGTTAGCATCACCGACTCAATGGACACAAGTTTGAGAAAATTCCAGGAGATGGTGAAGGACAGGGAAGCATGGTGTGCTGCAGTCCATGGGGTCACAAAGAGTCAGACACAACTTAGTGACTGAACAACAACAACAACAAATAATGTTGTTTTTAGTAGACATTTGTAAAAGCAATAATTTTGCCTTGGGAGAAAAATGCATATTATTCAATTTAGGTCTAAATCTTGAGTGACTGTTTAAACCAGATATAGACCATGAATCAAAGATTAAATTTCAGTGTAAATTCTTGAGACAAACATCTATGGATTAACAGAGTTAAAATGTAATCTTGTTTCAAGGAAAGAAGGAAGGAAGGAGAGAAAAAAGTTTTTCTAAAGATGTCTTAAAAAGGGTTATTATAACCAAAAGTTGATATTCTCCCAATTAGAGATGAAATATACAAAAATTCTTTGCCCTAAGTTAAGTCCATTCAGTCAGTTCAGTCACTCAGTTTTGTCTGACTCCTTGTGAACCCATGGACTGCAGCACGCCAGGCTTCCCTGTCCATCACCAACTCCCCGAGCTTGCTCAAACTCATGTCCATCGAGTCAGTGATGACATCCAACCATCTTATCCTCTGTTATCCCCTTTCCCTCCTGCCTTCAATCTTTTCCAGTATAGGGTCTTTTCCAATGAGTCAGTTCTTCACATCAGGTGGCCAAAGTATTGAAGCTTCAGCATCAGTCCTTCCAACTAATATTCAGGACTATTTCATCCTATTTCCTTTAGAATGGACTGGTTGGATCTCCTTGCAGTCCAAGGGACTCTCAAGAGTCTTCTCCAACACCACAGTTCAAAAGCATCAATTCTTCGGCACTCAGTTGTCTTTATGGTCCAACTGTCACATCCATACATGACTACTGGAAAAACCACAGCTTTGACTATATGGACATCTGTCAGCAAAGTAACGTCTCTGCTTTTAATATGCTATCTAGGTTTTTTCTTCCAAGGAGCAAGAATCTTTTAATTCCATGGCTGCGGTAAGAAACTCACACACTGGCTGTCTTCAGAGTAGCAGGAATGTGATGGTTTGGTTTTAGCATTTAATTCAGCGATGCAGTTTAATTCAGCAGACTGCATTTAAAGTGTAGAGATATAAATTTGATCCAACTGATCTCATTTAACAGTTTATACAAGAAGCCTCAATTCACATTTTCTCCATTGGCTTTGCTTTAGCACTTTCAAATTGAGTAGGTCTGTTTGGACTCTCACCCTCACACCCAATATATGGATAAATATAGAGAGAAATAATCAATGGGAGGAAAACTAAGATTTGGGTCATATAACAACTCTGCTTAGTTGGCATCCAAACACATAATTCACATGGCTGAAAAAGCCCCCATGATTGCTTATCCATTACATACCAATTGCTGAAAAGGCTATAACTTTATCAAATGCATAGTTCAGGAATCCTGTAAGCATTTAGTATTTAAATCCCACTTACTGAAAGGCCAATGCATAGTAAGTAATCCATGTGTGAAATTAAATCCAACCCTAAGGAATATTTATATACATGTTGTTTTTAATCCTGTCTGAAGCCTTTCCAAGAAAATACTATGCTGAAGGATCAAAAGGCAATTTAACCAACCTGACTCCAAACAGCCAACCTCCTATTCCAAGGAATATCATATTAGCAATCACCATCTGCTTCAATAGAAAACATCCAAATAGATATGCCCATAGCCCACTTAAAAAAGAAGTTCATTTATCCAATATTAGGTTGCAGAAATTTTAAAATTACTACTCATGACTATAAAGAGCCATTGAGCATTGCATGCTTTTCTATTTGTATCTGCTTAGAGTCTATTGCTACTGCAGTCACCACTTCCTTTTTGATTCACACAGTACCGAGTGGGCTACCTGCTGGAAATCTGCCTTTCTTCATGGCAGCCTCTTAACCTCCAAGAGTCATTTTACTAAAGGAGTTGGGGAGGGCCAAGAGAGTGTGGATGACCCTGGGAAGTTTGTCAAGACTATGGCAAGAGCTATCAAATCACAATCCCACAAAGGTAGGTAATGTCACCACACAAGTAAAAGGGAAAAAAAGCTCTAGTCTTGCTGACTCTGATGAGATACTGTCATGCAAATTGGGCTGGAAAAGACTGTAAGGAAACTTAGAAGGCACCTAACCTGCTCTGTTACCCAACTCAGCCCTCTGTATTCAAAGGCAAAATTGTCTCTTATTAGACAAGAGGAACGGAGAAGGCAATGGCACCCCATTCCAGCACTCTTGCCTGGAAAATCCATGGACGGAGGAGCCTGCTAGGCTGCTGTCCATGGAGTCGCTAAGAGTTGGACACGACTAAGCGACTTCACTTTCACTTTTTACTTTCATGCATTGGAGAAGGAAATGGCAACCCACTCTAGTGTTCTTGCCTGGAGAATCCCAGGGATGGTGGAGCCTGGTGGGCTGCTGTCTATGGGGTCGCACAGAGTCGGACACGACTGAAGCGACGTAGCAGCAGCAGCAAAGAGGAAAATCCACCTATCTCCTCTGAGTGTGCATTGAGTTTCTATAGAATTTAAATCCACTCAACAAGATTCCTTAACAGTTTTGCCCAAGTTGAGAGCGAACCAAAAACAAAAGCAGAGATTTCTGGCTGCAAAAAACAGCTTTGCAGCATTTGCTTTCCTTTTCTTCCTGCCTTTGGATCTAAAGGCTGAAGTACAGGTGAGAAGCAGGGCTAACAAGTGCGTGGCTCACACCACACCCTGCGTTCAGAGATTCCAGCACTGGGAGCCTATGCAAGGAAGCTGCCTGGGTGCTGCATGGTCAAGCTGTCTATGGAGCTGCTCCAAGTTGCAACTTCCATCCCTCACATGTGGAAATGGTACACCTAGCTCTTGATTCCTACTCCTCTTCATCTCCTCCAGCACCTCACCATCTTTTCTCTTCTCTGTGTCCTCTGTCTTAATAAAGTTTTCTCTGGGCATTATCTTCAGATTTAGAAAAGTTTAACCCCTTCTCTGCTTTATCCTACAAATTTATAAACTTGGATTCTCATTTCATATTCATAAATTTTTAGTACTACATATAATATACACTATTTTTATCATCTTTACACACTATCATTGGCTATTCATAACCAGTCTTGAACTGGGGAAGGGTCATTATATATAAGTATCACTGATAGTCTGAGGAGTGGACAAGGTTTTGTGAATGAGAGTTTTTTGTTTTCCAAATCTCGTCATTAAGAAATCATATCCTATATACAAAACTCTATAGGTGAGGTCAAATTCTCCTTTTCCTCTTTTAATGAAATTGAAACTATTTTCACTATCATCATTCTAAGAAAAAGCATATGATAACTTTTAAAATAATAGATATAAAGCATCCTTGTTTCCTCAGTTAAACGGGTGCGTGCACACTCAATTGTGTCTAACTCTTTGGGACCCCCTGGATTGTAGCCCACCATTTTCTTCTGTCCAAGGAATTATAAACTCCTTTAGACAGGATTAAGTCTACTTTAATGGTTTCTGACCAATGAGTGATAAAGATACAGGCTAATGTTTACTTCAAATCTACTATATGTCAGGTACTATTCTAAGAGCTATAAATTAACTCATTCCTCATGATGCATTTCTATTAACTCCATTTTACAGATGAGAAAACTCAGGCATGGAATGGTTAAGTAATCTGCATGAGTTACAAAACTTGGAAGTAGTTAATGATAAATGGAAATAAACATGGCAGGAATCTTCATTTCTTTCATTATTTCCTGAGCAGCTAACCAACTTCCTCACATTCTCTACAGATATCTCAAAAGTAAACAATAGTAAATCAAAAAAATGAGGACTGAATGGTTCTCCCTGGTCCAGATCCATGAAGTCCAGAGTTTCCAGTATAATTTCTAGTTCATTAGCTTGCAGTACTTTCCCTTGCTTTTAGAAATACTTAAACTAATTGTGTCCAAAAATAAACCTGACTAGATACTGTTCAACTATTTTAACCTTTATAATTAGTTTCTAGTTACCAAAAGTATTATTTGCAGATACTATTAATATATGATTCTCACTTACAAATATTTCTGCCACAGAGAGGATTGTGTATAAAACACAAAGGGAGAAAATTAAACTCAGATTTCTTTTTCGATGAACTCTATTGGCTTATAAGAATTTCCAAACCTATGTTAGCCTCTTAGCAAATGACTTTTGCAAAAGTAAAAAAAATACATACCTTTGAACTTCTCTGTATCCCTGTAGGGATGTGATGAAAACATAAATAATCTATGCTCATGGACAATTAGAAACTGAAAGTGAGTTCTGCTTCTACATATAAAGAAAGAATAAAATAAAAATCACCCACAATCCCATCATTCAAAAATCACTATTCAACATTTCAGCACATTTATCTTCAGTCTTTTTTTTTTTTTTCAATTTTTTTTAAACAAAACAAATAGGCCATCTTTGAGTTTGCTTTTTTGTCATCACTGTTGTTGTTTCTAACATATCTTTGTCTTTTGCTTGAACTATTCAAGAAGTTTGTCCCCTCATTCCCAGGATTAAACTGCTACTGTCTCCCTACCCTTCTGTAATGTATTCATCTCCTTCAAAGGCAATTCAAATTATTGACAGAAAAATCATTTTAGTTATTCTGCTGTTTGCTATTTGGAAGATAAATTCTTCAATTAAAGTTAAGGATTAACAAAGCCCTAGGTGATTAGCTCCCAACATTTCCAAAGGGGACTTAGCTCTTCTCAGTTGGTAATTCTTACAGATGATGGCTAAAGGTATGCACAAAAGGGTCAAATTGAGGTTCTCTGAACCTCTGCTCTCTATTTCTGTTAATGGCCTTCCTGGTGTTAGAGATTTGTTTAATGATCAATAGTGGTTTCTCTTCCTACCACTGAGTGTTTCAGAAAGTAGCATAACCAAGTCAATGTTTAACTGGATTCTTTGGGTCTGAAATGGCCAAGTAGGAGTTGAAGGGAAGTCTCCATAGAAACCAACCTCCCAGGAAGTGGCCAAAGGATTAGTGTGAAGTGAAATAAAGCCACACAGATGTCACGAAGGGAGGAAATACTTTGGAGCTGGGCTAACTTCAGAAGTTCCTTGATTAAAATAAGCCACTTTAAAGGCCCCAAACCACCAACCTCATGGTTTTATGGAGTGTCTTTAATGTGAAATGGGCCTGAGTCACTCTAAGCCTCACCCAAGGGTGACCAAGGTAGTACCTTTGCAAAACAAAGAGGAAGAGACTCCCTTGGCTGGCCCTGTGGACTTTGCATTCACTCAGAATCTGGAAGAAAACAGTTTATATTCATTTGCAAGACTGCAGGACCGGAATAAAGCTTTAGAAGGGCAGTTGCCGCCTCTACGAGAGACCTGGTATGGAAGATATTCTGAAGGTAAATGTAAAACCCAGCAAGAAATTTGTGGAGAGCTACTGATAGATTAACCTGTCTACCTCTATAATCTATGAAGTTTCTTAATTGTTGAAATATAAAAGAACATTTGTCAACAGGAGGTAATGTTTGTCTATTTTAAGTATTCTGGGCACGTTAGAATAGGTGTGTGAACTGGGAACTAAGGGCTTTTCATCATTCCACACGAGAAGGAAATAATCATTTTGTGTCAGCTTGGTTTATAGTCCTTTTGATATTTATACCTAGCTTTGCCAGGCAATTAAAATTCTTTTCCAATAGACCTTAGATGTGACAAATACTGTTTCATTCCACTTAAATGAGATGACTACGAGTCAAATTTATAGTCAGAAAGTACAATGGTAGATGCTAGGGGCCAGGGGGCAGAGAAGGTAATGGCACCCCACTCCAGTACTCTTGCCTGGAAAATCCCATGGACGGAGGAGCCTGGTGGGCTGCAGTCCATGGGGTCGCTAGGAGTCGGACACAACTGAGCGATTTCACTTTCACTTTTCACTTTCACGCATTGGAGAAGGAAATGGCAACCCACTCCAGTGTTCTTGCCTGGAGAATCCCAGGGACAGGGGAGCCTGGTGGGTTGCTGTCTATGGGGTCGCACAGAGTCGGACACGACTGAAGCGACTTAGCAGCAGCAGGGGCCAGGAGGAGAGGTGGGAATGGGGAATTAGTGTTTAATGGGTCAGAGTTTCAGTCTAGGAAAGTGAAAAGTTTGGGAGATGGATGATGGTGAGAGTTGCACAACAATGTGAATGTACTGATCTGCATAAATATGGTTTGTATAAATATAGTTAAATATGACTAAAAGAGTATGTTTTATATTATGTGACTTTTACCACAATAAAAAAATTAAACCAGTTCCACAGATAAAAATGTGATTATGATAATCATGCATTTCAGTTGGATTTTAAATGTAAATCAATCTCTCCAGTACCATTTCATGCATCAGGCTTTGTTGTTTTGAAAGCAGTACTATAGAAGTGAATCCATTCTGATGTGCAGTTGGAAACCACTTCAATCTGAACTCATTTATTGCAGTACAGATGAGTGGATGGGGCACCCTCTCCCCAACCCCTGATTCTTCATGATCATCTGCAGAACTAAGAGAATTTTTCCCATTATGATGGGAAGATCCAAGCCAGAAAGGGCTATAAATTCTCCTGTGGCATTTTACAAGATATAAAATATTTTATGACAATCATGATGATACTTAAACAGATGATACTTAGACATTCTAACCTGGGAAGAGATACATGCATATATACATATGTATATGTGATATATATACACACATACACACATATGTACATTATTTTTTTTCTTTTCTTCACATTCTGTATTATTAACACAAGTAAGTTGCTATTATTGGCCAGGATATATATATTCTCTGTGTGTATATATATATGTACGCATTCCTTTTCAGTACCTAGTAAGTCTTAGATCTAGACTGAGTACTAGTACTAGGTAGGTATCTAGACCTAGTACCTAGATCTAGAATGATCTTCATGGCTACTTTCTATAGAACTGATAACCTTTGACTGGTTCTATATAGCCTTTTGTTGTTGTTTGACTTTCTAAGCATGTTAGTAGGAATATTCTTCTTAGACTCATTGAATAATTCATTTTTTATCTAAACCTACCATCTAGAGTTTTAAGATTTTGATAACCAAAGGGTAAAAGCTGATTCTAATGTGCTAGAGTCTAACTTGGAAATATTCTTATTTTTGAAATCGCAAAATCACATTAATAATAAATAACAATGGGATGGCAAGCATTCTGAACACTATTTCAAGAGACCCACATTGTAACCCCAGCTTCACCAAATACCAAATAGTATGACTTTAGGCAAGTTGCTTCATTAATTTTCTTCACCTGTAAATCAAAGGTAAAAGTAACACATGCCTATACCACTTCAGGAGAAGCAAATTAAATAATAGGGTGATATTACCCAAATCATAGCATAAAAATAAGGTGTAGTCACATTGCTGAAATATATTTTGCTGAAAATATTTACATTTTAAAATCCAACATGTTTTGGGTCTTGCTTGATATCCTGGTATTCTTGAAAGAAAAGAAGGTCATAGAGATATTCTTCAGGTGATCATTCAAATGTTTTAAGGATAGAAACACATAATTACCCAGGAATTTTTCCATTTAAAATGCAAAGTGGGACTACAGGATAGTCTGCACAACAATCTCAACATCAGAATGCATCCAGATTGTTATGAAGAAAGGACAAGGAGGTCATTCACGTAGCATTGGTTATGGTAGTAGTCCCAAGGGCCCAGGCTAATCAAACTGAAAAATGAAATCCACATGGATCTGTTGAGCTTCTCTGTTTCCTAATGAGCTTCTCTGGTTCATTAACACTGTAGCCCTGGGTTATTTCATCAAGAAGAATATTGATATATTGTATTAGAGAGGCAACTTGTGGGAATTTATTTCCCTACTTGCAGTGGGAGAGTGGATTATTTAATTGGGAACATTCAATGATAAGCATTGCATATTCTTATTACACACCCAAGTTCCATTTCTTTATCACCTCTCTAATACCTATCCATCTATTAATCTATTATACCTGAAAAGAGAACTTATTTTCACTTCTTAAAGTTATGGTTTTTTTCTGATTTCTATTTATTTGGGAGGGATTTCATAAAATTAAAACAAATCAATGTTTCTATTTTCCATGTCTGAATAACATTTCTAGTCAATACATTGTTAAATGTGCAATTATTCCTTTAAATATTAATCGGGGAGGAAATGAGGAAAGCAGAAATTAAATCCTGAGTCTAGGCTAATATTCTATCATTTGCCATTATGTGGGCCCCTGCTTTGTATTTTTCGTCTTCACATTCAGCCTATTGGTTAGATATACAGAACTAAAGATACAAAATGGCGTTAACAAAGTCTAATAACTAATGATGAATTTAATGTCATAGGAAATTGCTTTTAATGGTTTGTTTTTGTTTCTCTCCAACCCTTCAAGGGCCGAGGGCCATGTATTTTGACTTCCCACTGGAACAGCAAGAAACAAGTATTATTAAAAGGCATCCACCCCGAAGACTTCAAGTAAGATGCATTTAAAAGGCTTCATAAGGAATTTCTTGGATTTAATGGTAATATCCCTTTTTAACTATAATCATATAAGAGGGATATTGACAATGACTAAACTAATGAGAATGATGGTGTTATTAAAGAGAATGCTCTCAATGTAAACCATATTTCTTTAGGATTTCCTTTTGTAATGATTTCACGTTTAAGACCACCACCAATGGAAGCAGGTACAGTACCAAAGATATAGGTATGAAGGGACACAAAGGATCTGAATCTTGCACTGATTAATTGAATGACTGTGGGGCAATCATGGTAACATATAACAGTAACAACTACTATAACTAATTACCACCTATACAAGTCTGTTACACTCTAAGCAACAATGATCTTGTCATTCATTTAATTTTCATACCCC
The DNA here is from genome assembly GCF_003369695.1 of Bos indicus x Bos taurus. Taxonomy (NCBI): domain Eukaryota; kingdom Metazoa; phylum Chordata; class Mammalia; order Artiodactyla; family Bovidae; genus Bos; species Bos indicus x Bos taurus. Next base: position 63,656,500 of record NC_040085.1, on the reverse strand, counting down.
TCAATGAGAAAGGAAGGATTATCCTTGTTTTATACATGTGCTTCAGAGAGTTAAGTAACTTGCCCAAGGACAGCAGGGGCCACATATCAACCAGGCCTCCAAAGCCTGTGCTCTTAACCATTGGCATAGATGATCTCTACAGTCCTTCTATCCCTAACCTTTCATCATTCGAAATGTTTAGTTAACGAAATTGAGAACACTGAATTTAAGGCTTCCGAGGTGGAGAAGGCAATGGCACCCCACTCCAGTACTTTTGCCTGGAAAATCCCATGGACAGAGAAGCCTGGTAGGCTGCAGTCCATGGGGTCGCGAAGAGCTGGACACGATTGAGTGACTTCACTTTCACTTTTCACTTTCATGCACTGGAGAAGGAAATGGCAACCCACTCCAGCGTTCTTGCCTGGAGAATCCCAAGGATGGCGGAGGCTGTGGGCTGCCATTTATGGGGTCGCGCAGAGTTGGATACAACTGTAGCAACTTAGCAGCAGCAGCAGGTGGCACTAGCAGTAAAGAACCCGCCTGCCAGTGCAGGAGACGTAAGAGACAAAGGTTAGATCCCTGGGTCCAAAAGATGCCCTGGGGGAGGGCATGGCAACCCACTCCAGTATTCCTGCCTGGAGAATCCCATGGACAGAGGAAGCTGGCAGATTATAGTCCATAGGGTCACAAAGAGTCAGACAAGACTGAAGCGACTTTAACACACTGATTTCAAGGCAGCAAAGCAGGAGTTTTAAATGCATCACCTTAATAAATATTTAATGAATTCCCTGTAGAGACCTATAAATTTTAAGAACCCTCATCCTAGAAAGGGAAAGAGATCCATCTGAATGGGTCCTCTGAAGTGAGCATCAGCTAAAAGGAGGGTTTGGAGCTCTCTTGTGAGCAGGATCTATCACTGATATTTGAAAAATGGAATTGGAATCAAACCCCACCTGCTACACAACTCAGTCAGGGGTATCTGAGCTCATTTGTTGGGGATTATTTCTATTTAAGTTGGTTTTTATTTACCTGTCTTCTCCAGAAGCTCACAATCATTATTTGAGTGATTATAGCTTTTGGTTACCAAAAAAGGAGGATCTTTTCCCAAAATATTAGAAACCTAAAAAATATTGTTTAGTCAATGGAAAATAAAGTGCAATTCTATCAAGTTGATATATAATTTTTAACATTTTGAGCCTATCTCTACCTAAAGTGCTAATTTTAAAACTTACATTTTGTTTCTAAATCATTATAAATCAAAGGCTTCCTTTCAAAGAAGCTCATATTATATGTTCCTGTGAAGCCTCTAAGCTGAATAACTCAAAAGGAAGATTATTACTATAAACAGTGAAAAACATTTGTGTAGGAGTTTATAGTCCACAGAGTCCTTTTTTATATCTATCAACCATAAATAAGCTAAAGGCAGGCTTTGACTTTCTCAAGTCAATCAAACTCAAAAAGAAATTTGGTATTTCAGAGTCAAAGACTGCCTCCCCATATCCCAACCAACCACCTTAAAAATGAAGAATCAAAATGAATTATTTGAGAATACAAACTACATTCAGTCTTATATCTTAAGTCACTAACACAGTATGTATCCCTTGAAAGTTTATGAATAAATGAATTAATGGACAGATGAATGAATGAAACCCATTATCCTGGTGAGACTTCCCAGGTGGCTTTAGTGGTGAAGAACCTGCCTGTGAATGCAGGAGACAGAGATGCGGGTTCGACCCTGGGTCGGCAAGATGCCCTGGAGATGGAAATGGCAACCCACTCCAGTAGTCTTGTCTGGAGAGCCCCAGGGACAGTCTACAGTTCATGGGGTTGCAAAGAGTCAGATATAACTGAAGTGAATTAGCACACACAGCACATCCCTACTGGGAAAAAAAAAAAAAAGTGACCTCCCTACAATTTCATATCTGTAGCATCACTGTACTGGAAGTCAAATGGACTAGCCAAAGCAACCAATGTGATAATTTATAATGATATAGGAGTTTTTTTTAATGAACTCAAAAGTTGGGAGGCACCTAGACTTCAGGGAAGAGCTATGTCTTAGAACCTGAAAGGCAGAAGAACTCGCTCTCTGTGCATCCGCTTTCTCTCTCCTTGCTGGTCGACTTTCTCTAGTCCTCAAGACTATTTGGTGAAATTTGGCCACAGTGAATTTGCATCTCATAATTCTAGTCAAACAGACAAACTTGTCTAGCCCTCTTGGCTCTAATTCCAAATTCCTGGGAGATTTTTAAAATAGTATTGGCTCAGCTTTCCTCGTGATTCTAGCTCTGTTCCAATGAGCTATGACCAAAGAATATGCTCATACAGTAGAAGTGTGAGCAGGGGAGCCTCCCTTCCTCCCACCAATTACCACTCCATGTAGATTATAGAGGCAGCTCCCAGAGAAGAGGGAAATCACTGGGAACTTGGCAGACACTCCCAAAGATATCAACTATAATTATCTTCACAAATGAGGCTCAGCACATTTTCCACCACAAATGGATTTTTGAGAGAATAATAAATGCTAGGTTCCCATGACATGCTAATTAATAGCCTAATCCCTGCCAAAGAAAATTATAAAAGTATTTTTAATTATTAAACCAAATCTAATTGCAACCTAAATAATTTGAGTTTCATATTTGGCACACTCCACTTCCTGAACATCTAATAACTCCTCAAGTAAAGAGCAGGTCTTGAACTAAGGTTCTCCAGCTCGGAGATGCTGAGATCTGAGAAGCTCTGCCAGGGAGCCCTGACTCAAATGTATCTGCCCCATGTTGAAGAGGTGATCATCACTAACCTTTCTGAGAGATTCACCTTCTCATCCAACCACCTCAGGTCCAGCCTAAGGTGGAAATGGTCTTCCACCCCTACCCCATATAGAGTTTCCTCAAATGATCTCCTTGGATGACTCCTTCATGTCCAATAAAGTTTAGCTGCTCAGTCATGGCCAACTCTTTTTGACTCATGGACTGTGGCCAGCCAGGCTCCTCTGTCCATAGAATTCTCCAGGCAAGAATACTGGAGTGGTTGCCATTCCCTTCTCCAGGAGATTTTCTTGACTCTGGGATCAAACCTAGATCTCCTGCATAGCAGGCAGATTCTCAAAGATTTGCTTAAATCTCACTTTTCCTTTAAGGCTTACATGACAACCTGTTGACAACTGCAGCTCTTACTCTTGACACTCCTGATCCCCTTGACTCTTCACCGTTTTTTTCTCTGGGGCACTTATTTCCATCTAACACACTAAGCAATTTGCTTACATATTAGGTTCATTGTGTGTTTTTTCCACCACCTCCCAACCCCTCAAATTCCACCCCAGTGCTAGAGTATAATCTTCACAGAGGCAGGGAATTTTGTCTGCTGTCTTCGCTACACATCTAAGTGCCTAGAGCAGTAGCTAGCACATAAATGGTGATTTATAAGTATGCATTAATCAATGTTGAAAGAATGAATGGAGAGGAGAGAAAGATGAGCATCAACCTGGATAATTCATTACACTGTTTGAGGTCTTAGACAATTTGTCACAAACTTATTCTCTCTCAACGTTTCTAATCCTTTGCCCATTTTCTATAGTCTCTTTCTTTGATGGGTGAGAGTTCCTTGTATGCTTTAGATCCAGCCCTTTGTTACTTATGTGTGTTGCAAGTATCTTCTGTCTATGGTTTGCCTTTTCATTTTGTGTGCATGTGTGTGCTTGTGTGTACACAAAGTTTGATGTCACATTTCTCAATCTTTATCTCTGTTTTCTATCTCATATTTTGTCAAAGAAAATTTTAAATTCCCCAAGTTCATAAGGATATTTTTATTTCTAAAATTTATAATCTTTAACTTTTCACATTTAGGTCCTAATCCATCTATTTAAGATGGATTAAATTAATTAATCCATTAAATTCAGGTGTGAAGTTGGAATCTGATCTTATGTTTTTTTCCATTTGATGAGTCTCTTGTCCCAGAACTGCTTATGGAATCATCCTTTGTGACCATTGATTTGAAATGTTACTTCTGGGGTACTCTTTCTGTCTCTTTCTGATGCCTATGTCAGAAGCATTCTTTATTTCCTTTATACTTTAATAAAACTTTATTACACCAAAAAAAAAAAAAAAAGAAATGTTACTTCTGTCATATATCTGACATCCATAGCTCAGTGAGTCTGTTTCTGAGTCCTCTCTTCTGTTGAACTGGCCTATCTATGTATCCACAGGAATTCTTCTCTATGTACCTTTAAGCTAAGTCTTAATATCTAGGATGGCAAGTTGCTTTGCCTTTTTCTTCTTCAGAATTGTCTTTGTGATTTACAGTCCTTTGCTCTTCCATGTAAAGTTTGGTTCTTCCTGTCAAGTTCCACAAAAAACCTTTTCAGCATTCTGATTGGAATGCATCCATGGAATAATCTGGGGGAAATTAACCACATTTACAATATCGTTTTTTAAACGATACCATGAACTTGGTATAAATAATTCACTCAAATTTTCTTTTAGGTCTTTCAATAATATTTCATTTCTCTACAGGGGCCTTGTGTGATGTATTCTTAGGTTTGTTTCTCTACGTCTGTATCAGGGTTCAACCAGAGAAACAGAATCTATAAAAGGAGGTATATATCAAAAGACTTATTACAAGTTACATGATGGTTACATGACTTGGAGGATAATTGACAAGGCAAGGTTAAATCATAGGACAGGCTATCAGAAAGGGTAGATTGGAATTGCAGGGCATCACCTGAAGCTGCTAACCACAAGTAGAATTTCCTCTTCTTCAGGAAAACCTCAGCTTTGCTCTTAAGGCCTTCCAATTGATTGAATCAGGCCCACCCAGATTATCTAAAATAATCTTCCAAGGTTGTGTGGTAGTTTAGTCACTAAGTCATGTCCAACTCTTGTGACCCCATGGACTGTAACCCACCAGTCTCCTCTGTCCATGGGGTTCTCCAGGCTAGAGTATTGGAGTGGGTTGCCATTTCCCTCTCCAGGGGATCTTCCTGACCCAGAGATTGAGCCCCGGTCTCCTGCACTGCAGGCAGTTTTTTAACTGAGCTACCAGGGAAGCCCCTTAATCTTTTTTACTTAAAGTCAACTGATTACTGACTTTAATTGAATCTGCAAAAGAATTTCACAGGAGCTCCTAGATTACTGTTTGAATAACTGTACACTGTAACCTAACCAAGCTGACACATACAACTACAACTGGCCATCAAAATATCTCATTTGGTTTTTCTATCCTACTATGAATGAGGTATTTTTCCCATTTAATTTTCTAAAAGATTATTGGTGAATAAGAAAGCTAATCATGTTTATATATTAAATTTTGAGTTCCACAACTTGATGGAAATACCTTGGTAATTCTAATTGTCTATAGATTCTTTCTGATTTTCTACATAGACAATATGTTCTATAAACAAGAATAATTTTTTCTATTTCTCCCCAATTGTGCCTCATACAGATTTTCTTGACTTTTGCAATGAATAAAACTTCCCTTGCAATGCTGAACCCAAGCAGTAATAATGGACATACCTTGCCTTATCCATGTCATTAATGAGACTGATTCTAAAACTAAATACATTTGCAATAGAATTTTGATAGGTGCTTGTCAGAGTCCCCAAAGGATAAAGATAGTATGTTCAAACTAGGGTAAGTCAGGGAAGTTTTCTTTACAAGTAATAGGGTTTCCCCAGTGGCTCAGCAGTAAAGAGTCCACTTGCAATGCAGAAGATTCATAAGAAGTGGATTTGATTCCAGGGTCAAGAAGATCCCCTGGAGGAAGAAATGGCAACCCACTATAGTATTCTTGCCTGAAAAGTCCCATTGACAGAGGAGCCTGTCAGGCCACAGTCCATGGGGTTGCAAAGAGCTGGACATGACTGAGTGAGCACTCAAAAAAACAGCATGGATAAGGGGTGTTGGAGAAGACTCTTGAGAGTCCCTTGGACTGCAAGGAGATCCAACCAGTCCATCCTAAAGGAGATCAGTCCTGGGTGTTCACTGGAAGGACTGATGTTGAAGCTGAAACTCCAATACTTTGGCCACCTGATGTGAAAAGCTGACTCACTGGAAAAGACCCTGTTGCTGGGAAAGATTAAAGGCAGGAGGAGAAGGGGACGACGGAGGATGAGACGGTTGGATGGCATCACTGACTCAATGGACATGAGTTTGGGTAAACTCCAGGAGTTGGTGATGGACATGGAGGTCCATGGGGTCTCAAAGAGTCGGACATGACTGAGCGACTGAACTGAAGGGGAACCAGAGAGGGTATTGCAATAGCCACTAGTGGCAGCTGAGAAGTGGCTATATTTAGCACAAAGGACTTCTAGAACCTAGAAAGGGAGAGTGAGGTAGAGGAAGCTGCTTTGAGAGGAGGGTGGGACACGGCCAAGCCAATATGACTGCAGGGAGGGAGACAGAGGAAGAAATATCCTGACTCCATTCTCTTTCTTCTCTCAGATGTCCTACCAGGGTTCTTTAGTAGCTGACCCAACTGGAAGCCAGAAAGCAGGAGAAACTGCTTACTCTCTTACAGGCAGAGAACAGAGTAATGTGATAAGTGGATCTGAAGAAATAAATAGAAGCTATCTGGCACAATGCTTTTTACTAAATTACCAACATTTCTCTCATTTATCTTATTCCTAGTATGCTGCAAGTTTTTCCCAGGGCTGAGTGTTAAATTTTATTGATGTTTTTATTAAATAATTATTAAATAACCTATTAAAATGATCCTATGGATTTTCTTTTTAACCAGTTGATCTAATATATTACACTAATAGATTTTATGATGTGAACCATGCTTGCCTTCCTGATATAAACCCTACTTGGTCATGAGATATATATACACACACAGAAATACACTGCTGAATTTTATGTGCTTAGGGTTTTTATATATATTTTCATAAGTGGAATTGTCCTATAATTTCTTTATATATTTTTCCAGTTTTTTTCCCCTCGAGGATATACTAGTTTTATAAAGTGAATTGATTACTTTTCCCTCTTTTCTGTTCTCTAAAACATTTGATTTAACATAGTTCTTATCTATTCCTTAAAAATTTAATAAAATGGGCCTGGTGTAAAATAGATAGCTAGTATTGTATATAGCACATGGAGCTCAGCTCGATGCTCTGTGAAGACCTAGAGGTAGGGTGGGAAATGGGGGTGGAAAGCCAAGAGTATGGGGATCAGATCAGATGCTCAGTCGTGTCCGATTCTTTGCGACCCCATGAATCGCAGCACGCCAGGCCTGATTCAGGCTTCCCTGGTGGCTTAGTGGTGAAGAATTTGCCTGCCAATGCAGGAGACGTGGGTTCGATCCCTGGAATGAGAAGATCCCCTGGCAGAAGAAATGGCAACCCACTCCAATATTCTTGTCTGGGAAATCTCACGGACAGAGGAGCCTGGCAGGCTACAGTCCATGGGATGGCAAAGAGTCAGACACGACTGAGCGACTAAGCACATATGCATGCAAAACTGATTCACTGTTGTACAGCAGAAATTACACAATGGAGTATTACTCAGCCATTAAAAAGAATACATTTGAATCAGTTCTAATGAGGTGGATGAAACTGGAGCCTATTATACAGAGTGAAGTAAGCCAGAAGGAAAAACACCAATACAGTATACTAACGCATATATATGGAATTTAGAAAGATGGTAACGATAACCCTGTATACGAGACAGCAAAAGAGACACTGATGTATAGAACAGTCTTATGGACTCTGTGGGAGAGGGAGAGGGTGGGAAGATTTGGGAGAATGGCATTAAAATTTATAAAAAATAAAATAAATAAATTTTAAAAAATAAAAAATAAAACAATGTTGTATAGCATCTATACTCCAATAAAAACAAAAAACAGAACTGTGAAACCATCTTTGATCACTTGGAATTTGGTGGAGAAAGAAAGTGAAGTCGTTCAGTCGTGTCCGACTCTTTGCGACCCCATGGACTGTAGCCTACCAGGCTCCTCAGTCCATGGGATTTTCCAGGCAAGAATACTGGAGTGGGTTGACATTTCCTTCTCCAGGGCATCTTCCCCACCCAGGGATTGAAACCAGGTCGCCCGCATTGTAGGCAGACGCTTTACTGTCTGAGCCACCAGGGAAGTCTAGTAACTTAATTAGTAAAAGAATGGTTCTTAGTTGATTTGTTATCTTATTTCTTCCTGATTTAACCTTTTAAATTTATATTTCCCAGAAAACTATCCATTTTTCTAAGCTTTTGAATTTATTGTTATAAAGAATAAAGTCTCAGCTTCTTTATATTCAACTTTTTGATAACACCTGTAAAACAAATCTGGCTTACACTTTGATACAGCCCTTAGACTGGGTAAAGAGGTGAGTACAGCTCAGTCCCTGAGTTTAAACCATGAGCCTGGCTTTACGTTTCCTCCTTATATGAAGCATTTTTTAGGTCTCTTTAGCCTATGGAAATAACTAACAGCCAACAGGAGCCCTAAATGGCTTACGAATTAGCTTCCCCCAAGTTTTCTGTTCTGCTTTCTGATCTAAAGAGGTATTATCTTATATTAAAGCCTGACCACATCTTTTTGGTTTATGTTTTATTTTTCATTGCCAGATATTTGAATCAAAGAATGTTACTGAAATGTGAACTCATTGAAAAGCCTTGACCAGAAATTCCGCCTTGGCCTGATGATTTCTTGCTCCTTTGGACAACTTTACCTTCCTCCTAGAAACTTAAAGAACACATTCTTAAGTCTTGATACCAAACACACTTTATAGTTTCTTCCAGTTGATCCTGCCACCTTTATCTTCGTGCTAGTAAGCAGAAGCAATCATCTCAGGTTGGAACTTGTCAGCAAGCTCTGTGACTTATGCTTGATGTAATCTCCTTTCCTGAATCTCCTTGCTGACATTCCACCACTTATTATCCTGACCATTTGTTTTATTTGAGAAGCTGAATAATCCATAAATCTTTAGACATATCATTTTTTATATCATGAATTTTAAAAAGGCATCATTCTACCAATTCATCAGTAATTCCTCCCATTGTGTTTTCTCTGAAGATGATAAAGTGAAGCTTTATCTTGCTTTCCAGGCAAGGAAAAAGAACATTGATATGAACCCAGAATTCTGAAGCAATTTCATTTGACCAGTTTGTTGGGAGAAGCTAGCTTTCCAACACTTTTTTTTCTGCAGTGCTTCTCAGGCTAAGAGCAGATGATTTAACTGAGGGATCCTATTTGCAATGTTAGCTGCTGCCATCTAGTGCCCTTTGTGGAGAAATGGCATTCTTTAGGTTCTTTTCAAGGCCACAAAGTAATTGCCTAGGAGGAGTACTTAAAGATTACTGCTACTACAGAGCCCCGGTTCGAGTTTCCTGAGCCATACAGCAAGTTTCCATTGGCTATCTATTTTACATATGGTAACATAAGTTTCCATGTTACTCTTTCCATACATCTCACCCTCTGCTCCCCTCTCCCCATGTCCATAAGTCTATTCTCTATTTCTGTTTCTCCACTGCTGCCCTGAAAATAAATTCTTCAGTACCATTTTTCTAGATTTCATCTATATGCATTAGAATATGGTATTTATCATTCTGACTCACTTCACTCTGATAGGTTCTAGGTTCATCTACCTCATTAGAACTGACTTGAACACATTCCTTTTTATGGCTGAGTAATATTCCATTGTGTATATGTACCACAACTTCTTTATCCATTCATCTGTCAGTGGACATCTAGGTTGCTTCCATGTTCTAGCTATTGTGAATAGCGCTGCAGTGAACAATGGGATACATGTGTCTTTTTCAATTTTGGTTTCCTCAGGGTATATGCCTAGGAGTGGGATTGCTGGGTCATATGGTGGTTTTATTCCTAGTTCTTTAAGGAATCTCCATGCCATCTTCCACAGCAGCTGTATCAATTTACACTCCCACCAATGCAAGAGCGTTCCCTTTTCTCCACACATTTATTGTTTGTAGACTTTTGGATTGGGATGGGGAGGGAGATGGTAAGGAGGTTCAAAAGGGAGGGGATATATGTATATATATATATGTGTGTGTATACATATATCCCTATATGTGTGTGTATACATATATCCCTATGGCTGATTCATGTTGAGGTTTGACAGAAAACAAAATTCTGTAAAGCAATTATTCTTCAGTAAAAAACAATTTTTTAAAAAAATTGGAAAGTAAAAAAATATATAGAACTACTACTCAACCATTATCACAACTGTGGATCCAAAGAAAATGAGGCTGAAATCAGAAAAGTCTACAGAGTATATGATTCCAACTAAATGTAAAACTGTGCAAACAACAAAAATATTTGTGGTTGCCAGGGGGTTCAGGGGAGAAAGGAATGGATGGGCAGAGCACAGAGGGTTTTGGGGGATAGTGAAATTACTCTCTATATGATGCTATAATGGATACATGTCATGATACACTTATCCAAACCCAGAGAATGTACATCAAGAGTAAGCCCTAAAGTAAATCACGGACTTTGAGTAATAATGATTGCCCATATAGGCTCACTGATGTAGCGCTCTGGGGAGAGACGTCGATAGTACTAAGGTTGTATGTGTTTGGAGACAAGAGTATGGGGACTCTGTACTTTCTGCTCAATTTTGCTATGAACCTATATCTCTCTAAAACATAAATTCTATTAATTAAATATATACATGTAAATAATATATAAAATACATAATATATATACAAATATGTAAAATACACATTTGTATCAATATATAAAAATATTTTATATACAAATATATAAAATACATATATACTGTATCAATATATGTATTATATATGTGTGTTTTACATATATGTATATAATTGTATATTTCATTGTATATATGTATCATATCTTCTTTATCCATTCCTCTGTTGATGGACATTTAGGTTGCTTCTCTGTCCTAGTTCTTGTAAACAGTGCTGCAATTAATACTGGATTGCATGTATCTTTTTGAATTATTGTTTTCTCTGGGTATCAGAGAAAACCATGCTCTTGCTATATGCCCAGAGAAAACACATACACATATATATGTGCATATGTATACATACATATATGCTGCTGCTAAGTCACTTCAGTCATGTTCAACTCTGTGCGACCCCATAGACGGCAGCCCACCAGGCTCCCCCGTCCCTGGGATTCTCCAGGCAAGAACACTGGAGTGGGTTGCCATTTCCTTCTCCAATGCATGAAAATGAAAAGTGAAAGTGAAATCGCTCAGTCGTGTCCGACCCTCAGAGACCCCCAGCCTTCCAGGCTCCTCTGTCCATGGGATTTTCCAGGCAAGAGTACTGGAGTGGGGTGCCAACATACGTATATAAAGAGTTACAAATACTTTACATCTTCAGGGAGACCTGTCAGTTCTCTACTATGGCATCAGTGACCTAGGACAAGGAAAATTCTATTTCTAGGCATGCTGAGTATCTGTGAGCACCCTCAAGATAATAAACTGTTTCTTTCAGAGCACGATTTGGACCTTATATATATATATATGTATGTATGTCCCTTCCTGCCAGGACATATCCCAGACTGATTGAATCTCAATCCCCAATGAATAGCCTAGCAATTTTACTTTGATTCCAGGAGATTCTGATAAACCAGGTTTGGAAGCAAGTCTGAAGAAAGTAACATAGGATTTAGCAGTGAACACACCTGAGTTTGAATCCCAGAATCACCACTTTCTAGCTCTGCAAAATTGCACAAGTCATTGACCTCTGTGAAATAGGGAGTAACTGTAATTATCCACAGGGTTCCCATGAGGATTGAATGACACTGTGAGCGTGGCATGATGGACAGCAGTGGCTGCAGACATAGGGGCCTAATCACCAGAAAGAATCCAATCTTGAACCAAGTCCAGGGATGGCACACTTTCTTTGTGCCCACCCCAACCCCAGAATCCCCCCTCAGTCATTGCTGAGTCTTTCTCCCATAGGTGCTTCGGTATCCCCTCCCTTGGGGTCCCTCCCCCCTCCTTTTCTTCTCCATCCTCAGTCCTTCAGGGCTCTGACTTGATTGACAGCAGGTTTCATTTACCCTGCATCCTCATGTTCTGCAGAGATGAGAGCCAAGACAATAAACAAACCTCTTTCTAATTAATACTGATTACCTCTCATTATCTCCTTGCTAAGTTAATATTTTTTAAAAAATCCACTTCTTCACTGAAGTGAGAATGAGACAGAGAACTACTTCCTTCCACAAATGTAAATGGCCTGGAACTTTTTAAAAATTTTTTGGCATGTGAGATCTTGAGTTCTTCCCCCTTTGTCTCTCCTCCCTGTCTCCACATCCTTTGCTCCTTTTCCCTTCCCTGTCAGGTCAGCTTTGGGCTGCTCTACCAGAAAGGTCTGTGGTAGAGAGTGGTACAGGCCCAAGTCGCGCTCTCCATTATGGGTGCTCAACAGCCATTTCCCATGGTCTGTCCCTCTCTTTTCACCCTGGTCACCTTGAAAACCAAACTATCTTTCAGGCCTACCCCTTGATAACAGAACCAATTAGATTACAATGGAAAATCCTTTCCAAATATATTAGGATTTGCCTATAGAGTTGGACGAAGGCAGCAGTGGTGCTCACACTGTTTTGTTGATTTATTTGGCTACACCAGGTCTTAGTTACAGCATGAGAACTTTTGGATCCAGTTCCCTGACCAGGGATTGAACCCCGGCCCTCTGCATTAGAAGCATGGCGTCTTAGCCAATGTCCTGATCACACTGTTTTCTGTGGCATGGTGTCCTGGTTTTCCTCCTGCTTCCCAGCTGTCATTCCTCAGTCTCCTTGGCCAGTTCATCCCCATTCATCAGCCTCTCAGTGTTGGAGCACTTGAAGTCTGCAATCCTCGATTCTGCTCTTCTCATTCTGGACCTCACTCATCTTACAGTTTCAAATGAACCGAGTGAGAAGAGCAGAGCCAAGGACTGGCTACTCAGGGATGCTTCTCTACCCAGGGATGGTTCCTACACATGCATCTCCACCACGAACCTCCCCCTCTACATTCCACCCAAACTTGGCCCTCTTCCAGGATTCCCCATCTCAGAGAATGACTGCACTATCCATCCCTTATATTGATTTCTGTGGGCACATCACTCTCCTTCAGTAACCATCACGAGTCTTGCTTGGTCCATTTTAAATATTTGTAGAGCCCATCAATCTCCCCACATGAGCCCCCAGCCCATCATCTTTGTCCTCCTAAATGCTCAACCCCATCTGTAATTGCTCTTCTTCAGTCTAGTCCCACACTGCACTAAAGCAGTCATTTTTTAAAGCTAGTGTCATCATGTCCCTACTTGGCTTGCTGCTTCTGCTGCTGCTAAGTCGCTTCAGTCATGTCTGACTCTGTGCGACCCCATAGACGGCAGCCCACCAGGCTCCCCCGTCCCTGGGATTCTCCAGGCAAGAACACTGGAGTGGGTTGCTATTTCCTTCTCCAATGCATGAAAGTGAAAAGTAAAAGTGAAGTCACTCAGTCATGTCTGACTCTTCATGACCCCATGGACTGCAGCCTACCAGGCTCCTCCATCCATGGGATTCTCCAGGCTACTTGGCTTACCATGTGTCAATAGCTGCCTGCTGCTCTTAAGAAGACAATGTGCTTGTGATGCCCCATCAGGCCCTGCATGACCTGGTCCCTGTGACTTCTCCAGCCCCATTTGAGCCACTCTTGCTCTCACTCTCAACAGCAGCCAACTGACTTCTTGTGGTTCCTTCAAGAGATCATGCTCACTCCTGCCTCTGGGCTATTGCTCATGTGGTTCCTCTGCTTGGGACACCTCATGCATGCTAAGTCACTTCAGTTGTGTCTGACTTTGTGACCCCATGGACTGTAGCCCGCCAGGCTCCTCTTTCCAAGGGATTCTCCAAGCAAGAATATTGGATTGGGTTGTCATGCCCTCTTCAAGGGGATCTTCCTGACCCAGGGATCAAATTCCAGTCTCTTATGTCTCCTGCAATGGCAGGCAGGTTCTTTATCACTAGCTCTACCTGGGAAGCCCAAGTCCTGTGAAAACTCCCAACCTCCCAATGTCTGCTTTAAACTTACTTCCTTGGGAAACTTGCTTGGACTGTGTCCTGATCCTTCTCTCCCTTGAGTTAATTTTCTAGTGCTGTAATAACAGAGTATAACAACTGTGTGGCTTAAAATAATAGATGCATTGTCTCACAGTTCTAGAAGCTACAAGTTCAAAATCAAGGTGTTGTCAGGGTTGGTTCCTTCTGAGGGTTATGTGGAAGAGTCTGTGCCTCTCTCTCAGCTTCTGGTGGTTTGCTGACAATCTTTGGTGTTCCTGGGGGTGCTGTAGCAGCACCCCAGCTGCTGCTTTATCTTCACATGGCAGCCTCCCTGTGTGCATGTGTGTCCAAATTTGCCCATTTTATGGAAACACCAGACATATTGGATTGAGGGTTTGTATTCTGGGATGACCTCATCTTCTCTAAATCTACAAGGATCCTATTTCCCAATAAGACCACACTCTGAGGTACTGGGGGCTTAGGACATATGAATTTGGAGGAGGTAGAACATAATTCAACTCATAACACCCCACATTTCCAAGGTGGAGTCCTCCAGTTATATATTGTCACAGTCCTATCCTGCATTTATCTGCAAAACACTGATCACACAAGCAATAGTGTATTTATTTCCCCATAGATTGCAAATGCCATGAGGGAGCATGTCCATTTTTGTTGACCACTGCCTCTGTCTGGCATGTAGCAGTCATTCAGTAAATACGCCCAGAGTGAACCAATAAATTCTGTGATCATCCAGATTGCGGACTGCATCTGAACGTGAGGAGATCAGCCTTTGTTTCTCAAGCCTACTTAGCTACTTCCTAGTGCTCCAGCTCCCGGGGCATTAAGTTATCTGAGACAAGTAGAGCTGGAGGCAGATCACAGATCATCAGTTGCTGCCTAATCTCAGTGACCTCTTGAGACTCCAGCATCATCTCCCCGTAAAGCCAAGCCCCTGTTGGAAAAATCCATGTCTAAGATTTGTTAGCATATTGTACTTTCATTTTCCAAGTGCCTCATAAGCACCCAGGACTCTTACTGAGAAGGCTGAGCTTCTCTGGGGATCTTAAAAGTAGGCCACTTCGCTAGGACTGGAATGGTTTAGCTGGGTGGTTAAGGAATGAATAAAGGAAAGGAACTTCCGGGGCCTCCGTCATCTCTAATAGTCCAAGACCCTTGTTGTTTGGTAACTGTGGACGTGGTCCCTCAGTGCAGACAGAAAAGGGTTCTTAGTCCCTTAACTCTCTGACCAGCGTTTAGATCTCTACGCCACTGGCAACAGTGCGAGAGAACGCTGACGAATCCAGGTAGGTCAAAAGCCTCTCACACAGGTGGGACTATAGTCCTGTTGAACTCACCTTCCCTGTGTGCTCTCGGGAACACGTGCAGAGTGTTAAGATAGCTTAAGTTCGGGCTTTTATGTTTCATCATCTCCTGGCATGAGGAATGCTGACTGCTCTCAATGCTGGACTTTTAGAAGCTTGAACCCATTGACCTGCCACAAGTAATTACTTCTGAAAGGCTCCTGAACCAGCAAGAAGCCAGGAGGACTCACAAAGCAAAGGTGAGCAAACCCTGGAGAGGGAGGAAGCTGAGGGGCCATCCTCTTCCTGTCCTCCCTGCACAGAAGACTTCAAAGGCGGGGCAAACTATTAAGTAATGCAGAGTTAGAACTTTCTCAAGCTATCCATTCTCTCCTGGGCCTGCCTCCAATTGGAGATTATGCTTGCCTCTCAGATGAACTCTGAGCCCTTCTCTGCTACCTGGTGAAAACAGGGAGATGTTGATGAGAGAGGGGAATTTTATTGGGAAATTGGTGATTCATAAAGCGTTAAAATTTGCGAACACTTTCCTATCCTGATTCATTTCAGAGTCACCTAGATGCTGCTGTGTGGCTATTTGATAAAAGATGTCCAGCTACTCTTAGATCCTCAAGGCCATGTTTGTGATGCTGATGACAAAACACCTGCAGAGATGGGCCCCTCCCCAAGGCTCACAGCTGCCCACAGACACTGTCCACAGGGCAACATAACAGGGATCTCTCAACACATTTGGCTGCCATGTCTCTTCCCCTTCCTGGCCATCCCCTGACTGCCCTTAATAACTGTCCACATCGTCCTACTGGAGTTTTTGATACACCGGGGAGGATCACTCAAGTTCTAAATAATCAACTTTCAATCCTTCCTAAACTACAGTGGACAGTATTGGACTATGGGGGTACACCCTACATAAATAGATTACCATCTCTCTAATGTCATAGTCAGACAGTTATTCAATGGCAGAAGAAGCAGAGAGAGAACCAGGTCTCACCAAACCAGAACACATTTCTGGAAAGATAGTTAAAGCAGCTGTTGACACAGAAAGTGACATCTTGTCAAAATGAGATATAGAAAGATATTTCCATTCAACATTTGCGAAACTCTACAGGAACTTTAAAAACAAGATGATACACATAGCAAATAGCCCCTTCGTTCACTGATAGCTTCACTAAGGACTGGTCTGGAAGCTGCAGTGCCCCTTGAGACCTTTGATGTCTCAAGAGATCTTTATGGATTATAACCAATAAACAAGATCTCACTGTTCCAAAATGGATTTCAAGTTTTGGATTGCAGAATAACCAATTACCCCTATCGTAACAAGCGTGTCATCTTTCATAGCAGGAACTGGAAAAGAAGATGCAGACTCTAATGTATCCTTCTGGGAAAAGACAATATTTACATAAGATGCAAATGCTGGAAATGAACCGTAAAAGACAAGAGGTAAATTTGAGGAGAAGAAGAGAGTCGTATTTACCAAATGTATGCTACATAATCGCTGTTCTGGCACATGAATATGTTCAGCATTCATCTCCAGACCTTACCTAGCATTTTAAATTTAGTTACTGCAGCCAAAGTTTCCTCTACTGGGATTGAGAGGAAAACATCAGGATCCCTTCTGCTACCAACTCTGTGGAGTCTTTTCTCTGTGTTCCATCTGTATTCCAGATGCAAGGACGCATCTGTGTCTCAAGTTTCCCTTTTTCATAACTGTTTCTTCTACCACATTTGGGCTCCAGCAGGAAAATGAGGTTAGATAATTTTTCCTGGTTTAGTTAAAAGGACAGAGGGTGAATTTGTCTTTATTTTGGTACTTGTACCTAATGAGCAAACATTCTTGCATATTCAACCATTCAGCTGTGTCTGACTCTTGGCGACCCTGTGAACTGTAGTCGGCCAGGCATTTCTGTCCATGGAATTTTTCAGACAAGAATACTGAAGTGGGTTGCCATTTCCTCCTCCAGGGTATCTTCCTGACCCAGGGATTGAAACCTAGGCATCCCTCTATAATTTAAATCATAGAATCATTTGATAAGGAAGATCTCTTGTAATAAACCCCTTTACAATCATGTTTCCTATAAATGTCATATTCCAAATTCTTCACTGTAGTCCCTGTCTTCTTCAGTTCCAAATATACCAGATGGCCTGTGAAGAAATGGTTTTACAAAGGTCTTCACCATTTTGAGACTACCGGCACGCTCCTGTTTCTTCTAACAAACCTACACATGAAGAAAGTTTCCATATCTTTTAAGAGGAAAAAGAGAACCATGTTCTACGTATCTGTCTACAGATACGTATACAATTTGTAAAGCAGCTGATTTGTTGACCTATTCTGGTGAAGGCAGTGTGAGGGGAGAACACTAACACTAGCTGGTCAATTTCAGGCACAAGTTGAACTGAAGAAAAGTCTTCACAAGGAGCCAAGAACCAATAAGCAGAAACAGAGGGACCATAAAGCCAAGAAAATCCTTCAAAGCATCCCAAGAAATGATGATGGTGACTTTCTAACCTTGTTGCCTGATGAAACCTTGAGCAGAAGTCTAGGTGAGTCATGTAATTTTTTTAGTAAATAATATATCAAGTGTTTTTAAAACTTCACCAAATAAATGTCTGATATGGATTGGGAAAGCACAGAGCTTCCCTTGGGTCCCTATTGATATTTTATCTCCTGGAATATAATGGGCCTGTTGTCATGTAGTTTGGGATGGCCGAGAAGAATAAGACTTCAGCGCTATGGTGAGATCTCTTTTTAGAAATATACTGTACTTTACATGCATGATTGCAATCCTTGCACCATCCCCAGGAGGAGAAAAAGGGCCTCATCTTGTGCTTAGAGACAGTGAAGCACGTGGAATTATCAATACATTAAACAGCACGTTGGTATCAGCTAGTTTGGCACCACATGCAGAAACTCTCTTCTCAACCACCCTCTCCCCTGCAGCCCTCTTCGCACACTCAATGTCTAACGCTCCATCCAGCATCACCATCCTCTTCAAACTTGGTCATGCTGCCTCCACTGTCTCAATGGGTGTGGCCTCTGTGCTGTCGGTCAACTCAGGCCAAAGATTTGGCCCCTTTCCAGCCCTGCTACCCCCTCTCCTGGAAGACGGTCAGTCGCAAAGTCCTGCTGATGTCACCTAACGCTGACTATGCCCCCATCCCGTTCCCCATGCCACCCTTAGGTCAGCATGTCACACCAGGGCTATTGCCATAGCCCCCTGACTATCTCCTATCTCAGGTCCTACTTTCCTTCCATCAACCCTTCACCTCGGTGGTCCCCAGACCACCAGCACCAGCATTACCTGGGAACCAGTCAGGGCTCCAGGCAGAGCGACTGAATCAGAAACTGTAGGGAGGGGGCCCAGCAGTCTAACAACTCCTCATCTCCCCCCATGATTCCAACACCCCTAAAGTTGAAGAACTACTGCTCCACTTGGGGATCAAAGTGTTGTCCATAGACTATCGGCATCTAATCACCTAGGAGTTGATTAGAAACACAGAATTTCAGGTCCCATCCCAGACCTACACAATCAGGATCTGCATTTTATCAAAATGATTCTCAAGCACAATAAAGTTCTAGAAGCACTTCACTATTACCAGGATAATCTTATGAAATGCCAATCTGACCATTGGCAGAATCCTTCAGTGAGTCTCCATCAGCCTGAGGACAAAGTCTGAACTCCTTACCCTGATACCCTAAGCCTTCAGAGTCCGTACACTGCCTACCTTTCTGGCTTCATCGCCTACTATTATCATACCCAGTCCCCATACTTCAGCCAGGCCAGGTTGCCCAGTGGCCCCAGATGGCTCTGTGATTTCCAACAGACATTTGTATTCACAAACTCTGTGCTGTATCACCCCATCAATTAGAGTCTCGTTAAGTTTTCACTGTATGTACTCTCCTGGAGCAAGCCCATCACTGCAAATCCAGGTATTGTTCACACACCGAGAGCTCTCTGTGCTCTGGGCCAATCCCCTGTCTGCAAGACTGAGCGCTGAGAGAGCAACAGAAATGCTGGCTGTTTCTCTGGAGGTCTCGAGCTTCTAAGATGCAGTCCAGCTGAAAGAGATACTGCCACTGCTCAGGAAAACAAAATACCTGATCAATGAGTTAATTAAACAAGAAAAAGCTGAATAATTGAAAATCTACTTGGAGCATTTATCTAACCTATACTCCTGAGTTGCAGGATGAAATCTGGTGTAGTAGTAGTAGTAGTATGTAGTAGTCACATAGATGAACAACTTTTACCATTTAAAAATATTGGCGAAACCACCAAGAAACATACCTCAGCTAAAGTTGAACACTTTGAGTCATTGCTTGAGATCAGGCTGGAAAAAAAAAAAACAACAATGCTGGTGAAGTCTTTGGAAGACTGTGTCACATGGAGAAGGGGGGTTCTCCTCTACCCTCCTGATATATATTTTTTTAAACTGCTTCATTTTGTTCCAGCTAAAGTTTATGAAGTGCTTACTCTAAGCCAGGCAAAATGGCCCACCTTTAACATGAATTATCACATTTAAGCTTCACACAACCTCTAAGGCAGGAGTTACTATTAGCTCCCACGAGACAAATCAGGATTCAAGGCCTGGTCTTTCTGACTCCAAAGGGTGCACTCCCACCCACCCCCTTGTTTAGCCTCATCAGGACTCTAGTGGCCCAGAGCTCTGCCCAGGACAACCTTGGGAAAGTCTGCAAATGCAGTTTGTGATTCCCTCCACCCTCTCTCTCAAAAGCAGGCTTCCCTCTGCAAAACCTATAGAACTCACCACTCTGCAGGCACATGTTCAAGCAGTGATTCCTTTTTACTTATTCTCAAGTAGCATCTTTGATTTCTTTCTCTGTTTCTGAAAGCAGTTTACTTTGCTTTCTCCTAAAAATGGAATGTAGCCAGACCATAGACTTCCGTGGGCATGCTACTAGTCAGGGTCTGGTACCTCTTCACCTAGCTCCTCTTATTTAAGGCTCTATTTGTTCATTTTTGTTCCCTTTTTTGGAAGGGAGGATGAGAGTTTCGGATCCCTTGTGAGATTAAAAACGAGTTTTTGTTTTTCCTGCTGCTTCTTTAAAATGAAATCATGCATGCTTTGCTTATATTTTACATATACTTACATAGTAAGTTACATGTGCTGCTGCTGCTGCTAAGTCACATCAGTCATGTCCGACTCTGTGAGACCCCATAGACAGCAGCCCACCAGGCTCCCGTCCCTGGGATTCTCCAGGCAAGAACACTGGAGTGGGTGGCCATGCTATCTGTGTAATATGTAATGATACATGACTTACACAGAGTGAACATCACCCTTTTAGGCAGGCAATTCTGCGAGTTTTAACATATTAATGTGGCTCCTACGCTTTCCAGAAGCCATGATATGAATCTAGTGAGGAGAAAAAGCACTGGACTTGTAATCAAAATCCTTTATTTGAATCCTGACAGTACATTACTCAATGTAAGCTCTGTAGGAGGCAGGAGCTTTTCTTATTACTAGGAGAGTACCAGGTACATAGTAGCCTCTTGATAAATATTAGCTATATATTTGTTCATATAGCTTTATTCTACAGAAAGATTGTAGCTAACTTCCAGTTGTCTAACCTCTGTGAACCTGTTTCCACATTTGTAAAATGGGAATAAAACATTGTGTCTACCATGCAGAGTTTATGTAAATTTCAAATAATATGTGTAAAAACACATATAAAATATAAAGTATCATATGAATATGGACAAAACTGAAGAAATATGAAACTGATGTCTTACAGCAGAAATAAGATATGCTTCAGGGGAAGTGTCACTCTACATACATCATTTGAATGTCACCTTCACAATTCTGGTCTTACCTGGTCACTTGTACTATGATTTACTTAGTATTTTCCTTTAAGGTATCTTGCTTAGTTTTATTTTTAAAATTTATCTTTGCTGTGAATCAGCTGTAACCTGAAATTCTCATCTTCCTTTCCAAAAGAGGGAACAAAAATGAACAAACAGAGCCTTAAATAAGAGGAGCTGGGTGCAGAGGTGCCAGAACCTGAGTAGTAGAATGCCCACGGAAGTCTATGTTCTGGATATGTTCCATTTTTAGGAGGAAAAAAATGGGTTATGGGTTTGATAGTGGCAGTAACATTTTTCTAAAATACATATTATAAAATACATAACCATCAGAAAATTTTAATATTTTGTACGATCCTTGTACTACCTAAATCATTCCCTATTTTTCCCTACTGGCCTGTTTCTTTCCTCTCTCAAGACTAACTTTTCAAAATAATTATTTATTTGGCTTCACTGGGTCTTAGTTGTGGCACATGGAATCTTTAGCTGCAGCATGTGGTATCTAGTTTCCTGACCAGGAATCAAACCCAGGCCCCCTGCACTGGAAGCGCAGACTTTTAGCAACTGGACCACCAGGGAAGTCCTGTCTCTCTCCAAATTCATTTTGAAGTATCAATAGGATACACTTTCCTCTACTTTGCTCACCCAAAATCTATTTAGGTTTTAAACATTGTATTTCTCTCTTTTCTTAAGTCTAGCAACCATAAAGAATCCAACAGGGATTTATCAAAGTGTAACAAGTATAAGACATCTAGCTAAGAAGTTCTCAAAATTTAAGGCTCTTGGAGAAGGCAATGGCACCCCACTTCAGTACTTTTGCCTAGAAAATCCCATGGACGGAGGAGCCTGGTAGGCTGCAGTCTATGGGATCACTTCACTTTCACTTTTCACTTTCATGCATTGGAGAAGGAAATGGCAACCCACTCCAGTGTTCTTGCCTGGAGAATCCCAGGGACGGGAAGCCTGGTGGGCTGCCGTCTGTGGGGTCGCACAGAGTCGGACACGACTGAAGCGACTTAGCAGCAGCAGCAGCAGTATTCCTGCCTGGAAAATCCATGGACGGAGGAGCCTGGTGGGCTGCAAGTCCACTGGGTTGCTGAGGGTTGGACACGACTGAGAGACTTCACTTTCACTTTTCACTTTCATGCATTGGAGGAAGAAATGGCAACGCACCCCAGTGTTCTTTCCTGGAGAATCCCAGGGACGGGGGAGCCTGGTGGGCTGCCGTCCATGGGGTCACGCAGAGTCGGACACGACTGAAGTGACTTAGCAGCAGAAGCAGCATACAAAAATTTGTATACAGTGCTTTGCTAGTGACTTAAGGGATTTTCAAGGATAATACTGAACATGTGACTTTTGCCTCACATGCTAACTGAAACATCATAACACCAAGAGTGTTGGGAGACTCAAGCTGTTGTTAATATTACATTAGATTCCACCATTACCAGTCTCTTCTTGTTTCTAATTCCCTGCCTCTAGTCCACAGAAAATTCTTATTCTCAGTCTGAGTGATGTTTCTAATATTCTGGGCTCATCTGTAGAGCAGAGATGACTGACAGCTCCAGGCCCCAATGAATGAAGCCTTTCCCAGGTCCTATTTATCAATATTTCCCACCTTCCAAAATTCTCTGATGGCTCACTTGTTCATTCCTTTATTTACTCATTCAACAAATATTTACCGAACTGGGTAGGTGTGGTACTTACAATAGCACAGACAATGAACAAAAGAAAGTCCAATGAGAATACAACTAGAGACCTAATAATCTGAGGAGCTGGACAGTTTCTATGAGAAAGTGGCATTTAAGCTGAGATGGAAGTAGCTGAACGATGGGAGCAGGTGAGCACATGAGTGTGATGTCCAAGTGCTGTGACATCCAAAAGTGTGGTCAGTATCTGCATGTACGAACGCCCTTGGGTGGGAAGGAGGCTGCCAGACTCTAGACACCAGTTAGAGAAGAGAGATTCAGACGGAGAGTGACTGGAGATGGTTCTGGAGGCATAGTGAGAGACCAGTGCATGCAGGGTCTTATAAATCATGTCAAATAAAGACTTTGAACTCTATCTTAAGATTCAATGGGAAGCCACTGAAAGGGCAGGTTAGTCAACTAACAGGTTCGTATTTTCAATATTACTCTGTTTCAACTGTGGTGAATGGATGGGAGAGGAATGCAAAAGGATGTGGGGAGACAGGTTAGAAGTACACAGCAGTAGTGCAAGATAGAGGTGGTGTCTGGACCAGGAGAGAAGGGTGACAATGAGGAGCAAGAGAAAGAGCAAGATACAAGATATGTAGCCACCAGTTAGAGAAGAGAGATTCAGATAGAGAGTGACTGGAGATGGCTCTGCAGGAGTGGTGAACACCTGGTGATGAATTATACGTAGAGCATGGAGACAGTGAGGTGGCCAGGAGGTGCTGGGGCAAAGGTAGGACCATAGGCTAGGGTAACAAGGAGAAGAGGCAGGTGTAAGGCAGAAAAAGAAGATGAAGCTGACATATCGCCAGGAGACAAAGAGGAGGAGTCCAGTTATACCAAAAAAAAAAAAAAAAGTGTATTTCAGGAGACAGATTAGGGCTGCGGGCATAAATTAACTCTAGCTTTCTGTCACTGCTATGTATATAAACAGGGCTCGTAAGTACAACATTCAAGGGGAGAGCAGGGCAGCCCCTCAGTGAGGCTGAAAGGAAACTCATGAATCATAAGGCGTGAATCCTCACATTGAAATGTTTGATTATCCTTTGTAAAAATATGCAATTTCAGACATCAAGGGCTTAAATAAAATATGCCATAAGATTTGATAACCAATGATCATTCAGAAAATATCTAGAAAGTTGTGCCTGATTCTGCCATAGGGGGAAATCTGGACTTTGACCTAGGATGATTTTCCAAATTTGAAAATGGTCACTAAGATTTTTTTTTCTTAAAATCTTTCTTTGAATAAGGCTGTGTGTGCTGTTCTGAAG
The DNA here is from genome assembly GCF_003369695.1 of Bos indicus x Bos taurus. Classification (NCBI taxonomy): domain Eukaryota; kingdom Metazoa; phylum Chordata; class Mammalia; order Artiodactyla; family Bovidae; genus Bos; species Bos indicus x Bos taurus. The sequence continues at coordinate 63,632,477 of NC_040085.1, read as the reverse complement.
TGCATTCTAAAAGGGTATTAGGTACTACTTTAAAAAAAAAGCAGAAGTAAAGACATATCTGGATAAAATCCAACACCAAAAAATAAATCTATTCCCCAAAGAATAGATGGTAAAATAAATGCCTGACCCTTTGAGCTCTCTAGTTCTGTAGGTCTGGGATGCAACCCAGGCTACTGTTTCTGAAAGTCTCCATAGTTAAATCTGATGTGAAGGCAGAGCTGATTGAGGGTTAGGAAAATGGAATAGTGTGCCTAGGCCATAGTAGATGTTCAATAAGTAGCTCCAGGCAACATCATCTGTGCAATACTCTTGCCAAAACAATTTAACCTTAAGTTAATCACAAGGGAACAATCAGAGAAAGCCTAAATTTAGGGTCATTCTACCAAATAATCGACTCTGTGTTCTTTCAAATGTCTGTGTTAGGAAAAAGGAAGGTAATGAAGAAGAGGAAGAAAACATCCAGGAAGAGGAGGGGGAAAATCAGTAAGAAAGTGGGGAGCGGGGAGCAAGAAACAAGGAGGAGAAAAAGGAGGAGGGGAAGAGATGGGGAGAGAAGAAAGGAGTGTGGAAAGGAAGGAAGGAGAAGAGAAGAAAGAAAAGGATGGGAGAAAGTTCTTGAATTAAAGGAGACTAACCGATAAGAAAATGCAACACATATTCCCAGATTAGATCCTGTACTTAAAAAATAAAATGCAAACAGGCAAACAAAAAATAGTTACAAAGAGCATCACTGAGATAAGCATGGATATTTGAATACAGACCAGATATTAGAAAATAGCATTTTATCAATGTCATATATTCTAAGTGTAATAATTGTATTGTGATTATACAGGAAAATTGCCCATCTTCTTAGGGGATTTGTGGTGCTGTATTTTGGGAGGAAGTGACTCTGCAACTAATTCTCAAGTGGCTCAGCTCAAGACATGTGTGTGTGTGTGTGTGTGTACACATATACATATTGTGACATAATGTTGATGAGCTGGAGTGTATAAAAGTGTATTGTACCATCTTGTGATTTTCAGAAGATTAGAAAGTTTTATAAATAGCAAGAAAAACATTTTACATGCTTACAGAAACACCAGGTGAAATCCTTTATGTATATATATGTGTGTGGGTGTGTAGATTATTTTGTATTCATAAAAACCCAAGCTTAAACAAATACATCATTGTCTGGGGTAAAAATAAATTAAATGGACTTTCAATTCTTTGTAGGAAATACACAGAATGCAGACTTTCTGGAACATCAAGCAAGGAATGACCACTGTCCCAGGAAAATTGGCAAAATGGAAATATGGCTCCGTGAACAAGAGGCCCGGGGAGAGCTTCTCTGGGACAGCTCCAGCTCTGACTCAGATGAGTCGGGGAAAGTAGAGGGAAAAAAAAGAGCACTGGTGAGAACTAGGACAGAAAGAATCCAACATTTTGATGAGTTTTTTGATTAAGAATAATAATAGTTAATACTATTCACTAATTAGTTACTGAATGTATTGGAAGCTTTCTTTCCTTTAAAAATTCCTCAAGGTAGTATATGAATTATTCTAAGAACACCAATTCACTTTCTTTTCATTTGAAATCCTAAGATTAAAGGTGTGAGATATATTTTAATATATTAGTACCATATAACCCACTGTCTCAAAACTTAGGGATTTAACTAGCAGCCACGTATTGTCCCACTTTTCTGTGGGTTGCTGGGCTCAGTTGGGTGGTTCTTCTGTTGGTCTCCTTTGAAGCCTTTCATGCCATGGAAGCTGGATGGCAGGTAGGACTGGAGTCATCTGGAAACTCAACAAGGACACTGACACAGCTGGAGTTCACCCCCATGCTGTATCATCCCAGAGCCTCCTTACATGGATTTCCTGAGTGCTCTCTCCTGGAGGGTAGTCAATTTGCTTTTATGTCAGCCCAGGGCTCCCAAAAGCAGACGTTCCCAGAGGAGGGAGAGAAAGCTGCCAATCTTAACTCTAATCTGATCATGGACCCCATACTCTGTTGACTACTGCAAGTCATAGGCCAGGTCACAGGCAATGATAAAGGGGCTATGCAGGGCAGCAATTCCGAAGTGTGGTCTACTGGGGTACACCTTTGAGACATGGCACCCCACCATATCTTTAAAAGCAAATCATATCTTCTAAAACAAACAGATGACAGAGTAGATTTAATAGAAATAAAAATGACTTTCTAAAGAAAATCACAGGATGCTGCATTAGACACTAAGCTCACTTAAGTCACTTTCTTGTGAGTTATAAACTTTTTATCTCATAACAAAGAGGCTATAGGAAAAATGTAAAGTTATGAAATTAGATGCTTGCTCCTTGGAAAGAAAAGCTATGACAAACCGAGACAGCATATTAAAAAGCAGAGACATCAGTTTGCTGACAAAGGTCCATATAGTCAAAACTATGGTTTTTTCCAGTAGTCATGTATGGACGTGAGAGCAGTACCATAAAAAAGGCTGCATGCCGAAGAACTGATGCTTTAAAACTGTGGTGCTGGAGAAGACTCTTGAGAGTCCCTTGGGCAGCAAGATATCAAACCAGTCAATCCTAAAGGAAGTCAACCCTGAATATTCATTAGAAGGACTGATGCTGAAACTCCAATACTTTGGCCACCTGATGTGAAGAGCTGACTCATTGGAAAAGGCCCTGATGCTGGGAAAGATTGAAGGCAAAAGGAGAAGGGGGTGGCAGAGGATGAGATGTTTAGATAGCATCATGGACTCAATGGACATGAATCTGAGCAAACTCCAGAGGTAGTGGAGGACAGAGGAGCTTGGCATGCTGCAGTCCGTGGGGTAGCAAAGAATTGGACACAACTTAGCAACTGAACAACAATAAAAAAATGTTAAGTGTGGAAGGTCACTGTGAATTAAAGCTCAAAATTAAATGGAGATCTCTTAGATTATGATATAGACCTTAGAAATTTACAAAAGGACACTTAGAAGTGTTCAATCCAAAAGTTATATTCTCAAAAATTAGATTTTTTAACCTTTTAAACAATCTGCTCTATTCAGATTTTACCAGTTAATGCAGTCGTGTGTGTGTGTGTATTTATTTCTGTGAAGTTTTATCACATGTATGGATTCATGTGAGCAACAGCATGATCAGACACACAGCAGTTCTATCAATAGAATCCCTTGCGCTATCTAAAGGCCCTCCCGCAAAGGAAATTTTCAGGCAATTTCAAGAACTTCTTTTGTATAAAACTAGACTCCACTTTTAGCAACACCTAAAAATATTTTAAGCATCCAGAAGCCTCTAAGAATTCAGTGAACTTTAAAACAAAGTGAAAGAAAAATTCTCTTTTAAGCTTTCTCTAGGAAACTTCCAAACCAAAAATAGTAGAGAGAAATACCCTCTAACTTTGACATTCAGTACATTCAGATCAGTCACTAAGAAGATGAAAACTTCTATGTCAGGGGACACACACTCATGTTTCTTCCAAGGACAGAAGTCAATAAATTAGGTCATCTCTGGGCATTTTTACTCCCAGTTCTTTGCAAGTAGTATACTTTTTCTTTGGTAGGTAGAAAGCATATTTCCTACAGAGGAATGCATAGATTGTTTGACCACTCAGCCTTTTTGGAAAAGTAAGAACCTTTTTTTTTTTTAATTGAAGTACAATTTAGTTAGTTTCAGGTGCAGGGTTTTTTCCTAGATCTTGGAATTTATACAACTAAATCGATAGCATAAATTAGACATTGTCTTGAGATACAGGAACTAGACACATATGTGTACTGGTGAGGATAACACGGCTCAAAGTATTTCTTGAACTTCAGAGAATGTTAGCAGCAAAAGAAATAAACCATGATGCTTTCTCTGTTTATTTGCCTGCTCTGTGTGGAATTCTCACCCAATCTTAAATTCAAGAATTTTAAATTATAATAACAGTGATATTAATCATTGCTAATGTGCACTGTTCACGGTGGGTCAAGAACTCTCCAGATGCTTTTCATATATAATTCTCACGACAATTTTGTGGGTTACCCCTGTTTTATAGATGACGAAACTGAGGCGCTGAGAGGTTAACTAACTTTCCAGGGTCACCCAGCAGAACAGCGTGTTTCTGAGCAGACTGTTGCTTACCAGAAGGGACCTGATGCGAGTCAGGAGCACTTCCCTCCTCTCCCTAATTTTACCTCAGCTCACCAGTGACTTTCTGTAGCGTTCCACATTTCTTTTCAGTTACTTGTTTTTTGGTGTTGGAGCAGAATACTACTGCACTATAGAAAAGGTATGAGCTTTCTTTTAAAAAGAAATGCCTCAGAGCCCAGGTGCTTAACTGTGGGCATAGGGCAGGATAAGAGCACTGAGAAACAAATGCTTCAGAAACAAGAAACTTCAGGAGGGGAAGTTTCCAGGAGTGAGGGGCACAGAGAGGCAGATGAGAGAGTAAAGGCAAACTTAACTGTCTTTACAACTTGGCCTGGGAGCAGGATCAGTGAGCAACCCCATCAGATGCCCCATCCAGGAGGGAACTCAGGGGTGCACTGTGGCCTGGGCCAGAGATTGGTGGTTCTCAGAGCCGGCGCTGGAAGCACCTGGAAAGTGACCAAACACGTAGCAACAGGTAAGGACTCATGGGCCCACCAGAGCTCTGGCACCAGGTTGGCGTCTCCCTTTTTAAGCTCCTCCCTGTGAATCTAACATGCAGCTAAGGCTGAAAACCACAGCTTCACTGCTATCAACACGCTACTGCAGCAGATACACCGACTTCTATCTTTAAAAGCAGCAGCTTCTGAGGTAATTTTTAAAGGTAAGGACATGAGGCCTGGAGCTTCACGCACAGTAAGAGGTTGCTCGTTTTGTTGGTAATTGTCTGAAAACAGCAATCCTTTACTTAATCTTGAATTTGTTCAGGGGCAGTGCAGGGCCATCAGTAAACACAGCTGCCACTGCTGGTAAAAGCTATAAAATTAAGCCTCAAGGCAAAGTTGTCAATTTTCTCCAACAGAAAATCTCAGCTTTGAGGGGAGCTGAGGAAGGCTTGTCTATGGCCAAATACATGCTTTCTCTTAGGAAAATAACATTCTTGCTCTGAATTTTTCATGAGAAAGAGAAGTCTTTTGGGGACGCTTTTGAAAATGTGTTTTTACTCAATTATTATTATTTTTTTGTGCAGCGGGTCATTCTTGTTCATCTATTTTGATGATAATTCTGAGTTACTGTACAGGGAGTTAATTGAAGATGACTCTTCATGGAGTCACCTATGAAATAGTTTTGTAAACAAAAAAGATAATCTTTTCTGTTCACACAGAGCCATTAGAGATAGAAAAACACCAGTTCTTCATGCCTTCATAAAGATACCAGCTCTTTATTCCCTTCTTACCAGGAAAGCCTGCTGCTGCTGCTGCTAAGTCGCCTCTTTCGTTTCTGACTCTGTGCGACCCCATAGACGGCAGCCCACCAGGCTCCCCTGTCCCTGGGATTCTCCAGGCAAGAACACTGGAGTGGGTTGCCGTTTCCTTCTCCAATGCATGAAAGTGAAAAGTGAAAGTGAAGTTGCTCAGCCGTGTCCGACTCCTAGCGACCCCATGGACTGCAGCCTACCAGGCTCTTCTGTCCACGGGATTTTCCAGGCAAGAGTACTGAAGTGGGCTGCCATTGCCTTCATCCGAACAGGAAAGCCTGCTGATCATCAAATCATAATTAAAGTCAACTGTTTTTTCCCTCAAATGAACAAGAGCCTATTTCCACATATTACTACAGAATCTCACTAATTTAGAATACTTTGGGGAGGGCTTGGGAGAAAATAGGCTAAGGGGTAGATTAGGGAAGGTGAGGCCATTAAAAATCTGAATTATGTCTCATTTTTAAAGGAATACTCAATATGTACAAAATAAAAATATATTTGAAAACAAAGTCAAGAGTTAAGGTTTATTTTTAAATGTGTACTTCATAATAAGTCTGCAATTCGTTCATTTACTTAATCAAGCATTCAGCTAGTAGGTTTTAAGTGTCTATCAGATGCCAAGCATGGTTCCAGAGGCTGAAAATACAGCCATAAACAAGACAAAAATCCCTGGACTCATGGGTTACATTCCAGTGGGGAGACTCTGAGCAAAGAGTCAAATAACACAATACAATTTCACGTAACATCAAGCATTATGAAGAAAGTAAAGCAGATCTGAGGATAGGCAATGGAACGGACTGTTTCAGGCAGGATGCTCAGGGAGGGACTTGTTAGGGAACCAGGTTTGTTCAAGCCAAGACACTGGGATAACAAGGTTTGCAGCAAAGAGAGGGTTTATCTCAAGGCAGCCGAGATAGGTGAACAAGTTTAAATCTGCCTCCCTGAAGGCAAGGGGCGCCGGTATTTATGAGATAAAGATTAAAGTAGCGGGGTGGTCTGAGGAATGGAGAGCATGGGGAAGGTGACTAGAAAAAGTTTCTGTAATTGTTGTTCTGCACAGGTGTAACTAAGCCACAGGCCTTGGTACATTCAAGAAGCAAGCACTTGGCAGGATCTAAGAATGCAGTTTTCAGCCCTCTAAAGGCTAAAGGACACTGGCACATACCCATTTGGACGATCACCGGTCTCATTTAGTTTTAACTGACTCGGCTTGAACTAGGCACAGCTGACCGTACATTCTTGGAAAAACAGGCTATGAGGATAATAGGCAAGTCTTTTGTAGCAGAAGTGATGATGACCTTGATTAGTGAAGACAGGTGAAATGGATTTGACCCAGGGTTTTAGAATCTCTGAGGAAGAGATTTCAATGAAGTGAGGGTAGATGCCATGGGAAAACCTATGAGAGCAAGTAAAAAAAGCTCTGAGGTGAGATAAGCTTGTCATTTTCAAGGACGAACAAGAAGGCTGGAATGGCTGAGTCAGCAAAGTTGCCTGACAGGGAAAAATCTCAGAAAGCTTGTCAAAACACAGTTGATGAGGAGCCCAGAAGATCATGGTGTGATGATGAGTATTAAGTGTAACAGAATTTAGAGACAGCAGGGGCTGGTCCCAGTCTAGACTGACATCTCTGATGTGATCATGCACAGAGGCAAACAGACTATGGCCAACACAAATGCCATGTGGCCACAGCTGGCCTTCTGGGCTCACCCTTGGCCCAGCTGAGCCAGTCAGAGAGGGTCTCAGTTTCTGCTGATGCCAAAACCTGAGTACATTCAGGAGTGATGCATAGTAGTGTTCTGCTCCATGGGCCGGAGATTCAGGAACACAGGGGCTGCAGTAGACAGAATCAGAGACAAGGGATCCACGGAGACCCAACAGCACATCCGTCCCTCATTCCCAGCCCTCCTAAGGCCCTGCTGCCTCTTGTCCTTCCTTCTGAGACTGTATCCTTATAGTAAATTCACCTTCAGCTTGGGCCAGTTCCACCTGATTTCTGTTCCTTAAGGCCAGAGAATCTTAGCCTAAAGAAAGCTTACAGTACAACAGTCTCCTCCTTGCCTTAGATGCATTATTAGAGGCTGTGGAGGGCTGAGTTGCTGAGTGTGGCCAGTTATGGTTCCCAGCAGGTATTATGAGGATCTCTTCTCAAACCCATATTCAGTGATACCACATCAACCTTGATGGGAGTAGTTACACCACAAGAACTGGCAAATGTTATGAAACAGGACTTTTCGTTTCCAGAGCACTAGTTGCTAAACATTTCCCAGTACACCTTTCTAGAGGTACAGACCAATGGGCTGTAGAGTCTGAATTCACATGCCAGCACCGCCACTTCCTGCCTTAGGTAAGTTATTTAACCTCTCTGGCTACAGCCTTCTCATTGTAAAATGAAGATTATGATAGTGCCTGCCTCACAGTGTTGCTGTGACAGAAATAAGATCATAACATGTAAAATGCTTGGAACAGCACCTAATACCTAATAACTTCTCTGTACATGTTATATAACTAGCAGTTTTATTCTTATTAAAATAAGAAAAAATCTGTGGTTCTGGAAGTCTGGTCTGTACAAGACATGAAACAAAAGCCAGAAGTACATAACTATGGAATTATGAAAAGATTTACCATGATTCACAAATGATGTGATTGTATGCCTAGACTACCCAAAGGAATCAGCTGAAAAACTTGTAGAGTGAATAATGGAATGAAAACTAGGTATCTAGATAAAAGATATATTTAAAAATCAGCAGTTTTTGCAAACCATTTCTCAGAAGTTAGCCAACAGAAATAAAAATATCAGTACGCAAAGTCAAAAGTTCAAGGATGAATCGTGGGTTCACTAATTGTAAGGGAATGTCTCAGGATATACTGTTTCAGAATGATTTCTTTCTCTAACTCGAGCTCTCAAGCTCCCGTTCCCATCACTGTCCTCTCAGCAGTTCAAAGGACTTCAACCACTTGTGTCTTAAAATTCTGTGTTTGCTTAAGGTTTTCCCCTCCACTCCCCTCTCTCTCTCCCCAGCCAGGCTCCATGTTTGGGGGAAGAAGCACAGGACTGCTTATGGCCTCACCCTTGAGGAGTATGAGGAGTATCTCATCAGTACTGTCCTCCGTCCTCTCCAGCCTTGACCGAAAGATAAGCATCTTGATGATCTTGAGCATCGACCTCCCTCTCCTTAGTGTGCACCCCAATCCCAAACCTCCATCTACCTTACTTCCTGCCATACTCTTTGCACTGGCCTTGTACACTGACTGCTTATGAGGAAGCCCTGTGGTGGTCTCCTGCTGTTGGGCCCCACCTCAGTTTAAAGGGTGCTACTCATCCACCAAGAATCAACTACATTTTCTACACAGTCCCTGGGGTGGGCTGTCCATGCCACATACTGTGCAAAGGAGTTCCCAAGGCTTTCAGTTCTCAGCTCCCTCCCAGGCTTCTTCGGAGGCCTTGGAAATTTTTTCACCTATTCCTTGCAGTTCCTGTGGGAGGCCTTGGAAATTTTTTCACCTATTCCTTGCAGACTCCTGTGGGAGTCAAGGCTTGGGGATGCAAGCCCTTTCTACTGAAACATATCTTGTTGCCATTATTACTCTGCTGCAGCCCCCAGATGTTGCTTCAAGTCAGGTTCATAATTTTTATTATTTTTAATAAAAAGCATGCCCCTCAAATATGTGTTTCTCTCCACTCCACAGAGATGTAGCTTTCCACTTTTAAATCAACAAATCTTCCTGAAGGCAGCAATGGTAGTCAAAATATTAAACTCTGAACAGAGTATGGACAGCAGTTAGAATGGCCCCAGTAAGGTACTCTGAATGAAAATCTGCCTGGAGTCTCTACATGATCCCATCTCCCATTTTCACACCCAAGGAGAGGCCAGGAAGAAGGCCCCATACCAGTTCCTCAGCTAAGCTTCCTTCTCTCAGTTTCTTCTAAAACACTTGCTTCTAAGCCAAGAAGTGGGGCTTCCCAGGTACCTCAGTGCTAATGAATCCATCTGCCAATGCAGGAGGCATGGGTTGAAAAATTATAGTATGAAACCTCAATAAAATCAATTTAACATTTAATACAGAGAATTAATGGATTGCTTAGACATCCATATTACTAAATGAAAAAACTAAGGTGAATTACAGAATAATATGTATAATTTATAACTTTATTTTCATGTTTATATATGTTGTAGAAGCAAGAGAAAAAAATATGACAAGAGACTCCAAATTAACAGTATTTATAGTAGAGTGAGATTGGAGCATATCTTAGGTCAGGTTCCCAGAAACAAATCCTGAAGTGATTTGAGTGCAAGTTAACACAATGGCACCCCACTCCAGTACTCTTGCCTGGAAAATCCCATGGATGGAGGAGCCTGGTAGGCTGCAGTCCATGGGGTTGCAAAGAGTCGGACATGACTGAGCAACTTCACTTTCACTTTTCACTTTCATGCACTGGAGAAGGAAATGGCAACCCACTCCAGTGTTCTTGCCTGGAGAATCCCAGGGACCAGGGAGCCTGGTGGGCTGCCGTCTCTGGGGTCGCACAGAGTCAGACACAACTGAAGCGACTTAGCAGCAGTAGCAGTATTTTTTAAGACGAAATCCCAGAAAAAGTTAATAAGGGGGTGGGGAACCAGGACATGGAATGGGGAGAACCCAAGTAAAGGTGCAATTTCAGGCAAAGTTCTGAGGAAGGTAACTTATCTCACAGGAGACCCTGAAGTATGATTGAGATCTGAATTGTTGAGACTGATACCAGGAAGCTCTTCATAATCCTGTAACCTCCAGTCATTGGCTAAGGATTCCCTGGTGTGGAGCAATTGCCTGGCACCCCTGGCCCTCTGCCCATGGGGGCAACGAGCTCCACTAGCCCAAAGCAGACTGAAGATAAGTCTCAGGTGAGGGTCATTGAAAGTGAAAGCAATTTGTCCCAAAGAGAGGGCATACCAAATGGCAAAATGTATTCAAGGAGATCTGGAAGAGCAACAGAATATACCACGGAGTAGAAGGGGGAGATGATCAGTACAATTTGAATCATTGCAAGGTGCAGCAAAACAGACATTCCTGTCATATGCCATATATATTATACACACTCAGTTACTGTTATTTTGGAGTAATGGATAGATGGCTGATCATGGCAATGATTTTACTTTTCCAGGAAGCAAACTAATAATAGAAGCTTCCAAGAGAGTATTTAAAGTTATTTATTCTCCCTGACCCAGTGTTCTATTTATAGGATAAATTCTTAAAGGATATGAACATGTAAATATTTGAATACAAAGACGTTCAATGCAGCATTACAAACACAAAGAACTTTAAAATAAAAACATTAATTTTACAGAAATAAAACAGGCTGACAAAAGCAAGTGTTTACAAATACAAACAGGTGAAAAAGACAATACAAAATCCTGAAAATGTAAAATACAATTTTAAAAAATAGTTGCTTAATAAATGAGCTGCATAACTGACATCAAAGACTAATTGAGCTAAAATATTTGTCCAAGGTAATCTCCAAGAGTGTTGAATAAAGAGGAAAAACATGAAAGATGGACCTAATAATTTCCCTTCCTTAGAAAAAAGACAGGACATACAGAGGAACAAAGAAAGCAGTAGACTTTTTGTCTACTATACAAGCCAGAAAACAATAACATCTTTAAAGTATTAAAAGGAAAAAAACCCATCAACCTAGAATTTTATACCCAGAGAAAATATATTTCATAAATGAAGGCAAAATGAAGACTATTTTAGACATTCAAAGCTCAAAGAATTCATCATCAGCTGACCAGCATTGAGAAAAATGTCAAAGTTTTTAGGCAGAAGGAAAATGCTATCAGAAGGAATTATGGATCTACCCAAAGGGATGATGAGCACTAAAAATGGTAAATAATGTGGGTAAATATAAAATACTTAAAAAAAATTTTAGAACTTCTGTAAAAGTTAATTGACTAAAGAAAACAACAATGTGTTATGAGGTTTATTTTATATACATTTTATATGTTAAATGTTACATTTTACTTACGTATATTTTTACATATATACATAAAATGTGTGTCTTACATGTATTGACAACAAAATAAAGGCCAGGAAAGAGGATATGGAAGTATACTGCAACTGTAACAGCTTTTCCACTGTACATGAGTGACTTAATATTACTAAAAGGTAGACTGTGATATATAAATAAGTATATTATAAGCATACTATGACAACCATTACAAAAAGAGGAAAATACACCAATAAGAGTAGATAGAATCAAATCATTAAAAATAAGACCAAAAAGAAAGAAAAGATGGACAAAACAGAAGATACATAAAGTAGATCCAAAAGCCAAGATGCCCTATTTAAATCCAACTATATCAATAATCAAATGTAAATGATCAAAAGCACTATTTAAATGCAAAGATGGTCAGATTTAATAAAAGAGCAAGAACCAATTCTACGCTGTCTTCAAGAAACAAACTTTAAAGTCACAGAAAAGTGGAAAGTAAAAGGGTGAAACAAGGTATACCATGCTCCCACGAACCAACGTGGAGTCACCACAAAGTCAATTTCAGAGTATAGAATACGCAGCAGCAGCATTAGCAGCCAAAGGTATATATCTACCCAGTTTAGCAAGGGCAGAAATAAAAGATCATATTGAACCCTCCCCCACCCTTCCCACCTGTATTAAACTCAAATCCCCAAAAGGAATGATAGCCACACTGAATCACACCGCCACTCTTTGGGAAAGCAGGTCCAGATGATTGAGAGCCTCACAGAGTCACATGAAATTGAGATGCGTAGCTTACCAAGGGATAGATTCAAAGATGCTGAACAAAAGCAGCAGATATGCGCTACAGATAAATGCTTAGGGACTGGCTACGTTCCTAACACATCACACAGGTGAAAAGCATAGCAATGGTATGATCCTATCCAAGAACAACTTAATAGTGGTAGAAGAGAATGAGAGTTTTTAGGTGCTTATTAGTTCTGAAAACAATGCACAGTAGTCTCTCCTTATCCATGGGGGATAGTCCCAAGACCCCCAGTTTCGGGATGCCTGAAAATGTGAATAATGCCAAATCATTTTATATATATCTCTCTCCCTATACACACTTGTTTGAAGTATGACAGCAAAACTAGCACAAATTTCTTTTTTCATCTTTGCAATTTCATGGACAGAAAATTTGCTTTTACTACTGATCTCAGCAGTCTCAGTATATGATTTTTTTTCTTATTAAGTTGAAAACTTCTACTTTTTTGCATAAAAGAAGCACTTTGCAGCTTCCCTTCAGTGTAACCAAATTGCCAGCATCACCACCATTGCTCTTTGGAGCTATTATCAAGTAAAATAAGGTTTCCTTGAACACAAGCACTGTGATACCTTAACAGTCAATCGAAACAGCTATAAATGACTAACAGGTGGAGCATACTGGACAAAGGGATGATTCACATCCTGAGCAGGAAGGAGCTGGACTGGTATGAAATTTTACCACACTACTAATAATGGCACACAATTTAAAACTTATAAATTGTTTATTTCTGGAATTTTCCACTTAAAATTTTCAAACCACTGTTGATTACAGGTAAGTGAAACCATGGGCTTCTCTGGCGGCTCAATGGGTAAAGAATCTGCCTGCAATGCAGACGACCGAGTTCAATCCCTGGAAGATCCCCTGGAGAAGGAAATGGAAACCCACACCAGTATTCTTGCCTGGAAAATTCCATGGACAGGAGCCTGGCGGGCTACAGTCCATGGGATCACAAGAATTGGACACGACTTAGCAACTAAACCACCACCACCACAGGTGAAACCACGCAAAGCAAAAGCCTTGGAGAAGAAGGGACTGCTGTGTTGCCTTTTAACTAGAAAATGACTCTCCAGGAGAACAAATGAAGAAATAATTTTTCCCCAGAATTTATCAGCATAAACTTAAAATCTTGAGAATCTGAGCAGTGAAAAAGAGTTAACACTGAATCCAAGTTTTCAGTAAAGAAACAAAAGGTGATTTTACAACCTTCTATGTTTTGCACTCAAATGGACTTACTCAAATATTCCTGTTATTCTTCAACATTTGCTCTCAGAATTTTCTTCCAAAAATCTAATCGAAATATTATCACACCATGTAAAATTAGGAACTCTATACATCTGCTTCCAGATCATAAGACATTAAGAGTAGGTAAGACTTAGGTCAAGGCTGACCATCTCCAACCACAGACTACCAGAACCGAAGGGGAATTTAGGAATCTTCTATTCCACCCTCTCCCACAGGGACAGAGATAACCACAGCACTCACAGATGACCTTCAGGACTGATTGGTTGACCAACTGATTTTGATACCAACTGATTTAGCTTAACTGGCAAATACCTTCACAATTATTTGAAAAGAAACTTATTTTTCATTCAGTGCGTTTTACAATGTAACACATACACATACACTGACACCACCCATCCCTCCAGAAGAAGCACAAACCCCAAATATTTCTCTAGAACGGGAGCTGCCCACTGCAGGCCTCTGTCTAAGGGTTGTAGAAGTTTGCCACCTGCTGACCTTCCGCTGAAGCACCTTGTCCTCCATGAAATGGAGATTGCTAACAGCGATGCCACTGACAAACACCGAGGCTGAAGAATTTTGCAACTATTTCCCAATAAAATATGAGGTTCTTTTTTTCACTTTCTTAAAAAAAAATAATCCAGCAGCGAGAAGAATCAAAGCTCAAAGATTCCACTTGAATAGTAAAGTGTTCATGTTCGTCTAAAGGCCCTCTGCTGGCCATTCTCATTATATGAGTTCCCAAAACTCCTAAACATTTTTTTGGTCTTGTTTTTAAGTGAAATTAATCACAAAAGTCCGGAGACAGTGAAGATATTTTTCTAGCATTTCTGCCTCCAGTTCTTTCACCCGACTCCAGCATTTCTTTTTACTGCTCATGTTCCTCACTGGGGTTTGAGTCAGCTGCCAGAAATTCCTTATTCCCCATCTCTGGAAAACAGATCAAAAGATCAGGCCCTGACCTTTAATCTTGTTCTGAGCTGGCTTCAGAGTTTCCATTATTCTTTGCAAAGTTCCTGCTATCTAGCTTTTGGCTTCTTTCCTGACTTAGCATTTCAGAGGTGGTCCTAAACACAGCATACCAATGCTTTAAAATACTATCTAATCACTAATAGCCTGGGAACTCATAAAGGTGGACACATGGCACCATCCTCAGGACTGCACAGAGAACCCCAGCAGACTAGGCTGTGAACGTGTCAGGGAAAGATGCACGTTGTGGGTATCACTCACCAAATTCTAATACCAGAGTCTTTTGTCTCTGGTATTAGAGACACTATTAGTCTCCCTTCCCTACTCCCTACTCCCATTTTTAATTTCTCCCCATCCCTATTTCCTGTTAAGAATCTACTGGGCTTCTCTGCTATCTCTTACCTGCATGTGAGGATCATCCTTGTCAATACTGGGAAATCAAATATGTATTTATTTGTTTAGGGGTGGATGACCAGAAGATTTTTGAAATCTCTTATGGACATCTGATTCTAGGGTGATAAATCAATCCACTGCAGAGCTGATTTAAAACATTAACACAGATATAAATGAGCTGAAAGTTTTTTAGATAAATGAAAAGTAGCTAATAAGAATTCACCTTTAAGAACTATGACTTATGCTGGCAGAGAAAGAGACATATTGTATGACATCCCTTATATGTGGAATCTAAAAAGAATACAAGTGAACTTACAAAACAGAGACTCATAGAACAAACTTACGGTTGACTGTATGCACTGCTATATTTAAAACGGATAACCAACAAGGTCCTACTGTATAGCACCGAGAACTCTGCTCAATGTTATATGGCAATCTGGATGGGAGGGGAGTTGGGAAAGAATGGATACATGTACATGTATAGCTGAGTCCCTTCACTGTTCACCTGAAACTACCACAACATTGTTAAACGGCTGCACCCCAATACAAAACAAAAAGTTTAAAAAATAAAAGAACTATGACTTATGAAGAGATATGCTTCTAATGATAATAAAAATGACCATTAGCAAAAGAGAATGGAAATTCAAAAACTAGAAACAGGGAGATTGTAGCAGATACAGACTAGAAAAAGTATTTCCAGGGTCACAAATCTTTAAATTGGGGGTGACAGTCACTGTCTCAGTTTCTCAATCTAAATGCTAATCCATTAAGAGAAATCCTTGATAAGACATAGCTACATCAAACTGAGCAGAAACTGTTTAAGTTTAAGCTTGTAAATACTTTTTTTCCAGATTCAAACTACCTCTCAATGAGTACCTGTTATGTTGCCTCTGTATTGCTGCATATCAAACCACTACAGAATGTAATTGTTTCAAATAGTCATTTATTTGCTCCAATTTGGCAGTTTGGGTGGGGCTTTGTAAAGCCACGTATCTCTGAGCCAAATGACATCAGTTTGGGGTGCTTCTACTGGTCCTGGAGGACCCATTACAAGGTGATTCACTCACGTGGTTGGCAAATTGTCATTCACTGTCAGCTGAGAACTGTCAGCCCAGGGCTTCATTTCTCGTCAGTATGAATCACTCCACGTGTCTGCTTGGGCTTCCCAATGGCATGGCAACTGATTCCAAGAAGGAAATGGAAACTCCTAGCTTCTTAAAGACTGGGTTTCAAACTGGCACACTGTCACTTTTGCCACATTCAGTTGGTCAAAACAGTCAGACGTCTAGCCCAGATTCAAGAGGATGAGCTGCTGTGTCTATGAACTCCTTGTTACTCTCTCTGTGGAGAGATCAGAGTGTTTCCCCATCCTTTTGAATCTTTATGTAATATTTACAAATGACATACACATCATTTGTCTTCAAAACACTATGAAATGGTAATCAGTTTTTCCACTTTAAAAAAATTCCCCCTAATTTTCATATGTATAAACTCAGCCCCAGAAATATTAATTATCTTGACTAATATAATGGAGAGAAATAAGAAAGAACCAAAGAAGTCTTCCTTTTCCTTAACAACCCCAGACACTCGTAACTTGTGCTTTACACAGATCCCTTGGAGAAGAGAAGCCTTTGCTTTTCTTTGGGTCCAGGAAGAGAAGGCACAGGAGAGAACAGCAGAGACTGTCAAGAGAGTTGTTTCTCTGAACATGGTGCTAAAATGCAAGCTCCATGAGGGTAAAGATTTGTCTGTTTTGTTCAACACTAGAGGCCCAGCACTGGCTCAGCACAACTGTTCCACAAATATCTACTGAGTGAATGAGTGAATATTTGGTATGAAAAGACCACTTCAAGTTTTGATATAGCTTAATGTATTAGGTAGCAGATTTGGAATTACATAATTATTTTTTATAATTAAAAATAAAATTGAAAAATTACAATCTCTAAATATTGAAAACAAAGGAATATAAAGTTATTGGCAGAACCATACAGAGAATAATCATTTCAAGTTACTGTTAAACACAGCATTTTGACTCTGCATCTTGAGTGGGATATAAAGTGAAAGCCTTTTTTTTATCCTTTGGGATAAAAGAATCATGAAGAAAACAATTATATCAATTATCTTACTTACAGTGGTAGTATTTGACACTATCATATGTATGTTTAAAGTAAAACAAATAGATAATTATGAACTAAGATTTCCAGCATAAAAGACAGATGAATGTAAAATCAAAGTTCAGTAAAACTCTATTCTCTAAAATTTCAATATAATGCATTTTTTCTTATATAATGTATATATATAATATATCAGTATATATATATATTTTTTCTAGCCATTAAACAAGCCTAGAAACAAAAACAATACCACTACCACCACCCAAATTATGTTCTCTGAAGACCATTTCCTACCAAAAAGAATCAGGGCTACTTGGAGAAATGACTGATTCCAGTAAACAGCAGGGAAGTGCAAGATGCTCCTGGACCATTTCATTGTGCGTGAGAGAAAGAAAATTATCAAATACTATTGATATTATGTTTAAAGGGTATCATAGCCATGTGAAGAGGTTACACCTGGCCAATTTGAAGATGAAAAGACTGCAATGAATTAAAATATGAAATACATAAAAATAATTAGTTCATAATAATACTCAGAAGATGAATATACTGATCACCCTGAAGATTTCTAGCACACTGTCTTAAAATTGGTAAATAACAGGAAAGGACTAGCAATTAATCCTGCCTTTCTTATACAAATTGGATTTCAGCATAATCAAACAGTTGATGAAAGAAAATTCTTTATAGAAACATTTCCACTAATATATACAAACAGAATGTTAGAATGACACCATATTGCAACCTCTAATAAAGTAATGGATCGAAGCAATAGACACCAATGGCTACTAAACCTAGCTGAAAAGTTGATGGGTATTTCCTAATCACGTCAAACTGACACCACCTGAACCTACTGATGAATCTATTATTTTTCAAAGTGTGTATCAAGAGCTGTGAAGGGTCCAGATTTTATTCCATTTGCAAGCCAACAAAGTAACCTGCCACAATTTCATGGAAGCTGATGGTTAATTTGTTCTGTCAACTTGACTGGGGCAGGAGGTGCCCAGATACCTGGTTACACATTATTTCTGGGTGTGTCTGTGAGGGTGTTCCTGGATGAAGTTAACGTTTGTATCAGTAGACTAAGTAAAGCAGACTCACCTCCCCAGTGTTGCGGTGCCTCATCTGATCTGTCAATGGCCTGAATAAAATAAAAGGATTCTGCCTTTGAGCTGGGACATTGGTCTTCTCCTACCTTTATATTTAGATGGAAACTTCTAACACTATGTGCATTCCTGCTTCTCAGGCCTCTGGACTTGGACTGGAACTTACACATTTTGTTCTTCTGGATCTCTAGGTTGCTGACTGTGGATCTTGGCAGATCTGGAGAACCCACACTAATACAGAAACCAAGAACAGTCTATTACAGCAATAGCAGTAGTCAGAGTGTCACCACTTTCACACTGGTTCCCCGAGCCTTGTTTCTAACAGTGACACAAAAGACCTATACATGTAGTGGATTGCATTAGGAAAGGAACTCCAAGCCTAAAGAATTCTAATATTTTGTCCTATACAATCAGCTTGCCTGTCCTCTGCTCTAGTGGAAGGTATTAGCTCTTTCTTCCAAGACTGTTCACCATACAAACATCCTTGAAAACATGGTGCAAAGAGCTGCCATCTAGCCTTACCACCCTGGCCCACCGCACACACATACGTTCACCCCACCACCACCAGGTTCTGAGGAAAGAAGGCTGGTCCTTTCTCTTGTGAAACTATCCAAATGGTCTGTATTATACAAATGTAGAGGAAAAAACCTCCATGAAATATTTCCATTTCAGAAGAGGGTCTTTGCTTTAAATTTGCATGGCCGAAACCTGGCAGCGTTACAGGTAAACCTTTGATAATATTTGACATTACATTTGATAGATTACAAAAGAAGAGTAAAACCATGTGACAAAATATGTATCTCATATAAATGATGAAGAAAACCAGTTAACTGGCAGCAGCAAGATCCTACACCCAGAATATAGGGAAGACACCTACTCTGGTCACCACTTATATTCTCTTTCTAAAAGACTACCTGCTTGTGAAAGATTCCTACCCTCAGGTGAAACAAACCTGTCAAATCACTCTCATTTTTTCCCCCACAACAAGTTAAGCACAGATGTTAATCAACTTAAAAACATTCATCACTGACCCTTATTTCTGTATTCAGCTTTAAGAAGTCTGCTAGGATGGAAGCTCCCAACAAAAATGAATCCTATTTTTAAGCTTAAATTCATCCAAGATAGAGTCTCTATTTTCCTGAAGATCATCCCATGGGAAGGGAAAACAAAGTCAAAATAGAAGAAGTTGGTCCATATAGTATTTACAACACGAAGCACTGGCTTTAAGGACAAAGGACAAGGGTCAGCACTCTTCAGGCCACTCACTAGCTGTGTGATCATGTGCACACTGCAGATAATGCCTCTCCCTCTCTTCATCTGTGGAAATGTGATCATAAATCATCCACCCATCAGGTGATTTAGAAGACTGCAACATTCTTCGTGAAAGCACTCAGCATGAGTGATTAAATAAGTGCTGCTAGTTTGCTTTCTTTCTGAGGAAAAGCATAATTTTTCCAATGCTCTTCTTTTTCCATAAGAAAAACTGGAGAAAGGAGACAAACTTGAACCAAGTGGAGCATGTGGACGCAGTCTGTCTCTAGTCCCTTAACAGCCTTAGTTAATAAGAACGCCAACCAGCCAAACCCAAAGGCCTGGGCTGTCCAGGTGGCATCCTGGAGCTCACTGCAGCTCTGCCAGGCAGGCCAGGGCTCTGGCTTTGATGCCACCCCTTTCAGACACAGTCAGACACAACTTTGCAGCTAAACAATCAACAACCAATGACTTTCAGACACACTACCATGGCCTTGACACAGGAAATTTGATGAACAAACTGACACATTTGTCCTGTAATTGCAGGTGTTGGCAGCTAAGTTTCAACACACTGATTTGCTTGTCGATTATGAAATCTTTGATAGGTCTCAATGACCAGTTCAACCTTGCATATGACCAGGAATGCTTGACCACAACTTCTAAGGTAGGACTTTCCTGGACTAGAGTAAAAAGCATGCTAATTCAGCGTTCCTCAAAGTATGGTTCCCTGGGCCTCCAGCTCCATAACCTGCTGGGAATTTCATTAAAATGCAGACTTTCCCCAGAGTTACTGAATCAGAATCTCTGGGTATGGACCCAGAATCAGCACCAGCACCACAGGATATCAGGCACCACCATGCTTATTAAAGTTTTGTCATCAGCAAAGCCCATAAACAGTTCCCAGGGAATAAAAATACAATTTGGGTAATAAAGTCTAACCTTTTTCACTTGCTCGTGGGGTGCTATGTGTAGAAGCCTTGCATCTGGCACTTCAGACCAGCGTTCCTAGTGCGAAAAGGCAGCGCGACAGTTCAGCTGGGGAACCGTGTGCAGAGACCCAGCGCCCCGCACTACGAGCTGGAGCCTGAGCAGCATGCGGAGGCTGCCTAGGGAAAACCCCACCCCTCCGCATGACGTGATCCCTGTAAAGCAGCCCCGCCCACAGCCCGTAGGCAGAGCACGTGCTCTAGAGCTGGAGCTTTCACCTCTCCATTCTTTAATCAAAGAACAGAGCTTTCTTTTGTTTCCCAACCGAAGAACTTCATCTGGTACTACTGGTGCCAGTAACATCAGGCAGAAGAATCCTTGTTGGGGCCCCACTCTGGAAGGCTAGTAACAGTTTGAGGACTGGTTAAGCAAACTGAAAATTACCAAACTACTAAGGCTTCAAGGGCTATATGTAACAGATAATACTTCAAACCAGAACAGTGTTTACATATGTTAAAATGTTGAGTTCCAAAATATTCGGTAATGATTTTTTTTTTAAACGAGTGGAATGTGAGAAGCATAAACTAATGGAAAATCAGATTTGGGGAATTTTACCTACATGAATCACGCACTCAAACTGGTTGCCCTCAAATGGATAAATCTGTCCACTCTGCAATAAAATGATTGATTTTAATGGGTTCAGTTGGCTGTTACATCAGTCTCTGCCAGGCTCCGCTATCCATGGGATTCTCCAGGCAAGAACACTGGAGTAGGTTGCCATGCCCTCCTCCAGGGGATCGTCCCAACCAGGATCCTCCCGAGTCTCTTCCATCTAACCTGCACTGGCAGGCGGATTCTTTACCACTAGCGCCACCTGGGAAGCCCAGTGATAAGAGTAGCAAGGTAGATAATCACTTGGCAAGTCTATTACCAGCTATGACAGCTGAATTCACTTTGGGTTTTTACACGATTTTGAACTTAGAATTGGATTTAAGTAGGAAAAATACTTTACAATACACTGAGTAGTAGAAATTCTACGTCAGGCTTTATCTGTAAATGTGGCTGGGGTCAAAAAGGCAGCTTGCTGGTTAGGATACTGGTTACACTCAGGAGAATTGACCAAGAAGTAAATATATTGAGGCTAATGAGGGCCAGGTGTTTCAGTGCTGAAGGGAGTTACAAATAGCTAAAGGAAGTAAGAATAAAATCTGTGGTGTTGGATTAGAGTCAGAGGGGTCAATGTGAATGTATGTATACATATGTATGTATACATACGGATGTGTATGTGTACATACATCCTAGTCTGCTCAGAACTAAAAGCAATGACAGCCAATACCAGTGAGAACCAAGGTCATGGTTTCTAAATTACATTCTCCCCTGAAGGAACCAGGACTCTAAAAAAATAAGTCCAGGGCTGTAGCAGGGGAGTGGCAGATGAGCCTAGAATACTGTTTTGTGCCAGAAAGGAAGTGCTCAGAGATGATAGAGACATGACAAAAGGACATAGGAGCCAGTTTTATGAGTCTAATAAATAATAATAGTAACAGGTAAGAACACTGAGTAAAATAAAAGCCTGCAAGTTCATACATAAATGAGTGAGCATGTAAATTAATGAGGGGACGTGAAAAGCTCTACCTTATAATAAAATGTCAAATAAAAAACATAAAGGAAACAGTGGAATTAGAATATCACCATTTGACAACTGTCACAATTGATTTAATCATAAATTATCAATGGATGATAAAACTAATAGGTGAAAATTTAATAAGAAGTATGATATCTACAGGAGTCTCAAAGCATCTGTCCATGAAATATTTGTTGAATGCTTATTAATAAGTACATAGTAGTTATTAACTTTATAAAACAGTAACAAGACAGATACCATCTTAACCCCATGATAAAAGTGAACATCAACAGTAACAGGACAAATAAATGCAATGTGCCTCCTTATATTATACTACTGAAAAGAACAGATCACTTCTGTAGTATTCTTGCCAGAAATGTGTAATCTGAATCTAATCATGAGGAAACACCAGACAAAACCGAACTAAGGAACATTTTAAAGTAAATTTTAAAAACTGTTAGTGTTATAAAAGATAAGGAAGGACTGGAAAACTCTTCTAGACTAAGGGAAATGAAGATAAAGGACAACGAACTGTAACACAAAATGTGATCCTAGATTAGACCCTGGGCTTACAAAGGATATTTTGGGGTCATTATTAGGATAATTGGCAAATTTTAGTTAAGTCTGTGGATTAGATGATAGCATTGTTCAACATTAATTTCCTGCTACTTTGTAAGAGAGATTATTTTCAGGAAATACACATTTGAATATTAAGAGACAATGGAGTATCATGTCTATAGCCTTCAAATGGTTTAGAAAAAATAATAAAAATATAAAGAGAAGGAATAATAAAGAAAAAGTGGTAAAATGTTAATGTAGGGGAGAAAAATATCATCCTCTATTCACCTGTGTTCTGTCCCTGAGGTCTGCAAATTAAACTTACCAAAAACCAACTTAATAGGAGAAAGAGGTTTATTCATGTACACAGGGGAGCCAGCAGAAGAAATAGCTGGCTTATTAAATGTTTTAAGTTAAAGACTTATAAACCTAAGTCAGGAGAAAGGAGAGGGGAGGAAAGACTTTTCTGGGTGAAATAAATAAGTTTCTTTAGGAAAGACAAATGGGTTTTTAGGAGACCAAACCGAGATAAGAAAGTTAGAGATAATGTTTGTCTGTACAGATATAAATAGTCTTTCTATCTCCTCAGGGCCATAAAACTCCTCTGGAGAAGAAATTTGGGGTAGATGTTATTCACATTCTTCCTTCTGGGAGTAAATCCATCCCAAAGAAGGAATTTATGGCAGCCTTATTTTCCAGACACTGCTTCTTTTAGTATGATATGGCAAGCTCCAAGAAGACTTCTCTCTGCATCTGTTGATGCTCAAATGTCTTGAGCTTAAAATAATCTTTATAATAACTCTGGGGTTCTGAGTGAGTCCCAGTATTAACAAGTGGGAAATCTTGATGAAAGATGTATATGTGTTTCTTGTACTTTTTTGGGTAAATTTTCTATAAATTTGAAATTATTTCAAAAACAAAGACTTTTAAAGGTATGTTCACCCCATCCTAACAAATTGGAAATTTTAGAAATATTTCCAGCTCATCTGTTTCTTAAAGAAGTGGCAACTATAAAGAATGGATTGAATGTAAAGGGAAAGTTTTAATTTCTAAAAATAAGTGAGTAGTAAGCATCTACCCTTGAGGAAGAGGGCCCTGTAAGGAACGTTAATAACTTAATCCAGGTAGAATAGGGTATAATTCAGGATCCTCAGCGCTCTGAAGTAGGAAATGCAGCCCTTACTGTCAAACAACCGATCTCAGGCTGAGTGTAGGACAATCATTCAGCAAGAAGGCTCTGCTGGTGGCTTTCCGGACTATAACCCATTGCAAAGATGACCTTGTGTCCATAGTTTGGTTTTCTTGCCTAAATTCTTATCTTAAGAAAATAACATAATGTTCAGATCTTCAAAGTTAGAAGGTCCTTCACAAATGAACTTATCTACGAAACAGAAACACAATCACAGACATACAGAACAGCCTGGTGGTTGCCAAGGAGGAGGTGAGGAGGGGAGGGCTGGGTGAGGAGTTTGGGATTAGCAGATACAAACTATTGCAGACAGAATGGATGGAGAAGGAGGTCCTTCTGTATAGTACAGGGAGTTATATTCAGCATCGTGGGATAAACCATAATGGGAAAGAATATAAAAAAGAATGTACATATATGTATAACTGAATCACTTTGCTGTACAACAGAAATTAACACAACATTGTACATCAAGTATACTTCAAAAAAAGAAAAATCCTGAGGTATCAAAAAGGAAACCAATTTAAGGTAACTGTTTCAATATAAACCCAGATAAGAGGGGAGCTGCTTTACAAATAAGAGCTACCCTAGGTTATAGTTGACTCACATTATGCTGTTTAATCCAGGTTGCCTCACTACTGTGGCAAACTGATAAGGGTCCAGCTGTCTTTAGTTGCTTCGGTTAAAGGTCAGGAGGGAGAGGTTATTTGGAAAAGATAGTGAAAAATACTCATCTCTAATTGTAATGAATTTTTCTTCCTTTACTTATTCAATTAATTTCTCTTTTCAAGGAACTCTTGACTCAGCATTCTTTCTTCCCACAGTTGAATGTTAAATATGTCAAATCGCTGCTCCTACACAGTAGCTACTAAAATAAAATGGGAGCATCAAAGAGCTAGGGCCAAACTAGAATATCCTCATCCCCAACTCTTAATTCAGTTTTTTTCGGCTTCAATACACAAGGGAGGAGAGTCAAAGTGTAACATGCTCCCTAGTACATTTCCCACAGGATCAGCTGAAACCTTGCTCATTTCTCATTCAAGGTAAGTTATCAGAGTTAAGTGAGCTCAAGTGACATTATTATAGGGAAGCCATTGATTCTAATTATGAAAAAGGATACCTTTTGTAAACTTCAGTGCCAACTATTATTGGTAATAAGTCACAAATAGCTATGGATATGACACATATTATTTGTATACATTCTAGGTTAAATTTTATTGTTGCTTCTTTTAGCGTTATTGCATTTTCTCCTCTTTTCCAATTGTTTTTATCTAGATCCCTACCATAGCATATCTGAGAGAAGGATGACAGAAGCACAGAAGTCTGTTAGAAATTGCTCCAGCCCATGAATTGATACTGATTAAGTCAGGACCTCTCTATTATCAGCCGGGGGACAGAGGTGGTTGAGAACTGGGATGTGGAGAGCAGGGTTTACAATCTCTTGCCCCTACCCACTTCTCTCTTTCTAACAGCTTTACTGAGGTATAATTGACAAATAAAAGTGTATATATTTAAGTTGTACAAGTTGATGTTTTGATATACATACATTGTGAAATGAACACTGCAATCAAGATACTTAACATCTCCATCACCTTGTATAGTTTTTATTTTCTTCTCATTATTTTGTGTGTGGGGAGGGGGCGGGTAAGAGGGCTTAAGATCTACCTTTTTAGCAAACTTCAGGTCTACAATACAGTATTGTTAACCACAGTCACTTTGTTGTATATTATTTCTCCAGAACTCATTCATCTTGCATAGCGGAAACTTTTTACCCCTTGACCAATGTCTAGTAATTCCCCTCCCCCAGTTCCAGCTTCTGGCAACCACCATTCTCTCTGCTTTTATGAGAGTTTGACTATTTTTTGGTTTCCACTTATAACTGAGATCATGCAGTATTCATCTCACTATGTCATTCCCATGGACAGGACTCCTCTGGCTGTAGAATGTTATCAGCCAGGCCCTCATGGCCTGACCTTGGTAGGCACATTTGACTCAAAGGTGACAGGATAGGGGTTAAGATCCAAAAGGACCAGAGAATGGGTTCCTCAGTCCAGGTGGCTGCCACTGTGGTGTATTCTTATATTTGGGTTCTACCTGTAGTCCCAGAACCCAGAGAGCTAGACAGGTTGATGCCACACATGCTACCTCCTAGCTCTGCTCTTGGTGCCCTTGTGTGAAATAGGCTCTGAATACTTTGGCATTAAATAATAGAAGAAGCATTAGTAGTAATAAAGTACATCACATCACAGCAAGTGCTATTTTAAAAAATTATTTATTTTTGCTAGCGGCTGGGTCTTTGTTGCTGTGTGCACGCTTTCTCTAGTTGTGGAGAGTGGGAGGCTACTCTGTAGTTGTGGTGCATGGGCTTCTCATTGCGATGACTTCTCTTGTTGCAGAGCACAGGCTCTGAAGAGGAGGCTCAGTAGTCGTGGCTTGCAGGCTTAGTTGCCTCGCAGCACTGGTATCTTCCCAGACCAGAGTTTGAACCTCTGTCCCCTGCATTGGCAGGCGGATTCTTATCCATTGTACCACCAGGGAAGTTCAGCAAGTACTATTTTATAATTGCAAATATATGAAGTCACTTTTATTATTTCTGTTTTCCAGATGAGAAATTGAGGGGGATTCGCTCAATCCCCAGGGGGAATTCTGGCCCTGAGGGGCCCTTCAGAATTGGGGCAAGGCTGCTGGGCCTTTACATGCCACAACTAGGCTTTGAATACAGGCTGTTTGGGAAAGAGGTATAAGTCTGAGCAAAGCAGCTCTTTTGGGTCGAAGTACTTTCTGAGATGGACTGACAGCTGACGACAGGATGGCTTGGCAGCAGCACTCCCAGCATTAGGGGAGACTGAGGTCTTCATTCCTGAAGGGGATAAGATTATCCCCTTCAGGATCTTTGTTTTTGCTACCTTCCCCAACACACACACACACACACACACACGCCAATCCATGGCACTACCCAGTCCCTTCTAGATTTTTTAAGAGAAGAAAGAGAGTTGCTACAAAAGACTGCTTATGGCCTGAAAGAGAGAATTAGACTGCTGAAAACATATTTGTGTTACTTGTACTGCCCAGATTTTTTTGTCTGTTTTTGGCCATGCAACACAGCTTGCAGAATCTCAGTTCCTGGACCAGTAGTGAAAGCCTGGGATCCTCACCATTAGGCAACCAGGGAACTCCTGTATTGCTGTTTTAAACTGCTTACAAGGAAGAGGACTTTTCCTTTGCTGCTTAATCTTTCAAAATTTGCCTTCCATAACTCTGACTCACCATACATCTGAATGCTTGTTTCCAAGCTTTCCATTGGAATTCGGGGACTGCTCTCTGCTCCGAGAATATAGATAACTCCAGAGACCAGCAGACTTTCAATCAGTACCTTCTCTTCCCTTCCCTAGACTACTGCTGTCTTGGACCTCACAGGTTATGTGATGCTAAAGGAGTGGAGTTTTTCTTCCATGAGGTACCAGGTGCAGTGTCTGGCCCATATATAGGTGTTCAATAAAGATTAGATAACTAAATGGTGCATTTTAGTTGAAAACTTAAAACATTTCTTCTGATGCTAGTAACCTTTCACCATTCCCTCAGTGTTTGTGCCACAGGGTTTCCCACTGGCTACCCAAGGTTACAGGTGGCACTAGTGGTAAAGAACCCACCTGCCAATGCAGGAGATACAAGAGACATGGGTTCGATCCCTGGGTCAGGAAGATCCCCTGGAGGAGGGCATGACAACCCACTCCAGTATTCTTGCCTGGAGAATCCCATGAACAGAGGAGCCTGGTGGGCTACAGTCCATAGAGTTGCAAAGAGTCGGACGTGACTCAAGTGATTTAGCACACACTTAAGGCACAGATCCATTTTCCAGGAACTATGCTCAGACTTGGGACCAAAAGGATTAAGATTACTTCCTAGGCAGCCCTCTACCCAGGTATCCAAACACATAGGCTAGCACTTACTTTAAACACCTAAGATTTGAAACAAAAAAAGTGAGGTTCACACAGAGTTAACATTCAAAAGAGAATTCAGCAATTTGCAATTAAGTAAAAAATATGGTTGACTCACACATACACAAAAGTCAGCCACTTTTCCTTAGTAAAGGTAAACTAAATTTAGCCCAAAAAGCTACCTGTTTTTCAAAGTAGATGTAAAGGTTCTTGCTGATATTGCACTTGGAAAAAATTTTATCCTTACAATATTTTTAAAATTTT
Source organism: Bos indicus x Bos taurus (assembly GCF_003369695.1). NCBI lineage: Eukaryota > Metazoa > Chordata > Mammalia > Artiodactyla > Bovidae > Bos > Bos indicus x Bos taurus. The sequence continues at coordinate 63,604,789 of NC_040085.1, read as the reverse complement.
TTTGTAAAAATAAAATTATTCTGGCTTAAGACTCAGAAGCTTCTATTTCAATTCACAAAATATCTCTGATATTCTTCCCCCTTCTTCTGTCTGTTTAAATAAGCAGACTCTTGGCCTTAGCTGGATCCCCTTTGCCTCCATCTGTTTTTCTGTGCATAAAAATGACCCTGTTTTCTGGCATTGATTCTTCATGCTGTCAGTAGGCTGCTTTTACTGAAAAGGTGTGTTCGTGTTCTTGGCTTCACCAATAAATTGACTTTATAACTGAATTGGCAAAGTTCTGTGGGTGGGGAAGACAGAAGTGGCATATCAGGTTGGCCAAGGAATGTGAAAATTTATGATACAGATTAGAAAAACTTTAGAATGTACCCTGCACATTGTAAAAGCACTGCTGGTTGTAAAGCACTGAAGTTGTTCCTCGAAACTGAGAGTATGTATAAATAACATTAAAATAAAATGTGTCCAACCACATTAGGTTTATACAAAATTGTTTCATTTGGATAACATACATAAATTAGAGATCTCAATTTTCATGAAATTTTCTCATTCAAATTCCTAGGTCTAGGGGGTTCCCTGGTAGCTCAGTGGTAAAGAATCCGCCTGCCAATGCAGGGGACATGGGTTTGACCCCTGATCTGGAAAGATCCCACATGCCACGGAGCAACTAAGCCCAAGTGCCACACTACTGAGCCTGTGCTCTAGAGCTCACAGGCCACAACTAGTGACGTCTGCATGCCCTAGAGCCTGTGCTCTGCAACGAGAGATGCCACCACAGTGAGAAACCGACCACCGCCACTAGAGTAGCACTCATTCACAACTAGAGAAAAGCCCTCACGGCAAAAATTAAAAAAAATTTTCTAACTCTAATTTACAATTTGGGGATAATCGTATTTGGATTTATGTGTCTGATGAATTAAATGTGACACGATTTTTAAAAATCTCCTTTATATTCACAACAAATACACTAGGTCGTGGCTTCTTTTTGGAAAATGCATGCAAATAATACAGAAGGAAGAATATTTAGGATCTTACTGATTGTCCAGAGTTTTTGCCTTGCTAACATTTCTGGCACCATAAAAAGTAAGGTAGCTACCAACTCTGTAAATCAGAGCTTCAGGAAGGCCTGTGAGCCCCACAGGAGCCATTTGTCTGACTTTGTCTTTTTAGTGCCTTGCACAATGCCTGGCCCAGAGCAGGTTCTCAGTAATTGCTTAATGCATAACTGAAGAGTTATGCCTTATGGCAAAAAAAATAAACTTCGTATGACCTGATGATGTAAAGGTAAAGAACGTTAGTAGAGGATGTACATTTTCATGAAAAATGTAGGGGTGGAGAGGGAAAGGGAGGGAGGGAAACACATAGAGATTGTATGCCATTAACACCATTGATAACTCTGATGATTTTAAGCCTCAAAATTTTCTGCTGTGCACCTTAAAAAGTATTCTGCATCAATTAAAGCATTTATGTAATAAGCACCCATTTTATGCCTAATGTGTTCCAGGCACTATTCTAGGCAGTGAATAAATACAGCCATGAACAAATTCCCTACTGTTACGGAATTACACTCCAATGGCACCCACATCACCATCCTAAAAGACAAGTATTTATAACTCCATTTTTATGAGTAAAATAGTATGACTGACCTTCCTGAACTGTCCAGTGGTTTCAATGGCATGGATTTTGCATATTAGCATCCTACTCTATTTGAAGGCAGCTTTATAGACCAACCTAAATATTTAACATTGTATTACCAGGGCTGGAAGAAGCACAAGACGGAATCAAAATTACCAGGAGAAATATTAATAACTTTATGCAGATGACACCACCCTATGGCACAAAGTGAAGAGGAACTAAAAAGCCTCTTGATGAAAGTGAAAGAGGAGAGTGAAAAAGTTGGCTTAAAGCTCAACATTCAGAAAAGAAAGATCATGGCATCTGGTCCTATCATCACTTGAGGGGAAATAGATGGGGAAACAGTGGAAACAGTGTCAGACTTTATTTTTCTGGGCTCCAAAACCACTGCAGATGGTTGACTGCAGCCATGAAATTAAAAGACGCTTACTCCTTGGAAGGAAAGTGATGACCAACCTAGATAGCATATTCAAAAGCAGAGACATTACTTTGCCAGCAAAGGTCCGTCTAGTCAAGGCTATGGTTTTTCCAGTGGTCATGTATGGATGTGAGAATTGGACTGTGAAGAAAGCTGAGCACCGGAGAATTGATGCTTTTGAACTGTGGTGTTGGAGAAGACTCTTGAGAGTTCCCTGGACTGCAAGGAGATCCAACCAGTCCATTCTAAAGGAGATCAGTCCTGGGTGTTCTTTGGAAGGAATGATGCTAAAGCTGAAACTCCAGTACTTTGGCCACCTCATGCGAAGAGTTGACTCATTGGAAAAGACTCTGATGCTGGGAGGGATTGGGGGCAGGAGGAAAAGGGGACGACAGAGGATGAGATGGCTGGATGGCATCACTGACTCAATGGACGTGAGTTTGAGTGAACTTCAGGAGTTGGTGATGGACAGGGAGGCCTGGTGTGCTGCAATTCATGGGGTCACAAAGAGTCAGACACGACTGAGCGACTGAACTGAACTGAACCAGTAGCTAATACTCTAATTAAAGCAAGTTTTTACCACCAGGGAAAGGGTCTGATATATACACACTTATACATGTACACACACACATACATATACACACAAAAATAATCTCCTGGTGTTCATATTTTTACAGGCTTTGTACTTTAAAGAGATTACAAATATGACCTGATTTTGCAGTGGTTTTAAGTATTTCTACATATTTTAGTTAGACTTCGAATTTGATTCATAATCAAGGTAGTTTTTTTTTTTTTTTTCTTTGAACTTTTCCTTAGAAAAAGTATTTCTATTGGCTTATTTGAAACTTGACAAAGTTTACTGGACATATGGCAAGAGTTACCTATAAGAGCATAATATTTAGAACATTTCAAACATAAGTGAAGTATATAAATGAGGATTCAGTTCAACTTACAAAGGATAATACACATTAAAAGTTTGTTTTTAAAGAAGAAATCAATTGCAGTTCCCTTGAAAGATGCATGCTAAGTCATTTCAGTCGTGTCTGACTCTGCAACCCCATGGAACAGAGCCTGCCAGGCTCCTCCATCCACGGGATTCTCCGGGCAAGAATATTGGAGTGGGTTGCCATGCCCTCCTCCAGGGGATCTTCCTGACCCAGGGATCGAACCCATGTCTCTTAGGTTTCCTGCACTGGCCGTTGGGGTTTTTTACCACTAGCACCATCTGGGAAGCCCAATAGACTTTATTATTAGAAACCAATTAAATGTTAAGAAAACCACTTAATCCTAAATCCTTTGATGAATTTTACAAATAAGACTTCTTAAACATTTTTAAAGTGTTTAAATTTTACGCTGAATCAAACAACCGAATTTAAATAATTTTGTAGGATTCGTCGAAGTTTTAATTTTTACCAACAAAATTAAATGTATTGGACTCTATCCTCTTTGGGTTTCATCAAGCACAGAGTATGACAGTAAGAAAACTAGATCTAGGAGACTCAGGCCTGGGTTCAGGTCTCATCACTGCTTTGTGACCTTAGAGGTGTCCGTTAAGCACTTTTGAGTAGTAATCCTTCCATCTCAAAAGATCTTTCTAAAGATTGAGTAAAAATAAGTGAAACTGCTTTGGAAACTGTAAAAAGACCATCTCACGGGATGCTATTATCATTACCCTTCTGCCTTCCTGGCAAGAGCTTCCCTGGTGACTCAGATGGTAAAGAATCTGCCTGCAACGTGGGAAACCCCGGTTCAATGCCTGGGTTGGGAAGATCCCCTGGAGAAGCCCATGGCAACCCAGCATTCTTGCCTGGAGAATCCCACGGATAGAGGAACCTGATGGGTTACAGTCCACGGGATCGCAGAGTTGGACACGATTGAGCAACTAATACTTTTTCTTTCACTTCCTGGCAGTGAAGAAGTAACATTCACCACAGATCTCTCCACCCCAAGCTGGGGGATCACATCCAATCAGGACACAATAGTGATCACAAAGATGTGTGAGTATTCTTCCGTATCTGTAGTCAGGTGCAAAATTGGACTCCTAGCATAAGAATCACAGTTCTGTAGCTCATACTCACCATCTCCTGATTTTATGCATTAATGGCAACTCTAGTTAGCCATGTGGTTTAAGGTTTCTTTATAAGTTCAGACACAGACTGTGATGAATTTATCTGGAATTATTTCTCTAATTCCTTTTGGAACACAACACTGGGGTGCTAGAATACAGCATTGTTCTTATCCTTCCCTATCTTGTTTTCTTCTGAAAGAGAAGAAAAATGGTCTTCACCTACTCAACAATTTCTATTCAAACTCTGCGCCTGTTACCATCCACTTTTTCTTTCCTGCTTACCCAGTGATCTTTCCTCCTGTTTTGCTGATTATATTTCAAAAACCCAACCCTTTCTAAAGTCATTCCTTTATCGCCACTAGCAATTGCACCATTATTTATCTACTCCATTTTCCCCACAATAAACATTTGTGTCTTATTATGCCCATAGGAAAACACTACATATTTGGGATATGCAAGACACAGCCACTCACTTTCAACCTCACCTCTACTTTTCACTTATCTTTCCTTTAATCATTTGTCTATACCACCAAACTTGTCTACTAAGGTGTCAACTGTTCCTGTAACAGAAATCTTTGCTCTTTGAGAGTAACCTCTTCTGTAGTCATTATATTTATTTCATACTACTAAAAACAGTTTCCTAGAAATTGGAGCATTAATACTGGTTATACAGTTGACGATTTGTGTCTGAGTGTATGTGTAATTATATTATGGTTTTGTTTTTAAAAACAAGACCTTACCATTTGAAATAACTACTGAAATATTTATAGATAAGATATAATCTCTAGGATTTGTTTTTTTTTTTGGGGGGGGGGGAACTATGAGAAGGGGAAAGGGGAATGGATAGAACCAGATTGGCAATGGGCTTTGGGCACAGTTGATAAGTGCATGGAGAGATCATTACACTCTTCAGTCTATTTTAATATTCTCCACAATAAAGAAGTTTTTCTCTTCACTTGTTATGGTTTGGGCTACTCTCATCAGACCTAATATAATATTTAGATGACCTTTACCATTTAAAAGGTGCTACAAAATCCAATACCACAACACAAAATTACTATATACTATAGTATATATATTAATAATAGCTATCATGTTTTATTTACCCTGTATTAGGCTACTAGTGGGCTTCCCTGGTAGCTTGGCCAGTAAAGAATCCGCTGGCAATGCAGGAGACCCCAGTTTGATTCCTGGGTCGGGAAAATTCCGTGGAGAAGGGATAGGCTACCCACTCCAGTATTGGGATCCCCTGGTGGCTCAGACAATAAAGAATCTGCCTGCAATGTGTGAGACCTGGGTTTGACCCCTGGGTCAGGAAGATCCCCTGGACGGCATGGCAACCCATTCCATGGAGTTGCAGAGAGTCAGACGTGACTGAGAGACTAAGCACAGCACAGCAGGCTACTAGGTACCATTATAGTGAATTTACATAAATTATCTCATTTATTCTTCATACTAAGTTTATCAAGCAGTTACCACTAAAGGCTCAGAGAGATTAAGAAATTTGCTCAGTATCATCAGGATGCAAATAGACACCTTGAATGCTCATTATCAGTTCTAAATATTAAGGAAAAATTATTCTCACAATAACTCAAACACAATGCTCACATCCATACTGGTGTACTTCATTTCATATTATCATAAGCTATCAAGTAGACTTGGCCAAAGACACAGTTGAAATCAATCTACATTTTCCTAGTTAAGTCAAAACTTGGTGGACTTATAAATTTTATTAGCATTCACAATAAAATCAAGTATAAGGCTAGCTGACTCTTCAGTCACTGTTTACAGCCACGATTGGAGGGAGGTAGCAAAGTTTAAGGCAGCAGGTTTAGCTTTAAGGCAGCAGCTTCAGCTCCTTTAAAATGATCAATAAACATATACAATCACAGGTTATCTGGTGTTACAGACGTCAGTAATCTATCCCCTATATGTTAGGGCGTTGAACCCTGAACAGTTCACAAATGTACATGAAATTTAGTAATCACTTTATATATCAGTTTTGAAAAGTTTCAAACAAAAGTGGATTTTAAAGCAGCACAGTTCCTTAAAATTGCCAATATTATTTCCTATGGAACTAGTGAATTACTAAAAACACATTTTTACAAATTTTTACTAATGGCTTTAACTAAAAAATTGAATATATTTTCCTTTGGAAAATATTTAAGTCTCAGGAAGTAAAACTTAATGCCTATTTAAGGGGCAAAAAATTTTTTTCAGTTAGTACAACCTGCTGACTTTTTAAAAGAGTGAATTTCTTTGGCATGAAAGGAAAACACAGGAGACATACAAATCTTTGCAGAACAAATGAGGATACACACTTTCTGGAACACAAATCTCACTAAGAATATGTTTACTGAAAAAAAAAACAAAAACAAAAGCAAAAACAAAAAAGAAAACCTCAATCAAGGGGGGCAGAAAAGGCTGTTTTAAAGAAATTTCAAATCAATTTACTGTGTAACAAATCCAGTAACAAATGTCTTCATACAATTTAAGTCAGGTCCTTTCCTCTAGCATATGGTAAATTATTTACAAAAGCGTACATACAGAGTCTCAGGAAATTGAGGTATTAAAAAATTGAGATATAGTCATACAGCAAAGAGGTAGTCATGAAAATTAATCAACTAAAAATAGGCTTCTTAGTATTATAAAAACCTTACATTTCAACTCCTGCGTTGTTTACATTTTTTAAGTAGTATAAGGTCGATTTTGGCACTTTGGTGATCTTTATTATTCCTAAATCTTTTTCACATGAAGATTAACACTGATTACTATCAAAAGAACATGTGCCTTGAGCTTTCTCCAGCAGTGTTAACAGTGTCATAGCAAGCCTGGCACTCCCTGGGGCCGGGTATTTCCCATCTCCACTCCTATTCTCTTGATGAATTACACTTACTAGATGTCCAGCTAGAGTCAAGGGTGACATGCCGTGAACAGAGAACACAGCAAAATGAATCTGGTTCTCTCAGAAACAAAAACACTTGCTCTTGTATCAACATAATCTAGCATTTTTAAAATGGATTAAAAATGATATACCTCCATGTTTCAGTTTGACCACTCATAAAACAAGCAATGACTAATCTCAAATAGAGGTGAAATTATCTCGAATTCACCTAAAATGAGAGATTGTTAAGCTTAATGTTGTAAAATGTTTTAAAGCTAAAAAGATATGACAGTCTTATCAGAAACCAATTTTTGGCACTTGAATCTGTGCACCTTTGCAACCCAGACAACTACCAAATGGAAAAAACTGAAAGGGCTGCTTTTCTCAGAAGGGCTAATTCATAGCAAGAGCACTATGAAAAGGCGCTATGACAGACACTATTTTAATGAAATATTGTCAACATAAATACTGTAGCTTTACTCTTGTATAGCGTACATTGCTCAGAGGCAATTTTTAATCATGATCCTTTTATTTCATTCTTCAATAAGCTAGTCTGAAAAAATCCTTTTCAAAAACTGCTTTCCCCAGTTATTACTGTCTAAATATTACCTAAAGCTATGCTATCCAATGCAGAAGCCACTAGTCACATGTAGCTATGTAAATTTCAATTAAAAATTCAGTTATTCAATCATACTAGCCTTTCTTCAGGGGCTCAGTAGCTTCGTGACTAGTGGCTACCATAGTGGAGAGCACAAATAACATGTCTATCATAAAAAGTGCCATGGGGACAGCTCTGATCTGAAGAAAGTGCATCGTGCAATACTCATGAAATTTTCAAACTCATTTTTAAAAAGCTGTTTAAAAGTATCATATCTTTAGGCTACAGGTTATTATTGATCTCTGTTTATATGTGTGAAAGAATGATATCAACTTTCCTGTCCTTATTTAGACAATTTATGAAGTACTTAAGAGTTCCATATAGGGCCAAGTAAAATATGAACTCACATTCTATTTTCACTACATGACTGTAAAAGAACAAAGTAAAAATTTGACATGCATGATGAAAGTAATTTAGCCATATTTATAACAGATCTCCCACTAATATCCATAAATTTTGAAATAAGAAAGAATACATAACTGTCATTTAAAGTTTCTCACAAGAACGAGACCAAAAGCCCTTTAGATATTGCTCTATTTTACTTTGGTCTTGAGGGTGAGGGGACATTACCTAGGTTATCAACAAAAAATAATTAAAATAAAAACTGTCTTACAAATAAACTTCTACAGAATAAGGACAGAAAAGTAAGTTTTGGTTTAATGCATGCAAAAATGCTCATTTGTACTGATAGCTGGTATATGAGCTAACTTTGAATACTGTTAGGAAAATCAAGTTCATGTTGTTATTTTCACATTTACTTTGTCAGAATACAAAGTGAGAGAGATAACAATTGTATATAACTTCTTCCAAATAACTCTTAGATGCAAGGCAGTAAGTGGGGAACAGAACAGATTTGCCTTTTTTTTTTTTTTCACTTCTTAGTAGGTAAAACAACTCAAACATAAAATGCACACAGCTGTATCTAAAAGAAAAATGCAAACACAACTTAACCATACTTTATTTGACTGCATCTTATTGAGACAGCTTGCACATTTCAAATCCCATTAAATCTCTCTCTCCAAAAGGATATGGGACAATAGAAGAAAATTATGCAGCAATATCCAGTCATCAAACAGCAGTCCAATATTTTGAGATACACGTGATACTTTATAGATACTCAACTCATATCTGACGTCAGTATAATTTATGGTTATGTTTTTACAAACCTGAAAGCCCTGTAACAATATAGCACTCATTTTAGTGATGTCGTGGTGCACTGAAAAGTAACTGATGCACTACCAATTTGCTTTTATCTATGCTCCTGGAAAGTGATGAACTTCATGATTTTTAGACACCATAATAAATATACACATCCAGTCTTATACATGTCAGCCAATACCATAACACAGGGCAAGGTAAAGCTAAAACATGTGACAAACAAACTTTACACAGATTTGTCAAGCAAATGGGGAGGGTACTTTGGGGAAGAGGCAGAAAATATTAAAACCAATATTTTAATAGTAACTTTTTTAATTTTGCTGGCTTCAGATTCAAAACTACTATCTGGTTTATGATCTGTGGACTTCTCTAGAGTAGTTTCATCCTCATGTAAGGGAAATTATAATCAGCCCACACATCAAAAATGGTAGTATACCCGTTAGCTTCTTCAATACTAACATATATAGCTTCATGGTAGCATGTATAAAAATGTTCAGCAGTACCAACTGCCAAACCAGTGTCAGTGGATAGTACAGTCAGTCTTAAAGAGGCAGCACCCCATTAAAAGAAAGTTGCACCAATTTTGCTCAGTTTTAGCCAAGTGAACTCACTCTATCAATTTCAAATGGAACTGTTTCACGATTATATAAGAAAGATGAACGTCCAATATAAAAAATTCGTTTGATGATACTTTGAGACTTAATTTTGGTGCTGGGTTATCAGCTAGAGGAAAATTTCAGTGCACTTAAGTAAACAATTTTTGCACAGCCAATTAAAGATACAAGGTAGACAATGATATTCAACATATACCAGCTAAACAATACAACAACCATTTGACTTTTCAGTCACATGGCTAAGTTCATGTTTAAAATACCCAATTAAAACACCCAGTCAATTCAGCAAAATTGGCCAATTCTGGGTGAAAAGGTCAGTAGTGATGGTTTCACTGACAACCTGCCAAAAAATTAATGGCTGAGCTAAAAACCAAGCAAGTATTACTTTAGAACTGTTCTTATTAGTGAGTCAAGCAAATGTATGTTCATCAACAATCATTACCCATTAACCAGCAAGTCAGACGTAAGGTGGTAAGATAAAATTTGACAGTGAAAGTACTAACTATACACTTCGTTCAATTCCCTCAATATCAAGAATAACAGAAGCATCATTATAATTGATATTCCTCTAAGTGCTAGAGTCCAAATGAAGTTTGAGCAAAAACATACTCAAAAAGGTCACCCTGAAAGCTGAGTATTGTGTGGTCTTCATATTTTTAATGTAAGTATTCTGCCCATTAAACTTTCAAGAGCAATATAAGATGGAAAGAAAAAGGTTTTCTTTAAAAATAAGGAACTATTAATATAAATGATCCCATCAACAGGAAGATTTTATTTTCACCAAATTTATGAATCTTTATTTTAAAAGTACTTGTTACCATGTTCACTTTCAAGACACTACACTGAGCAAGGAGCAGCTTTCCTTTAAAAAAAAAAAAAAAAGGCAACAAACTTTCCTGAAAGGGGGCTTTTACCAACTGTTAATGGAGGTAGGGTTTTTTAAAAATACAGTAATTACAGCCATAAAATAAAATTCAAACCAAATTCTAGAGCAGAAGAAAAGTATATGCAAATTAATGAAAAAACAATAGATTCCTACAAAACATTTTTCACAGAGAATGAATCTTTTTTTTTAAATGGGTACCTAGGTTTTCCAGTCAAATAAATTATCCATCACAGGTCTCTTAACTCAACTGAAAGCAATCAACTTTAAAATTTATTACACTGCACAGATTGGCTGAAACAAAATATAACTAATGAACATGGTGATGGCTATTAAGAAAACCCATAGAACTCATTCCAAAAAAAAAAATTTCCATGTCTCCCTTTTGTTTTCTGGGAACTAAGCAAAGTTCCCCCAAGAATTTGCACAAATAAATGAAAAGAAAATAAAATCAGTTTAAAACAGATACAGTGCACCTCGAAATTTATTTTCAACACCAAGAACCAAAAGCAAAGCATTTAAAGTGGAAGCAATGTGAATTCAAACCGAGTGGGAAAAAAGTTCCAACTACTTTGTAAAAGCTGTTCCTCACAGCTGAGCAATAATTTTGATTAAATAAAATCATACCAATTTACATTAATTTTTCTATTCTTTTCCAAAAATTCCCTCACTCTCAAAAAAAGTGCATCTAAAACCCAGCAATTCCCGGCTTCATCAACTTTTCTCATCCCTTTTGAGTCATTTCTTAAAGATATTCCAAGTAGATTTAACTTGTAAGATAAGAAGGGACTTCTACAGTAAACCACTCTGTCACTCACCTGGAAAAAGTATCCAAATTATAAAAATCTGAAATAATTTATTATCAAATTTAGAATTTAAATAAAAACAAGTTTGCTTGCAAAGGCCTTAAAGAAAAGGAAAAGACAGCATGCATTCAAAACCTATAGAGATGAAGACAAATATACTTATCTACACAGGCACTGGCAGACGCAATTGGTTATCTTTACTCATTGTAAGACACACCCAACCCTACGTAACAATTTTTTAATTCACTAATCACTGAGGTACCAATATTCAAGAATGGAAAATTTAATATTGAAAAAATAAAACCTAAAATTGAAGCTTTTCCCCCACCCCCTCAGAAAAACTATGGCAGGTTTCATGTGAAATGTTAGTATATTCAGAGATTTTTACAATCTACATTGGCTTTTTTTAAGAAACAAAAATCATGTTCCACATCCTGGTTCTGCGATAAAATTATCACTGTGTAAATAATGTCAGCAGACTTTCCAAATGAACAAACAAATCTTGGCTATCAACTGGCACATCTTGTTGGTACCAAAAGAACTCTTTAAGTTTAAAACAATCTCTTTTAATTCAGAAGAAATGCGCCATGCCAAAGTGCAACAAATATTGTGCGACACTCAAATGAGACACTGACAGATAAGAGCTGCATGGAAATCACTAACTCCACCTGCAAAGCAATTCTGTACAAATTGCATTGCATGCAAAGGTCGATTCTGCATGGTTGGAAAGTTGTTCCTTGATGTCAGTTTCTCAACGCAGCCACAATTTAAGTCGCAGTGCATCAACTCCATTTAAATAGTATCTGAACAGCCTCTTATCTCGAACAAAACCAAGATTTTCATAAAGTTTCAAAGCAGACTTATTCGTTATTTCTGTTTCCAAAACAACCTTCAAAATAAAAAGAGAAAACTAAGTTACAATTTTATATATTTGAAACTAATTTATAATTTCATAATTTGACAAATCACTTATAAACAATATGATCAAATATTTAAGAAAAACAAACTACATTTAATTGTTTTAAAACTGATGGTGAAAAGCATAAACATTAATGATGTATAGGAAGAATCCAGAAAAAGTATGAGAACTGTAAAAGTTAATTATCTCTCAGGGCAAGGGAAGTGGGAAAACTGGGAACATCTTCTTTTCTACTGGTTTTTGTAAAACGTCCATGGACAGAGGAGCCTCGTGGACTACAGCCCATGGGATCACAGAGTCAGACACGACTGAACGACTAACACCTTCACTTTGGAATTTTTAGAAATGAGAAATATGTTTTATACTAAATGATGATGAATTAGTTTCTTGTAAAGAAAAGTAGTGTGACAAAAAGATGAAGAAAAGAAAAGAATCAACAATCAAAGGTTTAAGAAAATAAACCAGTACTTGAAACTATTCAAACTGACCTCCAACTCCCACGTGCTCATTAATATGTCATTCTTTATCCTGGTGACAACTACCGCATTTATCTAGAGTCAAGACCAGAGTCTGCAAACTGTAGCCCTTTTCAGGCCAAATGTGCCTACTGCCTATTTTTGTAAAGTTTTATTGAAACACAGCCATGTCCACTGATCTACACAATGTTTTTGGCTGCTTTCCCAATATAACGGCAGATATGAGCAGTTGCACCAGAGACTTGCGGTCTGCAAAGCCTAAAATATTTACTATCAGGCCCTTTGCAGAGAAAGTTTGCCAAAACTAGATCAAAGATACCAAAACTTTAGTGTACCTGGAATATTTGTTAAAACAGAATGCATATCAACTCGAGTTTCTGAGTAGGTTTGGAGTGGTGCCCAAGGATCTGCATTTTTTTTTAAATTGACAGGTGATATTGATGCTGCTGGTAAGGGGACTACATTCTGAGAACCACTGTCCATACATTATGGATATCAATATAATATTAACAGAGGAATACAAGTATTAACTTCTATCTAGGTCTTCTTAAATATTACTGAACCAATGGCCCTGACAATGAAGAACTGATACTTTTGAATATTATGTGATGTTCTTCTACTTTACTTTTACATTCCTCTACCAAAGTATCCTCTATCCCATCCTCCCTATGTATCTTTTACATACATAGCTCTATTTGCCTTTCTATTGATTCTCAACTTACCTCACAGAGAATCAACATTGTGAGCCAGTTACTGTTGGGATGTCATAACCCTCTGGTGTTTATAGAGTGGAAAAAAGGGCAGAGTATAATTAAACAAAGGCCCAAGAAAAGCCTATGAATCTCTTTCTATCACAAGCTATTTAAAACAAAAAAAACTGACAAGAATTCAAGCAACAGATACGAGAAAAAACTCAACTTATCATATCCAAAAAACTCATGACCAACTTCTCTACAATTCTGCATATCAGTAACAAGATGTCTATCCATGAATGCCTCAAACCTAAAGCCTAGGAGTCATCTCTGTACCTCATTTCCTTCCACTCCCCTGTATATAATACTCCAAGCACTATTTCAGCTTTATCTCTTAAATCTCTCTCAAATTGATCCTCTTCTTTCTGCTCCCATTGATAACGTTCTAGTCTAAGCTGCCATCAACTATTACCTCCTAGCTTTAAGGTCTCCCATTCTGAGTGATGCTCTTGTTAATCCCCTGCTTAAAACCATTTATTGACTCCTTTTTGTCCTCAAGAAAGGGTACACACTCTAACAGTAATCTAAAGAGACCTGAAAGATCCATCAAGATATGGCCTCCACCTACCCTGCTATTAATAACTCGGCTTCCCAGGTGGTGCTAGTGGTAAAGAATCCTCCTGCCAATGCATGAGACACAAGAGAGGCAGGTTTGATCCCTGGGTCAGGAAGATCCTCTATAAGAGGGAATGGCAACCCACTCCAGTATTCTTGCCTGGAGAATTCCAGGGACAGAGGAGTCTGGCAGGCTACAGTCCATGGGGCTGCAAAGAGTCGGACACAACTGAGCACACACACACAAGTGTGCTTTAGGTCCCCATCCCTTCCTCACCATGATCAACACTAAATTTGCAGTTTTTAGAACTCACCATTATTTTTCCCACCCTAGACCTTTCACATAGCAGTTTTCTCTGTCTGGAAGAATGCTCTTCCCATTCTCCTATTCTTGCTTTTGGCTTTAGCATGTCACTTCCATACTGGGTAGAATATCTCTTTCCCTTCAGAGTGCCCCACAGAACTCTGCACTGCTCTTCATTCAACTGCACTCTTGTCTAATGTTTGATGAGCTATGTCATCTTTCCCAGCTGGTGAGCTCAACAAAGACAGGGATCATGGGTACCTGGTTCACAGCCATTTCCTCTGCACCTAACATACTGCCTGACACATGGAAGGCTCTTAAACATTTGTTAATTATATACGTCCTTAGCACTTTTCATTATATTACATATATTACATAAATATGAAACAAACAAAAGTGCTGTCAAGCTTTTAAATGACCAGAGTACTTTAAGAAAAAGTATTATCTTGAGGCAATTACCTATGCAAAAAAACTCATGAAGTCAAATCACATACTAAATCCAAATTCTAAAAAGATCTAAAAACAAAGTAATTCATGGTTCAGGATCAAGGGAAAATGTTCCTAAGAACACCTTAAATAAAAATTATATAGCAAGCAAACTGGTTTAAGGTGAGAATAAGAAATCAACAATTTCTCTCTGCTCTTAAATTAAAAGACTGTAATTTAACAGTGATGTATGCCATCAGTGATGTATGCCATCCTCTGTTTGGAACACTCCCATCTGGACAATGCAATTTACCAATTTTGAACTATTCTCTTGAGTAATTCCTACAGTTCTGTTTCAGGCCAGCACCTAATTACACCTAAAATGTTAAAACAATTAATATGAGAAGCAATAAAGCTCCAACAACTCATAACTTAAAACGGATTTCACAGAAATGAAAAGGAGAGTGACAGTTTAAAAAAAAATACTATTTATTGAAGGCTAAGTCCTACATAAAGCATTTCACATGCATTATGTCATATTACATGCATCTGACATAATGTGATTTTCTTCAAGAACCCTATGAAATAGATGTATCTCTAACTTATAAGTGAATGAAACTCAAGGTCACCAGTAGAACAAAAATAGACCCCAGACTGAAAATGTGAACTAGAACTTAATAGTATCCACTTTTCTGTAACTCTGATTGTTTCCAAAAGTAAAACAAAGCAGCAAATGGGAGATCTACATAATACAGGGATTCCAAGTTCATATTCATTAATACTTAGTAATCTAAAATACTCAAAACAGCTGAGGCTAACTATGACTACATAAATACACACTTGAGGTATAACTTAAGAGCTGAATTCAGATTTGTTAGCATCCTAACAGATTAATAAAATAAAGCCCAATTTATAGCAAAACATTACACAGAGGACTAACACCTTGATTAAAATGAAAAGATTCTCTCAGCACCCTCACATTCTATGAACAAAGAAATCATGTTTTATTTGACACAACAGAAAATTCCACAAAGAAGTAACTACTTTGTAACACTTAATTATAAATACACAAAAACAGAGTTTTTGTGTATTTATAAATATACAATACAAAGTTTTATAAACACACAAAATACACAAAAACAGAATTTGGGCTTATATTGGAAATTTTCTATAAAATTATCTAGTCTGCATCATGGGAATACTACATAGGAAGCCAAAGGTTATTTTAATGTTAAAGAAACTTGGCCAAGTTGAATTCTACTCAACAGAAAAAACGGGTTACAGTGAAGTTCTACAGACTCTCTCAGGAACACACCACCGTCAGGATAAGCCAAACCATTACAGTTTAGAAAGCCTTTTTTAAAACTACCTGCTAGGAGTCCTAGAGGCAGGGCTGAATACACAATTTTATTCTCTTCAAAACATCCCTTTAAGATCACATCCCTTTACTATCACACTGCAGAGACAAAGAGACAGATTATGAAAAGTTAAATGACCTACCTACAATCACACAACTATACTGATAGAAGATGTATCGAGAACCCAGGCTTCCCATATCCAGTTCTTTAACTAGGCCAAACTACTCAACCAAAAATCCTTCTAGTTTAAATAACTCCATTTTACTCTGTTCTTCACCTGGCAGCCTCTGCCTCATAGATAAACTATGTTTCCAGTGAAAAAACTAAAAATGTCAAACATATAATTATTGAACACAAAATACTTAAGTCATCCTGTACATTACCATAAACTGTATGTTATTTTGTTAACGTGTAACAAGTTTATTATTGGTTACTTAAGTAAATTCAGCCACTGTTGGTAGGAATGTAAACTGCTACAGTCATTATAGAAAAGAGTGTGCTGGTTCCTGAAAAAATTAAAAAAAGAACTATCATACAATTCAGCAATCACCCTTCTGGGTATATAACTAAAGGAAGTAAAATCAGGACCTCAAAAAGGTTCCCATGTTCATGATGATCACAATTTCTAAAATAAGAAACAACTTAAACATCCAACAAATGGATAAAGAAAAAGTTGGCTGTATCTTACACACAGACACAGAGAATACTTTTTGGCCTTAAAAACAGAAATCCTGCCAGTGGGACAACCATGGATGAACCTGGAGGGCATATGGGCATATATCTTACACACACACATGGGTGAACCTGGAGGGCATATATCTTATACACACACACACACACAGGTGAACCTGGAGAGCATATATCTTATACATACACACACACACACACACACACAGGTGAACCTGGAGAGCATATATCTTATACACACACACACACACACGGGTGAACCTGGAGGGCATATATCTTACACACACACACACACGGGTGAACCTGGAGAGCATATATCTTATACATACACACACACACACACAGGTGAACCTGGAGAGCATATATCTTATACACACACACACACACACACACACACACACGGGTGAACCTGGAGGGCATATATCTTACACACACACACACACACACACACACACACACACACACACACACACGGGTGAACCTGGAGGGCATATATCTTACACACACACACACACACACGGGTGAACCTGGAGAGCATTTATCTTATACACACACACACACGGGTGAACCTGGAGAGCATATATCTTACACACACACACACACACACACACAGGTGAACCTGGAAGGCATATGGGCATATATCTTACACACACACACGGGTGAACCTGGAAGGCATATATCTTACACAGACACACACACACGGGTGAACCTGGAGGGCATACAGGCATTATCTTACACACACACACACACACATACACACACACAGGTGAACCTGGAGGGCATATATCTTACACACACACACAGAATACTTTTTGGCCTTAAAAACAGAAACCCTGCCAGTGGGACAACCATGGGCGAACCTGGAGGCCACTGCCCTAAGTGAATCGTCAAAATAGAAAGGCGAATACTTCGTGAGCTTGCTTATGTGTATAAACTAAAATAGTCAAACTTAATAGAAGAGAGTGTAGGACAGTAGCTGCCAGGGGCTGGGGAAAGGAGGAAATAAGATGTTGGTCAACTAAAAATGTTTTAAAGGTCATACTGCACTCTTAAACTCCATTAAGAAATTTTGATTCCAATATATTTTCATCATTTATGAGTTAGTTCTGAGTATTAATATGATGGTAACCATACATTAATCTAAAAAAAATTGTTTTAAGTACATAAAAGTAAATGGCCACATGTGGGTTCATTATTTTAGGTACATAAAAAAATTCGTATATATTATTTGTATGTATTCTTATTATTTCCCCTAATGTAAAACCAAACCAAAGAAGCTTGTCCTGCTGCTGCTGCTGCTAAGTCGCTTCTGTTGTGTCCGACTCTGTGCGACCCCACAGACGGCAGCCAACCAGGCTCCCCGTCCCTGGGATTCTCCAGGCAAGAACACTGGAGTGGGTTGCCATTTCCTTCTCCAATGCGTGAAAGTGAAAAGTGAAAGTGAAGTCGCTCAGTCGTGTCCGACTGTGAGCGACCCCATGGACTGCAGCCTACCAGGCTCCTCCGTCCATGGGATTTTCCAGGCAAGAGTACTGGAGTGGGGTGCCACTGCCTTCTCCGGAAGCTTGTCCTAGTAGCCACTAAACATTTGGCAGCCAGAGCACATAAGGAAGTAACCAAATTCAGGCCAGATCAGCAACACAGATAATGCATTTCTTACTCATGAAGGAATGCATCTGTTTCTTTTTGGGTTTTTTTTTGATGCTATTAACTTTTTAGTCAGCTCCAAATATACAGAAAATGAAAAAAGTCTTTCCCTAGACTGTTTAAACATGTCTAATTCTGATATAAACAGTTAGGAAAGTCACAGAATGGCAAAATGGACAGATCTATCAGACCAGAAGGGTAATATTGTAATTTGGGCAAAAGCATGATTTACATCTTGACTGTGAAATGTACAGATCTATATTTCAACTAACCTCAGTTTAATTTACTCTGAATTTACCTTAAAATGACAAGTGGCAACCAAAAGCAACATGACTCAAGGTCATAAATTCTGCAAACAGAAGGAACGTAAAAATTGACTGGATGTGCACAATAAAGCTTCATAGAGATTTCCAAATTTCGAAATGTATTTATCTTAATGTTTTTCTCATAGATTAAAAAAATCTCTCTCTCTGTAAGAATAAAAAAATAGCAGCACAACCTATGTAGTAGAAAATGTAATTTAAAAGCCTTCCCAAACGTCTTTCTGGTAATTTGTCTTTCTGGTAATTTGTCAAAGTTTCTTAACCTTAAGTTTCTTAACTTTAAGAGAAATGAAGGCTGGCCTAAACTAATGAAAGTAAAATCACAAGTTGGTTATTTTATAGTCATTATATTCTTGGAAAATTATAGTTTCAAAGTTTTCCTCAGAACAATGAATTATATACAAGACTATTTTTATATAAAATTGCTTTTATCAAAAGGTATTTTAATAACTTGTTAACCCTGCAGATATATTTTTATGTGCAAAAAAATATGAAAAAGCTAGAAAGCTTAGACAGAAAGACAAGTTAAAAACTAATTAAACAAATCAAAATTCAAAAGTTCTCCCCTCCCCCAAAAGAGATATAGTTAAGATGGTGAAGCACAGGACTAATCATTCAACCAATATTTATGAACCACATACTCTATCACAAATGCTGTATACTAAGCATTAAAAATACAGCAGTAAATAGGAAATGGTATCTCTGCTCTCAGTGTCTAAGGCAGACTTTGAACAAGTAAATGTAAGCACAGTAAGTATTACAGAAATGGAGGTCAAAAAAACCATGGAAGGTGCAACTGATTCTGTCCAAATGGATCAAGGAAAACTTAAAAGAAGTTGTTGATATTTGAGTTGGGTCTTAAAAGACTGAGAAGTTTTTTACTAAGCAGAGGAAGACCAAGAAACTACTGGGTCTAGCAAATACAAAGTAGTTACACTGGAGTGGAGGGGAGAAAACCAAACCAAACAGGAAGGAATGGTGATACAAGGAAGTAGAGCCAACACACACACTGCCATCAAAAATTACAAAGAAAAAGGGGATACAAGAGTTTGCTGCTTATGTGGTTTAAAACTCAATGAAAGGGAAAGGGAAAGCCTAATAAAGAGTAAACAAGAGTTCTGTCCCTTTCTACAGCAAATTCTTTATCTGGACAATATGGGACACAGATAACCAATCTTTTTAAGCCATAGAAGAGTACCCTAAACCAGAAGCAGAGCTACTTAAAATGCAAAAATCATTCCCATTTCATTCTAAGACTGAGTAAAACCCATTGCTTCAAGAGTTAGAAAAACAAATCAGAGTTAGAACCCTAGGCCCACAGTGAATAGTCCTACCATAAAATGTACCACTGATTCAGGACCTAACCTTAAAACTACAACAGTATAACCAAAATCTCATCATTCCTCAGAACTTTCCAAGAAAAACTAATACTATTTAAACATCTGATCAGTTAAGATAAAGCATACTACCTATCTCACAGGTAGAACTAGGATAAATCAGAAACAGCTATCCATTAGGAACATAATACTCCTTCTTATAACATCTCTGTTCACTGGGAACCACAGTACTCAGTAAAGGCACAAAACATGGTCTTTTCATCCAAAGATTTATCCAAACTGTTGAACAGCTTTTGTGAAGCCCAACTTCTCTTCTTGATGAACCATCTAAGCCAATATAGCTATGGTCCATATTAGACCTACGTTCATGAAAAATTTATACTCAATTTTATACTCATATTTTAGTTACCAGTAATGTAAATAATCGGGGTTACGGCACCTATTACTTTTTGAGATTAAAAGCTGTGAATATGAGATCCTTCATCATGTGTGAATTTTCTTATTTGGGGTAAAATAATTAAATATCCGTAAATCCCAGGATGACTTCCCTGTGCTGTCCAATGTCTGTAGGCCTTCTCATACAACCACCATCTAATGGGATCCGTCAGGCTACAAACTACAAAAGTGGACAAGCAGTGTGAGAATAGTAACTCTGCAGTCCATCTGTACTGACATGGAATCCTGTTCATGAGATACTGTTTAGTGGAAAAAGTAGTTATTAGAGAGTAATAATTTGTGATTTCATTTGTATAAAAAAAAGTGTGAATATTTGCATTCAAGTGTGCTTAGAAAACGGGAGGATGCAAATTGCAAGATGAATAGTAGCTGTAAGTAGAAAGAACGATGAAGAGTTGAAAAGTGTGGAGATGGGGGGGAAAAGGGGACTTTGCATCCCAAGTACACACACATATATAAAGGTTAATGATTTGTGTATAAATTCTGTATCAAAAAAAACCCACTTAAAAATAAAGTAACCAAAGTAAGTTACCTAACAGCATCAGTCTGAGAAAAAAAATTACCTAACTTCAAGTACTTTGAGAATTCTCTAAGGAACATTTGCCCTCCAATAAGAAAGATAAGTGTTAGAAGTACTACTCACAAAATTACTAGCACAATACAACTCTGGTACTTCTTAGTCACCACTATTATATTAAAGATACCCATACTTTCCTAGTTTATACTTATTTCCTTCCACATTATGTAATAGTAAATCTTAATATTCCCAACCACTGCCATTATGTATTGAGAACCTACCATATGTAAAGCACAGTGCTGCAGCATACAAAGAAACTACCTGCCATAAGGCTTTACAAACAAGCTGAAGAGAAAAGATGCTTTTATGTTAATATACAGGTAGTTCTGCATTTAAAAAGTGGTTGTCTTCCCCCCTCCAGCCTTATTATTTAATGCTGAGAGTTTTTTCAAATGTGAAATGTTTTTCATATTGGCTGATAGCTGACCCACAGAGGGGAAAAACTATTATTTAGAGAGAAACCAAGGCCAGTATGCAACTGCATTACAATAAGGTTTATAATAAGAACTACCTTAAATGATCTGACTGATAACAAATCGGAGTTCTGAATACCAATTATTTATTGAAAATATCTAAAATGTTACCTTTATATTTTGACACAACAAATTTTAGCTATTATCATCTTAAAATTTGTACTAGATCAAAGTTCATGTGTTTTTAAATGGAATATAATTTTTAGCACAAGTTATATTTATATAATAATAGTCTGCAATGAAATTACAGTATAATTTACTTGGGATACTTATATAAATACCCAGTAGAATATAGCCCAGGACAAAAGGTCTTAAACATTTAGCAAGACTTACCTCATCACAGTCTCCTTCAACCATAGCATATATAGCTTTCTTAACCAAGTTAGTACCTAGAATACAGAGCTGAGTATTAATGAAGTAAAAATGTAATTAGTTTCTTACAGATACCTAAATTATAATATTTGTAATTTACATTATAAATTATATTTATAATTCTGAGAGGCCCAACAGAACCTATGCATAGCAATAAGTTTCCTTTTGAAAGACCTATCTCCTGATATATATCTTTTTCTCAGAGGTAAGTGCTATTTTATTCCAAGAAAAAGGCAAGATATGGCCAGAACCACCCAGGAACTCCTTCAGCTGGGAAGAACTCACTGTGTGACCTCTAAGCCAATCTTGCCAAGACCATATAAGAACTGCTATGACCCAAAGTGGGCCCAAGATACTGGGTTAGTTCCTACAAACCTTGTAGTTTGGGTACTATAGTATGCCGGGGCACACCAGATGGTTTCAGTGCTCTGTCTGTATTCTAGTTTAGAGTAGATATACTTAGTACATTAAAAGGAAAACAAATGCCAGATCTAATTTTAAGAGAAGAAATCCAAATTTTATAGGAACTCCCTTAAATTTTCACATCATGTACACAAGCAAGCACCCACTACATGGGCCATACAAAACATGTTCGAGGGCCAAGATGCAATCCTCAAGGCACTAGTTTCTGACCTCTGAAGTAGCCAGACAATTTGCTATCATTTGCCATGAATCCTTATCAGCTCTTATTAATAGATCTAAGACACGAACTTGACTTATACATAAGCCCAATTCATTAAAAATCTTAGTGGCAAACTGTAACACTGTAAGAAAAGATGGTTAAACCTACTGTATTAAGTAAATCCATTCATAATGACATCTCATGTCTCAGATTGTGCAAACTAGTCTTAAATTGAACACAGCCACTCATAAGAGGCTTAAAAAAAACTGTAAGTGACAAAGCTGCTAGTAATTACATACTAGTGGCTCGGTGGTAAAGAATCTGCCTGCAATGCAGGAGATCTGGGTTCGATCCCTGGGTGGAGAAGATCTCGTGGAGAAGGGAATGGCAACCCACTCCAGTATTCTTGCCTGGAGAATGTCATGGACAGAGGAGCCTGGCAGGCTACAGTCCAAGGGGTTGCAAAGAGTTGAAACTACTGAAGCAACTTAGCATGCACGCACAGGGCATCAAATCTTGTGTCATGAACACTTACTTAGCTTCAGAACATTTCAGAATTTGCCATGTTAAGATAAGTGCTTATCTACTTGCTCCTCCATTTTTGAATAAAGTCAGTAGGTTCAAGACTCTAGGACAGTGGTTCTTAAGTGGCTGACAACATAGTCACTTGGGGAAATTTCAGCCCTACTTCTAATAGGACAAACAAGATTCTTAAGGGGAGGGGCCTAAGCATTTGTTTGTAAACCACCCAGATGATTCTAATGACATTATAAACCATGAGTATAAGATTAACTGAAAATACCAGGAAAGGTAGCCCAGGAAGTTTGGGAATAGTAGTAACAAACAATTCTGCTTTCTTCTGGACCTCCCTGAATTGCTAATACAATGTTTGGTGACTAGTATGAAATAATGGTAATTTCTCCATGTTGCCTTGATTGAAGACCGTTGAACCCATAACCCAAGTACAGACAGCTGCTTGAGCACTGTGATCAAGCACCCTAATAATGCTGTAGAATTATTCTACAGTTCTAAAAACTGTAGAACTCAATACAGTACAGTTTGAATGTGATCAAAAAAATGTTTGGAGGTGAAAACTGATCACCTAGTAATTGTTAGAAAGATAATCTCTCAAATAATTAAACAGTAATAAAGGAAACAATTCATTTTAAAAACATTTTGAAAATATTTTGAAACAAAAGCAATCAATAATCTTCTCTCAGCTTCATGCTTGTTTCTACATACTATTTACATTTAAGTCTTCTGCTTCTTAAAAAAATGAAAATAATTTAGGCATTCTTTTTTTGACATAATATTTTTCTTACCAATGCCATTTCTCCTGTATTTGGAATCCACGGCTAACATGGCTATATAACCTCTGCGGAACATCTTTTTGTGCATATCCAACTTGCAAACGATGGCACCTACACACTCCTCCCCTACCATGGCCTTAAAAATAAACAAACAGTTACAAAGAATACATTGCCATTGCCATTAAGTACTGCACAATTACCCAGGGAAAGAGCAACCAACCACTGGTCAGTGTTTTTGGAGGAGGAAGAAATAATGAGAATTTTAGCGAGAGCAATCACAGAAATTTCAGAAATCTAAATCCCAGAACTCCTTCATATATTCTAGTTTTAAAATATTTCAACATTCTTTACAACATGAATTTCTTATGCTCATTATTAAAGCCTATCATTATACAGGGGGAAAATAAATTTCCACATAGTAAACATTCAAGTACTTTATAAGAGGTGCTTATAATCAATTGCAATAAAGACCTATATGTTTAAGATTTGGGAAAGAGGAAACGTGAAAATAATTTTTTTAAGAAAAAGTCTTTTCATTAGATATTATAATGTGAAACTTATCAACAGAGTACAACAAATTTATATTCAATCATGATGAAGTTTTAGCAAAGACAGATAGAAGACATTTATACCTGAATAGCAGAGTTAGATTTTGATCAGGAAAATAAAAAAACTAAAAGATTTTCAGAAAAAGGATTGTTTTTAAGGTATTCCCTAGATCCTACTCAAGCAGTTTTGTTACTGAGGGACTATAAAAACTAGATATATAATGGTCTCATTTTTAGGACTCTCCTGACAGTGTGAGTCATTACCGTAAAGCTCATAGAATATCTGAAACTCAAAGTTTCATATTAAAGTAAAAGCTTAATTTTTACAGAGCTTCCTATTTCAATAAAAATGTACAGTCTTCCAGACAGAGACTATATATTAAATAAAAGCTAATCAGCCTCCATTTTCATTAAAATTTCCAGTATCACCAGTGAAAGCATGCTTTTCCAGCATTCCACCCCTGACAAGAAGTTCCAGTTAAATACTGTATTCTGGTAAATATAAAAGGGCAACAGCTCCAATTGTTTAATGTATCAGATAGAAATACGTTGCTAATATAAAGAGCCCTCATTTTAATAAAAAATGAAAGTTTCAAATCATCTCTAAATAAAATTCATTTTTCAGAAATGATTTTAACAACAAAAACCAGGAATGGGTTAAAAAAAAATCAATAAGCAAAGCCCAACATATACTTAATACCTCTTTTATCTTGAATTTGTTATGACTTGTTCTTAGTTCATCATTCTATAAATTGATTAAAAAGCCTTTTTTTCCAACTGCGGAGAAATCTTTAGGCAAGATAATTCTAATCCATTTCACGCAAGCCTAAACTAGGTCAGAAAAATCCTTTTGAAGAGACATCAATTTTATTTATTTAACTGAAGTACAGTTGATTTAACTGCAGCTGATTTACTTTGAAAGGATATTAAATTCAACGATTCACATTAATTCATTTCTGTTTTATCAACACAATCCAAAATTACTTGGGGCCAGTAAACCTCTAAAATTGTTATTGCTATTTTTATTCATGATAAATCAACTTGGTTCTTTCAAAATTCTTTTGGAAACAAAAATTTTTTTCTGTACGAAGTACTGAAATATATACAAAAGTTGCCTGTTTGAACAGCATTTTCTGACTTGGACATAACTTACTTCAAATATATGTGTGTGTGGTGTCTGTCTGTATATGTCAGAGATGAGATGGTACATTAAAGAAAATTTGGCCTGACCTCATAAGCTAGGGGAAATGGAAATCTAGACAAATCTATGATACAAAATTGTAGGACACTTAGATTTCACAGTTAATAAACCATTCAAAAGAGGAAAAATTAAAACCACTAGCACACAACTAGACAATACTTTCAAACTGGATAGCCATTTCAAACAAATCTTTGTCCTCTGACCAAGAAAGTAATTAGCAAAGTATCATATGAGTTCTCTCTTGGGCTAGGTTGATTTCTTACGAATCAAGAATCTGAAGGAAAAAAATCAAACTGTAAACATCATTTAAAAATAAAAGTCCAATATATGATACACAGTTATTAGTAAGATGTTGGTACTGAGGAAGGTTAATGCTGTATTTTCTCCTGTCAAACTGCTGATGAATATACACACAAAAATCACTAAACTGCATGTCAATTTTTTCCAGATAAAAGCTTCTGTATCTACATTTGGAACTCTTGCTATTAAAATGTGTTCATGTTTTTCAAGGATGGGAACTGAAAAATTTCAGGCAAGATTAAAATTTAACTCTAAAAGGTCAAATGCTTATCAATCTATGGAACTTGAAAAACATAAGTTGTGTGAAATAGATTCCCAAATTCCAGAATACCACAAACAGCAAAACAGAAAAAGCTGGAAATTTAAATTTAGAACAAATAACAGAAGTACTATAGAATATCACTGGTAAGAAGTTCAAAAAGGCAACAACAACTGAAAATACTATGAACTCAAAAGAGACAGAGGTAAATTAGCTAAGAACAGAGTAAATGATAGTGTCCCTATTTGTACAGAACCATACTTTCACATGTTACAATTATTAGGAAGAATCGTTAAAAACCATTTTTGTTAGTCAAATATGGTCAAGGATTGGTGATTTTCTAAGGAACAACCTTATATACTCCATTTGATCCACTGCAGGTTACTTAAGGAAACCAGGAACATTCTGGAGACTTCTAGTCTCTTGAGATTGATGTTCTCAAGGACAACTATTCCTTGGCGAAGCATAACTTGGGACACAGGTTCTTGGCTGAATTAGTCAAGAGTATGTCATTTTTCAAGTTCTGTTTCCATAATAAGAGGCCAGGAGACCTGGGTTCTAGCTTTATATCTCTGGACACAAAATATCTGGAGACTTGAACATTTCAAGTCTCTCTGGTCTTTCATTTTTTTTCATTAAAAAAAAAAAAAAGAGGTTGAACTAGATTATATCTGGGATCCTTTATAATTTTAAAATGGTATGACTTGAAATAAACATACATTTATATTTGTTTTAAATTAGTTCTCATGAGAAATTCAAAAATTTTTAATTCCAATATAAAGGCCCCAGTTCCAAATGGTCTGTTTAACCACTGTTTTATGTTAAATACTCCAGTTTCATACTTGTATTAGTAAATCTTATAGGTCAACTACTGTGTATATCACTATTTCTAGATATTCAGAATTTAATGTTAAACAAATTAGCTATTAAGGCCTAAAGTTCAATTAGCTGGTGAACTGGGAGGAGTGTATGTATAATCAAAGTAAAGTTTACTAATATCCAGTTTATCAGAGTCTAAAATGGCAGACAAGTTGAGGTAATACCAGAACTTAAAAGTTGACTATCATACATACACAACTATCTTCTGGAATTAACAAAAATACACACACACACCATTTCAATTTAAAGTGTAACTAAACTGTATGCTTTTGTGAGTTAACTTACAATCAATCTACAATCTTTAGCATTTATACTGGGATTTGATAATCACATTTATAATAATGTTATGAAAACCACTTTCCCATATTCATTGACACAGACATGTCTAAGAACTTCTACTTTGATGCAACAGTCAGAATCCTGTACGAGTAGCTTTGTAGAATATAAAATATTTCCCAGCTTAAACAAACATACTAAACTGAAGTTTAGTGAAGTGAATGCAGAAAACAGCACAACTACCATTACAACAATACAGAGGTTACATTTTGAGATTACCACCAAGCTATGGAATCAGAAAGACAGATTTCTAAAGTATGGTCAGAGCATTTTACAAGGAAGTAACAAGTGAAAGTAAGTCAATTCTAAACAATAAATAATGGTAGTGGCTTTTCCCTTCACATATCATAAAACACTCCTTAAAAGCATGTTGCCTTTCTTCAATAAAATTCAATGGAAACAACATGCTGTGAGCACATGATACAAAGCACATACCTGTAGTCAATATTTAGGTGAAAGGTTTCGTACAGACTGAAATTGGTCAATATTATTGGGAAACTATGGGTACTACCAGTACTATGTAAGTTAAAATATATATATATATATATATATATATATATATATATATATATTCAGCTTGTTTGGTAAGCTAAGTCTTTCTTATTCAGATATAAGTAAAAAATTTCTGTCAATTATATTTCACACAAGCCAGCATTAGTACTAGCATTTTGACATACCTGTGACCAACTTCTTAAAAAAAATTATAGATTAGTAACAATTTCACACTTAGTTTCCTACACTCCCAAAAAAGGTATTTTGCTCAAGTTTCAGGAGTCTTTCAAGCACCAGAAGTGTTAGTATCGCCTTCTGCAACTGTGCACCAGAAAACAGGCTGGCTACAACTGCTAATTGTCCTGTTGAAGTAAAAGGAAACAATCTCCATAATTACGGAATATGCTTGTAAGATTTAATTCTCCAATGTGGCCACAGCAAGTTTACCGACAATCATGTTCACCAAAACATGTTTATGCATACACTCTTCCCTGATTATGGGTGTAATTGAGACATTAATAAGGCCTGTATCTGAACAGAACCATGCGCAAATTAAATGATTGCAAAGTGCTTTGAGGATGAGGGAGGATAATTAAAGACGGTTAAACATGATGATAAGCTAGTGTAAACAGGATACGAGACCCCCAACATGCATCATACTAGCTTACTGCATTTACATCAGTGTCAAGTTGACCCGGATCACGAAGTCTTACCTTTCATACTGTTTCATTAAATACCTAGGAGTGTGTACATGCACTTTACATCATTTATCACACTATGAAATGCAGAATACATACATTGACATTCCAGCCCTCACACTCCCTGCCCCGCACGGCCTGGATCTCTGCCGGGTTCACCCGTTTTTCATTCCATCCACTTACCAAGAAGCACAGCTGTGGCCAGTTGTGGATAAAATATCTATAGGTATATATGGAGTAGGGTTCAGACAGATCTTTGGTGATCAGTCTCATGATATCGGGCATTTGTAGCTCGGATTCATATCGGACATAACGTATCGTCCGATCCTCCCCCGGCTCAACCTCCCGGCCTGAGGGGCTCCTTAAACTGCAGCCTGCGGTCAGGGATGAAGCCAGCAGCCGCACCTGCTCGTCTTCCTCCTCCTCCTGCTCCGTGCCCTCCGCCAGTCCATTGCGGGCCGCCGCGGGATCGCTCGCCGCCGCTGCCTCTGCCGGGCTGGAGAGCGCAGTTCTTGCATTACTGGGGAGGCAGTGAGGGGGGCTCTCGCCCGAGTGTACCCCGGCTCCTTTTGTTGCAGTCGCTCTGGGGCCCCCGTCGGGGGTGGCCGCGATCGTGGCCGCCTCGGCCGAGCTCAAAACCTTGCTCTTGAGGGAGGCGGCCGCCCGGAGGTGCCGCAGTTCGGGGTTGATCAATCCGTTGAGCTGCAGCTGCTCCTGCGGCGGCTGAGGGCAGCGGAGGCACGGATGCCCCTTGGCCGCCGCCTCGCCGCCCGCCGGGCTCCCGCCGCAGCCGCCGCCTTCGTGCTCCTCGTCGTCCTCCTCGTCCTCGCTGCAGCAGGCGAGGGCGGCCCCCGCCGAGAAGGGACAGCGGGGCTCGGCCGCGGCCGAGGCCGAAGGTGCTGGTGGTGGGAGGAGGCTGCTAGGCCCAGGCGGTACCTCCGCCATCCTAGAGGCGACACAGACCGAGAGGGGAGGCCATGAGACCCGGCGGACGAACGCGGAGCAGAGGAAGCCGAGGGCGGGGGGTGGCGGGAGTAGGGGGGGAAACAAAGGCAGAAACCGTCCCTAACAGAGCTGGCCCCCCAATTCCGCGCCACCCCCCGCCCCGTCTCTTCAGCGCCGCCCAGCTGCTCAGCCGGCCACCGTCCCTGTCCGCCCGCGCCCATCCGCCAGCCCTGTCACCCGCGGCCCCTCCCCGTCCCCTCCGCGCGGCTCACCCCGCACAGGTCCCCGCCGCCACTGCCGCCACTCCTCTTCCTCCTCAGCCGCCGCCGCCTCCCTCGCCGCCGCGGCTGCCTCCGCCGCCGCCAAGGCTCACACTCAGCCGCCGTCGCCGTAAAGCGCCTCGGCTGTTACCCCGGGTAAAGTTTCCTGGGCCTGGCTTTACGACACTTCCCTGCCTGCCGGCTGCCGGGCCGAGGGAAAGGGGCGTGGAGGGAGGTGACCTGTGGCGGGGAGGGGCGAAGGTGTCTCCCGAGGCCCGGTGGCGGCTGCGTGCTAGTGGGTGGGGCTGTAGGGCAGGGAAGTTGCAGAGGGCTTGGGAGTCACCAGCCCTTAACCCACCATCTTCGGCCTTGCGGGCTGCTCGGCCCGCGGACCTTGCAGAGCCCGGGAAGGATGGGCCAGACTGGCGCTCCCACGAAGCTGCCGCAAAGCTCACCCGCTCTGGGCCTGCTCCCCGGCCCTTGGACCAATCTTCTAAAAATGCTTTTCCTCAGCTGTACTACGTTTAACCTTTGCTCTGACGTGGGGTAGGGGGAGGGTTACCCGTGTCCCTTAAAAATGGAGCAATCAGGAGAGAAAAATCCCCGAAAAGGAGAGGAAGTTTAAAACTTTGAACTGTGAAAATTATGAGAATGACTGAGGAAAACTGGTTCGTTTGCAACGTGAATTTAGTCTTTGCCTCTTTGAGGCAAGAGAAAGTTGACAGGTAGTCCTTTTCCTCTCTCCTTCGTTCTTTATCCCTTTCACCCCGCCCAGGAAGACTGGAAGTAAATGGGATTAACAGGTGTTTGGCAGCTGTAAACACACCTGGGGAAAATTAGAGATGTTGAAAGAGAATGACAATGGCTAAGAAGCACATTCCTAAACTTGTGAACCGAATTGTGATAGGTGAGAAGCACCGGCCAAAAGGTGTCCTGAACCTGCCCCCGCCCCGCTCTGCCCCCTCTGCCAAGTCATCTGCCAGTGCGGAGGCAAAGGGAAAAGAACTGCCCTCCGCGCCAGAGCGCGAGGCTCTGCTCTTTCGGCTCTGGTCCACAGCCGCGATGTTCAGTCCCTCTGTTCTAAGAGGAGCGCAGGTAGTGTAACGCACCAGCACACGGAGCAAGTTAAGTTTTTTAGGCTTAATGTAGAGCTGGGCACGTGTGCAATAGATGGATGTTTTCAGAGATATAATTCTCTGACTGTAATTTTTGCCATAATCTAAACTAAAAAAATAGGATACAGTGTAGCATAGCTGTTAGATAAAATTGTTAGCTTCCCTCTCACTAAAGACGTTAAAGAAAAACTTCCACCTATCTAGAAGGACAAAGGCTTCCCAGGTGGCTCAGTGGTAAAGAACCCAGTAGGACAGGTGGGTTCAATCCCAGGACTGGGAAGATCCACTGGAGAAGGAAATGGCAACCCTCTGCAGTATTCTTGCCTGAGAAATCCCATGGACAGAGGGGCCTGGTGGACTACAGTCTGGTAGGAGTCACAAAAGAGAAACGACTTACATTCTAAACAACAATCTAGGTCAACCTATAGTGATAATAATAACATAATGTGTTACTTGGGCTAGGCACTGTCCTAAATATATTATGTGTATTTATTAACTCTTTTATAGGTTTTTATAGAAATACATTTATGGGACTTCCCTGGCAATGCAGTGATTAAGAATCCACCTTCCAACACAGGGGACCTTGGTTCCATTCTTGGTCAGGGAAATAGGATCCCACATGCTAAGGGGCAACTAAGCCCTCCTGCCTCAACTAGAGAGAAGCCCAGGCACCATGATGAAGATCCGGTGTGCCACAATAAGACCTGACACAGCAATATAATAAATATATGTCTTTTTAAAAAATAAATCATATGTGGACAAATAGACATGCAGAAACTTATTTCAGCCTTGTCTATAGTAGGAATGGTGGTGGTGATGGTTTAGTCACTAAGTCGTGTCCAACTCTTGTGACCCCATGGATGTAGCCTGCCAGGCTCCTCTGGCCATGGGATTTTCCAGGCAGTAATACTGGAGTGGGTTGCCATTTCCTTCTCCAGGGGATCTTCCCGACCAGGATTGAATCCCAGTCTCCTGCACCGCAGGCAGATTCTTTACCGACTGAGCTGCTGCTGCTGCTAAGTCACTTCAGTCGTGTCCGAATCTGTGCAACCCCACAGACGGTAGCCCACCAGGCACCCCCGTCCCTGGGGATTTTCCAGGCAAGAACCGACTGAGCTACCAGGGAATAAATAATTCCAAATCATCTGAGTATCTGTCAGTACAATTCATTCTGTATCATTTGAAATTGACTTATATTGGTACTCTTCACATTACTGTGTCTGCATAGCAAATTACCCCTACAATGTTGTGTGAAACAATCATTTATATTGCTCACAGATTCTGTTGGTCAAAAATTCATACAGAGCACAACAGAGATGACTTTCTCTGCTCCATTATGCACAGAGCCCCAACCAGAAGAGCCAAAGGCTGAGGACTGGAATCATCTGAAAACTTTTCACTCTCCTATTGATGTTTGATGCTGACTGGAGGCTGCAGGCTGGAGACCTCAGTTTGATGTAATGTAGACCATGTTGTCTCTTAGTATGGACTGGTTTGAGGCTTCCTCACAACCTGATGGCTGGGTTCCAAGGGCGAGTATGCCGAGAAAGAGAGAGACCAAGACCGAGACCGAGCCAGGTAAAAAGCATATACTTTTTATGACTGAGCCTTAGAAGTTATACAGTGTCAGTTGTACTGTATTCTATCTGTCCAAGTTCCAGAGGAGGGGAAATAGACTCTACCTCTTGACTGAGGAGAGGCAAAGTTCTTAAAGAGCATGTGGGCATTTTGGGAAATTACAAGTTGCCACAAGTGCTTATGTGGAAAGACCTCCTAAGTTCCTTAAGGGTAAATAAATGAGATGAGTAATAAGTACACTGTGATCCCATTTATGGGTTTAAAAAAAATGTGATACAAAACCATATTTCCAAATGTAAACACACAATGTTTAAAGATATGTATTTTCAAACTACATAGTTTCTAAGTATAACCTGGGTGTTCAGCCAAAGAAACAATGATCCATTCAAGTCATGCAGGAATAACTGGCCAAAATGGTCTCACCATTTCCCCAAGACAGGTTAAAGTGTCATTTTTGCTGAGAAAACTCTCTTATTAACTGTGGAATATAAGCTTGTCCTTAAATAGATGTGATTCCATTGTCCTGAATGAGTGGCCACAAGTGTTCAAATTCTTTCTACCTTGTAAGTTGTCATTCAGTTTTCTCATACTGCTGCTGCTAAGTCACTTCAGTCGTGTCTGACTCTGTGCGACCCCAGAGACAGCAGCCCACCAGGCTCCCCCGTCCCTGGGATTCTCCAGGCAAGAACACTGGAGTGGGTTGCCATTTCCTTCTCCAATGCATGAAAGTGAAGAGTGAAAGTGAAGTCGCTCAGTCGTGTCCGACCCTCAGCGACCCCATGGACTGCAGCCTACCAGGCTCCTCCGTCCATGGGATTCTCCAGGCAAGAGTACTGGAGTGGGGTGCCATTGCCTTCTCTGTTTCTCATACTAGAGGGCTGATTTGATGTTGTTTCTTTCTGAAAGATATTTTCAGAAAGATGAAATTTGTGAAGAACTCCTGAAGGTCAGGAACTGAGTCATTCATTTTGTATTCACTTATCTAACACATAAAAAGGGGTCTTGTTAAGTTTGTTTTTTTTTTTTCATTCCAATCCCAAAGAAAGGCAATGCCAAAGAATGCTCAAACTACCGCACAATTGCACTCATCTCACATGCTAGTAAAGTAATGCTCAAAATTCTCCAAGCCAGGCTTCAGCAATTTGTGAACTGTGAACTTCCTGATGCTCAAGCTGGTTTTAGAAAAGGCAGAGGAACCAGAGATCAAATTGCCAACATCAGCTGGATCATGGAAAAAGCAAGAGAGTTCCAGAAAAACATCTACTTCTGCTTTATTGACTACGCCAAAGCCTTTGACTGTGTCGATCACAATAAACTGTGGAAAATTCTGAAAGAGATGGGAATACCAGACCACCTGATCTGCCTCTTGAGAAATTTGTATGCAGGTCAGGAAGCAACAGTTAGAACTGGACATGGCACAACAGACTGGTTCCAAATAGGAAAAGGAGTTCGTCAAGGCTGTATATTGTCACCCTGTTTATTTAACTTATATGCAGAGTACATCATGAGAAATGCTGGACTGGAAGAAACACAAGCTGAAATCAAGATTGCCGGGAGAAATATCAATAACCTCAGATATGCAGATGACACCACCCTTATGGCAGAAAGCGAAGAGGAACTCAAAAGCCTCTTGATGAAACTGAAAGTGGAGAGTGAAAAAGTTGGCTTAAAGCTCAACATTCAGAAAACGAAGATCATGGCATCCGATCCCATCACTTCATGGGAAATAGATGGAGAAACAGTGGAAACAGTGTCAGACTTTATTTTTCTGGGCTCCAAAATCACTACAGATGGTGACTGCAGCCATGAAATTAAAAGACGCTTACTCCTTGGAAGGAAAGTGATGACCAACCTAGATAGCATATTCAAAAGCAGAGACATTACTTTGCCAACAAAGGTCCGTCTAGTCAAGGCTATGGTTTTTCCTGTGGTCATGTATGGATGTGAGAGTTGGACTGTGAAGAAGGCTGAGCGCTGAAGAATTGATGCTTTTGAACTGTGGTGTTGGAGAAGACTCTTGAGAGTCCCTTGGACTGCAAGGAGATCCAACCAGTCCATTCTGAAGGAGATCAGCCCTAGGATTTCTTTGGAAGGAATGATGCTGAAGCTGAAACTCCAGTACTTTGGCCACCTCATGCGAAGAGTTGACTCATTGGAAAAGACTCTGATGCTGGGAGGGATTGGGGGCAGGAGGAATAGGGGACGACAGAGGATGAGATGGCTGGATGGCATCACTGACTCGATGGACGTGAGTCTGAGTGAACTCCGGGAGTTGGTATGGACAGGGAGGCCTGGCGTGCTGTGATTCATGGGGTCGCAAAGAGTCGGACACGACTGAGTGACTGATCTGATCTGATCTTTTAAGTTTTTTGACTAAATTATGCTATTCCTTCATTCATTAGTTTAGGATATTTATAATTACATATAATATTAGGATATTTATAATTACAAAGTAAATTCTGACCTCTTTGCTAATTAATAAGCTAATAAGATTTCTGCTATCTAAGCTCCAGTTTCTCTGCTTTATATCCCAGTGTTAAATATCAATGATGAGCTTCTAAATCAGATGATTTCTCTAGGAAATTTGCCCTTCTACTTAAGAAATCTTTTCTTTGTTACCCGTGTTGTTGCTGTTCAGTCACTAAGTCATGTGTGACTTTTTCACAACCCCGTGGACTACAGCATGCCAGGCTTCCTTCCCAGTCCTTCACTAACTCCTGGAGTTTGCTCAAACTTATGTCCATTGAGTCGGTGATGCCATCCCACCATCTCATACTCTGTAGCCCTCTTCTCCTCCTGCCCTCCATCTTGCCCAGCATAAGGGTCTTTCCCAGTGACCTTGCTCTTCACATCGAGTAGCCAAAGTGTTGGAGCTTCAGCTTTATCATCAGTTCTTCTAATGAATATTCAGGGTTTTTTACTCATGTTTTTGAGTAATATGCTGATATGATAATAGCATTATTTTAGGCAAAGAAATAGAATTAGTTCTAGTTATCTAATTCTTTAGGCATATCTGCCTATTTTGACACTCTGAAAAGACAACTATCACTACGAGCAATGACTGCATAGGAAGGAATGGTCTTAGAGCAGGGGAAGTCTAGAGTGATACTTCTCTATCTGAATAATTGGTATTTTCATTGCTTGGTAATATACTGTGTTGCAGTAGTCACTTTTTTTTTTTCCTTACTCTTGTCTTTGCTCTTTTTTGAACAATGAAGGGACACACCTTAGTTTTTAGAAGCAAAAAACTCCTCATTAAATAAGTTAAAATAACCAACAGCATTTTCAAAATAACGTCCTAAAGCAGCTTCCTGAAATTAGCTTAGAAGGAGATAAGTTCCTTTGTAATTCTTTCTAACAGTAAGACATTTTCCTCTTATTGCCAAGGTTTATAGGGGAGACCTAGCTGTGTTCCTACCTGAAACATAGCTGTGGGAATGAAGATATGAATAATGGAGAGATGCTTTAAATTCCCTTAACTCACACATACTGAATAATTGAAATATTTGTATAGTTTTATTTTATGTGCCATGTGGTTCTTAATCCTACTAATCCTATCTATTATACATAAAGCCATAAATATGAGTGTCCTTAGCTTTGTTTTGGAGAAGGCAGTGGCACCACACTCCAGTACTCTTGCCTGGAAAATCCCATGGGCAGAGGAGCCTGGTAGGCTGCATGCAGTCCATGGGGTCGCAAAGAGTCGGACACGACTGAGCAACTTCACTTTCACTTCTTACTTTCATGCATTGGAGAAGGAAATGGCAACCCACTCCAGTGTTCTTGCCTGGAGAATCCCAGGGACGGGGGAGCCTGGTGGGCTGCCGTCTATGGGGTCACACAGAGTCGGACACGACTGAAGTGACTTAGCAGCAGCAGCAGCAGTAGCTTTGTTTTATCTTAGATGAAAGAAAAAAAAAGGCATACATCAAATTTGAGGGCTATAGAATTTAATCAAAGGATGGATATTAGTATATTGTTTTACCACATGTAATCCTAGAACACTGTGAGATTCACAGGTAAAATGCTTTCGTTAACAATTTGATTCTTCCCTTTGAACTTGTGGGAGAGGGGGGCAAATGTTGACAGTCTATTCTTTGACCATCTTTCCATTTGATAACAGTGGTTGGCAATCCCAATTATAAGCACAGATTTTGTTTGTAGAACTGAGGCCCCAGAAAAACATGAGGAACCAGAGAGTTACTATGGTCAAACGGTCCCCATTTCCATTATTTTCAACCTCACTCTAATTTTCATAACCTGCACAAAGACACAGACAGGCTGATTCATATATTTCTATTTGAACTGGGGAGAATTATGTATTTGTACCTACATATTAATGGCAACCCACTCCAGTATTCTTGCCTGGAGAATCCCATGGATGGAGCAGCCTGGTAGGCTACAGTCCATGGGATCGCCAAGAGTCGGACATGACTGAGCGACTTCACTCACTCACTCACATTAAAGCCATCATGAGAAATGCTGGGCTGGAAGAAGCACAAGCTGGAATCAAGATTTCCAGGAGAAATATCAATAACCTCAGATACGCACATGACACCACCCTTATGGCAGAAAGTGAAGAAGAACTAAAGAGCCTCTTGATGAAAGTGAAAGAGGAGAGTGAAAAAGTTGGCTTAAAGCTCAACATTCAGAAAACTAAGATCATGGCATCTGGTCCCATCACTTCATGGGAAATAGATGAGGAAACAGTGGAAACAGTGGCAGACTTTATTTTTGGGGGCTCCAAAATCACTGAAGATGGTAATTGCAGCCATGAAATTAAAAGACGCTTACTCCTTGGAAGGAAACTGATGACCAACCTAGATAGCATATTCAAAAGCAGAGATATTACTTTGCCAACAAAGGTCTGTCTATTCAAGGCTATGATTTTTCCAGTGGTCATGTATGGATGTGAGAGGTGGACTGTGAAGAAAGCTGACCGTCGAAGAATTGATGGTTTTGAACTGTGGTATTGGAGAAGACTCTTGAGAGTCCCTTGGACTGCAAGGAGATCCAACCAGTCCATCCTAAAGGAGACCAGTCCTGGGTGTTCATTGGAAGGACTGATGTTGAGGCTGAAACTCCAGTACTTTGGCCACCTCATGTGAAGAGTTGACTCATTGGAAAAGACTCTGATGCTGGGAGGGATTGGGGGCAGGAGGAAAAGGGGATGACAGAGGATGAGATGGCTGGATGGCATCACCAACTCGATGCACATGAGTTTGGGTGAACTCCAGGAGTTGGTGATGGACAGAGAGGCCTGGCGTGCTGCAATTCATGGGGTCGCAAAGAGTTGGACACGACTGAGCAACTGAACTGAACTGAACTGATTAAAGCCATTGAAAACTCTCGGTTTTCAGTTTAGCTATACTCTCAGCACAGCATTTGAGAATTATTTTACATATCTTCCAGGCTTACTTCATCCAAAAGCGACTATCCTTGACCACTACAGTGCTCAAAGTTTATAAAAATGTGCTCCATCTGGAGACCCATCCTTTACATCACAGTGAAACTGCTAATGTGGAATAAATACATAGCCACTGTCTCCAATTCAGGTGCAAGTTTGCTCTTCAACTGGTTGACTTCCACCTCAGCCCTTCCACTAACCCCTTTCTGGCAAAGGTAACCCATTATGTCCCAAAGGCTAAACCCAATGAACTTTTCTTTTCGACTCTCATTTCACTTCATTTCTCCATGTTGTTTGATTCTGATGTACTCTACCAAGAGCTCTTCCCTTGGCTTCTGCCATACCACTCTCCTTTGCTCTCTTTCTCTGAACACTACTTCTGTTTTTCTTGATGATCGTGGTCTATAATCATAACAGTAGTAGCTAGCATTTATTGTGGGCCTACCCCATACCAAGTGTGTTATGAGCAGTAGCCATTCAGTTTTCTCAATAACCCTATGAAGTATAAATAGACCAGAATTGGGTTGTCAGTCTACGTCTGTGTTAATCACTGGAAAGAGCCTAGGTTTACTTTGACATCAATTAGGTCTATTTGAGGCTGAGAGTGAGATGAGCTTCTCCTGATATATGTGGGTTGGAGGGTAGGAGGGAGGCATAAAGAAATGTCTATAATTAAAGTGGGTTCAAATCCTGACTCTGCCACTTACTAGCTGTGTAGTCTTGGACAGCTTAATGTCTCTGGACTTCTGATTCCTCTCATTGAACATGGATAATATATTACATGCCTCATAGAATTTGGGAAGGGTTGCTGCTGCTGCTGCTGCTGCTAAGTCGCTTCAGTTGTGTCTGACTCTGTGCGATCCCCATAGACCCAGTCCCTGGGATTCTCCAGGCAAGAACACTGGAGTGGGTTGCCATTTCCTTCTCCAATGCATGAAAGTGAAAAATGAATTAATATATGCAAAGTGTTAGATGAGTATAATACAAAGCACATAATAAGCCCTCTGTAACGTTTAGCCAATCTTCCATCCCACCCCTCCCTCCTCAGCACTTCTCCCACTGCTGTCCTAGTAATTAATGCAAACTGATTATGTCAGTCTCCCGCTTAAACCTCTTCAGTGACTCTCCACTGCCTAATAATCGAATCCAAATTTTGGTCGGGTGCTTTGGCCACAAATAACAGAAATCAAGCTCAATCTAGCTTTTAAATAAGTAAGTGAATTTTATCATGTAAAAGAAATCAGAGGTAGGGTGAAGTTCAGGGTTAGTTTGTTCAGTGATATTATTGAAAATACAGGTTTTTCCCTCTCTCCTGCTGTTCAGAATGTCAGCTCCATCCTAAAGCTAGTTAGAAGAGGCATTAGGTCATCTCAGGGACTGAGTCTGTGAAAGAAGTCCAGGAAAGGTAACTTACTTTGTAGACTTTGTTTGAATATTGCATTAAAACACAAACTTATGTGAAATAAAATGCTTGTTTTGTTACTTTTTTTTTTTTTTTTCCAAATGAGGAAGTATAGAAATGATCAAGGCATTGAAAAGCTAGACTTAGAAAGCACAAAAGCATAATGCTAAG
The DNA here is from genome assembly GCF_003369695.1 of Bos indicus x Bos taurus. NCBI lineage: Eukaryota > Metazoa > Chordata > Mammalia > Artiodactyla > Bovidae > Bos > Bos indicus x Bos taurus. Next base: position 63,565,483 of record NC_040085.1, on the reverse strand, counting down.
AAGAGTGTCTCAGTGCTCACTGGGGTGAGTAGATCTCTAGTCTTAATATATTTTGGCTTATTACTCATCTTAATATGTTTACAAGACTGTGAAACCTAAAATGCAGTCATCGTAAGGATATAAAAAGAATATAGTGACCAAGACATTTGTAATGTTATTGATGGATTTATACACTGTAATGGAAATCTCTGAGCAATCTCACAGCTGCTCCTCAGAGTTCCCAGAGGAGAAAGCTTTGAAGTTCAGGGAGTGGCTAATGGGTTCTTTGATCTTCTTAGTCTTTTTGCACTTCAGGGAGCTTTGGAGGAGGGCAGTTTTGCTTATCACTGGACCTATTGTTAAAGCAAAGGAAAAAGGAACTTCCTAGATGTATTGAGATAGGTAGTGCAGGTGAGGGATTTTCCCAGACGGGCAGTCTAAACTGCTGCTTATGCCTGACTATTTTCTAGAGGTAATTCTGTGCAAGTTAGCCTCTTGCCTAATCCACTTCAAGTAACTATACACTTAGTTGATTGCGTCTAGCCTATCCTTTAATCTTGATTTAAAATGTCATTTTATTTGTGCTTAACCTAATAATATGTGCATTAATTTACTTTCCAAGTAAACATTCTTTAATAAAATTGCTTTCCCTTGAGAAATATGAAAAATTTTGAACATAAAGATATTTGAGAAGTCAAATTTAAGATTATAATTTTGTAATATCTTTTCATAACATCTGTATTAAAGGTCATTGCCTTATTAAATCTACCCAGTATCAAATATTTTAAAGTATATCTGTGATACATGAAAAATATTCATGCTGACCCTTTAGTCTTAAAACCAATTTTGAAATAACAGCCTACACATAAATAAATTTATTTTATTATAGAGATTTTTGATAACCCTTAGTGTTTTGATAGAAGTAATACATGCTTATTCTGAGAGAAATCCTGAAAAGTATAAGGAGGAGAAGTATTTTACATGTGATGACCCTCAGAAATCATCACAATTTAGATTTCAATGTATTTCCTTTCAAATTTTTATTATGTAAATACAATATAACCTATGTAAATTTCTTTTTGTGTAAGAGAAATTAGCTTATTCTGTACAAATAGTTTATGTACTTTGTAAAGAAACTTAATATTATATCTTCCCCATGTCTTTAAAGACTATGTATAACTATTTTACAAATCATAATTTGCTCCTCTATAGTTGAATGAAGAGATCTCTTTTTCTTAATAATTAGAACGAATTGGCCAATGTATCAGAGTGTGTTTTTTCCCATGAAGTGGAATGAACATCGCTCAGTCATGTCCGACTCCTTGCCACCCCATGGCCTATACAGTCCATGGAGTTCTGTAGGCCTGAATACTGGAGGGGGTAGTCTTTCGCTTCTCCAGGGGATCTTCCCAACCCAGGAATCGAACCCAGGTTTCCATCATTGCAGGTGGATTCTTTACCAGCTGAGCCACAGGGGCTTGAAAATTTAATTTGAAAAATCTCTTAAAGTTCACGTGCACATACACATGTATCTGTTAAGTGAGGACAAGACGCAGGACAAGTGCTGAGTGAAGCACTCCCAGCATCCTCAGGCCCACCACCATTACCTGTGTCCTCTTTAGTTTGATATGCACTTGCATCAGTTAGAGTACCTCTTTAAAGAAAGTCTGAACAAGTTGAATGTAATTAGGCTATTTCACTTATTCATCCACTTATTCATTCATTCAGTAAATATTTATCGTTCCTTGCTTATCGTTCTTTAGTTTGATATGCACTTGCATCAGTTAGAGTACCTCTTTAAAGAAAGTCTGAACAAGTTGAATGTAATTAGGCTATTTCACTTATTCATCCACTTATTCATTCATTCAGTAAATATTTATCGTTCCTTGCTTAGGTATTATAGTATCGAAGTGAACAGGGCAGACTCAGCCCTGGCCCTCACAGAGCCTGCAGTCCAGATGAGAGGGACAGTTAAACCAGAGAATTTAATAATGTATGGAAAGGACTTTGACAGAGAAAGCAGTCATTATAATAGGAGCACATAGTGGAGACAGCCAAGTTTTCCCACTGAAAGCAACATTTAACCAAAGACTTGAAAAGTAAGCAGGAGGTAACTATGCAATAGAGACCGGCTGGGTCCAACCTGAGAGAACACCTGAGAAAAAGCTTAGTGAAAGTCAGAATGCCTGGAACATGGAGTGGAAGTGGAAGAGGAGGTGAGAGATGTAAGCCCAAGACAGATGATAAAGGGCCTTGTCAGCCACCATAAGAAGTTTAGAGTTTATCCTTAGAGGCACTGGGAATCTGTTGAAGGTTTGCTCTTTAAAAAGATCACTCTCGCTGCAGCCTGGAAAACTGTTGCAGGGCTGCAGGTGGGAAGACCAGGTCTTTAGCTTCAGTCTAGCTGAGAAGGTCCTACATGAAGCCTGGAGGTAAAATACTGTAGCTATCCTTCTTTTCATTCATCCACTCATCACATTTAGCCTGTGACCCTTTTCAACCAACCTAGCCAGGTAGTGCTAGTGGTAAAGAGCCTGCCTGCCAATGCAGGAAACATGAGAGAAGCAGGTTCAATCCCTGGGTCAGGAAGATCCCTTGGAGGAGAGCATGGCAACCCACTCCAGTATTCATGCCTGGAGAATCTCATGGACAGAGGAGCCTGCCGAGCTATAGTCCATAGGGTCACAAAGAGTCAGACATGACTGAAGCAACTTAGCACACAGCACTATTTAGCACTTAATAAGTGATTGTTGTTTTGTTTGCTCTTTCATGTGTTTGGAGAAGGAATTCATCACCAGGCTCTATTTCTCTTTTCTTTCAAAGGATGAAGTGTTAGGAGAGAAAGTATCCATCCTAAGAACTTTTCCCACTCTTGTAGTGATCTAGGGACCCCTCCACTCTTCTTCAATGGTTCAACTGGCTACATCCTGTGCTAGTTGCTGAAGTCTTGGTTTTCTTTAGAAAAGCTTTCTGAGCTTATATAGAAAGCTCTGAAAATTCCTGATCTATATAAAGAAGGCAGTACATCATTCTGCTGATATTTGGAACATAGGGACTTTCCCCATTATAACAGTAATATAGTATTCAACATAATAACATGGTAAAATACAAAAAAGTGAAAAAATATAGAAAAAGCTACCATGGTGCTACCCTCAAATGACAACCACCATTATTAATAATATTTTAAGGAATTTCATTCTAGCCTTTCTTTAGTTTCGGAAGAACAGCTTTTAGATCATTGTGATACACACACACATATGTATATCCTGAATTTTTAAAACTTAACATTGTAACAAAAAGTTATTTTAAATATTGCATTAAATTTTAATTGTTGCAAAAAATTCCTCTGTGTCATTATCAGATCAGATCAGATCAGATCAGTCACTCAGTCATGTCCGACTCTTTGTGACCCCATGAATCGCAGCATGCCAGGCCTCCCTGTCCATCACCATCTTCTGGAGTTCACTCAAACTCATGTCCATCGAGTCGGTGATGCCATCCAGCCATCTCATCCTCTGTCGCCCCCTTCTCCTCCTGCCCCCAATCCCTCCCAGCATCAAAGTCTTTTCCAATGAGTCAACTCTTCCCATGAGGTGGCCAAAATACTGGAGTTTCAGCTTCAGCATCAATCCTTCCAAAGAACACCCAGGGCTGATCTCCTTTAGAATGGACTGGTTGGATCTCCTTGCAGTCCAAGGGACTCTCAAGAGTCTTCTCCAACACCACAGTTCAAAAGCATCAGTTCTTCGGTGCTCAGCTTTCTTCAGAGTCCAACTCTTACATCCATACATGACCACAGGAAAAACCATAGCCTTGACTAGACGGACCTTTGTTGGCAAATTAATGTCCCTCCTTTTCAATATGCTATCTAGATTGGTCATAACTTTTCTTCCAAGGATATTCCACTCTAATTCAACACACAGCCATGTTTGTGTGTGCTTAGGCATTCAGTTGTGTCCAACTCTTTGTGACCCTATGGACTGTAGTCCACCAGGCTCCTCTGTCCATGGGGCTTCTCCAGGCACAAATTCTGGAGTGGGTTGCATGCCCTCTTCCAGGGGATCTTCTGAACCCTGGGATCAAACCCACATCTCCCCCGTTGCAGGCGGATTCTTTACCATCTGAGCCACCATGGAGGCCCAAGAATACTGGAGTGGGTAGCCTATCCCTTCTCCAGGGGATCTTCCCAACCCAGGAATTGAACTGGGATGTCCTGCATTGTAGGAAGATTCTTTACCAGCTGAGCCACCAGGGTAGCCCACGTGTTAGCACTCCCAATAGTACTATGATAAGTGTTACAGGCATTAAATTTTGGGGGTACTTGAGTTTGTGCTTTTGAGCCCAATTCCTAGGAGCAAACCCGATAAACATTTTTTAACTTATGCTACCAATTTGACTTAACAAACAAGGAGTGTACCAAATTTACATTTCAACACATAAAAGTATTTGTTAATTAAGTAACTTTTAAAAGAAAATTGCTAACATACAAGGAAAAATTTTTCAAAATAATTAAAAATCATAATAGTGCTTTTATGTACCAGTAATAGCTAAGTATCTAAAAGGAGAAACTGACTGTGACGATATTGTGCCAGACCTATACAAATTGGTTGCATTTTCCATAACTTGGTAAAGTGGGTAGTTAATATCAGAGTTTTAGAATTTCTTGACATAATTCTAAATTTTTCTTTATATAATTAATTCTGCTTAACTCTACTTTTTCTCAACTTTAGGCCATAGTACTTTTTAGATTAATTCAGAGATTTAAAGGAATAGAATGTACCACACACCATAGCATAACATTAATTTCTAATCTATATGGTTTCGAACATACAGCTTTGACGTTCATTTAATACTCAGTTAATTTTAGATTGAAAAGTTACAAGTCGAATATTAAATTGATAAAAAATGATAATGACTTAACTAGAGAAAACACAAGAGGGCAATCTTGTACAACAATAAAATGTGTTTGCATAAGACAGAAGAAATAATTCAACATTTTTAATTGTGATTTTTTCCAATAGACATTTGAAATCTTGTCAATATGTATTATCTTTTTATTAAGTGATGGAAGTGTGGCTTTGAAAAGAAATTTAGTGTCAGCAGCCATGTAATAAATTCTGCATGTATTTCAAGTCTATTTGTTAATCCTGAAAAGAAGTGAATCTGTTTTCCATTGTTGGAACCTTATGGCCTGGTTTCAGTTGATAAGAAAGCAAGGAAATAGATCTACTATAAAAGAAACACTGAAAGTATTTTGTCCTGAATTCACTCTTTATATATATATATATATATTTGTGTCTCAAAATGGGAATTGTTTAGTTTTTTCTGATATTTTTCGATTAGTAATGTGATCCATTAAATCTCATTGAAAAGGCTACTTTTAAAAATGAAAAAAATTAATGAATTGCTAAAGGCAGGACTTTGTCTAATGATTAAATTTGAAAACATGTATGGCCTTTTACGAATTTTAATTTTCTGACACTTAAATAGGACTGTAACTTTGGTTAACTCACTACACCCTAAAAATTAAGGGCATGAGAAAATAAGAGGTTTAAGGCAGTTGCATGCAATTTTGTAGGAGCTAATTCTCAGAGATCTTAGTTTCATCTGTAAAACAAACACAGAGATAGTATCTGTGGTGCTCTTACTTCTCATAGCCCATGGACCTTCTCCACCCAAACTAATTTAGTGTTTAGAATGCCAAATGGGATTTAAAAAAAAGGGGGGAGGATAGAAATAGGTATTTTTCTGAGCATACTGGTGGGAGCAAGCCTTCAGAATTCTGTGGTCAAGTACCTGGTACTTAGAAATATAATATAACAATAGTTAATCAAATCATGTGAAATTTGAATCCTTAGTTTCTGCCACATATTAGCTGTGTGACTTTGGGCAAGTTTTTAACCTCTCTGTGCCTTATTTTCCTTTTCTGTATAATGCAATTATAACGGTACGCAGTATTTGGTACAAAGTAAACTTTATGTATTTGCTGTTATGCAAGGGTGCCTAGGAAAATGTCTAATGGAAATAAGTGATATCATACAGTATTTGGTTTTCTCTGTCTTGTTTCACTTTGCATAATGTCCAAGTCCATCCATGTTGCCATAAATAGCAAAATTTTAGTTCTTTTTTATGGCTGAGTGGTATTCCGTTCTATTTAGTACCACATCTTCTTTATCCATTCACCTGTTGATGGACACTTAGGTTGCTTCCACATCTTGACAATTGCAAATAATGCTGCTATGAACTTGAGGTACATGTATCTTTAGGAATTAGTGGTTTTGGTTTTTTGGATGTATACTGGGGAGTGGAACTGCTGGGTCATATGGTAGCTCTATTTTTAGTTTTTTTTTTTTTTTAGAAACCTCCATACTGTTCTCCATAGTGGCTGTACCAATTTACATACTCACCAACAGGGTACAAAGGTTCCCTTTTTTCCACATTCTGGCCAACATTTGTTATTTGTGTTCTTTTTGATGATAGCCATTCTAAAAGGTGTGAGGTGGTATCTCACTGTGGCTTTGATTTGCATTTCCTTGATGATCAGCAATGTTGAACATCTTTTCATGTGCCTCTTGGCCATCTGCATATCCTCTTTGGAAAATATTTATTCATTTCTTCTGCCCACATTTTAATTGGACTTGTTTATTTATTTATTTTTTTGATGCTGAGTTGTATGAGATGTTTATAAATGTTGGATATTAACCCCTTATCAGTCATATCATTTGCAAATATTTTCTCCCATTTAGTTGGTTGTCTTATCATTTTGTCAATACTGTCTTTGCTGTTTAGTTTAATTTTAATTAAGTTAAAATTTAATTTTAAGTTTAATTAGGTCCCATTTACTCATTTATTTCTTAAAATATTAAGGAAAAACAGATTATTACTTATATTTGATTCGTAAATATTGCCTCTTCTTTTTTCATCCATGAGATAAATACAAACCTTGGAAAAGATCCACAGTGGAAAAACTGATCTTGTTTATATCTGTCTCCTGTGTCTCACTGCAAGGTTTTCAGGCCAGGAACTGTGTCTGCCTAATCTTTATAGCCTCGGAATGTAACACAATACTTGGCACAAAATAAATGCTCAATAAATGCTTGTTCATTATTATTTATTCAACTGAGAAGTATTTATTATCTTCAGTTGGTGGAATATGGTCCCAAGATGTACATCATAGACTGTAACACATTGTTGGTATAATACATGAGCCTGTCCTAAGACATATAATCATGTATAAATCCATTCTCTGTATATATTTTCAGTTCGGTTCAGTTCAGTCACTCAGTCGTGTCTGACTCTTTGTGACCCCATGAACTGCAGCACTCCAGGCCTCCCTGTCCATCACCAACTCCCGGAGTCCACCCAAACCCATGTCCATTGAGTCAGTGATGCCATCCAATCATCTCATCCTCTGTCATCCCCTTCTCCTCCTGTCCTCAATCTTTCCCAGCATCAGGGTCTTTTCAAATGAGTCAGCTCTTTGTATCAAGTGGCCAAAATATTGGAGTTTCAGCTTCAACCTCAGTCCTTCCAATGAACACCCAGGACTGATCTCCTTTAGGATGGACTGGTTGAATCTCCTTGCAGTCCAAGGGACTCTCAAGAGTCTTCTCCAACACCACAGTTCAAAATATATTTTAGTATAGAATAAATTCTGGATAGATACTCATCAAATTGTTACCTTGATGTTTGGCTGGTATAAATAAGAATATTTATTTTTGTCTTTATTTTCTAATTTTTTTAGTAATTATGTTTTGCTTTTGTAAAAAAATTGTGAAACATTTTGAATGTCTGATTCTAAAATAGGTACTTATGTGCACTTCCAAATTATAAATTTTAACAGGTATAAAATTAAAGTTAATTAAATCATATTAGATGAATCATTTATTTAAGCAAAATGAGTCTGATATCACCAAATAGTATTTTATGTACATATTTATTTAAAAAATTTTTTTAACTTGTGCCTAGAGAAAAAATTTTAATTCTGAGGTATTTTTATGTATATATTTAATACTCTAGAGTATTTCTAAGAAAATGTTTAAAATTGAAAATAATTATATAATAAAACTTACAATAGTTCCAAAAGAGTATAAAGTGATTTTCCTCTGAGACTTCCAGTCTTTTTTCCCAGAGACAACTACAATTGTTGGTTTCTTACATACCATTACAAAAATCATCAGATGATACATAAGCATATGTATGTATCTATACATTCTTATGAGATGGTTGGATAGCATCACTGACTCAGTGGACATGAGATTGAGCAAACTCCGGGCAGTTAAGGACAGAGAAGCCTGGCGTGCTACATTCCATGGGGTTGCAAAGAGTTGGACAATTCTTAGTGACTGAAAAACAACAATGTACATTCTTATAGAGAAATAGAAGCACCCTATATTTAGCATGGTATATTTTTATTTACTTTCTCATGATAATATGTATTAGAGATCATTTCCTACCATCTCATGTAGTTCTACTCCATTCTTACTCTGGACTACTTAATAATCCATTTTATGGGTGAACAGTAATTTGTTCAAATTACTCTCAAAAATTGTACTAATTTGTAGCCTCACTAATCATGTATGAGAATTCAGGTCTTGTTAAATCCATGCCAACATAGTATATTATCAAACTTGGGTCTTTTACTTATCCGATTGGTGGAAAACAGTAACTTGTTTTAACTGGGAATCTTTGAATTAGGAGTAATATGATATCTTTCCAAGTTTTTCATATTTTTTGTATTTTGTTCTGAGGATTGCCTGTTACTATCTAGTCCTCATTTTTCCATTGTATTTTTTTTTTCCAAGAGCTCTTCCAGAAACAAAGTTAACAGGTGATAATAAGATATTATCTAAAAATAGTTTCTTATAAGTTGTTTGTCATTGTTATCTTTAAAAACATAGATTCCGTTCTACTTAGTTCAATAAACATCTAAGGGAAACTTTCCAAATGTAGAGGTGGAGACCCTGGTGGAGACACAAAATTAAGTGAATAAATGGATAAAGGGTTATTTCAGGGAGCTCACAATTTAATACAGAAAATATAGACAGAGAGACATGCTCTTAAAATAATATTATGAGGCTGCAGGAGAGCACAAGAGATTACTTTGAGAGATTGAAGTCAAGGAAGGTCTAATGAAGTAAATAGCCTGTGAACTGGGCTTGGAAGGATAAATGTATTGGCTTCCTACAGTCGCTGTAATAAAGTACCACAAACTGAGTGCTTTAAAACAGCAAAAATTTGGGAATTCCCTGGTGGTCCAATGGTTAGGACTTCACACTTTCACTGCCAAGGGCGTGGGTTCAGTCCCAAGGTGAAGAACTAGATCCTGTAAGCAGCATGGCCAAAAAATAAAATAAAATAGCATACATTTATTTCTCACAGTTCTGGAGACTAGATATCCAAAATTAATTATCTTTTGTTGGCAGACCCATGCTGCCTCTGAAACCTGGGATAGAATCCTTCCTTGCCTCTTCCTAGCTTCTGGTGGTGGCCAGCAATCCTTGGTGTTGCATGGCTCATGGCTGAGTCAATCCAATCTCTGCCTCTGTCTTCACCTTACCATCTTCACACTGTCTTCCCCCTGTACCTATCTGTGTCTGTATCCATACTTCCTTTTTTATAAGGAAAACAGTCATTTTGGTTTAGGACACACCCTCATGACCTCATCTTAATTTAAATTGATCATCTGTGAAGAACCTATTCAAAATAAGATTACATTCACAGGTATTCTCAACAGAGGAGAAGTGGGGGGCAGTTGGTGAAGGGTGGGTATCCTAGGAGAAGAGAATCAAATGGATAGAAACTTGTCAGTAGGATATACAGGACATGTCTAGAAAACATCAAGTACTTTGTCCAGTTTTTCAAGAGCATGTAAGAAAACTGGGAGAAGGTAAGAAAACTCTGGAAGAAAGTCTTATGCCTATTCCTTCTCCAAGGGATGGGCAACCACTGAAGCTTTCAACCAGAGAGTGCTCAGTTCAGTCACGGCTGCCTTAAGGAGACTGTGCTGTAACTGTGCAGAGAATGAATTAACTGGGGAATTGGTGAAGGCAGGATGAACAGAGAGGGAACCACTGCAGCTGCCTCAGAGAAAGTGAAAGTGAAAGTCACTCAGTCGTGTCCAACTCTTTTCGACCCCATGGACTATACAGTCTATGGAATTCTCCAGGCCAGGATACTGGAGTGGGTAGCCATTCCCTTCTCCAGGGGATCTTCCCAACCCAGGGATCAAACCCAGGTCTCCCACATTGCAGGCGGATTCTTTACTGGCTGAGCCACCAGGAAAGCCCAAGAATACTGGAGTGAGTAGCCTATCCCTTCTCCAGGGATCTTCCAGACCCAGCAATCAAACATGGGTCTCCTGCATGGCAGGTGGATTCTTTACCAGCTGAGCTATCAAGGAAGGCTCAGAGAGGTGAAGTGAAGTGAAGTCGCTCAGTTGTGTCCGACTCTTTGCGACCCCATGGACTGTAGCCTACCATGCTCCTCCATCCATGGGATTTTCCAGGCAAGAGTACTGGAGTGGATTGCCATTTCCTTCTCCAGAGGACCTTCCCAACCCAGGGATCGAACCTGGGTCTCCTGCATTGTAGGCAGACGCTTTACCGTCTGAGCCACAAGGGAAGTCCTTAGAGAAGTCGGAGAGTGAAGGATGAACTTGTAAAGACAGTGGGTTAGGGCACCTGCACTCACTCTAGGACCCTAGAAAAGGGCTGCTTGCTTGTGATTTGAACATTCCTGCAATCCAGAGGGATGTCCTAGCCCCATCAGAAAATTGCTCAAAATATACTCATCTGATGGGGTTGCTTTATGAGTGGCAGTCTTGCACTCTAACAAAGGTTACACATATGGCTTACTCTGAAAGAGGCCCCCGGGTTGTTTACGACTCTTTGGAAGGCCTTTCTTTCTGCTTTTTACTTAGCATTTTCAGAGTGACTCACCAAAACATCTTGGACCAGAAATGAAATTTGAAAAACGTCTTCTCCTCTAAGTTCTGAAGAGTTTTTTTGCACCGTTAGCATATAAAAGAGCATATAAAAGTGGGTTAATGGCTGAATTAAGCTGTGCCAGCCAGGCAGATATTGTCTGCATTTGAGGAGGAAGCGTCCACCCACTGTTTACGATTGTGCTTGTCTGCGATATGCTTGCAATTATGTAGAGGATCCAACAACAAAAGAAAATAAAAGTCACCAGAAGTAGATGAAAGGTGCCCTGGTACTCAGGAGCAGGGCGGTTGCACATTTCAAAATGTCTTGTTTTCTGCTCCATGGAGAAAAGGAGCTGAGTACGTATAAAGTGTCAGCCGTTCCCAGTGACTAAGTACTGTTCCTATTTGCAGCTGTTTCTCTTGAGATCCTCAAATATTTTTAGAATCTTCTTGGCTCTTCTCTACAGAGAAGGCTGTACTTGGCTTCACCTTTCTCTGCAACTGACTTTCAAAGTCATGTAGCCAATTGGCTTGATCCCTAGCTACTTCTGTTGTTGAAATATAACACAAGGTGCCAACACACAGGTAGTGAACAAGAAGAGTGGAACTTTTTAAGCCTGAGCATGGGTTAGCCTCAGTGCCCAGTGTTGCAAGTAGCTGGCCAGAATTCAGAAGGCTACTATCTAACAAGGAGGAAACCTTGAAAAAGCAACTTAAATTTGATCCAGATCCCAGTGCTAATACTTGTTTTGTTCTGCATGCTGTGTCAGACTGTTCTGCTGTGCGTCTATCTGTACACACTGTAGCCGATGCATATGCTCAAGGTGTGCAGGAGGCCAAAAACAATTGCCCAGATAGACAAAGTGAAGGCAGTAGGCTGAGTTCTAACTGCTAGCATAGCATTTATAATTACTGTGATCCTGTAGTAAAGCTGAATTCAAGACAAAAACTACGCTAAAAATGTTTGTATCAAGATTAGTGACTCTTGATTATTATACAATGTCTTAATGCAGTGTTACAGATTCCAACCTCAAATGTATTCATTGCCCTCTGGAAGAATTAGATACCATTTTTCAGAGAGTAATTTGACTTTAATACAGAAATGGCTTTTGTAGACAGTTTATTCATTTATTCAATATCTTTAGCACCTTTCAGTGGTGGGAGCTGAAGTATCCCCTAAGCTATTCAATTATCTTTTAGAATAAACAAATATATGAACACCTTAACAGCAAATATCAGTGCAGGAAAATCTACACAATCAACGCTTTTTTAAGCCAGAAATAATAACCGCACTGCAAGGATACAATATCCTTGTATATAAGAACATGGGGAAATAAAGATACTTTAAAAAACAGAAAATAAATAACGGGAAAGAAAAGCATTCAGGATCACTCTTTTTTAGTATTGTATGTACTCATGAAATAAAGACATTTATTTAATGAAGTATCGGCTTCCCAGGTCACACTAGTGGTAAAGAACCCATTGGCCAATGCAGGAGACATAAGAGACATGGGTTTGATCCCTGGGTTGGGACCATCCCCTGGAGGAGGGCATGGCAACCCACTCCAGTGTTTTTTCCTGGAGAATTCCACGGACAAAGGAGCGTGGCAGGCTACGCACAGAATTGGACATGACTGAAGCTACTTACCATGCACACATAGATAGTTTGAAGTATAGGACCAGCCATAGCACTAAAATCTGCAGAGAATAATCTTGGCATGATTACTCCCTTTTTCCTTTCGCCTTCTTTTCTTTCTTTTATCTACTTCTGTATTCTTTTCCTTTCAGGTTCTTCCTTGATTGTGGTTCTTTTCACTTCTACTATTACTTCCCCTTGTTAAATTTTCTTTTTTTCTTTTCTCCCCTTGACTTTTCTTCTCTTTCTCCATCACATTTCGTAAATATGAAATTTACGTATTGCAGAGAGTCAGACATGACTGAAGCAACTTAACACACACGCACATGCACTATTATTAGCTATTTCATTAGATTTTAAACATATATTATTTATTAAGCATTTCAATAAAAAGCTTTTCGAAACCCAGTCCTATAACAAATTAAAAATGAAACTCATCAAGAGATTGATTTTTTCCTGCCTCTTTCTCATTTTACATAATGTTTACAAATGATTCCACATTTCTTATTGAAATACCACAAGATAAAAATAAAAAGAAAATATAAAATTACTATCTAATCAAAATTCATTAAAATGAAAACTTAAATCACATAGTTCCAGTGATATTGTTTCTCACAACCGGCAAAATATTTGTGCATATTTGTCACCCTTGGTTCATAAGAAATATGGGCATTATAGAATAAAAACACTTGGTGACAGAAAATATAGTAATCATAAGAAAGTTTCCTAGGAAAAAGGGTGCCTCCAGATCAAAGAAAAATATTTGAGATACTAGCAAAGCATGGTAACTTCAAAGGTTGTTCTCTGCACAGCTGTGAATCTGCTTTAGGTATAAAGCTTGCAAAAACTTGAACATCCTGAAAACATTCCAGATTAACTTCCCAGTTTGACAGAAAACAATTAAGGGTCCAGAAAGAGAGAGTAGTTTGAAACCTAAAGCCCAGAAATTCATTTTAGAATATTTTTGTCTTGCTGAATCTTCTCAGATAAAATCATGACTGGACACAGCTAACATTTCATTTAGGAACTGAGTTTAAGTAACTACTGAAGTGCAGATGAAGGGAGAATGACAGTCTGGGAGATGGAGTCTAATTTGGGACTGCATTAAACACCAAAGATTATTCCAGTATTACCTGATGTTCTTTCCTTTAGGATTTGTTACACAGGCAACTCACCATCTCTCCATTTCTTTCATTACTTTTGATCAAATGACATCAAGGCTGCTTCATTATCATCTTCCCTCCAACTGCTCATTTTCTGAGACTACTTCAAAATGCCCGAGGGACACCACCTTTGTTACAGACTAGGGTACAGATGAAGTATTGTTCAGAATTAATATTTCAGTACAAACATGATATACTTTTGGACTGAAGTGGAATGAATGTTAATTCCCCTTTGAACATTCAGTCAATTTCTCTCTTCTTTTGCTTTGTCTCAGTAATGCCATTTTTTCTTCTACAAATCTCAGAAGTTTTTGCCCATGCTCTGCCCAGCATGTACCTACTAAGATTTGCAAGCTTCTTTTTCTCTATAGATCCCTTTCCCTTCAAATGTAGTTTGGGTTTTACTATACTTTGGGGCTTTCTCCTCTTTTGCTCTCATAATGCAACCAAGTGTCCAACAGAAATTCATCAGTGAGGTGAATTGTCCTCATGGCTTATCCATGAGCACCAAGAATCTATCCCTGTTGCTTGTTGAGACCTTCTCTGTGCAGAGAAAACTTTAGAAGAGCACAGCCATGTTATACCCACCTGGGCATTAAAGAAGAGAATCAGGGCCACACTCCCGACAAGGTTCCAACTCCACTCCAAGCTCACTCCAGCTGAGATGATCCATTGGCATGTTTAAAATTCTGAGTCCCTTTCATTGTCAAGTAAATCCAGAACAGATTACATGACCTATTTTTGTGTTAATGTTTAATCCTCACAATACCCAAGGTAGGAAAAGCAAAGGTATAATCAATTAGTATCCCCTTTCAGAGATGTGAGCCATGGGAGGAAGTTGAGATTTAGGGTGCTTTTCAACATTACAAATGACTATCTAAAGCATCTGTATTTGTGACTATGCTTCAAGTGTTTTATCAGGGGAAAAGATTTGTGGATTGGATCTGGGGGATGATAATCATACTTACCTCATAGGGTTATAATAAGGATTAAATGAGATAATTCATGTAAAGCACTTAACACGGTGCCTGAGTTAGTACTCAGGGATGCTAGTAGTTACTGGTCATTGCTAGTAATAAGCGTGATGTCTATTAAGCTATACTTCTTTACAGTTCCTTTTGTATTAAGCAATACAAGTATCACGTAAAGGTAGGCAATGCTGTAAGTGTTTAAACTAAATAAGAAGTGATTTTTAAAAAGCATGTATTTTTTTCCACCCAAATTAATTTGGGGTTTTTTCAAACATGGAATTCCATGAAGAAAATAGGTTATCACTTTTAGGAACCTAATTTATGTTAAATTATTCTCAGTACTGTGCCCTCATACTTTGAGACAAAATATTGGAACTGAAGATGAACCAAAAAAAAGCACTAATAATAAGAAATTCTCACTTTTTCCTGTTATCTCACTTCTTTAATGTGAAGTCAGATAAGTACTGTCCTATTTTTCCATTCTGATAATGGTGAGAAGTCTTAAAAATCAATTAAATGTCCAACAAGCCACATTTATGGTATCTACTTACCCTGACAACTGGCAACTCTGATACTATTTTCTTTGGACTTGTGTTTGTTGTTTGTTTTCTATAAGTACTATAATTTAAGACCAAATGAATCTAATTTTAAATAATTTCCTCTCATCATTTGTGTGTTCCTTTAAAAACAAGTGAGAAACAGGCAGTCTAACACACTGATAGAGTAAAAATTGATACAACATATTTGAAGGTCAATTTAGCACTTTTTATTAAAATTTTAAATGTTTATACTCTCTGTTCTTGCAATTTTACCTCTAGGGGTTTCCCTTACAGAAATTTTTCCATAAGTACACAGAAACACATGTACTCGGATGTTCACTAAGCATTGTTTACAATGAAATAACACCGTCCCCAACTCCAAGACCATCAGTAAGGGGGCTGATTAAATACAATGTGATGCATTCAGACATAGACTACTATATAGCTGTTAAAAAGATAAACCTAAATATGCACTAAGACTATGGAGGAGTGGATGCAAAATCACTAAGAGTGGTTGTCTCCCTAGTAGAGGTCTTATGGAGGTTCTTTACTTATTTTCTTCTTTATATATTTTACTAACAGTGGAATTTTCAAAACAAGAATATATTGATTTTGTTATCAGGAATATATACAAATTTAAGTATATAATGAACACATATAAAAAACTCAAAGGAATATGGCAGGCAAACCAGAGTGGTTAGTTGAGATAAAGCAGAAATATCATCCCCTCTCCTCATTTCAAGTCCAGTGTGCTTTTTTAAAAAAAAGATCACTTATAGTTTTGCAGAAGCTACGTGTGTGTGCATGCTCGTTGTGTCTGACTCTTTGCAACCCCATGGACTGTAGCCTGCCAGGCTCCTCTCTCCATGGGATTTCCCAGGCAAGAATACTGGAGTGGGTTGCCATTTCCCCCTGCAGGGCATCTTCCCAACCCTGGGGTTAAACCTGAGTTTCTTGGATCTCTTGTATTGGCAGGCAGATTCTTTACCATAGTGCCACCTGCAGAAGCCATATAATGGCATCAGTGTGTCTATCTATGAAAGAGAACAATTAGATTTGATAAACTCTTTGTTCTTATGCAATGTGGCATTCTTTAGCACTCTAGGACTTCCCCTTCTTTTGCCCCCGCTGTCTCCTTTCTTAACGAATCGCCACCCCCACCCCTCATTGGGCACCCTCGACAACCATGGTGAATGAGCTTGTTCTCTCGAAGCCGGTCCAGCTGAAAATTAGTTGTTGTCTACACAGTAAGTCCTCTACATATGAACCTTTAAGTTGCATAGTTTCAGAGATGCAAACGTATTCCATCAATGTTAGGCGTGAGTGAATTACATCTCACCCATTGTTTTCTGTTGCTGATTATCCTTCAGCTCTACCATCTCCCACTTCCTTTCCTTCCTCCAGTCAGTAACTCTTCTTGCCTGTTCACTCAATGATCTCTCCTGTTTACCAGTTGTTGTACTGTACTACTGTTCTTTTCGAGGTACTATACTGTAAGATTAAAAATATTTTCTTTATTTTTGTGTTTACTGTTTATGTATTATTTGTGTGAAAAGTATTATAAACTATTACAGGACAGTACTATATAGCCAATTGTGTTAGTTGGTTACCTAGGCTAACTTTGTTGGACTTGTGAACAAACGATTTATGGAACACACTCTTGGAAAGGAACTTGTTCATATGTAGGAGAATTATCATAGTACTGTTTGTTGAAAAGGGTTCTGTGGACAAATCTGAGATGTAGGGTCATGATCAGGTAGAGATGTGGGTCACAAGGGAGGGCGTTCCCACTCATGTGTCTTGCATTTGTTAACTCAGCATAAGTATTATGATGAGTATCATCCCCAGAGCTACCATGATATTCTCACCTTTTCTTCAGGGTTTAGGACTCAGGACCTTAATAAGTTTGAAACCTGACAAAACAAAGAGCAAACCCCTAACTCATTACGCTTTTGTGTTCAGAGTAGTTATTTGCATCACTATTGTATTTAGTCACTCTAGTGGCTTTGAAAAGTATAGGAGGATTATCAGTTGCCCCAAATTGTCCTATCCCTTGGACAGGTTTGTTTTTCCTTGAGTATTAAGAACTTGTATAATTCTATTTTCTGTATTATCACAATGTCTTGGAGTAATAGAATAATAGATCTGTTTCATTCTTTTGCTATTGAGCATAACTATACTCAAACCAGCCCCAATCTTACTCTTTAATCTCCAGGAGGTTCTATACCTTTAAAATTCATCCTAGCTTTCTAAACTTTCTTCTGTCATATGTAGATCTACTAAGTTATTCAGTATTACCTTATTTTAAAGTCTATCATGCATTCCTATTAAAGTTATACTATTCAAATTAGAAAGTTTGTATATTTTATCTTATCAGTTGAATAAATATTCAAAAATGTTTTAGCAGTCAATGTTGCATTGAACCTCGCTAATGATAAATATTGTCCTTTTAATGATTCCTGAAAGTGTGAATCTTATTTGCCCAACTTAATAGCCAATGGAAATGTCTTTGAAAATCATGAATAGATGCACTAAAAGAATTTTTTTAAGTATAGGAGGAAAGGGACCAGGGATTATACACTAACTGCTGAGTCTGGGTTATTTTTGTATTGAACATTTTTCTTAGTATATAGCCATTGAGTTTCAAGAGAACCACAAGTTTGCAAAGAAGAGAATATAATTACAATTCGAACATTCCTGCTTACTTTTTGTATGGAAAGGTAAGAATGAAGCATCTCACTTTGAGTTCAGAATGAAAAATTGTTATTTCAATAGCTTATTTCCCAAAGCACACATATTTCCTGGGAGAGCTATACTTGGCTTTAAATTTCTTAACAGAATATTCTTACAAGTCTCTTCTTACAATTCTGACTCCGGATTCCTACATGGACTGTTTTAGGTCCATGGGTCAGTAAAAGACAAAAGTTGCCAATAAAATTTCTGAACTTCACTTTAACTGATCTGAGTCAGAGGACAAAGCTGGAAATGATTCTGAGGATTCTAGAGCATAAAGACAAGGATATATTTGGTACAAAGTGATGCTAGTTAAAAAGCCAGTAAATTTATCAGATCCCAACCAATTAATTCCTCTCCTATTTAATTTCCAATTAATTAACTCATTCCTCACTTTCTGTGGACCAGAAAACGTTTTATGAGTCAAAGATAACTTGTTATCTACTAATAAAGAAATACAAAAATATCATCCCCTTTAAAATTCTTTTCACATAGGACTAGATTCTGCAAAATATATTAAGAATTGGGACACTGATCTAATATTTTGCTTAAGTCAAAATCATATGGAACAAGAAGATATTTGAATTCTCTCTATTGTGCACATACATACACACACAAATACATACACACACAAATACATACACACATCTTTTTT
This sequence comes from Bos indicus x Bos taurus, assembly GCF_003369695.1. Lineage (NCBI taxonomy): Eukaryota > Metazoa > Chordata > Mammalia > Artiodactyla > Bovidae > Bos > Bos indicus x Bos taurus. The sequence continues at coordinate 63,546,880 of NC_040085.1, read as the reverse complement.
TTTTACTAGAACTGAAATTGTAAGGCATTTATCATCTGACTTGGGTAAAATTATTCTTAATATTTTTACACATCTCCAAAGGAAATTCTTTTTCAAAAAGCTAACCCAGTTTATGTCTGCAAGAACTGGAGTACAAAATATAAAGTACATAGAGATGTTGTGTATTAGGAGTTGCTTTTTCCAAGTAATCTAAAGCTCAAACCATAAGGCTGATGCACAGTCAAATCCCTGCATTATGCTGCCTTTCTTCAAAACTTCAAACTTCATTGTGAAATAATTTCTAAAACAAACTGAGAAAGTGTGAAGCTACGTGTCCTGTCACACTTATTACACTGAGGACAGACACATGTGTTAGATATATTCTAGGGTAAAGAGGAGCAAGAACTGCATTCTTATGATTTTTTATAATAGACAATGATCCAGCTCACTTTAAATTTATTTTTAAAAAATTAACATAAAATTCATATACCATAAAGTCGCCCCTTTTAATACATACAGTTTAGTAGCTTTTTAAATATTTAAAATTGTGCACTATTACCACGATCTAATTCTAATACATTTTCATCCCCCTCAAAAGAAATCCCATGCCCACTCTCCCTCAGCTGCTGGCAACCAATAATCTGCTTTCTGTCTCTACAGATTTGCCTATTTTGGACATTTCACACAAATGGAATCATATAATATGTGGCCTTTGGTATCTGGCTTATTTTACTACAGTTCATTTCAGTCGCTCAGTCATGTCCGACTCTTCGTGACCCCATGAATTGCAGCACGCCAGGCGTCCGTGTCCACCACCAACTCCCCGAATCCACCCAAACCCATGTCCATCGAGTCGGTGATGCCATCCAGCCATCTCATCCTCTGTCATCCCCTTCTCCTCCTGCCCCCAATCCCTCCCAGCATCAGGGTCTTTTCCAATGAGTCAACTCTTCGCTTGAGGTGGCCAAAGTATTGGGGTTTCAGCTTTAGCATCATTCCTTCCAAAGAACACCCAGGACTGATCTCCTTTAGAATGGACTGGTTGGATTTTACTTAGCATAATGTTTTCAAGGTTTATCCATGTTGTAGGAGTATCAACACTGCATTGCTTTTTATAGCTAAATTTCTTTGCATGGATGAATATACCATATTTTGTTTATCCGCTCATCAACTGATGGACAGTTGGATAGTTTCTGCCTCTTGGCTATGTGAAAAGTGCTGCTATGAATATTCAAGTACAAGCACTTATCTGAGTATCTGTTTTTAGTTCTTTTGGAAATAAACCCAGAAGTAGTATGGCAATTTTTTGTTTAACTTTTTGAGGAACTGCTAAACTGTTTTCCGCAGCACCTGGATCACTTTGTATATTTAATATAATATAATATATTATATAATATATATCACATTTATATTACCAGTGTATGGGGTTTCCAAGTTCTCCACATTCTTGTCAACAATTGTTGATTGTCTTTTTTGATTAAAGCTCTCCTACTGGGTAGAAAGTAATATCTCTGTAGTTTTGACTTTCATATCCCTGATGACTAATGATAATGAGCATCTTTTCATGTGTTTATTGGCCCTTTGTATATCTTCTTTGGAGAGATGTCTATCTAAATCCTTTGCCCACTTTGTACTTGTGTAACTTGCTTTTTTATTGTTATGATTTCATTTTGTGAGTTTGTCAAAAGCCAGACCCACACATCATCATTATTTAAGAATAAAGGAGGACTTCCCAGGTGGTCACAGGACTGGAAAAGGTCGATTTTCATTCCAATCCCAAAGAAAAGCAATGCCAAAGAATGCTCAAACTACAGCACAATTGCACTTATCTCACGCACTAGTAAAGTAATGCTCAAAATTCTCTAAGCCAGGCTTCAGCAATACATGAACTATGAACTTCTTGATGTTCAAGCTGGTTTTAGAAAAGGCAGAGGAACCAGAGATCAAATTGCCAACATCCGCTGGATCATGGAAAACGCAAGAGAGTTCCAAAAAAAATCTGCTTTATTGACTATGCCAAAGCCTTTGACTGTGTGGATCACAATAAACTGTGGAAAATTCTGAAAGAGATGGGAATACCAGATGACCTGACCTGCCTCTTGAGAAACATGTATGCAGGTCAGGAAGCAACAGTTAGAACTGGACATGGAACAACAGACTGGTTCCAAATAGGAAAAGGAGTATGTCAAGGCTGCATATTGTCACCCTGCTTATTTAAGTTCTATGCAGAGTACATCATGAGAAACACTGGGCTAAAAGAAGCACGAGCTGGAATCAAGATTGCCAGGAGATATATCAATAACCTCAGATATGCAGATGACACTACCCTTATGTCAGAAAGTGAAGAAGAACTATAAAGCCTCTTGATGAAAGTGAAAGAGGAGAATGAAAAAGTTGGCTTAAAGCTCAACATTCAGAAAACTAAGATCGTGGCATCTGGTCCCATCACTTCATGGGAAATAGATGGGGAAACAGTGGAAACAGTGGCAGACTTTATTTTGGGGGGCTCCAAAATCACTGCAGATGGTGGTTACAGCCATGGAATTAAAAGACACTTACTTCTTGGAAGGAAAGTTATGGCCAACCTAGATAGCATACTCAAAAGCAGAGACATTACTTTGCCAACAAAGGTCCGTCTAGTCAAGGCTATGGTGTTTCCAGTAGTCATGTATGGATGTGAGAGTTGAACTATAAAGAAAGCTGAGCACTGAAGAATTGATGCTTCTGAACTGTGGTGTTGGAGAAGACTCTTGAGGGTTCCTTGGACTGCAAGGAGATCCCACCAGTCCATCCTAAAGGAGATTAGTCCTGGGTGTTCATTGGAAGGACTGATGCTGAAGCTGAAACTCCAGTACTTTGGCCACCTCATGCGAAGAGTTGACTCATTGGAAAAGACCCTGATGCTGGGAGGGGTTGGGGGCAGAAAGAGAAGGGGACAACAGAGGACGAGATGGCTGGATGGAATCACTGACTTGATGGACATGAGTTTGGGTAAACTCTGGGAGTTGGTGATGGACAGGGAGGCCTGGCGTGCTGCAATTCATGGGGTCGCAAAGAGTTGGACGGTTGGACATGACTGAGTGACTGAACTGAACTGACTCCCAGGTCATCCAGTGGTTAAGAATCTGCCTGCCAGTACAGGGGACATGGGTTTGATCCCTGTTCCTGGAAGATTCCACATGCCTGGGGGCAACTAAGCCCATGCTCCACAACTACTGAGCCTGCGTGCTGCAACAAGAGAAGCCACCATCCCCCCTCCTCCCTCCCTGCACCACAACTAGAGATTGCTCCAGCCCAGTAAAGAAAACTCGTGCAGCCAAAACCAACCAAAGGAAAAAGAAAATAGAATAAAGGAAACTATTATCAGATTTCAATCAGATCAGATCAGATCAGATCAGTCGCTGAGTCGTGTCCGACTCTTTGCGACCTCGTGAAGAGATACTCCACGCCCGAGGTGAGAGAAACCCAAGTAAGATGGTAGGTGTTGCAAGAGGGCATCAGAGGACAAACACACTGAAACCATACTCACAGAAAACTAGTCAATCCAATCACACTAGGACCACAGCCTTGTCTAACTCAATGAAACTAAGCCATGCCCGTGGGGCAACCGAAGACGGGCGGGTCATGGTGGAGAGATTTGACAGAATGTGGTCCACTGGAGAAGGGAATGGCAAACCACTTCAGTATTCTTGCCTTGAGAACCCCATGAACAGTATGAAAAGGCAAAATGATAGGATACTGAAAGAGAAACTCCCCAGGACAGTAGGTGCCCAATATGCTACTGGAGATCAGTGGAGAAATAACTCCAGAAAGAATAAAGGGATGGAGCCAAAGCAAAAACAATACCCACCCGTGGATGTGACTGGTGATAGAAGCAAGGTCCGATGCTGTAAAGAGCAATATTGCGTAGGAACCTGGAATGTCAGGTCCATGAATCAAGGCAAATTGGAAGTGGTCAAACAGGAGATGGCAAGAGTGAAAGTCGACATTCTAGGAATCAGCGAACTGAAATGGACTGGAATGGGTGAATTTAACTCAGATGACCATTATATCTACTGTGGGCAGGAATCCCTCAGAAAAAATAGAGTGGCCATCATGGTCAACAAAAGAGTCCAAAATGCAGTACTTGGATGCAATCTCAAAAACGACAGAATGATCTCTGTTCATTTCCAAGGCAAACCATTCAATATCACAGTAATCCAAGTCTATGCCCCAACCAGTGACACTGAAGAAGCTGAAGTTGAACGGTTCTATGAAGACCTACAAGACCTTTTAGAACTAACACCCAAAAAGGATGTCCTTTTCATTATAGGGGACTGGAATGCAAAAGTAGGAAGACAAGAAACACCTGGAGTAACAGGCAAATTTGGCCTTGGAATACGGAATGAAGTTGGGCAAAGACTGATAGAGTTTTGCCAAGAAAATGCACTGGTCATAACAAACACCCTCTTCCAACAACACAAGAGAAGACTCTACACATGGACATCACCACATGGTCAACACTGAAATCAGACTGATTATATTCTTTGCAGCCAAAGATGGAGAAGCTCTATACAGTCAGCAAAAACAAGACCAGGAGCTGACTGTGGCTCAGATTATGAACTCCTTATTGCCAAATTCAGACTGAAATTGAAGAAAGTAGGGAAAATCACTAGATCATTCAGGTATGACCTAAATCAGATTTCAATAGGGGGAAAAAAATCCAAATTTTCTTTCATCATAGAAAAAGATATACTTATTAGATTTCCTTTTTAAATACACAGTAAAATGACTCAATTTTTAATATTTTTGTCAGTGAAAATATTTAGATAGTGCAATTTTACTTGTAATATGTGAATTAACAATATCTCTCTTACAGGGTTATTGCAAGAACTAAATGAAATGTAAAGGAAATCATACACTGTGTGGCTTTTGGTGTCTGGCTTCGTGTATTTACTTCATCACGATATATCCTAGAGCTTCATATACTGTATGGTATGTAATAAGCACTCAATAACAGAGTGAATTTGAGAGTATCTTATAGAGTCCCACAAGCACATCAGTAAATACGTTTCTCCCCTTCAGGAAACTTGAAGGAAGAAACAATAACTACACCAGCAGTCCCTCTTGAACTAGCAACATTGTGGTACACTTTGAGTTGAGTCACTTGTCACCTAAATACTCTGAGATTTATGGAGTGTTTTAAAGGATATGAATGCTAGAACTCCACCTTTCTTCAAAGAAAAATTAATGTGCTGGAGAATGTTTGAGTTTGGAAAGTGACAGTGAGTCACTTATCAACTAATTTTCTGACTTGAAGTTCTGAGTGTTGATGAATTAGACCCCCAGTGAGGAGGTACTCATCATTGGTGGTGGTGTTGCCAAAATCCTGGCCTCTGTTCTCTGGTGCCAAATAGAAACACAGAGACAGAGTTTTGGGTGAAGTAGAGAAGAGTAACTTTTATTGCTTTGCCAGGAAAAGGGGGTCACAGTGGATAAATGCCCTGAAAACCATGTGACCCTCCCTAGTGGGGGTCATGAGTTTTATAGTATTCAAGGAGCAGGGTGTGATCAGCTCGTGGACAGTTCTTGGATTGGTTGGCATCAAGGTGAAGTTTCAAGCATCATCAATCTTCGGGTTGCAACCAGTTTAGGGTCTACGTGTTTGTGGTCTGCAGTTTTCCTCCAGACATGCTCTGCTTCCTGTAAAAACAACTTAGGAATGTGTGTCAGGCCTTATCTGTATCTTTCAACACTGGGAGTTTGATGATTCTGTTATGTGGCAGAATTAGAGTCTAAATTGTTACCAGTTCCTCAGCCCAACAGCTAGTCTTTGTTTCTACATCTTCACATTTCCCAATCATTAACTCTAGAGTCAGCATTTTACTTCAAAAGATAAAGACATCTAGGTTGCCTCCATGTCCTAGCTATTGTAACACTGCTGCAATGATGATCACTGGGGTACATGTGTCTCTTCAATTCCGGTTTTCTCAGTGTGTATGCCCAGCAGTGGGATTGCTGAGAGCAACCTAGATGTCCACCGGCAGATGAATGGATAAGAAAGCTGTGATATGCATACACAATGGAATATTACTCAGCTATTAAAAAGAATGCATTTGAATCTGTTCTAATGAGGTGGATGAAACTGGAGCCTATTATACAGAGTGAAGTAAGTCAGAAAGAAAAACACCAATACAGTATATTAACGCATATATATGCAATTTAGAAAGATGGTAACAATGACCCTATATGCGAGACAGCAAAAAAGACACAGATGTAAAGAACAGACTTTGGACTCTGTGAGAGAAGGCGAGGGTGGGATGATTTGAGAGAATAACACTGAAACATGTATATTACCATATGTGAAATAGATCGCCAGTCAAGGTTGATGCATGAGACAGAGCGCTCAGGGCCGTCACACTGGGACGACCCTGAGGGATGGGATGGGGAGGGAGGTGGGAGGGGGGTTCAGGATGGGGGAACATATGTACACCCATGGCTGATTCATGTCAATGTATGGCAAAAACCACTACAATATTGTAAAGTAATTAGCCTCCAATTAAAATAAATAAATACATTAAAAAACAAAACAAAACTGGGAATGAGCCTTCCCAGCAACCCGGGACAAAATGGTCATGAAATGCCCCCCAAAGTATGGTCGGATTTATGACCACACGGGGGCCGTGTCAACTACAAATTGGCACTTACCAAGAGCATTGCCAATGACTGAACAATAAAAGCATTTGCCATCTGCCTCTATGGAGATTGAAGCTCATGCTGCTCCAGCTGTTGACCTTCAACAACCCCTGAGGGAGTTCAGGGTGGAGTGAGGCACTCTGTGCTCCAGGGAATCTGCCGGACAGGTCTTTAGATAGTCGGATGTTTTTAGGAATAGATTTAATGATCTCTATCCTTGCATCTCCTCATATCTAGAGGAGCACTAAATCTCTTCATGGTGACATCAGCTCCTCATGACTAACAAAAAGCTTTTGTAAAATGAGTGCTTCATGGCATCGAACTCCCCTTCACCAAAACCTAATGTATTGACTTTCCCCCACTGCTGCTTTGGAGCAGTCTCTCAGAGCTATCTGAGATGCTGCCTCTCAGGCTGCAGTCCTCATTTTGCCCCAAATAAAACTTAACTCTCAAAAAAAAAAAAAAAAGGGAAGATAAGGAAGGACAAAGAGGCTTGTACAGGGTTTCAGTGATGGTGGTTTAATCGCTAAGTCGTGTCCAACTCTTGCCACCTCATAAACTGTAGCCCGCCAGGCTCCTCTGTCCATGGCATTTCCCAGGCATGAATACTGGAATGGGTAGCCATTTCTTTCTCCTGGGGATCTTCCTGGCCCAGGGATTGAACCTGCGTCTCCTGCACCGCAGGTGGTCCTTTACCGCTGAGCCCCAGGGATTCCCTTATACCCTTCCTTACAGCACCTTAAATAGACAGTAAGAAAACTAGCATGCCAGGCAACTCAAGACAGTGAGGGGGCTTGAAGACAGGGGTGTTGTTTGTTTTCTGGAACTGGCTGCAGGGTTACTGTCATAATTCATATTTGATAATTGAAATTTCAGGAACGTGTCTTACTATCCCCCGTCCCCATATAACTAGTTTTGTTCTCCAGAAATATTAAGAGAACAGTGCATAAGTGAGGAAAATTTATTACTTGCCTTCTAATACTATTAATGTCAATGCACATAGTTCAACACAATGTAAAAAAAAATCTATTTTACACATTTTTATAAATGGTATGTGACTCTGGACCTAAGAAAGGAATCTACTTATTGCAAATTGGAAATGTCATTCTCTGTAATATAAAATTGCCTGTTAGGAGCATGGCAATTATACAGTTTAAAATGACACAGTTTAAATTAACACAACATGAATAGTTGAAAGTAAAAATTAAAAATCATTAGTTTTTCCACTCAAAGTATAAAAAATAAATATTTTAATTTTATAAAAGTACTTTATCAACAAACTGCATGTTGGACTTTTAAAAAGATCTGATTTTTATAATAAATTATATTGCTGAATACTCATAATAATAATCTTTGAAACAAAAGGAAACTTACCTTTTAAAGCTACTAGACACAAGGAAAGCATTGTGAATCTACAAATCTCTTTTAGTCCCAAACCTAAACTATAGCTAATTTCCTTTCTTAGGGACACACCAGGCAGAACTGAAAGACCAAGTTATTGTGGTAAATTTCATAAGCTCCCCAAGGTCAGTGATTTGGAATACATCTTCCTGAGGCTTAATATCTGCTAAGTCTGTGCTATTCTAAGACAGTTCTTACGTTACTAGGTCTGAAAGGCAGAATTTCCTTTTAACCTCTGGTATTTCTTAGCAGTTTCTGCCTGTGGTATGATCACCTGATGGTGTACTTTTAGCCAGCTGCGTATCTTCATGGTGGTTCATCTGTCTTAAAAAAGAAAAAAGGAATGGCTAGTTACAAACAGGTGATTGTGTTAGCAGAGGTTTAAGGCAGAATTAGACAAAAGCTATTGGAAATAGGATGTACTTTGTAGAAGGAGAGCATATCCAATAATATGAAAAATCATTAGAAATAAAATTGAAAAAAAGAAGATTTATGAAAACAGCTAAATGGCTGTTTTACCTAGTGATCAAGTGCTCAGAGATTGAAGTCACAGAAGATAATTATGTGGCTTTGCAAGCACTTTTATTCAGAAACAGCAGAGGGTTTTTGTCTAATAGACCTGCATGCAGAGGTGTAGTAGATGATAGCTGTGGAAACATTGTCCCTGGACAACTAGGTGCTGTGAGGGGTGGCAGGGTGGCCTGCGCGCATCGTGGAAGCAGGCAGCTGTTTTAATATGACCAGTCATGTCCTCGGCTCTCACGGTAGCTAGTTCTAAATTCAATTTTGCTTCTTGAGTGTGTTTTTCACTTGGTAAATTCAAAACAAGATCAACAAAGGGATCTATGGCATTGGCATGTTTTAGACACTATGTGGAATGAATAAAAGAGTCCTCAGGATTCAGGCAGTTAAATTGATTCATCTGCTTTATTTCTCAAGTTTTTATTATTTTTAAAAGCCTATTCTGGATTTTATTTCATGAAGTATTGTGTTCCTCTGAAGTTGTATGTAAAGGCTACCCATATAGGAATACGGGCATGTTTTCAAATATTTAAGATGAAAACTTACCTCTTGACAGATACTACTTTTGTAAATAACAGTTTTCCTCTTTTATTATGGTTTTCTAGATGGCTCAGTGGTAAAGAATCTGCTTACAATGCAGAAGATGCAGGTTCAATTCCTGGGCCAGGAGGATCCCCCGGAAGAGGAAATGGCAACCCACTCCTGTATTCTTGTCTAGGAAATTCTGACTTGAATGGGAGAATCTGGAAAGTTTTTCTAAAAACAAGTTCTTCAAAGTCACATCATCCTGCAAAGATGATAATGCTTCTTATACTTACAAGAGGCAGAAGTGAAAGTTGTTGAAACAATTTGTCCAAATGATCTAATAAATTCACAGTTGAGTTCTAATGTATCCTGATTTGCTAGGGTACTATCTAAGTGAATTTTGCTTCTGTTTGTTCCAATAAAAGAATATCGAGGGCTTCTCTGGTGGCTCAGTGGTAAAGACTCTGTCTGCCAATGCACAAGACACGGGTTTGATCCCTGATCCAGGAGGAGCCCTCATATTGCAGGGCAACTAAGCACGTGTGCCACAACTACTGAGCCTGCGTGCCGCAACTAGAGAGTAGCTTTCCACTCTCCGCAACTAGACAAAAGCCCAAGCAACAGCAAATACCCAACACAGCCAAAAAGAAAACAAATAAATAAAATTGTTAAAAAATAGAAGTGTATTGATTTTAAGATGATCACAACTGAGCTATAGTTCAAATGTCTAATAATTTTCTCAGCAATACTGTCTTATTTCTCACCTGGAAGTAAAAGCATATGCAATTGTGTTAATATTGTATACTAAAGTCTCTACTTTTTCATAAATTAAAAAAATTATGAGACAGGAGCTGAGCTGGGAGTCAAAGTGAGAAAAGATATTAATATATAATATCCTTCTTATACTTTTAATTTCTTGATATAGTGACAAGGTGAAGAAATCATAGAGTCTCATAGAGCTAAGATATATTATGATGTTGAGGCTGACTTTGAAAGCAAAACAATATTGTCTCTTTATCAAGTAAACCAAGCAGTGGGGTTTTTTAATTGGTTAGCTGAAGTTTAAAATTCTGAACTTCCAGATAACCATCTCCACCAACTAGTTCCTTTGCTTCACCTGGAGTATCATTTTTAGGTAAATAAATAGTGAAAAATTACCCCATATTCACTCTCCTAAGGATATAATAAATTAGGCTAATTAGATAACATCCCTATAATACTATAAAAATCATGGTCATAAAGTTTCATTTTATGGAGCAACCTTAAGCAATTTTTCAAAATGAAATTAATACTCCTTCTGAAGGAAAACTGAAAATAAGTACGTAATTAAGCATATACAAAGAAAAAATTTCTTATTCAAAAATTCTAATAGAACTAAATGTATAGACTTTAACGTCAAAGACAAGCCTTCATTCAAACATTATTGTCAATAACCTACAGCATCACATTGTTGTTGACAATTATCAATAATAGCAAGACAAGCATTTTGATGAATGCAAAATGTCATGGAAAATATCACAGAATGCAAAATAACACTTTGCAGTTTTACAGTTCTTTTTATTTATCAAAGTGCTTTCACATTTACTATATTAAATATTTTACTCTCAATTTTTAAATAATGATTTTTTTATACCTTATACATATGTACATAATTAAAATTTTCTTTCCACTGAAGAAAAGCCAACCAAATATCCACAAACTCTTTTAACAGGTTTTTTTTTTTAACCATTGTTTTTCAGATGTTGCTCCTTTGATTAACTCCTGTCTCTCTGCCTCTACTTTCCCTTGGTTTATCCTCTGGAAAAATGCTACTTCAGGAAAATCTTTATCCTCATAATCACAATTCTTTCATGTTTTCTTTCCTTTTCCCACTGAAAAGGACCTCTTAGCGTCTTCCTTGGTAACTATGGCATATTCTTCCTTGTATTGTAACGCAGATCATATTGTTTTGCTGCAAGATGTATTGTACTACTCAGGCTATTTTCTATACTTCCCTAATTTGTACCTTTCACTCAGAACATAACATGGAGCAGAGATAATAAAGATTCAGTAAGGAATCAAGTTTAAAATCATTGCGTTTGGGACTGCCTTGGTGGTCCAGTGGTTAAGAATTCACCTTCCAATGCAGGTTTGATCCCTAGTTGGGGAACTAAGATCTCACACGCTAAGGGGCAACTAAGCCCAGACTCTGATTAGAGAGAAGCCCGTGTGCAGCAACAAAGATCCCGTGTGCTACACCTAAGACCTGATACAGCTGAATAAATAAATAAATACGTTTAAAAATCAGTTGTCTTTGCTATATGATAAAGGCTGTATCTATTTGCTCTGATTTCTTTTAGGACAACAGAAATACTATATTCTATACTTTCATGTTTTTATTTCAACTATTCCTTTGATAGAAACAGCTATAAATGTGTAACAGTATGTACTTAATAGGTATCTGTTGTCAGCATAGAAATATCCTTAAGATACTACCTGCTGAGTTGTCATTAAAATGAGTCACCAGTCTACATGAAACCAGACTTACCAAGATGACTACTTGTCTTATTTTTTGCGTCTTCATTTAACTTTTCCTCTTCCAAAACTAATACCTTAATTATTTTGTGATGTTTCATTGGGAGAGTTCTATCAGTTCCTTCTCCAAAATTATTGCTTTAGAGAATCTTAGAACAACTGTGTTGAGTCTATGGACTGGTATGACTGTATAAATTAGAGGAACTTATAATCTCTTCAGTACTATAATACTTGTTTAAGATTTGTGCATTCTCTATATGTTTCATTGTTTAGCTGTACTCAGAAACCAGATTATTTACTACTTTATTCTTGATGTCACCTTGTGTAGGAATTATCCAACTGTGAATTTCCATGGAAATTATTTGTGGCAAATGTTGACGTGTATCTTGCCAAACCTTTTGCTTCCACCACTATCATTGGTGCCTTTTGCATGTCTCATGATGACTGTCACAGTTCACACTGAGGAACTGTGTGACTGATCATGAAAAAACAATCACAGTGGCATTTTGACCTGTTTTATCTTTTTAAATTGGATGCTATGAATGACTTGCTAAAATATATGTGGATTATTGGATCTACTATGAGGTATCTGTTTTTGGCCCATTCACACTGTCTTAACAAGTTGTGGGAGTAGGCTACAGGGTAAATTTTAAAAGATAGTAATTGTTGGCAAGGCTAGTCGTCACAGTATTGTAAACTTCCTTACTGTCTATATGTTACAGTCATGGATAATATTTAAACTTAATCCAGTACATTTCCATTTTGTTCAAATGAGAAAATGGCACTTGTGGGAATTCTGTTGACTGTTTCCACCTGCTGCAGGATATTAGCAGATTAGACCAAACATTGGGAGGTGCCTCGTGTCATCTATGGGAACAATAGCACGTTTGTTTGTCTTTCTACCTTCAAGGATATTTGAAGGTCAACTTTTGAAGAGAGTGTTTTGTGAACATAGAAGCAGTCATGTTCTTGTGTGGAAGTGGGCAGATGCTTGACCTGAAAGAAGATCTTCCAGCCACAGGACTACAAATAGGAAGAGAAAGCCTAACTTGACAGACCAGTTATCTTAGTGTCTGCTTTTTCAGTGTGCTGAGGGCTTCACCCACCCTTCGACATCTCCTTCTCAGGGAGAACCTGTCTCAGAGATGCTCAGGATCACACAGTGTTCAGTGCTCCTAGCGTAGAGTTGACACAGGAGAAAATCCAAAAGTAGAAGTGGTAAAAGAAGGGTCTTTCCCCCCCAAAATTGCATTCTATAGAGGTTTGAAACGTGCACATTTCTCAATATTGTTTCTACACTGATAAATGACAATATAATAGCAATTAAATAATTTAATGGGTGATGTTCCTGGACCTTCTTATTCCCCACTGCATGGTAAAGGTATGCAGAAATCACGCAACTGGCTTTTATTTCCTTTTCTACAAAATGGAAAGCATAATGGGTAATTCTTCCTTATGTAATAGGATGTTTTATACACATTTAAGAAATGTTCATTGGAGAAATGAATGCTATAGGCAGACAGTTCTTAAGATCCATAAATATCTTATTATGCTTGACATCCATAATATTAGATGAAAGAAAATGCTTTTTCTTTTTACCTCTTATTGAAGAAAACAACGATATTTTAAAAGTTGATATACCATGACAACTGGCAGAAGACGCTCAAAAGAGTGGTCTGTGATGATTAGTATTATAGTAAACAGTAAATGGATAATTGAAAGAGAAATTAGTTTGGGTTGTCAAAGGGTTATGTGGGAGATATACATGCTAATATTAGATATGGCTAATGCCATATGCCTCCAGAAAAAGGAGACTGCACTTGTGTTCAGCTATTGAAAAAGAAATTATTTTCAACAGTTGTGTCATGCCTCATTTATAGTTCATTAAAAAAAAGAAGCTCAGCTTAAAATCAGTGAAGCCTGAGGAATAAAATCTCCATATGAATAAGCATTCAAATATATACAGAAACAAGGACCTTCTGTGACCAGAGTCCCGTCTTCTTGCAGTGGAAAGTTTTTCCAGAGGTCCAGAGGAGGAGACATGGCCAAGCTTAAGCTGAATTCAGGTGCTTCTCTTCCACAGAGAAGGAACAGTGTCCAGAGTTAGCCACACTGGTTTGTAGTACCCCATGGTGACTGCCAGTCCTTTGCTGGATTTTGTCTGTTCTTTGTGTACAGCTGGACTCAGCTTGAACCAAAGAATCAGCAACTGAAGCTGGAGCCTACCTTTCTGCAGAGAGAGTAACGTTTGATGTTTCTGGACATTTTTGCAACACGTAACCCCTATCTTGAGCTCCTGCTGCCTTACAAGCCCTTCTCACACGAAAGTACAAGGTTCTAAAACAGTACCTTCCACACACTGTCCTCTCGTTTAGGAGGCAAGCAGACAGTGTTTTCTGACAGTTGCTTGTCCATCTGGTGTTTGATGTGGCAGAAAAGCACAGTGGGGTGATAAGGGAGATGCCGTTTCTCTAGGTGACAACTCTGCATTCCTGAGAGCAGGCTCCTCTGGACTCCCTACCCTTCGGCCCTACTTCTCCCCACAGGACCCTAGGCTGTCTTCTCAGTGCAGTGCAGTGAAGCTCTTTCTATGTGCCTGCTTGGCTTTTCATTGATTCACAATTTCTTGATGACAACAAACATTTCAGCCACTTTCTGATGGTGCTGTCAGCATGAATGCATTGGTAAAGGTTGGTAAAGGTTTTTTAACAGTTCCATTCTTTTTCATTGTTTATTTGTGCCTGAAATTCTCTTTCACTTTTTATTTATTTGTGAATATTTTCTGGTCTTCCCATTATATTTACGTTAGACAAAAAGCTAGCTTTTTGTTACTTGGCCTTGTAAAGTGTGTCAGGCCAAAGATAAATTTTCTAAAACTCTGATAATATTCAGCTGACTATGTTTGAAGTTTATAAATAGTTCAGATATTTACATACGCATTGCTTTATTATGCATGCCCGTTTTGCCTACGGACTAAGTGAGAATTCATTGCCACATTCTGCTACCTCTCAGCAACCTTTCTCAGAGCCACCAGCAGCTTCCCCTTATGTCTTTTTATTATTATTTATTTTTTTGGTCACAGCATGCAGCATTCAGGATCTTAGTTCCCTGATCAAGGATTGAACCTGTGCTGTGCAGTGGAAGCATGGAGTCTTAACCACTGGACCACCAGCGCAGTCTCAGGCTTCCCCTTAAGTCTTATTGGCCAAAAGAACATTGCTTGCCCATGCATAGGCCAATCCTGACAAAAGAGTGCTGCCATAATAATTAACTCATATCAATCAAGACTCACCATCTAGGCTTTGGAGCTGGTGCTATCTCCTCTGGAAGGACATGGCTTCCAGGAAGAGGGCAGATACCTGAGAGAAGTCAGAACTCACAGGAAGGAAGAAGGGGTGTGGGAAAAGGGGTGCCCAGAGTAAACTTGGTAGCCAGGTCACCTGTATACTCTGTGCATAGAGTACAACAGTATCCATGTCCTTGATTATATTTTAAATGCAACTGAAATGATTGTCTGTGATGGCTCCTGTTACATAGTCCCATCTCTTCTCAACTGCCAGAATCAATAGTGAATTTATTTTGTATTTGTGTGGGAGGAATTGAGAAAACGAGTTGGAACAAAGTCCAATTAAACCCAGTTACTACTAGCAACTCCGCCAATATGTCTTCTCTCCTCTACCTATGGGCTCATTTAAATTAAGTCTGAATACTGAAATTATCTGCATTCAGGAGTTTGAATCAGATAAACTTCCCAGGGAAAAGTTATTCCTTATTATGGTTGTCTATTCCTTACTTATGGTTGTCCAGGAGGATTCCTGAAGAGTGAAACCAGAGCAAACAAATTGGCATTTAGAATTTAGGGCCTTTTGGTTAGTCACGTACACTCTTTGCCACATATAAATTTGGTGGGGCGGAAGGAAGCCAATGTATGAAAAAAGATGAAGAAAATTGCATGGAAGAAAAAGGTGATGAATGAAAGTAGGTGGAAGAGCGACAGTAACAGAGCACATATGTAAGAGGGAAGGAAGGAGCTGTGTGCTTTTTCACTATTATGTTGCTATGGTAATGAAGCAAAATTAGGCGGATGCTGCTCTAATGGTTTTGTTTTGAATGAGGAACCAACTATGAGCAAGAAAATGACAAATTAACTCTTCAGTAAACCAAAAAGACAGTCTATCTGTATTTCATCTATAATTTCAATATAACCTTTATAAGAAATCTGACATTCCTCTGAAACAACAAGATCTAAAAACATTCTGAAGACTTATACAATAATATTAAAGTTTCCTTTTGTGAATTAGCAGTGAATGAAAACATCTCCATTATAAAACATGTTTGCTGTGGAAAAAATTTAAATAAATAAAAGAAAAAAAATCAGATTAATAATAATAAAAAAAGCACCTGATTCTGGCTGTTCATGTTTTCATGAGTAGTTCTTTAGTCTTTTCATTTGTGGGTTTTTACCAAATGGGATTGTACTTTATTATTGTATGGTGAATATTTGGGCTAATTCTAGTTTTTCACCATCTTAGCTTGGGTGAAGCTTAGCTGCTACAACAAATTACTGTAGGCTGGGTGGTTTATAAAACAAATATTTACTACTTCTCATAGTTCTGGAGGTTAGGAAGTCCAACATCAAAGTGCTAGCAGATTCAGTGTCTGATGAGACTTGGTAGTGTCTCCTTGGTTTGCAGACAACCACTTTCTGATTGTATCCCCATATGGCACAGAGTGGATAGGAAGAGTGGGCAAACTCTCTTGCCCACTACCATTAATAAGGGCATTAATACCATTCATGAGACCCCATCCTCACGACCTAATCACCTCCCAAAGGCCTCACTTCCAAATGTTGGGAATTAGGGTTTCATCATTTGAATTTTTGAGGAATACAAATATCCAGTTCATAGTACACTGTTATAAACAAGGTTTCAAGGGGAAATTTTACCTTTTTTGTATACCTCCATAAATTACCTACGGGCTTCCCAAGTGGTGCAGTGGTAAAGCATCTGCCTGCCAAAGTAGGAGATCTAGGTTCAGTCCTTGGGTTGGGAAGATACCCTGGAGAAGGAAGTGACAACCTACTCCAGTATTCTTGCCTAGAAAATCCCATGGACAGAGGAGCTGGACAGGCTACAGTCCAGGGGATCGCAAAGAGTAGGACATGACTGAGCATATCGATATATAAAAGTTACCTTCAGCTACTTGTGACATATTGTGGACATTCAACAAATAAGAATTATAATTTTCACTAACAACCACACAAGTTTAGTGTGGTCAATAATTATTTTTTGGCTTATCAACTGGAGTTCCTTTGAATAATATAGAAGGTAGTAGCGGGGATCCTGTTCAAGAGTATGGCTGGAGGGATTAAAAAGCCTTCTACAAGTGGGTCCCAAAAAGTGGCATTTATGCAAGCTTTTCTAAGGCTTCCAAACCTGATATTTTGCAGAACCTGCAATTGCCTAAGCAAGCAGGATTTGGAGATGCCAACTCACATAACTAAACTCACAGTAGAGATGGTGAAATTAACACCAAAATTTTAATTGGCAATGAGAACTATAACTGCTAGGAATATGGTGCATTTCCATCTGTACAACCAGTGTCTTCCCCCTTTATAGTCAAACAACTCCCCAAAAGAAAATCAGAAGTTCACTAATGAACAGAATTAGATGAGATATATGTAGTCTTGTTATTCAGAGAGGTCACTCTTTTTCCTGGACAGTTCATACAGCCTATCTCCAATTTCAATACTATATAATTCACTATATTAGTTTATCCTTTCTAAACATAAGTTTCAGATATTCTTAATTAAAATTGTGGAAATTCCTCATTGTGGAATTTAAGTCACATATTTATAGACAAAGTCTTAGTTTACTTCCTCAGATGGCTGTTCATTTTTTGTGGATATCACTACTTAACTCTAGGTAACTGGGTAACCTTATTTTTCTTTATCAATATATTCATCAATGATCCCTGGACCTTGGGCATTTTGGCAGAGAGAATAAAAAGGGTTTAGTCTATTTATTAAAATTGTTACAGAATAAAAAAATTTAAAGGCTATGGATATATCTTGAAATATATGCTTGACGGATATTTATTATTTAATGAAAAAAATGGAGTAACTCATCATGTCCAGGAACTGTGGATTTCTCTAGTGGCATAGAGAAGCTGCCGTTTTAAAATTGTGGTAACTTTTACTGGCATCTTCTGAACTTCCTCGGAGGAAAGGATTTGGTCAAGAATGCAATATCACTTTAAAACACTTCAAAACAATTTGATTTGGGGTTATATGAGGTAGTATGGGCCAATAAGCTGAGTATCATCTGAACTAGGGGTTTTGGGGAGGACAAATCAAGGAGTATGTGAATATTCAGGTCTGAGTCCAGAAGATAATTGAGGACAGTCATGGTCCGTCCTCAGGCTGCTCAGTGTCTTCTGTGAGTCTCCTGTGATCCTATATAACCAAACCTGATGGCCTAAATGGTCCAGGCTGGAAAGAGAAGGAAGTAGACCTCAGAGGAGGATGGTATAAGGGAGAAATGGGCAGGGTCTGCAGACTGGAGTCCTACATGAACTTGAAAATTAGGTTTAGTGCAAGTATGAGATTGGGGCTGATGGAGACAGACGTGGGATAAGAGAAGGCTGTGACAGGAACATGGAATTTCTGATGTGGAGGAGTTACAGAAGTATACATTTTCAGGATGCAGTCATGAGAACGAGTTCTTATCAGAAGGTAATGAACTAAACTGAACTGAATGAATGAAGGATAGAGGGAAGTTGGGGACATTTGCCGCTTTGTGCAGCCCTCTTTTATCCTTTGGGAAACAACCCTTCTAGTAAGTAAACAATCCTTCCAGTAAGCCTAGTGAAAAGTGTCTGACTCTTTGTGACCCCATGGACGGAGAAGCCTACCAGGTGCCTCCATCCATGGGATTTTCCAGGCAAGAGTCCTGGAGTGGGTTGCCATTGCCTTCTTCAGGGGATCAGTAAGCCTAATAGAGTCTGCAAATCACAGAAACCCACCCTCTTCCCCACAGGTTTGGGCATATCATCAAAGCCTGTAGAATTCTTCCACAGGACTTTTCAGTACTTGGTTGGTGAAGTAGGTAGGAGAAAAGAAAATAGAGTTTCCATTGGGCACTGAGCTGTGAGGATATGATTCTGGAACAACACTCCAGATGATTCCCAAATCAATACCTCTGGCTCTAGTCTCTTCTTTATCCTCTAGAACCCCTAGAGATATCTCCATCTGAATGCCTCATTAACCCAACCCATGTTGGGAAATAAGATTCCTCATTTCCCCCACCCAAACTGATCTCCATACTCCATTGCCCATCCAAGCTAGACATCTGGAAGTCATCCTCAACATCTCCCTCTCCTTCACCCTTAAGAACAATCAATCCCCAAACCCTGCTAACTTTATCTTATAAACATTTGTAATTTTTTTCCCTTCTCTCTTGTTCCACTGCTAAAGCCTTAGTACAGATCTTTATCACAATCTCTTAACCGGTCTTCTTGCCACCAGTCTTAAAAAACCCCAATCTATACTGTCGTATTCCCACCCTTATTCTCACCTTGGGTAGAGGGAGCTTTGTCCTTCAGCTCACTCCTTCTGTCTCTGCAGCCCCTTCTCTGGCCACATCCCTGCTTGTGGTTTCCTGAACCTTCCGTGTTCTCTCCTTGCTCCAGCCTTGAGTTCAAAGGCTGCTCACTTTGCCTAAAATGCACCCTCTTTTTTCCTTCATGGCTAACTTCTGTTCAGGATTTAAGGGGGGATTTGGGTGTTGCGGCTCCGGGCATCCTTTGTGACCTTATCTTTGTGACCATCATTTTCACCCTTGGCTCCTTGATTGAGATCTTCCAAACACTCTTAAAGTGGTGGCATAGGCTAGCAGAGGACTCACTGTTCTGTGTTGTGAAAACGAATTTGTCTTCTTTCCCCACTGAGTTCCAAGTCCTTTGAGGGAAGAGACTTAATTATACACAAATTTATATTCTATTTCCTCTTTGGAGTCTGACACATACTAGATCCTTAAAAAAACAATTAAAGAATAAATAAATGAGTGAATCCAGGGAAGATGCATCATTAACTTTAGTTCGTGGATTCTGTGGACACCTTCTCTTCTTGAACAATGATGGTTTTACGAAGCTCTGCTAGATCATGTTTTGTCTGAATCCTGTATCCTCATTAAAATTTCTTTTGCTATCAAAGCTAGAAAAATAGTCAATGTCTTTAATTTTAAAGATGAGGAAAATAAGGCACAGAGAGGTTTGTACACTCAAATGCAACAGCTGGTGTAGGATCTTGGGCTCTTCTGTCCTGACCCAGGGTGCTCTCCTAACTACTAAGCTGCCTCCCTCAAGCACTTGTAATCGCAAATACTTTTAGTTTTGTTTCTTACAGGAATGTGTTGAGTGTTTCTAGCCTCAGGAAATCAACACTCTCACCTGCAGACAATTCCCAGAAATTATCTGACTCCTTTCTAAAATCACGTTACTCTGTATTTCAGGCAGGAGGGTTAAACAAAGTGCTTTCCAACTTGGCTACCCTCAGTCTCCTCCAAGTACTTCAAAAATTCCAGGAAGGGGGAACTTCCCGGATGGTCCAGTGGTTAAGACTCCATGCTTGCTATGCAGGGTCATGGGTCTACTCCCTAGATCCCACATACCTTGTGGCATGGCATGGTCCCCAAAAATCTTTTCCCAGGGAAATAAAGTCAGCTTCTCCTCTCTGACTGGGAACATGAACATGGATTCTGGGATTGGATCTTCTTGGTTGGGTATTGGGCCTCCCTGGTAGGTTTTTATAAAAACCATTTGTAAGTTAGTCATGAAACTTCCCTGGTGGTTCAGATGGTAAAGCATCTGCCTATAATGCAGGAGATCCTGGTTCAATCTCTTGGTCGGAAAGATCTCCTGAAGAAGGCAATGGCAACCCACTCCAGTATTCTTGCCTGGAAAATCCCATGGACGGAGGAGCCTGGTAGGCTACATTCCATGGGGTTGCAAAGAGTCGGACACGACTGAGTGACTTCACTTTTTTTTTTCTTTCATGAAACTAAAGCAGTTGGTGCTGGCGGTGGTGAGATGGGTGTTCAGAAAGTCAAGCAAAGCTGAGATTTGTTTCTGTGCTCATTTTCCACAGGAATTCAGGCTTCTTTTCAAGTCAGACCTAGTTCTAGCACTTGCTTCTGCTTCCTTCTTTCTTCCATCCTCTCTCTGACTCTGCCCCCATCTGTTAAAATGATCACTCTTGATTTTTCTTCAGCTTATTTCTCTGATAACTGTACTTACTGCTTGTGATATTTAGGCATGTTTAGCAAGTCAGCCTGGAGAAGATTTCCTTCAATTATATGACAAAACCCAATTTAAACTTTTGATTTATTGGAATTGCTGAATTAAAAATACTGTTGGGCATTTTGCAGCAATTTTAAAAAGAGTATGCTTTACAGATGGCTAATCTGTTTGTTAGATTATTGCTTTGTACCATTTCTCAAAAGTTTTCATATTCTTAAAAAAATTTTTTTTTGTTATTTATTTATTTATTTATTTTTAATTAATTTTATTTTATTTTTAAACTTTACATAATTGTATTAGTTTTGCCAAATATCAAAATGAATCCACCACAGGTATACATGTGTTCCCCATCCTGAACCCTCCTCCCTCCTCCCTCCCCATACCATCCCTCTGGGTCGTCCCAGTGCACCAGCCCCAAGCATCCAGTATCGTGCATTGAACCTGGACTGGCATCTCGTTTCATACATGATATTTTACATGTTTCAATGCCATTCTCCCAAATCTTCCCACCCTCTCCCTCTCCCACAGAGTCCATAAGACTGTTCTATACATCAGTGTCTCTTTTGCTGTCTCGTATACAGGGTTATCGTTACCATCTTTCTAAATTCCATATATATGCGTTAGTATACTGTATTGGTGTTTTTCCTTCTGGCTTACTTCACTCTGTATAATAGGCTCCAGTTTCATCCACCTCATTAGAACTGATTCAAATGTATTCTTTTTAATGGCTGAGTAATACTCCATTGTGTATATGTACCATAGCTTTCTTATCCATTCATCTGCTGATGGACATCTAGGTTGCTTCCTAAATTTTTTTTTTAATTTCTTTTTGTTTTTATTTTTGGCTACGCTGCTGTGCACAGGCTTTCTCTAGTTGCTGTGAGAAGGGCTATTTTTTCCTTGCAGTGCATGGGCTTCTCATTGGGATGGCTTCTCTTATTGCAGAGCACAGACAGTAGGCTCGTGGGCTTCAGTAATTGCAGCACACAGGCTCTAGAGCGTGGGCTCAGTAGCTGTGGGGCATGGGCTTAGCTGCTCCGCAGCATGTGGGATCTTTCCAGACTAGGGATGGAACCTATGTCCACTGTGTTGGCAGGCGGATTCCTAACCACTAGACCACCAGAGAAGTCCCATATTCCTTCTTTTAAGTGATTGTTAAGAATGCTTACTCACCCAGAGAATAACATTAAAAAGTCATAAACCTGAACCAAACAGGTCAGGCTGATGGTGAAGACTTTCCATCAGACTTTCCATCTTAGGCAGGCTTCTTTCGGTTCCACTTTGAACCATAAATAACACACTGTTTGTATATATGGGTGGGTGTGTGTGTAAGAGAGAGAGTATGTGTGTGCGAGAGTGTGTATGTATGTTTTGTATACAGATATATACACAGTGCATGCTTGTTGGGTTGTCAAATCAAAGCACCCTCTAAAATTCTCTACCAAGGGCAGGAACAATTCTGAGCACAGTGGGGGAATTCAAGGAAACCTAATTAAAAATATTTGCCTAAGCAGATATTGATTTTTCATGTAGAGTATTTATCACAGAAATTTAGCTTTCTTTAAAAAAAAAAAAAGGTACTCTAAAGTAAGACATTCTGAGTCAATTTCTTCCTCATTATAAATTCTAGGTGATGAAATTACGATTGTGATTACACAATATTAGAAAGCAATGATTGATCTGGGGACTAACGCACATGAATTCCATGGCGGCTCCACCTGCCAAGTAGAGGTCTAAGCATCTTCACAAATCCATTCTTCTTGTACATGTTTTCTTGTAGCTCCTATGAACGCCTGCCCAGGCAGCCTCAAGCTTCCGGTAGGGGTTGCTGTTGTCTAATACAAGACCTATTGTTCTCAATAGAATTTGGTTATCTCTTCAAATCATTGCTAACCTTTGCCCTTTCCCAGGATTTAATCTGTTTAAATTGATATTGGTTATTTGCTCTTGAGTTTACTGTGAATTTAATCTTATATTACTGTTTAATACATTAAAGTGGTATTTTGGTTGCTGCCACTGCACTGATTAGCATTAATTTTCCCCAGAATGTGTTCTGAATAGCAGTGAGCTTGTTCGGGAGAAGGAATGATAATTTTATTGTTTTTAAAACAGTGAAGTATTTGATTACTTTGCATAAAGTGAATTTTGATGAGATCAGTTCTAGAATCAAACTAAGACTTTCAGAGGAATGGAAACACTGGTCTTAACATACAGGTTTTGCCTTTAAATTTTTATTTCCCTGCTAGTAGAGATGCATTATATTTGCATTTTTGAGCCTGAATAATTTTAATTCCATTTTTATTATACAAACCCAAGAGGAACATTTACTTTGTTTTCACTGATTAGTTATACAATTATTCTTTTCAGATACTACACGAACCATGAACCATAATATTATATTCCTTGCTAATACATTTTGGCAAAAGTATTTACATGAAAACACAATACATAAATGTAATGACTTTCTCAAATGAGCACACTGTTGCCATGAAGCAATCACCTCTATTTTAATACAAGTAAAATTCATTAAATTTTTCTCAATTAGCAAAGCGACTTTTCCAAATGAACTAGTGAAGGAAAAACATTGCCTGTTTTATCCTAACCCAGCTGATTTGCCTTTTATTACCAGATGCCTATTTCAGGAGGAGAAAAAAAAAAAAGTCTTTAATTTTAATAAACTTGATGCAATGCTGACTCCTAGGGGATTAAGTATGGCTCTGATATACTTAGTTTCTTTTTGGTTAGTTTCAAAGTAAAAGTTAGATTCAAAAGCAAAAGCCTTTGAAGCCAAGATACTACCTTCAAGGCTCTCTAATGTTGAAAAGAGGAACTTGGAGACCCAAAGGAACAAATCCTTTGAATTGCAAAACTTAACTTAAACAAAAGAATATTTTTTCCCCCTTTTTAAAATGTTTAAATCCCATCATAAGTCTAATAACCAGATTATGTCATTTGAGTTGAGCCTTGTATCTGTAAATACAAATGTAGTTTTCTGGAAAAAAATATAATTAACTTTGCATTCACATTTATATAGTATAGCTTTCAGACTAATTTAGCTGCCCCTTTCTGAAGTAATTTTTTTAGTTGTAGTGTTGGTTATTCATTTTATGTGTAGGGTAAAAACATCTTTGTTTCCCCCCCTTTAAGTTGAAAAAAATGACACTAGCTGTGCACACACTGAATAACTCAGAGTATGGGATTTAGAAAATCTGTTAGCTATCCCTAATAAAAATGCAAAGACTAAGAATGTTAACTATCTTATATATTTGTGGGCCTCCTGCTCTTAAAATACTTAATATCACTGGATCTAATTCTTGGAATACCTGTTTAGCATTCTTCAGATGGATTCTAAAATGTTAGTTAAATAATATTTCTAAGGGTACAAGGTTAAGAGTGAAAATTCCAATTTCTAGTACTGTTTTTCTAAGATAAGGGACAACTAATATAGTCTTCATCTTGTAAGAAGCTAGAGTCAGATGTTAAAGTAAAGTTTACATTAATCCTGAGGAAAATTATCAGTATCTTTCTCTTTCCCTGGTATTCAAATAGCTCTTAAGTTGACAGTGGGGTGGAGCACAGCAATAAATTAGGGGTATGTGACATTCTCTAGTAAAAGGAATCAGGTTCCTTGGAAAAATGGCTAATTATAGGACTGAGGCAGAAAATATTCAAGATGAACCAGGAATATCCTGTAGTGCCAGCTAGTGAGGAAGTGCACAAAAAACAAAAAGAAACAAACAAACAAACAAAAATGAGGCAAGTTAAAGAGAAATAAAAGCCAACCTGGAAGAACTTACTATCAGACAAACCTGGAACAATGTGGGCAACCAAATAAATAAGGTAGTATTAGATGTATGACCCACAGTGTAAAATAGTCTTGAATCCACAATTGAACAATAAAATATAAAAAATGAAATACTAAAATATTACTATGAAATAGCACGATTAAAAACTTTTAAACATTACTAGGTAGTTAAAAATCTTTTTGAAATACTGTTCAAAGAAAATATATTTGTGAACCAAACTGAGTTGCAGTCTTCTATTTGCTTTGGGTTCATTTTTCAAGAATATATAGGGTCATGCAAAATTTTCATGGCAACTGTAAACCTGAGTGAAAGTCACTCAGTCATGTCCGACTCTTTGCAACCCCATGGACTATACAGGAATTCTCAGGCCAGAATACTGGAGTGGGCAGCTGTTCCCTTCTCCAGGGGATCTTCCCAACCCAGGGATTGAACCCAGGTCTCCCACACTGTGGGCAGATTCTTTACCAGCTGAGCCACCAGGGTAACCCTGAAGTTTGATGTTAATCTTTGGGGAATAGTAAGCTTGTTAAGATGTGAAAAAAAGGAGATAAGAAAAATGGACATAGAAATCCTGTACACTCCTTGCCAAGGAGCTACACTATTTTCTCATATAGAGTTGATCCCACTCATCAAAACCAACCTGCTTTCTAAGGTCCTTCTGATCAAAATGGATCCTATCTAGGCTCATAAAGGAGTGGAGAAAGTCCCTCACCTTTGATAGGAAAAGACTGACAAGATACATTGTTAGGTGAAATGCAAAGTAGAGAACAATGTCTAATATAATACTTTTTGTGTTAAAATAGAGGAAAACAGAGATATATGTTTACAGCTGCTTGTATAAGCATGAAATAAATCTGTAAGTTTACATAAGAAATTAAGAACGACTGTGAACGTATAGAGTGGAAACGGGGCAGATGGGACAATCTGAAAAGGAGGCTTTTGTTATATACCTTTTTCCTCAGGTAGACTATCACCTTTCTGACAAATGAAAGTTAAAATATACTCTGTTTTAATCACAAATCCATATTCTACTAACTTAATTTTAAAAAAATGTGTTTTGTCGGCTCATGTACTGGAAGACTCCGAGGACAGGGGTAAGACATGGCTGGAGGAATCAGAACTTTCTTATTTTTGTTCTCTTTCAGGTCTCAGATCCTGGGTGTTGGCTGTATTCTCCCTTCCAGTAGATATCTGACTCTCAAGGTTCAGGAAAAATGGCCACAAGATGCATGAGTCATAAGCTTATATTATTCTGAGAGCTTGCCAAAGAGGAAGAGAAAACATCTTTCCTTCTCTGACAGAGAAGTCTAGACCATCTTGGGTTACATATCCTTCTTGATCCCTGAACCAGTCCTTATGGTCAGGAGATAAAATACTCCAACTGCCCAGGCCCAGGTCACATGGGAAGGTGAGGATGCTCTCACTTGTACCACATGGGAAGGGGAGGAATATTCACCCAATGTTGTAATAATGGTCAAAGCCAGAGTGTGTGTATGCTCAGTTGTGTCTGATTGCAAAGGATTTTGCAATCCTTTGGACTGAAGCCTGCCAGGTGCCTCTGTCCTTGGGATTTTTCAAGCAAGAATACTGGAGTGGGCTGCCATTTCCTTCTCCAGGAGATCTTCCTGACCCAGGATTCGAACCATGTCTCCTGTGTCTTCTGCATTGCAGGTAAATTCTTTACTAAAGAGCCAAATATGCTTAAAACCAAAATAAATCCAAATCCCTGTGACTCAAGCCTTCCTGTCTAGACTTACTG
Source organism: Bos indicus x Bos taurus (assembly GCF_003369695.1). NCBI lineage: Eukaryota > Metazoa > Chordata > Mammalia > Artiodactyla > Bovidae > Bos > Bos indicus x Bos taurus. The sequence continues at coordinate 63,520,402 of NC_040085.1, read as the reverse complement.
CAGAACTTAGGGATTCACAAGCTGCTGCTGCTGCTGCTGCTAAGTCGCTTCAGTCGTGTCTGACTCTGTGTGACCCCATGGGCGGCAGCCCACTAGGCTCCCCCGTCCCTGGGATTCTCCAGGCAGGAACACTGGAGTGGGTTGCCATTTCCTTCTCCAATGCATGAAAGTGAAAAGTGAAAGTGAAGTCACTCAGTCGTGTCCGACTCTTAGTGACCCCATGGACTCTAGCCCACCAGGCTCCTCCATCCATGGGATTTTCCAGGCAAGAGTACTGGAGTGGGGTGCCATTGCCTTTTCCGCCACAAGATGCTAGGGACTTGGAAAATGACAATTAATCATATAAAAGTTTGCTCTCCATTTCTGTGGGTTATGAACTTTAAACTATAACATGATATCCTTCTCTGAGACCTTGATTAAAGGTGCTGTAACAAAACTAGAAAACACATCAGGTCCCTTCCCTTCACTCGCTGTTTATTCATTCCTGATATAAATAGTTTTCCAAGTCCAAACTTAAATGATGAGACAAAGGAAGATGTTTGCCAAAGGAAGGAGTAATGCAAGAAGCTCTGACTCCATAACTGCTGAATTAATCTTCATAACTGCCATAATTTTAGAGAATAAAAAACTCAGCTAAGCTCATTAAGAAGTCATCTAACCTGATGATTGATGACAAAAGGGTGGGTGTTCAGTTAGTGAGTCACCTGACTCATGAATCTTGCAGCTTTTGCAGCTCATTAGGAGATTTAATTGCTTTAAGAGAGAAAGCTGGTACACTCAAAAATATCTACACACTCTGCTTTGTGAGAGGAAGCAGGGTGAACTAAGCCTCTTGAAGCCCTTTAAATGTCAGTTTCCTCATCTGACTAAAACTAAAACAAACTAAATGGAGATTAGTTTCTTTTGCAAAGCTATTGGGGTTGTATTTGTGCCCTATTGCTCCTATAACAAATTACTACAAACTTAGTGGCTTAAAACAACAAAAACTTATTATCTACAGTTCTGGCAGTCAGAGTTCAAAATGAGTCAACAGGACTGTATTCTTTCTGGAGTCTCTAGAGGGATAATCCATTTTCCTGCTTTTTCTGACTTCTGCAGGCTACCCACATTCCTTAGCTCATGGCCACATCCCTCCAGCTTCTGCTTCTGTGCTCGTATTTTGTTTTCTGATGCTGACCCTCCTGCCTCCCTCTTACAATGATCCTTGTGATTACAGTGGCCCACTGGATAATCCAGGATAATCTTCCTGTATCATGATCCTTAACTCAATTACATCTGTAAGTTCCCTTTTGCCATATAAGGCTTCGCTGGTGGCTCAGATGGTAAATAAAGAATCTGCCGGCAATGCCTGCCAGATTCGATTCCTGGGTCAAGAAGATCCCCTGGAGAAGGGAATAACTACCCACTCCAGGATTCTTGCCTAGAGAATTCCATGGACAGAGGGGCCTAGCAGACTACAGTCAATAGGAATGAAAAGAGACATGACTGAGCGACTAACACTTTCACTTTTGCCATATAAGGTAACACACTTACAGAATTCAGGGATTAGAATAAAGACATCTTTGGAGGTAACTATTCTGCCTGCTATAGCAGTATAGAATGAAACAATATCTGTGATGATTCTTAGCCTTGTGTTTCCACATAACAGATATTTGACCAATGCCTATTGGAAGTTTGTAAATTTTAATAATTCAGGTATTTGACTATGTATTCTGTCCAGCAATAAATTCTTAGATGTTCGGTATCTTTGTAGAGGCAGAATACACAATGCCATGTTCTCATGGACGCCAACCTAATTTTATACACTTATGAGCTCTATGTACTGACCTTAGAAAATACTTTCTATTCAAAAGTAAAGGGCAGTCCTTGAATGGAACTATTTTAAACAACAAATGGTAAACATTCAAGTTCTCTTTAGTTACTCTTTAAGGAAGACCAAATGCAGCACACAAATTGTGGAGAACTTTCAAAGAATACCTAATGTCCTGAAGAATGCTACAACTTGGAAAAGATAGTCAAAAGGCTATTTCATCAAAGTATGTTGTAAGAGGTCATGATGTAGCAATACAGAGTTGGTGCCGCAGCAGAACTCCTCATTTGTATTTGGATCAACAAGTTCCCAAGGTATTTTGGCATCCCTCTTTTGGGGAGGGTCCTGCTGGCCCCAAACTATACTCAGTGTAGTGCACTACTGAATCAGGGTGGGTGGGTGCATGCTAAGTCACTTTAGTTGTGTCTGGCTCTTTGTGACCCCACCAGGCTCCTCTATCCATGGGATTCTCCAGGCAAGAATACTGTATTGGGTTCATGGTTGCTAAATGTTGAGTTTTTCTCCAGGTGCATGATACTCCAAGGACTTCAGTGACCAAACAAAACTCCCCATCACTTTGAAGAAGGTTGGCAGTAGGCTTCGGGAACCTCTCTGAAAGACTAATGAAGCTTAGTCACATATCTAAAAAGAAGTAAAGTGAGCTCTCCACTAATTTTAGTAAAAAAAAACAAAAAAAAAAAAAAACACCAATGACATCCAGAGGAGCCAATCTTTGCAGTAATGAAGTTTCTATTTGGTACGATGGACCATCCCTAGCATGTGCTCTTTCTGGTTAATAATAGTTTTTGTTTAGCAGTCACTCTTCTATGAGGGAATGCTAATGTAATACAGTTTTCTGCTGCTGGCTAGGACCTATTATCAATAGGTCATAAATAAACTACCACCACATAGGAAAGACAATATGATTATATAGACTCCTACTACCCCCAATTACAGTTAAGAGCAACAATTATAAGGTTGTACTCCTACAGCTATCCTAGGGAGAAAATGGGAGGAAAATGCTCCATTAGCTTAATGAAGAGAGCACAGCGGAGGCACGGTGCAAATTTTCTCACTATTAGTACCTGTGGTGTTCCACAAGGGAAGCTGGAGATTCAGGGTAACAATTAAACTTTCTGACAATTAGCCCCTACAAAGTGCATTCCCTGAACCCAAAGGAGATATTTAAAGAATCATATTTACATTTTTTCTCACCTCTTGCCTATGAAGTCTGAGTGAGTCATTTTGCATGTGGAAACAGAGGGAGTCAGAATGAAAGTTTAGTTCAGAGATGACTACCAAGTATTATTGGCAGGCTTGCTGGAGAATACACGTCAACTGAAAGGCGCCCTTTGTAAAAGGGGAGGTTAGGAGAGATCAGAGCAGGGAAACATTCATTCACACCAACCAAATTAGAGAAAAGATGGATTCATTCAATGTGAATAATTTAGCTTCCTTGTTATCTCTGCTAAGAAGACCACAAGGGTGGAGGGTGGTGGGGGGAGGGAAGAGATATGAAGTCTTTGATTGCAACTGCCAAAGAAATCAGATCTGCCTCCTAGAAGGCATTGTATGAGACAGAGGAGAGTGCTTCCAAGACTGGCTGCCCTATGCTCTGACTCTGGTCCACACTTAACCTCACCAGTTTCCCTGCTCTGCAAGATGGAGCTATCAAAGCTCCATAGGTTATTGGGAGGATTAAGAGAGAAAACGCCTAGGAATTAATCAACAGTAAGTGCTTAACAGAGGCTTCCCTGATAGCTCAGTTGATAAAGAATCCGCCTGCAATGCAGGAGACCCTGGTTTGATTCCTGGGTCAGGAAAATCCCCTGGAGAAGGAATAGGCTACCCACTCCAATATTCTTGGGCTTCCCTTGTGACTCAGCTGGTAAAAAATCCCCCTGCAATGCGGGAGACCTGGGTTCGATCCCTGTGTTGAGAAGATCCCCAGGGGAATGGAAAGGCTCCCCACTCCAGTTTGTGGCCTGGAGAATTCCATGGACTGTATAGTAAGTACCTGGGGTCCCAAAGAGTCGGACAAGACTGAGAGACTTTCACTCTCTTTCAAGTGCTTAACAAATGTTATTTGTTATCATCTATGTTCAAAATCTGGAGAAGGAAATGGCAACCCACTTCAGTATTCTTGCCTGGAGAATCCCATGGACAGAGGAACCTGGCAGGGTACCGTCTGTGGGGTCGCAAGAGTCATACACGACTTAGCGACTACTATTACTAAAATTCACATTGGAGAAGGAAATGGCAACCCACTCCAATGTTCCTGCCTGGAGAATTCCATGGACTGGGGAGCCTGGCAGGCTGCAGTCCATGGAGTCACAGAGAGTTGGACACGACTGAGTGACTAACACACACACACACGTTCAAAATCAGCCTAAACATTATGCATTTGGGTATGGTAAGAGTAAATATTTGTGTGGTAATGAATACTGAAAATTTCCTACTAGAGATCAAAGTTTAACTTGGGTGGTAGAGAGTGAACAGTTCACTTGGTTTCATCTCAGTTTAAGGAAAAGAAAAGGATATTTTTGCGATCTGGAGTTGTGACTGAACTGCTCTATAAGCTAATCATAAAAATATGGATGTCTTCAGTTGTGTTCGACTCTTTGCAACCCCATGTACTGTAGCCTGCCAGGCTCCTCTATCCATGGAATTTTCCAGGCAAGAACACTGAAGTGGGTTTCCATTTCCTGCTGCAGGGGATCTTCCAGACCCAGGGATTGAACCTGTATCTCCTTCATTGGCAAGTGGATTCTTTACCACTGCGCCACCTGGGAAGCCCCCCAAAACATGGATAAGTAGAGGCAAATAGCCCGATTATTTGTTGTTTACCAAGCCCAATTATTCAGAGTACAAGGGACTTTTGCATGGTTCACCCGCTCCACCCAAAGAAGCAGAATACGGACCTTGATCACACCGGTTCACAGCTGCTGTGCTTCTTACTGCCCCTCAGAGTCGCTGTTGAAAAATGTCCACACATCCGAGTTGCAAGGAGGCGTCTCTGAGTAGGACAAAGCCCATCTTAGATGAAGGCTAACTCCTCTTCCTTGCAGCTGGCTTTGACCAGGGTATGCCTATTTCTGTTTTACACCCTGAGTCCTGCAGAGTACTGGTCAGCCTCAGCAGGGGGTCAGGACTGGTTCAACCCATAACCCTTTTCCCCCACCCTTCCCTGGATTTAACACATCCAGGAATTGGGCAACTTCTCAGTTTAAACCCTTGAAATACCCTCAGAGTAGCCTCCTGGATTACAAATTTCCAACCTCTGACTTTCAATAATAGTTACTGAGAGAAAGTTGAAAAGAAACAGGGCAAGTCCTGTAGCAGACTGTACCTTATTGAAAAACAATATTGCCTACGAGAGTGTTTCAACATTACTATCCTTAGTGTCTGTGGACTTTGCTCCTGTTTCAGAAGGTAGTTTGTGACTGCAATTAGGCTTAAGATGTTTGGTGAAGTTATTGCAATTGTTTTCAAATCATTTAGGTTGTAACAAGGTACTGAGTTTGAGAAAAAGTACTGCTCAATGACACCTCAGCAGCCCTTGTGACCAGCGTGATCATGTCCTTTCCTGAATCGTGTGGCTACTGCTTTTCACAACATCTGCTGCTCTTTTCCTAATTACCAGAGGGCTCACTCTTGTCCCCGCCACCAGCACCCTCAGTTTCTGTGGCCATTGTGCATTATGTTATAAAATTATAGCCCTGGACCTCTGCATCCTTCTTCCTTCCCTTTTTTTAAAAAGAATATATATTTATTTTAATTAATTTCTTTGAATGCACCGGGTCTTAGTTGCAGCACATAGGGATCTTTGATCTTCGTTGGGGCATCTTTAGTTGCGGCATGTGAACTCTTGGTTGCAACATGAAGGATCTAGTCCCCTGACCAGGGCTTGAACTCAGGCCCTCTGCAGTGGGAGTGCAAAGTCTTAGCCACTGGACCACCAAAGAAGTCCCCCTACCCCCCTTGTTTTGATTTCAAAGAATTTATCACTACTAACAGACTCCATATTTTACCTATTGTTATGACTTAGCTAACATTTATTAAGCAGGGCCCTGGGGTGTCAGATGATGAGCCATGAGGGGTTCAGTGAAAACCACCAGTGAAATAGAGAAGCTTATTACTCATAGGTCCTGGGGGAGGAATATGACCCCCTGGAAGGGTCCATGAGGAGAAGTCGAGTCAGGGTGTGGGTAGAGTGTGTCAGGACCCAGGGCGTGTCTTAACAAGGTCCTCAGGTGGACTGCTTTGGCATTCTCAGGTCAAGGCTGAATTAGTCAACTCAACCCAAAAAATTCCCGTGGTTATTGTTGAGTTGAAATAGAATATATTAAAGTTTTAAATGAACACATTTTGATAACTTATCTTTTAATAAACATTGTACCCTGCATGTAGATTAATTTGGACAATTCTCGATTACGCTGTTGGCTCCACATGTGGGGCTGGCTGCAGCCATTCCTTTCCAGAGTAATAACAATTGAAAATTGCTGAGGCTTCCTTCAAAAGCAGTTCTCTGTCTAAACTTTGCAGCACTACATAATCCTGTGTTTAAGCAGTAATTTTTTTGAAATTAATAGTTTGCACAATGACTGGAAAGATGAAGAAATAGAACCTGAGGTTGCTTCGATTCAGTCTTTCTGGGCAGCTTCTATTACAATAGTAAAACAGCATGCTAACTCTGAGGTATGGTATAATGTTCGAGAAGTGTAAATTTTGTTTCAAACATCAAATCTTTTATTAATTAGAATAATATTTTCATGTTAATATTTGTTTTAAATAAGAATACCAAGAAAATAGAATGTTACATCTGTGGTATGATTTAGTTGTCTCAGCTGTACCTTTTTAAATGTATTTTGGTTTTATTAAAATTCACTTATCAATTACTGTAATGTTATTATTTGTGTATCAGACTGATATGTATGTATAATTTCAACCCCCTTTAAAAATACATTAATGAAATTTAAAAGTAAGGACATTGTAATTTGTTCTGTAATAAATATTTCATTTTGTATTTTTATGATTATTTTTATATACATGGCATATAGATACATATACGAGATACACACATACGTACATATATATTCAATGAAAGACAATTTTTACTATCTGCACCCCTTTTTTGGCCATCATTCTTGTCCCTTTGGTCTTGCAGAAAATAATTTTGTCATTTGGTAGTGAGAAGTATTAAAAAATGATCCACTCCATATATTAAATATTCCAGATATGCCACAAATATTCACACCTGACATTACACTGAGATCTTCTACTGGCATCTCTAGTAACAAACAGTAACTTTGCAAATAATACTTTGTCCTTCCGTTAATTTTTCTAGTGATTACTAAGCCAATGGGCTATATAACAAATTGAGTTCCATTTTTAACCCCATCAAAAGACAAGAATTCTTATTATTGTAATTACTTTGTCTTTACTGGTTAAATTAACATTCAGCTATTGCGGTTGCTGTGCAATATACGATATGATTTTACCTACTGTGTGTTCAAAGTAGTCTTGTCACAGTAACAGCGTGGTAGCTTGAAAAGCCTTATAGCAAATAGGTAAATACACGTCTTTTGTGAATTAAAAGGGGTAATTATGTCAGCCTTCCTGCATTTGTGGGTGAATAGCTAAAAATAATTGAAGTAAAAATGTCAGGAAATATTTAACCTTAAATACAAGTAATCAAAACGTTGTCATAAAAAATGAGAATGACCTATCAAACATAATTTTTAGTTTCTCTTGATAGAGTAGCCACATTAGAATATGAAAACACATGCACAAATACTCTTTTTAAATTTTTCTTTCATTTTAAGCAGTCCCAGTCCCTTACACTACAGGTACAATTGCTGTAATTTTCCTGTCAAAATAGAACTTTGCCATAAAAGACCCCCAAATTATTATTTTTATTTAAAAAATTTATCTTTATGCTTTATACAAACAGAACCCAAATAAACCCTGATACTGAAAATATTTTGGCTTGCTAGAAGTACACAGGATTATGCTGTACAGGGTATGCTTATTATTGAGACTCATTTAAAAACAAACACACCAGAATTTGCAATTGAGCTTCAAAGTAGTCTTTGGTTAACTACACACTTACTCCACGATTCTGTCTTTGTGCCAAATTTTCCTGAGAATTCCTTTTTTTTCATGAACAGCCTTTAAACCATGTGGCATATTCTTCCAAATATTTGATTTCTTAAATTTAAGCCCCATGACTATAAGATGGTTGATTAAACCAGATAAAATGGTTTCTGTATTTAATACAAAGCAGCAATCATAAGGTCCATTTTCTGTCTGCAGCGTTTAAATTAGCTTTGAAGGCTTTTGCAAAGAAATTCCTCCAAATATTTTTCTTTCTGATAGCTTCACTAGAATCACTTATAGAGAAGACTAATCTAAAAGACAACATGTATATATTTGAATACTTGGAACTGGTGGTGGTGTTGATGATGCAAGCAAGTCCCATTTTTAAAAGATGGCTGAATGGATTCTAATGGCTTTTGATGTAAAACAAAGACAGTGACATAACTAAGTTAGCTGTGTTTGAGCAAGTGAAACACTTCATGTTAGAAGTCACCAGGAAACTGTCTGACACAATCAGTTTCAGGATCACATTAAATTTTCTCCAATCCTTTTCTCTTAAATTTTGCCAGGAACATTATCAGTGGTGGATCAATGACACACTTTTGCGTATATAATTATTCTCGGCCTCATTCCAAAAATGATTTGAAGAAATTAAATATAAAGGATATAACAGTATAATTAGTAAAGACCAATATAAAGGCTATGCTATGCTATGCTAAGTCACTTCAGTCATGTCTGACTCTGTGTGACCCCATAGACGGCAGCCCACCAGGCTTCCCCGTCCCGGGGATTCTCCAGGCAAGAACACTGGAGTGGGTTGCCATTTCCTTCTCCGATAAAAAGGCTAGGGTAGTACAATATGATATAGTAGGATAAAAAGATAGAGAAATTGAGGCAAAGGGAAAGTAAAGTTAGAGTAGTAAAATGATTCAATACAAAGATGACAAAAATATATATGAAAAATTCTGCACCTCTTTAAAAAAGGTCAAGATTTCAGCTCTCAGCTTCCTAGTTACCAGAGAAAAATGATCTGTTACAAGAACAATAACATATATGTGTGTGTATGAATTCACTGTCTCTCCCCCCACTTCCCCCTCTCCCTGACGCCATGTGTGTGTGTGTGTGTGTGTGTGTTTAAGAAGAAGCAGTGGGATTGGTTGTCTAACTACATGGAAATCTAAATCTAACTTTGCTATTAACACAAACTTTAAATTTCTCTGTCCTATAGTAAATGTGGGAATTTAATATTTTACTTTTCCCTATTGTGCTGCTGCTGCTAAGTTGCATCAGTCATGTCCGACTCTGTGTGACCCCATAGATGGCAGCCCATCAGGCTCTGCCGTCCCTGGGATTCTCCAGGCAAGAACACTGGAGTGGGTTGTCATTGCCTTCTCCAATGCATGAAAATGAAAGTGAAGTCACTCAGTCGTGTCCGACTCTGAGCGACCCCATGGACTGCAGCCTACCAGGCTCCTCCCTCCATGGGACTTTCCAGGCAAGAGTACTGGAGTGGGGTGCCATTGCCTTCTCCTCTATTGTGCTATCACATTACAAAAAAAAATACTTGGGTTGTAAATAATAGTGACCTACTTCCAGTTCCTAAGTCATTAATAAAACAGTTGATTTGATGCACGATACTGGATGCTTGGGGCTGGTGCACTGGGATGACCCAGAGGGATGATACGGGGAGGGAGGAGGGAGGATGGTTCAGGATGGGGAACATGTGTATACCTGTGGTGGATTCATGTTGATATATGGCAAAACCAATACAATATTGTAAAGTTAAAAAATAAAATTAAAAAAAAAAACAGTTGATATCTTTATTGGAGGGAGAGTCAAGGGAATGTATGCCATCACCTATGTACCATTCACTTTATAGGAGCTATGTCGTTTTATTGATATAAAATTCGTATGAAGATTCCTATTTCACAAATGAGGAAGCTGGGGCCAAGGTTTCCTTAAAAAAGAGATGGCTTTTGAACTGTGTCTGCCTAACCTGAAAGCCACACTATATATTCCACTGACCACGCTGTTTACTAACCCCTCCAAGGGCTTTCCTAGGAAACTATGCTGATGGCTCAGATGGTAAAAAATCTGCCTGCTATGTAGGAGTCCCTGGTTTGATCCCTGGGTTGGGAAGATCCCCTGGAGGAAGGCATGGCAACCCACTTCAATATTCTTGCCTGGAGAATCCCCATGCACAAAGGAGCCTGGCGGGCTACAGTCCTTTGGGTTGCAGAGTTGGACATGACTGAGTAACTAAGTACATACACACTAGTATTCTTGCCTGGAGAATTCCATGGACAGAGTAGCCTGGTGGGCTACAGTTCAGGGGGTCTCACGAGTCAGACAGGACTGAACAATACTTTTACTTTTTTTTTCATGCTCAGCAGCACAATGAACAGAGAAGGCAATGGCACCCCACTCCAGTACTCTTGCCTGGAAAATTCCATGGATGGAGGAGCCTGGTAGGCTGCAGTCCATGGGGTCGCTAAGAGTTGGACACGACTGAGTGGCTTCACTTTCACTTTTCACTTTCTTGCATTGGAGAAGGAAATGGCAACCCACTCCAGTGTTCTTGCCTGGAGAATCCCGGGGACAAGGGAGCCTGGTGGGCTGCCGGCTATGGGGTCACAGAGTCAGACACGACTGAAGCGACGCAGCAGCAGCAGCAGCAGTAGCAGCAGCACAATGAAGAATCTTCCTAGTTTTAGATTCCCTGAGCGTCTAATCTTTCATTTTCAGAAAGCCCCCCAAGATAACTTTTGTGCATTCATTTGAGTTTCAACCTTTCTGTTGTCATTTAACACCTAAACTCTTATTTACACAATATTTTTCTTTATACATATTCATTTTAAATTTAGCTTTAAGGAAGAAACTTTCTATTACCATTAAAAATGTAAAACCAGTATGTTTGCTAGAAACAAAAACATAGAGAAATAACTATTAAGAGATGAGTTTAGATGCCTCTAGCAAGCTCTCCGGCACTGCTGACAGAGAATCCAAAGGGTGTCCTCCTTGCAGGACTAGGGAGTTAGGAAGCTCCTCCCCCCTTGGCTGTGGGCAGTGTCTTCAGAAGGAGTTTCCTGGGGCTCACATCCAGGCCTGGAGAATGTTATCACGTCACTCACTTTTCTACTTTCAGACATCAAGATAGGCCTGGCGTGGTGGTAGAGACTCAGGCCTAGGGAAGATGAAGGAGTATGCCCACTGGTATTAGAAATCTGCAGCTGCAACTCAGTACTTTATTCATAGAGCTAATTTGGGCGAAAGGGCTAGTGCAATAACACAAAGCAAAATGTTACTATCCTGTGAGAAGAGAACAAATTATTTTCAACTCTTTTTAGCATTACTAAGATTTAAGTGCCATGATCTAAAACTTCAGATATCTAGGAAGCTAAATTTGACAATTTAAATGTTTCATTAAATCAATAAATCAATCAATCTGACATTTAAAAAAATAATTATACTGTCAAATAACTTTTCTACTTTTAGGAAAAAAATCTCAAGAAAATTTAAGAAATGACTTCCACATGTAGCAATTAGTTATGAATGGTACAGACTGTATCTTGGACAACATAAAGAAAAGCCTTCCAGAAGTTAATTGAGCTCCATTAATATTTTGTGGGTTATTACTGCATTTGTTTAATGTTCCTGTGGATTAATTTTATTTTTGTTCAATCCCACTTTTGGCAGAATATGGCTGTTCAGTCATCTTTAATATGTGAATTTTGAGTAAATGTCTTTCCATGAATAATGATAAATTGTTAAACTTTAGCAAACTTAAACACTTACACCTACTCAGTTCTATAGCCATTTTATTAAATCCCAAAGACCCATTCAAGCAATGGAGTAGGCATTCCTGCAATGTAATATACAGCTGAACATTTAAAACCAAGGGCAAATGGACAATACATATAATTTTGATAGTCTGAAGGCATAACTATCTAATAACTAGTTTCATGAAAAGGCCATTTTTAATCTTTGATATGGAAGGGAATGAACACTAACTGAATACCTATGTAGTTAGAAATTTGCATCATTCAATGCTTACAATAGCCCTATGCAGCTTGGATAAAAGTGAAGACCTCAGACGTTAATTTATCCAGGACCACCCAGCTTGTAAATGGCAGAGCCTGGGATTTGAAATCAGGCCCGTTTGACTTCAAAGACTGTATATTTCCTCTCTACCATTCTGCCTTTATGATAAATGGAAATTTTCAAAATAATCACTTGGAATTCTTGGATGCAGGCAACTCTGTTTCATCAGTACACAGGACTCACTGAAAGCTGTGGCTTTATGGGGTGAGGGGAATCTTAGCATATCAGGTCATATTATACTGAACAAAATCAGGATCAACTCTGGTAAATAGTGGGGAGCTCACAAAGCCATTGGAGAGTGAGCTCCAGAAGGGAATTCCTAAGATGAGAGTGCCAAATGCTTTAGGGTTCACTGAAGCATAATTGCAAAGAATGTGTCCTAGGATGGGCAGTAAATGCAGACCTCAGCTGTTGCAAGTTTAACAGGTTGAGCCAAAACTCTGCAGAGTGTGTCTGAAGGGTAGTGTCATGGACAGCAATAAATCTTCCAAATAGTGTTAGAGATGACGATCACAGGGCAGAAATCACCTGTGCTGAATGTGGATGGAATCACAGTTTACACAATGGACTTTTAATACACACATGCAAAACCATAATCACTAGACATTACTGATTTGTGTGAAGTGGGAGAACAACCTGCTTTACTTCATTTTTAACATTTCACTTAATGAACCAATATTAAGCTTGTTTTGTGTTTCTAGTAGCACTAGGAATACAAAGATGTAAAGAGATGAATGTCATTGTCCTCAAGAGGTTCAAAATGTTAGCATGAGAGGTGGGGTAAAATTTGCAAACTAGTATGTAAGAGCAGTGCTCTGGAGCCTGCATTTTTTGTTTTACTTACACACATATGCACATTCATGTGTATATGCATGTGTATATATCCAAATGAAACATGGTTAAGAATGTGTTCCATGGTAGTTCTACGGGATGTTAACTAAAAAATTTAGCTTATCAATTGACTGAGTATGCTGTATATTAACGTATCAGATTATATAACAGTTCTTCACATATATTTTCTCTATAGTCCTATTTATACATTTATATTTTCTTCATTGATAATGCAGAGCTAAGTCTCATATGAGCACATGTGAACATGCATTCAATAATTAGCAAGGAAGGCAGAGAGGGGAGACAGAGTGTGGAAGTGTATATTTGTCTTTAGGAATGTGTTCATATGCCTGAATATTCAGGTGGAAACTAAATATAGTAATTGCTTTCCTTAGAAATTTATATCTATCTAAATATTAAAATATTGAACATCTGGAAGGAAAAAATATTCCCTTGTATGCACATGTACATACTTACTGTAGTAGACGCTCAGGTTTCTGGGATGTTCTTTTCAGAGAACTAGACATCAGGTTTATGACCTTGTCCCTGGGATGCCCTTCTTTCCTTTGTATGCCTGGTGAACTTCAACCATCCCACCTCTTTGAATAATTTCCGTACAATGTATCAATCAGTTCAGTCGCTCAGTTGTGTCCGACTCTTTGTGACCCCATGAATTGCAGCATGCCAGGCCTCCCTGTCCATCACCAACTCCCGGAGTTCACTCAGACTCACGTCCATCGAGTCAGTGATGCCATCCAGCCATCTCATCCTCTGTCGCCCCCTTCTCCTCCTGCCCCCAATCCCTCCCAGCATCAGAGTCTTTTCCAATGAGTCAACTCTTTGCATGAGGTGGCCAAAGTACTGGAGTTTCAGCTTTAGCATCATTCCTTCCAAAGAAATCCCAGGGCTGATCTCTTCAGAATGGACTGGTTGGATCTCCTTGCAGTCCAAGGGACTCTCAAGAGTCTTCTCCAACACCACAGTTCAAAAGCATCAATTCTTCGATGCTCAGCCTTCTTCACAGTCCGACTCTCACATCCATACGTGACCACTGGAAAAACCATAGCCTTGACTAGACGGACCTTTGTTGGCAAAGTAACATCTCTGCTTTTCAATATGCTATCTAGGTTGGTCATAACTTTTCTCCCAAGGAGTAAGCGTCTTTTAATTTCAATGTACAATGTATAGTCTTCCATATTACAGTGCTAAATTGCAGGAGTTATCATGTACCATTCAAAATCAGGTAGTAGTTGTTGTCTGTCTAGTTCTGGAGTGGCATATAACAGGAGCACAGTAAAAGTTTAATATTAATTATGCATTTTCCTTGACTAATGTCTCAATTTCAACTGGATTACTTGGTAGTTTTTTTTTTTTAATTTATTTTACTTTTGGCTGTGCTAGGTCTTTGTTGCTGTGCATGGGCTTTCTCTAGTTGTGGTGAGCAGGGGCTACTCTAGTTGCAGTGGTTACTCTTGTAGATTCGGAGTAATAGGGCATGCGGGCTCAATAGCTGTGGCTCATGAGCTTAGTTGCTCCACAGTATGTGGGATTTTCCCAGACCACAGATTGCATTTGTGTCCCCTGCACTGGCAGGATTCTTAACCACTAGACTAACAGGGAAGCCTACTCAGCAACTTTTTTTGGTGTTGTTTAGGCCTTTAACATTAAATTATAAAATTAAATGTTTATTAAATTTGACATTAAATTATATGACTATTTTAAGTATAAGGGAAATATGTTAATTATGGGCCTGAAGCCAACTTATATTAAAAAGTCCTCTTGCTGCTACCAGTTAGGAAACTGAAAGCATTTACTAACCACTTCTCCTGGTGATTTCTTTAGCAAAAGCAGAGTTAGAAGCTTGACATTTGCTTTATTTTAGATCCAAAACTTTTTTTTTTTTTTTTTAAGATTATGGTCAAAGATTGAAGTTCCGTAGAATATTTTAAATATTTAGGATATTTTAAATATAAAATATCCAGTTTAACTCAAGTAATTTTAATCATTTCTAGACTTTAAAAAATATATGCTGTTCTGCAAATACCATAGAAAATGGTAAATAATAAAATATCTGGCAAAGAGGTTCTCAAGAGCCTATAGCATATGTTAATAATCTTTGCTAAGTATAACAGAAAGATTTTTAGGCTGAAATACAGAAGACTGACAACTTGTTATCTTGGTGAATCTAAGAAAATTGTTCCTCAAAAATTAGTCAATCCATCAGACTACAGAATACTGAATTGTATTCCATAACATCTGCTAAGATACCAAGTAAAATATGGTACTTAGATCCCTATTAAATGCTACACTTCTACTTCTAAAAGTGATTCACATTGTTCATTTCCCATAAATGAAAGCTAAAATTTTGAATTTTTAATTATTGCTTTCCTCAATTTTACCAATACATATAATACTAACTTTTTTAATGTGAGATTGGCATTCCTGCTTTTCACTGATGTCTTGTTTAATTCTCAACTTAGTCTTTATGAGGTAGTTCAAAAAAGCTCTTACAATTATCAAGCTATTTCTCCAATACATATATATCCAGTAACAGACTCACTTAAGTAATTTCATAACTGTTTTTATTTGTTATTTTATTATGTCTCATGCATTGCAGAGTCTGGGAGGAAAGTTACGTAAAGCATTTGGAAATAATTTAAATGTGTATTCGTATTCCAGTGAATGATTTTTTTTTTTTAAATAGGATACTTTTCCTAGTGACAAAAAAATCTTTAAAAGAGAAAGTATCGATATTTTTTTTTTGATACTTGAGTATTTTGAAGTAAGATGGGTCAGGAACACTTCAGTTAAATGTTACTTATTTTTCTAAAATGTACAAGTGACTCATTTTTATTATCACTCATGCACTGTAATAGAGAACAGCAGGTTGCTTGAAGATGCAACAAACATTCTTTGAACACTTCAATAAACAGAATGTAAACATTCACTTTAATAATGTTTCCTTTGTTAATGTAAAACCGAGTGCATTTTTTCCTTGCCTCTGGCTGAACCATGACTAGCTGAGTAGCAACAGCACAGTGCTGAAAGAATTTTTCAACAGCAATTTGCTTGTTCTAATTTACTTTTCAAGGTTGATGATCAGGATCATTATGTGGCTTGCAAAAGGATCTATTTCTATTAACTTGATCCAGTCATTCCTCTAGTTCTCATCATATTTAGTTTCCCTGGCAGTTTTAAGTGAATCAGAAGTGCCACCAGTGCTCCAGTCCTATAGTTTCATATAAAAAATGAATTCCTATATCCTTTTGAAATAAATCTGTTACACTTGTTGAGAAAGTATGTGTACTTTGAAATGAGTGACTCAGATATGAAATCTTTGCATTTTAAGTAAAAATACTCTTTCTAGTTAGTAGATCTATGCAACAATAATACCAAAGCATTATCTGTTCAATCGTAACTTTTTTTAAATCAAGAAATTCTAACTTGGCCTTATGTTTTGAGCTTGAACACAATCACCACTCACCAACAAGATTAAGAAATAAAACTCACGTAATTTAATAAATTTACATGATGTATATTCAAAAAGGTTTATTTATTTCAATGTATAATATTCTAAAAATGTAACTGGAAATAATCAAGTTTTTCTCCACATTTTCAATAAATTTCAAAATAGCTGAATATTTCCCCAATCTGCTTTCTATAAGAGAAAGTGTATTACTATAGTTCTAACATTTAAAGAGTTCCACCAAAAAAAAAAAAGCCAGCGAAGTGATTTGGAAATTCAATGGTATTAACATTATATTCTTCACACTGAACTATAAAACTGGCAAAAAAAAAACCCTTACTTCAATCACTGGCAAATTAACAAAGTTAACAATATGAATAAAATAGATCACATAGGCTTTGCTTCTAAGAGGGAAAAACCACAGAGTTTAAAAATACAGTCACTGCAAATATTCTCACTGTTCTGATTTTGCGATAATTAGGGCAGGCCAAATGTTCACTATGTTAGGACCGTGCATGTGTCCCCAGATCTAGTTCTTTACCTAGGTCTCGTTTTATAAATGCTGGTGATAAACCAAGTCCGATTTATATGTTGCATCTTGTATGAGAAGTGTCTGTGACTCTAGGTATCTGATCAACACTGAGAAACGGCAGCACAGCTAGTGTGATAGCTTTTGAAGATAACCATTGCTAGTTTTGATGATTAGCAGTTACCATTAAATGAACTGAAAAATTATTGTGCTTTATTTTCTAGGTGATTCTGATATCATTAGAAGACTGGAACAAATTGATGAAAAGTAAATCAACAGTTTTCCTTTAGTAAAACTGGTTGGAGCTTTTTTTTTTTTTTATTACAGTCATTGGTATCTCTATAACCTGTAGAGGGCACTCAAGTCCCTTGAAAGAAAAACTAAAAAATTTAAGAGTTTTCATTTTTATTTATTAGTAGTGTGTTAACTAAACAATGTTTTTTTCCTACAGAAACCATCATTTAAAAAGAAGACATTTAAACAAAACATAGCTTCATTTTAAATGTTTAATGGAATATTAAGATATACAAATTTTCACATGTCCTACCGGAAAAACAATTTAGCAGGTGGTTTCCATTCCAGAGCATCTGTCCATCTATAAATGCTGTGCATCAAATATTAAACACTATACTGCCATCAATTACACAGATTGGCCAAGGCCTGAGAAAAGTCAATCTGGACCTCAGAATAATCTGCTTTCAAAGCAGTAAACTAGTAATACAGATAAGGCATTCCACTGCTCCAAGCTATATATAGACAATAATGTTATCATATCCATAAAACAGCTGTTGATAATAATGGTTGAGAAACTTTCAACTCATACTAGTTTTAACCATTTTATAAAAGTAACCTCACGAGTTTCTTTGGCAATACTCATTTTCTGCTTCTCTTCATTACTACTAAGTGTGGTTAGATCAAGATATTTGAATATTTGACTTCGAATATTCTTCTTCCTGACATGTTAATGAAATATTTCATAGGGAAACCTCCCAAGTTGGACACACTAACATATAATTATATAAACACATGCACATAAACATCTATGTTTTATATTTTTTTTTCTGATAGCATATTTCAAAATATACTACAATGTTAACTAAAAACTTACTGTATAATTATTAAAAATACTATTGTAGTTTCTTAGCAACATGGTCAGGGATCCCACCTTCTATCTTATATTTTTTATGATCCTCAGTTTTACCATGATTAAGTAACTTGCTATTAAAAGATATTCCGAAAGTTTAGTTATTAAATTCAAATTAGAGATGCTCATTTGGCACCAACATAAGTTAGATATGCCCTTATTTGAGTCACTGTTTCTATTTAGAAATTGGATCACCCTTGTCTGATATATAGTTTCAATTTTCTGATTCTATCTATCACCTTATTCAGTCTTTGGGTACTTTTTTCATTTTAAATAGAAAAGAGCATTTCAATATTGCTTATATTCGAGAGAATATCATTAAAACATGTATATTATCATATGTGAAACAGATTGCCAGTCCAGGTTCGATGCATGAGACAGGGTGCTCAGGGCTAGTGCACTGGGATGACCCTGAGGGACGGGATAGGGAGGGAGGTGGGAAGGGGGTTCAGGATGGGGAACACATGTACACCCATGGCTGATTCATGTCAATGTATGGCAAAACCACTACAACAGTGTAAAGTAATTAGCTTCCAATTAAAATAAATAAATTTAAAAAAAAGAAATTGGATCATAAAAGTCTGAGCCAAAAAGATGTATAAGAAAATTATCCAAATATATAACCTACAAATTGATACTAGAATAATGAACAACTATAAAGCATTTAAAAAAGCTTTGTCTATAGTAATAACACTAGTCATTAAGAATTTACCATTTAAAAACAAATTTTGTTATACATCAGTGTTTCTACTTTTAAGGTTCTCAAAATATACTCGAGAAATAAATCTCCAAATTTGACATCTGGCAAGGTAAACATTGACACCGATATTGATAATAGTTTTACAAAGTGAATTCCTTGAGAAATCTAGCATGAAACATCTTACAAGTTTATCCTTCAAATATTGTACACATTTTCATAGAATATTTCAAAGATTAGAGTTATGGAAGAAGGGTACCCAGTTAAGCAAGAAAAAGGCAGAAAAATTAGTAAAATAGTAAACAATACTGTGGAAAAGTTATTTTGATAAATTTAAAATAATGAGTTTGAAGTATTTTTGTAATGGTATCTTTATGAAAAAGATCTGATTCATGATGGGAACATAATAAGCTTTTTCCTCAAGAAAGGACAAAGTTAAATAAAGCTCTGAAATCAGAAGTCTTAAGATGAGTAATTGTATATTGTGACGTGTTTTCCCCAATTGGATTTACCACATTCCATGACAGTTTTTAATGGGGGCGGATGGGGAGAAACTGTGCAGTTTCATAAAATAGAAGCATTTCTCTCAGCCTAAGCCGCAGCTTTGATTTTTGGGTTATCTCAGGGTCAATATATATACACTCTAGTATATGAAACAAAACTAGAAGATATACTTAGAATGTAGTCTTTGTTACTTCAAAGCCTAAGTTTCCTAAAATCATTGTTGGGCAAAGTAAAAAGAAACGTTTGTTCTATTACGTAAGAAATAAACTTCATTTGGTATTCAATTGACTTTCTAACTTAGCAGGCAGGACTTTTACATCTTCAAATACTGAAAATAAATTGCATTCTTGGCCCTTGCTTTAAAAGGTTATGGAGAATAAATGCACACCCTGGTAGTGTTCTAGTGATCTCCCTAATCTCAGTTGCACTTTGTCAGAACGAGGTAACTGGTAGTTAAGTGAAATACCCTAGATCAAAGGGGGATTAATCACCAACTGAATCCTTGCTGAATAAACCTGTCATTCAAGAAAATTATTTCCACTGAACTTAGCAGAGGATTGAAGGTATTTGCATAACAGGGACCAACGTACTTCAGCCAGGTTAAAAGGTTCAGAATTCATCCCATGTTTAGCTTTTTGCCTCCTTTTCCTTTCAGCAGGCTGGTACAATGGTTTCTAATCTGATAATACAGCTAACTATCTAAATGATGTCAGAACAGGAAAGTATTGCAAAGTTTGGATGAGGGATGGATCAATTTCACTTTCAGTAACTCCTAAATCTGATTTGTTGGAATTTAAGATGTAATCCTAAAAAAGTCCCTTAAACCTGAGGACTGTTTATTAACATCCCTTTTCTGACCTTTGTCTTAGAAACAACCATTGTGCTGTGGCAGCGGTCCCAGCAGAGACTCTGGATGATAACTCGACCTACCTACCTCCCAGGGGTGGTGCAGAGTCCATGAATGTCTATAAAGAACTCTGAAATACTACAATAAAAACTAGAAGAAAAATACTAGCAGTTGTTCTATGTATAAAATTGTGCTTTGAAACACCTTAAACCATATGATGTATAAAACTAGTTTAAACTCACTAGAAATACTGTTAGTGTGAATAAATTAATTTTATAAGACTGTTTTATTAAAATTTTTTTAAACAAATAATTTAAGAATTCCTGACAGGTTATTTTCTTCAAACCTGACATTTGAATTAAGTATTTAAAAAGTAAAAGGTAAAAATTGCCCACCACTGTAAGGGGACTGACACTGTAAGGGTACTGCTGACTTTAAAAAGTTTAAAAAATACTGTTTATAAAAAATAAAGAAATAAAGAGTTTTATCAAAATCATGAACTATCTTTTCTGGAGTACATTTTCAGAAATTTAACACTTTTTGTACATTTTGGGTCTACTGAAGAATAATCACCCATATGATAGACATCAGATTTCATAATCATATTTTGGCACTAAAAGGGAATTTAGCAATTCTGCCTCTGGAGTAGGTCTGACACCATCCAAATCTTTAACTGGAAGTAGGTGCTCATATTCAGTGCAAATGCACAGCATCTTTCAAGTTAAAAAATGCAAAGAATAGTTATCAAAGAAAATGAATAAAATCCATAGTGGGATAATTTTTTAGAAAATGATTGAAGTTTTAACCCAAGAAAGGACTCTTAAGAGTGTCTTATAGCTTAGAATAAGAACATGTCAATCACGATTAAGCTTCTGGAATCGGAATCCCTTTGAAATGCAGCTGTTTCTTCTTTAATTGTGGCAGCGGACTCTGAAGAAAAGAAAGGTCCAGCCTTAAAGATGAGTAAGGAATACAAAATAGCTCAGGATTAGTTGTGGAGTTCAAAGGTCGCTAATTACACTAAGGAGTTCCCAGACACAGAGAAAACATTAAACAGGTCACCTACCAAACGGGAAACAGACTTTGTCTTCAGAAATTATCCTGAAGTGACAGGTTTCTAGACAAAATCAAAAGCATCACAGTGTGCCCAGCTGATCTCAACAGGATGAAAACATGAGTTAGTTTAAGTTCTGTAGCGGTATGTTAGAATGGAATGGCAACAGATGGCATCAGGTTCCCCATCGTCCCTATACTTCTCCAGTACTTCTTAGATTTTCCTCAGGTTTCTAGAAATGTCAGAGCAAAGATTCACTGGTTTTTCTGACTGCTTACCTAGGGGTTTATTATATGGAATCCCAGCCCACTCACTAGAGAAATGCCTCTTCCCTGTTTTAGTGTACTTGGATAAATATTTATACAATCAAGATGTACAAATAGCTCCATTAATATAAGTGAAATGTTAAACTTCTCTTGAGTTTAAGAGAGTAAAAAAAACTTAAGGAGAATGATTTCTTCTTTCAAAAGGAAAGTTTTTTTACTACTGATTATCTGTGATGAGCCTAGAATAACAAGCTAAAGTCCTGGTCTGGAATTTACTCCATTTTTATTACTTGGGATAATTCTGAACATAGAACATTATGCCATAATGCTTTGCAGAAAAGGAATTTATAATGAGTAGGACTGACCTTAATTTTAAAAATCATATTTAAAATCCCAAATTAATATGCAATCTCATTTCAAAGTATCATAGCTTTCTTTCACGAAGTTCGCCGCTTTTTCTAAGCTTTTCTTTAAGAGACTCATAAAAAAGAAACCAAGATACAATTTAACTGAATATTAATTTGTGATGCATATTTTTTATAACTCTTCTGTAAAAATAAACTTGACATGGAATAAGTTTTGAGGAACTTGAGATTTCATCTTTTCTTGCATTTCATCTTTCCTTTAAAGTCCAACTTGACAATGAGCTACTATGAAAATAGAATGTGATATATAATTGTAAAAATAGGTAGAGAATAGAGTATGACTGGATGGCTCCTAAAGAAACCCAGAGCATGCCAATAAGGAAACAAGAGTGACAAATGTAAAGAAAATGTGCTACATGAAACTGAAATAAGATTAAGTGATACTCTACACCCATAAAATAGCTTTTGAATTTTAACCTGAATGCATCCATTAATGAATTATAATAAAACAGAAAAAAACCAATACTATATCTAAATTTATCTTTACAAATTTGGCTGCAGATATTCAGTAATCACAAAATACTATGCTCATCTTCAGAAGGTATCCCACCCCTCTTAATGTGTTTACTGACATCCTAAACAAAATGTTACTGTTGCAGCTTAATAAGTTTGCTTGAAAAGTAACTCTAGAACAGAGATAAGCACTGTAAATAGAATTATGCAGATTCTTTATTAGTCAGTAGGATAGTTCTTATTAAAAAACATGTTACTATTTAAACGATTTTCCTTCATTTTCACTGGCTATTTTCTCAAGAGATTTACAGTTGTTTCTAATTGGTCTCTGGTATTCTGTAACAAAGCATTGTACTAGCACTTAGTACTCAGGTTTGCAAGAGCAAATAGTTTTATTTTACATGTCATCTACAATCCATTGGGAGTGGCAGCCTGCAGCTCTGGATTGTGAAGGAGCCTGATTCCAAATCCAGGAATCCCAATGGAGAAAGACGGCTGTGATTGATTAGCCATGTCTGCCACAGGAAGACGCACGTGGCAGGAAGGGCAGGAAGAAGCATGTATAGCAAGGAAAGTCAAGACTAGTCTAAAATAAGCTGAAAGTCAATCACTAGATTTTATGCTCTGAATCATACTTAAGTAAAATCAAGGGTAAAAAAACTGGATACATTAGTTTTTAAAATGTTCTTTCAAACTAAATCAAACTAAAAACATTGAACAAGAATATTTTATCATTAAATAAATGATTTTCAATTACAGGTTATGTGTATATACATTAAAAATAAAAGACTATGATTTAAATTGTTACTAGTGTATAAATCCCATTTAAACATGAGACAATTACAGTAATAATGATCCATATGTTACTGGAGCAGGAGCTTTAGAATTCCAGATGTAATAGTCAGAAGAAATTAGCTTCCGGTCTAAAAAAAAAGATAAGATTATATTAACAAAAATTCAATGAGAAAGCAAAGTCATGGTATTTAAAATTTTGGAACACAATTATTTCAAGGGAGGAAATTCTTTGAGACAGTCATTTCAATTCAATTTTCATCAAGGCATTATTATAACTTCTACCACTTTAAAAGTATGGGTTTATTAAATACATGAATAATCCATCTTTTAGCCTATATATGCCAAATTTATGCCAATATCCTTCGTGCTAAACCTGCTAATTTTTTTATCACATCTTCCCTAAATTCTGTTTCTCATAGACCATTACTTCAGCTACAAAAACATTAAAAATACGTTCACTGGTTTCCCTTCTGTCACCTCTTCATCACAGTTCTGATTCTATTCTTGCTATTCTTTACGCATTCAAAGTTTCATAGATAGAAATACATACTCAACTTTCTAGTAATGTTTTAAAAAGGTTGCTTTAGTGGTTTCTTATAGTTCTAATCAGATTTAAGGTTTCTGTTTTAATAGTTTTGAACAAATGACAACTCTGAATTAAAGTTTTTTGACACATAAAACTGAGATAATGCTCGTTTGGAGCTAGACACATGTAAATTCTTATTCCATACATCTCTATTTATCCAATCCTGCCTTTTCTACAATACCTCTTCATGCATCTTCTTCATAATGAAAAGGATAGGTGTATAATACTGGCGTGCTGCTGTCCATGGGGTCACAAAGAGTTGGATACAACTGGGTGACCGAACAAAAACAACGATCATTACCTTGTTGCCTTTTTTCACTGTTACTTCAGTTTGAGAATCTAGTAACACTGAGAGGCAAAAGCATATTGGTTAGGTGGTCAGGCTCCAATGACCGACTGCTTGGATTTGAGTTCCAGTTCCGCCACTTACTAGCTATGTGATCCTAATCTCTCTGTTCCATCAGCATCCTCATCTATCAAATGGAGATAACACTTACATAGGGCATTCTAAGGATTTAATGAGTCAGCCTGTATTCAGAACTGTGCCTGGCACATAGTAAGCAATAAAGATTAGTTATTATTATTTAAATTGCCATCATTAGCATTATTAAAGTATTATCAGAACTAAGTTGTATATTATGAATATAGATTTTCTTGTCAAGATGATGGCAAAATAAAGTTTTCCACATAGTTGCACAAAGTGATAGCTATATTTTGAAACTAAAAGAAGAAGGAAATAAGAGATTGGTTATAATTATCCATTTAAAATGACCTCTTTCATTCATATATTAAGAAGCAGGTATATTACTGAAACATTCCATTCTGTATTATGCTCTCTGAAAATTACTACAATGTTTAGTAATATTAACAATATACTTACAATACTTTAGATTTTATCTAAAGAGACAACATATTTCCCACAGAAACACTCATCTATTTACATTTATACAATACTTCTGGTTTGTCCAAGCTAACAACTATACTGTGCCTTCATAAAAAGTTTTTTAAAAAGCATTATGAAGATTCTTTCATATGTATGAATTTCTTAAAAAAAAATGATATAGGAGAAAGCATAGGGAAAACCTATGGCAGTAAAGAATATGGCTTATTCTGGTTATACCTCATAGAATCTATTACTGCCATTCAAAAGTAATTTCCTAGAATTCAGTAGTTCTGAGTTCTATAATCTTTTGAAACTTTCAAATTACAAATCTTGTCCTATCTTTCCTACTTTAAGGACCCTAACCCTTAGTTTAAGATTGTTGTTTTTCAGCTGCTAAGTTGGGTCCAACTCTTTGTGACCCCATGGCCTGTAGCCCGCCAGGTTCCTCTGTCCATGTGGTTTTCCAGACAAGAATACTAGAGTGGGATGCCATTCCCCTCTCCAGGCTATCATTTGAACCCAGGGATTGAACCCACATCTCCTGCATTGGCAGGTAGACTATTTACCACTGAATCACCAGAGAAGCCCTGATGATTTAGATATACTTATCTAAATATTGGAGAAGGCAATGGCACCCCACTCCAGGACTCTTGCCCGGAAAATCCCATGGATGGAGGAGCCTGGTAGGCTGCAGTCCATGGGGTCCCTAGGAGTTGGACACGACTGAGTGACTTCACTTTCACTTTTCACTTTCATGCATTGGAGAAGGAAATGGCAAACCACTCCAGTGTTCTTGCCTGGAGAATCCCAGGGACGGGGGAGCCTGGTGGGCTGCCATCTATGGGGTCGCACAGAGTCGGACACGACTGAAGTGACTTAGCAGTATCTAAATATGATAGTTTTATTCTTAACATATGAGGCAAAAAGGTTTCTACTTATGTTCAGCTAACTCTACCCTCATTCTAACTACTTGTTTTATGCCATATGTCTGTATTTGATCCGAATTAAAGTTTTAATTCAATAATTTTAATTAAATTGCTGTTTCCTCTACCTATATTTTCACATATGTGTTTATATACATAAAACACTGTATACATATGAAACACATACATATATATATGAAACACTAACAAACTCACTAAAGGCAGGAAACTTTCTATTGGTCTCCTTTTGGTAAAGCAGGGTACTAAGTAATGGTCACTGACTGTGGCACTGGCTAAAAATATTTTAAATTTTAATATTCACACTTAACATTTATTGAATCCATGCTACATGCTAAATATTATGTTGAGTGCTTGATCAATATAAATAAATTTTATTTACATCTCATAACAATCCTGAAATAAATACTACTACTAATTCCAATTTATACATGAGGAAATTATAACTTTAAGAAGTTCACTAACTTGCCGAAGAGTCAAAGAGTATATTATAAACTGAGCAAAGCAAATTCAACTTTAGACTAGAGCCCACCTCTATGTCAATCCTTGCTCATTCAGACCACTTTATAAATAGGAGAAGGCAGAGGGCAATGTACATAACCGATTAACACAGGATGGATTAGGCCAGAATTCTTATAAATTGGGATTATTTTATCTTTTTCTTTCACATTTTAATTTTATCTTAGTTAATAATAACATAACACCATTTTAATTCCCTCAAGTTGGCTTGAAGCTGTGCAACTTACATGTACTTATTTTTGGTTTTCCTGATGCAAAAACTTGAACTGAATGCTGATCCACATAACATCCAGTGAGTGTGTAATCTAAGATCCTAAAATGAAGCTAGAACCAGAAGAGAAATGTACCAAGTTAAGGTGATTATTTGGTAAAAATGATGGTCACATTTTTTTCCCTTGACACAATTTTAGGAATTTATTTCACACAATTCACAAAAATCACAAATAATATTGTTAATGTGTGCATGTGTACACAATCTTTCCCTTTAGCATTAGAGTCATTTCTTTGTAAGGCTGCCGTTACAAAGTGCTTAACACATACCAGGCCCGTCACTAATGTACAGTCTAATCTACACGGCAAGTTATCTGTATTCTGCAAACAAGGGAACCGAGGTTCAGAGGTGGAAACAGGTAGTAGAACGGACATTTGTGCTCAGAGCTGACTGATTACAGATGTTGCTGGCCCCTCCCTGCGGTCTGCTGTTCTGTACGTTCTCTTCTGTCTCTAAGACTAGGTGATTGTGATATAGTTCAGACCATAATACTTTTACACACCTTTTAGCAAAACACAAGCATGTAATTACTAAAAAGGGAACACCAGTTTATCTGGTTTTGGAGGGAATAAAATGCTCTACTTAATTTTTCAGAAAACTAAGATTTAACTTATGTAGAACTTTTCTAAAATGTAATCAACGAATGTAATGAATGAATGTAAATTCCTGAATTTAATTGATCATGTAGTGTCATTAGTATAAATGCCAGTTAATATATTGTGCTATAACAGAGAGGGCCATTAGTACCTTCGCTGAAGGCATAGTCATAGCCACATAAACTACGAAAGGTCTATCACAGACCAGCCTCCTTTTGTTGTGATTCTCCTCATCTTTGCTGCTAAAAGCTTTTGAATTTGCAATAGCCCGATAGTTTTTCTATACTTTTTTCTTTCTTCTTCTTTTCCTGAATATTTCTCTCATTTCCTGTCTTTCTTCTTTTGATTGTCAAACTAACTGATCACATGCAGAGATGTAATTTTCAGGTCTCCTCAGCAATTTTTTTCCCTATTGCCACTCAAATTATCTAACAGTAAAGAGCTATGGCTTCCTTGTTTGGCAAAATTCTGGATGCTGGAAGTTATGACAAGGCAGATTTCCACAAAACTAGATATTATAAAAAATAAATCTATTCAGTGAACACAAATATCTATTACATGCTTTCTATGACACTGTAACTGGTTAGGTGATGAAAATGAATAGAAAAGTTATAGTCCCTACCTTTGAAAAAACATATAAGATAGTTAACATCCCACTTTTTTCTGAAAAACATACAGAAGTGGGAATTTTTTTAATAATCATTGAAACAAACCTTGTGGATACAGTTGAAGTCAATACAGAAGAAATACCATCAGTGTACTTCTGATTTCACTACTATTTCCCCTAGTCACTTTTATGTATAGATTCCAGTCTATCTTCTTTGATACTATTCTATTTAGATTTTCCCGCTACCTTTCTGATCACCTTTTCACTTTCCTTCACTAATTCTCCTGAATCTTCCTATTTTCTCTTATCTTTTTCTGACCTTATTCATTTCTACTGCCTCAACTATTTCTTTTCCGTGGATAACTCCTAGATCCTATGAACAGCTGAGCTTTCTTTTAAGAATCAACTTCAGATTTTTTAGCCCCTATTAGACACCCACCTTGGTATAAATTGCTATTACCTGCAACAATGTGATATGAAGCCCACTCCCTCTCAACTTTCTCTGTATTTCTTCTAAGAAATAGAGCTTTCTTCTAAGCACGTTTATCCATTCTTCAAATATTTATGTGTGAGGTACTAAACTAGATGCTCAGAATAAAATAATGCATGAGATTCACATGGTCTCTGCTTTCTGGGAGCTTCAAGTCTGGTTTGTTTTTGTTTAGTCACTCAGTTGTGTCCGACTCTTTTGTGACCTCATGGACTGTAGCCTGCCAGGCTCCTTTGTCCATGGGATTTCCCAGGCAAGAATACTGGAGTATGTTGCCATTTCCTCTTCCAGGGGTGCTTCTCAGCCCAGGGATCAAACACATGTCTCTTGTGTCTCCTGCACTAGTCAGACAGATCCTTTACCTTTGAGCCACTTGGGAAGCCCCTAGTTTAAGTCATAATTGTTTTTAATGACACCATCTTTGACTTAAAACTATTTCTTATCTTTCTACTTAATTAGTGAGATTAAAGGATTTACCCTTATCACAGCTCTATTCTTTTTTTTCCCTTTTTTTCTCTTTCTGTGACACTATACTAGCTCAGCATCATTTATTTATCAACTTTCATCTGAAATACTAAAAAAGTTTCTTTGTCTCTAGCTTTTATCCTCTCTCATCTTCTTCACATCCATTTCAGGCTGATCCTCATAAAGTACCACTTTCTGAAGGAGCACTCCCATACTCAAAAAAAGTATAACATTTTCTAACAAACAGTGAAAGCCAGATTCAAACCCTCTACAGTCCAGACCTAAATCACTTATCTAGCTTTCTATGTAACTACTGTTTCTAGCGCGGGTTCCTAAATATGCCTAGTTATCCTTCATTCCCATGATTAAACCATGTCTTTACCTATACAAATGTTAGTTCCATCTTCAAGGCTTCATATTCATGCTTATCTGGGCCTCAGCGTTTTCCTTACAGTTCATCACTACTACAAAGCTTTCCTTGACCACTTTGGTTGGAAGAGCTTAGTCTTTTTTTGAAAGTCCAAAAGCAGGTAGTCCTGATTAATTACTGACAAGCATTACTGAAAAATCCATAGAGCACAAAGACTGTATCTTATATTCTTTGTATACAAATCTCAAGTGCGGTATCTTAAGAGCTGAGTAGAAAGAGGTTAAATTGAAGTGTACTAAATTTTACATAATTCTTTCCTCTTAAAATATTTAAGTATTACGTGAAATAGAAAGTGACTAATAAATAGAATTTTACTAAAATCTAGAAGAGGACTTAGATAAAAAGAATTTCTATCCCCCAAAAGGATTACAAAACATTAAAAATCAATTGCTGCTACTGCTAAGTCACTTCAGTCATGTCCGACTCTGTGCGATCCCATAGACGGCAGCCCACCAGGCTCCCCCGTCCCTGGGATTCTCCAGGCAAGAACACTGGAGTGGGTTGCCATTTCCTTCTCCAATGCATGAAAGTGAAAAGTGAAAGTGAAGTCACTCAGTTGTGTCCGACTCCTAGCGACCCCATGGACTGCAGCTCACCAGGCCCCTCCGTCCATGGGATTTTCCAGGCAAGAGTACTGGAGTGGGTTGCCATTGCCTTCTCCGAAAAAAAATCAATTAGATACATGTATTTCAGAAACAAAGGCAAGATCTCTAATGTAGTGAGCCATATAAATATATTTACCTTTAAATATGCTGTACCTCCGATGCAAATCTGGTCAAATGGCTGCTTTTCATGGTTCTTGGCTCCAAAAGTTATAGTTCCAGAAAGACTAATTTCCATTGATTTGGGAAACTTCTGTCCTAGAAACAGAAATATACCAATCAACTATTTTTAATTAAATAGGTTCTACTGCAAATGAATGAAAGAAAAAAAAACAAAACCTAGTTTACCAATAATCCAGACCAATAAGCTTTTCTCTCGAAATACTTCAAGCTGGCCAAAACTAGCTTTGTACTCCACATGCGTGATGGGACCTCTTTAAAAAAAAAATGGAGATAATAGAAAGAAAAAATCACAGATTTAAGTTTGAAGAGATATACGTCAAATCTTGCTACTGTCACTTAATACAAGGACAACATAAAGCAGATCTGCATTTAAGTTTGCAGAATAGAGCAGAATAAATAATGAATATCATATCTCAAAAAATACGGAAACACAATAAACCTTTTTGGTGATGCTACACATTTCATTATTAATTCTAAAGATGACCACAAAGTCATACAGAATGTATTAATACAGGCACATGAATTACATAACATTAAAACTATGATTTTTACTATATAGTATGTAGCCTTTGAAAAGAACTATGCTGTAGAACAAATTTAAAAGTAGAACTGGTAAGGAAAAATCTTATAATTGACTTAATTCACCAGGTTTTATCGTTGGCTTAACTTATTAATATAGGTACAGTGCAGAGAAATTGCTAGAAATAAAGCCAGTAGAAAAATAATCCCCGAGGAAGCTATACTGGCTGGAGCTTATAATTTACTAGCAAATTTAACCAGAAAAATGGTGACATTTAAAAACAAAGAGATTATTTTTACAACTGTTTTGGTTCAGAATCAACATACATTTGAATAACACAAAATTTTTAGATCTTAAAAATAAGGTAAAAACCAAGACAACTTTATTATAGGGCAGTGCCAATGTACTGAGGAAGGCAGAAATCATGGCATCATGTAATTTTATTCCTACCTGTTGTAAAAAGGTATATGAGCTTCACAGAATTCAAAACTATTTTTCACACTTTCATGAAGTTTTAAATTAACTGTTATTTTTAGTTGTACTTCTTCCTCTTTCACTTGATAAAAACCCAAAATTGGTGGAACAGGGACCTGGAAACAAAACAAACACATTTTCTACATGATTCTCAAGTTAATGGGTCTAAAATGCCAATAGTGACTGAGGAAAGAGCTGTGCAGTAATATAGTCATTATATACACATATGTCTTTAATGACTATTAGGTTACTCTAAGTCATTCTGACAACAGATGATGGAGCTACAGTCCTTCTAAGGACAGGGATTCTTCCATCTCTTTCCATTTCCAGAAAGGTACCTTACAAAGGTGTGTAATACATTCTTCTTCCTCCTCTTGCTTGTCCAGATTCTCCTCCTCCAGGTTCTCTATGACGTACAACACAGAACATGCACTAGCCATACTGATCCCTGACACACACCCACAGTTCCTGCTGCTCTGCTTGTATCTTCACTCCCCCACCCTCCCAGGTCAGCAGTCACTTAAATTAGTCATGAAAAAGCTGATTAAGGGGAAACAATCTGAATCTTCTGGTAAGTAACTCATGAAAAGGTTTTGTTTCGACCAAAAGTATGGTGATTTCCTAACAACACAATTCATAGATGTAAAGATTAGCAAAGTACCAACTTCTCCAAGGTTGCTTACCTGGGAAGTGTAGTAGCATAAGTTGAATGACTCTAACGGTGGAGTGAGCGGAAATTTGTACGGTCCACTAAATGCAGAATCATCCATTGCATCAATGCTACTAGAGGTCAGAATGGCAGAGTCAAGAGATGTCACACAAGGATGAACCAGAATATCCTGAAGTGGAGATCCATTGGTAGGGAGACTCAAGCTAATGGTAACATTTGGCATGCTTCCCTCTAGATCACACTGCAACACAAACAGATATCACCAAGAGCTTTGAAGAAGTCTTCTTCTGGATGAGGCTTTTCTTAATTTATCTGAGGCACTTTTCACAGCTTAACTCACTTTTCTTTCAAGGAATTATTCTCATTGCTTTCTGTGTTCTGGATAATGATTCTATTACGGCTCTCAGAAACCCAAGCCAGAGACCAGGAGAGCCTTCCTAGAACGCTCTGCTTACATTTAAAATCCTTAAAAAACTACTTTTCTCTATTCCTGTTACAAAAAATATTTCTGTCACAGCCCTCTAAGTGTATCTAGACTCACTTTCCTCTAATCAATAGATTCTCCATCAATGCCAGAGCTATCTTAATAAAATAATTCTAATTCTATTGTACCCATGCCAAAACCTCTCAATAGTTGTCCCTCAGTTTTATATTACTTTTAAAGCCTTTGCTGTTTGGTTCCCACCTATTTCTTTAACCATTTTCTACCCCACAAGTAATGCTCTAGACTTACTGGATTCTTGAATTTACCTGAATAAACCATATCTTATATCTACGCTTTTATATGTGCTATTCCCGCCAGCAACAATGCTCTTTTCTTCTTAGTCAATTCATTACATGTGTTGTGTGAAGCCTTATATTCTGTATTGTCACCTCCGTGGCCTACCTTTGTTATGCAGAGAAGCCCAGGATCTTCTTCCCTATGTGGTCTGGGTTAGTTTGCTAGTGAGAGGTACTCATGAGAGATTTAGGAGATAGAAGGGAAAGGGAAGTCATTATAGTAGGAAAGTCATAGAAACCAGATATGATAGCTTCACAGACCTCACTCTGAGCTCTGTTTTAAGGCACTGGTGGCCAGACACAGCACTTTCTCAGACTTTTCCATGAACTCCTGCTTTGGGGTTGTAACACAGATGTGGCTGCTTTTCTGTTAACTCTGGCTTCTCTGTGTATCCTAGTCTCTAGGCTAGAGTCATTAGTGACTGTCAGAGGATCAGAGACTTACTCTCTCAGTTCCTCTTATACTTGAGTAAACAAACCTTCATTCCTACACTAAACATCATGATCATCTATCTGTATTAGACCAAGAATAGAAGCCAGTTCAAAATTCCCAGAAGCAAAAAACTAGGGTCAGTCTACCAAAGACCTATTTAAATACCATGATATGAATTAATATTAAATTATATATAACATATTCCCTGTTCATTACCACAGAATGAAAAAACACATAGTGAATTTCCCTACTTTTATTTTACAGAACTTAAGAGAAAAGTGCATTCAACAACTTTAAGAGGTGTGAATGACATAATCTGCAAACACCTTAAGTTGGAGACATTTACGGTAATTATTTCCATTAAAAGTAGTAACTGGAATGTATTTTTGACCATAATAGAAGACAGTGTAAAGGAAACACATACATTTTTAGATCACTTTAAGGTTAAAAGGGGCTTCCAACGTGGTGCTAGTGGTAAAGAACTCATTTGTCAATGCAGGGAAAGTAAGAGACACAGGTTCAATCCCTGGGTCGGGAAGATCCCCTGAAAGAGGGCATGGAAACCCATCCTAGTATTCTTGTTTGGAGAATCCCATGGACAGAGGAGCCTGGTGGGCTACGGTCCATAGGATCTCAAAGAGTCAGAGTTGGACACAACTGAAATGACTTTGCTTGCACACAAGGTTAAAAAGAAAAATAAAGACTCAATTTGTCTGCCAGGACCATTTTAATTCTCTGTTCCTGAAATCTACTTTTAATCTATTAGATTTTTACATAGCTACTCAACATTAATACGGGCTTCCCGGACAGTTAGTTGGTAGAGAATCTGCCTGCAATGCAGGAGTCCCTGGTTAGATTCCTGGGTTGGGAAGAGCCACTGGAGAGGGAATAGGCTACCCACTCCAGTATTCTTTGGCTTCCCTTGTGATTCAGCTGGTAAAGAACCTGCTTGCAATGCAGGAGACCTGGGTTCACTCCCTGGGTTGGGAAGATACCCTGGAGAAGGAAAAGGCTACCCACTCCAGTATTCTGGCCTGGAAAATTTCATGGACTGTATAGTCCATAGGGTCGCAAAGAGTCAGATACAACTGAGTGACTTTCACTCACTCAACATTAATATGATATATAAAAAGTTTATTAGTGCAGAAAATAAAGGGAGAAAACAGAAAGACACCTCAGAATATTAATATACATGTATATGCATTTTTTGGAGGGTTTCTATTTTTGATCATTATTGAATGTGGCAATTATCAGTGCTAACTGTATTGTTATTTTCATTGTCTTTTCCTATTACTTAACCTTAAACAAGAGAACCCTATATTTACCTAGTGACTTGTTTAAATAAAAAGGTTAAAAAAAATAAAATGAGTCCCTGAAAATGATTTCAGATATTAAGTCAAAGATTTATCAATTTCACTCTCTCTAAAAAAAATGGAAAATAAGTATAGTGACTTTAAAATATTTTCACAAGTTCTTTGATATTACTGTTTCAAAAGATGGAGCCTAATTCCACTTCCCTTGAATGTGGGCTGACAAAGTGATCTGCTTCTGGTGAACAGAAAGTGGTAGAGGTGATGCTATGTGACCTTTCAGTCTAGGTAATAAGAAGAATAGCTTTCACTTGTGCCTCAGGTGGCTGGCTGGCTGCCTGCTCAATTGTCTGTTTGGTCAAAGGGAAGTCACTAAGTTGTGAGAATCTTAAGCAGCCTGTTGAGACGTCCATGTGGAAACGAACTGAGGTTTCCTACCAATAAGGGCCAACTTGCTAGCCATGTGACTGAGTCACCTCACAAGTAGAACTTCCAGTCCCACTCAAACCTTCAGGTGACTGCAGCCCCAGCTGAAATACTGACTGTGACAGACATCCACATTAGAAGTTCCCAGCTAAGTTGCCCCTAAAGTCCTGACCTACAAAAACTACAAGTATAGTAGATGTTTATTGGTTGTGATGACAGGTTAATTCATCACACAGCAATGCAGCTGACCCTCTGTGCAGTCAAAAATCCATGTATAACTTTACAGTCAGCAGTCTGTATCCCAGGTTCTGCATCTCTGGATTTAACTGTACATTCAGCCAATCGCAGATAGTATGGGACTGAATGTAGTACGTATTCAAAGAAAAAAATCTGTATATAAGTGGACCCATGCAGTTCAATCTCATGCTGTTCAAGGGTCAACTGCATATGGATAGTATATTTAGTAAAGAATGCAAAAAGATAACATTAGAAAATTTCACTTGAATATAATATCTAATGATTGCTGTTTATGGTAAGAATCAAGAATGTCACATTATGATGTAAAATAAAGTCAGCAAAATTTACTTTTCTCCATAAATATTAAGTGGTATGATAAAACAAGTATCAGAGAAAATCTCACCTTGCAAGTGACAACTCCAACGACCTGCCATGTATCTGCTATCTCCTGTTTATCATATTGCATGGAGTTTACCTTTTCAGTGATAGAAATAGAAACTTGTGGTTTTCCTTTGTATGTTCCAGTTTTCCAGGCTGGCTGTTTTTGTAGGTGAGTAACAGAAGCAGAATTAATACTGTCCAATGAATTCTGTAAGTTGGCATCTAACAAAGTGCCAAAGGGACACGTTTGTAAAAGCAAGTCAGACAACTGGCTCAATTTGGTATTTAGCTCACTGTCAGTTTTTTGACCTGAGGAAAGAAAATCCTGAACCCCAAAAAGAAGTTCAAAGCCTTGTGAAATTCCACTAATGCTAATTAATGGTGGACGAGGGGATAAAGTTTGTTCAACCAGTGGAACACAAGCATATATCATGCCATTCTTCAGAAAAGCAACAACTGGCCAGAGTTCTTCACCTCCTACTGGGACTCCGTAAATGGATGTTTTATTGATGTGTGAGCAGCTATCACGACTCTCCAAAAAGTCCTTCTCGTCATCCAACAATCTCAGTTCAAAAAGCAGTGCTTTCAGGAAGGGACCATCTTCAGGAACAGGCACATAACTTGCTCCATTGAAGACTTTAGCTCTTTTTTCAACAGTTGGATACCGTCTGCCTCAATGGAAATAAAAACATAATTAATTCCTGCAAAAATTGGAAGTCCAAAACCAATACAAGGAAAATACTAACAAAACACACAATAATAAACAAATACATACGCTGACACATGAAAATCACAATAAAAAAATATTATATTAATGTTAAACTCTTATGTACTTGATATATCTCAAATGATAAATGCTATTTTATTTTTAAAAATTGAATTTAGTTCACTTTTTAAATAGGTAGGATATCTGTTTCTAATTCAAAATCCTAGACTCTTGGCTATTCAGATTCCCACTTGGTAAGCAAGGCATGTGTATGTTTAAAACATAAACACACTGCCATTTTTAAAAACCAATGATACATTTTGCAGTGAAACTTACTTTTTTCCAAGTTAGTATTCTTGAAGCTACAGCTGCATAGTATTCCCTTGGGTTAAGGAACTACAATCTATCTGGATTCCCATTGGTAGAAACATCACTTCTGTTGTTACAGATAAGACTGCAAAGAAGATTTTCTTGTCTTGTTTTTCCTTCCCTTTATCTTTCCTTCCTCCGTCCTTCTTTTTCCAATTGAGGTATAATTTACATATGACATTATATTAGTTTCAGGGAAGCAACATAATGATTTGATATTTGTATATGTTGCAAAATAATCACTGCAGTAAGTCTAGTTAACATCTGTCACCTTATATAGTTACACATATTTTTTTCTTATAATGAAAACTTTTAAGACTTTCTGTCTTAGCAACTTCCAAATATGCAATGCAGTATAATTCAACTATAGTCACCATGCTGTACATTACAACCCTATGACTTACTTATTTTATAGCCATGTTTGTACCTTTTGATTCCCTTCATAAATTTTTCCCACCCCACCACAGGATATTTTTTCTGATTCCATCTTAGTAGAGCAGGATCGAAAAAAGTGGTTTAATTTAATCCTCCACATTAGGAATTCACTAGTACCCTGAGTCTTCTTGCCAAGCCGTACAAAAATATGTAAGGGCGTTTCAATAATAGTGGTTTATCTATATGGCCTTGGAAGATACTATGAGGTAACAAAAAGAATAAAATAAGAATAACCTTTTATGGTTTGCAAGCTCTATGCTGAACAATAAGTTACTAATTCATCCCTTTTTGGGAGAAACAGGAGATACTTTTTGCTTATTTACAAAAATGTTAGATCACATTTTCTTAATTAAAAAAAAAAGTACTTTCCCTATTCCTTATTTCTCCACTCCAAAGTCTACAACAAAATCAATTATTTGCTATTGGTTTCTGTATAGGGCTTCCTTGGTGGCTTAGATGGTAAAGACTCTGGCTGCAATGTGAGAGACCTGGTTAAATCTCTGAGTTGGAAAGATCCCCTGGAGGAGGCATGGCAACCCACTCGTGTTCTTGTCTGGAGAATCCCCATGAAGAGAGAAGCAGGCTACAGTCCATGGGGTTGCAGAGTCGGACATGACTGAGAGACTAAGCACAGCACAGCTTTTGTATAAATTGCCTAACTTCCCAAAGTCTATTTTCTTATTTGTAAAATAAGGTATGGCTAAAGAACATACAGGCAATTCTGATCAAGGATCAAGAACACACCTAGCCAAAATGTTTTTCTACTAATTCTCTAATACTACTAATATTTTATTAGTATAGGATAAATAAGTGACAGATGAATTATCTGGATCCAGCTTATGGCCTTCATAGAGATGTTGAAATGTCCACCCAAACATATCTGCA
Organism: Bos indicus x Bos taurus; assembly: GCF_003369695.1. Taxonomy (NCBI): domain Eukaryota; kingdom Metazoa; phylum Chordata; class Mammalia; order Artiodactyla; family Bovidae; genus Bos; species Bos indicus x Bos taurus. Next base: position 63,483,182 of record NC_040085.1, on the reverse strand, counting down.
GTTTTGAAATATTCTGAGCATGGTGGGAAAAAACTCTGAAAACAAGAAAACAAGAACAACTTCTTCAAGAAACTAATTATTCTACACAGTATAAAAACCTTACCTCTTCAAGATAGTAAAATAAGCTACAAAGCCACAGATATAAATACAATATGTTGTTGGCATAAGAACAGATAAAGTAACAGAACTGAGACAAATTGCTGTTTAAATAATTTTAAAAAAGAAAAATGAGAATGTATTTAAAGTTATTCATGTATTAGTGAACCTCATTCATTTACATTTTGATGTGCTATCTTGATTGAGGAAAGGGTAATTTTAGCTCTTAAGTGTTCTCTTAAAATTCAAAGTGCAAGAATTTCATGACTAAAATTGTAAAAATAAGTCAATCTGGGACCTTATGCGTAGTGCTAAATCGCTTCAGTTGTGTTCGACTCTTTGCGACCCTACAGACTGCAGCCACCAGGTTCCTTTGTCCATGGGATTCTCCAGGCAAGAATACTGGAGTGGACTGCCATACCCTCTTCCAGGGGATCTTACCCACCCAGGGACTGAACCCAGGTCTCCTGCATTGGCAGGTGGTTTCTTTTACCACTAGTGCTTCCTGGGAAGCCCCCTGGGTCCTTATCAGATCAGATCAGATCAGATCAGTCGCTCAGTCGTATCTGACTCTTTGCGACCCCATGAACTGCAGCACGCCAGGCCTCCCTGTCCATCACCAACTCCCGGAGTTCACTGAGACTCACGTCCATCGAGACAGTGATGCCATCCAGCCATCTCATTCTCTGTCGTCCCCTTCTCCTCCTGCCCCCAATCCCTCCCAGCATCAGAGTTTTTCTAATGAGTCAACTCTTCGCATGAGGTGGCCAAAGTACTGGAGTTTCAGCTTCAGTATCATTCCTTCCAAAGAAATCCCAGGGTTGATCTCCTTCAGAATGGACTGGTTGGATCTCCTTGCAGTCCAAGGGACTCTGGGTCCTTATATGATACCTCAATATGTGCTCAATAAATACTTTGTTGGATGACTCAATCTGTCTTTTCAGATTTATTCTAGGGTTTTTGTAAAGTAGGACTTGAACTTTAAATGGCCCCACAACTATAGGGAAAAATAACAACCTAAGCTAGACTTGAGTTGGTGCTGTTACTGTCTATCCAGACAGCAAATCTCTAAACCAGAATCTAAATCAAGTTTTGTTGTGGGGAAAATAGTAGTTAGAGGAAAAATCATTTGGATTCTCAAATCTTAAGTGATGGCCTTTATCCTTTGGCAAATATGTGGATAATACATATACCTGTTTCACTCCAACTCTAGGCCCAAGAGGTCAGAAAACAGAAAAAAATAAAACCTAATTAATTTGTTCAGTGATACAAGATAAACAAGTGACAGATGAATTATCTGAACTGAACTTGCTGCCTTCATAGAGATGCTGTAAAGTCCACCCAAACGTATCTTAAGTTTTGTTCTGAAATATTCTGAGAATGGTGGGAAAAAACTCTGAAAAAGCACAACTTCTTCAAGAAACTAGTTATTGTATGCAGTACAAAAATCTTATCTCTATAAGATATAAAAATAAGCTACAAAGCCACAGATATAAAAACAGTATGGTGCTGGCAGAAGAACAGAGAAAGTAATAGAACTGAGACAAACCAATGGAAGACATAAAAAACTCAAAACAGCACACAAATCAACGAAGAAAATACATATTGTTTGGAAGATGATTCAGAAAAACTGGCCCATAGTACAGAGAAAAACAAAGTAAGATTCCTACTTAATGTCACATCCAAAGATGGACTATATAGATGGATTAAAGGCCTAAATATAATAAATAGAATGACAAAGTCAAGAGAAAATAATGTAGAAAGACATATTTGGGCAATAAGGGTAGGGAAAGACTACAACAAATCCCCTAAAGGGCTAACTACTATGTAACAAAACTAAGGGTTTCCGTTTAACCAAAGTAATGAAAAGTTCATTGACAATGATAATAAGTTAAGATCAAGTGTCTGTAATAGCTAAAAATGACAGGACTAATATCAAGATTACAGAAAAAACTCCCACAAGTTACCAGGAAAAAGCCAGCAAATCTCAAAGAAAAAACAAAGAATATGTATAGGCAATTCACAGAAAAGGAAAGCCCAAGGACTATCGTCATTGCTACCATGCTGCTGCTGCTGCTGCTAAGTCGCTTCAGTCGTGTCTGACTCTGTGCGACCCCATAGACAGCAGCCCACCAGGCTTCCCGTCCCTGGGATTCTCCAGGCAAGAACACTGGAGTGGGTTGCCATTTCCTTCTCCAATGCATGAAAGTGAAAAGTGAAAGTGAGAGTCGCTCAGTCTGTCTGACTCTAGCGACCCCATGGACTGCAGCCTACCAGGCTCCTCCGTCCATGGGATTTTCCAGGCAAGAGTACTGGAGTGGGGTGCCATTGCCTTCTCCACATTGCTACCATAGAGAAATGCAAATGAAAGTAAGATATTCTTTACACCAATACTGGCAAAAAGTGCAGTAAGTGTTAGAAAAGAAAAGAGAGTGATGGTGAGAGTGTAGACTGGTCAAAGTATTCTGAGGAGCTAATTATTTGGTAGTAGTCAAAACCAGTATAGGTATGTCTCATGTAACTGTTTGAGGTTATTTACTGCAGCATGGTTTTGATAGCTGAGTTGGAGGCAATTTGGGAGATCAGCAGCAGGAGAAGGGGATATGTAAAATGTGGCAGATGGAAACCATGGAGTACTACAGAGCAAGTAGAAACAATGGCCTAGATCTGCACTATCCAGTATAGTAGCTGCCAGCCTTACATGGCTTTTTAAACTTAAAATGAAACAAAATTAAAAACTGAGTTCCTTAGTTAGAATAACCACATTTCAAAAATTCAACAACTACCTGTGGCCAGTGGCTACAATTTAGACAGTTTAGAACATTTTTTTTTTTTATGTTCAACACTTTTTTTTTTAAACTTTATTTTATTTTTTAACTTTACAATATTGTATTGGTTTTGCCATATATCAAAATGAATCCGCCACAGGTATACATGTGTTCCCCATCCTGAACCCTCCTCCCTCCTCCCTCCCCATATCATCCCTCTGGGTCCTCCCAGCGTACCAGCCCCAAGCATCCAGTATCGTGCATCGAACCTGGACTGGTGACTCGTTTCATATATGCTATTATACATATTTCAATGCCATTCTCCCAAATCATCCCATTTCCATCACTGAAATGGTGGACAGTGATGCTTGAGATGAACACAAAGTAACCTGGATATTTCTTAAAAATAGGGCAGAGAGGACTTCCCTGCTGGTCCAGTGGTTAAGAATCTGCCTGCCAACGCAGGGGACACAGGTTCAGTTCCTGGTCTGGGAAGATCCCACATGCGGTGGAGTGAGTAAGCCCGTGGGCCACAACTTCTGTGCCCTAGAACCTGCAAGCCACAACTACTAAAGCCTATGCTCTGTAACAAGAGAAGCTACCGGAACGAGAAGCCCGCGCACCACAACTAGAGAGTAGTTACCAGTCACTGTGACTAAAGAAAGCCCACACAGCAAGGAAGATGCAGTGCAGCCAAAAAAAAAAAAACAAAAACCATGCTGAGAAATCTGACAAATGTTAAGAAATGGGAATGACACCTGTATTGTTAAATTATATCATTTAAAAAAATATATATATATGAACACACAAAAGCATAACACCAATCATATGAGGTAGGCAAATGGCAGAAATAAAGATACCAAGGGGAATATATAAATAAATAAAGCAGGAGTATCTGGGAAGGATGGACCAAAAAGGCTGATGAACCATATTAAAGATTATAAATAACCTCCTGAGGTACTACAACAACAAATGTAAGCCAAGTGTCCCTGAGAAAATGGTAAACTTCAAGTCTCTATGTCTCCAATAACAGAAATTGTTTAGGAAGGAAAGGGAATTATTCATATTCACGTTGCCTACTACTTTTCACTTAAAATACACTCATCTTTATCAGCCTCAATCTAGATTCAGAGCTAGCTATGAATACTTCACTATAGAGCTTGTCTCAGAGAAGAATGAATGTTTACAAGAATAAAAGGTGAAACAAGTTACTCAATTGCCGCCCATACTTTACAATGAGTTACTGTATGTGTAACTCTCTTCACAGAGTTATTTTGATAAAACGTGGCAAATTTTATATAAGTGGCACTAGATCGGCTCACACCATTTTAAAAAAGTAATTCAGTTTAATTTTTTTTTGGTATTTTTTCAATTTTCAACAATTAGGAACTTTAGAAGTAAACAGAATTTCTAGGAATTAAACATAAGAAGCTGAAAGTAACAGTCTGATACTGCTCAGCAGGGACTTTCCAGAAGAATGAATTAAAATGTCCTTACATGATTTTTATTAACAAAAGTAGAAAAATCTGAAACATTTACTGCTCAGAAAGTTTCCTTTCCTTTTGTCACCTCGGTACCAATCTTACGCAGGTGGTAAGGCTGGTAAGATGGTAGGGCTTAGCTGGTAGCTCAGCTGGTAAAGAATCCGCCCGCAAGACGGAGACCTGGGTTTGACCCCTGGGTTGGGAAGATCCCCTGGACAAGGGAACGGGCTACCCACTCCAGTATTCTTGCCTGGAGAATCCCATGGACAGAGGGGCCTGGCGGGCTACAGTCCATGGGCTCGCAAAGACTCGGACACGACTGAGCTATTTTCACTTCACTTTATTCAGGAGAAAATGTGCCAGGCATCAACTCATTTCTCATTTAATTATCACAGTCTCCACTTATTAATAACAGGTGTTATAAGGGTTAAGTAACTTGCCCAGGTGTTGGACCAGGGATGCACAGCATCACAAAATTATGCTACACTATCCATCCATCCTATCCATCACGCCTAAGGATACAGATTTGCATTTACCTGGAGAATTTGACAATGCCACAAAGTGGAGTTCCTGATTCGTGGCTTATAAGCCACACTGCCCGCTGGGCCATGATAAGCCACTAAGGCATCAGCTTATCACTAAGGTGGCCACGGAGGCAGAGCGCAGACTGGCTTTCTCAGGCGTCTTCAGAGTCACCTTCTGCTCCACCGCAAACAGATTGGGCTCAGCAGAGAAGCTAACTCCTTCAGGTGAAGTGACTAAAACCTTTGGGTCTGTCCGGGACAACGCACGCCACAAAAAGTTCCGTGAATCCCCACTTTAAGTCCTCATAAACTTATCTCCATCAGCCCAACTACCTTCTTTCTCCCGAGTCCACTTCCGGGACGGTGGCCCGCAAGGATCATAATTCCTCACTCGCTCGCGCGGGGAGCTTTTCTGCAGTTCGCCCGCTGCTCGCCTCCTCGCCGGCCCCTCCCAACAGCTACCCGGGCGCGCGCAGCTCCACTTCCGGCGTACGAGGCGGTGACAATGGGAGCGGCGCGGGCGGCGCTGGGAGGCAGCTGACAGGCGTCTGCAGCTTCGCTTCATGGCCGTTCTCCCGCCCCGCCTGGGCTCTGTGGGGAGCGGGGCGGCCCGCAGCGGCCGGGAGCCGGAGCTGGCGAGCCGAGCGGGGACCTGTGTACCGCGCCGCTGAGGCGCAGCATGTGAAGCGGAGACGGCATCCAGTGCGAGGCGTGCCTCTCAGCCGGCCGGGATGGCCACGACGGCCGAGCTGTTCGAGGTGGGTCCCCGCGGCTCTTCAGGGAGTGGCAGGCCCGGGCTGCGGGCAGAGGAGTGGGCGTTCGCCGCTGCCCGAGAGCAGCCCGACGGAAGGAAGGTGCGATGGCGAAGGAGTGGGGTGGTGGCTCGGGTGTCGGCGCAGGCGGAGCGTGAAAGGGGGGAGGGGTAGCTTGGGGCCCCGGGTGGGGAGGTGGGCAGGGGTGCGAGCCAGGAGTCCTAGCAGAGCAGCGTCGGCTGGAAGGGAGCCTCGGGGTTTGGGCTTTGGAAGATGAGCTCGGGATGGGACGGGCTGACTTAGGGCGCGGAAAGAGGAGGCTGACCCAGGTCTGGCGAGTTCCGTCTTGTCGCCTGGATCCCCGCTGGTATTCTGGGCGGGGGCGCGGCCCTTGAGATTGGGACGACAGGGGGCTTCTCGTGATTGAGTAATGACTCCGTTAGCCAGTGTTGGAAGCGCCGCTTTACCAGTTTACCCTTTCATTCGAGAAGGCTGTAGTCTCTTTTTAGGACAATAGAGGCCTACTAAACCCTTCCCACTGAAGAAAGTCAAAACTAAAACTAACATTTGTGTTCGGGTCTTGAGGAGTTGAAGTGTAACGCGTGAGACATTGACATTCTAATGTGTTTCCTGGACCGTTTTCAGTCTCTAAAACTTACAACTGAGCTAAGGGGAATCCAGTGTGAGAAGCTGTGATGCTTGAGATAATAGAAGAGGAAAATTTTAATTGGACCACCTAACAACAGGGTATCTCCTTTTGTGAAAGAAATGAAAGCTGAGATGTGAAGGAGAGAGAAGGATGGACCCTTTTTGTGTGTGCTTATGTTTCATACTGAGTAACAAAAGTGTAGGTAATAATTAAGAAGACAATAAGTTGACAGTAGATAATTTCTCCATAGGTGAAAATTGGATTCTTTTTTCTGTGTAAGATTCAGCAGGCTTTGTTTTGTTATTTTGGGTCTTTTTTTTTTTTTTTTTTTGGCTTAAAATTTGAATGCCACAGCTTTTGTAACAACTGGGAACTTTTCATTTGTTGCTGTTAATTTAACTATGTTTTGGAATTCTGTCAGCTTTTGGATAGATAATGCATTTGTTGAGGAATAGTGTATGCTATTGTTATAATAAATTGTAATAAAATAGTAATTTGTGAGTGAAGGAGTATAATTATTAGAAAGAATTGGGAAATATTAATTATATTTCCTCAGATTTAAGTGTAGGGACATATATTTATTGCATTAATTTCTCTAACTCCAAAATTGTGCCATTTGTTTATTGATTGACAGGAGCAGGGAGACCTTCTTGCTAAAAGCTTTTACTGTGTGTTCCTGAGCCAGATACTAATTTATGAAGTTGAAATCTTTCATGAAATAGGGAACCAGCCAGCTGTTAATATACAGAAAACTGTTAACTTTGTCATACCGTTCATAAGATATTAACCTTTGGGCTTATGAATTCCCAGTTGTCTTTTTTTCTTTAAATGTTTGATCATATGAGTCCGCATATACTTCCTTGAAAATGTATTTGATTTCTGTTCTGCATGGGGGAAGGAGAGGAAATAGAGAAATACGTGTAGTTTATTTTGCTTTCTCATGTCTTGCCATTTACTAAGGTAGTTAAACTAAATTAGGGTCTGAGTTAATGCAATGACATCAGTTACGAGAGCACGTAATACTTAACAGTGATAATACAAACAACTAGTCCTGTGTCCACAGGGTTTATAGAGTGCCCTTGATTGAACATGCTTGTGGATCTTAACACATGTGACTTTCTCTTTGCTGACCATGTGTAACTTGTTGCTTCATCAAAATTAAAAGTGTATTACATTAATAGTTACAATTAAATGTTAATAGGAATGATAAGTGTATTTATCTTTTCAGCCCTACAGTGGATTCTACCCTTGAATAAGTTTTCACTGCTAAGTGAAAAGTTGGTCTGTTTGCTTTACAGGGAGAAGGAAAAAAGAAAAGAACCAAACTTTAGCTATCGCTGCCATTTCCTGTTGCTATTGCCTTTAGAAGATAGCTTGTAGGACAAGTCAGGGAGTGCCTTTTTTTCTCTTATTTTCCTTCCTTAGTCACAGCTGGAGAACTATGGAAAACAGATTAGGATGTAGTCAAGGATATTTAGTTTTTATGCATCCTGGCTTTAATGTACCAATAAATTGGATTGTGCCTTAATTTTTTCACACTGAAAAAGAAGTTAAAGCAAAATTATGCTTTGCATCTGTGAAATGTCTTAAGTGTTAACCCTGTTTCTTTTAAAATCTTGTTGATCCTGTGAGACTTCCTTTTTAACATAAACACTTTCATACAACAAAAGTGAACTACACGATATTTCCTCAGTTGACAGAAAAGATTTAAAAGTTCTGTCTGCAGTGTTTCTAAATGATCACCTCAGGATGGACATTCTAAAAAGAGTTCATATGTGGTTTGTGTTATGTCTTCTACATATAAAAAGTGGCTGGGATAGTAAATTTTTTCTCTGTTGTCATAAGTATTCTTCTCTTTTCACTGCACTACTGAGAACTCTGTACTCCCTTCTCGCTTGCTGTTTTTCTCTCCTGTCATTCTTCTGCTTGGGCAAGTTACCTTTACGGGAGGATTCTTTGTTAAGCAGAGTCTGTTGAGTACCTACTAAGTTAATGAGGCTTCATGTCTCAAAGAATTTGCTATAGACATATTAATCCTATGAGATGTGAAGAAAAAACACAACTGGTTTAGAGCCCAAAAAAGTTTTGGATATGGGCATGCTTTATTTCATTAGAGATTTACAATATTCCTTGGTATGTTAAAGATTTTAAGAAGTTCATTTCCCAAACTTCTTTGACCATGAGAATGTTTTATTTTCTACTATTAATTTTGTGAATTCCATGGAACATTGGAAAATGTTGAATTATAAATAGAACTTGCCCTTAATGTTAAATAGAGGGAGAGAAGATAGATATATAGCTACATACTTTTGAAATAAAGTTATAAATGGTGTCAGGGGTCTAGGTAAAGTGCTATATAAGTGGAAAGGATAGGAAGATTACCTCTAGAAGTGGGAAAGGATTAGAAAGTGGCATTTGAATGAAATACAAAGGATAAATTAAATTTGAGTTTGTGAAACTGGGTGGAGGGACATTCCAATAAAGCAGACCATACAAGTGTAGACCCCCAAAACAAGGGAAGAGTTCATCTTAGTTCATGAAGTATAGCATGCATGAAGACGAGGAGTGGCATGTAAGGTAAGAGTTTTTAATCACTGAGAATTAAGAATTTGATTTTTTTTTTCTTTTTTGTAAATGTGGATGCATTAATAATAGTGCTTGAAGTCAGGTAATTGGACTGTGGTGACAATGACTCTTTGACTTCCAGATTAGAATTTGAACAGTGAAGAACACCTTTGTATAAAAACATATTTATGTCTCTTAGATTTCAAAATAAGTTACACAGACTGAAGACTTATTCAAAAAGATTCTGTTGTTCAATTAACTAGTTAGTAATGAACATGAAATATACAAGTAAGGACCACTCCTTTACTTTCAAGATGTTGATATGCTACTTGTTTTAGCCATCAGATCAGATCAGATCAGTCCCTCAGTCGTGCCGGACTCTTTGCGACCCCATGAATCGCAGCATGCCAGGCCTCCCTGTCCATCAACTCCCAAAGTTCACTCAGACTCATGTCCATCGAGTCATATTAGCTATTAAATACGTATTTATGGAACTTGGCCATCGATTATAGTATCAGTGTATAAAATGGATTCATTCAGTAAACATTTAGCTTTCCTTACCTCACCTACCCTAGGCCAGAAATCCTTCCAGGTACTGGAATTAAAAGATGGTTTGAGTTAAAAATCTAGTTGAGGGAGTGAAAGAAAAACAAAAACAAAAACATTTCTTCTCTCAACACTTTACCAGTACTCTCAGTATTGCATTACTTCTGACACCAGATGTATGGGGATGGAGGTTTTTTTCCCACAACAATTCAGTTTTCCAACAGACACTGACTGGGTTTTCTACAATTCACTCTAATTCTGATACTGTTTACCTGGAGTTAGCTTAAGTCCCACAAAGGGCTTGAAGTTAAGGGCTCAATCTCACAAAAATGATCCTACTCTGGATATCAGTGTTGTCATCTCTTTCTGATTGGCCAGCCATAAATTGGAGGTTCTCATGACCTCCTCTTTGGGTTCAGTAGTTTGCTAGAATGGCTCACAGAACTCAGGAGAACAATTTAGTGACTAGATTACTGGTTTACTAAAAAGCTCAGGAACAACCAGAGGGAATAGGCGCATAAGGCAGAGTATGGAGGAGTACCACGCTGCCATTCTCTCCTTGGGTGTGCCACCCTTCGAGCAACGTGATATGCTCCAAAACCAGGAATTTCCCTGGTTACCCCACACTTAAGGGATTTTTATGGAGATTTCATCATGTAGAGAATCAATTATTCACTCAATCTCTAACCCTTCTCCTCTTCACAGAGTATAGTGGATGAGGCTGAAAGTTCTGGGCTTCTAATCATGCTCTATCTTTCTGGTGACCAGCCACCATCCAGGAACCCATCAAGAGTTGCTTCAGTGGAGCCAAAGGTGCTCCCAGGAGATTCCAAGAGATTTAGGAGTTCTGTGTAAACCACTCCTATCAACTTTGTCACTCAGCAGATTAGAAGAGTTTTAGGAGGACTGTGTCAGGAACCAGGACCAAAGACCGCTGGAACAAAAGCTCTCCTGGCACGCTTATCACTTAGCCTCGTAGTTGTCTTGTGTGTGCTTTCTTTTAGCCTTTCCTTGGGTAAGATGAATCCCATTTTGCTAGCCTGAAACAAAACATTTGTAGTGCTTTTCAAAAGAATTAGTATTCAATAAATGTAATTAAATCCACCGCAAAACACAGTCTCATGAAAATAAAATCAAATGTGGTTAAAAGGAGAAGCCAAGTGGGTACAATTCATTGAGTTCCAGTGCTGGAATCACATAAAGCTCGTGTTTGGTTTCTAGTAGAGTCTTGGATTTACAGCACCATTAGAATGCCTATTTTTTATTTCTAGAGTGGAGCATGGTGGTCCTGTCTTTTTTTGGTTTTGGATATAAGGGGCAAATCTTGATTTTCAAGGTCCTCAGCAGGGGATTTAGCTATGGGCAAGCAAGTATCGTGAATTATTGTGCATCTGCGATGTGCTCAACGTTATTCTGTTGACCACAGCTGGAAAGTAAGAGAAATAGATGACAAAACCTGCCCTTGCTTTCAATTTAAGTGTAAGAAGAGAGAAACTTACAGATGTTACTGCTTCTGCTGCTAAAGTCACTTCAGTCGTGTCCGACTCTGTGCTACCTCACAGACAGCAGCCCACCGGGCTCCCCTGTCCCTGGGATTCTCCAGGCAAGAACACTGGAGTGGGTTGCCATTTCCTTCTCCAGTGCCTGAAAGTGAAAAGTGAAAGTGAAGTCGCTCAGTCGTGTCCGACTCTTAGTGACCCCTTGGACTGCATCCTACCAGGCTCCTCTGTCCATGGGATTTTCCAGGCAAGAGTACTCGAGTGGGTTGCCATTGCCTTCTCCCACAGATGTTAGTATAAAGCAATAAATGACAAAATGGAAGTGTTACTGGTATCAAATATTATTCTGTGTTGGGATTTGAATTTTTAAGCCTCGTGTGCACGTGTGTGCGTGTGCTTAGTTGTAGCCAACTCTTTGCAACCCCATGGACTGTACCCTGCCAGGCTCTTGCGGTCCATGGGTTTCCAGGCAAGAATACTGGAGTGAGTTGCCATTTCCTTCTCCAGGGGATTTTCCTGACCCAGGAATTGAACCCTGGTCTCCTGCATTGCAGGCAGATTCTTAATGAAGTGGGCCACCGGGGGAGCCCTATCAGCTTCATGGGGATTGTTTAAGAGTGAAGACATCAGTTGAGATAATCTAGGGAAAAAATCCTTTTCCCACAAGTATCCTTGTGGATTGAGTAACTTGGTCACAGGTAAGGAAGCAGAAGTAACATGAGTTTGAAGAGAAGATGAGAGTAGGCTCGTGGTAGTGTGCCTGTTCATTTTGGGGTGCAAAGAAATCAGGTCAGGTAGTTCTGGATAAGGAAATGGCAACCCACTCCAGTGTTCTTGCCTGGAGAATCCCAGGGACGGGGGAGCCTGGTGGGCTGCCGTCTATGGGGTTGCATAGAGTCGGACACTGAGTGACTTAGCTTCAGTAAAATAAGAACTTAAAAGGGTAGATTTAAGAGCGTGAACATCATAGTTTTGAAATTGCATAGGGAAGTTTCTGACTAAAAGTGAATAGTGTTTTAAAGATTAGTTTGACAGTGGTCTGTTACATAGTGAATTTAAGAAAAGTACTTTGTACAGGAAGTACCTGAACCTACTTGTTAGTTGCTTTAATAGGACCCAGAAATACTTCTTCCTGAAATCCTCTGAGCCTTTTTTTTTTTTTTTTACCTTGGTAAGTGAAAATATTATAGGTTCTTTGAGTTTGTAGGTGCCTGTAACAATGGACACGTTTTTGGGTAGACTCCAGCAGTTGGTGATGGACAGGGAGGCCTGGTGTACTGTGGTTCATGGGGTCGCAAAAAGTCGGACACGACTGAGCGACTGAACTGAACTGTAACGTATTTTATTGAATATTTTTGAGAAAGTTTAGTTGGATTTTCTCAAGGAGAAAGTGTTAAATTAGGGATTTATGTTCCTGTTCAAGGGCTTGAGGTCTTAATTTTTAATAGAAATGACTACAAACCCCATATTTTTATTACAATTGGTAATAAAGAATATGAAACTTATAAGAATATGAAATCAGTTTAACAGATAAACATACTAATAAATTATGTGAAGTTTGTCTTCCCTGGTGGCTTAGTGGTAAAGAACCTACCTGCCAGTGCAGGAGATGCTGGTTTGATCTCTGGATCTGAAGGTCCTTTGGAGAGGAAATGGCAACCCACTCCTTTTTTCTTGCCTGGGAAATCCCATGGACAGAGGAGCCTAGTGAGCTACAATGTATGGGGTGGCAAAGAATCAGTCACAATTTAAGTGACTGAGCATGCATGCAAAGTTGAATTTAACATGATAGTATCTTTGTAGTACATACTTAGATCGTTTTGGCTGATTTTGCTTTTAATTACTATAGAAAAATAGAGATTAAGATATACTTTTGTTAGATTCATGAAATTCTAGAAGATTTTGGGGGGAATTGTTTACAGGTATCTTTGAGAATCCTCAGGAGGAGTTGGTCATTTAGAGGTCTTGAAGAATTTGTTAATTTGCCTATCTTTTTCTCATTGTAAATGCCTTTGCAGTGCTAAGTATTAATAAGTTACTGGGATTTATTTAGTTTTATAAGCAGAAAAGACTTTTTGTTTTTTGTTTTTTTAAAACTTCCATTTTTTTAAAATCAGCAACTGATTTATCTTTAACTCTTGTGATAATTTGATTGCCTCAAGATAAAACCTGCACTTCACTTCCAGGATACTGTTCTCTCCTAGTAGTTCCTCCTCCTTTACTGGTCCCTCTTATTTTGTCTCTTGATGGTTTCCTTTCCTCTTCCTATTTCCACATGTTGGCATGCCCTTCTTCCTGGGTGATCTAATCCAGTTCTGAGGTTTTAAATAACTTTAAAATTATATCTAGCACCAGTTTCTTCCCTGTCATACAGCTTATTTTTCTGACTATGTGCTTTACATTTTCACATGTATATCAGATTGGCATCTTCCACATATAATATGCAGAATAGAGCTCTTCTTTCCCCACTCCCTTTTCCATCTCCTTCCCAGTCTCAGTAAATGGTACCACTCACTGTTCATACAGTTGTTCTGGTTGCAATCATGATTCCCTTTTAAAATTTCTTGCCATATCCAGTTTATCAGCATTCAGTTCACTCACTGTATCAGTTCAGTTCAGTCGCTCAGTTGTGTCTGACTCTTTGCGACCCCATGGACTGCAGCATGCCAGGCTTCCCTGTCCATCACCAACTGCTGGAGGTTGCTCAAACTCATATCCATTGAGTCAGTGATGCCATCCAACCATCTCATCCTCTGTTGTCCCCTTCTCCTCCTGCCTTCAATCTTTCCCAGCATCAGGGTCTTTTCCATTGAGTCAGTTATTCACATCAGGTGGCCAAAGTATTGGAGTTTCAACTTCAGAATCAGTCCTTCCAATGAATATTCAGGACTGATTTGCTTTAGGATAGACTGGTTTGATCTCCTTGTATTCCAAGGAACTCTCAAGAGTCTTCTCCAACACCACAGTTTGAAAGCATCAATTCTTTGGCGCTCAGCTTTCTTTACAGTCCAACTCTCACATCCATATGAACAGATCCTTTAAAAGGTCATGAACCTGGCGATTTGACAGTATCCCTTACATTGCTACTTTGATCTGAGTCATTAGCATCTCTTGACTAGACTACTACAATGTTGTAGGTTTTCTCAGAGAAGCTGACTTTAAGACAGTTTAGTCCCATGGACGGAGGAGCCTGGTGGGCTGCAGTCCATGGGGTCGCTAAGAGTCAGACACGACTGAGCGACTTCCCTTTCACTTTTCACTTTCATGCATTGGAGAAGGCAATGGCAACCCACTCCAGTGTTCTTGCCTGGAGAATCCCAGGGACGGGGGAGCCTGGTGGGCTGCCGTCTGTGGGGTCGCACAGAGTCAAACACGACAGTAGCCGTGTGCAGAATATTTATTAGAAAGTACCCTTGGGGTGAGTATATGTGAAAGGACAGGGTAGATAAGCAAAACTGGGTCTTAGGAGAAATAGCAGTACAGTGCTGACCCAGCAACAGTGGTGATGATTCCTATGGGAAGTTCTGAAACTAAAATTACCTGTCAGAGTTGCCCTGATTTTTACTCAAGTGGTCAGGCCTTTATATCCTTGTCTTAGTAATTAGATAGAGACCACATTGGCTTTCCCAGGTGGTGCAGTGGTAAAGAATCTGCCTGCCAGTGCAGGAGACGCAAGAGACCTTGTTTGATCCCTTTGTCGGAAAGATCCCCTGGAGTGGGAAATGACAATCTGCCCCAGTATTCTTGCCTGGGAAATTCCATGGAGAGAGGAGACAGTCCATGGGGTCGCAAAGAGTTGGACGCAACTGAGCAGACACAGACAACATTGGGAAAAGTATGGCATTGAGTGAAGGAGCTCTGTGCAGCTGAAGGATCCCTGAAAATACTGCCAGGTGAATGCTCTGCTGGCAGCACTGCTGGCAGCTAGAGCAAGACCCTTCTTGAAGGAATATCTGGACTACACATCTGTGTTCCCTGCAGAACACTCCTGTGCCACTAAGCTCCATGTTTTCATATACATTGGTGGGGGGAGGAGACAGGTAGCTCTTCTAGCACTCCATTTGGGGTTCTTACCCTGGAGGAAAATTAGAAGTGGAATGAGTGGCAGAGTCATCTTGTCTACCTGGTTATTTATTCTTCCATAGTAAATGTCTCCTTGTGGATGTTAACATGTGATACTAAGATCTTCATACTTCATGCCCAGTCTCATGTGTCCATTCATGTGTGTCAACCCCAGATTTCCCTGTTCTCTTTCTTCCAGTCTTTCTCCTCTGATAGCTAGGTCCTTGGCCACTATCCATGAGTCCATGTATATTCTAACTAGGTCAGTTTTCTGACCACCCATGAGGATGAACAGTCATTGCCTTTTGGGAGGATATTTTTCTTGTCACCGAGTTTCAAGGCCACTGCTGAGGGAAGTTGTGATTGCAGCTGCTGTTCATTTTTATTTGACACCAACATGCTTAGCCAACTCTTGATGAAGTAAGCTCATGCTTTTCCTTCTCTGTCATCTGGTTTCAAGTGATTCCCATAAGGCCATACATATGAATTAAGGGAAGCATGCTAGTGCAATAGTAGTGAAAAACATGGGCTACCTGCTTATGCGTTTGCTTTCTGGCTCTGTTCTTGTTTGATTCTGGGGTTACTACTTCCATCTTAATGATGAATAGTTTCTGGATCTACTTAACATCATGATTTCTTGAGTCCATTGGAACCTAGACCTCCAATGAAATCTTATGACCCCATGGATTATACCTCACCAATGTGGCCTTGGATTAAATACCCCCTTGTATTACAATTTCTCAGGTATAAAACTAGGCTATATTAATAGAACCTACCTCATAGACTTGTTAAGTATGTGTTAAATAAGATTGTAAGTGCTAGGCACATATTTGGCACATAGTAAACACTTTTAAAAATTGGTCATTACCGTCTTATTTAGAAGTCTTTCATGTGTTTGTCAGACTTTCTGAACTTCTGAGTAGCTCTAAGCATAAATTCCTTTGAGTCATTGTTTCTCAATTTGTGCTTGTAAATTAAGATTTGTTAAACATGTCAACTCTTTTGTCTCAAGTGAGGTAGACTCAGGTATGATTATATAAATATGTTTGCTAAGAGTTGGAGAAGGCAATGGCACCCCACTCCAGTACTCTTGCCTGGAAAATCCCATGGAAAGAGGAGCCTGGTAGGCTGCAGTCCATGGGTTGCTAAGAGTCAGACATGACTGAGCAACTTCACTTTCCCTTTTCCCTTTCATGCATTGGAGAAGGCATTGGCAACCCACTCCAGTGTTCTTGCCTGGAGAATCCCATGGGTGGAGGAGTCTGGTAGGTATGGGGTCGTGAAGAGTCGGACAGGACTGAAGTGACTTAGCAGCAGCAGCAGCAGCTAAATGAGTAAATTGTATTTTAGAGGATCAGAATATTTACTTTGCAGAATATCTAACTCATCCTTATGATTTAATCATCAATCATGTCAGCACCTGGGTAAACTGAATTTATTTATTTATTTGCAGTTATTCCAAAATATTGGCATATTCCCCATATTATATAATACATCCTTGTAACATATCTTACATCCAATAGTTTGTACTTCCCATTACCCCACCCTGATACTGTCCTCTTCCCTACCATTGGTAACCACTAGTTTGTTCTCTATATCTGTGAGTCCACTTCTTTTTTGTTATATTCACTAGTTTGTTGTATTTTTTAGATTCCCCATTATAAATGATTTTGTACAGTATTTGTCTTTCTCTGTCTGATATATTTCACTTTCAGCATAATGCCCTTCAAGTCCATCTGTGTGCTGCAAATGGCAAAATTTCATCCTTTCTTATGTGTTGAGTAGTGTTTCATTGTATCTATATACTGCACCTTCTTTATCAGTTCACCTGTTGATGGATACTTACATTGCTTTCATATCTTGGCAATTGTAAATAATGCTGCTATGAACATTGAGGTGCATATATCTTCACAAATTGCTGTTGTTGTTATTGTCTTTTCAGATATATACCCAAGTATGGAATTTCTGGGTCATATGGTAGTCCTGGGCTTCCCTGGTGGCTCAAATGGTAAAGAATCTGCCTGCAGTGAGGGAGACTTGGGTTTGATCCCTGGGTCGGGAAGTTCCCTTGGAGAAGGAAATGGCAACCCACTCCATTATTCTTGCCTGGAGAATTCCATGGACAGAGGAGCCTGGTGGGCTACAGTCCATGGGGTTGCAAAGAGTCAGGACATGACTGAACAGCTAACATACTTGGTAGTTCTATTTTTTGTTTTTTGAGAAATCTCCATACTGTTTTCCACAGTGGCTGCACCAATTTTTATTCCCACCAACAGTGTAACAAGGGTTCCCTTTCTCCACATCCTGGCCATCATTTGTTACTTGTGTTCTTTTTGATGATAGAGGAGAAGGCAATGGCAACCCACTCCAGTACTCTTGCCTGGAAAATCCCATGGATGGAGGAGCCTGGTAGGCTGCAGTCCATGGGGTCGCTGGGGGTCAGACACGACTGAGCGACTTCACTTTCACTTTTCACTTTCACGCATTGGAGAAGGAAATGGCAACCCACTCCAGTGTTCTTGCCTGGAGAATCCCAGGGACGGGGGAGCTTGGTGGGCTGCCGTCTATGGGGTCGCATGGAGTCGGACACGACTGAAGTGACTTAGCAGTAGCAGTAGCCATGTTGAGCATCTTTTCATGTGCTTTTTGGCCATCTATATGTCTTCTTTGGGAAAATGGCTATTCATTTCTTCTGCCCATTTTAAAATCTAGTTTGAACTGAATTTTTTAAAAGTAGCTAGCAGTTTTGTTTGCTTTTAATGCCTTGATCATATCGTATGTTTATATTTCCTAGAACTGTATTACTCTGGCTGCTATTTTTCAGTTATTTTGACCACTATGAAAGAACCTTTTAAAAAGAGTCTTTAAAATTTTTTAAAAACCTATTTATATTGTTATGTGTTCTTGCTGCTGCTGCTGCTAAGTCGCTTCAGTCGTGTCCGACTCTGTGCGACCTCATAGATGGCCTCCTACCAGGCTCGTCTGTCTCTGGGATTCTCCAGGCAAGAACACTGGAGTGGGTTGCCATTTCCTTCTCCAATGCATAAAAGTGAAAAGTGAAAGCGAAGTCACTCAGTCGTGTCCGACTCTTATCGACCTCATAGACTGCAGCCTACCAGGCTCCTCTGTCCATGGGATTTTCCAGGCAAGAGTACTGGAGTGGGGTGCCATTGCCTTCTCCGGTGTTCTTGCTACTTGATGTTTATTTTTTAGCAATAACTGATATTAACACTAATAAAAATTATGGTTTTCTTTTAAAATATGTACAGTTTGAAAGTTGATCATGGATTTTATGTATACAAGGCATGTGACAGTTTATCAATTTATCAATAAAATTATTGGCTTGTATTTTAATGTTAAAAGACAGAATCAGTGATGTGCATGTGCCTTCATGTGGCAGTTTTCACCTTTTTAGCTTCACCTCTTATTCTCACCACCTAAACTTTAGGCACAAGGAGCTATTTGTAGTTTCCCAAAGCAGTGGAAACAGCAATTTAAATCTCAACTCTGCAGTATACAGCTTGCCTTATCTTGGGCAAGTAAGTGTCCTCTCTAAGTCTCAGCTTCCTCATTATAAACTGGGGATAAAATAGGACCTCTGGTCTTAACTGCACACAGTGAATGTTAAATGATTATGTGAGCCGTTATTCTCGTTGGTGTTTCTCCTCTTTTTCTGATGGTTATTGTTCTGACTGAAGCTTATCCTCTCAGTCCTCCTCGAATATCAGACTGGTAAGCCATTCTCTCAAATTCCAATGTGATGTGATGATGATAAAAAGACAGGTTATCATCTATGGGTTTTAACTGTCAGTTCTGTCTACATCCTTCCATATGTGGTATTTGTGATCTAGTCCATTTTCCTTTAATGGGTTAAGCTCTATCTTCTCTTTTCCTAATGGTCTGGAAAACTGTTCCATTTTTTTTCTGGCTGATTTTTCTTCTTTCCTCTGGTCTCAGCTAAAGTGTCATGCTCTCAGAAAGTAAGACTGTTACAATACTCACTTTTTATACCAGTCTTCTTTCATTTCCATCTTCCCTTCATCTCTGTTGCTGTTTTTTAGAGCATTCAGGAATTTCTTTCCCTCACATTTATCACAATTGTGATTAGTTATTTCTGTAATTACTGTTTAAGGTTTGTATCCTTTGTAGAAGATCATTTCTGTGAGAACTTGCAGAGACTTGTGTATTGAATTCACATCTGTATTCTTAGTGCCTGCCACAGTGCTCAACACAAGAGTAGCTGTTTACTAAACATTTGCTGAATTAAGAAATATTCTTTTTCCATCACTCAACTACCTATTGAGTTAACAACTCACTCAGCAATGTTAGTACTGAAGTTTGTGTACAAATTTTAAATTTTACTTGTCACGTACTATTACTGTATTCTTTATACTTTTTCCCTGTTCATGTTGTAAGTTTCTGAAGGGTGCCATTTGTGTTATATACATCTTTTTATTCCAAAGCCTAACAGACTGCTTGGCAGTGGAAATTTTATTGTTCAGTGAATGTTCATCAATGAAAATATGTTTTTAAAGTATGATTAAGAATGGAAAGTTTTACAGATACAAGAATTCAAACTGAAATCACCAACAAATGCTATCAGTTTAAGTTACATGCTAAGTGTGAGGCAATATATATGATACCTGTTTATATGAAATAGGGTAATATGGAAACTATGTAAATTCATGTGTTAATATTATGTTTAAAAAACACATTATCAGCTGATGGTGAACATTTGAATGATAATTTTCTTAATTGGGCCTTCTATTCTGATATTTTTTTTAATTCTTTTTTTCTATAAAGTTTAGAAAATTTTGTCTTGCTATTTTAATATTAGATATTATATGTGAGCATTTTTTATCATTTCATTAAATTTTTTTACAACATGATTTTAATAGGAACATAATTTTTTATCCTGTAAATTGAGTATAATTTTTCAATAATGATTCTGTTGATATTTCTGTAAGTAACTTTTCAGCATTATACATATTACAGAAATTTTGCATTCATACCTACTTTTTCCCTTAGAGTTTTAAAAGTAGAATTACTGGGTTAAATGGTGTGAGCATTTGTAGACCTGTTGATGTTACCAAAATGTTGCTTATTGCCCTCTAAAAATATTGTACATTTTAACTTTTCTAACAATAATGAGCCCACTCCAGTGTTATTGCCTTGGAGAATCCCAGGGACGGGGGAGCCTGGTGGGCTGCCGCCTATGGGGTCGCACAGAGTCGGACACAACTGAAGTGACTTAGCAATAAAGAGAGTGTGAATTTCAGCCTACCTGCTCCTGTATTGCATATTGTAATTAAGGAAATATTGTATTTAAATACTGTAATTAAGGAAAAAGAAAAAACGTTGTCAGTGAGGCCCCCCAAAAAGTAATAACTTGACCTTATTTGATTTCTAGTGAAGCTTTATAGGTTTCATGTTTCTTGGCCATTTTTATTTCTTCTATAAATTGTTTTCTTTGCTCACTTTTCCATTAGTTTGTTCCTGCTTATCAAACTCTTTAATATCCTAATTTTCATTAAATGATTTGTTTATTGAAGACTTTTTAAATAGAGGAAGCTTGTATATTTTAATAATTAGATATATTTAATTAGTAGTTTAATTTCAGTTCTCACATAGTATTACCTATTTCATTTTTGTAAGTAGTAGTAAGTTATGTATGAAACTTTTAAAAGAACATTTATTTTGTAAACTAGGAGCCTTTTGTGGCAGATGAGTATATTGAACGTCTTGTATGGAGAACCCCAGGAGGAGGCTCTAGAGGGGGACCTGAAGCTTTTGATCCTAAAAGGTGAAGTAAAATTTTTTTTTCATAGACCCAATCTAGTACAAGTTTGTGTCTGGAACAGAGGTGACTGTTGGAATTCCTTTCAATATTCATGAAAAGGGAGTTAACAACTGGCCAATAAAAGGAAGAAGCATTAGAAGCTTGAGCTTTATTTATTTTTCCTTTTATGTTTCTTTTATTTTAGAAAAGGACTTTAAGTGACATGGGGGAAAGGATTTTATTGCATTATGAGAATTTAATCTTTTCTCCAATTAATAATAAATTAGAAATTACTGGTTATACCTCTAAAATAAAACATGTTGAGTATGCCGTTTTAAGTATTGTTGTAAATTGGGGGAACAAAATTCACCATACCTCGAATACACAGTATTATGTTTATATAGTACATTTTACCCTTTTGACTATTTCTGTAAAATTGGTTTCATTTCTGGGGGTTAATCTGGAGATTTCCTATGAGGTTTTCATTTATATCAGAGATAATCCCTAACATAATGCTAGAGAGAAAATTAACATGTTCATCCCTAACTCAAGGAATGCTCACTAATACTTCATTTACAATTATAAGTGAACTGATCAGTTCCTAGTGATCAATTATAGATGGATTGATACATATTCTAATTTTCTTTTGTTAGATTATTAGAAGAATTTGTAAATCATATTCAGGAGCTCCAGATAATGGATGAAAGGATTCAAAGGAAAGTAGAGAAACTAGAGCAACAGTGTCAGAAAGAAGCTAAGGAATTTGCCAGGAAGGTACAAGAACTCCAGAAAAGCAATCAGGTAAACTGTTAATTGAATAATGAATATACAGACTTTAATATGTTTATATCCTTTCAGTTTTAAGTTTTTTTTTAAAAAAGTCTAGTCAAATAGTAATTGTTGAGGTTTCTTTATACTGCTCCCATCTCATGTCATAAAATGTTAATTAATTGTTACCAGGCACTCTTGGTGCACTTGTTTGCTACTGAGTGATGGTTTGGGGTTAGAGTACTCCCTTCTTAGGATGGGATGGTATTCAGTACAGTGTGGTCCTTGCTTCCTCTCTTAACAATGCAAATTTTTAAGAATGATACCTCAGCAGACCTGTATTTTTAGGGAGTCATGACTAGCTTGGATATTTAGGTATTTATTTGCATTCTCATTTAATCATAAAGCGAAATAATAACACCAGACCAACTATTGCCTGGATCAGATTTTTCCCTAGAGGAAACCTAGTCTGGGAAGTTTCACAGAAGTTGTGAGGCAGATACCCTAATGAGAATGCTAGTGTAACTGGGAAAAGCAGATGCAGAACTCTTCCTCAGTCTATTTTGGAGAAAAACTAGACCATTAGCATTAGGGTGACTCTAGGGTACATAGGCCAAGCTTCTTAGCCATTCTTACTTCTTAGGCCCTAGACTTAATCAGGAACCTCTGAACCTCTTTCACATCCTGAGCCTGATGTGGAACTTGATTGACCTTTAGTTAGAAGTGTAGTTAGAAGAGCATGTTTAGCATTGCTGCCTTGTAGGGGTTGTTTGTTCTTTAGTATTAAGGATTAGCTAGCTGATTTCTACTCAGTTTTCATATGTTTAGATTCCTTCACTTAAGCCTGTATAACTGTTAGAAAATATTTAATAAACATTTATTAATAAATTAATAAATATTTATTAATATTTAATAAAATAATAAAACAATATTTACGTAAGATAATGTATTTTTAAGTAGTTAAAGTAATAGATTCAAAATACTTCTAATGCAAATTCCCCTTGGTAATAACAATAGTATTAATAGTTAATCTGGGTTCTCTGATTGTATTTTATGCTTGTGCATGTTTCTCCTAGGTTGCCTTCCAACATTTCCAAGAACTAGATGAGCACATCAGCTATGTAGCAACCAAAGTCTGTCACCTTGGAGACCAGTTGGAGGGGGTAAACACACCCAGACAACGGGCAGTAGAGGCTCAGAAGTTGATGAAATACTTCAATGAGTTTCTAGATGGAGAACTGAAATCTGATGTTTTTACAAATTCTGAAAAGGTGAGCACTGTCAGAAGGATAAAAGCATGTAAAAACATTACTAATAATGCTCTAATTATGAACTACAATTGCTGCTTTCCAGAGTCAGACTTCCAGTCACTGAGTAGCTGACTTATTAAAAGTCTTTATTCTGAAAAATACACTTGCCAACAAAATTTATATTCAAATTTTTAGTTGGATTGCCTGGTATTTTGTTTATGAAATGTGTATGGTTTAGAAATATTTAATTATGTTAATAAGTATTTCTTTTTCATAATTGACTTTTAATATTAAAAGAATTTAATAGTCATATTCCCCTGGGTGAGGGGGTGGTATGACCCTAAATCATTTACAAACTGAACTATATTTCTGTGAAAGAAATTCAGAGCTTCTAGTTTTTGTTACTTGAATAAAGTTCTTTTATAAAAATTAAAGCATAGTTTGGATCAAAAAGAATTGAAAAATCCAAATTAATTATTCATGTTAATCTTTTTCATAGCACTAGTCACTTAATCCTGGTCTAAGGTTGTATGGTGTTGGTTACGCTACAATCTTGGGAGAAGGTTATTCAGCTCATTTTCTTCCCCTCAGGGGGGGAAAAATTAAGAGTGCATGAAAAAATAGACATTCTTATGGATAGTATATGCACATAGTAATAACATTGTCTATTAATATGTTGAATACAGTCTTCCAGAATATTTTCCAGGTTTACTCCACGGGATATCTCAGGTAGTGGAATGTTAAAAGCTAAGTTGTTTTGAAGTTCACTTTGAATTAAGCAACACATTGTTTTGTGAGTAGGAAATATGTGGATTTATGGAGTTTATAATTTTTAGAGATCTTTGAAAGAAATGTTTATATGTGTAGAGAAAATT
Source organism: Bos indicus x Bos taurus (assembly GCF_003369695.1). Classification (NCBI taxonomy): domain Eukaryota; kingdom Metazoa; phylum Chordata; class Mammalia; order Artiodactyla; family Bovidae; genus Bos; species Bos indicus x Bos taurus. The sequence continues at coordinate 63,459,565 of NC_040085.1, read as the reverse complement.
CCTCTATAGAAAAGACAGTATTTTAAATAATGAGTTCCAGGAATTATATTTATAATATAAAGTAGAGCTGATAAGATTAATATCAAGAACATAATCATACCTAAACTCTTGTAAAACGCTGGCAATGTATAGCTTTTATACATTCATGTGATTCTCACACGCACACATACACATAGGGCTTGAACACCAAACTGTTTTTCAGGGTACAGTTTTGTTTTGTTTGAATGTTTTTGTTTTGTTTCCTACATGAAACATACATATTTCCAATGTATTATACAAGTATATATTAATACTTATATATATATTTTTAATTGTTTTATATATATATATAAAATTGTATGTAATTCAAGTCTTATACCTTGGGTTACCTTGGATTATACCTGTTGGATTGTAAAGTATATTTATGCTTTGTTATAAACAAAATGCAGATATTTTACCCAGTGCGAGTTGGTCTGTTTATTTCATGCAGCTCAAGGCAGCCATTTAGAATCTAGAGAAAAGTAAATATTTTAAAATTGAATGATTACGTGTGTGTGTGTTTGTGTGTGTGTATGCTCAGTTGTATCCTACTCTTCTGCTATGGACTGTAGCCCACCAGACTCCTCTGTCCATGGGATTCTCCAGGCAAGAACACTGGAGTGGGTTGCCATTTCCTTCTCCATTGCATGGAAGTGAAAAGTGAAAGTGAAGTTGCTCAGTCGTGTCCGACTTCTAGCGACCCCATGGACTGGAGCCTACCAGGCTCCTCCGTCCATGGGATTTTCCAGGCAAGAGTACTAGAATGGGGTGCCATTGCCTGCTCTGTCACTTGGTCACTAGCTGTCTAATTTTTGAGGAATAAGTACAGACTTAACAGCGTTTAAGCTAAGTCCTCTTATTTTCTTTCCTTTATGTCACTCTCTCCCATATCTCATTTTGTTTCATCTTGTTTCTTTTTTTCTTATACTTTAGTCCTCTTTTCACAATTGTCTTGTTTTTCTCTCATGTCTCCCATAGATTTTGGGTTACTGTTGAGTCATTATTTTTGGCCTGGTGCTGTCACAGTTAACTACACTCAGGAACCTCATATATGGTACTAGATTGCTAATTATTAGGTAAACTTCTGGCTGTTTCAGTTTCTGCACTGTGTACCAGCCACCTTGCCAGTGGAAAGAAAAGGAAAATCACCCATGTCGGTGTGTGATTGTGGAAGGAATTAGAATGGGAAAAGATAACACATCTTAGTCCTTTTTCTTCCTGCTCCATAGTCATTTTTGCTGTTTTTTTTTTAATCTTTACTTTTCAAAATCTTCTAATTTTCTTCTCGGGGAAAAAAAACAATTTTATGTCCATAGTATGTATTCCCTTTTACCTTCATCTTTACAAAGTATGTTAGTTGTTTTTCTTTTTGGAATCATGACTTAATGTTCTCCATGTAGATAATGCCTGGTGGCCCTGATTATCTTTAACATGTTAGCTTTGGGTGGTCTGTCACCTCACGCTGACATCAGTAGCAGATGTAAGCAGGTTATTAGATTGTGGTTTTGAAAACTTCTGTGCCTAGAGTGTATTTTAACTGACAGATGACTTTAAGAACTACTGCGCTGAAAATAGTTTTTGTAAAATAATTTGGTAATTCAATAAAATCATATGTTATTTACTCTGCTGTACTTCTTCCTATATTAAGTGAAGTTTGCAAACACTGCATAATGGGGACTTCCATCTCCTAACAAGAACAAACTCCTGATGGAAACATAAAGCATGTACCTGGCAGGTTCCTTCTGAAGGGAGTATTGGTAAGGAGAAAATGGTGGACCTTGCTAGTACCACTAAATGGCATGTTGAAAAGTGACCTTGCAGTGTTAATTTATGCTCCTGTGCAGCAGAATTAAACTGAGCGTCTGGTAACTGAAAATGGCAGTGACATGCTGACTAGGAGAGAAGTAGCTGAAGCAGAAATGCTGTCTATATTCATTCTTGTTTGGCATCAGCAGTATCATTTGGCCTTGCTCTTTTTTTCCCACTGTTGTTTGCCAGACTTCACATGAGTACTCACTTAGAAAGCTCTGTTTGAAGGTTCTCAGCTCTTCTCTCAACGTTTGTAGGAGTCTCTTTCTTTTTTTCTTTTTTTTTTCTTAGTGTTAAAGAAAGTGAATGATAAAATCAGTTACTAAAAGTGTGCCAAAATTAAACTCAATGCTTATTTGAAATTTGTTTTCAAAAGTTAGCATATATAACTCTCTATACATTAATATGAATAAGCACAAATTTCTACATTTAAAAAATTTTAGACTCCTTGTCTAAATCCTTTAGTTATACAGTTTGAATAAGTACAAACATTTTGTCATATTCTATTCAGAAGACTTCATGTTAACAAGTTTTAAAACTTTATATGTTCATTAAATGACAAGCATTTTATTATTTTCTTCACCTAAAGTGGGCTATATGCACCAGTATGGTCTGAATTATTTTCATAAATCTTGTTTCTCTGTTCATAAACTCACAAGATACTTAAACTCGCTTTCAGCAGTCAATTATTTGAATTTTTTCAGAGTAGATTTGAACTGCAGGTTTCATTGGGAAGGGATTGTGGCATTATAAAATCACAAGATTTCAATACCATAATGACAAATGTTTATGTTTCAATGACTCATTATTGGTGATACCCCAGATGTATTCCTGTTGCTCACAAGATTTTATTGTGTATTTTAAAAGAAAATTGTTTGGGTGAGAGTCTGTGGACATACATATGAGAATATTACTATTTTTAAATACAAAATTATTTTTTGATACATATAAAGGTTTTTTTTTTTTTAATTATTGCTTTTATTTTTTAATAGATAAAGGAGGCAGCAGACATCATTCAGAAGTTGCACCTAATCGCCCAAGAGTTACCTTTTGATAGGCAAGTTTATTTCTCAAGAGTTAATTTGTCTTTATGGTGTGTAATGTATGGAATAAAATTGTACTTTTACCTGTGTTACTCATTAATTCAACAAGAACTTACTGAGGACTGCCTTTAAAAGATACAGTATGCAATAGTTGATTGAAAAAATATGGTCTCTTAGCAACTAAATTTAATGATATATGTTGAAATAATCTCAATCCTTTTTCTTTTGAAAAAAATTGATGGAGAATTTTGAAATTGACAAGTGACATTTTGAATTTTCTTTTTTTTTTTTGGACTGTGATAACAGTGTAGAAGGGCACAGAAAGATTAAACATGGTTTCTTGAGCTGCTTTTTCCTCTAGATGAGAGTTCTTAAGCTTTTGGGAGTGTTGGACACCTCTGAAAAGCTGGTGAAAGCTATGAAATTGCCTTTAAAAAGTTCAGATAAACAGACTGTTGTATACAATTTCTTGGTGTTTTAGACCATTTAACCTATCTGAAGGCTCCTTCCTAGGGACCTTAAGGTTACAAAGTCCTGTTTTAGATGCCAGGCCTTAGGACCATTGCTAAGTCAGGTATTAATGGTTTCAACCTTAAAGAAGCTTCACTGAGAAGAAAATTCTTTCATGGTTTCCTTTAGTCCATGGAATGTCAGACTCTAGTTTTATTAATAGTGGTTCTCCCATTTAAATATCTGGAAAAACATCTCTTCTCTTAAAACAGATAATGTATCCTTTTGTGGTACTTGAAGATCCTCGGGTATAAGTAGAATGTAAATGTATTACTGTACTTAAAGTTTGCCCATTATGTCCCAATATTCCCTACCCATAAATATATTTTATTTTACTTTGAACTTTGTGTCATCATAAAGAGTTAGCAGTAATAATCATTTAGCTATTATTGATACTCTTATGCTTGTCCAACATTATAAGCAATGATTTTTAATGTCACCCACAAAAAAGCTTTTATTTCAGAGTTAAACCATTTACTTAAATGGATAAAATGTATGGCTCACAATGGGTATATGATAATTTTCTCCCACCCATACAAACATCAGACGTATATACTCATCTTCTCCCACTTCTCAGTTACATACTTCTCTTACAGTTTTGTTTTAACCTCTCTCCCAAGCCTTAGAATTGAATTTACATCCTAATCAAATTTAATTTTCTCAGAGATCAATAATAACCTAATGTATTCTGTACTCTGTGATCCACCATAACTTTGATATATCAATTTTGTTGTCTGTGTGCTCAGTTGCTAAGTTGTGTTTGACTCTCTGTGACTCCGAGGACTATAGCCTGCCAGGCTCCTCTGTCCATGGGATTTCCCAGGCACAAATACTGGAGCGAGTTACCATTTTCATCTCCAGGGGTTTTACCAACCCAGGGTTCATTCAAACCCATGTCTCCTGCTTGACAGGCAGATTCTTTACCACTGAGCCACCTGGGAAGCCCATATCAATTTTGTATAGTTCTTTGAATTATTAGCCTCTTTATCTATCTTTGGCATCTTTTTTGCCATCCCCTCACCTATCACTTTAATTATGTGAGATCTTTCAGCCTTAATTTTCCATGTTGTGCATTCCCCTCGGTGAAGGCAATGGCACCCCACTCCAGTACTCTTGCCTGGAAAATCCCATGGATGGAGGAGCCTGGTAGGCTGCAGTCCATGGGGTCGCTAAGAGTCGGACACGACTGAGCGACTTCACTTTTACTTTTCACTTTCTTGAATTGGAGAAGGAAATGGCAACCCACTCCAGTGTTCTTGCCTGGAGAATCCCAGGGACGGGGGAGCCTGGTGGGCTGCCGTCTATGGAGTTAACACAGAGTCGGACATGACTGAAGTGACTTAGCAGCAGCAGCATTCCCCTTTGATATTTATGATTTGAAAAAGTTCTAGTGTATTTTAATTGATATTTTAGTTTCTGAATTTGCAGAGGTTGAATGCTAGGCACACACATGGGGTCCTTTTTATGGCTTCTATTTTATTTTTCCAGTTTTAAAATAACTCGTTTATATATCAGTTCAGTTCAGTCGCTCAGTCGTGTCCAACTCTTTGCAACCCCATGAATCACAGCACGCCAGGCCTCTCTGTCCATCACCAACTCCCGGAGTTCATTCAAACTCACGTCCATCGAGTCAGTGATGCCATCCAGCCATCTCATCCTCTGTCGTCCCCTTCTCCTCCTGCCCCCAATCCCTCCCAGCATCAGTCTTTTCCAGTGGGTCAACTCTTCGCATGAGGTGGCCAAAGTACTGGAGTTTCAGCTTCAGCTTCGTTTATATATACTTATTGTTTATTTTCTTTTAAGTGACAGTAATGAAACTTCATATGAGAAAATCCCAACAGAAGGGAAAAGAGACAAATATCAAGTGAATTTAAAATGCCAATGAATATGAGTAGGGACAATAAATCAGTTGTTAGGACTGGCTCAGTTAATTAATGTCTGGTTCAGAATTCCTCCCTCTTTAAAAGGGATTTGGTTATTCTGTGTGAATTTCCTCAGTGAGAACAAGATACTCATCTGAATTGCCCGGTTTCAGCTTTGTTAAATGGCATGCTTCCTGTCAGCACTCTCTCCCCTCTGGCCATGTCTTTGGCCTCCTTCCTCGGCCACACCCTCCCTCTCCCTCCCTTCCTCCCTCCCCTCCCTCCTATCCTTTATGAAGACATTTAGTATGGAGAATTCCAATGTATCCCCATTCTCCCTTTTATTAATACCTTACATTACTATGGTACATTTGTCACAAATAATGAACTTCATCATTGGTTTCTATCTTTCAGATTTTCAGAAGTTAAATCTAAAATTGCAAGTAAGTGGGGTTCTATTTATTTAATTGTTTTGGATAGGTGATCAAACTACTTTTATAAAAGAAAATCGTAAAGGAAGAGAGTGGGAACAATGTCATCCTCCCACCCAATCCGTGAATTTGATTCCTCTTCCTTGAAACAGCTACTAAATATTATCTGTTTCTTGTGTATTCTTCCATAGTACTCTATGGATATCTTGATATAAGCATAGAACATAAATGATGTATATAATATGTAGAATTTTTTTATATGTTCTCCAGGTATTTTAAAATTGGTGGCATCCTATACAAATAGCTTGATACCTTGTGTTTTTAACAGCATATCTTAGACATTGTTTTTGTATCCATACATACCTGTCTCTCTCTTTTTTTTAAAAAAAAGCTCATATGACCATTTTAGTACCTATTTAACTCCGTACATGGTAGCTTGAAACTTGTTCTTTAGATTGTATTTTAGGCAGATCATTCCAGATTTCTTTAATAGTCACTATATTTCTAGGCTCTAAGTCACTGTTCAGGAACTCGCTGAAGTTCAAAAATCATCTGTTTTGCCAAAAGTGTACCGTAATAGCCCCAAGAATGTAGTGAATCAAATACCACATGTTGTCTTATAATCTGGTATTGAATCTGCCTTTGTTCATGGTAAAGATATTTGAACTCTAGTAAAGAGTTTGATAGTTCTCTTTACTCTTTCTCTAAAGTCAGGTTTAAGACTTTTCCTATCTCTTGCTTTCAGAAATGACATCCAGGTTTTTCCCATAGTCGTAAATGGAAGTCAGACTATAGGAGCTGATCTATTTTGCCAATTGGGAAGATTTTGTGTGTGTGTTGAAAATATAGATTTATATACCTTAGTATATTATAATAAGAGTTTTGATCTACTACCTATAATCTAATGGTTTTCACAATTCTTTTAAAAGAAAGCTAGGTTCATAGTCATTATATTTATAAAGAAACTGTATACTTACAAATAACCTGTGTACTTTGTCTCATTGTAGCTGAATGACTTTCTATTTTTAGGTAAATACCATGATTTAGAATGCCAGTTGATTCAGGAGTTTACTGGTGCTCAAAGAAGAGGTGAAATCTCCAGAATGAGAGAAGTAGCAGCTGTTTTACTTCATTTTAAGGTACATAGAAAAAATTTAAAGTGCAGATTAGTCTTAAAGAATGTAGAGATAATGTGAATTCTGTATGTTGTTGTTTTGTCACTAAGTTGTGATTCTTTGTGACCCCATGGACTGTAACCCACCAGACTCCTCTATCCATGGAATTTCCCAGGCCAATAATATTAGAGTGGGTTGCTGTTTCTTTCTCTGGAGGATCTTCCCCACCCAGGGACTGAACCCGTGTCTCCTGCATTGGCAGGCACATTTTTACCACTGAACCACCAGGGTGTTTTACGGTCTGTGATTTTGCCCTGTTGTTTTAGTGTATCACAGTGTTAATTTTCATTGTTTGGAATAATTTGAATGTATATTTTTTATGTTTCTCCAGAAATGATACTAAATCCTAGGTCTTAAAGATCTTATATTCAGTACTATTAATACTTATTATTAATTAATATTAATACTATTAATAATAAAACTATCACTGAATTTTTATATAGTTTGATGTAGAAAATTGTCTCCCTTCTGGCTGTTTATTGTTTTTTTTAGTCAAACATTTTATGAAATAATTCAAAAGCAAGAAGGCTTGACCTTAAGTGTCCACTGGAATACAGAAACCAGAGAGTAGCTGTTACTGCTGAGCATTTATTGAGGCATAGAGATAGCTTTATTATATATAATACCTCTTTTATTGACGTTGTTATTGTTGTTATAACTTAACCAAAAAAGTGATGTGCATTTCTCTCTTCTTCTTAGGGTTATTCTCATTGTGTTGATGTTTATATAAAGCAGTGCCAGGAGGTAACATAACAGTACACTTCATTTGATTTTATTTTATGCTAGTTTGTGTTTTAAAAAGCATTTTAAATTATATATTCATTATATAAAATTCCTCTGCTCTTTAGGGTGCTTACTTGAGAAACGATATATTTGAAGATGCAGCAATACTCTGTCAACGGGTAAACAAACAAGTTGGAGATATCTTTAGTAATCCAGAAACAGTACTGGCTAAACTTATTCAAAATGTATTTGAAATCAAACTACAGGTAATTTTAAACAGTGACTAAGTAGTTCTTAAGACTGTATGTGTTTTTTTCCCTCTGTTTTAAAAGTTTTTAAAAATTGAGTTTATTTGTGTAATATCCTTAGGAACAGCAATTCACTTATTAAGTATAGGGGAAAGGAGTGACAGTGTTGAGCTTTAAAACAAAGTGTTAAAAGGTGCCACTCACAGTCATTAGAGCATGTGTTTGAAATTACATGTGTATCAGTAGTAGTGTTAACAGGTGTGAAAGATTAGCCTCAGATTTTAATATTCACTGGGCTCTCACCTTGACCAATCGATAGCATTTTGAAATGCTAAGAATGATACTTAGCATTGACATTGCTTACCTTATTTTACCTTAGTAAAGTAAATTTGAACAAGAATTACAAGATCTGTAGAATTTTTTGTCATATGGCACTGACATGAAAAGAAAAAACTCTGAATGTTTCCTTTACAGCCTTTACTTCCATAGCTCTGTACTTTAAGGCAACATTTCCTAAACTGTTTACCAATAGATTCAGCAGTGTTAAATAAATATTGTTTTAAAAACACAACTTTTAATATCCTTTAGAGGTACTAATATATATTGTGATCCTCTAGAAGTGGAAATGTAATGTACTGCCTTTCCCAATTTTATAGTAATGTCTCTTAGTGTCTCAAAGGACAGTAGTGTTATTTACAGTTTGGGAAATGCTACTTTAAAGAATTGACCATATTGATATAGCTTAAAGTGTTGTTTTTTGGTATTTTTTTCAAAAGACAAGATATTTGAGATTCTTAATGTTTAGTCCCAACACTGATATAAATGTACAAGTAAATATGAGAAGCAGTAAACTAAAAACCTGTTTTTTAATTTTTTTTATATTGGTCTATTTCCTATGCATTGCCTTTGCCGCTGGATTTTAAGTCAGAACAGATCAAGAAAATGGAGTAATTCTAGAGGAAAAAAATGTTGACTATATAATTTAATATTATTTAATTAACAGAATGTTGACTTTTCTTTTTAGAGCTTTGTGAAAGACCAGTTACAAGAATGTTGGAAGTCTGATGCAGAGCAGTATCTCAAAAGTCTCTATGATTTATACACAAGGTATATTTTTAATTATTAGAAAATAGTAATATCTCACCTTTACTTTTCTTCAAATAGAAAATTGGGAAATATTCAGGTGTTTTTGAATAACAGTTTGTCAGATAGCAGTGTAGCTTTTAGCATTAAATACTTGGCTGTATAGACTAGTATTGTATGAGTATCTTTCTTAGCATGTTAACTATTAGATATTATGCTTTATGTTAATATACTTTAATGAAGTATAAACTAAGACCTGACTATGACTAAGTCTTGTTTAAACTAAGACCTGAGAATTATGTTTTTGATCTTAATTGTAAACTAGTTCATTATTGTTTAATTTTTTTAAGAATGAGTAATAATTACATTTATTTTCATTAACGCTTTAGAAGTTGAGAAAAGGAGTGACAAATTCTTAACCAATGATGGTTTCAGACTTAACTCTGATGTGAAAATTTGTCTTGTATTTTGTAAATGGCAATGTTACACTGTGTAGAAGCTTCATGTGGAGTTTTTTTCCAGTCCTGTTGCTTTTCTTCATTGTCATTTTGAGAAGAGGGTTTTCAAAAGTAGCTATAATCAGGAAGTCTGTTTCAACAGCAGCACTATTGTGAGTCTATCTTCAGCAGTGAGAAACAGAAAATTAGAGGCAAGTCCAGAGAAGAGAATGAACAGAGGAAGTATTTTGACTTGGTACCATGTCATGAATGGCATACTTGAAGCCATTCTGGCATTGTTGCCATTTCTAGACTGGTTGGTTGCCTCAGTTTCCTCTTGTTGAGTTATCTCTAGGAGTTTATGGCAGTTTTCAAAACCATGATATTTGTAATATACATTCTACTTAATATATTTATATAACCTTATGCAATTGCTCTCTCCATTCTAAGTAATTTCCCAGGGTTTAAGAAATGGTGGTTTAATGTAAGTTTTTCAAAAGTCACATTGTAAAAATATGTATTTTTTAATATTATTACCATACCTAAAATATACATTTATCTTTTCCCCCTCTTTTCCATGAAAAGAACCACAAATCTTTCCAGCAAGTTGATGGAGTTTAACTTAGGTACTGATAAACAGACTTTCTTGTCTAAGCTTATCAAGTCCATTTTCATTTCCTATTTGGAGAGCTACATTGAAATAGAGACTGGCTATTTGAAAAGCAGAAGTGCTATGATCCTACAGCGCTATTATGATTCAAAAAACCATCAAAAGAGATCCATTGGCACAGGAGGGTAAGTGTTTTTGTTAAATGTTATAGTTAAAACTAAAGATATTAAAAACATTTTTATATTTGGGCAACTTGTGAAATATTGATAGTCATTAGAATTTTCTTTGAAGAATTATCAGTTTTTTTATACCATTCATCAAATCCTGTCTTTTTAGCCACATGTTGAAATATTTTAACATTATTAAAATGTAAAACAGAATACCAGTGCCATAAAGAGTTCCTCCCATCCTCCCCCCTTTCCTTTTTTCAGACTGAGTTAATTATCAGGCTATTAGGAAGTAAATTGTTTTATTGCTGCTGTTGCAGGTGTGGTTAAAAAGAATAAAAACCCCTGCAAATTGATACCCTGAGCTTTTTAAATGACTTGGGCATGAACTTGTTTAATACATTAAAACTTGAATTTACTCGTATCCTAGGAGAAAATAAAATGATTTGCTATAAGAATTCGTTGGCAGCTCAGTAATCTAGATCTTACCTATCTGGAATTTAGTTGATTCTAGGATGAATCAAAATGACTTTTGTGAACCATCAGAGTTGATGGTTCATATAATATTCATAGCTAAATCAGCTTCTTATTTCCCAGCTTGTTATATATTAAATAATGATCATGGAGAGATTATAACTAGGAATAAGAAGTGACATCTGAAAGGCAGAAAGTAAAAGAGAAAAGCTAAAAAACAACCATAAGAATTTTTTTTTAAAGTTCACAATCTGGAGCTATATATTCTATAAATAGGAACAAAAGTAATCTAGACTTCTATAACTATAATAAATGTTCTTAATAACCCTCAGTCATTTAGAAAAGCTAAATTATGTTTAATAGTAATAAAGAAGTGTACAATATGCTTAAGTAGTATATTTAAAAAGCTTTAAAATTTTAAAGTTTGTTTTAAGCAGGGCCATTTAATTATCTGAAACATTAGCTTACTTCGAAAAGCCTACTTCCTAAGGAAACCAAACAAGAAGTTTTTGGCTAATGAGTCAGAATTATAGAGCTAAATATTGAGTCAGAATTGTAGACCTAAAAGAGACTTTAGAGATAATAACTGCAAATCTACTCACTTTTCATATGATAGTCTTCTATTTAGAGATTAACGCTTGCTTCACTTTACAGAATTACTTATTGAAATTAGAAGTTTTAGGTCTCCTGCTATTGGTCCATTTTTCTTTTTATTAGTTCATGTATACTAAGTTTGAGAGTACTTGACATTGAAATCTATGTATATTAGTTTTCTTTTTTCATTTGTTTCTATTATGCACTAGTATTCAAGATCTGAAAGAGAGAATTAGACAACGCACTAACTTACCACTGGGGCCGAGTATTGATACTCATGGAGAGACTTTCCTGTCCCAGGAAGTGGTGGTTAATCTTTTGCAAGAAACCAAACAAGCCTTTGAAAGATGTCATAGGGTAAGAATTGTACATGTATTTAATTTATATATAGCTATGTATTTTAAGTTTTGCTTGTTTATACTAAGATGGTTATGAACACCTGTTTATCGTAATAAAAAAGTAGGATTTTTGTTTAGGGAACAGAATTATTTTTAAATTGTTTAGAAGTATATTTTAATATGATTTTAAACGAAGATTCCAAATTTTCTTCAGTGAGATATTAAATCAAAATATGAAGTGAGGGTTAGAACCATATCATAAAGAAATACAGCATTAGGGAGAGAAAGATGTTTTAAGAACAGATATCAAAGGAAAGGAAAAACTGACTCCATTAAAAATTTAGATTGCCTTCAACAAACACACTTCAACAAAGTAAACAATTAAGCCAGGGTGTGAAAAGAAGGCTTTAACCAGTTTTACTAGCAGAAGATTTACAAAACAAATAATACTTGTTAGTAATTGTATAGCACATACTATGTTCCAGGCACTATTCCAAGCACTTTAAGTATGCATTAACTCATTTAGTCATTGTAACATTTCTGTGAGGTTGTTATCTCTGTTTTACAGAGGAAGAAGCTGAACTACATATTTCTTAAGTATGAAATTGAGAGTTGAGGTAGTCATAATTTTTATTTGTATGATGTATGTGGTCTATATATTTATATTGATGGATCAATATAGACTAAATATAAATATAAATCGATAGAAAACAAGTCAAAGGCTATACATAAATACAGAAAATGTGAGTTATCAATAAGATATTTAGTCTCAGTGGTGGGAAATGAAACTTAAGACAGGGAAAATACTAATTATCAATAGGTTGGCAAAAATTTTGTTGATACTCTTGGTAAGGATATGGAGCAATAGAAGTTCTTATACACTGCCAATGGAAGTAATAATCGGTATACTTTGGAGAGTAATTTGTTAATTAAAGAATTTGTAAGTTCACAGGACATGTCTAACATCATAAGCTACATTGTTTGTCATGGTGAAAAATTAGAACCAAACTAAGTGTGCTGTAGAAAGAATTGATAAAGTGACATTGTTCATATACTGGAAAGCTAATATACCAATTTAAATGACTAAACTAGAGTTACATGTGTCAGCATGAGTAAATCTCAAAAATATAATGTTTAGTGGAAAGAGCAAGATGGGGAAAGATATATGTATTATACCACAATATAAAGTTCTAAAAAGTAAAAATGGTTTGTTCAGGAGCATGCACAACATGGGTGTGATAAACAGTTTGAGAGTAGTGGTTGTCTTGGGAGGAATACGTAAGGCACTTTATAATGTTGGACTGCCCCTGCCACCACAGAAGAAGAAAATCTGAAGTACATTTGGAAAATGTTAAGATATGACACCTCAGGGTATGTGATGGCTGTATTTGATACAGTAATAGCTCTACTCTTCTGAATACTGGAAATATGTTAAAATATTTCTATACCATCAGATCATCAAACCTGAAGCTGTCAACATATTTATTGTTTTGAGTCACAGTGTGTGCTTAGTCACTTTAGTCATGTCCAACTCTGTGCAACCCTGTGGGGTGTAGCCCACCAGGCTCCTCTGTCCAAGGGATTCTCTAGGCAAGAATACTGGAGTGGGTTGCCATGCCCTTCTCCAGGGGATCTTTCCAACCCAGGGATTGAAGCTAGGTCTCTTGTATCTCCGGCATTGGCAGGCAAGTTCTTTACCACTAGCACCACCTGGGAAGCTCTTGAGTCACACTCAGTAACTAGATCTAAATCACAACCTTCTGTCTGGATAAAGACAAAATTGAAAATCAGTTTAATTCATTGCAGTCTGATCTAACAAAACATTATTTTCTGTTTACTTTGTACCACCTGACATGTTAGGCATTAAGGTTATAAGTACAAAACATACACATTACTTTTGAATAGTGAGAAAAGAGGTAGATATATAAAGAATTAGTGCAAGTAGATATACACTATGTATATAGTGACAGATTTCCTCTTCTTGGGCTCTAAAATCACTGCGGATGGTGACTGTAGCCATGAAATCAGAAGACAATTGCTTCTTGGCAGGAAAGCTGTGAACAGACCTAGACAGTATATACTCTGCTGACAAAGGTCCGTAAAGTCAAGGCTGTGGTCTTCCCATTGGTCATGTACCATTGGGAGAGCTGGACTGTAAAGAAGGCAGAGCACCAAGAATTTATGCCTTCGAACTGTGGTGCTGGAGAAGACTCCTGAGAATACCTTGGACAGCAAAGAGATCAAACCAGTCAATCTTAAAGGAAATCAACCCCGAATACTCTTTGGAAAGACTGATGCTAAAGCTAAAGCTCCAGTATTTTGGTCATCTGATGTGAACAGCTGACTCATTGGAAAAGTCCCTGTTACTGTAAAAGATTGAGGGCAGAAGGAAAAGAGAGCATCAGAGGATGAAATGGCTGGATGGCATCACCGATGTGATGGACATGAACTTGGGCAAACTGGAGATGGTGAGGGACAGGGAGGCCTGGCGTGCTGCAGTCCATGGGGTTGCAGAGTTGAATAGGACTGGGTGACTGAACAGCACAACAACAGATACACACTGTTGAGACTTAAAGAGGAAGCAGCTGGCTCTGACTGGTTAAGGAATTAAGGACGAGTATTTTTCAGGGAAGATTTCAAAAAGGAGAAGACATTTGAGGTCTGGGTCTTGAAAGATAAATAGGGTATCTTCAAGATTCTGGTAGGCGGTTTCAGGAAAAGAGAATATTACATGCACAAAGACATATACAGAGAACAATCATGCAGCATGAAATGCTTGAACTGTAAAAGGATATGGGGAGAATAATGAGACGGGAATTTGAAAATGTAGACAAAAATTCTTTCTATACCATACTTAGAAATTTGGCCTTGACCCTGTTAGATGTTGATGGAAATATTAAAGGATATAAAACAGGGCAGTGTAATGAGAAGATTGGGTGTATTTTTCTTTTTTAAAAAGCTTGGTAATGTCGAGATATAATTGACATTCAGTAGACTGCATGTATTTGAACTATACAGTTTGGTAACTTTGGTAAATTATGTGTACATTTATGAAGCTATAGTGCAATCAAAGTAATGAACAGATCATCACCCCCAAAGTTTCCTTTTCTACTTGTAAATTCTCCTTTTCTCCTCCCTTGTTTCTGTCCTCAGGCAACCGTGACCTCCTTCACTGTAGATTAGTTGTCAAAAAGAAGTTGTCAAGATTCAGGACTGAGTCTTGAAAACTAAATAGGATTTTTCAAGAAGTTGATTAATTTTCTAGAATTTTTAATAAATGGGATTATAATGTAGTATATACATGTGTTTCTGGATTCTTTAACCCAGCATAAATGTTTTGAAATTCATTCATGTTGTGTGTATTAGTACGTTCTTTTATTGCTGAATAGTATTTTATTGCATGGAAAAGAAGTGAAAGTGTTAGTTGCTCAGTCATGTCTGACTCTTTGTGACCCATGGGCTTCTCCATCCATGGAATTCTCCAGGCAAGAATACTAGAGTGGGTAGCTGTTTTCTTCACTCGGGGATCTTCTCGACCCAGGGATTGAACCGTGGTCTCCTGCATTAAAGGCAGATTCTTCACTGTTTTGCTTATCCACTTACCTATTGATGGCAGTTTAGATTGGCTCCAGTGTTTGGTTAAAAATGAAGCTGCTTTGAACATTCATTATGTATCTTTATGCAGACATATGCTTTCATTTCTCCTTAGTAACATTTTTAAAAATTGGGTTCTTATTTCTTGACAGTTGTATATGTAGTTAAGACTCATTTTTTTAAAAAATTTAGAGTGAAGTTGCTCAGTCGTGTCCAACTCTTTGCAACCCAATGGACTGTAGCCTACCAGGCTCCTCCATCCATGGAATTTTCCAGGCAAGAGTACTGGAGTGGGTTGCCATTGCCTTCTTCAGGGGATCTTCCCAATCCAGGGATCGAACCTGGGTCTCCTGCACTGCAGGCAGACGCTTTACTGTCTGAGCCACCAGGGGAAAACTCATTTATCAAATACCTAATGTGCAGATTTTTTTTTTCGGTCTGTGGTTTGTCTTTTTCATATCTAAACAGTATTTCAAAGAATAGAAGTTATTAATTTTGACACTTTTCTGTTATGGGAGGTATTTTTGATATCATATATAAGGAATCCTTGCCTAACCTAAGGTCACAAAGATTTCCTTTTATATTTTCTTTTATTGTATTTGTTTCCTTTAAGTTTTCTTTCTTTAAAAAAATTTTTTTTTAAATTTTTATATGATTTTGAAAGGTTACTCTCTATTTACAGTTACTACAAAATATTGGCTATATTCTCCACGTCGTACAATACCTTGAGCCTGTCTTATGCCCAATAGTTTGTGTCTCCTACACCATATCCATATATCCCCCTACAGTGGTAACCACTAGTTTGTTCTTTGTCTCTATGAGTCTGCTTCTTCTTTGTTAAATTCACTAGTTTGTTGTATTTTTTAGATTCCACATATGTGATATCATACACTATTCCTCTGATTTATTTCACTTAGCATAGTGCTGTGCAGGTCCTTCCATGTTGCTGTAAATGGCAAAATTTCAATTTTTTATGGCTGAGTAGTATTCCATTCTGTATATATTACCACATATTCTTATCCATTCATCTGGTAATGGCACTTAGGTTGCTTCCCTATCTTGGAAATTGTAAATAATGCTGCTGTGAACATTGGGATGAATGTATCTTTTTGGGTTAGTGTTTTTGTTTTTTGCTGTGTACCCAGGTGTGAAATTGTTGGATCTTATGAAAATTCTACTGTCAGTTGTTTGAGGAACCTCCATACTGTTTTTCATAGTGGCTATACCAATTTACGTTCCTACTAACATTTTACTAGGGTTCCCTTTTCTCCACATCCTTGCCAACACTTGTTGTTTGTAGACTTGATAGCCATTCTGTATGAGGTGTGTGTTTGATTTGCATTTCTCTGATGATTAATGATGTTGAGGATCTTTTCATCTGCCTGCTGGCCATCTGTGTGTCACCTTTGGAAAAATGTCTATTCAGATTCTCTGCCCAAGTTTTAATCAGTTTTTAAAAAAAATATTGAATTATATGACTTTTTAATATTTCTGGATATTAATAACCTCTTACCTTGCATATCATTTGCAAATATCTTTTCCCATTCAGTGTGTTGCCTTTTTGTTTTGCTGATGGTTTCCTTTGCTGTGCTAAGCTTTTAAGTTTGATTGTGTGCCATTTTATTTTTGCTTTTGTTTCTCTTCTCTTGCTTTAGGAGACAGATTGGAAAAATATTGCTAACACTTATGTCAAAGAGCATGCTGCCTGTGTTTTCTTCTGAGAATTTAATACTACACATTTTTGATCACTATAACTATAAATCTTGCATCAGGTAGTGAAAATCCTCTAACATTTCCATAGGAGGCATTTTCATATAATTCACATGATCAATTTGTCAGTTTCTGGGGGGAAAGAAGTTTGGTATTTTGACTGAAGTTACTTTGAATCTATAGTTCTATTTATGGAGAAGTGACATTTTAGCAAAACTGAGTTTTCAGATACAGTTGATTTTTATATGTTGATTTTATACCTTCAACCTGACCTAACTCACTTATTCTAATAATGTTTCTTGTAGATTCAATAGGATTTTCTGTATAGAGTATTATGTTTTCTGCCAATAAAGTCAGTTTTAACTTATTCTTTTCAATATAGATGCCTGCTTTGTTCTCTTGCTTTGTTGCACTGGTCAGAGCTTCTACTATAATGCTGAATATAAATGGCAAGAGCATACACCTTGCATTATTCTCAAAGTATTGTCTTTTATCATTAATATGATTCCAACTGTAGGTTTTCCTTTTATAAATAATTTTTTATTGAAATATAGTTGATTTATAATATCATGTAAGTTTAAGAATGTGTGTGCGCGTGTGTGTGTGTGTGTGTTAGTAGCTCCGTCACATCTGACTCTTTGTAACCCCATGGACTGTCGTCCACCAGACTCCTCTGTCCATGGGATTTTCCAGGCACAAATACTGGAGTGGCTAGCCATTACCTTCTCGGGTATCTTCCCAACCTAGGAATTGAACCCAGGTCCCCTGCACTGCAGGCAGACTTGACTGTCTGAGCCACCAGAGAAGCCTAAGTTTTAGGTGTACAGCATAGCAGTTCAGCTATATGTATATTTATGTGTGTATATATATATGTGTGTATATATATTTTCCTTTATAGATTGTTATACAATATTGAGTATAGTTCCCTGTGCTATACAGTAGGTCATTGTTGGTTGTCTGTTTTATACATAGTTGTGTGTATGTGTTAATCCCAGCCTCACAATTTATCCCTCCCCATCCCCTTTTTCCCTTTGGTAACCATATGTTTGTTTTCTGTGTCTGTGAGTCTCTTTCTGTTTGGAAAATAAGTTCATTTGTGTCTTCTTTTTCTTTTAGATTCTGCAAATAAGCTATATTGTATGATGTTTGTCTTTATCTGACTTACTTCACTTAGTATGATAACCTCTAGTTCCATACACACACACATACATATACATACACTCGTATACGTATATGTGTGTGCATGTGCTTAGTTGGGTCCGATTCTTTGCAGCCCCACGAACTGTAGCCTACCAGGCTCCTCCGCAAGAATACTGGAGTGGGTTGCCATTTCCTACTCCAGGGGATCTTCCTGACCAGAGATGGAACCTGAGTCTCTTGCATTGCAGGCGGAGTCTTTACCACTTAGCCACCAGAGAAACCCTGTTTGATTAGGACCCATTTGTTTTTCATAGATGCTCTTTATCAGATTAAGGAAATTATTTTATTCATAATTTTCTAGGTGTTTTTATAGGGATGGATATTAGGCTTTGTCAAATGCTTTTTTGTTGTTGTTATTCTGTTAATGTGAATTACGTTGATACATTTCCAAATGTTAACCTTGCATTCTTTTAATAAACTCCCCTTGGTCATCATGTATTGTCCTATTTATGTATTGTTGGATTGGGTTTACTAAACTTTTGTTTCTGTGTTTGTGTTCACAAAGGATATTGATTTATACATATTTTTTCTCATAATGTCTTTGTAGCTTTGGTATCAAGGTAATGTTGGCCTCATAGAATGAGTTGGAAATATTCCTTCGTCTTTAATTTTCTAGAAGAGTTTGTGTAAAATTAGTGTTATATCTTCCTTAAATATTTGGTAGAACTTAGTGAAGTCTTTTGTGCCTGTAGTTTTTAAATTTGTGAGTATTTTTAGCTACAAATTCAACTTCTTTGGTAGATATGGAACTATTTTAGTTACCTATTTCTTTTAAAGTGAGCTTTGGTAGTTTGTGTCCTTTAAGATTTGTATATTTCACACAGATTGTTGAATTTTGGGGGATTAAGTTGTTCATGTTATTGTCTTATCCTTTTTTTTAATGTTCAGTTGATTTTTGTGTGTGTGTATGTGTTTTTTAATTGAAAAAAATTGTTTAAAGTTTTGTGTTAATTTCTGGTGTATAGCAAAGTGATCCAATTATGTATATATTATATATATTATATATAATATGTGTATTCTTTTTCATTATAGGTCATTATAAGGTATTGAATATAGTTTGCTGTACTTTACACTATGACTTTCTTGTTTATTACATATATAGTAGCTTATTATCTTTTTAAAACCTGTTGAATCTATAGTGATGTCACCTATTCATTTTTGATGATTTGTGTCTTGTGTGTGTGATATAGGTTTATCAGTTTATTAGTTTCCCTGGAGAATCAGCTTTGGTATCATTGATTTTCCTGTTTTGTATTTCATGGATGTCCACTCTTTATTATTTCTTTTCCTTCTGCTTACCTGGGCTTCATTTGATCTTCTTTATCTAGTTTTTAAGGTGGAAGGTGAGATCAGTGATTAGAGACCCTTCTTATTTTCTGATAGAAGGATTTAATCTTCTAACTTTCTATTTAAGATACTGCTTTAGCTTCATACAATAAATTTTTATTTGTTGTGTTTATTTTCATTCAGTTCAAAATACTTTTAAATTTCCTTTTTGATTTCTGTTGACTGAAGAGTAGCTTAGAAGTATGTTATATCATTTCCAGATATTAGAGGATTTTTTAGATATCTTCTGTTAATGATTTCAGTTTGATTCTGTTGTGGATAGAGGATGTATTTTGTGTGATGTGAATCCATTTTAAATTTATTGAGACTTGTTTTTTAGCCCAGAATATGATCCATCTTGGTAAATGTTTTCTGAATACCTAAAGAAAATGTATATCCTAATGTTGGATAGCATGTTCTATGAATGTCATTTAGGTCCAATTGGTTAACGGTTATTTTTGTCTTGTATATCCTTACAACTTTTTCAGTCTACTTCTTCTTTCAATTATGCATGAATATATGGATGTAGAGAGGAGGAATGTGGAAAATGGCTTGCTAAAGACATTTGTAAAGCATTGAACAAAGAAGGGAGGTGAGAGTTGTGGTAGAGAAGGGTAAAAGTTGGGGTAGTATTAAGACCAACAAGGGAATCAAGTAATACCAAACTCATAACTATAAGCAGTAGAGATTTAGAGAATTTAAAGTGGGTTATGCACTTTTAAACACCCAGCTGTATATATCAGATAACAAGCATTACTCTCAGAGGGAGCGTGAATAGAGACAACAAATAGGCAACAATCAATTGATTAATAATGTAGGCAGCAGTTACAAGAAGTTGAGAGGTTATTTTCCAACATTTTAAGAGGGATTTAATTTTCTCAGCATAACTACTAATGATTCTTTTACTAAGTAGTTAATCAGCAGCAACATCAACATCAAAATGAACATTTATTGTTGTGAACTTATGTGCCAGACACTAAGCTCAAAATATCTTACATGTATTTTCATACTTTATTTTCATCTCAAGGCTAGGATATAAGTACCATTAGTACTATTCCTACCTTACAGATGAAGAAATTGAGGTTTGGTGGGGTTAAATAACATCTCAAGGGTTCACTCAATGGGAAGTGAGGAAGGTGGGATTGAACCTGACCTATTTTATAGTGTCTGTTATTGATTTTCCTGTCCCCACCCTCCAATAAAATGAAGAATCCTTTCTGGTTTTGAGTTTTACCAGAATAGCTTTTATTCAATAGGTGACTCTCAGACTTCTTTTACTATGACATTAAGAAAGGCATTTTACATGGCAGTTGAGTGTACTTTATTATATGTACTTATGTGTATGTTATGTTTGTGTGTATTTCTTTAAAACATACTTGGCTTTAATGTGTACCTTAGATTTTCTTTTCTATTGGTTCTCTCTCCTTTTCTTTCTTTCCTGTCACGGTTAACATGGATTGCAATCCAGGTCAGAAAACAGTAATCTTATTTAAGCTGGGAGAATTGTAGACAAATATGGAGCACTGTAACTATATGTATATAAGAAAGGCGTTTTGGGTGGGTGGAAGAGATTTAAGTTACCATTTGACACCAGAGCACTATATCTTATACAAAGTAGATTGCTTTTAAAAAAAAAAAAAAAGTTGCCTTTTGTTTTTTTTTTTTTTTTTTTAAAGGTAAACCTGAGGATTGATGTATTTGGTTTTTCTTTTTAAAGCTCTCTGATCCTTCTGATTTACCAAGGAATGCCTTTAGAATTTTTACCATTCTTGTGGAATTTTTATGTATTGAACATATTGATTATGCCTTGGAAACAGGACTTGCTGGTAAGAAAATTTATTTATATTATACTTCATCTTAAATTCCTTTGATCCTGTTTGGTTAAACTGTATGCATACTGTTATTTTATATATATTCATCTCAGTCAATGCAGCAAAATGCTTTTTGAACTTCCTGTAGTGCAAGGATTTGTCAGATGCTAAAAGCTATACAAAGACACAGTTCTCATGTTGCTTACATTGAGCAGGGCAGGATAAACTATATAAGTCACAGCAGTGTGTGGCAGACTGTAATACAATGCTGTAAGTTATTAAATGCCAAGGGGGCAGAAATGGAAATGATAGCAATTCTGCTTGAGACAGTTGAGTAATGTAAAGTTTGGAAAGGAAAATAAGCCTTATCAGTAAGCCTGGAAAGGAATAGATTCATATGAAATTTTTTCTTTTGTTTTTGGCCTTTTGAGTTTACTGATATTAATAAGATAATAATGACCTCTTCCCTAAATTCTAGTCCCATTAGTTCAGTTGCCTCCTTGACTTCTCTCATCTGTTCTGTGTACATCTCAAATTTAATGTATTCAAAATGAAACTCTTTATCTTCCATCTAAACTTCTTCCTTTCCCATTATTTCTCATGTCTTTAAAAGGCATTGCTATTTACTATTTACTGAAGCCCCAAACCCAGGAGTTGCCATAATTGTTCTTTTCATCAAACCTGAAAACCAGTCTGTCAGCAAATCCTGTCTATATACTGTCAAACATAACTCAAATTCTCCTACTTTTCTCCATCTCCATTGATACCAACTGATTTAAACATCATGATCTCCATCTGCTCCTAACTGATCTCTCTGTATGTTCTTACCTTTCCAAATAACTGACTCCATGTAACAGTCATGGTATAAATTTAAGGGTCTTAAATTTTTTTTGTTTAAGACATTTTAGTGGTTTCCTATTACACTTAGGGGGAAAACAGCAACAAACTCTTTACAAAAGCATGGTTTTGATCTGGCCTCCTCTTATATATTCATCCTCATCTCATCTGCATTTCCCTTCACTACCCCAGCCACTCTGGCCTTTATTCTTTTTCCTCACTCAGGTTCTTTGCACTTGGTGTCCCCCCCTCCCAACCCCCATTTCTTTTTCTTCAGCTCTTTTCATGTCTGGCTTTTCAGGCTTCTGATCTTAACTAAGGTACCACATTTTTAGAGAGTCTTTTGGTGATGGACCTAGCTAAAGTGACCCACTTCTCCCAGCCTAGTTACTCATTATTTCATCATTGAATTAACTTTTTTCATAGCACTTGTTACAATAAAATTTTCATGCATTGGTATTCGCCTCACTCATTGAACATATACTTAAGTGCTTATTCTTATGAACTTACATTCTTATGGAAAAGATTGACAAATGACTAGTAAGTACAGTGAATAAAAATAAAATTGAGTAAGAAATAGAGAATAGTAATGGGAGGTAGAATGGGGAATTCAGGGGGAAGAGGGCTTTTTTAAAAAGGATGGTCAAAGAAGGCCTCTGAGGAGACATGAATCAGCTGAATGAAGCGAAGGAATAAATTGAATATTTGGAGAAAGAGTATGTTAAGCAGAGAGAATAACATGTAAGTTCTCGTGGTTAGGAATCTTATTTGTCTTAATTGCATTATAGTCTAGCACCTAGAAAGCTAGTGGAGGTGATGGAATTCCAGCTGAGCTAGTTCAGATCCTAAAAGATGATGCTGATAAAGTGCTGTACTCAATATGGCAGCAAATTTGGAAAATTCAGCAATTTTTGAAAATTCAGGTCAGTTTTCATCCCAATCCCAAAGAAAGGCAATGCCAAAGAATGTAAACTACTACACAATTGCACTCATCTCACACGCTAGCAAAGTAATGCTAAAAAATTCTCCAAGGGAGGCATTAGCAGTACGTGAACCAAGAAATTCCAGATGTACAAGCTGGATTTAGAAAAGGCAGAGGAACCAGAGATCAAATTGCCAACATCTGTTGGATCATAGAAAAAGCAAGAGAATTCCAGAAAAACATCTACTTCTGCTTCATTGACTACATTAAAGCCTTTGACTGTGTTTGTTCCACAACAAACTGGAAAATTCTTAAGTCAGAATACAGGACCACCTTACCTGCCTCCTGAGGAATCTGTATGCAGGTCAAGAAGCAACAGTTAGAACTGAACATGGAACAGTGGACTGGTTCAAAATTGGGAAAGGAGTGTGTCAAGGCTGTATGTTGTCACCTTGCTTATTTAACTTACATACAGAGTACATTATGCGAAATGACGGGCTGGATGAAACAGAAGCTGAAATCAAGATTGCAAAGAGAAATATCAATAACCTCAGATATACAGATGACACCACCCTTATGGCAGAAAACGAAGAGAAACTAAAGAGCCTCATGATGAAAGTGAAAGAGTGAAAAAGCTGGCTTAAAACTCAACATTCAAAAAACCAAGATCATGGCATCCGGTCCCATCACTTCATGGGTCATAGATAGGGAAACAATGAAAACAGTGACAGACTTTATTTTCTTGGGCTCCAAAATCACTGCAGATGGTGACTGCAGCTATGAAATTAAAGGACACTTGTTCCTTGGAAGAAAAGCTATGACCAACCTAGACAGCATATTAAAAAGCAGAGACATTGCTTTACCGACAAAGAGCCATCTAGTCAAAACTATGGTTTTTTCAGTAGTCATGTATGAAGGTGAGAGTTAGACTATAAAGAAAGCTGAGCGCCGAAGAATTGATGCTTTTGAACCGTGGTGTTGGAGAAGACTCTTGAGGGTCCCTTGGACTGCAAGGAGATCCAACCAGTCAATCCTAAAGAAAATCGGTTCTGAGTATTCATTGGAAGGACGATGCTGTAGCTGAAGCTCCAATACTTGACCACCAGATGCAAAGAACTGACTCATCGAAAATGTCCTTGATGGTGGGAAGGATTGAAGCCAGGAGGAGAAGGGGATGACAGGATGAGATGGTTGGATGGCAACACTGACTTGATGGATATGAGTTTGAGCAAGCTCCGGGAGTTGGTGATAGACAGGGAATCCTGGTGTGCTGCAGTCCATGGGGTTACAAAGAGTTGGACATGACTGGGCAACTGAATTAAATTGAACTGAAGCTACTAGAAAGCACATAGCACATGCTCAAAAATGTTTGTGTGTAACATCTTTCTTTAAAGTTTCTAAGGTTGAAGCAAAATTACCTATAATCCAATAACCTTGTGGTTTATATCCCCCCTCCCCTGCTTTATTATTATTATTATTTTAACCTAGTTGCTCAGGATGTGCATAAACGTTTGTAGCCTGCTTGCCTCCCCTTCCCCCTTATAGCAGAAACTTGACATCAAGTATTTAACATTTGCAATTTGCAAATAACCTAATGTCATTTATATTGAGATAATATCTCCCTCAAAGATATGAAGATTAATGAAGATAATAAAAAAGTAACAAATTTGATTCCATATGGTATGAAGGATTTGTTCTTTAGTATGGAAGCCTAGCATCTTCAGTTTAGTAGCAGTATTCATCATTTGGAAGGGATTAGGAAATTTTCTGGTAGGATGAGAATATGCCTTCTGTTCCTATGCATTTTCTACGCGGCTGTAGTGAACTCTGTAGAACTTACCGTGTTTTCTTTCTTTTGAATTATTTTCTCTGGATAAAATTCTGGAACTAAAATTACTGGATCAAAGTGTGTTAGTTCCAGAATTTTATCCAGAGAAAATAATTCAAAAGAAAGAAAACACGGTAAGTTCTACAGAGTTCACTACAGCCGCGTAGAAAATGCATAGGAACAGAAGGCATATTCTCATCCTACCAGAAAATTTCCTAATCCCTTCCAAATGATGAATACTGCTACTAAACTGAAGATGCTAGGCTTCCATACTAAAGAACAAATCCTTCATACCATAAGGATTTCGGTGCATATAAACAAACTGTTTTCCTAAGGATTTTTTTCCCCACTAATCTATACTGTTACTGGTGTATATGCTTATACCCATTTTTCTACCCTCACTGAATTTTCTATAAGAACTTTAATAATTTAGTAATTTAAAGACATACATAACTATTGCCTTATCATGTCTTTCATTAATAGCTGGGATTAGTATTTAATACATACGGATGTATTGACTACTTTTTTCTCTTGTAAGTTTGTGTTGGAGACTTTAGTTTTCTTGCCAGTTGTGATTTTGTCATTTGTGGGAAAATAAAAACATTGTTTTAAAACTTTGGGGAAAAAAATCATCCTTCTGTAAAGAACTCTAGGTATTAAACTTTTAATTCTCATTTTCTCTGAATATTTCTCCTGGTCCTTTATGCCTTTTAATTTTAGCTAGGAACATAAATGTCTGTGGTTAGTAGGCACCTTGGAATTTAACTATTACTCTTTTGCAAAAGAGGAAACTGAAATCTGAAGAGGTCAGCTGTTTGTTTTGCGGTCAGAATGTGAAGTGGCTTGAATACAATGGTGAAAATCAGGAATTTATTTTGTTGACAGTGAGGAGTCTTTGAATATTTTTGAGGAAATGATAGATAGAGAACATAGTGAAATATGTTAAGTACCTTACTCTGGCCACAAGATACAGCATAAAGGATTAGGAAATTTGAACTAATAAGAAAATTATTTTACCTGTTATCAGAGGTAATGAGGCCTGCTGCTAAGTCACTTCAGTCGTGTCCGACTCTGTGCGACCCCATAGACGGTAGCCCACCAGGCTCCCCCATCCCTGGGATTCTCCAGGCAAGAATACTGGAGTGGGTTGCCATTTCCTTCTCCAACAATGAGGCTTGGTTATAAGAAAAATGGTATTAATAGAAGTGTGTTCATGGTTCATGTGAATCTTTAGGCACAAGAAGGTGGGGAAGGAGAAGGTATAGTCCAAGATGATTCACTTACAAGTTTAGTCTTTGATTTATCTCAGCAAACAATGAAGACTTGAGTATATGGTGAAAATTTGGCATTAAAACTTTGGTATTAACGAGCTTAATTTTATTTTTTGTCCACAAAAATTATTGCTGACTTATTGAAACAGCACTTCTTTTTTATGCATGTTATCCACATTCTTTTTTCTGTTGCCTAGATGAATTTCTTTAATATGATTCTAACATATACATGCCTTCCAACTTTAGGAATTCCTTCTTCAGATTCTAAGAATGCAAATCTCTATTTTTTGGATGTTGTGCACCAGGCCAATACTATTTTTCATCTTTTTGACAAGCAGTTTAATGATCACCTTATGCCACTAATAAGGTTAGTCAAATTGTCTGATTTTCATTGGTATTTCAAAGAATACTATAATATTCTACTTTATGTTAAATTTTAAAGGTAATATCTGTTCACTGAAACATCAAACAGGGCAGGAGGGTGTGAAATAAGCAACCTAGTTGCTCTCAGGGTGTATGTAAGCATTTGTAACCTGCTTCTTTCCTCCCCTTCATCTCTGACAGCAGAAATTTGACATCAAGTATTTAACATTTACCATTTGCAAATAATGTAGTGTGGTAATTTGTATGGAAATAATAATATCTATCTCAAAGATGTGAAGTTTAAAGAAAAATTTTAAAAAGTAACATAAACTCTTCCTTGCCTTCTGTATTCTCTTCCTTCTGTGGTATTAATTTTGTTTTATTTGAAAACACTGTGTCATAAACCTAAATCTGTATGAAAGGTGACTTCTAGCTTGTTCCCACTTGTTATAATGAAAAGACCTGCAGTAACAATTTTATGCCATCAGTAGGACAAGTTTTGATGAGATATTAAATAAGATTTGGTTTATATCTTCCTGTCAATTTATGTGAACTTTTGAAGCATATGAGAATTATGTGAAGTAGTGTGTATGTGAGCATGCTTTATAAAATTGTACGTGTAGTACTGTCATAAGAGGAAAAATATTCATATAAAAGATAAAATTCTAGACATTTTTTATAAACATTGATATACCAAGTAATTATTAGTCTAGAATTGATCTCAAAGATAAAGATTACTTGTGATCTCTGAATCACATTTTGAAAGGAAGTTTGCTTTTTAACGAGGTCTAATGCCAACATCTGCTGGATCATCAAAAAAGCAAGAGAGTTCCAGAAAAACTCTATTTCTGCTTTATTGACTATGCCAAAGCCTTTGACTGTGTGGATCACAATAAACTGTGGAAAATTCTGAAAGAGATGGGAATACCAGACCACCTGACCTGCCTCTTGAGAAATCTGTATGCAGGTCAGGAAGCAACAGTTAGAACTGGACATGGAACAACAGACTGGTTCCAAATAGGAAAAGGAGTACATCAAGGCTGTATATTGTCACCCTGCTTATTTAACTTATATGCAGAGTACATCATGAGAAATGCTGGACTGGATGAAGCACAAGCTGGAATCAAGATTGCCAGTAGAAATATCAATAACCTCAGATAAGCAGATGACACCACCCTTATGGCAGAAAGTGAAGAGGAGCTAAAGAGCCTCTTGATGAAAGTGTAAGTGGAGAGTGAAAAAGTTGGCTTAAAGCTCAACATTCAGAAAACGAAGATTATGGCATCTGGTCCCATCACTTCATGGGAAATAGATGGGGAAACAGTGGAAGCAGTGTCAGACATTATTTTTTTGGGCTCCAAAATCACTGCAGATGGTGATTGCAACCGTGAAATTAAAAGACGCTTACTCCTTGGAAGGAAAGTTATGACCAACCTAGATAGCATATTCAAAAGCAGAGACATTACTTTGCCAACAGAGGTCCATCTAGTCACTAGGCTATGGTTTTTCCAGTGGTCATGTTTGGATGTGAGAGTTGGACTGTGAAGAAAGCTGAGCGCTAAAGAATTGATGCTTTTGAACTGTGGTGTTGAAGAAGACTCTTGAGAGTCCCTTGGACTGCAAGGAGACCCAACCAGTCCATTCTAAAGGACATCAGTCCTGGATGTTCTTTGAAAGGAATGATGCTAAAGCTGAAACTCCAATACTTTGGCTACCTCATGTGAAGAGTTGACTCATTGGAAAAGACTCTGATGCTGGGAGGGATTGGGGGCAAGAGGAGAAGGGGATGACAGAGGATGAAATGGCTGGATGGCATCACTGACGCAATGGACGTGAGTTTGAGTGAACTCCGGGAGTTGGTAATGGACAGGGAGGCCTGGTGTGCTGCGATTCATGCGGTTGGTTTTTAATATAGGAAAGCTAAATACAACTGGATTGAGTGTTAGTCTACAAATTGTAATTAATGTAATTTACTATAGTTTCAAGAGCCTGTTATTTTTCTTACTAGTACACCAGAAATGTAATTAAAAAGGAAACCAAATAATTCCAAAATCATGTTTATATTCTAAAGGGATAGCTCCTCAGAGATGAAAATAATAAATCTAAATCCTCCTGTTTTAAATGATAAATTTTTCCTATCATGACTATTGTAATGAATTGAGTGTAGTGAATACTAAATAATTACTGTTCATATGCTTCTTGGATTTGGAAGCAAATTAAAATTAAGTGTGTGTATGTGTGTCTAGGTATGTAACAATAAGCAGGAATTGTGAAAACTTTTAGAATTCTAAGGTTACTAATATGATTTTTATTCCCCCTTTAAACATTCAATAGCTCTTCTCCTAAATTATCTGAATGCCTTCAGAAAAAAAAAGAAATAATTGAACAGATGGAGATGAAATTGGATACTGGCATTGATAGGCAAGTTTTTAGTTTTACTATTTCTCTTGCTTTTTTTTATTTGTAAAAACACCATTATAACAACATGAAAAATATTTTCAGACAAGAAAAAAGTCTATTTGAATTCCACTATCCTGCTATAATGTTTGATTTTATTTTTACATATTTATTTCATCCTAATAATGTCATTTTATTGGATTCCAGATTTATTATTTATGGAAGTCAGTAGGTTTAGATTAACTTTAGACCAATTCAATTTGAAAATCTTTTTTTTTTTTTTGGTAAATGCTGCTGTAGACACTGTCTCTCTCTGTCCCCATCCTCCCTCTCTCTCCTCATCTCTCCCTGCCTCCCTCCCTTCCCTTTCCCTCTTCCTCTTCCTCTCTCCAGACTCCTTAAAAATAGTATGTAACCCAGAAGATTTCAGGCTTATATCTGAAATGCATTGAATTAATATACCAGTTTTTAAAAGTAACTTCCATTGAGTGAAAACTCTACATTTGAAAATTTTTTTGATGTTTATTTTAGTTAATTACCTGTTTATAATATGGAGTGGTGGATTCTGTCTTTTGAGATGATAGTGGACATATGTTGCTGATGATAGTCATCTATTTATCAAGCATTTATCAGGCATTTGCTATATGCTTGGCACAATACAAGGATCTTTACCTGTATAATTTCATTAGCCTGCAATGCAGGAAACCCAGGTTTGGTCCCTGGTTTAGGAAGATCCCCTGGAGCAGGAAATGGCAAACCACTCCAGTATACTTGCCTGAGAAATCCTATGGACTAGGAGCCTGGAGAGCTGCAGTCCATGGTTTGCAAAGAGTTGGACACGACTGGGTAATTATTACTTTCACTTTCTTTCACTGGCACAGTACAAGGATCTTTACTTGTATAATTTCATTTAAGTAAGAAATACCATTTCCATTTTACAGATGAGGAAGTGAAGGCTTAAAGAAATGAAGTAGTTTGCTAGAGATCATACAGTTAATGCTGGTAGAACTGGAACTCAAATTCTAAAGCCCATGCTACCAGGTTTGGGCATATTTTTACTTCCTGTAATTGTCTTTTCTCTTCCATTCAAGAAGACATAAATGAATATAAGTTACTTATAGGAACTCTAGCTCTAAATATCTTTGCCTTTTGCCAATCTGTCCTTTACAGCTTTGTTTATTCTTGCCAATCTGTCCTTTCCCAGCTTTGTTTTATTCACTGTTAACGCTTAGATTGCTTGTTCCGTATCTTTAATTACTCCCTCATAATTACCCTAAAATTTATTTCCTTTGATCATAACTATCTTACAGATCCTAAACTCTGGATTAATGCAGATTCTGTAATTCTGATAACTGGATGGCTTATTGCTGTTGGAGAATGTCACAAAACTCGGACATTGTTCGTTGCATTACAAACTCATACTTCATTTCTCAACTGGGCCTTCAGTACCACTTATTCAGCCTCCTGCTTATCCTTAGACTGTGAAACTTGGGTTCTTCTCACCTGTTCTTCCAAACTTTGGCCATTCCTTATAAGTTGTTCTATCTTACTCCCTTCCTAAGCATTCTCCAAATATACTTGTGAAGGAAATGAATTAGTGACAGTCTTCTAAGATCTTTAAGATTTCTTTAAATAAAGTAATGGACAAATGAATCTTTGCCCTGTGTTTTGAGCAGGAAGCTAATAAAAACTAAGATTTCTTTGCTATCAAGATCTAGAATTTACTTGTTTTAAAATCTGAAGTATACCAATAGTAAAATAGTTTTATGGTGACATGAAATTAAATAATTTAAATTTAATTTAGAATAAATAATATAAATTAAAGTAAATTAAATGGATCAAATACATGGTATTCTCAATTCTCTAGGACATTAAATTGTATGATTGGACAAATGAAGCATATCTTGGCTGCAGAACAAAAGAAAACAGATTTTAAGCCAGAAGATGAAAACAATGTTTTGATTCAGTATACTAATGTGAGTAAAATGATTTAATATGCTAGTAAGAATATCTGCCTTATTTGTACTCTTATTAACATTTCATTGATGTATCTTATTATGCTCCAAGTGTTTTTTTTTAATTCTTAGAGATTAATGAGAAATTATATGTATTTTCTCCTTAGCTAAGCTGATACATATTTCTGTGTAATAAGTGTAGAAAAAATTTTACAGGCCTGTGTTAAAGTCTGTGCTTACGTAAGAAAACAAGTGGAGAAGATTAAAAATTCCATGGATGGGAAGAATGTGGATACAGTTTTGATGGAACTTGGAGTACGTTTTCATCGACTTATTTATGAGCATCTTCAACAATATTCCTATAGCTGTATGGGTGGCATGTTAGCAATTTGTGATGTAGCTGAGTATAGGAAGTGTGCCAAAGACTTCAAGGTATGTATTCACAAATATCAAACTTGTAAATAAGTTCAAGAACATAAGTCAGATCATAAAAATGTATACTGACATAATCATTAGCGGAAAGTTTATAACTTTTGTCGATACTGTAACGAGACAGATCTGATATTTCCTAAATGAAAAAGTATTATTCCAGTCACTATTAATACATTTTTGCTTTGAGCTTTTAGAAAATGCTGTATTTTAGTTCCATAGTCCAGATGACCTTACTAATGCCCATAACTAATGCTGTGTATCATATATCAAGAAAATATGTTCTTTCTTCGTGTATATCTCTCTGAAATTAGTTTCCACCCAATGTTTAAATTATTTAAAAAAGCTGTAAATTAATGATAATTAGTTCTGCTTTACAAAAGTATAAATGATTATTACTGTTTGAGTAAATTGGCACAGTATGAATCTTTTCAAAAAGATTATGTTGAGTTTATATAATGTCTGAAATATTTGAGTTTTTTAACACTTTGGTAGCTTTTAAAAATTCTAACATTGAACTCTTTAACATTAGTTAAGTCCTGATAGTACATAAGTGAGAAGAATTTACAAACTGATTATAAAACTAGAAATATTTTTTTCCTTCTCTTACCTCAATTCAGATTCCTCTGGTATTACAGCTTTTTGATACTCTGCATGCACTTTGCAATCTTCTGGTAGTAAACCCAGATAATTTAAAGCAAGTCTGCTCAGGAGAACAACTTGCTAATCTGGACAAGAACATTCTTCACTCCTTCGTACAACTTCGTGCTGACTATAGATCTGCCCGCCTTGCTCGACATTTCAGCTGAGGTTGAATTTACAAGGGAAATGTGTTGTACTCCAGCAAGCCTTGGTTGATAGAAAGCACAGAAGGTTTCTTATGACACAGCCAACATTTTATTGAAAAATGACTGTTTGGAAAAACAGCAGCCATACTTACCCTTGAGGTTTTATTTGAAATTTGGACAATACTAAGAATATTTTGCTTTTTCCTTAAGTTTTAATTCCATTTCTGAACTTATATAAATTTCAAACTCTGTAAAGCTATATGTCATTGTTTTCATCCTGGAAAATGTTGATGTCAGAAGGTAAATGAGATTGTTACCAGTATTCCAGTTCATGTTCTTTAACATAGTCCATTGGGAAATTTCAGCTTCCTGTTTTGCACTAATGTTGGGTAAAATACAGCAAGACTCATTTATTATTTATCAATTTTCAATGACCTTTTTAGCACTGGTAATTGTTAATCAGATTATTTTTAAGTTTTCCTGGAGAACTTTTTACCTATTTCAAAGGTTGAAAATTGGGCATAATTTCTGTAGTTGGTTCATTGAATTTTTTCTGAGGTACAACAGTAATACTATTCCAAAAAAAATGTTATAAATAAAACTAAAATGAAATACATTTTATGTAGGTATTAGTGGTGGATCAAAATACATCTGCTTTCTGGGTAAAAGGAAAAATAAAAGTTTACAGTTTCTTATTTGGTAAACAGAATTTAAGCCAATGCTAGCAAGAAATTAATAAAGCTACCTTATTTTATATTTCACTTAAGATAAAGTAGAGGGAGTTAACTAAAGGACCATATTTATTCATTATTTTAATATTATAAGGGAAGTAAAAAAGTGAGGTATAGACTAAATGGTGCATATGAGAATTATTGGCAGTGTTTAGCAGCAATGCAATCCTTTAAGATTTTTATCCTTATGCTAAACTGAAATAAGATGGAATGGCTAAACATGCAGGTAGTCTTCTATTCTAAGAGGAATTGGAAATTGATAGTCAGCATTATATTCTAGTCCAGAGATGAACTTTGTAAGGACTAGTAGTTTTTAAATATATAGTGTCTGTCATTATCTTTTTCAAGGCATTTCTGAAGTGATTCCTACTGAGTGTAGTTAATTGAATTGGCTTAATATGGTGACATAATACATCACTTATAAAATTTTAAATATCAAGTGGAAATTTTAAAAAATTGTTAACTATAAACTTTCTCTGCAAGAACGCGTTCTTAGCTGTATGTAGTGTTTCAGCTTCCATTGTATTATTCATAGTCTTCCAGGAACAGATAAACTTCAATGTTTGACTCATTTTTGGCTTTTCTTTTTCCTCTAATATAGGCTTTTTGGCCTAATTTTGGAAAACTACATTTAAGAATATGTTTCTGAATGTTCAACTTTACTGAAACTTCCAGGTCCAGAGTGAGCTAGCTACTGTTTAAGTTACTTTTAACTCAATTTTCCTCATTTTCTGTTTAGCCCAGTGTTATCAAGGTAAGCAAGAGAAATAAAGTATGCCAACATTTATCAAAGCATTTAGGAAATTGTGGCAGCTTTGGAAGGCTGTCTAGTTTTCTATTCCTTAGCCAAAGGAAAGCCAGAACAGGTTTGGATGTTAGAGAAAGTCATGTGCTGTACTGTTGCCATTTTAGAAAGCTCTGATGTGAATTCAGATTATACCTCTGTTACTTAAAGCCAACAGTTTTAAAGCAGTAGTTTTACTGGCCATTTGAACTCTTTGTACAGTGTCAATTTGTTTTTAAAAAAAAGGGAAAAAATATCAAATAAAACATGAGAGAACATTATAAGACTTCCACATCAGAGAAGTGTTTCAAATTATTTTGTTTGGATTAATTTTTTAAATGTAAAGCATATATTTGTTGCTTAGCTCTTTTGTTAATTTTTATTTTTATATTTGAGTTCTGTGCAATATTTTCCATTATGACCATTGACAGGACACTAACAAAGAAAACTCATAAGTGAATACTTAATTTAGAAGTGTTAACATTATTGCTCAATAAACAAATTCCCTGTAGTTGTTTTTTTATTTCACTCCATTTTTACATTTTGAAGACATCATACTGAATTTTATAAATTATTTTTTATTGAATTTTTAAGATGTTCCTTATTTTTCATGGCATTGGTTTTCTCATTTCCTTTTTAAGCAGAAAAATACTTGACTATATAATCAAAATTAGGAACAAAAAATTTCTCTAAGAAAAAAATTGATTGTATAAAACAGTGTGCATTCTTTGGATTTGTTATATTTGATTTTTAAAGTAGTTTTCATATTAGTGGACAGTATGAAATTTTGCCCCAAATATATATGACTCAAAAGAGATGATAGATAAGTAAAATGTCTTCATATGCATATGGTAAAATTTTAGGTAGTGATAAAGGAGCTTTGTACATTAGTAACTTTAGCCAGCATTTGAATAAGGAGAATCTTCATAATTTTCCAGTTTCACATGACCTAACATGCAATGTTTATATAATATTTTGAAGTTAAAAATATGCTCTTAAACACTGCATTTTTAGAATATGCAGAAACACTCAAGAAAAAGCTTGCGTGTATTATGTTTTCATAAAATGATACAGAAAGTGAAATACAGAATGCAGGTGATATTGAAAATGACAGCTAACCAAAGTAGATGAATACTTCTTATGAGGAATTATTACATAATGGCTGGATGCATCCTTAGGCAGTTGGCTATCTGGCTATTCTAAGTCAATTATTAGTAGCCTCATTTTGAGTACCACCATTGTTGCAAATCCCTAGCACCTTTCTTCTTTTAAAGAGAGCTTCTAAGTAAGTTAATTTATGGTATAGTTTAGACTATCTCTTTTCTCTTTCACTTGAAATATTTCACATCATAAAATAATTTAATTATCACCCAGTAGATAGATTCAAAGTGGAGAATTTGCTGCTTCCTTAAAATGCCTTTTGCTCATCTATGATGATGAGTATTTACATCTAGCAAGATAAAGAGATTTTTGTTCCTGAAATGCCAGAAAACCTGTTAAGGTGGTCATGTTTATATATTTCCTAAGGCATGCTTGAACTGCATGTGAGAGTCAGGTTTCCTGGGTGTGTGATTTGTTAGTGACTTCAAAAACTCACATCTTGGAGTTTGAAACGCTTTTTTTTGTTTTAATGCAGAGATATTCTGTGTATTACTCTTATTTGCCCTTTGACTCAGAAGTGTGAGATGTTTTCTAGAAGCATAATTTCTAGTGGAGAATTTGACATACAAAGCATTGTGTGTTTTCATCCAATTAGTTTAGCTGTATTCAGTTCTCTGGTACTTCTCTTTGCTTGAGAAAGTCTGTCCTGAAATACATTGTGTACTTTGGAGGAAAAGAACCAGTCCATATTGTTACTTTAAGTAATTCTACATAAACTAAAAACAGCCTTTAAAAAATTTTGATGCATAATAAAGGTAATTATAGCTATATTTATTGACTCAAGTCCTGTGCATTGTGCTAAGCCCTTTGCATACGTTATTTCATTTGGTTTCAAAGCAGCCCTAAGAGCAGAGTACTGTTATCTCCATTTGAAGTTACCCATTCCCCAGAAAGTTTTAAGCAGATCTGCTCAAGGTCTGTAGCTAAGTAAAAGGCTCAGATTGAAACCCGAATCATTCTCGCTCTTTGTGTTCTGTACACTTTTCTCCTTGCTGCTGCTGAGTCACTTCAGTCGTGTCCGACTCTATGCGACCCTGGGTCCTTTAGTTTGATGGGCTCATTAGTTTTGCTTAATCTTTCCTTTCATCCAATATTTGGTTCTCATTATAGTGTTTAGATTATGAAATTGAGATACAGAGCTAATAACTAATTTACTGTTAGACTTTTTTTTAATGTGTCCATTGTGTGGTCATACTTTTAAAATTTGGTTTTAAAATTTTATAAGTGGTCATGCAATTTAATTGAATATTAAGTTTGTGCCTACTAGAAATCTTTTCTTCAAAAAGTTCTTTAGTATTATTTTGTGTAATCATAGTGCTACTTGAGTTATAATTTTTGCAATAGAATTCAGATATTTTGTGCCATATTTTGTAACAGGGGTGAACGACAATTCCACCTTTAAAGATATGAAGAAATCAGTATTTCTGCCTTCAGAAACAAACTATTTTAATGTCGTAAGTTTGCCAGTTCTGTTGATCATTTAGTGCACTGGTAGTCTTAAAATAGCTAATGCTAGAGTGAAAACATAAGAGAAAAATGTACTAGCAGTGTATTAGCAATAGGCTATCATTTTCATGTAATCAAATATTGCATGTTTAATCTTTTTAAAATTGCCTTAACTCTTAACTTTTATTCTCACTACTGATCCGTCTTTCTCTTTCCTAATTTAATGGGAGAAACAACCCTCAAGTGTATGTAGAAGAGAAATCTGACACATTAGAAAATAAGAATTTTAATTGGTGATTTGAAGCAGCTAGGTTGGTAACCCTGGGCTTAAAAAGACTGATATTTTTAAACGAGGCCCTGTATACTTTCGGGGCTTCCCTTGTGGCTCATCTGGTAAAGAATCTGCCTGCAA
Source organism: Bos indicus x Bos taurus (assembly GCF_003369695.1). Lineage (NCBI taxonomy): Eukaryota > Metazoa > Chordata > Mammalia > Artiodactyla > Bovidae > Bos > Bos indicus x Bos taurus. The sequence goes on along the minus strand of NC_040085.1, from coordinate 63,423,078 downwards.
TGCAGGAGACCTGGGTTCGATCCCTGGGTTGAGAATATCCCCTGGAGAAGGGAAAGGTTACCCACTCCAGTATTCTGGCCTGGAGAATTACATGTACTGTGTAGTCCATGGGGTTGCAAAGAGTCAGACTTGATTGAGTGATTGGCACTTTCACTCTATATTTTTGGGCTTACCCTGGTAGCTCAGACAGTGAAGAAACTGCCTGTAATGTAGAAGACCTGGGTTTGATCCCTGGTTTAGAAAGATCCCCTGGAGAAGGAAATGGCAACTTACTCCAGTATTCTTGCCTAGAGAATCCCAAGGACAGAGGGCCCTGACAGGTAGCAGTCGATAGGGTCTCAAAGAGTCAGACATGACTAAGCGACGAACACTTTTTTCTCTGTATACTTGAACATTGTTATCTGGGAGGTAATGCTAAACTTCACTTCTTATAATTAATAACACTTTTGTGGGGGAGAGACAAGTAATTAACCATACTTGCTCATTTCCTAAGTGGTTTAGAAGGTTGCTATCTGCCTCACCGTACATACGAAGCCAATTGAAATATGAATATATCACAGTCATACTCCAAACAGCAAACAAGCTCAGAGGAAAGTCATTTATTCAGAAGGCATAGATTTGTGCTAGACAGCAGTGATGCATTACAAATATATAATTATTTTCACTAATATTTGAGCAGGTGGAATGGATTAGAACATGGTCAACATTATGCTGCTGATAACATGTATTTTTCTATATTAATATGTACTGTGCAACACGTATTAAAATTGTCAATAATTCATTTTAGCTGAGATACTAATATTTATATTACTGTGTTGAAGAGACAGTATCCAACTGAGCTACTTTTAATTTAAAAGTCTAAAACTCTAATTAAGTTTACTTTCAAAAACCACTTAAATTACTTTATAGTCACTGGAAGGTCAGTAAAACATAGAATTATCAGTGACTGGTCACTTAATAGGAAGAAGTATAGAAAGTTAAGAATAGGGATAAGAATCTGGAATAAGTTAAATTTCATTTATAGCTCAGATGAGTTACCTCCTTTTGTTTTCTCCATTGGCAATATTAAATGAAGGAAAATGTCTTTTTCCCAGAGCATCCTCACGTTAATAAACTCTGAAGATTGGATGGAACCAACTCCAAGGAATTAATCTTCAGTGGTGGACTTTCAGATTTTTTAAATTTTGAGAGGTAGGAAGCCTTCTTGATTCCCTTGTAATCTTAAATAGACAGGTGCCTTGGAATGGGGCCACCCCTTTTTACCTACGTGTTATTTTAATCTTTATACTGTGGATAAAAATTTGGTTTGTTTGAACTCTGGCATTTTGTGTGGCAATCTATCAAACCTTCAGCTTTTTGCTATAATTATCCAGGTAGAATCTGGGCAGTGCTGAACTAAAGAAAACTGTGACACTACCTCTTAAGTATATTGTTTGCAAATGCTGTGTGCTATTTAGAGGATTCACATAAAAATATGTGAAAATACTTTATAAGGAATAATACTAAGTGCCTCTATATTAGGATTCTTCAGTAGAATGTATTTTCAGTTTTTGCCACAAGGGGGAGGAGTTATTTTTATAGTAATACAAACATTTTGTTCTATTAAAAAATAGAGCTCACCTAGCTTCTCTCTCTCACAGCACCTATGAACATGTCACTATCCTAACAGGAAGAGGGTGTGAGTATGTGTGTGTCTTTAAGATTCTGAAAATCCCGTGTGAAAAGAATTATCTGAGTGAATTAATGACATAAAACTAAAACAGTTTTGAAGAACATGTATGTTCACAGTGGACCCAGGAGCTGGACAGAAGAGTTCATCATAATTAAAATTGTTTTTTAGGGCTACATATCTCATAGAATTCCTTTATCAACTCTTTAATAGGAATCTATTGATTAGTTTTTTGGTTTTTAAGTAAAAAAAATTTTTGAAACAATCTCTGACTTACAGAAAGGTTTTAAATATTGTACAAATAAAAATTTTCCACTTTGAGAGTAAGTTACTGTCATGATGCCCCATTACCCTGTAATACTTTTGTATTTCCAACAAGAAGAAATTCTCCTATATAGTCATAATACAATAATCAAAATCAGGAAATTAACACTGATACATTACTCCCATCTAATCCTGAGACCCCTTTCGAGTTTCACTGAATGTCCCAATAATGATTTATAAGGATCCACTTTAAAATCATGTGTTGTTTTAGGTTGTAGTATCTCTACTTTCTTCCACTCTGGAATGGTTTCTTAGTCTTTCCTTGACTTTTGCTACCCTTGACACTTTTGTAGATTATAAGCCAGTTATGTAAAATGTTCCTAAATTTGAATTTATTTCCTCGTGAATCGATTCCAGTTGTGCTTTTTTGGCAGGGATATTACAAAAGCAAGTCTGTGTTCTCATTGCAGCCTATAAGATAGTGCACAATCTCAGTGCACCATTTCTGATAATACTCATTTTAATCACTTGCTTACGTTGCTACCTATCAGGGTTCTCTACTATAAAGTTACTTTTTCCCTTTGTAATAATTTTGTGAGAAGGTAGTTTGAAACTATGTATATAGCCTGCTCCTAATCAAAATTTCAGTTTGAATTAATGGTTTTCTGGTCAAAGGATTATAACCTGTTGCTTATTTTGAATCTCAAATTGTCTCACATTTGGTTAATGGGATCCCCTTCAAGTTGGCTCCTATGTCCTTTAGGCATGTTGTCATCATTTTTTAAGTGCTTTCTTACATTGGGCACACAGCTTTCTCCAAACTCATCTTGTATTTGCCTGCCCTATAGTTTGAATCAGCTGTTTCTTCATCTTTTTAGTGGAAATTGGTATTTAGAAACTACAGTTTGTACATGAGATATGCTTATAATTGAGATGTCTGTGCCACCACTCTTCAGTGGATGGTGCTGTGGGGCTTTGTGTGTGTATATACATGTATGTTTTAAATTTACATACACATACACTCTCCTATGTGATACCCTTTTTACCTCATTTGAGCTCCAGTACCCATGTTGTGTTTCCTCCCCCATGCAAGAGGGGGGCTTCCTCACTTCACTCAGCCTCTGAGGCTTTAGCCGTAGAACCAGGTAGGGGGGATGAAAACAGTTATTACAGAAAACATGTAAAGATTTAAAAATTCTAAATAAAAATTACTCATAATCGCTTTATTCAGAAACAACAAATTTTTGGTGTGTTGTCTTTTATTGTAGTGATCAAATTAGTAACACTGAATTGAGAAGGGTAAAGTGTTTATGCCAAAAACATGAGACTTGTATTTATTTCGAAGGAATTGAACTGAAATCATGTCATATGTTTTTCTATAATACATGTCCTTGCTATTGTGAGTAGTTGTTAATTAATGATAAAGTACATCAGTGAAACCAATTCTGAGAATGGAAATCTGACCATTAAGGACTAAATACCAATAGGATATTTTTACTAATAAAATTCAAAAGAAAATAATCATAAAATTATTGTGTAGGCTGATAAAAATACATTTAAGTAAGATCAATTTTATATGAGAAAGTCTGTATCTAGACTGGATTTAATACATGTTAAATTTCATTTGAAATAGTCTATATCGGGGCAAATTGTTCAGCCCTCAGTTTCCTTGTTAGTGCTCTGTGATCACTGCTATAGCAAGCTAAAATTCTGTAATTCCAAATGTAGGCATACTGTTAAGAACCTATAGTGATATCAGAAATAGATTAGCTTAAGAAGTCATGTCTGAACCCAGATGATATCTGAGAACTAGATCCTCCTACAATACTACCACTTGCAGTGACCATATACCACTTTGATTAAGAGCTAAGGCTTTTAAATCAGCCCAATGGCAGATGTGCATTGTGACCTTGTCACTAATTGTGTGACCTTGTGCAAGTGTTATAAAGTGTGGAGAAAAGACACTTGTAACCTATTACAGGTGTTTAATAAAAGGCAACTTTAATAGTTTTAATTACCTACCATCCCCACCAGCTAACAAATGTAATAACAGCTTGCTGTGGGCTTCTACAGCACTTAGTTTCATGCTCCCATTATAACACTTATTACTGGCTTATTATTAGCTGCATACTTTAACTTTCTCAGTAGGCTAGACTTTTGAGGGCAGTATCTTTTTACTTAATATCCCTAACTTCTAATACTGTACTGAACAAAAGACAGCATTTCAATAAATGTTTGTTAGATGAAAAAGAAGTGAATGAGATGATCCCACATAGGACTAGAAATACCTTTAAAAAGCTGACAGAAGAGATGATGAAAAACAATCACAAGTGTCTTTTCTCTGCACTTTGTAACACTTGCACAAGGTCACATAGTGACAAAGTCACGATGCACATCTGTCGTTGGGCTGATTTAAAAGCCTTAGCTCTTAATCAAAGTGGTATATGGTCACTGCAAGCTGGTAGTACTGTAAGATACTCTCAGATATCCTTATTTGGGTTAAGACATGACGTCTTAAGCTAATTTATTTCTGACATCACTATAAGTGCTTAACAGAATGCCTTTTATTAAACACCTGTTATGTGTCAGGCTGACTTCCCTGGTGGCTCAGACGGTAGAGAATCTGCCTGTAATCCAGGAGACCTGAGTTGGAAAGATCCCCTGCAGAAGGAAATGGCTACCCATTCCAATATTCTGGTCTGGAGAATTCCATGGACAGAGGATCTGGCGGTCTACAGTCCTTGGGGTCACAAAGAGTCAGACTCAACTGAATGAGTCACTATTATATGTGAGACACCTTACTAATAATATATTTGTTACTGCACTTAAATACAATGGTGGCTAAGTACTGTTGTTACCCCCATTTTACAAATGAAGTAAATGAGGCATAGTGAAGATAGCTAACTTGACTGAAGTTACATTTCTTAAAAGTAACAGAGTCAAAATTCAAACTATAACCATGGGTTGCCAGAGCCAGTGCTTTAACCACTTTGTTCTATTACCTCTACCTCCAAAAAGATTTCACAAAAGAAGGTTAGATTTCAGCTAGGCTTTTAAAAGACAGTATTTCAGAAAATGGAACAGGTAGAGGGCATTCCATGTAGAGGTGACTCATACTTGCAAAAGTGTGGTGCATGAGTCCCTGGTGTATTCACTGTGAGCAGATCTTAGGGTACGTGGTCTATCAAAAAAGCAAGTAAAGCTGGAATATTTGGATCAAGGTTAGTTTCTTAAGAATCTTAAGTGCTATGCAAATTGTGTAGGCTTTACATAAAAATAATAAAGAACCAACCATTAATGATTAAGTAGGTGAAGAACATGAACACTCTGAAAAGATGGCTGATAGGAATAGGTAACATGATTGAAGGGGCAAAAGAGAGCTGAAGCTAGGCTACTGCCTTAATCTGGATGGTGAAGGCCTGAACTAGGGGAGTAGAACAGGAATGCAGAGGAAGTGGTGGATTCAGGAAACGGAAGATTAAACCAGGGGGACATATATTATTGATTATTGAATATGGAGGGCAAGGAAGAAGGAATCAAAATGATTCCAAGATTCTTAAATAACTTGTTGAAGATTAACATTACTGACTTACATTATATACATTAGCAAAAGTACACTTTTTAAATCATTTTTTCAAAAATACTAGGAATTATTGTGGCAAAAGAAAAACATCTATTTTTTTATGGCTTTGAAACATGAATGATTTTGAAATTTGAATAATATTTTATTTGATAAATGTATAGTTGTTGTATTTTTGTTTTTTTAAAAAAAGCTTTATAGCATTTCAGTATATGGATATAATGGGTAGACTCAAATGACACCGGTCCTAGAAAATTTAAGTTGGGAAGTATGACTTCCTATAGTTGAACTGTAAGTTCGGTTCAGTTGCTCAGTCATGTCCGACTCTTTGTGACCCCATGGACTGCAGCATGCCAGGCTTCCATGTCCATCACCAACCCCTGGAGCCTACTCAAACTCACGTCTGTCGAGTCGGTGATGCCGTCCAACCATCTCATCCTTTGTCGTCCCCTTCTCCTCCTGCCTTCAATCTTTCCCAGCATCAGGTTCTTTTCCAATGAGTCAGTTCTTTGCATCAGGTGGCCAAAATAGCATCAGTCCTTCCAATGAATATTCAGGACCGACTTCCTAATTCTGAACCAGAATTTTAATCTTTAACCTGGGGGATATCAAGTGTCTTCTGGGAAGACACTGCAGATCTGTAACAGTTCTCAGCCATCATATTTAACTGTAATCCCAAAGATGCATGTTTATCTCAATAAGGTTAACAATACTCCTTAGAAACAGTGTGCAAAGCATGAATACAAATTATGGATATATTACAAATTAATTGTATTTGATGGATTTTAGACACATTTTGAAGGTATAATTTTGGATCTTTTGGAAATTTTACATAACTGAGTTGTCTGAAGCAGGCTACTAGTTAACCAAAGGATTAGCAAAATCTAGAAGTAATTTATTTCTGAATTTGATTAAAAAAAACACACATTGTCATTCTTATACTACAGATGCCTTTCTTTTTTAAAGTTTATTTATTTATTTATTTATTTGATGATCATTTTTAAAGTCCTGACTAAATTTTTTACAATATTGTTTCTGTTTAATGTTTTGGTTTTTTGGCCATGAGACATGTAAGATCTTAACTCCCTGTCCAGGGACCAAACCCACACCCCTCAGCATTGCAAGGTGAAGTCTTAACCACTGGACTGCTTAGAAAGTCCCTTCAGATGCCTTTATGTCTGCTTTAGCAATTTTATTAACACAATGAAATAAAATTATTTTCATTGTGATTACTAATGGATTTGATCAGAAGAGATATACAGAATATTGATTACTTTTACTACCTAAGAAAATTATGGATACACTTTAAAATTTTGTAATTTTGTAAATATTTTAATATACATATTTAACTTTCATTAGTAAAGAGAAAGGCGTTTTTAAAGTAGATTTTAATATTTTGATTTTTCTGTAAAGGAGATTGATTATAAAGTAAATGATAATCACATATAACTACAGAATACATATTCATTTTAAGTGCACATGGAAATTTACAGAATTGACTGTGCTAGGGTGATCACTCACCTAGAGCCAAACATCCTGGAATGTAAAGTCAAGTGGGCCTTAGAAAGCATCACTACGAACAGTGCTAGTGGAGGTGATGGAATTCCAGTTGAGCTATTCCAAATCCTGAAAGATGATGCTGTGAAAGTGCTGCACTCAGTATGCCAGCAAATTTGGAAAACTCAGCAGTGGCCACAGGACTGGAAAAGGTCAGTTTTCATTCCAATCCCAAAGAAAGGCAATGCCAAAGAATGCTCAAACTACCGCACAATTGCACTCACTTCACACGCTAGTAAAGTAATGCTCAAAATTCTCCAAGCCAAGCTTCAGCAGTACATGAACCGTGAACTTCCAGATGTTCAAGCTGGTTTTAGAAAAGGCAGAGGAACCAGAGATCAAATTGCCAACATCAGCTGGATCATGGAAAAATCAAGAGAGTTCCAGAAAAATATCTATTTCTGCTTTATTGACTATGCCAAAGCCTTGTGGATCACAATAAACTGTGGAAAGTTTTGAAAGAGATGGGAATACCAGACCACCTGACCTGCCTCTTGAGAAACCTATCTATATGCAGGTCAGGAAGTAACAGAACTGGACATGGAACAACAGACTGGTTCCAAATAGGAAAAGGAGTACATCAAGGCTGCATATTGTCACCCTGCTTATTTATCTTATATGCAGAGTAAATCATGAGAAACGCTGGGCTGGAAGAAGCACAAGCTGGAATCAAGATTGCTGGGAGAAATATCAATAACCTCAGATAAGCAGATGACACCACCCTTAAGGCAGAAAGTGAAGAGGAACTAAAAAGCCTCTTGATGAAAGTGAAAGAGGAGAGTGAAAATGTTGGCTTAAAGCTCAATATTCAGAAAACTTAAGATCATGGCATCTGGTCCCATCACTTCATGGGAAATAGATGGGAAACAGTGTCAGACTTTATTTTTGGGGGCTCCAAAATCACTGCAGATGGTGATTGCAGCCATGAAATTAAAAGACACTCCTTAGAAGGAAAGTTATGACCAACCTAGGTAGCATATTCAAAAGTAAAAACATTAGTTTGCCAACAGGGGTCCATCTAGTCAAGGCTATTGTTTTTCCAGTGGTCATGTATGGATGTGAGAGTTGGACTGTAAAGAAAGCTGAGCACCAAAGAATTGATGCTTTTGAACTGTGGTGTTGGAGAAGACTCTTGAGAGTCCCTTGGACTGCAAGGAGATCCAGCCAGTCCATTCTAAAGGAGATCAGTTCTGGGATTTCTTTGGAAGGAATGATGCTAAAGCTGAAACTCCAATACTTTGGCCACCTCATGCGAAGAGTTGACTCATTGGAAAAGACTCTGATGCTGGGAGGGATTGGGGGCAGGAGGAGAAGAGGACGACATGATGAGATGGCATCACCGACTCGATGGACGTGAGTTTGAGTGAACTCCGGGAGTTGGTGATGGACAGGGAGGCCTGGTGTGCTGCAGTTCATGGGGTCGCAAAGAGTCGGACACAACTGAGTGACTGAACTGAACTGAGGGCTATAATGTCCTAACAATTTCAAAAATGTTACATTCAGAGTATGTTCTGTGACTTTGGTGGGATAAAGTTAGAAATGAATTGATTTGGAAAAAAATAAAATTTCTAAATAACTCAGGAGTCAGAAAAATTACACTGGAAATTAAAAAATATTTGAACTGAGTGGTAAAAATGCAACTTACCAAAACTTGGGGGATGCAGCTAAAGCAGTGCATAGAGAAACATTTGAAGCCTTTAATGTGAATATATTAGAGAAGAAGAGAACATTTAAATCTATTTCAAAAAGTTAGAATAAAGCATCAGATTAAACACATAGGAAAGAAGGAAAGAAAATAACAAAATATTAAAACATATAGAAGAGAGGATCAGTAAAAACAAAATCTGGTGTTTTGTAAAGATTAATGAAACTGATAAACCTCTGCAAGATTGAACAAGTGAAAAAGCACAAATTTATCTGAGGAAAGAAGAATGAAGTTCTAGTTCTGTACATATTCTGCAGATAATATAAAGTAAACCAAAGATTAATATTACCAACTCTTTGCCAATAAACTTTAAAAAATAGATAAAGGTTATGCTTCAAAAACTTTTTAAAAACTTTATGCTGATATAAATTAGCAAATACTAATTCTATATCTATTAAAAATAGTTACTTCGTTAAAGACTTTGCTGTGAAGGAAAACAGGCTCGGATGACTTCCTTGGTTAGTAATGGTAGGAATGGAAACTGTCTTCCTGAGATCAGTAAATTCTTGCTACCACCGCTTACATTTAATATTGTAATGGAGATCCTAGCCAACACAATAATGCAAAAAAAAAAAAAAAGCAGGAAGAAATAAAACTTATTATTTGCAAATATTGTGATTATGTACATAGAAGGTCTACAAATAAGTTATAAGTGAAATTAGCAAGGTTACAAACTCTGTATACTACAGATCAGAAATTATTCTTTATACCAATAAACAATTTTAAGATAAAATTTTTAAAACAATTTTAAAATAAATTACAAAAACATCAAATATCTTAGAATGAAACTAGTGAAAGACATGTAAGACCTCTATGCATAGCATTATAAAACAGAATTTAAAGGAGGTGGAAAGCCATATTTATAGCTCCCGAGACTCAGCATTATAAATCAGTCCTCCACAAAGTGATCTGTAGACTTAATCAAAATTTCAGCTCATCTGTTGTAAAAATTGACTGACTCTAATCACAGCAAACTATGGAACATTCTTGAAGAGATGGGACCACCTTAAAGAAAAGCAGAGACCTTTGCTGCTAAAGGTCAATATAGTCAAAACTATGATTTTTGCAGTAGTCATGTTTGGATGTGAGAGTTAGACAAAAAGAAGGCTAAGCACTGAAGAACTGATGCTTTCGAATTGTGGTGCTGGAAAAGACTCTTGAGAGTTCCTTGGACAGCATGAAGATCAAACCAATCAATCCTAAAGGAAATCAACCCTGAACATTCATTGGAAGAACTGAAGCTGAAGCTCCAATATTTTGGCCATCTGATGCAAGCTGCTAACTCATTGGAAAAGACCCTGATGCTGGGAAAGATTGATGGCATGAGGAGAAGGGGCGACAGAGGATAAAATGGTTGGATGACATCACCCATTCAATTGACTTAGGTTTGAGCAAATTCTGGGAGATAGTGAAGGACAGGGAAGCCTGGTGTGCTGCAGTTCATGGACTCACAAAGAGTTGGACACAACCTAGTGACTGAACAACAAAATTCATATGAAAGTACAAAGGTCCAACAATAGCCAAAATTTCTTAGAGAAGAAAAACTTGGAGAACTTTCAGCACTAAAAGTTACAGTAGTTAAGACAGTGTGATATTGATGAAAAATAGAGCAGCAGAGCAGAATAAAGGGCACAGAAATAGATTGGACTGATACATACATGGATACTTCCATTTACGATGAAGTTGGTGCTGAGGAGTAGTATATTTATGAATTTTGATCCCTCTTCCCTGCTTAATACCATACACAAAAAGGAATTCTTGGTGATTTATGTACCCAAGTATGAAAGATAAAACAATAAATCTTCTAGAAGATACCAGGCAAGTATCTGTGTGATGGTATAGGAAAAAAAGTCTTTGCAGGTAACAAAAAGAATTAGCTCTATGTTATCTTTAAATTACATTTAAATTAGGAACTCTTAAGAGTAAGGAAAATATTTGAAGTATACATAATTGAAGAAAGACTAGTATCCAAAACAGGAATAAACTTCTATAAATCATTAAGGATATTTCAGTAGAAAAATTGGCAAAAGATTTTGAACCACAGTCTACAAAGTCGGATATTCAGTGCCCAACAGATAGATAAAAAGATACTCAGCCTCATTGGTTATCAGAAAATTGTAAATTAAAACCACATTGAAGTACTATTAATGCATTCCCCAGAATGGTACGAATTAAGAGGACTTGAGAATTCCAAGTATTGGCAAATGCGAAGCAAGAGGGATTAGTATTTGTTTCTGGTAGGAACAGATGTATTGCTCTTTGGGTGGCTATTTGCTATGTTCTACTGAATGTACATACCCAGCAACTCCACTGTTTCCTTTGAGGGGAAGGATAGGTAGTATCTGAGGAGGTAGTTCAAGAGCTTAGGTTCTAGAGTGTTTTATTTCTTGATCCAGGGCACAGTTACATGAGTGTGTTCACTTTTTAAATAATTCACAGAGAAGTACATTTACAGAGCGTACACTTTTCTGAATTTAAGTTACATTCTATTTAAGAGGTTGCTTAAATAATTGAAACAGAACTACTCTGGTTTTATATTAATAGCCATTAATGGTGCTATTAAAAATAATATAAAATCTAGAGGCACATTTTCTAGAACTTCCTGGATATTATACAGCTCCTTGCTTGTGCTGTTTGTTGAATAATTTATATGATCTCAGAGGATAAGACTTACTAGAGTAGTAGATGGATTAATCTGCTACATCTAGTAGTAGATTAATCTACTAATACCAGTAGATGGATTCAATCCACCTGTGTAAGTGGATTAAAACACATGCATATATATACGATATTTTTTCTCTTTCCTCTTTAATAAAGTAATATATACACATTACAAATACCGCAGACATTACAGAAATACACAGTGTAATATAACCAGAAATATACAGGCAGTGTACCCTTGCTTTATTGACTTGGATTGCAAAAGGTCAATTTTTTAAAAGTGCTAAAATTTGAAGATGTAAATCCAACACCTTGAATTCCCTCAAACCTAAGGTTGTAGTGGTTAATAAAGCTTCACTGCATGCTTGGGGGGTAACCAAAGAACAGCCCCAAAAGTGATTTTACTCTGCCATTGGCAGTGATTTTTCTCAGGTTCATGTGCCCGTAATTCAGTATCAGGGACCCTGTGGAGTTTCTCTCTGGCTCCCAGATGTTGAGGCTAATTTAACGCCCATCAACAAAACCCAAGAGCTTTCAGGCTCCAAATCCAGATTCAAAGAATCTCTCTCTGCCCCACCCCCACACTCCTGGTCCGAGGCCCGTTCATTTTTCTGCTTTAAAATGATTGACAGAGGGACTAGATGGTCAGTCACAGTAGAGTGGATTTCTCAAAGCCCAAGTAGGTTCATTTTAATAACACTACAGAGGAACACTGAGAGTCTTATCTAAATATACATATAGGAAAGCATCTCTCCAGTGCTTCAAGTGCTCAGCACCAGCAACACTGTATCTGGTTGCCAGACAGAACTCCTCATAATAGCTAGTGCTCATGGAACATTTACTTTATGCCAGATGTTGTTTTAGTGAATTTAAATTAAGTCTACATAAAAGCTCCATGAGGTAGATACTAATATTGTCATTATTATCTTATGGATAAAAGAGATGTGGAGAAACCCAAAGCAAATTCACTCAGGTAGGGGAAGGTAGAACCAGGATTGAACATGGGTAATCAGCCATTGGTATATGTATTCCTAACCACTGTGTTTCGTTTCTTGGAAAATAAGCTGCTCAGATAATATCATCTGGATTTGGACTTCTGATGGCTTCATGTGTTTCTCCAAGATCACCTGAAAAACTGTTACTTTCTTGTAACAGACTACCCTGGATAATTTCCCCCAAACATAGAGTACATCTCAGAATATAATGGATTTATCTACTATCAGAAACCCAAACTATCCAGCAACCCCCAAAGCCCATATCATGTCACAAAACTAGTACATTGAAAAAGTGAAAAATTCTAAGAATCCTGCTCAGCACTCAACTCTGTTAGTAGTCATGTCATGAGTTTTGACTGGGGTAGCTTCTCATACTAGATAGGTAGTATCTGAGGAGGTAGTTCAAGAGCTTATTGTTCTTTCTTAAAGAAATCTATACTTTTCACCTTAAATATGCAAGTTAAGCATTGATGTGACCCTGAACAGAGCATGGGCAGAGGATGAAAATACCTGAACCACCCTGAAGAGTTTAAGGAGTGAGCCTTTCCTTTGTTATTTAGAGCCAGTGAGTAAGAATTCATAGGCCAGTTGGTAATTGTTGTTCAGTCACTAAGTCATGTCTGACTGTTTGTGATCCCATGGACTGCAGCATGCAAGGCCTCCCTATCCCTCCCTATCTCCCAGAGTTTGCCCAAGTTCATGTCCAGTGTTTGGCTAGGCCAGACCCAAAGCCTGCTGCAGGTTTAAAGATGGTCAATAAAGATGACTTGAACTAATTTTAAGGTTCTAACCCAATTGACAAACCTGCAAAAGAGCAGCAATATGAGATGTGAATGGAGAGGCCTTAGTGTCTCCTTTGGTCTTCATGGAAGGATACCCAATGTTCAGAAGTCAACGTGACATATTTCCAGTAATGAATCACCACACAGCTCTACTTCTACTTTAGCCTAGGATAAAGACTCTATCTTCACTCAACGGTTTATTTTTCATTCACTCAATTCAATATTTACTGAACACCTATGTGCTAGGCATTGGTCTAGGTACATGGGATTTATCAGTGAACAAAGTCCCAGATGTTGTTGAGCTTCTAGCAACAGAAACCAATCAATACAATTAATAAGTAAATTCTACTGTACATTAGAAGGTAATAAGTGCTTTGGGGGAAAAATAGAGTACAAAGAGAAAGAAGAGTTGGTAGGGAAGAGTTTCTCTTTTAAATATGGCAGGGTCAGGCTTATATGTGTGCCATCTGTGCAGTTATGCAAGGCCCAGGCTCAGAAGGTTTGAGGTTCTATTCACATCATCTTGAAATTCTTAATAATTTTATCTTTGCTCTTAACTTTTTTTAAGTGAAGTTTGATGGGACAATGGAATATGTGTATAAGCAGAGGAGATACTGTATGTACAATGTGTATGCCTGCCATGTCTGTTGAGATTCCAATTGAGACTGCATTACATTGGTATATTAATTTGGGGGAAATTGGCGTTTTTAGATTATTAAGTTCTTCCAATTAAAGCAAATGGTGTGCTTTTCTATCTGTTTTAATGTGCTCTGGTGATATTATATAGATGTTTTCTATATAGGGTCAGCACATTTCTAATTTATTTAAATTTAAATTCTATTTTAATTTATTCCTAGGACTTTTCTGGGGAAACAGCAGTTTCAATGCAAGGGACATCTTTTTCATATTAAAAAATAGCATTTTGTCTTTTGACTTAAAATCATGGGAGAAGGGAGAAAGTTCTGGAAAAACACACAACTAGGAACAAAATAGTCTTTTGTTCCCTGGCATGTTGTATTTCTGGCCATCCTTTGTTTACAAGTTTATTATTCTCATTTAGACCCATTGCTGCTGCTGCTGCTAAGTCGCTTCAGTCGTGTCCGACTCTGTGCGACCCCAGAGACAGCAGCCCACCAGGCTCCTCCGTCCATGGGATCCTCCAGGCAAGAGTACTGGAGTGGGGTGCCATTGCCTTCTCCAATGCATGAAAGTGAAAAGTGAAAGGGAAGTCGCTCAGTCGTGTCCGACTCTTAGCAACCCCATGGACTGCAGCCCACCAGGCTCCTCTGTCCATGGGATCCTCCAGGCAAGAGTACTGGAGTGGGGTGCCATTGTCTTCTCCATCAGACCCATTGGAATTGGATAAATAATCCCTTTCAGGGGAAAAACACAGGGATCAGTGAATCTCAGAGACATGGATAAGACAAAGCCGTGAGAGCAAACTGCTCTGTGTGGTTACTTGTTGGGATAACCGTGGCTGTCAGCAAGGTCAAAGGGAAGTAGCCGGAGAGGTGACTGACCGCACACCTTTGGGTGGGGTCCACATATGTACCTTTGACACCAGTGGCCACTGAGGACCGAATGTGAAGAGCAGCACAAGCAGAGACCACAGGGGCTGATGGGATGTGTGGCCCAGGCCTGATTTGTGCAAACCTAGGAAAATGAAGCTCATTCCAGATCAAGAAGTCTGTAAATGTTATAAATGTCAATGGACACATTTAGTCAGCAGAAATATTTTCACTAGCAGTGTTGGATGTGCAAATGCACAGAGATGGAAACGGTTGAAAAAGAAAAGCAAAATCTGAAAAGTAGCAACAGTGTTATGGCAGAAACAGGTGAACATTCTAGACTAAAATTGAGTGGACACAGAGATGTTTTGGTAGGCAGCTACAACCCAGGAGCATACTGCTGGAGACACTGACTCCCAGAGGGCATCAGCCCTGCAAGACAAACACAGATCCGAGAGGAAATGAGGCAGAGAGAAGAGGTACCACCACTCTGAGACAGCTTCTTTCTGCTGTGGGCCATGGGAAAATGCCTAGCCTAAGGATAAATGTGTGGAATGTAACAAATTAGTTGTACCCAAATGAAGCATTTTAGTGGACCCCCGTGTCATTATGGATGTATTTTCTTACCAATAAGGAAACAGGGACAGGGACTTCCCTGGTGGTTCAGTGGTTGCGCAGGTCCCATCCCAGGTTGGGAAAGTTCTGCCTGCTTTGAGTTGCTGCCAAAAAAAAAAAAAGGAATTGGTAAGGAGCCAACTTGTAATTTACAGTAGACAAGAGAGATCTTCATTCAGGTGTTAGAAGAGAAACAAAAGAATCTTACACCCATGTCAATTTTAAGCCATGATACTGGTTTCTATCAGAACACTTGTCAGACCCCAGTTCATCAACCACTGCTGTTTTGAGGTTCTGGGAAAGTAGAATGGAAGACTGATTATTTCGATCCAGAATGGCAACACTACTCTGGAGCATTCCCTTTTCAACTGAGCATTGTGAGAACCACAGGCAGGGAAAGAGTTAAGTATGTCAGACTACATACACAAAGTGAAAAAAGAGGGAGAAAGAAATGTTACCAGCATATTTTTAAACAATAGACATGAAAATGCCAGCTCTTCTGAGTATGGAAAAAAATGTCCTTTTCATACATATTGACAGCCAGAGGGGGTTATTATTGAGAATATGGGTGAAGTTACTGCCAGTTTCTACTGGTACTCATGTTTAAAAAGAAACTATGGAAACCAGAAGAAGGAATATTAATTAACTTTAAATTTGGAATGTCTTTGCCAGGAGTGGATGAATGAATTCAATGAAGCAACCTGTTGGGTTGTAATTCAGTGTTTTGTTAGCAATTTAATAGAATGCTGAACTTTTCATAAATTAACACTGTTTTAATAACCTTATTAAAAGGCTGTTTCTTGATAAGTTTCTAAAATATGACTTTGTTTTAAATGTAAAGAATCAGTATGTATTTATTTTTCACAATTTAAAATTATTGGTTATTTATAAAAATACTTAATATATTTACATGTTAAAAATAAAAAGCATAAAATAATATAGACAAGTAAATCTTTCCCACTTTAGATTCTGTATCCCTCCACCCCTAAAGAAATCTGTCATTAGTTTCCTGTATATACTTTAGAGATATTATTTGCACATCTCTTTCATACAAATTCACAAAATCTGTTCTCTGTTAGATAGATTATAACTCTTTTTATAAGTTCCCTATTTATATTCAAGGCCCTTTGATAATCACATCTTTGGGGTATTATTTATTAAGAACACATGCCTTTTTACAAGAAAATATTTTGTAATAGTGAAAGTAATATGGATGTCTGGAGAGGGTAATGCTAATGAGAAAATACAAAATGGGAAAAATTATTCACTTGAAAAAACCTGGAGAGTTTACAAGTAAGGCTTCACTGGCCACTGCAGGGTTTAAAGGAAGTTTCCACTTTACAACATGAATATGTTGTGGTCGTCTTAGTCCTTAGACTAATTTGCTTCTTTCTGGTGGGGAGGATAGCAATGTTGAGAAAACACTGACTAAACCAAAAATCAGCTCCATTTAAATGTGAAGCTGCGTTCTAAACACAAGCAGAGTCTGCTGAAGGGCTCTGAAGCTGCATGCCTTGCTGAGTTTTATTCCAAATAGACAACAGCAGATGGTAACAATGCACTTCTCATAGATGGTAGGAGGGAGGCAGTCTTGTTTCAAGTAATACTATTTCTGGGCGATAATCCAAAATGCGCAGTAGGCAGAAGTTAAAAGGAAGCGCTTGCTTTTAGGTTTTTAAAATATATCCCTTAATCCTGGGTGATGATTGACAATCATGATTTAGAGTATGAGGGGCCTCTCTTTAATCTGGCAAGTTTGATGTTATTTGCGTATCTAGTAGGGCTTTTATTCAACTAAAACTAAGTGGAAGCCTGTGCAATTGATGCCGCATTTCAGAATTGATTCCTGGCCTGGTACTCTATTTACGGATTAGTAAGTACACAGGATCCATCCTCCTCATCATCTTTTTGAAATTTAAAGGCTCTAAAAGACACATTTACAATTAAAATGTGTCTTGCTGTGTTAGACTATGACCAGGAGATGACGTTTTTCCCCTATGATTTAATTTCTTGAGAAAAGAAGCAGTCTATAAGGTTATATTATAATCCTGATTTGATTCTTAAAATATAATATTAGCCATTGGTATTTCCAGATGATTAAAATGTTTTCATTACTGGCTTCGTGTGGTTTGTTATTAAGTCCTTGGGAAAAATTTAGAGAATTACCTCCAATTCTCCTGCTCCTATTACAAGGTTTCTAGGGAAGTTTTTGTAAGAAAAAGATCAATGTTCAGCCATTGTATTCCTATTGTTTTATCATTTGTGACAATAAATTGATTTAAAAACACAGTATTAAAATAGAATTAAGTTATAAATTCTAAAACATGATATAGCTAAGGAAAGGAAATTCACAGACATGAAATTTAACAGATGAATTTGACAATAGTAACAACAAATGTGGTTTTCATTGAGGTTTAATCACTACTGTTAATGTCTGTCACAATGCATTAAACAAAGCAAGATGGGCTTATGAGAAGGGAAAGAAAGCTATTATGTGAAACCCAAATGATTTAGTGTTTAACTTGTGTTCCCATTATTATGTTTTTAATTATGTAATTTGGGGAAAATTTGTAAGAAGTAAAACACATTCATTATAGAAAAATTTGGAAAATACAGAAAAGTGTAAACAGAAAATAAATGTTACCCTCAATCCCAATTTTTTCCCCCTTATCTTGCTTTAATCCAGATTTAAGGGCTAAAATATACCTCCCAGGAGACATTCTGGCTGCTGGGAGTGTGCAGAAGTGTTCAGAAAGGGTCCCGGGAAACCAGGAGCCAGGGTAAGTGACACGAAGTGCTATAGGTTTGGGTGTGTTTTGTACTGCAGTAAGCAGAGCTTTCTTCCCATAGAAGCCCCACTGATGGGAACCTTTGTGTTTAGAATATATTCTAACCTAATAAGTGAATGTTGATAATACTTTGTGTTAACATTTCAAAAGCACATTTTTGCAGCAGAATCATGTATTTGATATTTAAAGGCTAATAAAAGAAATCCAAGTGATAGAAAAATAGTATGAAAATCATATTAGAATATCCATTGCAAACAGTTATTAAACCCAAATTTCCTTTTTGCCTTTGGACCTTCAGTTTCTTGCCAGTAAGTAATTGAGTGATTGCAAAAATGAGAACACTACTTGCCTACAGCTTTGCTCAATTTATTCGTAAGAATTGCATAAGTTAACTCACCAAATCTTTATGAGAATTTTATGAGAAGGTAGACCTAAGTCTACAGGCTCCAAAATTAAATCCCAGGCCCTCAGAATGCCAAATCCGGGGAAAAGTCAAGGACCTTCCTCTCCAGTCAGCGATGGCCATCATCCCAGAAACCTATTCCTGTCACATGGTTTTCCCTCTCCCTGGAGTGCTCTTTGCCTCTCCCTCACACCCTCATGTCACTGGCTGTACTCTTCCTTGGAGATGCTGCTCATTTGTCTCCTGTGCCATGAAACCTTTGCCTCTTGCCCCTGGCAAGGTTTCTGACACCTCCCTCCACAATGCCAGGGTTCTTCACGCACACACACACACACACACACACACACACACACACACACACCTCCTCTGCGGCTCTCACCAACTCCGGTTTCCACCATTTATTTACTATCTGTCTCTTCCTTACTTGTTAGCTTCCACAGCCTAGCACAGCATTAAAAAATGATTTGTTGACTGATTGACTTACTAAATAGATGAATAAACAAACAGATGAGTGAATTTACTCTTATGATAAAGGTGTCTAGCACCCAGCCTAGCAGCACAGTTAGTTAGCATGCATCGTGGTGATAATGGTTTTGGATGCTGTGACTCTTACTGAATAGTTACTAGATACTGTGTCCAGTGCTTTAATGCATTACTCTTTTATGGTAATATTATTAACCCTATCCTACAGAGACTGAAGGGCTTCCCTGGTGGTACAGATGGTAAAGAATCCGCATTGTAATACAGGAGACCTGCGTTCGATCCCTGGGTTGAGAAGATCCCCTAGAGAAGGGAATGGCAACCCACTCCAGTATTCTTGCCTAGAGAATTCCATGGACAGAGAGTCTGGCGGGCTACAGTCCATGGAGTCACAAAGAGTCAGATACAACTGAGCGACTAACACACATACACAGAAGGAAACCCTTGAGTCTTAGCAGGAATAAATCGCTTATCAAAAGTCATACAACAAATAGCTCACAGGGAAGGGACTCAAAATCATGCTGTCTCTTTCCAAAGCCTGTGTACTTACAAATATCAAACACTAACTTTTCCTGCAGAAGGCAGTCAATACTTGTTGAATAAATCAATGAATAAGTGAATGTGTACTCTCCTTATATGTGAGAACTTTTGGTAACAAGCAAGTAAGAAGCTGAAGTAAGACTTAGCATCATCAGTCATATAGTAAGGCGTAAGAAATGGCCACTGGCTTTATTTAATCATCTGTTCTATGAAGTGAACAACACAAATAGCATCAGTGAAAGCCTGACTTGAAATTAGGGCTAGACTGATATGTGTGAACACCGTGTATGTCGAATATACTTGTTCAACATTTGTTTAGTGGGAAGGCAAGAATGCTTTTTTTCCTCCCTTTAAGTTTCTTCTAAAAGTGTATGTGCTGCTGCTGCTGCTGCTCCTAAGTTGCTTCAGCCGTGTCCAACTCTGTGCGACCCCATAGACTGCAGCCCACCAGGCTCCCCCGTCCCTGGGATTCTCCAGGTGAGAACACTGGAGTGGGTTGCCATTTCTTTCTCCAAAAGCGTATGTACTTTAATAGAAATGGGACTATGTTCCATTTTGCCCTTTATCTTAGGAGGCAACACACTTTGTGGTATTTTTAGCACTTCTAACATATTGGTTTTAAAAGACGCTTACTCCTTGGAAGAAAAGTTATGACCAACCTAGATAGCATATTCAAAAGCAGAGACATTACTTTGCCAACAAAGGTCCGTCTAGTCAAGGCTGTGGTTTTTCCAGTGGTCATGTATGGATGTGAGAGTTGGACTGTGAAGAAAGCTGAGTACCGAAGAATTGATGCTTTTGAACTGTGGTGTTGCAGAAGACTCTTGAGAGTCCCTTGGACTGCAAGGAGATCCAACCAGTCCATTCTGAAGGAGATCAGCCCTGGGATTTCTTTGGAAGGAATGATGCTAAAGCTGAAACTCCAGTACTTTGGCCACCTCATGCAAAGAGTTGACTCATTGGAAAAGACTCTGATGCTGGGAGGGATTGGGGGCAGGAGGAGAAGGGGACGACATAGGATGAGATGGCTGGATGGCATCACTGACTCGATGGACGTGAGTCTGAGTGAACTCCGGGAGTTGGTGATGGACAGGGAGGCCTGGCGTGCTGTGATTCATGGGGTCACAAAGAGTCGGACACGACTGAGCGACTGAACTGAACTGAATATATTGGTACTACCAATTGGTCTGGTTGGGTCCACTGTATAATCTGGCTCTGCATAAAGAGGGATATCATTATGAAAAGTGCCAACAGATATCACAAGTCCCAGGTGATCTCCATGGCTCAACAACTCTCAACCCTACTTTTGAATCAATTCATTCTCGGAGTTTTAAAAATCTTCAGTTTCCTAGCACCCAGTCTCAGAGTTTCTGTTTAAGAGGACCCAGGGAGAGTTGTGGTTGACATATGTGATTTTAGGAAGCTCAGCACTGTGGATTGGGATGTGCAACCCATGTCCAGAACTGATGGAACAAAGTACATAAAGACTTTGTCATAAAAATATAAACTTTCCTTACCCTGAACCCTCCTAAGCAGAATGGCAGACAAAAAGGGAGTAAGGATTTATTTTCAGCCCTGTCCGAGGAGAAGCGACTCTGACTGTGGATATGCTAATTGGATTAACAGATATAGTTCATTGGTTCACAAAGTTGACTTTTCTTTGGATTCACCCCAGGGTTGTTTCAAAAAATAACCTGAGTTCACTGGCAACACATTTGTGTGGTAGTTTTTGAACTCCTAATATACTGATGCCATGGACTTCCCCCCCTCCCCATAGGGTCCCTGATCTAATTGGTCTGGGGGTTGATGTAGGTATCAGGATTTTTTAAAGTTAGCAGGTAATTCTAGTACGCAGAAGAGCTTGGGAACTACTGGTCTAGTTGAGGACACTACATTGGATATTGGATAATTGACTCTTTATAATATCTCTAAAATAAGATATTCTCATGGATTGATACTTCTGCCACTCCCAAAGCCTAAATCTCAGAAAGCAGGTCTCTGTTTCAAAGGCAAGGAGAAGGAGGGGCAGTGAGTAGGGCTAAAACATAGGAATCTGTAGTTTTCTAGAATTTCAGAATCTCAGGAAGCATTTTGTAGAAGCAATTTTTTGTAATGTATTTTGCTCTACCTTTATTCTCTCTGAGGAAGCTCTTGACTTTAATTAAACTTCCTAAGTTAAGGTGTACACTAGCTAACAGGAATAGTCCGTTTGGCAACCAAAGATCCCACTAAAAATGAATATGTTGGTATTATGACTTGTGTATGAGCCACCTCATGAAGGCCTGACCACTCTCAGGTGCAATGATAGAATTGGTGCAGAGCCCATCAAGCTGAGACCCAGACCCAGCTTTCTTGATGATCGTAACAAACTGCCACCCCATGAGACTTGTGCAGAAAGAAACATCTCTTTCATTTTAAATCCATCTCTTTATAGGAAGACCCAGGGACCATCTGACAGGATTTACCATGTTAAATAAATTGGAGCTTCTTGCTCCCTTAGCTGAGGGCTGGAAATCATGGGCAGGTATTTGACTTAGACCTAAGAAGGAAAATATCTGACAAAATAAAGATAACTGGAGGGTCTCAGTGCAGGCATGAACACCACTCAAAGGGCAGTGTCTCTGAGAAGTAGAGCATGAGATAGAACAATCCTAGGCCAAATGCACGTGTTTAAAGAACCCTCCAATGTCCAGTTCCATGAGGTTCACTAATGGAGATGGGAACCATAGGATACTGGGGGGCAATTTCAACACAGAGATCTCTTTCCGATTCTCCCTCTACTCTGCATCAATCTTGTGGTCTGCCTGCAAATCTCATAATTTAGGCTTTGTTATTTGATATAAAATACAACTACTATTTCCATAGAGGGTAACAAGCCTTCCCATTAATGTCTTTACAGTGATTCTCAACCCTGGCTACATGTTAGAATCACTTGGAGGGATTTTTGTTTTGTTTTTAAAATACTGAAGCCAGGGTTTCATGTCAGAGATTCTGATTCAGTTGGTCAAGGGTAGGGCCTTGGCATTAGTATATATTTTAAAAAATGAAAGGTGATTTTAACGTGCAGCCAAAGTTGGGACTCACTGGTCTAGAGTGTGAAAAATTTGATCATATCCTTTCTGGAGGGCAGATTTTGATTGGAAAGGAAAGAAAACTGAATCCTTGGGCAGAGGGAGGTAGGAAGAAGTACCTGGGGTTTTTAAAGGAAGATGGGGAGAGTGGAGATTAGGAATAAGGAGGTAGTGCTGAAAATAAACTTCTATTTGTCAGTTTTGCCTAGGGCTGGCTCTGACCCAGGACATAAGAGAGATAAGAGGCGAGGAGGAGAATGAGCTTATGAGAGAAGTGCATCTTCATGAATACATATTTAAAAACTGTCTCAACAAGCATTCTCAATGCCACTGGGCTTTGGAAATTGACCACCTCTAACAAAGCACTTTTAATTCCTGTAGTACTGATTCTTCCTGGAAAATCATAAAATAAAAATTAGTGCAAAATTTAGTATTAAAATGTCTATAGGAGTAGTGGTGAGTGAGGTGTTTGCTTAAAGATCCCTTAGGACAGTTTCTGTAACAACCTTAAAGTGTGCCCTTAGACAAATAAGTCGTATTTTTTTATTGTGAATTCACTGTGTAAATATCTTAAAAAAAAAAAACACCAACCCAATTTTATCTTGCTTTAGTTAGCTTCTTCATCATTTGCTAGCTAAACAGCTTGCCCCTCGCCCTGTTCACTTGTCACTTTACTTGACATGAAGAATATTAATTGGTTTTGTTGGTTGCCCTAACTTTTGTTTAGAACACTTTCCGGGGCTTCTGTGGTACATCTGATCCACAGCCTCTGAGAGGCAGTGTGGCATCATGCACTGAGTTTGTGCTTCCTGGATTTGAATCTCAAGTCTTTGTCCTTGGACAAACCTGATTGATTTCTGTTTCCTCATCTGCAAAATGGGAATGATGTTAATACACTGCCAAATTATGAGAATTGAATGACAATATATGTGAAAATTGCTTTATAAACTATGTACCATGCTGTGCAAAGGATTTTTTCCCCCTTCTATGGCTTTCCCACAGGGAAAGCCTGCTAAAGCTCTTCAGGATACAATGAAAGTGAAAGTGTTGAAAGTGAAAGCATTAGTCATTCAGTCACTCAGTCACTCAGTCGTGTCCAGCTTTTTGCGACCACATGGACTGTAGCCCACCAGGCTCCTCTGTCCATGGCATTCTCCAGGCAAGAATACTGGAGTGGGTAGCCATTCCCTTCTCCAAGTGATCTTCCCAACCTGGAGATCAAACCTGGGTCTCCTGCATTGCAGGCAGATTCTTCACCATCTGAGCCAACAGGGAGGCCCACCAGGATAGGATGAAAGGGACTGGATTATTTGGGAATATTTTTAAGATATTTTCTCTTGGTCTATGGCTCATTTCAGAACAAATCTGCTGATCATTCTCTGGCCTTCCTGTAGCCACAGTTCAAGAGTCACAATCACCAGACTCTGAGCACATTACTCATTGGGTGCTCTGCCCCAAAATCTGACGGGAGAGAGATTTTTATGGACTGTGAGGGTTGGCAGATCCGACCTTAGACAGGGCTCTTCAGTTTGTGATACTCAGAGTGAGCCATGTGACTTTGAAGATACAGAAACAGTTTCCTCTCAAGATCACCATCTTAGCTTTGGGTCCACCAATCTCTAAGCCCTTAAAGGGCCCCTTTGTGGTCTGCAATTCCTCGGGGATGTGAGAGTTTCCCATAACATCAACCCAAGACACTCTCTGAGTAAGAGCTTTATTGATAGGACTTGTGGTTCTTCATCAGTGTTGTATGGTAGAATCTGCTATGATTCAATAGAAAATACTGGGGCTTGTTTGTCCATTTCTGTATTAGGCTATTTTTGTCTTGATTTAGGACAGTGGTTCTCAAAGTGTGATTCCCAGAAGCAGCATCACAAAGGGAACTTGTTAAAAATGCAAATAATGCATCAGCTCTACCCCCAGAGCTTCTGAATTAGAAACTCTGGGAGTGGGGCCCCACAATCTGTTATTAAAAGCCCTCCAGATGATTTTGATTCATTAAAGTGTGAGAACTACTGATGTAGGAAACTGTGACCACCTGTGTTCTCTGCCAGGTTCATTGAAAGTAGAAATGACAATCCTTGGATGCTTCTCTTAGGTACCCTATTGTAGTCACCCAATGAAGAAGCCATTATCAGTGGCCCTGTGCTCTGAAAGCAGGCTGGCTGGGTGGCATTGGATTCTCCATCCAGCTAACTGCTCTCTCAGAGCTTTGCTTCATCAACTTCCTGAATTCAGCTGCCTTTACTTTTAGGCTTAACAATTTTGGGAAGAAAAGCATATGATTTCTCTTCCTGGGTAAATGTGCATTTTGTTATCTGACCTCAAGAAATAGCATGAAATTAACTTATTTCCCCTACCCTTTGTTAAAAGAAATGTAATTTTGTTCTGTGGCTCTTCACACGTTTGGTAATATCTGACCATAAATAGTTTTAGGACTACAGAGGGTCAAGCAAATAAAACAGGCTTGCCCATAGGCTGGGGGAAAAAATTCTGCCCAACAAATTTAAATTGCCTTTCCTTTGATCATAACACATATTGGTGGCCTGAAGGAGGATAGTACCAGTGTGCTAAAGGCTAAAATTTCCATTTCTATCACTTTTTCTTTACCCACTGGAGTGGCTATCTGAGGGACTGTTGGTCATACTCACTCTCTAAGTAGGGTTCTGTGTCAATTTTCACTTTCAAAATGTGCTGGAGATCTGAGTAAATTTTTAACCAATAGCTAGTATCATATGTTTTCTTGTTTTGCATATGATCACCTCTATGATATTAATATCTGAATAGTAATATTAGGTAAATATAAAGAAAAAATATTTTCCTTGCCTTCTTTGGGGTTTTGAGCCCTAAAAGTTTGTTTCTCAGAAGGTTCTAATTGAAAAGGCCTATTCAGGACCTACAAATTTAATGGTAGTTTCTGACTGTTATTCAACTCTAGGATTCACTGAAATAGGTTCCATATTAAATAAGATCCCTTCTTCAGTTGGCTTTCCTTGTGATTCAGATGGTAAAGAATCTCAATGTGGGAGATGCAGGTTCAATCCCTGGGTCAGGAAGGTCCCATGGAGAAGGGAATGGCAATCCACTCCAATAGTCTTGCCTGGAGAATTTCATGGACAGAAGAGCCTTGTGGGCTACATTCCATATGATTGCAAAGAGTTGGACACGACTGAGCAATTAACACTCTTACTCTCCTCTTCAGTTGACCACAAATTCAAGATTCTACGGTGTGGCAATGAACAGTTCACCAAAACTTTACCATTAAAGCCAGTATGCTAGATTATCTCATATTCTGACCACCAAATACTTCACGGGAGAGCTAGTGATCTTTGACTTTCACTCCCATTTGAGTAAGCTAATTTTTGTTATCCTTACTCATCCTAAGGTGACAAGTGAGGACTGAAAAAATCACCTGGCTTAAATGTGAATCAGAATATGACCAGATTATTACCAATTGTCCAGTGGCCAGGACAAGCCTGCTCAACTAGCTGCTGGGTTCTGGGTGAAAATGAACGATCCAAATCCATCCCTTTCTCAACTTTTTTTGGCACCATGTGTGGCGATATTTCACTCTGGCTTACATATCAATGGAGATCATTCCAGGTCTTAGAGCTCTCTGAAACTGACAGACTATAATGACAGTTCCCAAAATCTCCCAGATAATTGCCTTTCTTTGCATCCACCCAGTAGTGGGACATGGGGTGGGAGGATATAGCATTGTGAGGTCTCTGCTTCCCAGCTTCCCAGTGTTTTTCCCTGAAGCCTCACCCTCTCCCCTCAAAAGGTTAGAATTTTGACCAGCCCCAATTGAGAATGACAGCTAGGAGAAGATAGGAATCCATTGCAAGGAAAATGATCTAAAATCACACAGCTGAACAGAAATGGGCTGAGACCCAAATCTATGATTGGATATTCAGCCCAAACCCTTTTCTACCTCCCTTGAACAATAAGTGTTAGTGTGGCAATTATATACCGAAGATACTGCAAACTTTGTTCTCCTTCCCCTCAACCAAAAGAGTAATCTGCACAATAGCATCAATTAAACAGAAACATCTTTTGAAAAGAGACTAAAATGAACAAAATGAGAATCAGACTCAAAATAGAATGCCTTTTTTTTTTCCTCAAAAGAGGACAGTTTTAATACACATGCCCAAGGTTTCAGAGATGGTTTCATTCATAGTCCTGAACCCAGCGCGTGCTTTCCTAACTTCCCATGCTCTGTTCCTTTGACTCTGGTGCAATGTGAACTTGGGAAGCTCCTTTCACATACTTCTGAAGTTCACAGGTAAAAGTGTGTTTATTTGGCTCATTGTGCATGTTTTAGAATTATTTTCTGTGTTTAGGAGAGATTTTAGAAGGTCAGAAACCACAAACTTATAGATCGATCTCATTATTATGCAGTCAAAGTGAAAGTGAAAGTTGCATCCGACTCTGTGACCCCATAGACTATGCAGTACATGGAATTCTCCAGGTCAGAATACTGGAGTGGGTAGACTATACCTTCTGCAGGGAATCTTCCCGACCCGGGAATCCAACTGGGGTCTCCTGCATTGCAGGAGGATTCTTTACCAACTGAGCTATCAGGGAAGCCCATTATGCAGTCAAATGCTGCTTAAATAATTATTTAAATTACTTGGAAGCAGTATTTTTCCCACCTCTAACAAGAAATAAAGGTTTATCATTGTTGCCCCAACTCTTTTTTCTTTACCTCCAAATAAATGGAGATCTTGTATTAACCCCGTAAACTGCTTTTTTTGTTGTTTCAGTTATTCTTCATTATTTAAATCGACCAGGCAAATATGTACTCTTAGTAATCTGAGATGATGTGAATAAAGAACGATGATTTGATTTTATAACTTGAGTACCCCCTGGAGAAAGTAGCTGGCCAAAATGTCTTGGTATTTAAGTTCAAGGTTGGGTTTTTAGCGATTTGAGTGTGAAGCATATGAGTTAAAAAATCAGCTCTTTGGAGCAGTCTGTTCTGAATTCAGACATCAGATATGATATTATTGTTAGTCTTAGAGCTATCCAGAGGCTTCATTTTAGTTGTTGCAAAAGCTCTTCATAAAAGCTGTCCTGAGTTATTCACCTAGGTCAGGGGGTCATCAACCTTTCTGTAAAGGATCAGATAGTAATTATCTCAGGTCTTGCCGTGCTGTATAATAAGAAATATATTTGATCTTTGTACCAGCTCTCTGCAAGAGAGCTCCTAAAATCTTTGTAATTTCCTGAATGATAGGGGTGCTAGGAGCATCCTTTGTTCTAATATTTGGTTTTTGGTTCAAGTTCCTGATACCAGCGCTTCCAAGAACCTTGGATTCCTGGGAGTGAGTGTCTTTTTGTATGCTAATGAGACGGCCAGTGACTGGGGGCCTCTTGATAGCTTCAGGATGGGAGCTATCACCAGAAAGATCAAGCCATGATTCGAAGCTTGGAACTTCAGCTACACCTTCCATCTTCTGGGGCTGGAAATGGAGTTAGTCATGCCTACATGATGAAAACTCCATAAAGATCTCTAAATTACAGTGTTTGGAGAGTTTCTGTGTTGGTAAGCACACGCACATGCTGGGAGGATGGTATACTTCAACTTCATGAGGACAGAAGCTCCTGTGCATTAGACCCTTCAGACGTCACCCTGTGTACCTCTTCATCTGGCTGCTATCTGTATTTTTATTACATATAAACTAGTAGATCTAAGTGTTTCTCTGAATTCATATGAGCCATTATAGCAAGTTATTGAGCTTGAGGAAGGGTTTGCAGGAACCCCCAATTTATAACCTGTTGGTCAGAAGCATAGGTAGCAACCTGAGACTTGCAATTGGCATCTGAAGTGAGGGAAGTCTCATGAGACTGTGACCTTAATCTGGGGGTCTGTACTAACTCTGGGTAGTGAGTGATAGAACTGAATTGTGGGACACCCCGTTGGTGTTTGCAGAGTTGGAGAATTGGTTGGTGTTGAGGGGAATACCCAAACATCGTTTAGTGTTAGATTGTTATGAATAGAAAAGGGAAACAGTTTTTCCTTTAGTGGGTCATATGATTTCTGTCACAAGTACTTAACTCAGTCATTGTAGAGTGGGAGTAGATGTAGACAGTATGTAAGCAAATGGGTGTGGCTGTATTCCAATAAAACTTTATTTACAAAAATAGGTAGTGGGCCAGAATTTGGCCCATGGACTGTGGTTTGCTAACCTCTGATCTGGGGGCTTCTTGGAATAAATTTGCTATTTTAAACTGTAGACAATTAAACCAGATAAAAAATAAAAGGATCAGTTAGTAGTAGGCAAGAATCTTTATGATTCTGACTCCTATGATTTAGACTCCAGAACTGTACCTTTAAGTGAGGGATTTCCAGTCCTCACATCAGGAATTAGGGTGAGCAATTAAGATAATTTAAGTGCTTCCTTTTAAAATACAACTTTTAAATAAGGCATATTCCCCATGAAAATATATATGTGCAGGACTTCCCATGTGGTCCAGTGGCTAAGAATTCACACTCCCAATTCAGGGGGCCTGGGTTCAATCCCTGGTCAGAAAACTAAATCTCACATGCCACAACTAAAGATCCCATGTGCCACTACTGGTTCAGGCAAATAAATAAATACATAAAAATAAATATAAAAAGAGAAAATCTAAATGTGTATGTTTGCATATGTATTCATATATTGTACTACATATCTAATATATCTATACTATATCTAGCATGCTGTGAAACTCTGCAACATCTTTTTCAAACTTTTTTTTAGTAGTTGCTTTCACAAAGAACAAGATTGGGTTCCTTCTGGCTAGACTCCAAGGGAAACAAGCATCCTGATCCATCATATGTTTGTCAGTAGTTCCAGGGTTGTTCTATTCTAGGTGAGAGCTGCCCCAGGGGCAGCACGTGGGAATCTGTGGCTCTCTGGCTGCCCTGTGCCAAAGCCACTGTTGGTCAGCTTTGATTAAGGTAAAGAAGGATGGTAATCATATCCCAGGTCTCAAAGGCAGGAATTGGCAGATTAGGTGGATAGGATAGATTTAGAGCATTGAAAGAGATGGTGTCAAATAAGCAAGAAAGCAGTTTGGAGGCAAATTCTCTGAACCCTGGGACAGAGATGTCCCTTCTCAAGGGCAGCCTGGTAGCTTTTGCTGGCTGGAGGCCAATTTTAACAGCGAATGGACTCTGTAGGCTACTTGGTGACCCATTCTAAGGGATTTGTAGAGTCCTGAAGGGTCAGTTCACCTTGACTCCCACAGCATAAAGTTGGCCAGTCAGAAAGAAGACCAGTGAAACTGTCATCAAATAGCGTTAGGCACAGAATCCCCTTTCATTGTTAGTGGCGTTTTCAACATGAGTTAGAGCTTTAGATATCATCAGAGGCAGTCAAGGTTAAAAACGAGGGCTCTGAAGTTCAACTGTCAGGTTTCAAACGTCAGCTTCACCACTTATTAGTTGGTAATGGTGCTGTGTAAAATAACCTAATCTGTCTAAAATTGTTGACTCTGTAAGATAATCTATTTTTCTTTCTGAAATGATGTGAGCTTCTGCCTGCCTTCTCTGCTGCCCTGTCCTCTCCCCCACCCCACCCCACATATTTTTCTCGGGCTGCCGCAAATTGCTGGATGGAATCATATGAATTCTAAATTACTTTTTAAAATTGACATTACTTTGCTGCAAGCCAACTACTTCATAAGCTGTGTCAGCTAAAGGTCTCCCCACCAGTTAGTCTGAAGAAGTTTTCGCTGTCATATCTGTCCTGTTAATTTAAGCAGAAACTGTAATTAGATGTAAGTGGTCTGTTCCCACAGAAATGAGTGGCAGCATCTGTAGAGAGACAACCGTTCCAAACCCTTTTGGCGACCAGTGCTCTACAAGTTAGTGGTGTGGAGTGAGGCCCAGATCCAGACTTCTGTCGGCCTAATTTTATATCTGTGGACACACAACACTAAATCCAATCTTTCTAATGCCTTGCTGTGATGGGTGCAAAGCCAAGCACATTCCAAACTTTTGTGCTGGTGACTCCTTCTGAGAAGGACACTCTGTGTGTCTGTGTGTGTGTGTTTTCTATTTTCCTTGATCACTAAGCATAGATAGGAAAAAATAAATAGCCATCTGATAAGCAGCTCTGTGCAAAACCAGAAAAAGTAGAAAGTTGTGCTTATAAATGAGCAATGGAATCCAAAGATATTTTGAATAAAGATGTTTCATTCCTTGTTAACTTCCCTGACAAAGGAATAAACTGCTTGTATCCTGAAAGTCTGGCTAATGACAGAGTCAAGTGCCAGGGCCTTTTGTGTAGGGGGAGATGTATTTTCAGGAAGAGTATCTATGGCAGTGAAAGAAGTCTATATGGAGACTGTTCATGCTGTACTAAAGCTTCAGCAATGTAAAAATTATCAGTTGTTGAGTGTCTCCCCCTCATCCATACCATGCTAGATGTTGTGGTATATTTAAGAGTGATAGAAAACATGATTCTTTTTCTCAGTGAGCTTGGACTTGCCTGGGGGTTCAAATACACAAAGTCAAAGATAACTGGATAATAAAATTGAGTACAATAATAAGTTGAGTAGAACTCTCTTCATGACAAGAGAAGCATGCTCCAACAAATTCATTTGCTTAAAACCTGGCATCAAATTGCAAGATTAATGAAATGAGCAGAGTGAGGTTGTCCAACAAGCCATCTGGGAGTTCAGGGGTCTTTGCCATCTAAATTTGCCCTGGTCCTGGCCTCAGTTTGGTCCCACCTGGTGGCAGTAGTCCACTCCAGCTTAAATGTACCTGGAAAGATTCTGGGCCCTGTGGTTGACAGGACTTCCAGCAAAGAGGCAGCGATTCCAGGAATCTCCCAGAAAGTTGGCACCCATTTCATTAGCTCAATCCAGGGAAACTGGGGACATGGAGCCCACCCTTGGCTTCCCTGCTTCCTGATGGGGTTACCTGCAAAGGTTCCTCTTTCCCTTCCAAGTTGCTTGTCTTCTCATCCACCAGCATCTTTGAGAACAGGGCTAGAAGGCAATGGCAGCCAATCATTAATTTTGTCATATTCAAATTTACCTTTTACTGTCTTTTAAACATCTTTTGTTATTCTTTTATTTAACAAACCTGGAGAGTAGTTATTCCAATGTATATTGTAGCAACAAAGATCTCTTGAAATGTAAAATATAGTATGTCAGAAAAGACAAGCTTTACAATATCAAGTAGAGAATATTCTCCTAAGCTTATTTTGCAGTTTTCTGGGAAACATGTACCTGATTTAGTATGTATTTGACCAAGTGAGATATATTGAGGGAACTTTGGGATCTTTTGAGGTAATAGTAAGGGACAAGAGTCTGTATCGGTACCTGATGGTGCTTGCTGTTTTCAAAATATTTGATGACCTCTAAGCACTTTTGGCACTAGAGTAAAGGACTTTTTTACAGATAGATATTTAGCTGTGCCAATGCATTGCTTTAAACACCATCATCTGTGACAGGTTTGAATGTAAAGATAACACATGGGAGAAAGAGAGATGGAGGAAAAGAGGAAAAGTGTCCAAATGCTCATCTAAGAATTAACTTACCCTGAATTTTTTCTAATTTAAAAAATGGGCTTGCACTTTGTATAAACACAGAAGCTTTGCCTGGAAATGTGATTTTAGTTACGTCTCAATCAGGAATACCTCAGGTACTCCAAATTTCAGATACTTGAAATTTAAGTTCAAATCAATTGCATAGCTCACTATCAGCAGTAGCTTTCCTTCTGGTTGATTCACTTGCCATTACCTCTTCCCTTGGTGATTTTCCTATTCCGCCCTATGGTTAATGCTTTGCTTTTTTTATGAAGTGCATTTTAATCTTTAAAGTGCTATGCAGGCAAGAATTAATCTCTGGTGGAATTTTTCCATTTTGTAGATGGAGGAGATAGCAGAGGAGATATAGATAGATTGTCTGGGACTTCAAAGTGGAATGTTTTCAGAGCTGGGATTTGGTTAGCAGTCCAAGCCCTAGAAATCCTGAGGTAGCTTTAAATATCTTTTTGCTCCTGGACTGTAGATCCTCTTGAACCATGTTTGTGAGTATACGTGTTTGTATGTTGATAGAGGAAGTGGGTGAGGGGTGACCCATGCATTGAGTTAAATGGCATGTTTTCAATTGGTTTGATTATTAAAAAAAAATAATACACTCAAACAAGAAAACTGTTGATGGCCTTAGATATAATAGAAAGATCTCTGAGCAGTTACTTCATCTATTTGGGCTTCAGTTTGCCCTCCTGTATAAAAACAGAAACAAAGACAAAATAATTACTGGGCAGTTGTGCATTGTTGTTGTTGTTCTGTCGCTAAGTCATGTCCAACTGCTCTGTGACTCCACAGACTGCAGCCTGCCAGGCTTCTCTTCCATGTGATTTCCCAGGCAGCAATATTAGAGTGGGTTGCCATTTCCTTCTGTACATTACCATATGCCTGAAACTGAGTCAGGCATATTCATAATGGTCACTGGATTTCCCAGAGTCCAGTAGCTTAGAAAAGGGAAACTCAGAGAGATGCCATGACTTGTTCTTCAAGATTTCTGTAGTTAAACTATGAACAGAAGAGTCTAACACCTGAACCTAGATCCAGTGCTCTTCCTGTTACATCGTAACTGCCTCAAAAGAGGGCATGCCTAGCTGATCTTTCAGGTCCTGGATGACTCTAACATAATGGTCCCATGATGATGGAGAGGGTACAAGTCAATGAGTCTGAGTAAAAGATAGAAGGGATTCAAGAATAATCATCATTGTGATGACTCACTGAGTCTAGAAGAGTGGATCTCAATCTTGACTTCACATCAGCATCATCTCATGAACTTAAATAAAATAAAGTAAACTGCTAGTACTTAGGTCTATCCCCAGACACATTAAATCATGGGGAAGGAGTACAGATGTCTTTTCAGGTCTCCCTCAGTGATTACAATATGCAACCAAAGTAGAGTACAACTGCTTTAGACCTAGGAATTCATACCAGTGAACTTCCTTTCTTGAGGTTGTTTGATACACTCCTCTTTCCTCTCTCTTGCAATACATCTCTTCTCCTTTTGCTCTTGCAAGCCAATGGAAGGACAGCAACCTTCAGCTTCCTTATTGGTTCTTCCCATTTACAACGGAGTGTGATTGCTGTAGGGGAGGGCAAGAAAGAAAGTTAATAACAATAGGGATGAACAACAAACATGGGCAACAGGTCCATTCCTGACAAAGACTTAGCAGTGCATAAGCATGGCAAACCAAAACATCAACAAGGAAACCACTGATGCGTGACTTGCTCTAGTGACTTTGCCAGCAGATAGCGACCGGCTCTTGGGAGGAGCAGTGCAGCTGCTCACATAGAGGTCGGTGCTGCAGCTTTCCTGTAGGGGGAGAAACCAAAGTGCCATGCAGTGTCAAAGTGTTCCCCGTGTTCAAAATGACCCAACACCATATGGGATCCTGTGAGCTAGAAAATAATTGATTAAAATTTCAACCCTCTTCACAGACCAAAAGGGATTTTATTCTCAAATCTGGCATACTTAGACTGTGGCTGCTTCTAGAGCTGGATTATGTCCTCATGGAAATGGGTCTTAATTTCTACAGGTTCTTGTTCAGGAATTGGGCCTGTTTTGAAATCTGATTTCAAACTCTGACAGGTGAAAATCCATGCTTCTTGAAATAATACACATGGCAGAGTTATAAGCAAAAATCTAGATCACCTTGTTAAGTTAAAAAAAAAACTATGCATTTCAGTAGTGAAGTGACAATAACGGGACTGTGTAGTATTTTGGTAAAGGATTTCCAGGATTTTCTTCTATTTTAAATATGTAAAAAGTAGGATTTTTTTTTTTTTTGGTGACTTTATTGATTTATTTATTTTTGGCGTCTTCGCTGCTGCAGGCTTTTCTTTGGTTGCAGCAGATGCTGGCTACTCTCTGGTTGCGATGTGTGGGTTTCTAGCGTAAGGGCTCAAACAGTTGTGGTGCACAGGCTTAGTTGCTCCCCTGCGTGTGGTATCTTCCTGGATCGGGGATCAAACCCACATCCCGGGCATTGGCAGGCAGCTTCTTCACCACTGAGCCACCAGGGAAGCCTGTGAAGGGTAGTTTTAACATGAATCCATCTTTTTCTGATGTTTTCAGCTGGGTGAGAGAAGAACAGTGAAAGTGAAAATCTAAGTGTTTTCCAATTTAGGAGTAATTCCCTCAACTCTCAGATGATCAAAGTGCTCTTTCATTTTTCTCCCAGCATTTTGAGTTATCTCAATTATAAGTGACCAACACAGTAGCAAGAAATGCTTTTAATTTTTAGCCTTTTTGTTGTTAAACACACACACACACACATAAGAAAGTTGCAAAAGTAAATAATGTGTAGCCCAGTGACCTATCACAATTAATGTTTGTGGATCCACCACCAGGCCAAGGAATAGAGTGTGGCAAGCCCACCTATAGCAAATTTTCTCAGGTAGAAAAAGGCCATCATTTTTAAACTCTTTCTTCTTCCTAGGAAAATAATAAACATTTGAAGCTGATTTTTGAAAGATTCCTAAGGGGGGAAACAAAGGAAAGTATGTCAGTGGGAAATGCTGAGTTCATCTCCACGCCAGCTAGAACTTTCCTGTTGCTTGAACATTTCTCATATTTCTGTGCCTTTGCCCCTTCTCTTCCTTGTGTGTGGAGAGCCTTCACCCCATGGATTGTAAAAAGGAGTCGATAATACCTTTCTAACCAGAAGCTTATAATTATGTAACTTAAATGTTAACTTAGGCACACGTAACCTAGTCTCTGTGAGGCATTATATTCTGAGAAGCCCAGCAACCACAAGAAACTAAAAAAAGTCTAATTCTTACCTAAATCACTTAAAAACATTTTAGGAGGCATATTTCATATCTCATGGTGACAAAAAATCCACTCTCCCCTTCTCCCATATCCTGTGGCAGTTTCTTATAAACCCTACCCCAGAAACAACACCCCATCCTGTAGTATTTTCTAGACACCCCATCCTGTAATATTTTTTTTCTCTGTACCTCTTTTTTTCCCTCTTAAACTGTTTATATTCTTTCTTTGAAATCCTTTCTGTTTTTCCCATCCCCTACTGAGCGACTTCACTTTCACTTTTCACTTTCATGCATTGGAGAAGGAAATGGCAACCTATTCCAGTGTTCATGCCTGGAGAATCCTAGGGACGGTGGAGCCTGGTGGGCTGCCGTCTATGGGGTTGCACAGAGTCGGACACGACTGAAGCGACTTAGCAGCAGCAGCAGATCTTTTACAACAAAGGAGAGCAATTAAAGTGGCCCTACTAGCAAGATTCTTCCCCCATTTTCCTTTCTTTCGGGTCCTTTTTCTGTCTACTCTTTCCTCAAATTCTGTCTCGAGAAGAGCCCAGATTGGTTTGGCAAATGCCTAATATGCTTAGAGTATGAGGGAGTGGGCAGTGTGGATAACATTCTCTTAGCTGGTAAGAGGGGAATGTATGTGTGTGAGTGGGTGGGAGAGTAGGGTACAAACTGAGAATATTCACATTAATAAGG
Organism: Bos indicus x Bos taurus; assembly: GCF_003369695.1. Classification (NCBI taxonomy): domain Eukaryota; kingdom Metazoa; phylum Chordata; class Mammalia; order Artiodactyla; family Bovidae; genus Bos; species Bos indicus x Bos taurus. Next base: position 63,386,966 of record NC_040085.1, on the reverse strand, counting down.
CTTATCCTGGAAATAATTAATTGACTTGAACTGATTAAAAAAAAAAAAACATAAATTGAATGTGGGTAGAGGTTAGGGATGCTACATTTTAACCTCAAAAAATGAGTAGGACAGTCTATTAAAGCGTTAAAAGTGTTGAAAGATTGCCTCCTGTAAGTCAGAGCTGCCAAAAGCACTTCTTTGATCCTGGGAGATTCCTGAAGACCTGGGAGATGATAGTTAGGGGTGGGATGGGGAGAAAGGAGGGAAAAGGCTAAGTTCTGTGTTTGGGTGGGGATAGTCTTCCTCAAGGTTCTTTGCAGAGATCCTCTTTTTTTCCTCCACTGAAATCTGAGTGGAACAGCCATTGGCTGTGACCACCTGGGTGGTGAGTGTTATGAGAAAAAAAAAAAAGTGACCAGTCAAGTCCTAGACCTGAGGCCAAGTAGAGGGTGGTTAGTCCCTTTTTCTAAAGTGTTAAACAATCTAAGAGATTGGTGTAAAATAGAGAAACATGAAGATAAGAGCAGTGGCGCCCACATAAAATCAGTCAATGCTTAGATGCTTAGGCTACTTAAGAGAAAAAGTACTATACTGTACTCAGAGTACGGTAACAAGAAAGTTCTATATGTTTTATTTACTAAAATTTGCTTCTAAAAACCCCATGGTAGATTCAGAAATTCTGACATAATGCCTACATTTCTGGAATTCTAATTAAAGAGCTACTCTGAAATTATCCACAATAGAAATACCTAAATCTAATTTCACCCAACAGATTCTGTTCATTTAGTCATTGCCCATCAGGGGCTGCTGTACAAGAGGTGTCCTGATGAGGCTGATGCCATGAGGGTATGCTCCTGTTATCCTGACTAATGCTGCTCATTCTGAATTTGTAGTGCCTCAGTTTACAACTGCACATTTATGACTGATTGCAATTACTCATTCTCGCCAGGCTTCATGAAAGGACAGATAGATACAAATTACCCCTTCAGCTTCCCTTTTCTTATCAGTGGGACCACCAGATTCATAATCTTTTTCATCTTTAATGTCTTTATTTCCTTTGCTCCCCGTAACCTACATCCTACAAGTTCCCTGTGTCTTTCTTTCTGATGTCTCTGGAATCCAGGACTGCCTCTGCTATTTGAGGGGCCCAGAGCAAGAGTAAAATAACAGTGGCCCATATGCCCTGTGCCTAGATACTTGAAAGTTATAAAAAAATCAAGCTCACAACTAACAACCAAAATGTTCTCTTTTGTCTGCACAAATAATACCTTCATAATGACACAATAGAAAAGTGTGAGTGAAGCTATGGTTTGTAAGTGACTGAAATTTGGCAAAATGTCAAAAACAACTGAATTTAAATATAATTGCACATGTCTGGGTGTATTGTTGATGGTCTGACAATGTTTAAATGACTGATAAAAAAGATATACATATTTCATAAGTTACTGCGTATGTATTATTAAAATTTTTGTCTTCTTTTCAGCAAAATCACCAATTATGTTTTTATAATGAAAATTTTCACATAATTTGTCTTCTATTAATTGGGATGATGTAAAGGCTTGAAAAACAAAACAATTCAAGTGTACAAATTTTGAATATATTTTCACCAAAAATATAAAGTAAAAATAAGTGTTGAAACATTAATATGAAAAATTAAAATTATTTTAATAAGCTTTCCAAAAAGTTATTTTCTTCTAAAATATTAAAATTTACATATGAAAGTTTAAAAGGTAAAATACAAATAATAATGAATTTCAATGTTTTAAAGCATATTTAGATAAAGCTAATCTTTTTAATTTAAAAATGAATTCAATTTCATTAACTATTGTTATAAAAAATGGAACTATTAGCAACAGTGAAAGATTTTTTTTATGTACATGTGGTATCTAGATACTCAAATTTAACAGTAAATGAATTGTTTAACATAGCAAAATGTTCTTCAGCTTCCATGTGCAATTGTTTTAAATATTCCTTTATTTATGAGGACTCTGAAACCACAAACTGGGACACAAAGAGAAGCAAGAAAATGGATGCTCAACTCTACTAGGAAATGATATTTTTTATGCAAGAATCTATTGCATTCATGCTGGGAGGAAGGCTTTATAAATTATTATCTTTTCTTGAATCTAAGCACTCCTGCTGCTGAAGCCTTCCTGTACTCCAGGCAGTGTCTGCCTCCAATGCAAGCAGCAGCGCAGCCCACACTTCATGGTACTGGACACAGGTGCCTGAACCCTACTGCATTCTGTTTTAAGAGTATAGGGCGAAGAAGGTGGAAAAGCATTTCCCTCAGGCCTGAGAGGTGTTAGCTGGGAGAGTGAATGTTTAGAGATATAGGTCGTGCCATGCTGGTGCAGAACATTGGGTCCAGAAAGATTGTCCATGTGCTTTAAAATTTTTTTATTTATTTATCTAGTTGTTTTTGATGTGCGAGGTCTTTGTTGCAAGGGCTTCCTCTAGTTGAGAGAAGTGGAGGCTACTCTTTGTTGTGGTATGTGGGCTTCTCATTGCAGTGGCTTATCTTTTTGTGAAGCATGGGCTTTATGACCTTTGGGCTTCAGTAGATGTGGGCCAATGGGCTCAGTAGCTGTGACACTCAGGCTTAGTTGCCCTTAAGCATGTGGGATCTTCTTGGACCAGTGATCGAACCTGTGTCCCCTGCATTACAGGGCAGACTCTTAACCACTGGACCACCAGGGAAACCCTTCATGTGCTTTTTACTAACTTTAATTTTTTTAAATTTTGTGGTACATCAGATCAGATCAGATCAGATCAGTCGCTCAGTCGTGTCCGACTCTTTGTGAACCCATGAATCGCAGCACACCAGGCCTCCCTGTCCATCACCAACTCCCAGAGTTCACTCAGACTCATGTCCATCGAGTCAGTGATGCCATCCAGCCATCTCATCCTCTGTCATCCCCTTCTCCTCTTGCCCCCAATCCCTCCCAGCACCAGAGTCTTTTCCAATGAGTCAACTCTTCGCATGAGGTGGCCAAAGTACTGGAGTTTCAGCTTTAGCATCATTCCTTCCAAAGAAATCCCAGGGCTGATCTCCTTTAGAATGGACTGGTTGGATCTCCTTGCAATCCAAGGGACTCTCAAGAGTCTTCTTCAACACCACAGTTCAAAAGCATCAATTCTTCAGCGCTCAGCCTTCTTCACAGTCCAACTCTCACATCCATACATGACCACTGGAAAAACCATAGCCTTGTCTAGACGAAACTTTGTTGGCAAAGTAATGTCTCTGCTTTTGAATATGCTATCTAGGTTGGTCATAACTTTTCTTCCAAGGAGTAAGCGTCTTTTAATTTCATGGCTGCAGTCACCATCTGCAGTGGTTTTGGAGCCCAGAAAAATAAAGTCTGACACTGTTTCCAATGTTTCCCCATCTGTTTCCCATGAAGTGATGGGACCGGATGCCATGATCTTTGTTTTCTGAATGTTAAGCTTTAAGCCAACTTTTTCACTCTCGACTTTCACCTTCATCAAGAGGCTTTTTAGTTCCTCTTCACTTTCTGCCATAAGGGTGGTGTCATCTGCATATCTGAGGTTATTGATAGAGCCCTCTAAAGCTTGGGATCCCAACTCTCTTGCCTGGCTGTAAGGATGGAACTGTCCTGATATGTCTCTTCCTCTCCATTTCTTAGTACTGCTTTGAGTTGTCTTGTATACTGATACTGAAATAGCTCTAGCCACCTATGCATTTTTCTTCTGTCAAGTCATCTGAATCATCTATAAGATGAATTTTTCTTAAATTCTGTGACCTACCATGTCATTTCTTACTGTAGAAGTTACAGTAGTTACCGGATGCTATCTGAGCCACCAGGGAAACCCTGATGCCTGCTGGATTCAATGCTAAATAATAAAACTATCTCACCTCATCAGTTAATTTTCTCTGTTTACTGATAAATACCCTTTGCTTAACCCTTTTCTCTCCTGACTCACACTAAACTTGTAGTTATCATTCTTTAAGTAATTTGCTCATAAGCATTCCCTCTTGGCTAAGATAATAGTAACTATCTTTTGGCTTATATCCATCAGCTTCTGTTAGGTGACTTGTGGATTTTTTCCAGCTTTATTATATTTTGTCTTCCTAAGTATTTGTTGTATGAAAGTAGGGTAATTTTATTTTATTTTTTGTTCTTTTAAGACTGTAATCATATTTCTATTTCAAAAGTATTTATGTTTTAAATACAAATTTAGGAGGATGTGAAGAGAAATGTCACTCTCTTCACCATTCCACTCTCATTCCCCAGGAGAAAGCCCTATCAGTAGTTCAGTTTGTTGTTGCAGACTGCTTCATGTACAAATGCTTACATGCATTTTTGTGTATACATTTTTTAAAAGCGGACTTCCCTGGCGGCTCAGACGGTAAAGCGTCTGCCTAAAATGCGAGAGACCTGGATTCGATCCCTGGGTAGGGAAGATCCCCTGGAGAAGGAAGTGGCAACCCACTCCAGTATTCTTGCCTGGAAAATCCCATGGACAGAGGATCCTGGTAGGCTACAGTCCATGGGGTCGCAAAGAGTCGGACACGATTGAGCAAGTTCACTTTCACTTTTATAAAAGCAAAGAAGGTATGTGTGTGTATTAGTCACTCAGTTGTGTCCGACTCTTTGCGACCCTATGGACTGTAGTCCACCAGGTTCCTTTGTCCATGGAATTCTCCAGGCAAGAATACGGGAGTGGGTTGCCATTCCCTCCTCCAGGGGATCTTCCCTACCCAGCGATCAAACCTAGGTCTCCTGCACTGCAGGCAGATTCTGTACCATCTGAGCCACCAGGGAAGCCCCAATCACCTTAAATATTCTTCTATGATGTCTTTATTTGCATAACACTGTATCATGGATAACTTTGTGTGCCAGAACATCAGACTATCTCATTCTTTAAAAGCTGCATATAATGAATATTATATGAATATAAAATTCCAACTCTAATAAGGATAAGAGTAGTATGTCTTTCAAAGAGCTGTGGTGGGGATTAAAAATGTTAAGACATTTGAAGTACTTTGAACTGTGTCTAGCACATGATAGGGATAAATACATGTTACCTTTTTAATAATAAAAAATAATAAAAATAGATTTAATACTATTATTAATTTATTTGCCCATTTTCTGCTGAAATACTTTTGTTTCTTCTGATTTTTTTACTCTTGCAAATAATTTCTCTATGAACATCCTTACATATATCCCTGCACACTAAACACTGCTAATTCTTTTCATCAATAGAAGATAAGAATCCAGTATGGCAATTTTTAAATGTTTGTTTTATTTCTGATTATAAAGATAACACATGCTCCTTGAAGAGACCTTTTTTTGTTGTTGTTCAGTCATTCAGTCCTGTTCAACTCTGTGACCTCATGGACTGCTGCTTGCCAGGCTTCCCTGTCCTTCACGGTCTCCCAGAGCTTGTTCAAACTCATGTCCATTGACTTGGTGATGCCATCCAACTTTGTCATCTCCTTCGCCTCCTAACTTTCCCAGCATCAGGGTCTTTTCCAATGACTCGGCTCTTTGCATCAGGTGGCCAAAGTATTGGAGCTTCAGCTTCAGCACCAGTCCTTCCAACAAATATTCAGGACTGATTTCCTTTAGGATTGACCAGTTTAATCCCCTTGCAGTTCAAGGGATTCTCAAGAGTCTTCTCCAATACCACAGTTCAAAAGCATCAATTCTTTGGTGCTCAGCCCTCTTTATGGTCCAACTCTCATATATATACATGTCTACTGAAAAAGCCATAGCTTTGACTAGACAGACCTTTGTAAGCAAAGTAATGTCTCTGCTTTTCAACACGCTGTATAGGTTTGTCATAACTTTTCTTCCAAGGTGCAAGCGTCTTGTAATTTCATGGCTGCAGTCACCATCTGCAATGATTTTGGAGCCCAAGAAAATCAAGTCTCTCGCTGTTTCCCTTGTTTCCATATCTATATGCCAGGAAGTGATGGGAAGGGATGCCATGATCTCAGGTTTTTGAATGTTGAGTTTTAAGCCAGCTTTTTCACTCTCCTCTTTCACATTCATCAATAGGCTCTTTAGTTCCTCTTCGCTTTCTACCGTAAGGGTGGTGTCATCTGGGTATCTGAGGTTATTGATATTTCTCCCAGCAATCTTGATTCCAGCTTGTATTTCATCCATCCTGGCATTTCGCATGATGTTTTTGGCATATAAGTTAAATAATCAGGATGACAATATACAGCCTTTCCCAATTTTCCCAATTTAGAACTTTCCCAGTTTTGATGCACTCCTTTCCCAATTTTGAATCAGTCCATTGTTTCATGTCTGGTTCTAACTGTTGCTTCTTGACCTACATACAGATTTCTCAGGAGACAGGTAATGTGGTCTGGTATTCCCATCTCTTAAGAATTTTCCACAGTTTGTTGTGATCCACACAGTCAAAGGCTTTAGAGTAGTCAATGAAGCAGAAGTACATGTTTTTCTGGAATTCTCTTGTTTTTTCTATGATCCAATGGATGTTGGCAATTTGATCTCTGGTTCCTCTGCCTCTTCTAAATCCAGCTTGTACATCTGGAAGTTCTCAGTTCACATACTGTTGAAACCTAGCTTGAAGGATTTTGAGCATGACCTTACTAGCATGTGAAATGAGTGCAATTGTGTGGTAGTTTGAACATTCTTTGGCATTGCCCTTCTTTGGTATTGAAATGAATACTGACCCTTTCCAGTCCTGTGGCCACTGCTGAGTTTTCCAAATTTGCTGGCATATTGAGTGTAAAACTTTAACAGCATCATCTTTTAGGAGAATTTGGAAACCATCAAAAATGTCAAAGCCCCTCCAATCAGAGATAAAATCACTAACATTTTAATGTCCTTTTATTGGGAATCATTTTATCAGATAAGCTTATGTATTTTGTTTTGACTCAATACACATTATAGAGAACGCACTTGCTCATGACATATAATATTTTGTCTCATAACTATACCATTTTAATGTCCTTTTATTGGGAATCATTTTATCAGATAAGTTTATGTATTTTGTTTTGACTCAATACACATTATAGAGAACGCACTTGCTCATGACATATAATATTTTGTCTCATAACTATACCATGTTCTCCATTTGTTGGACATTTAAGTTATTCCTTAATGTTAATTTTTCACCATATAAGTCTATAGTTAACTTTTGAAGATAAGTTTTTGCCCACATTTCAATTTTACTTAAAACATGAAGTGTACAAACTTTTGATTGCCAGGGTGCTTTCCAGGAAGGTTCTAAGCAACATCAGAGAGTGCCTGTTCCAGGAATGGGCTTCAGAAGTCAGCCTCCACTTTTCCAGTCTGGAAGCATCCACTGGTTCACCTCTCCCAGGGCCAGACCGAGCCTGGCCATCTCAGCCACAGATAGCACACTAGATATTCTATTTTGTCATTAAGGCTCTGATGGTCCCTGTGCTGGACTCTTGCTCTGTATTCAGGGCTTATCTAACATCATTTCTTGCTCTTCATAATCTTCCTTTCAAATTCTTTATGGAACACTTCATCCTCTTTTTGGATATCACTTCAGTGAACCATAGAAGATTAGATTCTCAGCAAATCTAAATTATATTTTCTGCTTGGGCAGGGACTAGCTGTGTGACATTGGGAAGTGATTTATCCCCTCTGTGTCTCAGTGTCCTAATCAGTGAACTGGAGGTGTGTATAATATGTCTTTTTGCAATATGGTGTTTATGGCATTTTTTTGTAGTGAATGAGATTACTACAAAATGGTTAGGAAGGTAGAAATTCACATGCATGCATACCTGTAATGACAATGTATAGTTTGTAATTTTGTTGCCCTTTCAAAGGAGGGGTCCGACGTGTTAATGAAACTGATTTTAGCATTTCTTAGGGCTCTGAAGGAGACTGCTGCTGGTACTGCCTTTACTCTGTGGTGTAACCATGTAATGAGGTAGGCAGTGAAGAGGGCATGAAAGAAGCCAGGGGACAGGCAGGTAATGACAAGGAACTTGAAGCACAGTCTACCTGTCAGGTCTGTTGATAGCTTTGGTCAAGAATTCACATACCAGGAAGTCAGGTACAAAATACCACAATTTCTTTAGCCACAGGCAGAGAGTTTGTCGGCTCCTTTCTTCCTGCTTTCATCCATATGCAAGCAAGTGATAACATGTACTAAGTTAAATAATGCACGGTACTTCAACTATTCTTACTTTCTATCCTTTGGTTATTGTAATTACATGTAATTTTGTGACGGATTTTCTATTTTTTAAGAAATCACACTTTTGTACTTGATCCAGCTAACAGGATTTTCTTACATTACTTCATAAAGAGACCATCTTTTAAACTTCTAATGTTATTTCTTATTCATTAGTACATTTGCCTGTGGGGTATGTTCATAAATGGGTTAAAGTTACAAAGTTATGCTTATAAAAGCTCATGGTAATTTGGAGTATCAGGAGGATTTATTAATTTTGAAATCTTTAAAGAGCAAAAGCTAAAATGAGATTGGATTAAGTATATTCTTGCATGCAGTTATTCTAAACACCCTTAAGGACCAAAGACTAACTTACAGAGGACATTATGCAAATGTGAATATATCTCTAAGTGCCTTGTAGGCTTGCTGATGTAATATTTTACATGGTTAGTTAAGTACATCAAGTAGAAGGTTTGACCTTGATAGAGTAGAAAGGTGCTTATTTCAAAACAACTCAGTTGTTTTCCAGGCCATTGTAGAGCAATGAAGTGAATATAAACATAAAGTGAATATAATCTAGAATCTAATATTAATATGTTAGTCAGCTAAGTCTCTGCTTCACAGGAAACCAAATACATGCTTCATAATATACCCATATCTCCTGTATTCTTGTTTGTCATCTAAATACTACATGTGCTTGAATACTTCTTAGGGACTGTACTGTTGTGACTTGAAGAAATCATTTGTAGACATGGCTGACACCAAGTAAGGAAGTTTAAAAAACAATTCAGATTCCCAGGTCTCATGATCACTTAATCAGATTTTGGGGTGAGGACAGCCCCTAGAATCATGAGATTTTTAAAAAAGCTTCCCTACACAAATCCCATGATTAGAAACCATCAGAGGCCTCCTAAACTTCAATTTGACAGCCTGATGTGGTACTTTTGTATTTTTCCTTTTGCCACTCTATCATCTCAATATGATAAGGAGTAGACATACATTCCTGGGATTTATAGTTTCTATATTAATATAAGAAGAAATAATTGTTGATGGGGATGCTAAGACTTAAGCTCTAAAAACTTTGAACAAAGGGACCATTCGGTCACACTTTGCTCATCCATTATTAATCATCATCTACCTCTGTGCCCATATCTGAGGTTGACTGAAAGTGAGGAAGGAGTTTAGGAAGGAGGAGACCGGAGAATATTACAGAGAAACCTAAGCATTCATTACCTTCCCTCTGCCTCAAGTGGAGTTTCCCCCAAAAGCACCTAAATAAATCCATTCGTTGATCATTAATCACTAATTGATCACTAATTTATGTAAGAATTTCCTTTTTAAAATTTAGTCAACAAGTATTTACTGCATACTTACAGGATAGAGTTCTGTTCTTGTCAAAGGGTCAGTGGTTTTAGGAACTTTCCAAATATTCACTACCCTGTTCATTAGCAATGGACAAGGAGAAAGCAGAATAAAAATCTGACCGACAAACTTGTTTTAGAAGAAATTATTCCAAATGTATGTGGACCAGGAGGGATGCAAATTTCTCATTCTGAGCTAATTGCATTTTTCCTCATCTTAATAAGAAATGTTGTTTCTTTCTGATCATTTTAAGCATCGCCAATGCGCCAGCAGACTGAAATGGGGACAGTTGGCAGGTAGAGAAAATGAATAATGGTAGAAGCAAAATGTGATTTCTTCAACTATAATTCTCCACAAGCTGTGTAAACTTTCCTCAGTTAAAAAACAAACAAAAATTTTAAAGACAAAGATTTTACATTTTCATCCAAACACTGCTGTTAACAACTGCTCACTTTCACTCTTTTGGAGGCTTCCCAAGCAGCTAGGAGATTTGCCTTTTCTTTAATAGTCTCAGCAGTATGCTTTCTTCCAGAAAAGAGAGAGAAAAATGAAAACCTTGCATTTCCTGGAATGCTGACTAAAGTAACATGACTCTGTTCCAGGTGGCCTAGTGAATAAATAGGCAATTATTATTTTTAAATTTTTGTAGTGGTTCGTGCAGCAAACTTCCGAAGCATTTGAACTTCACACACCACCATTTACAATGTGTTACACCTGCACACCAACAGGAAAGACCTTGAGTTGACCCTTCACTATAGTCACTGGATCACTGAGCACGTTCTCAAATTGGAGTCAGTGGGACAAATCCTATAACTAGAGCCCGTGAAAATTCAAAAGAAGGGCATGCACATAGAATATGGATGTTATTTTTGTGGAGAGCTGTGGGTGTCTAAATTTCATACCTTTTAAAAGGGGAAATAGGATCTCTAAAGGGAATAAATATAGATATTTAATTTTTCCTTGGGAAATATCAGTTGCATAGCTGAAATGAAGGCCCCAAATGTGTAAAATGCAAAGAAGACGAATGGATGATGAGTGGCAGTGTGGATAATTATATCATCCCACCAGGTTGGTGAGCATCCGTATGGCTCAACATGGGCTTCAAATCTCAGTTCGATTATCAACTGGCCGTGTGTCCTTGGACAAAACACTTAACTACTCTTGCCTCGTTTCCCCCATCTAAAAATAGGGATAATATGTGAGGATAAAATAATGTCTTTACAGCTTTTAGAATAGCACAGAACACATTGTAAAAGCTCAATAAACCCTAGTGACTTAATTGCTATCATATAACCTAGCTTTATGAGAGATTTTCAAGAAACCACTAATGGTTGGCCAGCCCAGTTATTATTCCCACCCACCATTCTTGCTCCCCAGAGACATTCTCCAGGTAGCCCTCCATATCCCCAGGTTAAAACGATGCACAGCTTTGGGCTTGCCACATGGTGGTCTCAGGGTCAATCCCATGTGGTTCTTTTATTCCCTTTGTAAGTGAGATTCTTGGGGTGACATGCAAGCTGCCAATCTGGGAGTATTTGTACTTCTTCAAATACCACCCTTCCTGCTTAGGACTTTTTTACTTTGACGGTTCTTATTCCCTTACCTAAATGTCTACCAGAACATGGCTACATAGGAGCTTCTGAGTCCATGTTCACTGACTGATTGGCTGGCAAGCTATGATTAAGAAAAATTAAGGCAATATTAGCATGAGGTGAAACTTTGAGAGTAACTCTAAAGATCAAGAACAGTGAGGAATGCCTAGAAGGAGGCTAAGTGGCTCCAAAATAAGTTTTCAGTAGAATCAGATAGTGTTTGTATGTTCTTGGTGGTGCCAGTGGAGACACAAGAGACGGGGGTGGGGTGGGGGGTGTAGGGGGTAGGGGTGGAGGTAGGAGGAGTAGGATGTGGGGAGGGGGTGCGTAGTCCCTGGGTTGGGAAAATCTTCTGGAGTAGGAGATGACAACTCACTCCAGTATTCTTGCCTGGAAAATTCCATAGACAGAGGAACCTGGCAGGCCACAGTCCATGGGGATGCAGAGTCAGACATGACTGAGTATGCATGTGTTTGCAATGTTGTTGTTTTTGTTTTTTATTTAATTTATTTATTTGGCTGCACTGGGTCTTAGTTGTGGCACGTGGCAACTTTGGTCTTCATTGCAGGATCGGGATTTTTAGTTGCGGCATGTGAGCTCTTAGTTGCAGCGTGTGGGGTCTGGTTCCCTGACCAGGAGTTGAACCCAGGCCCCTGCATTGGGAGTGTGGAGTCTTAGCTACTGGACCACCAGGGAAGTCCCTCAGTGTTCTTTATATATGAGTGTGCCTTAGGCTTCAGGTATCTACAGCATCAAAATTCAGACTAAACTGTGAGGCCACTCGATAAAAATCTGATTATGAGGGGAGTCTTTTGTCTAGTTCACAACACACCCCATCTCAAAGTTCTCTATTCTTTGGCAGACGTTTTTATTTGGCTGGTTAGTTTTATAGCGAATAGGCATGAGACCCTTAATTTGACTCCATAGTAGTCAGCATGAGCTTATTGGAACATCCAATGGCATGCTCACTTTATTTGAAGGGAAATTAAAAGTTAACAACGACAAAAAAGAAGTTTAGGAAAATTAGGGGAGCAGGGGTCACATGACAGAGGGTAATTTATTTACGATCACCATGACAGTCAGGGCAGAATCTAGCTCCCAGAGAGTGGGCCTTCACCATGGACTGGCACAGCTATTTGAAAATAGTCAATACTCTTGTTCTTAAAGGCAATTCTCTAGGAAGTGAGCAACTCAGGGCCCAGATAGAGTAACCAGTAAAGGACTTCTGCTGGATGCTCTGTTAATGGAGTTCTTCTAAGCATGATAAAACAGGCTATCTTATGAATATAAAATGCTGGAAATTCAGAGACCTATTACAAATGGAATTGGCATAATTTTATGTTGGAACTTGTCTTTCTGGCTCTCAGCTGGAATTCACAACCTGATTTGTAGTTTCCGACTGAGAATCTCTGCCTACAAGCCAATGACTTCTCTTCTAGGTTCCTAAAGCAGGAAACTTGGATGGAGACAAGGAGGGGACTGAAAGGAACTCTTTGGTTGCAATCAACAAAACTCCAGGTTCAGTTAGATTAAACAAAAATGTCTATCCATTGACTCATGTTACCTGGAGTCAGGCATTGCTGGATCCAGGACCTCAGTGATGAGGTCTGTTCTGTCCCTCTCTGTCTTTTGATTTTGTGCATTTCTTCTTCTCTCTGTATATCAGACTTATTCTTTCCTGCTGTGAGAAAATCTCACCATGGGGAGATAAAGAAGTCTACTAGCAACCAAGTTGTATCCCTTGGACCAGTCTAAATGGTCAGGGCCAAATGATACCATAATTGGCCCAGTCTGAGTCACATGTTCAGGTCTGTGACCAAAAGTGGAGTGATTTACTGTGATTGAAAATTATACTAAAATTTGTTTGAAATTAACAAGGAAATGGGGTGCTTTTCCAAGGAAGGAGGAGGAAGAGAGACAAATACCAAGCAGATCAAAACAAGGATTCCAACAGCCGCTCAGATTGTTCTGCTAACTTGGCAGATTAACCGTAGCCTTGGATGCCAAGGTCTGTGCATCTGACTTAGTGACCATATTGCATCTACTTGTAGGCACTCAGTGACACTAACTACTTGTCTAGGCCAGCACAACTCAGTCTGTTGATTGCTTCTTCTCCACATGCATTCCCTCTTCCCATTCTGATGAATGTTTGAGTCAGTGGGGTGAGCTGATGAGAGGAGTGTGGTGCAGGTTGGCTTCCTTGTAGACATATATGGGAATGCCTTTGGTTGACCATGGCACAGATTCTCCCGGAATGGAAAGTATTGTGGTCTGTGATAAGCTGTAAAGTCTGCAGGCTCCCTTGCCTTTGTATAGGCTGGGTTTGGCTCAGAATGTCATGCATTCATTCAGTAATTATTTCTTGAATTCTACCATATGTTTGGCATGTTGGTATGAGTCATTACATTACTCTTGCCCTATGGGCAATTGCAATCTATTGAAGAGTATAGACAAACTCTGGGAGATAGTGAAGGACAGGGAAGCCTGCATGCTGCAGTCCATGGGGTCGCAAAGAGTCAGATACATGCCTGAGCAACTGAACAGCAACAAAGAGAGTACAGACACTAACCAAAGAATTACCCAGTTACCTTCTCAGTTTTACGTATCAACTTTGTTCCCTTACCCTACTCCAAATAGTAGCCAAACTGATTTTTTTTTTAGCAGACTATATCAAATTACATAATTTTCCCTGCTTAAAATCCTTCAATGACTTTATTTCTCTGTAAATAAAATCTTTTTATTGTAATCATTTTTTTCAACTTTAGACATACAATTGGCATATAACATTGTGTAAGTTTAAGGTGTATAAGGTGTTGATTTGATACATGTGTATTTCAAAATGTTTACCACCATAATGTTAGTTAACATTTTCATCACATCACATAATCACCAGTTCTTTTCTGTAGTGAAAACATTTAAGAGCTGCTCTCTTTCAGTACACTGTAATACAGTATTGTTAGCAACAACCATTGTGCTGTACGTTAGATTCCTAGAACTTATTCATCTTGCACCTGTAAATTTGTACTCTTTGACCAATACCTCTCCATATCCCTCACCCTCCAGCCCTTGGTAACCACCATTCTACTTTCTGTTTCTATGGGTTTAGCTTTTTTAGATTCCACTTGTAAGATCATACATATTTATCTTCCTCTGTCTGACTTATTTCACTTAGAATGATGCCCATGTTGTAGTAATTGGTAGGGATTTCCCACCTTTTCATGGCTGAGTAATGTTCCATCACACACACACACACACACACACTCCCCACATCTTCTTTATCCATTCATCTGTTGATGAATACTTAGGTTGTTTTCATATCTTGGCTATTGTAAATAGTGCTGCTATGAGCAGTGGAGCACAGATATATTTTCAAGATCCTACTTACATTCCTTTGTATACATGGACATCACCAGATGGTCAACACTGAAATCAGATTGATTATATTCTTTGCAGCCAAAGATGGAGAAGCTCTATACAGTCAGCAAAAACAAGACCAGGAGCTGACTGTGGCTCAGACCATTAACTCCTTATTGCCAAATTCAGACTTAAATTGAAGAAAGTAGGGAAAACTACTAGACCATTCAGGTATGACCTAAATCAAATCCCTTATGATTATACAGTGGAAATGAGAAATAGATTTAAGGCCTAGATCTAATAGAGTGCCTGATGAACTATGGAATGAGGTTCGTGACATTGTACGGGAGACAGGGATCAAGACCATCCCCATGGAAAAGAAATGCAAAAAAGCAAAATGGCTGTCTGGGGAGGCCTTACAAATAGCTGTGAAAAGAAGAGAAGCAAGAAGAAAAGGAGAAAAGGAAAGATATAAACATCTGAATGCAGAGTTCCAAAGAATAGCAAGAGGAGATAAGAAAGCCTTCTTCAGCGATCAATGCAAAGAAATAGAGGAAAACAACAGAATGGGAAAAACTAGAGATCTCTTCAAGAAAATCAGAGATACCAAAGGAACATTTCATGCAAAGATGGGCTCGATAAAGGACAGAAATGGTATGGACCTAACAGAAGCAGAAGATATTAAGAAGAGATGGCAAGAATACACAGAAGAACTGTACAAAAAAGATCTTCATGACCCAGATAATCACGATGATGTGATCACTGACCTAGAGCCAGACATCCTGGAATGTGAAGTCAAGTGGGCCTTAGAAAGCATCACTACGAACAAAGCTAGTGGAGGCGATGGAATTCCAGTTGAGCTATTCCAAATCCTGAAAGATGATGCTGTGAAAGTGCTGCACTCAATATGCCAGCAAATTTGGAAAACTCAGCAGTGGCCACAGGACTGGAAAAGGGCAGTTTTCATTCCAACCCCAAAGAAAGGCAATGCCAAAGAATGCTCAAACTACCGCACAATTGCACTCATCTTACACGCTAGTAAAGTAATGCTCAAAATTCTCCAAACCAGGCTTCAGCAATATGTGAACCGTGAACTTCCTGATGTTCAAGCTGGTTTTAGAAAAGGCAGAGGAACCAGAGATCAAATTGCCAACATCCGCTGGATCATGGAAAAAGCAAGAGAGTTCCAGAAAAATATCTATTTCTGCTTTATTGACTATGCCAAAACCTTTGACTGTGTGGATCACAATAAACTGTGGAAAATTCTTCAAGAGATGGGAATACCAGACCACCTGATCTGCCTCTTGAGAAATTTGTATGCAGGTCAGGAAGCAACAGTTAGAACTGGACATGGAACAACAGACTGGTTCCAAATAGGAAAAGGAGTTCATCAAGCCTGTATATTGTCACCCTGTTTATTTACCTTATATGCAGAGTACATCATGAGAAACGCTGGACTGGAAGAAACACAAGCTGGAATCAAGATTGCTGGGAGAAATATCAATAACCTCAGATATGCAGATGACACCACCCTTATGGCAGAAAGTGAAGAGGAACTAAAAAGCCTCTTGATGAAAATGAAAGAGGAGAGTGAAAAAGTTGGCTTAAAGCTCAACATTCAGAAAACGAAGATCATGGCATCCGGTCCCATCACTTCATGGGAGATAGATGGGGAAACAGTGGAAACAGTGTCAGACTTTATTTTTCTGGGCTCCAAAATCACTGCAGATGGTGACCGCAGCCATGAAATTAAAAGATGCTTACTCCTTGGAAGAAAAGTTATGACCAACCTAGATAGCATATTCAAAAGCAGAGACATTACTTTGCCAACAAAGTTTCGTCTAGTCAAGGCTATGGTTTTTCCAGTGGTCATGTATGGATGTGAGAGTTGGACTGTGAAGAAGGCTGAGTGCCGAAGAATTGATGCCTTTGAACTGTGGTGTTGGAGAAGACTCTTGAGAGTCCCTTGGACTGCAAGGAGATCCAACCAGTCCATTCTGAAGAAGATCAGCCCTGGGTGTTCTTTGGAAGGAATGATGCTAAAGCTGAAACTCCAGTACTTTGGCCACCTCATGCGAAGAGCTGACTCATTGGAAAAGACTCTGATGCTGGGAGGGATTGGGGGCAGGAGGAGAAGGGGATGACAGAGGATGAGATGGCTGGATGGCATCACTGACTCGATGGACGTGAGTCTGAGTGAACTCCGGGAGTTGGTGATGGACAGGGAGGCCTGGTGTGCTGCGATTCATGGGGTTGCAAAGAGTCGGACACGACTGAGCAACTGATCTGATCTGATCTGATCTTGTATACATGCCCAGAAGTAGTTTTCTGGATCATATGATAGTTCTATTTTTGGTTTTTTGTGTAATTGCAAAAAATTATCCATGAATTATCCACAGTGACTGCACTGATTTACATTTCCAACAGTACACAAGGGTTCCTTTTTCTTTGCAATTTTTGTTTTGTTTATATTTACATGTTTTGTTCCTTTTGCCTTTTGGTGATAGCCTTTCAAAACAGGTGATGTGATACCTCATTGTGGTTTAGATTTGCATTTCTGGGAGTAAAATTTGAACATTTTCTGTGTCCTTGAAAGCCCTCTGGGACCTGACTCCAGCCGAGCTCCCCAGTTTCTGTGCCTTCCTGTACTGGTAACACTGCCTCTCTGCTCCTTGCTCACTCCAACCCTTATCTGGGTCTGGCACTTGCCCTTCCCTTAGCTTTACACATGACGAGTTCTTGTCCTTCATGTGTCAACTCGAGTGTCACTTCCTAAGAGAGGTCTTCTCTAACCAGCCATATAAAGGAATTCCTTTCCTTATGGCATCTCCATCAATAGTCCCTTCACAGCACTGATCATAATTATCTCCAATTATCTTTTCTGTTCTCTTCCTTAGTGTCTTTTCCTTTCTAGAAGAATGAATTCAGGGACGATGTTGATCATATTCAGAGCCTTCTGATCTGAGCAATTGGTAAACTCTCATGTCTGCGAGGCAATCTCTTTCTTAAAGAATTTTTATTGGTTTTACAAAAAATTTTATAAAACTTTTACAATGTTGTGTTAGTTTGCACTGTACAAAAAGTGAATCAGTGAGAGAGATATATATATATATCCTCTTTCTTGGATTTCTTTCGCTAATTATTAGAGAAATATAAATCAAAACTGTGATGAAGTACAACCTCACCCTAGGCAGAATGGCCATCGTCAAAAAAATCTACAAACAGTAAATACTGGAGAGGATGTGGAGAAAAGGAAACTGTCCTACAGGGTTGATGGGAACATAAATTGGAATAGCCACTATGGTGAACAGTATGGTGGTTCCTTAACTAAAAACGGAACTATCGTATGAGAAGATCTCTTGAAGAGCCACCATCTTCTCCATGAAGCCTGCCTTGGGCAGAATTGATTTCTGCCTCCTCAGTGCCACCATGGTGCCTCATGCGTACCTCAGTGACAGCACTTGCTAGGCTAGGCTATAATTGCTTCTCTCCATGCCTGGTTCCTCTGCTAGCATACAGCTCCGTGAGATCAGGGACACAGATTTAGCTCTGTATATCCAAGCCGAACAGTGGTCCCCGGCCCATAGCAGGGACTTGGCTGCTTAGTGATGGAATGAAAGCAACTCCAATTAATCAGAAATCTGTATCTGTGTGTTTGTGGATTCATCAGGGAATGGAGGGGTGGAGAAAAGACCAGCTTTCTTTCAGCATTATTTGCTATATTGATGGGGTAAGAGTGAAGGAAAAGCTTTATGAACAGAGAACAGGAAACAAGCAAACTTGCAAAGAAGAAAACCTATTGTCGAGTATTTTCAATTCAATTAATAGCCTCTGGTGGGTTTAAAAAAAGAGAAAACTACTAGGGGAGGACCAGAAGACGGGTACTTGACAGTACTCTTTAATGCTTTTCCTGTTCCTTGATGCATTGTCTTCTTGTGGAAGTATCAATATTGTGTGCAGACAAGGGGAAAAACATCATCTTCAAACTGTAATGAATCTCAAATGAAAACAAGCCACACAGTTGGCCAACACTGCTTTAAAATTGCACATCAAGAACACTCCCAGTGACAAACACTTTCAAGGCAAACAAACCATACAGAAATTAAAAAATCTCTGTGGGGTATAAATATGTAATTACACTCACACAGGGAGCATTTTATCAGGTAAACCATCCCACTTTGTTAATTGAAATGCTCCAGCACTGGGCTTTTTTGACAAAGCGTCTGAATATATATGGGTAGGGTGTAGACCTGCTGCTTCCCCAGCTCTTCGTAGCCGGGGTTAACCGCCTCAAAGCCATTTTCCCATGCAGCTGGGAGGTCAGTTCTTAAGCCTTCCTTTTGTTTGTTTGCTTCTGTTTCCATCTAGCTGAATGTCACCAGGATGCAAACTGGTGTGGAATTCTAAACATCTATTGGCAACACAGCTATTTTCAAAATCGAGACTAATATTTTACTTTTATATGGCTCATTGGAAATGCATAGATAAGTAATCCTCTGTGGTAATTTAGAAATGTTAAAACAAACCAAAAAGAGAGGTTCCAGGATTATATGTTAGTCTGGTGAAGAATATTGAACTAGAATCCCTGCTCCTGTGTTCTGCTTCAGGCTCTGCTCCAACTAGGTATGTGGCCATAGCCCATCAAAACATTACCACCTCAGTTTTCTCAGTTTTGGTTTATGGTTGTTAAAAATTACTTTCTATTCCAGTAAGGCCTATGATTTATTATCTAATAGTATTGCCTTATCTTGAGGTTTGCTTTGGTTTTTTTCTTTGAGTGCTTGGATTCAGTTCAGTTCAGTTCAGTCGCTCAGTCATGTCCGACTCTTTGTGACCCCATGAATCGCAGCACACCAGGCCTCCCTGTCCATCACCAACTCCTGGAGTTCACTCAAACTCACGTCCATCGAGTCAGTGATGCCATCCAGCCATCTCATCCTCTGTCATCCCCTTCTCCTCCTGCCCCCAATCCCTCCCAGCATCAGAGTCTTTTCCAATGAGTCAACTCTTCACATGAGGTGGCCAAAGTACTGGAGTTTCAGCTTTAGTATCATTCCTTCCAAAGAAGTCCCAGGGCTGATCTCCTTCAGAATGGACTGGTTGGATCTCCTTGCAGTCCAAGGGACTCTCAAGAGTCTTCTCCAACACCACAGTTCAAAAGCATCAATTCTTCAGTGCTCAGCTTTCTTCACAGTCCAACTCTCACATCCATACATGACCACTGGAAAAACCATAGCCTTGACTAGACGAACCTTTGTTGGCAAAGTAATGTCTCTGCTTTTGAATATGCTATCTAGGTTGGTCATAACTTTTCTTCCAAGGAGTAAGCGTCTTTTAATTTCATGGCTGCAGTCACCATCTGCAGTGATTTTGGAGCCCAGAAAAATAAAGTCTGACACTGTTTCCACTGTTTCCCCATCTATCTCCCATGAAGTGATGGGACCAGATGCCATGATTTTCGTCTTCTGAATGTTGGATTATTAACTCAATAAAACTTTTCTAAGTGTTAGAAAGTCACCCAAATGAAGCTCCATCTCCTTCCTCTGGCATATCTGGTGCTCTGGCCTTTCTTTAACCCCTGGCTTGGCCAGTGCTGTGCTACAAGCATCAGAGGCAGCTGCAAATTGACTGGGTGACCTCAATGCCCTCCCTGTGAACATGCTGCTGAGGTCATCTGCAGAGGGAGAGATACAGGGTGTTGTCTGGGAGTGGCTGGAGTAGATATCCATGTCCCAATACATAGATTTTATAGCACTGCTGGAACCTCTCTGGATTTTCCAGTTCCCACGCATAACGTACTAATTTTCCAGGCATGCTGTAACAAATCACCACAAGGTTGGTGGCATAAAGCCACAGAAATTTATTCTCTTACAGTTCTGGGGGCCAGAGTTCTGAAATCAAGAAGCCTTCCTTTGAAGATTCTAGGGAGAATCTGTCCCTAGTCTTTTCCAGCTGCTGGTAGCCCCAGTCATTTTGGTTTGCCTCTGTCATCATTCCAATTTCTGCCGTCACTCTCCCCTTACATTGGCTCTCCTCTTCTGTCTCTATCTTCTCATTTTTGATCTCTTATGAGGATACTTGTCATTAGATTTAGAGTCCACCCTGGTAATCCAGGATCATCTCATCTTTGTATCTTTAACTTAATTACATCTGCACAGATCCTTTTTCCAAATAAGGTAATATTTATAAGTTCTGGGGATTTGGATGTGGGCACATCTGTTTAGGGCCACCATTCAACCTTCAGTTCAGTATAGTCGCTCAGTCATGTCTAACTCTTTGTGACCCCACGGACTGCAGCACACCAGGCTTCCCTGTGCATCACCAACTCTCAGAGCTTGCTTACACTCATGTCCATTGAGTCGGTGATGCTATCCAACCATCTCATCCTCTGTCGTCCCCTTCTCCTCCTGCCTTCAATCTTTCCCAGCATCAGGGTCTACTACACATTAATCTTTGTCCCAAGATTTCTAAATCAGTGACATACAAAGTCTGAGTCTGGTGATTAAATGTGTACATAAATGGTTATCATATAATTCATCCCTAAAGCACCTTAGCCTGTAATTTATTTGTGAGGAACTGTAAGCAGAAAAGTAGCAGGAGTAAGATATGAGTGCATTGGGGACTTAATAAAGATAAGAGAAGAAGACAGGCAATAGGTCTGGTATTTAGCACTTCATGATCTCCACAAGGTACCAAGGGGCCACAAGGTGTACAGAGTTGGCACTACCCTAGAGCAGCCCACAGAATGAAATAGAATGAAAAGGCAAGAGAAGCAGGGACATGGAGAAAAAGGAAAGTGAGGTGTGGTTCCTCATAAGATAGGCTAGCAATTAGGTTTTCCTCCAGCTCTCAAATATTTCTTCTGAAACATACTTGGAAATGCACTAACTTTTCACGGGAAGACAGTGAGTAGAGAGGCAACTAGAGCATATCTTGTCTAAAGGTGACCTGATCAGATCCTTTCACAGTGGAGTTCCCTGGGAAGTGGAATCTGGAATGGAAATTAGCAGGCAGGACGTTTATTAGGAGAGCTTTTGGGATTAACAACTGAGGAAGGGAAGGGCAAGGATTATGCAGAGGGTGAAGCTGAGCTGTGATAAAGACTCAACTGAGGTCTCAGTTCGCCTCCAGGGAGCTCCAGAGCAAGGTGCCCCTATGAGGACAGAGCCTTCAAACCCATGATACATGCTGCCCAGTAAAGCTCTCTTTAGCCAGAATATTCCCAGAGAGGGCACTGTGCCCCAGCAACTGGGGGACTCAGTTTTTCAGTCCTGAAGGAGGATGTGGACTGGCATGTCATGGCATCTACTAGAGATCCTTGCTAAAGTTTCACCATGCCCAAACTCCACGGCATCATTCCACAAGTTTTGCAAATTTTTGAAGATAAATCCTACTCGAAAGGTGGGCTGGCACTATCCACAAAAATTATTTTGTCTGGTGACATTTGTAAGCTTGTTACTGGAGAAGAGAGCTATGATCAGCTAAAGGGATTCAAGGGAAAAAGAGGCTTGGCCTCAAACGTCTCAGTGCTCATGTGTGAAGCCGGGCTGGCTCTGCTGTGTGAGGAGACGGGGGGGGCGGGGGCGGGGGGTGGGGATGGTGGTACCCTGCTTTCTTTGTGTGCGTGTCTCCCTCTAGATAAATGGGGCATGTGATCGATAAATGTCCTCAACCTGCAGAGTAGGAGGGGAATTCTAATAAGTTCTGTCTCTGTGTCACAAGGTAGTGGAAGGAACATGGGGTGTGAGGTCAGGTGGATGCTCAGTAACTCTGACCTCATCCTTTTCATCCATGCCCTCTTATCTCTGTTTTCTGGGAGTGGCTTCTCCTGCTCCTCCCAGCTTCCCGGGGTAATCCCTGGGGCCTGCAAGTTCTGTATTTTGCAACATAGCTGTCTTCAGAGTCTGCACTCTCCCTGGAGTCTGCACTCTTCCTGGAGTCTGCACTCTTCTTTGTTGGCCAGACTGCCTGCGTCCTGCACCCATGGCCTCATCTCCTGATTCTACCATTCATACAGAGTGATCACAGGCAAGTAGGCTCATCCCTCTGACACAGCTCCTTCTTGTAAAGTGGTGACAATAATAGTTGTATTCTACACATGAATATATATATATATATATATATATATATGTATGTATACTTATACACATATATTAATAGATGTTAATATATTGTCAGACACTTAGTGCAATTCTTGGCTCAAAGTAAGTGCACCATGTTAGCCATTGTTAATGTCCTTGTTTCACAGTTATCAAGTTGTCCTTAGGTGCCATCCTTCATGAGGCTGACGAGGTCCCTGTTCCCTCATCTTTTCTCGCCCTTTGTCATTACCTCTCTTGGGCTAGCTTTTCAACCCTCCTTGGTGGAGACTCCCTCAACTTCCCCAGTGTACAACTCTCCTCCCCACCTCTGCACTTCTCTCGGACTCTCCTGGGTCCCAGAGTTTCTGTCCTGTGTGGTGTCATTAGTCATCATGCCACATGTGCATTTTATGGTCTCTCCAGGTGCA
This sequence comes from Bos indicus x Bos taurus, assembly GCF_003369695.1. Taxonomy (NCBI): domain Eukaryota; kingdom Metazoa; phylum Chordata; class Mammalia; order Artiodactyla; family Bovidae; genus Bos; species Bos indicus x Bos taurus. Next base: position 63,364,022 of record NC_040085.1, on the reverse strand, counting down.
AGGAACATGATCACTGTTAGACTGGAAGGGAGGTCAAACACTGACCATGATGAGATGAAACCTGTGACACTGAGGTGACTCTAAAGAACAGGTAGCTGTGTGCAGTATTGAAGGTCTCCCAGCCTAGATGAATTAGGTACCAACAGCTCTGCTCTCTGGGTCACTCCCTTTCTCGCTTTTTTGTACCCCCCACCTCCTGGACAAAATTTCCCAGAGACTTTCTGTTTCCTTCTTTCTCTTCCTCTTACTCTAGGTCCTTTTCTTCTCTGCCACCTCCCCACTTCCTTCATTCTTTCATTCAGATATTTATCGAGTGACTCCCAGTGCAGAGCACTGAAGCCCACTGGTGAGCAGGATGAGTGAGGCAATTAACAGTTCGACAGGGAAGACCAAGTGCTAGGAAGTGGGCTTTGAAAGGAGATTTGTGGAGGTGTGGGAGTCCAGGGCTGGGACACTTGCTGCTCGTTCTACATCAGTTTTCTCTGAAATACCCTTTGGCCTGTATACAGAAAATAACAAACAAGGTAAACTGGAGTCGTGGCAGCTGGAAGGAAAAGGAAATTCTCCAGGACTCTTCCTGCATTCTGCTTTCCTATTTTTGACTTTTATTCCACCACTTTTAACTACTTGGTACCTGCCTTTGGCTCATTCAACAAATACCCAATAAATGACTGTTGCGTGTCAGGTCCTGCATGAGGAGCAGGGAATAGACCAGAGAATAAGACATAATCCATTCCCTGCCCTCATGTAGCTGACAGTTCTATCCCAGGCCTTGGGGCCAGACCTTAATTGGGTGATTTATAGGACAGTATGTGAGCTGCAAACATTTCACACATGTTAAGTAATTTAATCCTTGAACTAGCCTAGCCCTATGTGCTAAGTACCATTATTGTCCTTATTTTTGTAGATAAAAGAGGCACAAAAAGGTCCAGTCACTTGCTCAAGGTCCTGCAGCTAGCTTGAATCTGGACTCCACCATGTACAAGTTATGTGACTTCGGCCACCCCACTTAATCTTTGCGTGTGTGCTAAGTCCCTTCAGTCATGTCTGACTCTTTGCGACCCCATGGACTGTAGCCTGCCAGGCTCCCCTGTCCATGGGATTCTCCAGGCAAGAATACTGGAGTGGGTTCTGTGCCCTGCTCCAGGGGATCTTTTCAACCCAGGAATCGAACCCACATCTCCTGCGGCTTCTGTAGTGCAGGTGAATTCTTTACTGCTCAGCCACCAGGGAAGCCCACTTAATCTTTACGAGAACATAATAAAGTAGGGATTATTTTTATCATCTGCACGTTATAGGTGAGAAAACCGAGGCACAAGAAGATTGTTAGTTAACCCATCTAGAATGCTTAGCATGGGACCTAGCAATGGCTGCTATTTTTATGATTATTGAGAAAAAAAAAAGTTGGAGAAATGGAGTAGTTAAAATCTAGAGAGGAGCAAGGGCAGTTCCAAATTTTCATAATTGTATGATTCTGCCACTGTAACCTGATGAGCTGACATAGGTCCTTGGTAAGATTTATTTCTGGCTGGAAGAATTATTCGTGAATCACTGAAAAGGTACTGTTGAGCTCTTTTGCTCTTTCTTTCATGGCATTAGGAATGTTAGTGAGACAGGACTTGACAGCAGCATATGAAGGGGAAATGCAGAGATTTTGACTGACAGTGGGCATCATATATTTGTCTGTTCAGGTTGCCACCACAGACTGGGTGGCGTAAATGACAGACACTTATTTCTCACCGTTCTGAAAGTTGGAAGTCCATAATCAACGTGCCAGCAAACTCAGTTTCCGTGAGAACTTTCTTCCTGGCTTGCTTGTGGCCACCTTCTTATTGCATTCTCACAGCGCCTTTCCTCTGTGGTATGGGAAGAGAGAAAGACTGAGAGAAAGAAAGAGAGATGGTCTGTTTTCCTCTTGTCATAAAGACACCAGTCCTATCACATGAGGGCCCAACCCCTGTAACCTCATTTAACATTAATTATCTCTTCAAATATAGTTACACTGGGGGGGGTGAAGGTTTCAGAATATGAATTTTGGAGGGACGCAATTGTGTCCATATCATGCAACTTTAGTTATCAGTGTGACACAGCTACAGGAAACAATAAGCTATAGATGTTACATTAACAGAAGGAGTGTGCATGTGTTAAGTCACTTCAGTAGTGTTCAACTCGGTGCGACCCTATGAACTTCAGCCTGCTAGGCTCCTTTGTCCATGGAATTCTCCAAGCAAGACTACTGGAATGGGCTGCCATTTCCTTCTCCCAACCCAGGAGATCTTCCCAACCCAGGGATTGAACCCACGTCTCTTATATCTCCTGCTTTGGCAGGCGGGTTCTTTACCACTAGCGCCACCTGGGAACCCAACAGAAGATGAGTGCTCCCAAATTTTCATCTCGTGGAAAGGGAAAACAAGCATTTATTAAGCATATACTGCATTTGATATTGCATTTAGTCCTTATGACAAACTTTTAAGTTGCTTCTATTATGGTTCCCACTTGAAAAAATCGATGAGCAATATGTTACTTAAAATGACACTGGTTATGGTACCAAGGCAAGCCAACTAAGGGAGTAGGGAAGCTGGAGTTTGAACTTGAAAGAGAGTTATTGGAATAAGGGATCTTAAAAGAAGAAACTGTGAGACAAGGTGGAAGATACTGTGGATGATTATCTTGGGAAAACAAATTTTAGTAGATTACCCCTTCAATATGATTCCAGAGGACAGTACACAAATAAATTGGTGGAAATTATAAGGAAGAGGGCTTGGATTTAATATATGTATAAAGCAATTTTAAGCTACTATTTTCCAAAATAGAATAAGTTATTTAGGCACTGATAATTAAAGCTAGAAAACTCTTGTTGTGGGAGGCAGATGGATTGGAATGAAGTTTGGGGTTCTATTTTCTCCATTATTCCAAGGTTAGGGAAATTTTCTGTTATCACAGAAGGAATTCCACAAAAGCAGCTTTGGTGGTGCATGAAAGTCTAAATACTTTAACCTTTGGCAGTAGAGTAGTTCAAAAAATTTATCTGGCACATAATTATAGCTAATTGGTTTCTAAATATTTTATATATAAAATGCAGTCAATTCAATAGGACTCTATTTGAATTAAGATATTAGAATTTTTTTAAAAAATGAGAGCCATTTCTCTTTACAACAGCTGGCAACCATCTCCCAAGAATGCCCTTGTAATTACATTTAAAGTTGCTTATCTAGGGCACATCAAAGAATTAGGTGCAAGTGGTCATTGCACTAATGAAATGCTTATCTTCTGCTGCTCATCAAGCTGAAGAGCTTTTAGGAATGTCTGATATTTAGACTCTTCTTCCATTATTAATTAATTGAATGGCCATCAGTGCTCCCAGCTTTATGAAATGAAGACCTAGATTAATTCTGTTTCTATACAGTAAATATCTTTGAATGCTAACAATTTTCAACATGATCATAAAACAGATCCAAGTTAGGATGCATCAAAGAATGGCACCCCTCCCTTCAGAGGTGCCTATTTTATAAATGGTAAAAGCAATTTATTTTTACCATTTATAAATGGTAAAAGCAATCCCTTTGTTTTCTTAGGAAGCCTGAAATTAAACTTACATCATTACCTTTAAAATAAATGTCTCCTATAAATCTGAAACATACCAGTAATCAGGTCAAGCAGCAAAGGCCCTTTTTATTACAATTCTCCAGATACATCTGCACTTCATATTCTAATTTTGAATGTACTTAGGACTGACCTGGAGAAGGCAATGGCACCCCACTCCAGTACTCTTGCCTGGAAAATCCCATAGATGGAGGAGCCTGGTGGGCTGCAGTCCATAGGGTCGCTAAGAGTCAGACAGGACAGAGTGACTTCACTTTCACTATTCACTTTCATGCATTGGAGAAGGAAACGGCAACCCACTCCAGTGTTCTTGCCTGGAGAATCCCAGGGATGGGGGAGCCTGGTGGGCTGCCGTCTATGGGGTCGCACAGAGTCGGACACGACTGACGCGATTTAGCAGCAGCAGCAGCAGGACTGACAGCCCTTGGTTAAAATGTGAAGCAAAAATACTTTTGGCTGCTTTGGCTGTTTCACCCATCCAAATGTTTCTGGCAAATAAACTCAATGGACAAAAAACTAACATCTCCCCAGGTCTCCTGGCTGCCTGCAATGCAGGAGACCCAGCTTCAATCCCTGGATTGGGATTGATCCCCTGGAGAAGAGAATGGCTACCCACTCCAGTATTCTTGCCTGGAGAATCCCTTGGATTGAGGAGCCTGGAAGGCTACTGTCCATGGGATCACAAAGAGTCAGACACAACTGAGTGACTTTCACTTTTACTTTCATAGAAACTCCAGCCAAAACATTATTTGTCTTTAATATAAAGAAAAACAACACTGCCTTTAATAAGAAAGATCACAACAAACTTTTCCAGCTGGAGATCACTAGCAAATAAAATATAATTTTCAACTGAAATGGAAGATGGTTGGACCACTAAAAGATAATTGGATGGCTCAAAACTTATCACAGGAAATTTTGGTTTTATAAGCCTTTCAGTGTGTCTGAGACCTTGAGAACCAACTTTTGTGTTCTTAGTTCTGTCCTATAATATGTTGGAAAATTCTTTTTTCAACCTGTGTCTCAAGCCTCCTCCCCCTGCCCATCAGCCCATGTCTTTATGAAGAAAGCTGAAGCTTCAAACACTTTGTCTAGGAAACACTGTGTGGATCACTCTGCATGGGAACTAATTATTTTAAGCCACTTGTGTCTGTTGTGTTGTGCCTGCTGGGGCGAGCCTCACTTCCCAAGCAAGTTGCCACAGGCCAGCTTTTGCTTGGAACTCAGACACGTGTTGGTTCCACCATAACCCACTTAGTGAGGGGAGCACGTTTGTACGTTTGATGTTACCACCACATTGCAAACCACACGTGATGTCAGGTTTTGACAGTTTCCTTTGAAGAAGTTAACCTTTGAATGAACTTAAAGGGAAAATTTTATACTCAATTGAGTAACCTGACGCTGACTAGAGTGGTGAGAATATCACTGACAGGTGAATAATTTGGGTGATGCTGGAGGGCTCTATATTTTACTCTCAGAAACTCTTAGGTTAGGTCAAGTGTACAGGCTGGTTACTTCCTGGTCAGGAGGCAGTGAAACCTGATATACAAATACACCTGCAATTTGATAGACTCTGGGCAAAATCTTTACAAGCAAATTGCTTCTTCAGAACTGTTGCGTGAAATGGCTTTTATCTATTTTTCTTTTGGGATGGTAGGCTGTATGAGAAATCACTAATTGTGGTATTCTCTTTGGGCAGCCTGTAGACCAAGCCTATGAAGGAAGCAGTTGTGTTGCCACTTTTGAGGGGCTCTGGAATTTCCTTTATGCTCCCAGCTCCCCCGAAACATATGCCTTGCTGATTCTGTGAGGGCCTGAAATATTTTGACTTATGACTCTCAGGGTTAGAAGGAAACTTCTATCCTGATAGGTAGGTAGAAAGTGATGTACTGACATGAAGGCATTTCAGTGAAGTGACCTCCTCTACAACAGCTTCACTCAGTTCCCCGTATTTCTTATGCTGTAATTATTATCTGGAAGAGGAATCATGTCCACAAATGCCAAATATTCAGAGCAATTGTTGCTACTGTCCCTGAATTTGCCCATGGCAGCCATTATCAATCAATTCCAGTGGAACCAGACCCAGTGCTTCGGAATTCTAAGACAAGTCTCTGTGCAGCCACTATCCATCCTTTGGTGTTGGGGGAAGAGGCAAGATCTATTTTCTACTGTTTTTAGAATGAATCCTTCACCGGCATCTGTTTTTTCAGCATGTGTTTAGTAGGCCTAGAGAAAAGGGTCGGAGGACATGTGGATTTTCCTTAAGCTTTTTTTTTTTTTTGGACTCAAATTTTTGTTTCTCATACCCATAGACTTAGAGAATGAACTTATGGTTACCGGCAGGGAGGGGAAAGGGGAAAAAGACAGACTGGGAGTTTGGGATTGACATGTACACACTGCTATATATAAAATAGATAACCAATAAGGGCCTACTCTACAGCACAGGGAACTCTGCTCAATATTCTGTCATAACCTAAATGGGAAAAGAATTAGACTAGATCCATGTATATGTATAACTGAATCACGGCTGTACACCTGAAACTAATACAAAATGGTTAATCGATTGTGTTGTTGTTCAGTCACTCAGTCGTGTCCAACTCTTTGTGACCCCGTGGACTCCAGCACTCCTGGTTTCCCTGTCCTTCACTATCTCCTGGAGTTTGCTTAAACTTGCTTGAATCGGTGATGCCATCCAACCATCTCATCCTCTGTCATCCCCATCTCCTCCTGCCTTCAATTTTTCCCAGCATCAGGGTCTTTTCCAATGAGCTGGCTCTTCACATCAGGTGGCCAAAGTACTGGAGCTTCAGCTTCAGCATACTCCAGTATAAAATAAAAATTAAAAAAAGAAAGTTTTGTTTCTTTTTTCTATAGTCCTTATCATAATATATGCCAGTTTTTTGTTCTATTTTTTATTTATTATGATATATTTTCATTTTATTATAAACACTTGAATGAATGTAAATTTCATATAATCTATATTATTATTTTTATACCTATTTCCTCATGTTGAACATTAGTTTGCTTCTGGTACTTTGCTTTTTTTATTCTAATTTTTTTTTTTTTTTTTACTTTGTCTGGTCTTAGCTGCAGCTTGCAGACTTCTCTCTAGTTGTGGCACGCAGGCTTAGTTGCCCTGGGGCATGTGGGATCTTAGTTCCCTGACCAGGGATCAAACTCATGTCCCCTGCATTGGAAGGTGGATTCTTAACCACTGGACCACCAGGGAAGTACCTCTGGTGCTTCACTTTTATAAATAATATGAATATAACAGAATTAATTTTTACTTTTAGGGATCTTGATATATTTGGAATTATTTCCTTAGGTTTTCAGAAGTGGATTATTGGGTCATGAACATTTTTAAACCTTTGATAGATTCCCCAGCTGCTTTCCAAAGAATTCTATCAATTTATACTCCCAAATATTATTTCAGCTACCCCCTGCCAATTTTGCGTATATTTTAAAATGTATAGGGAACTCTGTTCATAGCATTTAACTTGCCTCTCTAGGGTTCCTGGCATCTACTTGGTGGTATGGTGTGCTCATTACTCTGCCGGGCATGCTCTGTCTTCTGCTAGGCTGGCAAGGTTGCCCAGGTCTTCACACTATTTATAGCTCTCCCCAAGTTCCCTAGGTATTGGCCTGTGAATTCCCCTGTTGCATCAGCCAGAGACTACAGTTCTCTTGGCAATATTTATAATTAACTGCTTGGTTCTCCGCCTCCAACCTCCTCCATTTTAACCCCTAATAGTGAGAACAGCAACTACGTGGCTGTTACTATTGCTGTTAATGAGCACTAGTTAGGCGCTGGACATGTTCTAAGCACTCCATATGTAACATTTTCATTGAGTCCTCACTGCAGTCCACTAAGATGGGTGTTATCATCCCCAATTTACAAATGAGTAGTTAGTTGAAATTTAGCAAGCTTAGTAACTTCCACAAGGACACTCAAGTGCTAAGTAGAGTAGCTGAGATTTGAGTGGAGGCTGTATCTTATTTCCCATTCCAGGAAATTTTTAACAATTTTGTATAATGCCTCAAAGTATGCCCATCTTTCAGCTCAGTCCCTTCTTTGGTTCTAGAACTAATCTAGTTCTGAGACAAGGGAAATGAAGGCACTCTAGCCCAAGATCTGAAGTCACTCTTCCTGCCCTGCCAGCTCTTATATTGTACTTGATTAACCCTGAGTAGACTTCTGCCTGGTGACAGAGCTGAAAAGTCATCAGGCAGACTAGGGCTAAGGAAAACATTCAGTAAAAATGAGCCTTTGAAAACACTGAAAGAAGGTTATCTTGGGGTGATGATACGTTTTAGATGCTCCCTCCCTTGATTGGTAAAATCTGACCACACTTCAGCTTCTGTGTCTACCTTTTTTCTTTTCTATTTCGCAACATGCAGGAACTCATTTCCCAAACCGGGGATCAAATCCATGTCCCCTATAGTGGAAGCATGGTGTTTTAACCACTAGACTGCCTCTTGTGACCAAATCTCACTTTGTTTTCAATTCCATTGACTATGCCCCCCAGTTTCTCATGACTGATTCCTGGTCTTGATAAATTTCCCATTATTTAGCTTCCATAAGATTGGCAAGGGAATACCTTAGTAACTCCTGGCTATTATATATTGGCAGGAATGGAAGGATTCCAGTAGAAATGATCTTGAGAGGTTTAAATAGGGGATGGACTATAAGGCTAAATTCATTGATGGAGGGATTTTCATCCTATCACTGAGGACTTAATATTATGCCAAGTACTTGCCCATCAGCTGACTATATCCCCTGGAAGGGTCTGGAAGACACTGTCTTTGTTTTAGTAATAAATTTGCTGGTAAGGAGGGACTCTTCCTTTTTATTTTTTGGCTGTGCTGCATCTTCATTGCTTCGAGGGTTTTTCTCTAGTTGCAGCAAACGGGCTACTCTCTAGTTGCAGTGCACGGATTCTCGTTGCCGTGGCTTCTCTGGCGGTGGTTCGTGAGCTCTAGAGCACTGGCTCAGTAGTTGTACACAGGCTTAGTTGTTCCACAGCGTATGGGATCCTCCTGGACCAGGGATCAGGCCCACATCTCCTGAATTCGTAGGCAGATTCTTTACCACTGGGCCACCAGGGAAGCCCCAGCACTCTCCTTTTTGATAAATTTGTTGGTGGCTGTATTGTAGAGGTATGTTGAGACTCAGAGAGGAGAATTCAGCCTTGGAATTTAGTTCCCTACTGTCATTAGGGATAAGGGGATAGGGAATAGCAGAGATCTGATAGAAACTGTTAATGATATGTAGTGGATACTGTGGAGCTCTGCTTAGATCCCTTTCCCACGGCCAGTGCATCCTGCTGCTGGGAATATTGATGGGTAACAGATCACAGATGTCTATAGCCAGGACATGTCTCAACCAAGGTTATGACCTTTCCCCAGCGGCCTCTGACTCATAACAGAAGATGTGGAGGTACAAATGCCTGGACCCCTTGCCTTAATTTTTGACAAGTCTCAAGGTCTATCCTGGTTCTAGAGCTCTCTGTTGAATCAGTGACAATTGTACTGTGGATCAGCTTCATCCTTAGTCCCACCCTTTCTTTCCCTTTCCCTTTCCCTCAGAAGTATCTCCTAAAAGTACTCCCCAGTAAACCTTCTGCATGCAATTTTTCACTCAGAGCATGTTTCCAGGGAACCCAGTTCAACATAGTTGGTACCACAATTGTCCTGGGAATGAGACTGACTCTGAAATGGGAATTTGGTGCTGGATCACTCACAACCAGCTACCAACAACTCTATCACTGAGAACAGGTGGGATGTGATTAGCCCCTAGCACTCTGTCACAAGGCAATTGTTAAAACTTTCACCAGGAGTAAACTGGGGTGGCAGACCATTGGATGGGGATGTGCTGTCTGATGCAACATCTCTATCATGTAAGGGGTAAGAGAAATGTTAGTCTATAAGGGCAATGGGAATGTGTGGCTATTATTGAGTGCCACTGATTATTTGAAGAGAGAAAAAGTTAGGTTCTAGTGATTGATAACCAATTCAAGGCAAAACGTGAAAACTAGAGGACCTGATGGGTAGCATTTAAGTGGAGTCTAATGTCTTGCTGCCAAAGTATAGACACACGAAGGACAAGACTCAGAATTTTAAAATAGTGGAGCTTCACACCAAGCTCAGCATCGACCCTGTGGTTTGAGATGGGGCTATCTTGTCTTTGTTGTCCAGTCACTAAGTCATGTCTGACTCTTTGCAATCCCATGGACTGTAACATGCCAGGCTTCCTTGTCCTTCACTATCTCCTGGAGTTTGCTCAAACTCATGTCCTTTGAGTCGGTGATGCTATCTAACCATCTCATCCTCTGTCACCCCCTTCTCCCTCCCTCAATCTTTCCCAGCATCAGGGTCTTTTCCAATGACCTGGCTCTTCAGGTAGAGTGGTCAAAATATTGGAGCTTCAGTTTCAACATCAGTCCTTCCAATGAATATTCAGGATTGATTTCCTTTAGGATTGACTGGTTTGATCTCCTTGCTGCCCAAGGACTCTAAAGAGTCTTCTCCAGCACCACAGTTCAAAATCATCAATTCTTCAGTGCTCAGCCTTCTTTTTGGTCCAACTAGGTATAAGTATTTGAAGACTTTGAACCTCAGAATTTCCTGAAGCCCTTGGGCCTGCAGAAGGGAGCCCTTCTCCTTGTCAGGATATAAGGGACCCCTTGAAGAGCATTCAGAAGACTCAAATAATGCAAGTGCTTTAAAAGACCATGCTCTCTCCCTCATGCTTCTCTCTCTGTATTCCATCTCCTCTCCAAATAACCAGGCTGTTAACAAAGATCAAATCTCAGCAAAGCCTAGTGAGGAATGTGCTAGGCTGAGGAAGGAGAGGAGACTAAATACAGAAGGAGCTGTGGCCAGGAGCGTATGCTTAGGACTGGTACTGAATAAAGAGGGTAGAACATAAAATTGAATAAGGAAGAGTTTAGGAAACGAGATTTAATAGACTATGAAAGATCCCAGAGATTGTGTTAATACAGTGCTAGGAATGCTCCTAGAAGCTTAGAAAAATTGATGGCCACATTAAGTGTAGAGAAAGGAGCATAACTACCATGGTAGGTAGTACAGGAAAGGATCAAAAGGCACAAAATGTGGGCATGCTAAAATGAATACATTATATAAGTCTAAAAACTCTTACTAGCCAAGGATTTACCTTCTTCAGGAAGGTAAGGGCCACCAGCATCATTGAGAAGCTCATTGGTAGCTTTCTTCTTCCTCAGCTCAGGTCAGGAATGGTGGTGGAGATGCTGCTACAGAATTGGGCTCTCTGAGAACAAAGGGGATTGTAGTCATTGGTCTTTAAACATCAGAAGCAAGGTAGGTGCAATTACCACAATCAATGGCAAAGTCAGAGTGGTACCAGGAGAGATCTGACTTGTAGAGAGCCATGAGATGGTAAATTGCCAGGAGCAGGAGGGATGCTGCTACACAATGGGAGCAGGGAAGAATATGGTTTGTGTTCAGTAGACCCACTGGCATGCCTCTTGGTTCTTTCATGTCCAATTTTAACAATAAATGAATAAGTATGGTAGCCATGACCTGAGAAGGGCATGGTCACCAGGGATTCAGGTCCTGTAGAGATGAGAGTCTGAATCACTCCACTAGGCAAGCCACCTAGACCAGCAGAAATGGAAAGAGTGGTAAAGGAGGAGGAGTATTTGTTATGGCCTTCTAATTACACATGAATTGTCTACTGTGTGTGGAGGGAGAAGTGGCTTGATGGATATACATGGAATGTACATGGACTCCTGATCAATGGTAAATATCTTGACTGGTTAACAAGGGAATCTAGAAGGAACAGAACTGGAAGACTGGTGACAAGAGTCTGGGGAAGGAGTATGTGGAGACCCCGTGGGAGGCACACAAATTATGTGTGCCTTCGAGTCTCATGTGAATTATCTCTAGAAGAGGCTCTTAACCAAGTGAAGCGTTTGACCCATGTTGTGGATGTCGGCCAGACTCTCTCCTTAGCCATCCTGATGCTTGCTTGAGTGCGTGTGTGTTAAGCCACTTCAGTCGTATCAGACTCTTTGCGACCCTGTGGACCAGAGCCCACCAGGCTCCTCTGTCCATGGAATTCTCTAGGCAAGAATACTGGCGTTTGTTGCCATTTCCTACTCTGGGGGATCTTCCGGACCCAGAGATCGAATCTGCGTCTCTTACCTCTTGTGCACTGGCAGGTGGATTCTTTACCACTAGCGTCACCTAATGACTAATAAATACAGTGCTCATAGTAGAAGGGATTGGGGCTGTGGGACACAATACCATGGATCCCTCTAGGTGAGTCTGAACCAGCTCCTGCCCACAGTAGAGATGGACAGTGAGCCCTCTGCTCGCCACCATTCCTCAGGGAAGCCAGCCAGCCACATAGTGGTAGGTCAACTACATCTAAACCCCTTACACCTGGGAGGAGGTAGCAGTTCATCGTGACTAGTTTGCCTTGCATGCTTACAGCAGCTCCACTAATACTACCATCTGATCCATCGATATTATATCTCCCACAAATTGCCTCAGGTCAAGGGACCCATTTTATGGCAAAAAAGGGGGGCTGTGAAAATAGTCTCATGATCAAAGCATTACTATGTGCTTTATTACATGGATTAAATGATTGAACAGCCTACTGAAGCCTTAGCCAAAGTGTTGGCTGTGGGGATAACATCTTGCTTGGTTGGGGTGCTGTCTCCTGGGAAGTGGTATATGCATTACACCACTGCCCGATATATGGTACTCTGTCTCCTATATGTAGAATATGTGGGTCTATGAAGCCACGAAAATCCCATGGACGGAGGAGCCTGGTGGGCTGCAGTCCATGGGGTCGCTAAGAGTTGGAGATGACTGAGTGACTTCACTTTCACTTTTCACTTTCATGCATTGGAGAAGGAAATGGCAACCCACTCCAGTGTTCTTGCCTGGAGAATCCCAGGGATGGGGGAGCCTGGTGGGCTGCCGTCTCTGGGGTCACACAGAGTCGGACACGACTGAAGTGACTTAGCAGCAGCAGTAGCAGCATGAAGCCACGATGAAAGTAAGGACATCACACTCAAAGACCCATTTGTGAAATCTGTGCTTTCTGTTACCATAAAATGTACATACTGTATATATGTTTATATATGGGTACATGCATGCACACATACACACATACTGAGTATAATGACCATGCTGTAAAGCATACATTCAAGACCCTAGAGATTGCAAACATGCCTTCCGTTTAAAATAGTGTGTTACATTTATGCCAATTTGATCATTAACATTAGTAAGAGGCCAATTATATTGTTCAAGAGTAAGATATTTTGTGAGAAAATGACAAAAAGATACATGTAATCATTGCAATGCCAGTTTACCATCTGATATGATGTACAATAATCCTTTTAGCAAGCTTAAGCTTTTACATATTAATGGCAGTATTGGAGAGCCGGAAGATGCCTTTTACAGCATCGCTGAGGTCCTTACAATAAAAAATGCCTTTGCTGCTTGGCCTGATTACTGGTATGTGCAGGGAGAATAATGCTGTTTCGTGGGCTCTATCCTCCTCACTACTGGGTCCTGGGGTGGTGTTTTTTTTAAAGCAATGCTGTATAACGATTAATAATGAGGAGGGAAAAATTCATTTAGACGTTTGGCAACATCTTTGTGGCTCTCAGTATGGGTCTCATATAGAATAGATTTTCCCTGCAGAGAAACGCTGGCAACGCATTCTTCTTAAACATACGATTAACCAGCTGCCAGAGACAATAGAACATTTAAAACTCCTATGCCAATGACCAAGTTACCACCTATAAATCTCAGAGCTACTAAAATGTGTTTAAAAAATGAGCTGCAGGGCACAAAAGCATTTTTCCTCAAATGTCAAACAAAGGGTTTGAGTTAGATTGTGGCTTCAGTGATCCCATTCAGGACAGCAATACTCATAGTACTTCCCAGTGTAAAGGCAAATAAAGTAGCAAAGAAATGCAACCTGTTGACTTAGGGAAGTGAAGAAGAAACTCAAGGACATAAATCGACAAGAAGTCCAAAGGAAAATGCTTTTCTTAGTTAAACAAGTAAGGCTACTCTCATCCTTTGTGAAAGATTAGCTAAGGAAAAATCTGAAGATACCTATTCTTGGGTATCTGCTGGACAAAACATCTGTCTTTTCTTCTGAGCTTGCAAAGTATAGAGAAGACAATCCAAGTGTCCATCAAGAGTGAGTAGGATAACTAAATGTGGAAGTAAGTCTATTCAACAACAGTGAGTAAAGAACAACACTGAATAAGAGATAGCCATGAAAAAAAATACATGTTTCATGATTCCACTTGTTATAGTTAGGAAACAGGACAAATGGAGTCTGATGTTTAGGATACAGACACAGATGGGAGAGTTGGAGGGGAGAAATAGGCAGTGAGCATCTCAGAGCTCAGATGGAGATTCCCTCCGTGGGGGATGGTGGTTGGAGTTATGATTGAGGAAGGGTCCACAGGCCTGCCTTTGAGCCTTTACACTCCTTTTCTTGACCTGAATGCTAGTCACATGCTTTTGCTTAATAATGTTTGTGAAATCCTATCAAAATAATGTATGCCCTTTTATATATACAGAAAATACAGCAGAAAATATACTTTAAAACATTATATGCATTCCACAGAGTGACCTAACTTTTTTAAAACTTGGAAGTCCTTTAAAAAAAATTTTTTTACAATGCTGTGTTTGTTTCTGCCATACAACGTAAATCAGTCATAATTATACATACAACCTTTCTCTCCCTAGCCTCCTTCACCGCCCCCCATCCTATGCCTCAGGGTCATCAATCACAGAGCACCAGACGGCCCCATGCGCTACACAACAGCTTCTCATCAGCCACCCAGCTTACACCTGACAGTGTATGTATGTTGGTGCTGCTTCCTCCATTCATCCCACCCACTCCCAAGTCCATCTGTCCCACTTTCCCCACGAGGTCTATCTCTACACCCGGGTCTCCGTTCCTTCTCTGCAAATAGGTTCATCCATGCCATTTTTCTAGATCCCATATATATGTGTTAATATACTATATTTGTTTTTCTCTTTCTGACTTACTTCACTCTATATAACAGGCTCTAGGTTCTTCTACCTCACCACAATAGACTCAATGTACTCCTTTTTATGGCTGAGTAATATTCCATTGTGTATATGTACCACATCTTCTTTATCCATTCATCTGACAATGGACATCTAGGTTGCATCCATGTCCTGGCTATTGTAAATAGTGTGGCTATGAACATTGGGGCACATGTGTTTTTTCAATTATGGTTTTCTCAGGGTGTATGCCCAGTATCTCAGGGTTGCTAGGTCATATGGTAGATTTATTCCTACACATGAAAAGATGCTCAACATCACTAATTATTAGAGAAATGTAAATCAAAACTACAATGAGGTATCACCTCACCCCAGTCAAAATGGCCATCATCAAAAAATCTAGCATGTCCTTTTAAAAATTAAATGAATGGGACCTTACAAATAAAAGTGGAGTCTCCCCTGTACACTTCTCAGTCCCACCCTCCTTCCCCTCTATTTGAAGCAACTGCAACATGAACCTGGGGTGCATTTTCTCATTCCTTGTTTGTATAATATTCTATATATGTGTTTCCCTTGTGAGTTTTTTAACTTTGCATCAATTCTTTGATTCATGTGTTATCCTGCCAACTTGCTTTTTGCACTTGACCTTGTTTATGAAATCCGTGTTCATATGTATGTATATATATATGAGGGGCTCTGCTTTCCCTTGCCTCAGTTTCCTCATCAGCAAATATGATGATAATAATGGTATCCACCACACTGAGTGGTTACAGGGTCGAGATGAGTTAATATATAGAAATCATCTGACATGTAGTAAGGACCACACACATAATTAATTCATTGACTAATCTAATTACTTAATCTAATTTTACCTACTACTTACTCTGCCATTATTTCTTCATCTATTTATTTATCTATCTCTTACTGGTGAACATGTAGGAATTTCCAATGTTTAGAATTATAAATAAGGCTATAATAAATAACTGTATGTGCTATGCTTAGTTGCTCAGTCATGTCTGACTCTTTGCAGCCCCATGGATTGTAGCCCTCCAGGCTCCTCTTTCCATGGGATTTCCCAGGCAAGAATACTGGAGTGGGTTACCATTTCCTATTCCAGGGGATCTTCCTGACCCAGGGATTAAACCTTCATCTCCTATGTCTCCTACATTGCAGGAAGATTCTTTACCCACTGAGCCATTGAGGAAGCCCAGACTTTCAGCGGCCAGGGTGTTTTCTGATTCTGACTTTGATAAGAACGGAAAAGAAGCCCCAGAACAGAGCAAGGCGTCACATCTTTGGAAATCAGTGGCCATCATTAAAGCCTAGGGATTTTGAAAACAATTAATTAATTAATTTCTGGCCACATGGGTCTTCGTTGCTGCCTGTGGGCTTTCTCTAGTTGTGGCAGGTGGGGGCTACTCTTCCTTGTGGTGCACGGGCTTCTCATAATCCTGGCTTCTCTTGTTGCAGAACACGGGCTCTAGGGCTCAGTATTTGTGACGCGTGGGCTTAGTTGCCCTACGGCTCCTTCCTGGGCAAGGGATCGGACCCATGTCCCTTGCACTGGCAGGTGGATTCTTATCCACTGGACCACCAGGAAAGTCCCAAAGCCTAGGACTTTTAAGGATGAAACTCCAGGGCATTGGGGCGGTGGGCGGGGGGCGGGGGGGGCGAGGAGGGGAATCATTAAAGTATACTGGCGCTTAGTGTTAAATATTTTGCCCACTTTATCTCACTGGTATAGACAACCATATTATTATCTCCATTTTTCAGATGAGAGAACCAAGGCTTGAATAGTTAAAGAATATGGTTAAGATCTCTCAGGCTATACGGAGAGGAACTAGCACTCAAAAATCTAATAGAAAAATGGAAGAAATAAAGATCAAGAAAACATGGGTTAATAGTTTTCCTCAGAGTGGGGAATTAAAAAAGGATAATTGAGTGCACCTCAAAGGCCTATACCTGTAAAAATCCTATCCTACTTCAGTGGAAACCTAGACAGGATTTTACCCTCCAGGTGACCACGTGCCTCATTCAGCATCTCTGCCCCACTCTGCTCTTCGAAAAGACCCAAGTGGTGCTGGGAGCTTTGAAGTGGGGTGGCAAGGGGGTAGAACTGGGGTGGGAAGAATAGAAAGGGATATGCTACAAAGATGATTATTGAAAGTTGACAGCTGCCAAACACACTGTGTCCCTGGCAACACCTGTTGAGTCAGCCGCGGTGGTGGAGAGTCAGATGAAGAAAGACAGCTGTACACATGCCAACAGCAGCAGGATGCTGTGCTGGGCTTGCGCTCTGCCAGCAGAAGATGTGCCAAACTCGCTGGCCCAGATTCAAATGGCTGGGTGTCGACTCAGTTTGCCAGCAAATAAGCCCAGGGAATACATTTGCATTAACACCGCTCCCTGTTCCCACCTCCCCAGTCCTTCTCCCGCTCCACATAGAACACAGTTCCTCTTTCCAGAATGTCATCTTCAGCCTGCTTTTCAGAACCTGTATTTCAGTGGAACATGAGGTAAGCCAGATGCTGTCCTGAATTGCCTCGAAGGAAGCCAGCATCAGCAGTCAAGAGCAAGACCAAAAAAAAAAAAAAAAATTCCATTTCAGGTTTTTGGCAGTTGGTTAGAAAAATATGCTGGGTAATTTTAATTTTTTTTCCAAAAAGAAAGAATAGATGGGGTTTTACATTTTATCTCATGCAAACATTATGCTCACCCAGACCCTTCCTTTATTTGAGCACCTTGAAATTTGGGGGATTCTCAGCTAAGCTGAAAGAGTTTCACAATTGCAGTAGGATATTATAGGAAAGTTTGGTTCTGCCTACAAAATTGCTTCCTAAGATGGAGAAGTGTCAGATATGTCTAATTTCTTCTTATCTTTTCTTAAGACTCCAGGGGTACCCTTGAGGAATAAGAAGTCTCAGGTCTGGATGAGGGAGTTTTTCTCTTCACAGGCCACTGTGTGGTTTAAAGGCAAGATCTATCTATCTACCTATATATGTTCTAGCATATATCATTTCAGCCACTTCATGTCAGCAGGCAGCAGAGGTGGTGAGAGAGATAAAGCCTTAAGGAAGAGAGAAGCTTTGTGGATTACTGTTTTTGATACCCTTTCTCCCAGAGGTCTTAATGAGTAACTAGACCTTGAGTGATAGAATTTACCCCCTTCTTCTTCTTTCTGACCTTCTAACATTGTGCACGCATGCACACAAATACACACACAAAGCACTCCTTGAGAAAAACTTTCACTTCATTTCAGTGTGGTGTTTGGAAGATCATTAACACTCTTGTGATCATTAACATTTCTTTTTCTCTTAATGATGTTAAATCCTTCTTGAGTAGTTTCAGTTAAAATAGTAATGTTAGAAATTCCCAGTTGAATAACATGTTTTGAGTTAAAAATTTATCTTAGGAATTTATTTCCCAAATATAACTTACATATGTACATAAAGGACATTGAATACAGCATAATTTCAAATAATAGCAAAAGGCTGGGAACATTCTAAAGATCCATCTGTAGGGCATATCTCATTGATAGTACCTCCATAAGATGTAACAAAGAGCATTATGCAACCGTTTAGAAGCATGAATTAGCTCCGTGTGTGTAGACAGGGGCTTACCTTTCAGACATACCACAAGGGGAAAAGTAAAGTGTAGAATAATGGGTATAATGTGCTATCATTTGTGTAAAAATGGAAAAGAAATACACATATACGCATATATACATTTATCCATACATGGACCATGTCCAGAAGATAAACAAGCACTTCACAGTGGTTCACTCTGGGAATGGAAGCCCAGTGATCTGACATTCAGGTTTTACTGTGCGTTGTTTTGTGCTGCTTGAATTTTTTCTACTATTGTGTACCTATGCCATGTTTTGAAATGCATAAAAAACTAAATTAATAAAGTAAACTTATTTCTCACTAAGCTCTAAAGTTGAGTGCCTGCCTGCCTGCTAAGTCACTTCAGTTGTGTCCAACTCTGGGTGACCCTATGGACTGTAGCTCTCCAGGCTCCTCTGTCCATTAGATTCTCCAGGCAAGAATACTGGAGTGAGTTGTCATGCCTTCCTCCAGGGAATCTTCCTGATCCAGGGATCAAAACCTGCATCTCTCATGTCTCCTGCATTGGCAGGCAGGTTCTTTACCATTAGCGCCACCTGGGAAGCCCCCTAAAGCTGAGTACTAGATCTTTAATTTCTAGGTTCGTTTTGTGTTGTGTGTGAGTTTGATGTCACACACATCTAGTTTGACCATTATTATAGATTAGTAACTTGATTAGTTGAGTTCAACTTTCTAGTGACTAATTAGAAAATAAGAGTCAATGTAGTCAAAAGATTTATTATGAGTTTAAATTGAGATGGAGTTCTTTTTCTTCCTCAGCCACATAAATCAGCTTAAATGAATTGTTGCTCTCCACGAATGAAATAAGACTGCTTTTAAGGACTTAATTGCCATAATTCTGCAATAGCATTTGCACCCCTGGTCTTTTGTATTGCATTTTGATGCCTTCAGAGTTATTCTTGTAAATTTATATCCACATGACTCCATTTATAATAAATAATAGGAAGAACTAGTGGAAATGTTCATGGATCTCAACATATTTGAGATGTTCTTCTACCTTCACATCAAAATACTTTTCCTCTTTCTTGCATAGATAATATTTTGAAGAAATACATTGAGAGAGATGGAATTTTTGCCTATAAGGTTTATAAGATACCGAAACTCTGATACTGCCCTTGAATTAAAAAATGTCAAACTTTAAACCAGAGGTGAGTTTGTTCCCTTTGGGGAGTTTGGAGTCAAAAAAATCTGAGTTTCTGTCAAATTAGCCTCCTGCTTCCCCTAGTTTCAATATAATATAAAATGAGTGAAATAGTATTTACCTTGTGAGGATAATTCAGAGACCAATTGAGCTAGTGGGTAATGAAAGAGCACTTTGAAACTGTAATGTCCTAGTAGTTATTTTTTTATTGTATATCACACTCATTTTGGATAAGAATAAACTGGATCTTGTTTCAAAGTTCTTTGCTGAATCTGACATCAGTACAGTGACTGGAATGAACATTGTCAGTATGTTCACGTTAATTTATGCCTGCCACTTCCAAGGGCTGCGTTCCCTAAGAGAACTGATGCTGTGGCAGCATCCACTCAGAGTGAGCCTAAAATGAAACACAAGGCACACGTTTAAGGCAGATAACTCTGAGACCCCTGGACTCAGCTCATTCTTATGGGTTTATGTGTGCACAGGCAGAATCCTGGAAAGTACAAACTCATTTTATGAGATTACAGAACCTTAAACTCATGCCAAGAATTTTATTTAGACATGTTGAGTAACACTTAAGTGGAATCCCTTGATCATACTTATCAGAAATAAGAAATCAACAATTTTGACCCACTAAGTACTGCTCTTTAATTTCACTTATTTTGAATGCTCTTTATTTGATGAACTAATTCCTTCACTGTATTTCTCTTCATTGATGGACCGTATTTCCTATTGAGAACTTGACTCTAAAGGTAGTGGTTTTAAAGTGGAAGACAGCATTAAGGCATTATATCTCATCTTTTAGAACAATGGTTTTAAAACATATATGTTTTAATATGTCAATCCCAATCCCCCAGTTCAGCCTATCTCCCTCCTT
This sequence comes from Bos indicus x Bos taurus, assembly GCF_003369695.1. Classification (NCBI taxonomy): domain Eukaryota; kingdom Metazoa; phylum Chordata; class Mammalia; order Artiodactyla; family Bovidae; genus Bos; species Bos indicus x Bos taurus. The sequence goes on along the minus strand of NC_040085.1, from coordinate 63,343,732 downwards.
GGTGTCCACATTTGTTCTCTATGTTTGTGTCTCTATTTCTCCTTTTTAAATATGATCATCTATATCATTTTTCTAGATTCCACATAGATGTCTTAATATATAATATTTGTTTTTCTCTTTCTGTATAAAACAGATAACTAATAAGAAACTACTGTATAGCATAGGGGACTTTACTCATGCTTTGTGATGACCTAAATGGAAAGAAATCTTTAAAAAGAGGGGGAAATATATATGTACATATAGCTGATTCACTTCACTGTACAGTAGAAGCTAACACAGCATTGTAAAGCAACTATATTCCAATAAAAATTAATTAAAACATATTTTTAAAGTGGCAGAATATTTTATTTTGTTCAGAAGAAAGAATGGGCAGCTATCCAATATGTCTTTAAAAAAAAAATGATGGCGGGGGTGCAAAGTAGAGCTGAAGTGAAAGAAAGTATGTGTGTGTATTAAAGGATTTGGAGCCCAACTTACTGAACTGTCCCTTCTCTGAGGCTCTCTTGTGAGAGTTTCCATTAGTGGCCAGTGAAATCAAGTGAGTATTCCCACAATGCGGGATCCTTATTTTAAGGCTAAATTGTAATAATGAATTAGATCATGTTCGGCTCTCTTGTACAGATATAAAAAAGAGCTGAGTGGAAGTTCAGGGACAGAAATGGTTCCCCTGGGATTTCTTTTACAGCTATCTGATCATTATGAGTCATGTCAGGATTACAGAGGGTGGAATTTGAAGGCATTTATAATAGAAAATAAAAGAGAGATGGTAATGACAGGCCTGAGAGACATGCACATAGCAAAAAAGCAGGTTGTCTGGCAAAATAGTTAATTTCTGAACTTTCATGCACAAAAGTGAAGTTAAAGTCATTCTATATTGAGAGCCACCACGGTATGTTCAAGTTTATTCTGGAGCTAAAATAATCTTTTATAACATATATTTCAAGTTTACCTGTATGGGATTTTATAGTGATATTTTCCTTATTGGCTATGAGTCATCTAACTTTCACCTTGGCATAACATAATAGAACTAATAGCTATTTATCCTAAAAAATGTATATTAAATTAGGACTTTTATGCCCACACTTCTCTGCTTAAATAAATCCAAATGTGTATGGAATAAAAGGCAATTTACATGTGGCATTGATAGCCTCCAATATCTAGGAAAAGCATTGAAATTTCTATTTCACAAAGAGAAACCAAAAGGACCACTGAAGGTCTTCTTGTTAAAGGAAAAGAATTCATTGCTTAACTTTTCTGATAGAGGACCATACATGTCTCTTTGCATATTTAACATGAAAAAAAAGCCATCAAGCAGCAACCTTTATTTAATCTAGACTAGTGATGGGAAGGAGAAGGCAATGGCAACCCACTCCAGTACTCTTGCCAGGCAAATCCCACGGACAGAGGAGCCTGGTAGGCTGCAGTCCATGGGGTCGCTAGGAGTCGGACACGACTGAGCAACTTCACTTTCACGCATTGGAGAAGGAAATGGCAACCCACTCCAATGTTCTTGCCTGGAGAATCCCAGGGACGGGGGAGCCTGGTGGGCTGACGTCTCTGGGGTCGCACAGAGTCAGACACGACTGAAGCGACTTAGCAGCAGTAGCTGCAGCAGTGTTGGGAAATATCTTTTATAAGCTTTCATCTTCAAAAGGCTTAGAGGGTAAAGAATCTACAATGTGGCAGACCCGGTTTGAATCACCCGGTCAGGAAGATCCCCTGGAGAAAGGAATGGCTACCCACTCTAGTATTCTTGCCTGGAGAATCCCATGGACAGAGGAGCCTGGCAGGCTACAGTCCACGGGGTTGCAATGAGTCAGATGTGACTGAGTGACTAACACTTGCACTTTTAAACTCAGTTCAAAAATATTCACTTACTAGTTATATCCTTGTTCTAATCATTTTATTCTTTGCTTATTCTTAGAACTTTTGTATTTAATTATAGTTTACATCTTTTTTTTTTTTGCTTTTATTAATATGTTGCCTCAAAAGTGTAAGGTGTCTTGTATGTGTACATTTTGTCTCTACAGTTCAGTTCAATCACTCAATCATATCCAATTCTGCAACCCCATGGACTGCAGCATGCCAGGCTCCCCTGTCCATCACCAACTCCCAGAGCTTGCTCAAACTCATGTCCATTGAGTCAGTGATGCCATCCAACCATCTCATCCTCTGTCATCCCCTTTTCCTCCTGCCTTCAATCTTTCCCAGCACCAGGGTCTTTTCCAATGAAAAAGTTCTTTGCATCAGGTGGCCAAAGTATTGTATTGGAGCTTCATCCTCAGCATCAGTTCTTCCAGTGAAGATTCGGGACTGATTTCCTCTAGGATGGACTGGTTTGATCTCCTTGCAGTCCAAGGGATTCTCACGAGTTTTCTCCGGCACCACAGTTCAAAAGCATCAATTCTTCTGCACTCAGTTTTCTTTATGGTCCAACTCTCACATCCCTACATGACCATAGCTTTGACTAGACGGACATATGTCAGCAAAGTAATGTCTCTGCTTTTTAATATGCTGTCTAGGTTGGTCATAGCTTTTCTTCCAAGGAGCATGTGTCTTTTAAAATCATGGCTGCAGTCACCATCTGCAGTAATTTTGGAGCCCAAGAAAATAAAGTCTGTCACTGTTTCCACTGTTTCCCCATCTATTTACCATGAAGTGATGGGACCAGATGTCATGATCTTAGTTTTATGAATGCTGAGTTTGCTTTATTTTTTTTAAGACAGGAAATACTTTATTTAAACTCATCAGAGAAATGGATAGCTTGGGTCTATAACAAAGTGCCATGTTTTAAAGCATAGGTCAGTAATTGTATATGAGAGTATACACTGCTATATATAAATTAACTGATCAGACCACAACTTTTCAAGTTTTAAAACAGAATAAGCAAAGGTGCTGTAAAAGCAGCACCCTTGCGACATTTTAACTTTTGTATTCCTCTCCTTCTTCCTCTCCCTCTCCTTCCACAGAATCTACGCCAACCTCCTCATAATCCTTCTCAAGGGAAGCCATGGCCTCATGGGCCTCAGAAAGCTCTCCTTCCTCCATGCCCTCACCCATGTACCAGTGAACAAAGGCATGCTTGGTATACATCAGATTGTGGTCTAGGTGAGTCCAGGCCTCAGTGGTGGTTGTGGTGTTGCTCAGCGTGCACACAGCTTGCTTTACTTTGGCCAGGTCTCCACCAGGGACCACAGCAGGAGGCTGGTAATTAATGCCAACCTTGAAGCCACTGGGGCACCAGTCCACAAACTGGATGGTACGCTTGGTTTTGATGGTGGCACTGGCAGCACTGACATCTTTGGGAACCATGTCGCCACGGTACAACAGGCAGCAGGCCATGTATTTACCACGGCAAGGGTCACATTTCACCTTCTGGTTGGCTGGTTCAAAGCAAGCATTGGTGATCTCTGCTACAGAAAGCTATTCACAGTGGGCTTTCTCAGCAGAGATGACAGGGGCGTATGTGGCCAGAGGGAAGTGGATGCGGGGATAGGGCACCAGGTTGGTCTGGAACTCTGTTGGATCCACATTCAGGGCTCCTTCACACCTCAGGGAAGCAGTGACGGAGGACACAATTTGACCTATCAACCTATTCAGGTTAATATATGCTGGGCACTCAATGTCGAGTTTTCTAGGACAGATGTCATTGATGGCCTCATTGTCTACCATGAAGGCACAATCAGAGTGCTTCAGGGTGGTGTGGGTGGTGAGGATGGAGTTGTAGGGCTCAGCTACAGCTGTTCAAAGTTGTGGGGCTGGGTAAATGGAGAACCCCAGCTTGGACTTCTTGCCATAATCGACAGAGACATTCCATCAGCAAGGAGGTGACCCAGAACCAGTTCCCCCACCAAAGCTGTGAAAAACCAAGAAGCCCTGAAGACCTGTGCACTGCTCAGCCAGTTTCTGAATCTGGTCCAAGATGAGGTCAGTGATCTCCTCGCCAGTGGTGTGGTGACCTCGGGCACAATTACTGGCAGCATCCTCTTTGCCTGTGATGAGCTGCTCAGGGTGGAAGAGCTGGCAGTAGGTGCCAGTGCACACCTCATCAATGAATGGGGATTCCAGGTCTACAAACACTGCCCTGGGCACATGCTTGCCAGTGTCTGTCTCACTGAAGAAGGTGTCGAAGGAGTCATCTCCTCCCCCAGTAGTCTTGTCACTTGGCATCTGGCCATCGGGCTGAAGGCCATGTTCCAGGCAGTAGAGCTCCCAGCAGGCATTGCCTGTCTGAACACCAGCCTGGCCAAAGTGGATGGAGATGCACTCACACATAGCTGCTGTTCTGTGGCTGCCGAGCAGTTGGCGGAGAGGAGAAGAGATTGTTACTTGTTACAGCGCTACTCTTAGGTGGTCGATGTAAGAGAACCTGTGGCACATGGGCGTCTGCAGCTCCTTATATACAACTCAGTCCGAATGCTGAGTTTTTGAATTTTGAGAATATCTCTGCAACTGGACCATACATTCCATGAGGGCAGGGACTTCTTCAATGTCCTCAAAGAATGAGGAGTCCAGTCTTCTGTACCAGATGATCTGTGTACTATGCAGCAAATGTGTGTTTATTACTACTTGTACCCTCTTCTTCTTAATCTGTGAACACTCTCCAACTTACTCAATTGGTTTACACTCAGGGAAAACAAACTGATTTGCTAGTCTGAATAAACAACATTCAATAGGAAGGTAAATCCGTTTCTACAAAAATAATATAAATTGTAAGTCGAAGCAAAATATTAAGTGGTTTTTGTATTATCTACTTTCTGTGGTTCTTAAACAGAAACCTTTATCATCTGATTAAAATTACATTCATTATAAAGAAGTAATATTAACTGTTAAATGATACTGTCTCAGGACAAATTGGATGGCTTCGTATACTGTTAGGCATTTCTATAAAGTGCATTCATTTCTCCTTTATTTGTATTCTGATAAATCCAGAGGGTTTTTAAGTGGTTAAGTGTGGTTTTAGAATAGACTTTGTATTGTTATTTTCAATTTGTGTTGTTTTGGTATTATCATATCTGGCCATAACATATACAAGTTGTGCTCACGATCAGTCACTTCACTCAAGTCTGACTCTTTGCAACCCTCTGGACTGTAGCCCGCCAGGCTCCTCTGTCCATGGGATTTTCCCAGCAAGAATACTGGAGTGGGTTGCCATGCCCTCCTACAGGGGATCTTCCCAACCCAGGGATTGAACCTGTGTCTCCTGAGTCCCCTGCACGGCCGACAGATTCTTTACCATTGAGACATTGGGGAAGCCTTATGTAAATTGTTCTGGGGTGTAATTAGAAATGATTGATGAGATTACTTGAATAAATATGTGTGAGAAAATGTGAGAGTAAAAAGAAAAAATTGTACTGGGGTTTAAAATCAAGAGGAGGAATTCTAGCTTCCCAGGTTGAAATTTGTCTGATCTTGTGGCTTTGTAACCCTACTTTTGGCAACAGATATCAAAGACATTCAGTGGACGGCACAGTCCAATTTTCACTTGGGCCCTGTGCTACCCAGCTATGTGACTACCTAACTCCCTGGGTAAGTTTCTTAACTTTTGCAATCCTCAATTTCTTCATCTATAAAATGAATGTAGTAGAGATCAAGAGGATTAAGTAAGATACTTAGTATTTTACCATGTCAAACACTTAGTAGAGTTGCAGGTCCATCTTAAGCATATGATAAATGTTAGCTGTTCTGATTAGCAGATGCTCCTCTAAGTTGTAATTTGATTCCCAGAAAGGTCAGCTCTGCTCTTCAATTCCAGCCCACTTCTCTGGCCACAGTCATGAAAGGTGTGCTTCACAGCAATGTTGAGTGCACTGGGTCACATCCCCACTTCCCTCTCCCTTCATTTAGGTAGCATAACCCACACAGCTCTGCATATGAATATGAGCCAGTGTCAAAGTAGGATCTTTGGAAATACTTGCAAAATGTAAATCTTACAGTAGATTGTGTTTGAGTAGTGACAGCCTTTAACAGGAAACTCTTTGTAATGTGATGCATGTTCCAAGGCATGGGACTGTCTTAGAAGTCAAAAACATTTTACACCAAGGGGCTTTGATGCCTAATCTTTTAGGTGGTGCCTGAAGTAGATTTTCTTACCTGAATCCTACTCTCAGATTTCTCTACTAAAATCTCTGTGATATTTTCACCTTGCTCCACATCTTTCTCATTTCCCAGAGAGGCTTTTGTTTGGCTGGGAGATCTGTCCAGTTCTTTCCCAGGGCAGCAAATGAAGCCGTGTGGAATGAAGCACTCATAGATAGCCTTCAGATCAACAGGGTAAAAAACTCTAGCACCACATCTTTGGTTGAAAACCCAGGTCACTGAGATGGTACTCACACTGTCAACTGGTTAGCGTGCAGATCTGACTACTAAGAAATAAAAATATAAGTGATTTAGAGCAGTGCAGAGAAGGAACTTAAATACAAATCACAGTGCTTCTGGATCCTCTTGTCCACCTGACGTGGTTTTTTTTTTTTTTTTTAAATCTAGCCTTAATTTCAACAATAAATTTCAGATATTAGAAAAGTCTTCCCTATCTTCTCAGGTTGCCACTCTACTCATCTTTTATTTTTTTTAGCTAAAATACTATTTATGTCTAAAAGTTAAAAAATTACTAAAGTACGAAGAAAAACATTTTAAATATATCCACCACTTAGAACAAATTAACTTATTTTCCAATGTTTCTGTGGCATATTTTACATCCATATTTTTATATAAGAAAAGTATTTCACTATTTTAATAAAAATGAAACACACATAGAAAAGAATGACATTGACAAATAATGCTGAGTATTTTAAAATCAGCTCAAATTCAGTTACCCAGAAATATTATTATCATTACGTTAAACGCACATATTTTCAGATGTCTTTTTGTGTGTACACCTACAAATACAGAGAGAGAGAAAGGGAGTGAGAGTGGGAGAAAGAGAGATGTGAGTCTTGAGACTGACTTTTTTCCTTTGAAATGCCTTTGAGATCCAGCTGGGATGTTTTCTTTATTGTGCAGTGGCCATTCATTGATTTTCTTCCTCCTTCTGATAAGAGATGCTAATTTTCCTTTGGAGACTCATTTCTTCCACTCATTCTCCATTCTTAGTATGCTCACCACCATACTTCCAACCCTAAGCTCCTGAGGTATTCACATAACCCAACCTGTTCTCCAATTGCTGTCAGTGTGAGAGGAAGGGGATGGTCTAAAAATGGAGGTGGTCTTATGCTGTCTATAATCCACTATGCTAAAGTCTTTTAGTAATGACAGTACAGAGAAAGAGGGTGAAAATAATAAACATCTGATGTAAAATTTGGAAAGTTTCCTTAGAGGAGGAGATTTTTGAATTGAGTCTTAAAGGCCGAGTAGTATTTTTCTAGCAAAAATAGAAAATAATAGTATTTTTCTAAAGAAAGTGATTGTCGTCTAGTTGCTAAGTCATGTCTGACTCTTTGAGACCCCATGGACTGCTTTGTCTTTCACTGTCTCCTGGAGCTTGCTCACACTCATATTCATTACATTGGTGATGCCATCCAACCATCTCATCCTCTGTCGCCCCCTTCTCCTCCTGCCCCCAGTCTTTCCCAGCGTCAGAAAGTGGAGAAGGTGATAAAACATCATCATTGCCAGTGAAAGATGAGGAGCAGGTACACACACCTATATGTTAAAAGACATGAAAATATCAGAAAATACCTCTGCAAGGGAAAACTCAGAAAAAATTTATGAACTAAGCTTACATGCTATCATTTGATTTAGAAAGGTAGTTATTTACCTAAGATCATGTCCTTTGATTAAAGGCTATTAACAAATAAAACGGTGTTGGATTTGAAAAGTGTTCAAATTTCATGAAACATACATATTAAGTTAAAATTATTTTAAAAAGATATCTCATTAAAACTTTTAAAGAATTTATTTGAACAAGTTTAAGTACACAGAGAAGGATAATCGATGAATTTGCCAACTTTTTTTCCTGACTTCTTTGGTTTTTAGACATATTCCATCCACACTTCTTTCCTTCCATCAGGCTTGGTAGATGAATAGAAACTCTACAAAAAGGAATTATGACAGTCATTTGGCAAAACAGTAATAGAAATCTCTCCACATATTAACTGACATTCTTCTACTCAATTGCTAAAGCATACATTTACCAGGGATTGACCCCTTCACCATTCAACCTTTTTGTATGTTTTCCTGTATTACAGAAACTAAAAGTCTGAAAACTGCATTTCCTCAACTCCCTTGCAGACTAGATGTAGGGTCAGATACGGTTTGATTTCACCAATCACATATGTTTACCAAAGACTGAATTAAGAAGAATTAACAGATCTATTGCTTCAGGCAGTTCCTGGAAACTTGGCCTAGAATTTGTCTCTTTGGCCACATGACCTCTTGCATAGGCCATGCTGTACAGTGAAATAAGTCCATCTCTGTTTCAGTGAACCAGAGTGGATTCTGTTCTCTGTAACTGATCCCTTACTCATAGTGCTACCTTCGGTCAAAGTTTCTAGATTTGATTTTTCAAAAAAATATATAACCACTTAAGTATAAATTGATGTATTAAAGTTAAATTTGGTACTGAGCAGTCAAAGAAGTTTTTATTTTACAATAAAATATATTGTGTTTTTCTTTGTTCAAAATGGAAACAGTTTTATATAATAGCTTTAGTTCTGATTGTAAAATGAACTTATGTACCTATTAAGTATATAGTTGTTTAGTCACTAAGTTGTGTCTGACTCTCTTGTGACGCCATGAACTGTAGCCCACCAGGTTCCTCTGTCCACGAGATTCTTCAGGCAAGGATACTGGAGTGGATTGCCTCTTCCTTCTCCAGGGGATCTTCCCGACACAGGGATTGAACCTGCATCTCCTGAGATTATTTACCACTTAACCACCTGGGAAGCCCCATTTAGTATGTTAGGTGACAGTAAAAAGAATAAGAAAAATAGCAAAAGTTTACTTACAAACATTTAACCTGAGATAATTGCCTTACTTTTCCTGTGCTTGGACATACATAACACACATATTTTATAAAATCAAGAACATGACAAAAATATTGCTCTGTAATATGCTTTCCACCTGATGTATTGTAAACATATTTTCATATCAAATCTGCATAAATATCAAAAACGGATATTAAATTCTTAGTAGATACTGTATATATCTTCCATATATATTTATAACACATCCCCTATTTTGAATATTCAACTTGTTTTTAATTTTCAACTGTTATGAACAAAGCTAAAATGAACACTTTTCATTCATTTTTATTTATTTCCTCAGTGTAAATTCACAGATGAGGAATTTCTAAGTCAATTTTAAAGATATTTGATACGTACTGGAAGATTCCTCTTTACAAAGATTGGATCAATTTCCAAGGTCACCAGCAGCTATGCTATGCCCATTATTTTGCATGACACTGGATATAAATGATCTAATATGGGAAAAACAGAATATCATTTTGTTGCTTTCTTCCTCTCCTTTAAAAAGTTATATATATATATATATATTTTCTTCTCCTTAAAGATCATTATTTTATGTTTTTAGCTTCTTTAGTTCAGGATTATTATCCAGATATTTTCCTTATCATGATATTAAATGTAGATATAGGTTTAAAAACTGCAGTTTTTTCTTCTCATGTTTTGAAATACTATTTATTTTTTATATATGTAAGTATAAATATTAATATATTTTAAAAGTAGCAATTCATAGCAAGTGGATTCTTTAATAGTCTTAAGACAGCTGGCTAACATTTGGAGGGAAAATTTAGAACTCAACCTCAACCTCACATTTTAGATTAAAATAGACTCCAGATAAGTTTAAATGTGAAAAAGAAAGAAATAACCCAGAAAAATTATAGATAAATATTACAACTGTATGGTGAGGACTGGTTGAAAAGCATGACACATACTGAGACACCATATCAGAAAAGGATAAACTTAACTACATCAAAAAGTCAGATTTTCTGTACTTCAAAAAACACAATAAATAAAATTAGGAGGAAAATGACAAACAGGGAAATTATGTGTGATATGTATGATGAACAAAAGTTGTCATTCTAATGCATAAATTAATAAAAAGATAACTGTCTCATATGAGTAAAGAATATTAATAAGCAATTTGGCAAGAGAAGAAATTAAAATTACAGAGCTTTGAAAAAACTATTTTTTCCTAGTAACAAAAAAAAAGTAACCTAAGAGTACATTAATGTAAATATGATATGATTTTTACCTATTGAACTGACAAGAGTGGAAAATAACAACATCCAGTGAAATACTGTTTCTGAAAGTGAGTCAGATGGCACCATTTCAGGTGCTTTCTGACTTTATAATTTCAGTAGCATTCTCTAGTGCAACACTCTAGGATGTAGAGAGGGCAGCGTCACTGCTTTAAACATTCGGGCTCACGGAGGAGAGCCCCGCTGGCACTCTGTATATGGTTCTGCGGTATAAGTTATCAAAGCTTATTTGATTGCTACCTCTGCATACACAGAGTCTCTCTTCAAACAGCCACAGGGCTCATTGCTATTATTAAACTGTCTCTGTTGCCAGATTCATAGCTTCAGAGTAAGAAAATATTATCTGAGCAAATATTTAAGCAGAATTCTCTACACTGTTATGCTTCATTAAAGAACAGTTTTCATTCGGTTTGTTCTAGAGTAAAGTGAAATGCTCCAAATCAATACACTCTCCAGTTTTTCCCAGCATTTTTCTTTTTTTCTCCACCGTAGGAAGATAAGGACTTCTCAGGAAGAAAGGCTTTTTATGGTGATGAACCCTCCTCTCTTATCCATGCTCCTCTACCAGAATTTGGTCTGTGACTGGAATGGATAAAATATAGGGTGTTTGTGTGCATCCTTGTGCAAAGTGGTTACATATGAGTGAGTGACATTCTTCTGCCAGTTGCTAAAGCATATGCTTTGAATTGACACGTACTCTTCAGCCTCCTTCATGGGTGCTTTCCTGTGCTGCAAAATTTTTGAGTATTTGGCTAGATTGGAAAGCATAAATGTGTCACCTGTTCAGTATCCTATGGTTATATGTTGCCAGCACTCCTAGCCTTATACAGTCTAAGGTCTTTCCTGCCCTCTTCTGCTTCAGTGTCTCCTCATTCTTCGGTTGAATGTACATGCTGTAGAAAGCACCAGAGTAAAGTCACTGCAGCAAAAACAAAAACCTCTATATTGAAATTATTGATATGGATAACTAGGAGAAGGCAATGGCAACCCACTCCAGTTCTCTTGCCTGGAAAATCCCATGGTCGGAGGAACCTGGTGGGCTGCAGTCCATGGGGTCGCGAAGAGTCGGACACGACTTGATATGGATAACTAGTATTAGTTGAACAAGCTAGTTTGACTTATCGGGCCAAAAAAAAAAAAAAGCCTGGAAAGCAGTGCTCCTAAAATCCCTAATCACTAATATTTTGGGGGAGTGTTGGGAGAATGTCTTTCTGGTGTGGTTCACACTGGCACAGATGATATTAGGGAATTTTTGTGTTTTCTCTTCAAAGTTGTTGTTTGAAGAGAAGTGTCTTTCAGCTGGTATTGTTCATGTTGATAACTTCCTATTAATGTAATTGTTGATGATAATCTTATAGGTGGGACAAATGCTGATGAGCTTATGAGGTATCTGGAATGGCAAACCTTTCAAACGTCTTTTTGGTTTGTCTCAGGTAAGGGAAATTTGGAGCCAGTCAACCAGATTCTTTTTCTCTTGAGAATTTTCTCCCTGATATCTTTATATCCACGGCCATTGAAAACTGCCTGTTGCTAGCTCCTCCCACCTTATTGTCTATGAAAGCTTTTTGAAATGGAGTCGTATTCTCAGTTTGCAGAAAGGCTGCTCTGTCAGCGTCTTCAGGCAGTGTCAAAAGGCCTGCCCATTATTGATATTTACCAACATCGCTTGGTAAATATTGGTGCATCAACTATTGGAGTCTATTGGAGTTGGGTCCTATGGATGTTCTTTCAATACACATATGGAAGAAAAACCGTAATTTATTATTTTGGATGGCAAACTTGTATTTAGACTTACAGATAAAAAATATCAAACTTTTATCTTATATTTTAAAATAGACATTTTATTATATATAGAAAAAAACATCTAGCTCTATCTTGTCATTTCTTTATCACAAAGAAGAGAGAAGTGAAATCCGTATTTAAAAGGCTGTGGAACATTGTGCATTTAAAGTACTCAGCAAGTTATTCCCTAAAGCACTCCATATGATATGTAAATCTTTTGATCTTTCACAAAAATGCATGAATGCTATAAAGAATAATGAGTACAAGCTTGGAAAATACAATATTGACTGTCAGTAAAGTGCACTTAGCCACAATTATTATTTGCATGGCTTTTGCAACATAACTGGAGGGGATACTTCTGTGAATATGTTAAGTATACACCAGTGTCTGCTAAAGAAGATTTGATTTTATAAGAAAGACTTCTTTTCTCCTTTCCCCTTCCACTATTCTTTTTTTGAAACCATTTTCTCAAGTTAGAAAACAAGAGAAGTGCTGCTATCCCGTTGCTATTAATTACCATATGATGGATAAAATAACTTGGCTTTGGAAAGAATCATTCTATGGTACCCTGCAGAAAGAATATTTAAGTCATGGTAAGCTTTTCTTTATAGAAATCTTTCTTTAAAACTTAGTTCAGACAGTGGAATGAATTTTTCAATTTTCTTTAGAAATTACAAATTTTGTTTGAACTTATTCAATAGGATTACCTTGAAACAAACAAGTCAATTTTTTTTTAATGTATCAGTTACAATTTTGATATTTGAATTCGTCCCTGGTAGCTTAGTCGGTAAAGAAACTGCCTGCAGTGTAGGAGACCCAGGTTCAATCCCTGGGTCGGGAAGATTCCCTGGAGAGGGAAATGCAACCCATTCCAGTATTTTTGCCTGGAGAACCCCATGGACAGAGGAGCCTGGTAGGCTACAGTCCATGGGGCTGCGAGAGTCGGACATGACTTAGTGACTAAACCACCACCAGTCAAAAAAAAGAGCTAATTTGTCATTGTAGGTGGTTATGCTTCTGATGTGATACGATCTGGTTAGTTAATCCAGTTCAAAAAGTGCAGAGCTGCTGACTACGGACAAATGGCTCACTGGTAGAGGCAATGTGCCAGGTGATTTGGAAGTAGTTGATGCACCAATGGGAAGAAAAATTGACTCTCACGATGAGGTGAGTGATCATAAGATGATAGTGGCTCAATTAATACAGGAACAAGAACACATATAACACTTCTTGAATGCATGGGCCTCGATTTGGATGTGCAGTTGTAATTAAACACGTAAAACTTCAGTTTCTAATTGTATATTAAAAGTATAAGAGTAGATTTTGATCCCAAAATTTGTACAGAAATGCAAAGAAACTAGAATATCTAATATGGTGTTGAAAAAGAAGTACAAGTTTGGAGGACTTTGCTATCTGATTTTATGACTTACTATGAAGCTACAGTAATCAAAATCCATGAAATGGCATACAGACAAATAGGCAATGAAACCAAATATAGCCCACACTTACTACCATTTGATTTTTGATGAAGGCACCAAAGTAATCGAATAAGGAAAGAAAATTTTTTCAACAAACAGTGCTGGAGCAACTGGATAACCATATGAGAAAATGAAAAAAAAAAAAACAACAACACAACAAAGAACCTTGATATTATATCACATCACAGAGAAAAATCAAGATAGATCACTTAAATGTAAAAGCTAGAACTCGAAAGAATTTTTAAGTATAGGATAATACTTTTGCAACCTGGGGGTAGGCAATTGCTTCTTAGAAGGCCATAGAGAGCACAAACAATAATAAGAAAAATCTGATAAATTAGATCTTACCAAGTTTATAAATTTGCTTATAAAAAGACACCATTAAGAAAAGGAACAGGAAAATCACAGATGAGGAGAAAATATTCACAAAATATATATTTGACAAAGAATGTACATCCAAACTGTGTAAAGAACTTATACAATCAAAATATAAACAGTACAATTTAAAATTAGAAAATGATTTGAACAGTAAAGAGAGATATATAAATGACTGAATGCACAAAAAAGGTGCCTAATATCATTATTCTTAAAGAAAATGCAAATTTAATGACAACAAAATGCCATTACAGCTGTACACATGTAGCTAGCACAAGATTGTGAATCAGCTATACTTCAATTTAAAAAACACCATTACACATCTATCAAAATAATTAAAATTTAAAAGACTGATATCATCAAATATTAGTGAGGAGGTAGAATGACTGGAACTTTTATACATTGTTGGTAGGAATGTAAAATGCTATAACCACTTTGGAAAAATGTCTGACAATTTCTTCTAAAACTAAATATATATTTATCTTCAGTCAGTTCAGTTGCTCAGTCGTGTCCAACTCTTTGAGACCCCATGAATCACAGCACACCAGGCCTCCTGGTCCATCACCATCTCCTGGAATTCACTCAAACTCACGTCCATCACTTATTTCCCACGAAGTGATGGGACCAGATACCATGATCTTCGTTTTCTGAATGTTGAGCTTTAAGCCAACTTTTTCACTCTCCTCTTTCACTTTCATCAAGAGGCTTTTTAGTTCCTCTTCACTCATCCCAACAATTCCACTCCTTGGTTTTTGCCCAAGAGAAATGAAAACATATGTTAAAAATCTTTTACAAGAATAAAAGCTTTTTATTCATAGCAGCCCAAACTGGAAACAGCCCTGATGTCCATCAACAAGAGAATGAATAAATCATGTTAAATTCATTGAATGGTGTGCTACCCAGAAATAAAAAGGAGCAAACTACTAAACAACACAATATGTATGAATTTCAAAAACATTACATAGGGTAAAAGAAGCCAAGCACAAAGGAATATATATGGTATGATTTCATATACAGGAAGTTCTAGAACATGCAAAATTGACCTGTGGTGCTCCTGGGGTGGAAGCGATTGATGATGTTCTTTATCTAGACAGGGGATTAGGCTATACGTGCTCAGTTGCTCAGTCTTGTCCCACTCTTTGCAACCCCATGGACTACAGCCCACCAGGTAACTGTCCATGGAATTCTCCAGGCAAGAATACCGGAGTGGGTTGCCATTTCCTACTCCAGAGGATCTTCCTAACTGAGGTATTGAATCCACATCTCCCATGTCTCCTGTATTGCAGGCAGATTCTTTATCGCTGAAGCACTGGAGAAGTCTTTAGGCTGTACAGGCGTATGCATTTGTCAAAACTAATTAAACAGTACACGTATAATCATTTAATTGTAAGAAAATTTTGCCTCAAAAGTAAAAATTCATGAACAAGTATTTAACTCTATTTGTAATATACAAGCTCTATTCTTTAGGAGTGATGTGTAATGATGTTTGCAACTTACTTTGAATTGCATCCTAAGAATGAGATGCATTGATGGATAGATAGATACGTGATAAAGCTAATAAAATAACATGTTAATAGTAGAATCTAGGTGGTAGGTATATAACTACTCACTCTACAATCCTTTCAACTTTTCTGTATTTTTGAAATTTTTTATAATAAAATGGAGAAAAGTAAATGAGTAGCTTTCACTATGGTAGACTGTACTTTATTTCATACTCTAATATTTAGGAGAAAGATTAATATAGTTCAATCTGTTGATTGAACTATTTTCTCATATGTCTCACTTAGCTGATGAATAATATTTGAAGTGTATGGCAAATAAGACTGTCAATAATAACAATGTAACATATAACAATGTAATATAATGTACATATAATAAACATATGTAAATTTAAATGCATAGGAAAGGTTCAGACCTCTGAACCAATAGTTTCAAACTTGACCAATTATCTGGATCTTATGAGGGAACCTATGGTAAAATAGATTCCATGGCCTCACTTAGATTAGGGAGTATCTTAGAGTAAGGACAGAACTTCGTAACTCTAGCAGCACCCTGATAATTCTGCTGCAGCTAAGGTGTTGGGAATCAGTTGTGGACAGCAACTCAAACAATAGACGTGTTTCACTGTGCATACGCCTTGCAGTTTTGGGGTCAAGCACCTTCCAGGGTTCTGGAAACTCTGAAAGGGGCACGTCTGCTTTTTGATCTGACATCCTGAACACTGCTATGTGACAGGCTGTGAAAATCAAGCTGGAGATCCAGCATCACAAGGCATTTGAAAAGGAAACATTTGCAAGTTCTTCCTTTACACAGTGCAGTGAAGAACCAAGAGCTCAAAGAGGCTCTGAGTCAAACCAGCAAGTTCATGGACCAGCCAGGCCTGGAACCCAAGTCCATATCTTTCAGGCAGTGCTCGCTCTATGCCATTTGATCTTCAGTTCAGTTCAGTCGCTCAGTCGTGTTTGACTCCTTGCGACCCCATGGACCCCAGCACGCTAGGCCTCCCTGCTCCTTCCTGTTTGAGCAAGCACACCCGGTGCTTGCTCAAACTCATATCCATCGCCAACCGTCTCATCCTCTGTTGTCCGCTTCTCCTCCTGCCTTCAATCTTTCCCAGCATCAGGGTCTTTTCCAATGAGTCAGGTGGCCAAAATATTGGAGTTTCAGCTTCAGCATCAGTCCTTCCAATGAATATTCAGGACTAATTTCCTTTAGGATGAACTGGTTGAATCTCCTTGCAGTCCAAGGGACTCTCAGGAGTCTTCTCCAGCACCACAGTTCAAAAGCATCAATTCCTCTGTGCTCAGCTTTGTTTATAGTCCAATTCTCACATCCATACATTACTACTGGAAAAACCATAGCTTTGACTAGATGGACATTTGTCAGCAAAGTAATGTCTCTGCTTTTTAATATGCTATCTAGGTCAGACATAGCTTTTCTTCCAAGGAGCAAGCATCTTTTAATTTCATGGCTGCACTCACCATCTTCAGTGATTTTGGAGCCCCCCAAAATAAAGTCTCTCACTGTTTCCATTGTTTCCCCCTCTATTTGCCATGAAGTGATGGGACCGGATGCCATGATCTTAGTTTTCTGAATGTTGAGTTTTAAGCCAACTTTTTCACTCTCCTCTTTCACTTTCATCAAGAGACTCGTTCCTCTTCACTTTCTGCCATAAGGGTGCTGTCATGTGTGTATCTGAGGTTGTTGATATTTCTCCTGGCAATCTTGATTCCAGCTTATGCTTCATCCAGCCTGGCATTTTGTATGTGTCCTCTGCATATAAGTTAAATAAGCAGGGTGACAATATACAGCCTTGACATACTCCTTTCCCAATTTGGAAACAGTCTGTTGTTCCATGTCCAGTTCTAACTGTTGCTTCTTGACCTGCATACAGATTTCTCAGGAGGCAGGTCAGGTGGTCTGGTATTCTCATCTCTTTCAGAATTTTCCACAGTTTGTTGTGATCTTCAGTCAAAGGCTTTGCCATAGTCAATAAAGCAGAAGTAGATGTTTTTCTGGAACTCTCTTGCTTTTTCAATGATCCAACGAATGTTGGCAATTTGATCTCTGGTTTGTCTGCCTTTTCTAAATCCAGCTTGAACATCTGGAAGTTCATGGTTCACATACTATTGAAGCTGACTTGGAGAATTTTAAGCATTATTTTGTTAGCATGTGATCTTCAAGGTTCTCATTTAGGAGAAATTGTGAGAGCCTTTTTTATTTCACCCTTCTGCTCTTACAGAAGGAATGTAGTGTTTTAAATGCACAAAATGTAAATAATTATGCTCAGGTTATCTCATTGCATCCTAAACTTTCAACTTTTCAAAAATTGAGGGGTAATTGACATGGAATGTTTTATTAGTCTCAGATATACAACTGTGTATATACTGTGAAATGATTATCACACTAAGTCTAGTTAGCTGAGTTTTGAACTTTGAAAGAAATGGCCGATCTGCCCTTGGTTTATGTGGTTAAATTATGAAATAATCCAGATAATTACTTTGTATTAGCTCCCACCTTCACTTATATCAGTTCCTTCCTTTTTCTCTCTCATTCTTGGTTATCAGATTTTTGATCCCCCTCATTGATCATTCATTTCCTTCAGCACCAATCATTTATCCATTAAAAAAATAATATCTCTCTTGTTCCCAAGTTTTCTCCTTATCCTCATAGAAGAACTTCTTGAAAGAGTTGTCTATACTTTTTGTCATCAGTTTCTCTTCTTCCATTCTCTTTGAACCCACTCGTGTTAGGTGATTTTACTCTCACCTGTCCAACTAGAACTGTTTCTTTTTTTTATCATTTAAAATTTTATTTATTTATTTATTTAAAATATATATATATATTATGGAAGTATATTGACTTACAATGTTTCAGGTGCACAGCAAGGTGATTCAGTTATACAAATACACATATATTATTTTTGAAATTATTTTCCTTCATAGGTTATTAGAAGATATTGACTATGATTGTTTCTATCTAGGTCACCACATTGCTGGATCCAGAGGTAAGTTAACTGGCTTCACCTCACTTGACCAATCAGTGGAATTTTACTTTATTAATCCACCTTCCTCCTTAAGGAAGATGGATCACTTGACTTCTAAGACTCCTGTTTTTTTCAGTATCTTTCTAACCTCTCTTCTTATTAGCATGCTGTCACGTTTTCTTATCATCTCTCAATTGCCGACAACACCTCCATTTGTGTATCTAATAGACCTTTCAAACTTAATATGACTAAAATGGAGCTCAAGCTGCTACTGCTAAGTCGCTTCAGTTGTATCCGACTCTGTGTGACCCCATAGACGGCAGCCCACCAGGCTCCCCCATCCCTGGGATTCTCCAGGCAAGAACCCTGGTACCCTACAAATTCATTTCTCCACTCTTCCCATCTCTGATAATGACAACCACACCCTTCTGGCTGCTCGGACTTCCTTGACTCTTTTTTTTCTTTTTTTGTCTTACATCCCACATGTGATCTGTCAGCAAACACGGATAGCCACACCATAAAAAATTCATCTAGGATTCTATGGCTTCTCAATATCCTGCTGTGGTCTAATGGAAGCCAACATCGTCTCTTATCTAGATAAATAATCTAGTCTCTCCGCTTCTACCCTTGCTGTACTTCAGCCCGATTGATCCTATTAAAAAAACAAAGTCAGACAGATCATATTATTTTTCTATTCTAAACCTTTCTTTGGGTCTCCTATTTCCTGTATAATGGTGGTAGAAATTCTTACAACTACCCAAACCATCCCCCCTTTATGATCCGGCCCCTCTCTCTGACTATCTTGGATTTTTCTCCCGCTTCTGCCCCAGCCACAACTGGAGTTCTCACTGTTCCTTGAAAACACCATGCTCTCATCAGCCTCAGGGCCTTTGCACTTGCTGTCCGATCTTCCTGGAATGTTCTCCCTGGCCATATAGTGGGCTTGCTCCTTCACCTCTTTAACGTCTCTATTCAATGTCATTTTCTCAGTGAGGTCTTCCTGATCACATTACATAAAATATCGACATCCCCTACACACACACACACACTATTCCTTTGATTTGCTTATTTTTCTAACTTAAAACTTACCAATATTTAACGTGTTTTTAATTTTTTTTAACTTGCTTGCTATCTGTTTTTCAAACCAGAATTTAAACTCCTTGAGGAAAAAAAAAAAAGAAAAAAAAAAAAGAAAAAAAAAAAAAGAAACTCCTTGAGAGCAGGGAGGTTTTTTTGTCTGTTTTGTTCATCGGTTAATCCCTAGCACCCAGAAAAGTGCCTAACATAAAGTATTAACAGACACTTAAGAAATTACTGGTGGATGAATAAATGATTTAAATTAGCTTCCATTTATTATTCATTTACTCTCTTCCTGGTAACAATTCCTTCAGTGGCATTATTTGGTAGATACTACTACTATTTCAAGTTTGAGCACAGAGAGTTTAAGCAACATTTCAAGGTCACACAGACACAAGTGGCAGACCGGAGGCTCAAACATAAGTCTGAGTCCAAAATGAGAGCTCCTAGCCATTGAGCTCAAATGCACTGCAAGTATTTTAAGAAAATTATAATTTCAAACATAGACATAAGCTTTATTTATGTATAATTGTCCAGCTTTAAAAACTATTCTGATAATTAAAACTTGTGGATTATATATTCATTACTATCAATTACTATGATACATGAAAGGAGTTTCCCCCAAAGCTAAGAGTAAGTTTTCTCAATTCTTATATCTTTGTATTATTTGTTTGTATTAACCTTGTGAGAGTTAAAAGGTGAATAAGACTGATTCTGTCTTCATGTGAACTTATGACATAATTGCCCTTTATCTCTTAGAAGTAATCCAAAAAACTAATGGTGAAAAGGGGCCATGGAAGTTTCCAAATGGGACATTTTTAAACAAATGAGACTTTTATAAACAGCATTTATACATTTACAACTTAGATTATAAACTTGTGCTATAGATACGGGTGCAGAAATGGGATAACTGATTTATTTGTTGTTCTTCTAGTGACTTTGCATAACCTCAGAAGAGGTCAGCTCCCCTGGTTCTTAGGCCTTTGGACTCAGACTAGAATTGCACTGCAGGCTTTCCTGGGTCTGTAGCTTGCTGATGACAGATTGTGGGACTTCTCAGCCTTCATAATCATGTAAGCCAATTCCTATAATAAACCTCCTTTTATGTATGTCTAT
Source organism: Bos indicus x Bos taurus (assembly GCF_003369695.1). Taxonomy (NCBI): domain Eukaryota; kingdom Metazoa; phylum Chordata; class Mammalia; order Artiodactyla; family Bovidae; genus Bos; species Bos indicus x Bos taurus. Next base: position 63,323,199 of record NC_040085.1, on the reverse strand, counting down.
ATATTTATGTTTATGTGTATGTATACATGGGTGTATTCTATTGGTTTGGTGTCTCTGGAGAACCTAGACTAATATAGCCACTCTGAGTAATCATGTCTTCAGCAAGCATGTTCATGCTTTCATTCAGTAGACATGTGGGGATCCCAGTATGTGCCAAGTTCTGTAGTAGGTCTGAGATGCTAAGGTGTTTTAAAAAATTGATCCCAGCATTCAAGGGATTCAGTTAATAAGGAGAAACAGAAAGCAATATAAATGACTCTTACTCTACAGTGAGATAACCACTGGGAAGACAACTGTGCAAAGCACCCAGTGGAGCGAGGAAGGGTATGATCAACTCCGGGTACACAGATGCAGACAGGACAGTCAAGAGAAACGTGTGAGCTAGTTTTGAGATGAGCAGAGCAGAATGGATATTCTGGTGATGCTGATAAAGTGAACAAAGTCATCACCTATGCTTGAAACGCCAAGATAAGAAGCTCACTTTGTCTGGAGCAAGGCTGGAAGCAGGAACTGCTTCCGGGGCAGTGACTGGAGATAAGTAGCTGGAAGGCACATGGGCTTTGATGAGAGCTTTGGGCTTTGCTCTATTAGAAGCTGCTCAATTTTCTTAAGTGTAGGACCACCGGAGAGAGAAAATTTCACCTATTGGTGGCAATAAGGGAGTGAACTGAAGGTGAGAGGCTCACAAACCAGAATCCAGGGATCCAACTCAGAAACTTACGAGCGACTTGTGTGATAATAGGACCGATAAGCAGTTGGTCATAAGGAGGAGGGGACCAGCGGACACTTTAAAGGTAGAATCAGCAAGATTTTAGCTGAGTGTTGATTCAGAGGGAGGGGCTTGTGGAGAATGAAGAGGGAAGACTACCCTCTTGGTTTCTGGCATGCATAAGTAATAGTACTATTCCTTAACTAAGAAATAGAGGGCAAGGTACTTTTGAAGGGAATTTTGGAAGCTGAGTCTTACTCCTTTTGAGTTTGAGATTTCTGGGGGAGGAACAGTTGGAAATCACCAATTAACAGTTCTCTACGTAAATTTTAAGCGTGAATAAAACCTCCCAGAGTGAGTGGGGGGTTTTACCCACAAGTGTATTAAAACCACAAGTTTTAATACATTAGTAAAAGATTAAGGGTCAGAGTTCTTAGAAACAATAACATTTAAAACTCAGAAGGGTGGAAAGAGGTGTAGAAAATGGCTGATTCTGGAGAAGCTAATTAGAAATGACCGATGCCACAGACACAGGAGAGGCACCAGCAACCTTTGTGTCTGTCTGGATCCTTGGTGTAGCTCCAACCTCTTGCACTTGCTTCACTTGGACCTAGGAGTGCATAGCAAACTTAAATATATAGCTCCAAGGCAGGGGCCACCTGACTGGGGCTTAATGTATTGGTTTAGTTGCCACAACCAAGTAATTTCTTCTAATCACAAGAACCTGAAGCTGGGTCTCATAACAGAAACATAAGGTCAATGGCTCACACTAATCTTCTGAGTGTTGTGAATTTCTTTGACAGGGATCCACTTGTGTGTGGTTTTGCACCTACATGCCATCCTGACCCCGAAATCAGAAAAGAAGAGAGATGATATAAAGGATATTTGTATCAAATCACTGGAGTGCCTCAGGGCATGAAAAAGTTTTTGTGCTGATTCATTGTTACTTTAAAAAATGCCTCATTATTGCAGCAAATGCCACATCTAAGCTCTTTCTTGTATTAAAGATGCAGAACACTTTCTTGAAGAAATACAAAGAAATCTTGTGCATTTCCATATGTTGCAATGTTTCCATGAGTCAATTTTCTTTGAGAAGATGTCTTCTTGTTTTGAATGACAATTCATATAATTATACCAAAAACACAAACTATCATTGTAGCAACCAGATGGATAGCCAGTTACTCCCACTGGATAATCAAAGAGACAAAGATATAAATTTCTCTGTTTTTGTTTTTGTTTGAGTATATTATTATTATTTACTGTTGATGACTCATGCCATTTGAACCTGATTTTGGAAATTCTCAAAAAAAGAATACATTTTTAAAAATAAATTATTGTCCTTGGATAACTGATCCTATTTTTATAGTTACAGTGTTGTTTAGAAATAACTACCTTTTTTGGATTCTAGTTTGAATGAGTGAAGTGTTTGAAAAAAGACCAGATGTTGGAAAGTTGAAGGTGAGAGTTGTAGTTTACACTTCATCATCAAGATTAGGAAGGAAAATATTCTGGATAAATCCATGTTTTGCTTACTCAAACACCACAGTTAAGGAAAAGTGATACTTTCCTTGGGCTTCCCCCAGTGGCTCAGCGGTAAAGAATCTGCCTGCAGTGCAGAAGACACAGGAGACTCGGGTTGGATCCCTGGGTCGGGAAGATCCCCTAGAGGAGGGCAAGGCAACCAACTCCAGTATTCTTGCTGGGAAAATCCCATGGACAGAGGAGCCTGGCGCACTACAGTCCATAGGGTCGCAAAGAGTCGGACACGACTGCAGTGACTGAGCACAAGCATGATACTGTCCTATGAGTAGTTCTGTTGCTCAGTCACCCAGTGTGTCTGACTCTTTGTGACCCTGTGGACTGCAGCACACCAGGCCTCCCTGTCCCTCACCATCTCCAGGAGTCTGCCCAAGTTCGTGTCCATTGCATCGGTGATGCCATCTAACTGTCTCATCCTCTGATGCCGTCTTCTCCTTCTGCCCTTAATCTTTCCCAGCATCAGGGGTTTTTCCAATGGGTCAGTTGTTCGCATCAAGTGACCAGAATAGTGGAGCTTCAGCTTCAGCATCAGTCCTTCCAGTGAGTGTTCAGGATTGATTTTCTTTGAGATTGACTGGTTTGATCTTCTTGCTGTCCAAAGGACTCTCAGGAGTCTTTTCCAGAACCACAGTTTGAAGGCATCAATTCTTTGGCTCTCTGCCTTCTTTATGGTCCAGCTCTCATGACCGTACATGATCACTGGGAAGACCATAGCCTTGACTATAGGGACCTTTGTAGGCAGAGTGATGTTTCTATTTTTCAACACACTGTCTTGGTTTGCCATAACTTTCCTGCCAAGAAGCAATCATCTGATTTCATAGTTGCAGTCACCATCCATAGTGATTTTTAGAGCCCAAGAAGAGGAAATCTGTAGTTATACTTAGATCTAATTTCTTCATCTTTTCTAGTATGTTTGAAAAGTTCAACTCATTTGAAAATGGTATTAGTAAGCAAAGAGTTTAAGCTGCTTTAACAAAGCAACCATAAATACAGTGGCTTAAAGAAGATAGTTCTAGGGAGAATATTCCACAGTGGTAGGAAAGTTCTACTCCATATGGTCATTCAGGAACCCATTTTGTTTTGTCATCCTTTAGGGCATCAGCTTGACCAAATAATCAAGCCTGGCCTTGCTTAATCAAAGCATGGACAAGGTCACATCCATGTCCCAGCTAGTGGGACTAAGAAAGAGAGGGTCATTGAGACAAGGAGCTTGTCTGAAAGCTGAAAGTCTCAAAAGTTGCACATATCCCATTGGCCTGAACTTAGTCACATAAGTCACACTTGCATGTGGCCTGAACTTAGTCACACTTGCGTGTGAGGGAGGCTGAAAATGTAGTCTCTAACTGTGCATCCATAATCCTGGTTCAAATTCTAGTGCTATGGAAAGACGGGAAAACAGATTTTGGTGGACAATCAGGACTTTTCCAGTCTTTGTGAGACAATCTGATAGAAACATTATAATGCTGAGCTTGGAAGCACTAACTTCAAGAGACAGAACTCATGGTTCAAACAATGGTTAATATATACTAAAGATCATACTGCAGAATGAGGGAAATAGAATGCAATCTATTCCAAATGGATATTTTGGGGAGAAGCAGTAATGCAGAAAGATAGTAAAAGGCCCAGAGCTTAAACAAACACACTTGAATAGGAGGTGATATGTAGCAAGACAAATGAAAATCAGCTGATTTACCATGCCTCTATCCAAATGAAAATAAGGTCACTCCTAATTCTGAGAAGTTCATATAGGAAAGGAAAAGAATTCTAATTAGGATTAAGAACATTATCTCTCTCCAAATGTCTGCAAGCATAGAATACTGGTTCTGTCTATGGCTATACCTATAATTTCACAATGTGACTTTTTTAAAAGGAGAAGACAATTTGGTAAACTGATAACTAATTTAGATAATGCTAATTGTATTGGGTGGAAGATGATTAGGAGAGTTATAAAAGAAACCTCTAGTGTGCTCTGCAAGGGATATTATTGAAAAACATGAATATTGTGTAAAGCTGTTATCCGTTCCACAAAAGAGAGGTGATTCCTGGATGTGTCTGTATTTCACAAAATCAGACAGGGAAGAGCTGGGGGCAGGGGTAGAGGGCATAGTGGTTATGCTAATTTTGGAAGGCTCTAGAATCCCTAATTCCCTTCTGTGAATGGTGCATGCACATATGCACACACATGACTTAATTGTATAACATCCTCACCTGGCCGTATAATCACAAACTGGACTTTGCAAGTGGATTACAAATACAAATTTACTTCCTTTTCAGTTAAATGCAAATAGCCTTGGATATTAAGTAACACTGCTTATACACTGATTTGCTGCCTTAGGATATTGTAGAACTTACATATCCCTTCCTATGGAATTGTTGCTGTCATTGAGTCAGTTTTTAGATTGTTAGTCAAGTATTTGTTTCCATTTTGAGTAAATGTAGTGTGCTAATCTCCACAAATGTGGTGACTACATAGACCCCATTTAGTGTTATTTGGAGTAATCAGGTGATAGTCAACGGTAATGATATGATCACTATTTCTTGAACACTCGATTGAGCAAAAGGTGTGTCCTTTATGTGATGCAACATACATCTTCCTCTCCTGAGATCCAAGTCAAGCAACCTATCTGAGCTTGTTATTTTCTGTCCTTTCCCTCCCCTACCTGTTGACCATTTGCCACTCTTCTTGCCCTTTGTGCCAAGGCAAGACGGACCCAAGGCACAGAGACCACAGCTGAGCTCCCTTGCTGGTGGACTTACAATTAGATCTGATGTACCTTTGGAGATCAGAGGGTGAGAGTGAAGGTTTGGGCAGTTTTTCCTGGCTCCCTCTTCCATTCCATGCTCTGTCTCAGGCACAGCTGGTTCTCTTTATAACCACAGCTCCCACTGGGTTATTCTTCTCTGCTCTTTCATCTGTTATTGTGTTCTAATAACCTACTTTCTCCTTCTTCTTTCAGTTTAGAGGTAATAATATCTTCCCCTATAGCTAGTGCCTGGGACTTCACCATCCGTTATTTACTCCCTTAATCCAGGCTACATCTCCTTAAGTAATACTTTCCTTAAAGCTGCTTCATTTAAACCACTTGGAGTGAATTCTGTTTCCTGCCACGACCATGACAGGGAAGGTAGCTGATACACCTTTGTGTTGATAATACATTCAACAGGTTCTGGAAGGAGTTATCTATGCCTCAGTTCAGTTCATTCACTCAGTCGTGTCTGACTCTTTGTGACTCCATGAACTGCAGCACACCAGGCCTCCCTGTCCATCACCAACTCCCGGAGTTTACTCAAACTCATGTCCATTGAGTTGGTGATGCCATCCAACCATCTCATCCTCTGTCGTCCCCTTCTCCTCCTGCCCTCAATCTTTCTCAGCATCAGGGTCTTTTCCTATGAGTCAGTTCTTCGCATCAGGTGGCCAAAGTATTAGAGTTTCAGCTTCAACATCAGTCCTTCCAAAATGAACACTCAGGACTGATCTCCTTTAGGATGCTGGTTGGATCTCCTTGCAGTCCAAGGGACTCCCAAGAGTCTTCTCCAACACCACAGTTCAAAAGCATCAATTCTGCATTCAGCTTTCTTTATAGTTCAACTCTCACATCCACACATGACCACTGGAAAAACCATAGCATTGACTAGAAGGACCTTTGTTGACAAAGTAATGTCTCTGCTTTTTAATATGCTATCTAGGTTGGTCATAACTTTCCTTTCAAGGAGTAAGCGTCTTTTAATTTCATGGCTGCACTCACCATCTGCCTACTCTATCTAATTTCCTTTCTTTTTTTCTTTTTCTTGAATTCATTCCAACACATCAATACCCCTAGCACTCTGCCATATCTGCCCTTGTCAAAGTCACTGACAATGTTAATAATAATAATAATAATTCAATGGTCAGTTTTTGGCCCTCATCTTACTTAGGCTCTCAGCTGGACTGGGGGCAGTTGACCCTCTCTCTTGCTTGAAATCTTTTCTTCACTTGGTTTCCTGAACATCATGCTCTACTGACTTCTCTACCAGCTCATCAGCCTGTCTTTTTTAGCCCACTTTGTTGGTTCTTCCTTGTGGCAGAGCCCAGATAGCTGCTTATCTTGTTTCTCATGAGCACTTATTTAGCTCTCATTTCTGAATCTTCCTTGCAATTTGAAAGGCTCATGGGTACCACTTCTAAGCATGGTTCCTAAAATTTTGCCATGCACCATTCTCCATGTTCCTTCCTTCCTCCTCACATGAGGCAGATACTCATGATGACCTCAGAAACCATGTGTTGAAGATTGAGGAGCCACAGAATGGAAGAAGAGTCACCCACCAGTGAGAGCACACATTTTAGACTTTGTGTGAGTGAGAAGTGTGCTTCTATTAAGCTTGCACTGTTGCTCATTTCTGATTTTTATGGTTAGAGCAGGTAGAAGTAACTGGACTAAATTGCTCCTTATCCCCCCATCCCTTCAATACTGAGTTCCCAGGGCTCAATCCTTGGATCTCTTCTCTTTCTACCCTCTTTTCCTGTGACTTTGTCTAGTCTCGTGCCTTTACACACCAACTCTATTTTCGTTCAGTTTCATTCTCCCAGTTGCTCAAACTAAAATCCATTCTTGAGCCCCACATCTGATCGGCCAATAAATCCTATTGGCTCTACCTTCAAAATATACAGTATCTTTCCCCCTTCTCACCATCTCCATAGGGATCAAGTAGTCAAAAATCTGCAATATTACAATAGTCTCTTACTGGTCTTCTTGCTTCTGTCTTTGCCCTTTCCAGTCTGTCCTTAACCTGGTCACAAAAATGAGTCAGAATAAACATCAGATCATGGCACTCCTCTGCTCAAAACCTTTGTAACTTTGCATCCCACTCTCTGAAATCCAAAGTCTTTACAATGGCTTCCAAGATCCTGCCAGATCAGCCCCTATTACCTCTTTGATCTCATTTCTGTTCCAATATCCTCGCCATGCTGGCCACCTCGTGACTCCTCCTTGCACATTCTGACCTTGTAGTCTCTTTTCTTCCTGGTTTTTTCCCCCCAGATGGTCCCAGGGCCTCCGCTTGTCACCTTGACTCAAATAGCATTTTGTCAGTGAAATTTCCATTACTATTTATTTAAATTGCAACCCTTCCACACGCACTCCTCTCAGATTCTCCATAGCAGTTATCACCATCATGCATAAAATTTCTTTGATTTGTTGTTTCTTTGGCTTCCCCTCCATAGCATTTAGCTCAGTGCAGGCAGGGATTTTTGTTTGCTTTGTTTCCTGCTGCATTTCAGTACCTAGAGCAGGGTCTGTCACACATAGTAGTGCTCAGGAAATATTTGCAGAGTGAGTGAAGGAATGAATGCATTCTCTGCTTTCCTTTTAAATCAGACAGGAAGAAACAAATTTTAAAATGTTCTTTAAAAATAGACCATATGTAAGAGGAAGGAAAAAGTAAGGAGGGAAGAAGAAGCAGAGAAAGGAAGAAGGAAAGAAGAAAAATCTGTGGTTTCACATTCTAACAAAATACACTGTACCTTTACCAGCCAACATTTTCACAGCCCTCAAAATTGAATGCATCCCAATAATCATGCTGACAGAGCCATTCGTGGAAGATTGAGGTCCTATGACCAGCATTCCAAGAACCCATGGCAAGCAGGCGCTTGAAACTGGTGTTGTCAGAGTGAACATAACAATATGTTAAACCAAGTGTGTTTTTAGCTTATGTAATATTACTAAATGGTTATCATTTTAACATGTTTTTAAATGTATATTTCTCTTTGTGAAAAATATTATATACGCAGGAGACATAATTTGGAAAATGTAGGAAAGAATAAATTAAAAAAAAAAACAATGAAATAGAATGGAAAAAAGTTAGAAAGGAAGGAAAACCCATAGACACAAAGACATGTATAATCAACATATTGTCTCATGACCTACAGTCATTTCTTTACATGAAAAACATCATCTTTCAATGAGATTAATAAGTTAAATACGTCAGCATGAACCTCAGTGCACATAACACAAATCACTTATCAAATGCTGAACCAGAGCTGCTCTTACTTCTTGCTGCACACACTTGGCAATCAGTCCTCATGATCATAATTATCCTGTCATTGGCAGCATTTAACAACAGACAGGGCCATTCAGACATCATAAACAGCCCAACGTGCAGATCTGAGTTGCCTGTTTTCTCAATATGAAATAACAATTCCATTTACATAGCAGTAATGAAACATTTCTTCATGAAAAACTCTGAGAGGTTAAAAATGGTTTTGGCCTTGTCTGTGAGTAATGATGTCAAGTGATGTAGTGGGGTAATTATTGTGAAGACTTAATTCCTGTGTCATCAGGTATTTATAATATACAAATCATTCTCCTGATTAAACAGCATTCAAGGTGACTAAACATTAACTGTGACTGGCAGTTTACAGCTCAGACAGACTAAAAAGATTAAATAACATTAGAAAGTGGCAGGTGACTTCTTCCCCCTCAGGGCACTTCGCCCTGTGAGAAAACGGTTGAGACTTCTAATAATATAGCTAACAAGTAAGTTCTGAACTGTTTGCTTGCAGCAGTCATATTCTGAGAAGGAATGCAAATCCTGTTATGCATCTTTTTCATCTTGGTGAGGTTGCAATGGCTATAAAAGTTAGATATAAGGTAAAGGAAAGTATAACTTCTCTTGAGACTTCAAATACCCTGAAACATGTCCAGCTTCTAAGGGCAGATAATGTTTCAAAGCTGTTGGCCAAGATCAATTTGTTTTGTATCTGATACATTCTCTCTCAGAAATAGAGGCAAGATTATACCAAATTCAGTTATTCAGAATTTCAGGTAACCAATATTACTTCTCTAAAATTTCCCCTATAGCTGAGCCTTCAGTTATATTACATGATTCCTAATGACATACCTATGTGTGCCTTACCTCAGCTTCTTTTTTTTTCTTCTAGAAGTTTCAGAGGAGATTAGTTTTACCATCTTCTCTTTAAGTAGACGGTACTACTTCCTACAAAATCATATCATAAAGCTTTGTATGCTTGTACTTTAAACTTTATGAAATGTTTTCCACTTTTATCTCATGGGAATAAGAGTACCTATGCACAGGGTTATTATAAGAGCAAGGTGAAAGCGTGTACGTGAAATGTTTAGCACGGTCCCGGCCCATTAGCATTTGCCAAATAATTGGAAAGCATTTAAATGAACTCATTTACCATACTTTTCATCCTTATAGCCTCATAAAGTGGACAGAGTAAGCAGTGTTATTTTTGTTTAAGGACTGCTTCTGAATCTGAGGCACAAGTGTTGAGTGGCTTTCCTTAGATCAAGAAGCTTTTGGGGGATTGGAATCAAATTAGAATCCATAACTGCTGGTTTCCAATCTGGAGTGTGTTGCCTAGGGTCTTCTAGACCACATTCTCTCTCTGGGGTGAGAGATGTCTCTTGACTTCTCCATGTGTCATTCCTTAAGGCATCGAAACTATCAGTAATGCTCCCCTAACTATGCTCTCATTGGCTCCTCTTGTCCCCATCCCATTTCTCTTCTATTAAGACTGCATTTTGTGCTCATAAAGAGCGCAAGCTTTGCTCCCTGACAGACCTAGGTTTGCATCCTGATTCTGGCTCTTAAAGCTGTGTTAAAATGGACATAGATTTGTGAAGAAAGTGAGATATTGCCTGTGTAGTACCTGGCACGTGGAAAGCACTCAGTAGATTATTATCGTTGCTATTAGTAGTAGTATTCTTAAACTCCAGTGCTACCCTTCTGTACCTGCTACCATAGCCACATCCCCACACCAGCTGCTTCCTTGGGCTCCAGCCAACTTAACCAAACTACTGTTCCCTCTGTCAATAAATCCTCCTCCTGACCCTTCCAGGACCTCTCCTGCTTGGGGTACTGTGGATTCCCTCCTGCTGTTCCGTCTTGGCATCAGGGTACCCATCCTGGAGGTTTTCCTCATGCATGGCTCCTTCCTCTTCCAGTGGTGCCACTTTGCACCCTTCATCCCACCCTTCAGAGCTCTCCCTGTCCCTGCAGATAACGTCTTGGAATTACTGTTCTCCTCTCCAACTGTGCCCTGTAACGGTCATGGTTTTATTTACCCCTCCATTCATCACCTTGTATTCACCATTTCTACTTCTAGAGCAATTAATTTGGTTTATCCACATATCATAAATATGTGTGTGTATGATATGTGTGTGTGTGTGTGTCTGTGTGTGTGTGTATACATTTTCCCTAAAGGCTCGGTAAGGACCGTTGAAGAACTGTGATTAATATTGTTGGCTGGAAGTGAAAGGGAAATGCCTAAGCATTATGGGCACCTGTTTAACCACCCTTCAGAAACCTTCAGAGTTGAGTCATGGAATCTCCATGAGTCTCATCCCGTCTGTGAAGGCATCCAGGAGAAATATAAGGGAGTAGTTCCTCCACCACCTCCTGTCCTTGCAAGGTCTTCACAATCTTTTAAAAGTTTAGAAACTTATGAATAAACAAGGCACATCTCCAGCACTGGTGTCCCCTTGGAGTCTCATGAAGCAGCAATAAATGCAAGCTCATATAAATGCTCTGGCCCTGCTGGGCACCCCAGAGCTAGTGAGGCTTGGGCATCCTGAGTAACCACGTCTGCTGCCACTATCTCAGCACATGAGGAAGAGTTATTATATTAATAACTTGCTTTTTCTAATCATATAGTGCTGAAAATCCCTCTAAAATCTCAAAAATCCTCCCATTTTGGTGTTCTCCTTCACAGCCATGTGTCACGGTGTATCTTATTGTCCATCTGTCACTGCTGCATTCAGGAGTCATTGACTAGGGTGTTGTGTTGACCCTGGGCATTCTGAACACCTTGTTACAAAGGCGCTGCTGCTGCTAAGTCGCTTCAGTCGTGTCCGACTCTGTGCGACCCCATAGACGGCAGCCCACCAGGCTCCCCGTCCCTGGGATTCTCCAGGCAAGAATATTGGAGTGAATTGCCATTTCCTTCTCCAACGCATGAAAGTGAAAAGTGAAAGTGAAGTTGCTCAGTCGTGTCCGACTCCTAGCGACCCCATGGACTGCAGCCTACCAGGCTCTTCTGTCCATGGGATTTTCCAGGCAAGAGTACTGGAGTGGGGTGCCATTGCCTTCTCCGATCAGAAAGGCGCAGGTACTACCAAACTATGGCCATTGACACAAAGTGCTTCTAACAAAGAGGAAATTTGGGAGTAAAGGGTGGGAACTCTGGAGCCTCTTTCTCCTCCAGTTTGGTGCCTGGAGAGACCCCAAGTATGGTATAGACATGCGTGTCAGTGCCCTTTTACACAGAAAATAGGAAATGAATTCCAAACAATACTGGAAACAGCTGACCCTTTTAGCACAATGCTTAAATATGCTAGTGCTGAGCCAAGGCAGCATGTGCAGAGTAAATATTTTAATCCCTAATTAATCACTTTGGTTAGATTGGTAAAACACAAGTCTAATGAAAATAATTTGAAATTTCCTTCATGAATAATTGCCTTGTTCGGGGAATTGTGGGAAGAGTCAACTGACTGACCTTCCATTCTTACTCAGCTGTACTGCTCTAAGACTTAATTTGAGTCCTTCAACCTCTTCCAGTCACCGTCATGAGATTAGAAATACCTTTCATGCAGTTCAGCAGCAACTATGCAATATGACAGTTAAGTCAGCAGAGAGGTAAAGAACCGAGCAACTCCTGGCTTGCTCGCCGTGGAGCCTCACAGGACCCTGCAGAAGGGAGGGTGTGTTGGCCACCCTGCATTCTTTTATTAGGTTGTGAGCATGATGGATTGCTCTAGGTTATTGAACTGTTCCTGTTCCTTTTTAATTAAAAACCTGAATAATAAGGTGCCCAGGGTTTGGGCATTTACAAAGGGGAGAGAAAGAATTTTCCAGCTCTGAGTGCTGATGAATGCTATCCTGATTAGCACCGTGCCACCAGATTTAATTACTTCTTTGAGTAAATCAAATCTTTCTTACAGGGCAGTGTTCCTGGGTGTGCAGAGACCAAAGGTTAAGCCACCTTACTAGTTACCTGTTCAGACATGTTGGAACCTCTTAGATGTGGGTTGCGAGTGTGAGCTATGCCATCCCTGTTCCATCTTGCTTGCCCTCCCATTCTTCTTAACTTTCTCCCTAGTGCCCCTCAACTGCCTTCCAGCAGTGAATGTACTGCTTATCTGGTTGGAATGTCACTAGGAGAGAAGCCTGGCAATGCGCCATATGGCTGGTGCACTCTGGCTCACACTGCACTCAATGCTAAAAATTGCCCGGTCCACCAGTCAGTTTGGCCAGTTCTGTGGACTGTCAAGGTCCACCTGGTGGACCATCTGCCACCTTCCCCCCGGAGGTTCCTCCTCTCTTTTGTTTTCCAGTCTGGTCCTCCTCCTCAATCTTGCTCTTTTATTTGGAAGATACAAATAGGGGGGAATTTTGCTTTTGCTTCTCATCATTCAGGAGAACATGATGTTCTGGAGTTGTTGGAATGCATTCAGATAGTAGCATCTTAACTTTTTGCTGTCCTCCAGTTGCCTTGCACAATAGCCAATAAATGGCTTAAGAACCTTGGTTATAGGGTGGGAAAATATCATTCAAATGGAGAAGCACAGAGGCAGGCAACTTGTAACCCAGGGGATAATTGAACCAAATTTTGGAGCAGATTTGGTGTCTCCATTCACAAATGGAATTAACCACATCCCATGCCAAAAGAACCACAGAAGCCCTCCCATTTCACAGGGTCAGAGGCACAGAGAATTCTAAGCCAACCCATTGGTTTTCTATATATTTTGACCACTGTGGGGTGTGGAGGGATAACGATGCATCCAGTAGCATGATATATGGTTAAGCATGACTGGTTGAACAAACTGTAGTCATAATGATCATCTTTAAAAATAGCTTCAAAGGATTCTTCCCCAGAGCTCCTGCTGCCAGGCCTCTGAATCAGAGTTGCCAGTAAAAGTCTAGTTCCAGGGAAGATGGGCCCTGGGCTGCAGAAGGCAACACTGACTGCTTTATCATGGTGGGTCCTGCTGCTGGCATCTAATGAGTGCCTACCCTCCCTCACCAGGGAACGTGTGCTGGAAAGTGGCAGGACTGATGGCTCACTCTTCCAGCGCTCACCCCTGCAGCTGGACTGCCTTTGATCTGAGCCATACCACCCTGTGCAGGAACTCTCCATGAAGCGGACTTGGAACTGGTTTTGAAATTGTCTGTCTGCACTCCTGTTTCCCTCCAGCTTTTCTGATTTAAATAAGTCAGGACAAAGCACTCATAGACCCCGTGGTATGAATACAAAATGTTCTCTGTGGTTGTGTGATCTTGTATTTCTAGAGTCATCAATAGGACCTGAACTCTGGTAGTGCCTTCCTCACAACTTAACTCTACCCTAGAGCATGCTCATCTGTTACCTGAAGGTCTTTGTTTACATGTGTTTCATTCATTCACTATTAAGTAAGCACCTTCTAGATACCAAGTGCCCTGCTGGGAACTGCCCTCATCAAATAGGGTAGTCCATACTCAATTTAAGTTTTTCTCAACATTGCAATTTCATTATGTCTTCCTGTTGAGTTGGTTTACGATCTGCCATTGAGTTACCATTCACTTGGCCATTCATACATTTTGCCTTCCCAAGAGCATTTGTTACTTTATTTTAATCCCTCTTATGGCTGAACCTGGAAACACAGTGAAACTGAAACTGCATTGGACCGTTTTGCAGAGAGATGGATATGGGCATATGAATAGATGGATAGAGAGAGAGGTGGGTAGACAGGCGGATGGATAAACAGAGAGATGATTGATAGAGATATATTGCAATGTGAGCTGTTATGTTGCACAGAAACATTAAATTGGAAGAAATGTAAGACATTTCACAGGTTCACAGATCTGAGTGATTTGCTCAAGGTCACAGTTAACTGTTTTAAAGTTGAGACTAGAAAACTGGCTTCCAGCTCTTAGACAGTACTATTTCCAACACGCAGTGATCCTTAACCCATATAATTTGGGCTCTATCTTCTTCGGCTATCTAATCAGTAAGAAGTGGATGAAATACCAGAAGGATTCAAACATTTTAATAATAAAGTATGTATGAAGCCTGCTGATTTCAGCATGCCCAAAATATATTCACAAAATATCGAAACTTTCACCTGCTGTTTCTTGGGATAGCTATTCCAGGCACTAGCCCAGAACTTAGCTGTCATCAACACTGAAGAGATTTCAGAACTTCCTGTCCCTTCTCCTCTCCTGTTTTAATTACTTTGCTGGTGCTTCTTCATCAGCTGAGTTTCCACATTAAGGCTGAATACCTGGCCCAGCTCCAGAACTGCCTCCTGGATAAGGTGAACTCTAGGCCTGAGTTTGGATGCCAAAAGATGAACTCCTCAGTTCCTCTTGTCCCCTCCACCTTTCATATAAATTTAGTTCCAGAAACTACATAGACCTTTTTACATTTAAAAACATGCCTAATTTCTAGAAATTAGCTAATCAAAACTGAAGCAAACTAGACTTGCTTTTTGGGGCAGACATCTTACTCACAGCAGCTTCCTTGTCTTTATTCACATCTTAAAGGCAGTTTCTTATTGATGTGTTGCTTGTTTGTTTTTTTGTTTGTTTTTTGTCACAGTGGCTAATATGTTTTAAAAATATAGCCACGAGTTCTGAAAAGAATCACATATTACAAACCTCAAATAGTTTGGGTCTGTGAAAGCAGGTTGCTCTTAACAAAGTGAGACCCACAGCCCAGGCACTTAAGGCGCACAGTTCTCTTTTCTTTGTTTTTGTGAGTCATTGTTAGAAGCCAGGATAGGGGCATTAAGGTCAAAGGGTGGATATGTTATCAAGGTCATAGAATTTTAGAGTGTAGATTGGGGACTGAAGGCAGATCAGACATCTGATGGGTGGGGATACTAAAGACTACTCCCAGAGTTAGTCTCCCTAGCTATGTCAATGCTATGCAAAATGTTAACTTTAGTGGCTTTGCTCTCAGAGCTGCTGCTGGTGGAGCTGACCTCATAGGCTGTCAAATCCCACTTATGTCCCCTCTGGTCCATGACAGTAGCCTTGAGAGTATCATTCATTCTATTCAGAAAGTTCTGAGTACAGAAGAGGAAGCAGTGCCCTGTATCTGTCTCACCCTCAGTGCAAATTGGACTTATGGGGAGACAGGTTGGCACTCAGTATGCATAAGAACATTGTAACAATTAGGGTAGATCAGTTGGCTGAGGCTTCAAGACTATCTTTTTAGATAAGAGGTTTAAAGACTATCTTTCAAGGATTTGGAAAGGGGGTTCCTGTTTTGGATGGAAAGTTGGATAGATGACTTCTAAGATTCATGAAACTGAAAGGACTGTGATTTCCTGCATGTTGTTAACAGAAATCTGTCATTTGATTTATGAATACTATTTGATTCCATTTCCAAGTTGGCTCCTTAGTGTACATGAATACCAATAGCAAGGTCAGAAGAGGCAACTGCTCCTAGGATTGGGTTTCAAAGGACTCAGGAAGGCACTGAAGCTTAGAAACTGTCACAGTTACAGCTTCACTCTTTTCCTTAAGGCTGCGTCCCCTCGCCAATGCAACTGTCTGGGGAAAGTAATGCACTGTTGCCAGTCAGCTTGTCCCAGTGCACTGAAGCAT
Source organism: Bos indicus x Bos taurus (assembly GCF_003369695.1). Taxonomy (NCBI): domain Eukaryota; kingdom Metazoa; phylum Chordata; class Mammalia; order Artiodactyla; family Bovidae; genus Bos; species Bos indicus x Bos taurus. The sequence continues at coordinate 63,307,358 of NC_040085.1, read as the reverse complement.
GATGACTGCAGAGTCCTGTGTTTAAGAGAATGAGCTTTGGGACTTCCCTGGCAGTCCAGTGGTTAAGACTTCACCTTTCAATGCAGGGGGTGTAGGTTGGATCCCTGGTAGGGGAACTAAGACCCCACATGCCTCTGTGTCAAAAAACCAAAAGCTTAAAACAGAAGCAATATTGTAACAAATTCAATAAAGACGAGAGAGAGAGAGAGAGAGAGAGAGAGAGAGAGAGAGAGAGAGAGAGAGAAAACAAGCTTTGCAATGAAACTTCCTAGGTTGGAATCCCTGTGTGAATTTTAGCAAATCCCGAACCTCATCTGTAAAATGGGGATGGAGATAATGCTTATCCTATACAGTTGCTGGGAGAACTTAATGAAATACATGTCAAATGCTTAGAACAACACTTGGCAGAAAGTGAGATATCAGAAAAGACCAGCTGTTATTTACTCTTTGGGTTATAGGGTTTGATTAGACTCTGCCTTGAGAGTAAGTTTTGGCTTTGTGTAGATGAGGGGCAAGAAGGGATTTTTACTTTAGGGAAGCCCATTCTTCCAAGGGCTGGAGATAGGAACAAAGGGGGAGGAAGTTAAAGAAAGCAGAAACACAGTGCAGGGAATAACACCTTTTATTTTGAAATGTTGCCCAAGGAAGTCCCATCCTACCTGGTTCCTTGCGTTTCCATTTTGATGAGTAAAGCCCTGATAAAAAGTTTTGAGGATTCATCAGACTTGAAATGCATAGGAGACTCGCCAGCTTTTCAGTCTTTCAGCTTTTCCCCTCTCAAGTAAGACAAGTGGAGAGAATCAAAGCCCCCAAACAGAACGTGTTTACCATAAGGGCCTAATCTACTTCCTGGAAAATTATCCGCAGATTTTAATTAAGTTCTTCTAAAGCCCAGTGAACCTAGAGGGCTCCGCACAAAGGGGGAGAAACAGCCTGCCAGGGGTGCACCTTTCATCAGCTTCTCAGAGAAGGTAGGGTGAGCATTCTCCACTTTTCATCTTTTTCGTGACTAGGCCCAACTTTAGCATACTGTAAAGAAAATTCATGTCATGGTATGAAGGGAGTCTTTGAAGCTTCCTTCAGTAGTTATTTTAACAACACGGGACAGTTGCCTAACTGTTAGTTATTCCCCTCATCCTGTCCCACCCCACCTCTGCTCATGTACAGTTTAAAAAATAATTTAGAGTACATGAGATCAGTGAAACAAGGGCATTAAATGGTGTCCCCCAGAAATGGACTTCTTGTACTCCGAAAATGTTCTTAGAAACACATGTGAGTTTCCTTGCTCTCAAATTAAGGCGGATTAAAGCCGCCAGACAGTTGTTGCTCAGTTCCTTCAGATCATGTGGCCAAGGCTGAAAGCCTTAAGTTGCTGGCATGAGCCTAAGTCAGTTGCCTGATCTCCAAATTAATTTTTGAATTAAATGATTGTCCCCCCTCCTTTTTTTCCCTTCTAATTGAGACTTCCATTGAAAAATGCTTAGCAAACAGATGGAAAAACCCAGAACAAGAGGCTATTGTGGAATAATGAAATGGGGATCATTTGAAACAGTTTTAGGTTAGAACTAAAGGTGCCATTGAATCTTTCTTTTAATCATACTTTTATAAGCTATACAAATATTTTAAAATAAATTATAAGCACTGTATACAAGAGAACCTAAAGGATGACTGGAAGAGCTTAGATCATTTCATAGTTTACCTGTATCAGCTTCTTTCCAGTGACACAGAACAAAGACTTTCAGGCAGAATAGCTTCACCTCTAACTTTGAAATAACAATGACATTATCTTACAGATCTTAAGCAAAGCTTTAATGACCTGAACACTCATAAAATGTTTCTCTAAAGTAAAATAACAAGAGATACATTGTGAATCCCCAAATGAGAAAGAGCCACATGTATAAGAACAGTGAAGACAGACAAGTGTTTGAGTAAGGAAGTGATACTTGGAAAGTAAAGGTTTATTTGGGGAAAAAGAAGACAAAATGTTAACATCAAGAATGTGCAAAACTTTCAATTGTGCCGAAGGCTTACATTCAAAATGTTCAGTAAAAACAAAAAAATTCATGCAGAAAAAAATGCAGTATTGTGTAGTTATGCATATTTCAAAATTTTAAAGTCAACTTGATCAATAAAAGCAGTCCTAAAGCCAGTAATTATTAACAGTGAAATAAAAAGTTTGCCAAATTTATAATAAATCAAATATATTTTGATCAGGCATGGTTTAGTCACCAGACCCTTGGCAAGACTCTGTGTGTAATGAGTGCTGATTTCTCAGTTTTATCACCTTGAAAACCTTTTTATGGATTGAGAAAAGGTAAAGGAATAGTTGTGAACCAATACAATTTCTCTTTTATGTATAATCATCATATTTATTATTTTTATATTTTTATATAACTTTTGGTAAGCTTCCATGTTTTCATTTTTTGGCTGCACCACATGGCATGTGGAGTCTTAGTTCCCCAACCAGGGATCAAACCACGCCCCTTGCATAGAGTCTTAGAGTCTATGCATAGAAGCATAGAGTCTTAACCACTGAACTGCCAGGGAAGTCTCTTCATATTTATTTTTATTTATCATCATTATTACATTTCTGACAAATTTTTTAGAGTTTATAAGTTTATAGATTCTTAAAACAAATACTATTTCTGACTTAGGTGCTGGAAAGATGTCTTGAGGCTCGATGAGTTAAAATTCTCAGAGCTCTTAGGATATGGTCATTACATCCATGTAGGGTTAAGTCAGAGCAACTTTATTAAAGGAGAATCATGAGTATGTGAGGGGAAGGGACAAGTCCTTGGAGCAGCAATTAAAAACCAAAACTAATACAATTATGTAAAGTTTAAAAATAAAATAAAATTTAAAAAAATAAAAAAAATAAAAAAAACCCACGGCAGCTTACTAGACCCGGCTCTTTCAAGATTTTCTTAATCTTGAGTTTTAAAATGTTGACTGCAAACCCCTTTGTGACTAATCTGTATACAAACTCTCATAGATCCTTAATGCCTTACTTTTCTTTTTCTTTCCATGTTGAAGTCCTCTTCTGGTTCAGCTGCAGAGATGATTTTTCACTAGCTTTCCCTGTCTGCAGAATATGACGTTGAAGAGACCCTGAGATGGATGAAAAGATGAGAGTAGTCAGTTGCTCCAAATGGATTTGTTAGCCTCCTGATCTTCCTTCCTTTAGTCAAAAAATATTTATTGCATACCAGACATTGTTGTAGAGGCTGGAAGTATTTTAGTGAACAAAGCAGATAAAAATCTGGCCTCTTGGAATTTGTATTCTAGGGAAGTTGGAAGAAGAGACAAAAAGCAAAGAGCTATGTCCGAAGGTGATATGTGCTACATAGAAGAGTAAAGCAGAGATGGAGAGGAGGGAATGCTACAGAGACACAGATGGTGACTGCAGTTTAGAAGAGGAAAGTCAGGAATGGTTCACTGAGAAGCGAGTCTTCAGCAAACGAGTGTGGAGGGCATCCCTGTAAGCACCTGGGGTGCAAGACGTCCAGTCAGAAGGAATGACAAGTGCATAGATCCTGAGGTGGGGTGCGCCCAGCATGTCTTAGGCATTAATGAGAATCAGAATCTAAACATGTTTCAATGGATCAATCCAAACAAGATGGAATTTAGCAGGAGGGAACAAGGGCAGAGGGATGGTAGATGAGGTTAGAGAAGTAGGAAGGGCCCATTTGTAAAGGGTTTTGCAGGCTATGATGGGGACATTTTAAGTCCCCCTGAGAGAAAGAGCAAAGAAAATTGATCAACCACTATTGACTATCTAACAGATAAAATAGAAAATTGAAAAGACATGGAAAGGCTACAGATGGGGAATGTTTGCTGTTTAGAAGATGGAAGTAGCTGGATTTGGCAAATTATAGACCCAGGGGCTGGCTTTTCAAGTAAACAATAAGGGAGTCCCTTGGTGGTCTAATGGTTAGGATTAGGCACTTTCCCGGTCTGGGTTCAGTCCCTTTTCAGGCAACTGAGATCCCACAAGCAGCTCAGTGCAGCCAAAAGAATAATAATAATAATGATTAAAATAAGGATCATGTAGTAAATATTTTAGATGTTGAGGGCCCGCTGGTCTTTGTTATAACAACTCAACTCTGCCTTTAAGGCATGAAAGCAATTGTTGTTATTTGGTCACTCAGTCCTGTCCGACTCTTTGTGACCCCATAGACTGTAGCCCACCAGGCTCCTCTGTCCATGGGATATCCCAGGCAAGAATACTGGAGTGGGTTGCCATTTCCTTCTCCAGGGGATCTTCCCAATCTAGGGATCTAACTCGAGTCTCTTATATCTCCTGCATTGGCAGGCAGGTTCTTTACCATAGGCTTTCATAAATGAATAAGTGTGGCTGTATGCAGTAAAACTTAATGTACAATTACAGATTATAACCTGAATTTGGTCTGTAGGCTATAGTTTGCTGACTTATGTATATAGACCAATAATTTGTGAGGACTTGTGGTTTTTCCAGTGGTCATGTATGGATGTGAGAGTTGGACTGTGAAGAAAGCTGAGCACTGAGAATTGATGCTTTTGAACTGTGGTGTTGGAGAAGACTCTTGAGAGTCCCTTGGACTGCAAGGAGATCCAACCAGTCCATTCTGAAGGAGATCAGCCCTGGGATTTCTTTGGAAGGAATGATGCTAAAGCTGAAAGTCCAGTACTTTGGCCACATCATGGGAAGAGTTGACTCATTGGAAAAGACTCTGATGCTGGGAGGGATTGGGGGCAGGAGGAGAAGGGGACGACAGAGGATGAGATGGCTGGATGGCATCACCGACTCGAGGGACGTGAGTCTGAGTGAACTCAGGGAGTTGGTGATGGACAGGGAGGCCTGGCAAGCTTCGATTCATGGGGTCGCAAAGAGTCAGACACGACTGAGTGACTGAACTGAACTGGATAAGAAAGAAAAACATCACCAAAAATAAGCTATGGCAGAATCATCTCATTTCTTCATTTAACAGGACTATCAGTGTATTAGGATAAATCAAACGGAGTTAAGATTATGGATCTGCACATCACTAGGGCACTTAAGAAACTCTTTTCTTATTTTTCTGTGAACAAGATGGAAAAACTGTCTTGTATTCAAGAGTGTTTCTCTGCTCTGTGTCACAGAGGCTGACCTAAGCAAGCTGTGTTTCTGAAGCTCCTGCATCAGCTGGTTTCCAGCTGGGTTAGGCAAAGGTAGGAAGGGGAAGGGGGTGTATTTTTGCATCCTTCCTCTGTGCCTTGGTTGGCAGCTCTAGCAGTGGCAGCTTTTCCTCCACGGCTCCACTTTTCACTGCTATGTGGGCTTACCAACCCCGTCCACATGGGTACTCCAGTCTATGACTGACAGTGGCTTCTTGTCACTGCTCTTGCTTGCCTAACTATTCCCTGGTTGACATCTCAGATCTTCTATTGCCTGGGAAACAATTCCCTTGTATTAGATCCTCTCTGTTTTAAGTACCCAGGGTAGTTTCTGTTTTCCTGGCTGGACCCTGACTGATACTGCTGCTGCTGCTAAGTCGCTTCAGTCATGTCCGACTCTGTGCAACCCCATAGACGGCAGCCCACCAGGCTCCCCCATCCCTGGGATTCTCCAGGCAAGAACACTGGAGTGGGTTGCCATTTCCTTCTCCAATGCATGAAAGTGAAAAGTGAAAGTGAAGTCGCTCAGTCGTGTCTGACTCTTAGCGACCCCATGGACTGCAGCCCACCAGGCTCCTCCATCCATGGGATTTTCCAGGCAAGAGTACTGGAGTGGGGTGCCATTGCCTTCTCCAGACTGATACAGGGGCTAATGTACAAATATCACCCAAGAGGGAGGTTTAGACCCCAGTATTACCAGACACTCTTCTCTGCTTTCACCATTTTTATCAATAACTCGGATGATGATGTAGTGGGTAGGCTAATCACACTTGCAAATGGCCTGGAGCTGGTTGGAAATGCTCCTTGGTAGACAGCAGAATCAGAATCTCTAAGTATCTCAATGGGACAGATCTAACAAAAAGGAATATGTGAAGTCCTGCACATGGGTCCAGAAATCAAGTATGGAATGGGAGAGTTGTGACAATAGCACCTGAGCGTCAGTGTTTTGGACTGACGTCAAACTGGGGCCAGAATTTACCAAAAGATGAAAAAGCCACAGGGAGCACTAGTTGCATTAATACTTTAGTACAGAAAAAAAGAGTGAAGTGGACTCTTCTCTATTGGCCAAACCATCTTGGAGTGTTGCATTTAAATACACAGCATTTAAAAATACTATGGATAAAGTAGCTTCAGACACAGGAGAATGATGGAATAGTAAAAGGAAGGGTAAGTTATTGAAAGAAACTGGAAAGAAGCAGTCAGAGCTATAGGTAGGAATCAAACATTTCCAGGTCTAAAAGGGTACCAGGCCAGCAGTGGTTTTACAGAACAATACATTCACTGGTACCTCTTTTTTTTGGAATGGGCAGAGGGTGAACACTGACAGTAGGTAGATACTCTACAATCTTATATTTTTATATTAGAGAAGTTTTCCTTATGTCTGTCCACAAATTTGCTTGCTCTTGTGCATGTCCCTAGGCAGTCATTGACATGAGAGCTCGATTTTGCACATAATCAATGGCTCAGAAATTAGTTATTCTAAGAACCAATTCGTTTTGTGACCCTGGATAACTCATTCTTTAATTGTCTCCATTTCCTCACAAAAAAACACACAAAACCACCTGCCAAGGAGATTCTGCTGTACACTTAGCATGTATTGGCCTTCCAAAGCTAAGTAAAACTTTTTTTTTTTCCTTTTCCTGCTTCTTGCTCTTTATGTACTTTGCAAAAGTCAGAAGCACCAATATCCTGGGGTCTTTATGCAGATGCAATGAAAAGAAAGGAATAAGACTGTAAGTAGCACAAAATAAAGATATTTTTTATTCTTGGTATTCCATGCTGGAGTTAGCACCCAGCCTCATTAGAAAGACCATCGCTGTTGTACGTTGCCATATTTTTATTGTATGTTTTCTTCTTTTCTTAGTTGGTAAGACTTTCTTGAAAGCTTGAATATTTAGCCTGCATTGTGTTCTAATAGAAATTTCATGTAATTCTGAACACCAAGCTGTTTTTCTTTGCACTCTGATTCTTAGCTGTGGGATGCCTTTGGTCTGGCCTATTTACCTAGTGGTCACTTCCTTCTCTTGATTCTTTGAGGAAAAAAAAAATAAGAAATTGACTGACACCTTTTCTACACATATAGAATCAACCTGCCGAACTTAGTTAAGAATTACTATTTCCTGATGTTTCCTAATAACCTTGAACTCATTAGCACTTACACTGGGTATCTTGGTGTGTTTATCATGGGTAGGTTAAAAGAAAAATAATTTAATAATGTTTAACCTAGTATTTTGTGCTGTTTTGATGGATTTAGGAAAAACCGTGAGTGTTGCTGCTCTAATAGGTACTATGAATTACTATGAATAAATTTGCTTTGTGATATAGTTGCCAGGCTTGAGAAATTCTAACATAATCAATGTAATTCTGCAGTAAAAACACTAGGTTTATACAGCATATGCCATTGTTCACTTTAAACATTTTATAACTGGAAGAGATCTTAGTGATTATGCAATTTCTGTTACAGATAAGGAAACTGAGATGCAGAGAGATAAAGTGAGTCTCCTAAGTCTGCTGGTGAGCAGTTCCCTTCTAATTGGCCAGCACCCTTTCTACTATACCAGCTCAAGAAAGTTCTCCTAGTCCCCCTCCCATGATCTCATGTGTAAACATAATAAGCTCGATGTTAACTAGACTATCGTGATGATCATTTTGCAGTATATACAAATATCAAGTCATTGTGCTGTATACCTGAAACTAACATAATGTGATATGTCAATTGTACCTCAATAAAAAAAAATTTTTAATGCAGATCAGAAATAGTGTTATAACACTGAAGAATTATGCTTCTATCAGTTTAAACTTGAGACTTGTCTATAATCCTAATCTTGTGAGCAGAAAATGCATGTAGATTTGTAGACATCACCTATTTCTTTTGCACAAAGGTGCCCTTGATTGTAAATTGCATAGTTATGAAATTTTATATATACTGAAAGAACTCTTTCAGACTTATTTAGATACTGATCTAAGATGCCTTACTCTTGTGTTTCAATAAAAAGAAGATATAAACAAGACCAACAGTATTTCTAGAGCTTCCTTCTTTGCAGTATTCAATTCTTCTGAATCATTTTTGGGTTTGTAGTTGTTGCCATACATGTTTTTTCACCCAGTGTTCTTTGTGCCCCCAGGAATAGCAGTGATGTGGTATTTCTGTAAAGAGTGCTCGGTTAGAGTCTTGGGACTTTTCTCCCAAGCCACAGACATTCTTTCTGCAAATATTGATGTGCATATCCAGGTAAAGACAACTGTGTCTCTACTGCCACCTGGTAACAGCAGGTGTTAAAATGCTCAAAAAATTAAAGAAAAACAAAAGAAAAGAAAGGAGAAAGAAGGAAGAAAGAGAAAACGTAGGGAAGTCTAAGAAGCAGTGTCATATGGCATGCCATTTGACATTTGTTCCTAGAAACCCTTCTCTGTTCGTTGTATGATTGTATACATGTGTGTGTATGTGTTACTAACATCTCCAAAGAAGTCTGACTAATGCATGGGTCACCCCAAAGCATATTCGAAGAATATTCTATAGATTTAAACATATACAGAACAGTAAAAAGAAAAAAATTGCGTGCATTGTCAGATAATTTTCTTCTCCAGCGTGGACTAAAAGGAATATTGAGGAAAGAGAAAAGGAAAGATCCAAGACACATGACAGTTTATTAAATAAGGTTGGAGTTTTGAAATTTAGTCTGTAAAGTATATTCAGAAACTAGTACCATGTTTTCCGGTGGAACCAATCCCTAGTTCCTTCTGCAGATACTGCCAACAATGTGGGTCAGTACTGCTCTCTGTGCCACTGAGCATGGACAGAGTGCCCAGTCTCCCATAGACGCCCCCATAGGTACTGCCACTTGCTGGGACGACGCACCTCTGAAACCTATTTGCCAAGCTGGCTGACACAGGAAGGAAGCAACTAAAAAATGCAAGCTCGCTTTCTATTTCCCACTCCAGTCACAGCACGTGACTTAGGAGGAAAGGTTAGAATGTAGTTTGTCACTTGCCTTTCACAGAAACTGCCACGGTTGCTTGGGTAGGTATGTCTTTAAGGAAAGCTCAGGAGTTTGGTTGATGGAAGTGTGTATGTGTGTGTGTGTGTGTTTACCCATCAGCTGGGGTAACTACATAACTTATCCTTTAAAATGAGACATTTTTAAACTGAAAGAGACACTAGTAATTAACACTCAGGAACAAATGCAATCACATCTATTAATAGTATAACTTGGATAGTGATTTTTATTCAACCTGCTAGCTTCCCCGGTGGCGCCGGTGATAAAGAACACTCCAGCCAATGCAGGAGGTACAAGAAACATGGGTTCAATTCCTGGGTTGGGAAGATCCCCTGGAGAAGGAAATGGCAACCCACTCCAGTATTTTTGCCTGGAGAATTCCATGGACAGCGGAGCCTGGCAGGCTACAGTCCATGGGGTCACAAACAGTTGGACACGACTGAAGTGATTTAACAGGCACACGATAGTGCTTTTTTATTCAACTTGTTAGTCAAACTTGCTGTCACCTACTAAACTGAGCCCCGTAAGACCAGGGTTCGGCTCTTCTTCATGCTCCTGGGGCAGTAGAGTGACGCAGGTGCTCGGTGACTGTTGAGTGTTGCAGAAAGCAGCATGACCAGGGAGATGGCTGTGAATAACACACAAGACAACGATGGGCCTTTTCATTTTTTCACATGGTGTGTGGCCACCCATGCTTCCTGAGCAGACCTCTCAGAAGACTAGTCAGATACACAGTCAAACGCCAGAGCAGAAGAGACCTGACAAGTCATCTGACACAGGTGTGCACAGTCGTCACTGTCCTGCGGTTGCTGGGCAGACTTGGGGGCACAACTTACATGAGACTTAAACAGGGTCACCTCTATCAGAGGCAGGTGAAATAAAGCAAGAATTGCTCTGAGACTTCCTCAGGGACCCACACCCAGATCCTGGTGTGTGTGTGTGTGTGAGGGGAAAGGTTGTCTGACACCTCAGTGTTACTAGTTGGCATAGGGAAGAGTCCGGGTGTTCAGGCAAGTTGCTGCCTTCCCTCCTCCCTTTCCCTGTGAGATGTCCTTCTTTATGGAAGGAAAGCAGCATCTCAGAAGCACGTGCCCCAGATGTCACAGCTGCCACACAAGGAGGGATGAGAAGCATGGCAGACCCATCCCCATCACATCTCTGTCAGGGAGGGACTCTGGCCTTGGAGGACCCCCTCTTCCCGTCCCTCCCTCCTCTTCCCTCCTTTCTTAAAAGTTCCTCACCTTAGTCCACGGGCCTCTGAGTCTTTAGCAAGATTGTTGTTTAGTCACAAACCCATGTCTGACTCTTTGCTACACCATGGACTGTAGCCTGTCCTCTGTCTGTGGAATTTCCCAGGCAAGAGTACTGGAGTGTGCCATTTCTTCCTCCAGGGAATCTTCCCAACACAGGGATCGAAACTGGATCTCCTGCATTGCAGGTGGATTCTATACCACTGAGCTACCTGGGAAGCCCAAGAATACTGGGGTGGGCTGCCATCTCCTCATTTTAGCAAGATTCACTTATAAATTTTATATTGTTTCCTCTTGTCTCCTTTTCTCTTTCCTTCTCTAAGGAGGTAGAAAGCTGAGGTAGGAGGGAACAGGAGCAGAAAATGTGGTGGAAGTTTTAGGAGGACACCCCCTGACTGAACCCTGATGCTGCTGGAGCAATGATGGGGTGGGGTTGAAAGGAAGAGTCGACCAATGTGTTCACACTTAAGCCCCGGGTGCCTCATTCTTGGCAGGGTTTCCTGAGCTGGAGTGTGGTGGGGAGTATTTCCCATCCCAGAAAGAGAACTCGTGAGAGGTGGATGAGACACTGAACTCTGAGGGCCAGCAGGGGGCCAGATGGGAGACCCTCCAACTGAAGGGTGAGCCGAGCAGTGTTGACAGAGGAACTCCGAGGGCTGGAGAGGGGAGGGTGGGCACAGAGGTCATGAGACCGAAATTTCAGAGTCAGTGAAAATGGAATTGAGACACAGCTAAGAGGCAGAGTTGAGGGGAGGGGTCTGGGTCTTGACCCCTGGCTCTCAGGTGCTTTACCTCTGCAGGCCAGGAGGGTGGTTTAGCTAGTCTCTAGGCCAGCATTGAACAGATAGTGCTGAGAGGGATGGGAGTGGGATGAAGGAAGCACAGTTTAGAGGTAGGTGATATTCTTGCTTAAAGCCTTCACCTCCACATTTGGAGACCCCCTTGATCAACTAGGTGTCATTTTTTTTTTTTTAATTGTAGCTCATTCAGGTCCGACTCTTTGCGACCCCATGGACTGTAGCCTGCCAGGCTCCTCTATCCATGGAATTCTCCAGGCAGAAATACTGGGGCAGGTTGCCATTCCCTTCTCCATGTTCTTCCCAACCCAGGGATTGAACCCGTCTCCTGGATTGCAGGAAGATTCTTTTACTGTCCGAGCTGTATCATTACCATAGGCAACAAATGCCCCCAAGTCCTACCTAGGCCTGTCTTTCTAGGAGGGGATCTTGCTCCAAGCTCATCTCTCAGGCCCACTTCTCCTTCCTCTCCTTCTTTCAGTCAATGTCATGTACTGGTGGCAACAGTGTATTCAAGTTAATTCATTTATTGTTCAGTCTTTTTTAACTTGTTAATGTCTAGCCCTCAAAATGCTTTTATCTGAAACATAAAGACATTTGATACTGATCAACAATATGTGTATTGGAGGCCAGTTGAAGTGGGTTCAAACTCAAATGCTTGCTGCATGGTCCTGGACACATTATCTAACTTCCCAGATTCTGTATCTGTACACCTGGGAAACATGTCTATTTCACTCAGGACTGTATATAAATTGCTTAGCCAATACCTGGGTGCCAAGTAGATGCTAAGTATTTAGCCTTCCCTTTACTCTTTTCAAATTCCTCAAAATTGTAGATCAGTTTTCCCCAGTTAGTGATTAGAAGATAGTTTCATTTGATTAGAGTCTACTAAAAGAAATGAGGTCAAGTAATCTTAAAGATCAGATTAATTTTAAAAATTACTTTATTGTCAATAAGTTATTGACAAGAAGTTTGAACTTATTGCTTCAAATTACATTATATTGATTATTTGGAGTAAAACAACAACTAATATTTAAACTTTCACTTATAGAGTGAAAAATGAAGTATTTTATCTGTTTCTAGTCATTTTTAAAATAATAAAAACAGTAATTAACTATGCCTCATCATTACAAAAGGGCCATCTGATTGCTCTGTAGCAGAAGCAACCAAGAAAATAAGGGCAGAGAAAGGAAGACGATCATAAATAGTTGTGATTCACAGTTTTAGACATTTAGAAAATTAAAGAAAGGAATAAAAAGAGAATTGGATAAAGGTAGTCAAAAAGTTATAAATAAGTACTAGAAATATAGTTACAACATGAAGACTGTAGTTGCACTGCCGTATGTTATATTTGAAAGTTGTCCAGAAAGTAAATCCTAGGAGTTCTCATCACAAGGGAAAAAAGCTTCTTTGAGGGATATCTACATGAGATAATGGATGTTAACTAAACTTATTGTGTTAATCATTTCACAATATTTGTAAGTAAATTTTTTTTAAAAAAACTTAGTGCTGTATGTTAACTATATCTCAATAAAACTGGGGGAAAAGAAAATTTAAGTTATTTATTCATACATGGAAAATCAAAGTTCTTCAGCCATATGATAACAAACTTAGGTCTATGAGATCTGAACCTATAGGCCCAGAGCATCTTTCTTGTAGAGTTTGGCAGAGCTTGATTTGTTGGTATTCTCTCTATAAACAGTCCACATCAATGGGGTATATGAATTCACTGTAGTAATAAGTAGACTGAAATTATTAGCCACTCAGTTGTGTCCGACTCTTTGTGACCCCATGGACTGTAGCCTGCAAGGCTCCTCTCTCCATGGGGTTCTCCAGGCAAGAATACTGGAGTGGGTAGCCATTTCCTTCTCCAGGGGATCTTCCCAACCCAGGGATTGAACCTGGATCTCCCACATTGCAAGTAGATTCTTTACCATCTGAGCCTAATAAAATCAGGGGTAAATAATCATTCCCGTAGAGAATTGGTCGGTGTTTTTGTTTTTGTTGTTTTGTTTGATTGGTTGGTTCACAAGGAAAGAAAGCATGTGGAAAGGGTTCTAGAGGGTTTGAGGGAGAAGGCTTTCCCCTTGTCTTTCTGCTGCAGCCCTCCCCACATGGAGAGCGGAGAAAAGCTAATTCAGTGACAAGGAAAGGTTTAATGAACTTCTCAGAATACCCCACCACTGCCTGAATTAACCAAATGTGCACCAAGCTGATAATAGAAAAACTACCAGGTTCAACTTTGAGAGGCCTTGGTTCTTGGCCCCCCGAGTGTAAAACAGTTCCTTTCCCCCACAACACAATTTCTTTCCTGAGAATGTTTTCAGTGGGAGATAATGCGGAGAAGGTGTACAATACCACGGGCTGTCAAAGAAGTGAAGCCGGGGTCTCTTCTAGTGGGTGGTAGGTAAGAATTACTAATCCAATCTGCTTGAGTTAACTCAAAACAAGGATTAGTGTAAAGTTCCAGAATATGTTAATCTTCCTTTATAGAAGTAAACTTCAGGCTGCCACCAACCCCCTGGTTTATAGTTCCTGGGAACAATGAGCCAATTAAACTTGAGAGGGAAAAAGGATCTTGCCCAAGTTTACTGATTGTTACCTAATACTTTGAGTCGCTTTGATTCTTGATTATTTGGCTTTGTGTCTCAGACACAGGAAATAAAACATCATTTATTATTCATTAGAATGTCCCTAAGTACAGTATACCTCCTAATTAAACACATACTATTGTGAGCTGGTATTTTTCATCTCCTGCCTTATTAAAGAGGCAGTTTAAAATGGCTTTTGTATATAGCTGATATTGCTTTGCCAAATAAGTCCGTCAATATTAATATACTTTTTTTTGAAAATATATTTACAGCTTACATGATTAGTGAGTGGAACAAATTGTAAGTTATTTGGATTCAGACCTACTTGGTAGAGATTTTCAAATAGACTCTTATTTTCAGATTAAAAACATCATATGAAAGACTAGAAAATTATCACCCCTTCTCCCTCTCACTCTGACACTGTTATGTGGGGGATTTTTTCCATCTAAACTAAAATTGTTGACACTAAATTAATTTTAAAAAAGGTTTGGTATCCAAAAACATTTTGAAAATACTTTTGTTTGTTTTCTGTAAGTAATGATTGGCTTATGTTATTGAAATGTAGGATAGGGAATAGATGTTGTAAAATATCAATTACTTTGATCATTAGCAGTCAGATAGTTGTTTAGAAAATAAACCAATAACTAAGTAACGACAACCAATACTCGCTAGACGCTTGCTAGGTTCAAAGCACTTTACATGTGTTTCCTTTCTTACATGATTCATATTAATCTTCCAGTTTAAAATTACTTTGAAGTTTGAACTGTATGTACTCACATAATTTCTCAAGTGATCTTCAGTTAGAGAATATGTTAATATATTTTTATAACAAGTTTTTAAAAAGCTTAAAACTAATTTCTTAACTAATGAAATTTGCAAGCAGGCAATTTTAGAATTCTATACCTTTCAAAAGATATTTTCATTAGGAATCAAATTTTAGGTGTCTGAATCATGTAAAACTCATTGTATTTAAACTGATTTATATTATTCAGGTTAAATAATGGCTTGATATCATTACTTGAATTTTATTTTCTACAACCAGCTTTCTTGTTTTGTTTGATTTTCAGCATCAGAAATTTAGAGAGATAAAACTCAAAAAAAAAAAAAAATCCCTTAAGTTTAAAAATCTCAATTCTCTTTTCTCATCAGTGCCCATGTGTGAACTCGCCACATGTCAACAGCAGCAAAGTCTCCCATGACTAGGCTGACGTGAATCAGTGTCAAGAACTTAGGCTTTGTGGTTAAGACAGCCTAGTAATATTCTCAAAGAACTAGAAACTGTTTACCTTTCAAGTACATGAAAACTTGTGGGTTGTTTTTTTTTAATTTTTGGATTTTATTTGCAGTATCAATATGCAAATTTATTTATTATAAATTGAATCTCATTGAAATGAAAATGAAAAAGGCAATACTATTTCTTTAATATGGTTCACTAACCCTGTTTACACCGAGTTACTGACGCTCAGTAGGAGTTTGCCAACAGCAGTTCTACTCAACCCTTCATGATTATGGAGGATTTAATTATAATTGAAAATGTAAAAAGAAAAAAAAGAACAAAATATAATCCAAAAATCAATTTTGCATAGAATTTAATAACAGATAAAAGCTTAAAATTCTATAACTAACAAATGAAAAATGTCAGCGCTGGGAAATAAGGCTCTCTCAGCATCAGTCCTACACCTGTGTAGATGCTTCCTGACCTGGCTTCTTTCATACACTTCATGACAAAGGAATTGGTCTCACACTGAGGCATGGCAAATACATTATGAAATAAAGGCAGGCATTATAAACAATACAAACCATGTGAGATAAAGGCAAAAACAGGGCTGCAAAGAGACACAGTTTCTTCCTCTCTCACATTAAAGCAGAGATTCCTTGCATCTGTGGTCTCTAGTTTTTAGATTCCTCATCTTGTGCCTGCTGTGAAATGTATGGGGAATAGCCGTCAGTGGTTGCCCACAAAGTTAAAATAGCTTGCTAATGGTTTATCTCTCAGATGGTTCTTCTGTATCTGCCATCACACCAACAGAAAAATCTCAGGAGAGAGTAAGTGAGGTTTCCTTGTTTAGCTTGAATGCCCTCAGGAGGGGCTCATGAGTGTGGGCCTGCTCTCTGTTTTATACTTTATATAAAACCTCTTGATTCATTACAGTAAAACATTAGCATTTATTATTTGAAGTATGGTGTGTGTTTCTATTTTTTTGATGCAATAATCGATTATCTGAGAAAGTTGATGGTTTGGTTGTTTTTAAAAAGTGGACAGTGATAAAATATGGAGGTTTATGAAATGGTGTCACTTAACTCAGATAAAAAAGTCACTGCTAATGTTTCAAAGGAAGGATTTCCAAGTTGCAGGTGTATCCTACATATGGAACCCAGTTTTCCCAAAATCCTCCATCAGGATTTTGTTGGGAATGAAGAACTTGATGGTTCCCCAGCCAGGCCCCCTCACTAGGTTCTACTGCAAATAAATAACAGCCCCCTCCCCAGTGTCATGGCTGTCCCTAGGGGAAGGGCCGGGGCCCATGTGCCTGGGCAGCTGAATCGTCACCCGGAGTCGTACTAGTAATAATGAAACTGTACTATGGTGCTGCACTGAGGGGAGCAGCAGATCATTTGCTTGAAAAGGTGAGTTTTTAATTTAAACAAAAGCCTTGAAAAAGTAAAAGTGGGTCTTAAAGGCAGTTTAATCAGTCAGTCAAGAGATGTCTAATGAAGCTGCCAGACAGGTCTGCAGTCAGGCTGTCACTTTGGCCATCATGTTTACAGCTCCAGGAGTGAGATTAGCTCCGTATCTGAAGACACAAACTTGGTCAAAATTCCTTGTGTCTGGGATGGCTGTAAATTTTAAGAATTTGACAGATTGTTTTATTGCCGTGATGACGGTTTGGAAAACTTGACATGTAAGACTTTAGTTCCTTGAGATCTCCTTCTTTCCACTGGACCTAGAGAGCATTGTATTAATGCAATTGATACATATATACAATCAATATACATCTCTCTATATATTGATATATATTCAATCAATATATATCAATGCAATTATATACATATAATTGGTTTTAAAATTATGTTTATATAATAAAAAGAGAAAATATGTGTATATATCTATATAAATATATCTATGTCTATCAAAATATTGCTAAATGGATTTTCACATTTTCTTCATATGTTATTTCATCCAGTACTTTCAAGGAAAAATTGTCATTTTGGCCTGTTCTTCAACTAAAAGTTCTTTCCAAAGATATTTTGGAAATCTTTGGAAATTGAGGAAAACTCTCTTATATGTCAGTGTGACCATATCATGTCACAGTTATTAATTAGTTTGTCTATAATTTGAATTTCCATTACATTGTACCTTTTGTTACCGGGGAAGATTTGAGTGTGAGTTTTGAAAAAGGCTTCCTCTGTTGGTCGTATTTGCTAAATACTAGGGAATTTCAGTAAGTCAGTCTTCTGCTGCACTGGTATTCTTTGCACTGTTAAATCTTAATTCTCTTTTGAAATAAATCTTCACTGAGTGTTTAGTTGAAGACATGCAACATAACCTTTTTATGATTGATTTTCACCAATCTTATTTTAAAAAATAATTACAGGAAAGGGAATTCTCACCCTGGGGGAAAAAATAATGGTTGTGAGGTGTTTTTTTTTTTTTTTTTAATTCGTTGTATTTATTTGCTGAAAACGGCATGCAGTTGTGCATAAACACTAATATTATCCACTTTGTTTCCTGTTAATAATCTAGGGAAGCCTCAGCCTAATCTCTCACTGATTTCATGCCAAAAGCACAAATGTATTGCTTTTGTTTTACTACATGTTTCATTCCATCGGTTGGAAGCCCAGTAAGTCAATATTCATCACATTTATAAATTGTGAATCACTAGGGGAAACATCATATGGGGGAAAAGCTTGAGCATCATTTTTTCTTGACTGTTTTAAAGTGTGGGCTCTCTGGTGTTAATGTATTTCTTTTGAGCTAAAATAATGCCATTTGCATGATTTTTCATTAAGAAAACTTTTTTAAAAACTATGTGTTTTTCAAAGTTGTTCATTTGCCCCCAACCTCTCTATAATTGCCTTGTCATGATTATCATTTTCCTTTCACTGTTGCTTTCTATGGAAGCCCCAGGAAAGAGTTTCTAAAAATTAAATTTCATGCTTGCATGTGTTTCTGTGATCTGCAGCGTGTATGATCTCTGAGTGGAAAACTTCTCTAAAAATAAATGGATTACCCTTTTTACTACACTGTCTGATGTCTCTTCAACAGATAGCACTGCTTCCTGTGATCTCTAACCCACCACAATTGAAATGACAAGCGTTGAAATGGGAGCCTCACGGTGGCGCCCTCTGCCTTTGCCGGCCACTTCTGCAGTAGGGAGCCAGAGGTTCATGCTGCAGAGCGCCGGTTCTCAAACTTGAATGAGGCCCGGACCCCTTTTAAATGCGGAAAAGCATCCTCATGCACTCCACAATGTATCAGTGGAGTCCACTTTGGAAAACACCGGCTTAAAAGTAAGGATCTTATTCTACATCAATGCCTTTAAATTGAGAATTTTAACGGCAAAGTAAAGTTCTGTCTTGATAACTACTAAAAAGTTAATTTTTTACATCTTTCCTCTTATTTAAATAAAACAATGAAAAGTATTTTCAACATTTTGAAAAGTAAAAGTCTCAGAACCCTGAGAACATGTCCATGGACCACTATTCGAAAACCTCCTCTTCCTTTTGCAAGGACTTGCATCACTTGCTGGCAGAAGAAGGGCATTTGACCTTTCATAAACTGCTCTGTAAATATCATTCACTGCTTAGTTTGTGAAAGACTAATGTGTTTCCACTAACAAAACTGTCTTTCCAGGGTTGCTGCTTCCTAGAATACCCCTTGTTTTCCTATTGCACTTTCTATTGCTGGTGTTTTTTTTTTTAAGGCGTCTAAATTTGTCTAAAGGATTGCCATTTGAGGCAATCCAAGGAATTTTAATCATGAACCAATGAGAAAGTCGAAGTCTCTAATGGGGAAAACATTGTAACACAGTAGCAGACCTCAAAAATACGGACCAAGTACATTTTCTAATATTTGATACTTTAACAAGAGAATCAACTGTATTCGTTTATAAAAACGTTTTCAAGCAAATGTTAAAAATAAGTATTTCCTATGTGATAACAGTTCCTATATTAAGTAATATTGACAAGTAATAGTTGGCTTTTCTCTCCTCATGGCAATCAACAATTTGGACTTTCTTATGACTAAATGATGTCGCTGAAGGATCTGTTCTCTCAAAGTGAAAGTGAAATCGCTCAGTCGTGTCTGATTCTTTGCAACCCCGTGGACTGTAGCCTACCAGGCTCCTCTGTCCACAGGATTGTCCGGGCAATAGAACTGGAGTGAATTGCCATTTCCTTCTCCAGGGAATCTTCCTGACCCAGGGATCGAACCCGGGTCTCCAGCATTGTAGACAGAAGCTTTACCATTCTATCAAAGAGGTTAAATTATTCAGTACAAGGGAATGGTGAAGAGATGAAGATTAGAATTTTGGCATCCCCATAACCTAACTTATCCGCTTTTGTTTGTAGTAGAGGAAGGAGACAAACCAACTAACAGACCTACTAATAAATGAGTTGTGAATCACAGTCTTAGGGCCACATTGCTCAAAGGTACTAGGAGCTCCTTGGGTCCTTTACAGTTCTTGGAATTCTACAGCAATAAGCTCACAGCTGGATGGCATCACTGACTCGATGGACGTGAGTCTGAGTGAACTCCGGGAGTTGGTGATGACAGGGAGGCCTGGCGTGCTGCGATTCATGGGGTTGCAAAGAGTCGGACATGACTGAGCGACTGAACTGAACTGAAGCTCACAGCCACAGGTGTGGCTAGCACTGTTGTCTATCTCTGAGCCAACTCACTCACCTCAAAAACAAATACTTCTGGTGACTCATATGTCACTGTGGGAACGTACCATGAAACCAACAGAAAGGAAAGTAGTAAACATGTCATATGATAAGCACATGCTATGATGCATAGCTTCAGCTTTTCAATAGCTGGGTTTTATAACAGTAACCACAACATGAATGGCTTTGGGAAAGAGAACAAATAAGGTCAACATGGAGACTGAAAGAATCCATCAGTCAAATGGTCTTCTTTTCAAAGCAGAGCTATCTGTGTGGGGCTCGAGTTAAGAACTTGGCACCCGAAGACTGCTCATCCTAGTAGCTTCACAGATAAAAATCAAACTATTAGGTCTGTATTGAAACTCATGTTGATGGTCAATGAAGTTTTGTAAGTGAATTCTTTGTTATGAAACTTAGGAAAGAAATTTTAATTAACCTGGTATTTAATCAGGCTGTATGTTATAGATGATCCCAAGTAATCTGTCATAAAAGCCTAAAAATTAGGAGCCTCATTTCCTAAGAGCCTCAATACGCCCCTTGTGAAAGAATAAGTACTGATTCTTTTATGTAGTTATTTGCTGGGCTTAAAATACTACATCAAAAATATTTTAAAGTTTTTATATGAAATTAAAATTATCTTCTTAGTGTACCATAATGTTATTCTTAGTTTTACATATTCAGCAATTCTCAAAAAAAAAAAAAAAAATTAACCCCTTAGCTATTTCTTTCAGTTTAAAAGTATAATGCCATTGGGCTAGTATTATCTTATTAAACCAGAATGTTGTAGCTGAGGATAGGTATTTTGTTTTGTCTTCTCATGTATCCTCAGCAGCACCTGACATATAGGAGCTCAGTAAATAGCTGTTGAATGAATGAGTGAATTCTGTGCTAAGCTGATAAAATATTATATTTTAGTTATATAATAATGTGAAGACTATAATTATGGTTGTCACAATAAAAACAGAACTTGCCTTTTGATGTTTATATCCCCCTAAATATGGACAGGGAGTCCCTAGCCCGTCTTTTTAAAATATTTATTTATTTAGGTTGTGTCGGGTCTTAGTTGCAGAGCCTGGTGGCATGCAGGCTTCTCTAGTTGTGGAGCGCAGGCTCCAGAATGTGTGGGCTCTGTAGCTGAGGCATGGCACACAGGCTTAGTTGCCCCATAGTGTGTGGAATCTCCCCAGACTAGGGATCAAACCAACGTCCCCTACATTGCAAGGCAGACTCTTAACCACTGGACCACCAGGATAGTCCCCTAGCCTTTTAATGTTGTTGCATCTAACAGAAAAAGTGATTCTTCTCCTGCCTTGGATAACTTTCTGCTTTCAAAAACGATCTTATTTAAATGAATGCTCATCAGGGAAATGTCTGTTTTTAAGTGATTCTTAAGGAATTCCTTTAGTTTTTATGATTGCTGTTTTGATCCTTTCCATAATATGTATGTTTGCATGTGAAATTGGGAGTACAGTTCTACCTATGATCTACAGGAGCAAAGTGCAGTATATATTTGATGTGGAAGAGCTGCAGCTTGTATATAATGTGCTATCTACATAACATTAGTCTGTACGTACATGTGGAAGTGAGCTGGCAAAAATTAAAAGCTCTACAAGATGTCTAGGGAAGAATCATCTTAATTCTTTCAGAAATTCACTCTATGAAATCTTAGCACTCAAGTATTTCCAATTGTTCGTTTTTCTGTCAAGTAGAAAAGCACATATACTAGGGGCAAAAGAATTATTGTCAGTGCTTAAAATTTTTGACAGTGCAGTCCAGGTAGAGGAGAGACATTTCATCAACAAGTATTTTTAAGTGTACACTGTGCCAAGATCTGTATAAGGTACTTTAGAAATTCAAAACAGAGGGAAATTAAAAGATCTGCCTTAAGACACCTGTAGTAATTGAATTCAATTCTCCTGTAGGAGAATTGAAGCACATGTGCATGTGTATGTGTGTGTGTACACACAGACACACACAAATTAATAAGAGAATAATTAAAAACAACACATGAATAATAATAATTGCAAGATGGCGAGATTAAAAGCTTATATAGAAATCCACGAGTACAAAGTGCTTTCTGAGAGTGGAATTCGTCAGGAAAAGCCCTCTGAAGTAGTGGGATTTGAAGAGCTCTTGATAAATGCAATATTTTATGTTGCTTTTTATTCAACAAATGTTTGTGAAGTAAGTGCCTCTGTGGGCTGGGTCCTGGGTCTATGAACATCCAGGATGATAGGATGAATGAGACAAGGTCATAGTCCCAAGTTTTAATGTTCATTTTGACCCTAACCTTTTCTGTGTTCTGTATCATATTAGAATTTTCACTTGACAATTTCTAGATCTAGGGATGGATGTTGACTTTCCTGTCACTGCATAAGCAGGGAGAATTAAAAGAGCAACAAAGTCTGCTATCTAAGGTGTATCATTAGAGCTAATGTAGAATAGACAGCCCAAAATTCTGTACCAATAAGGAACACGGTGAACATCTCAAGCTCACATGGACTTCTCAAACTCGTCCAGCAGTTTGGCGTATTCTGTCAAAAAAGTATTCAGATTAGCCGTTTGCCATTTTGCTTACAAAAGAGTTCCTACATCTCCAGCCCAGACCCTCAACTCAAAGTGTCCAAAACTGTATTCATCACTTCTCCCCAGAGTGACCCTCTCTTCACTCACCACATGCACCTTCTATGTTCAGTGAGTGTGACCCCTCCCACCTGGCCGTCCATGACCAAAGTCTAGGGATCACCCTCAATTCTCTCCACACTCAGTCAGTCCTGATCATTCAAGTGCCTTAATGTCCCAGGAACATTTGCCCTTATTCCCACCCCTATTTACCTTCTCTCAGGCACTTGTCTGTTTTCATCTGGGTTTTAACACGCCATCTTAGTTAATACTCAAACAGTGCCATTTTCCAGAAGAAAAAATGGAAGCTTAGTTAGATTAAGTCACTAGTACTTGTGGTGACAATTGTTGGTACCAGGATTTGTACCACACATTATGCTTTGCTACACAAAATGAAGTCTATTCTCTGAAAGTGTGGTCCAGAGACCTGCAACATCGCATTACTGGGGGCCTTGCTAGAAATGCTGAATCTCGGGGCCAGAGATGCTGATCAGAATTGGCATGTAACACAATGCTCGGGTGATCCACGAAAGCCCTGCTTTTGAAGCCCTGAGGAAGGCCAGCTGCTGAGCATGGTGTGCAGATCACTAACCCTGAGGCTTACCTTCAAGTCCCTGTTCTTTAATTCCCTCTCAGATGGATGTATCCGTAGTTTGAGGTGAGAATTTTTCCCTTAAGACAGGAGCACTTCTAACCAATGGCAATGCATCTGGCACAGCTCAAGAAGTCTTTGGGGACACATGGAAAGAGAAGTGGGGACCTGGCATCACAGCTGTGACTATCCTCTCACTCTAGGATGCCAGCGCCATGCCTGGGCACAGTCTCTACCTATTCAAATAGGAGAAGCTATGTGTCAAGAAGTTTCCGAGAGGCTCACTGATGTGGAGGGAAAACATCGTCCCTCCCGTCTTTTTTGTGCTGCCTGGTGCCTGAGCCACACTCATTTATAGTCATGAAAATCAGAGGTGGAGAACAGCGAAGGCTGCGGTGCGTAGATGTGATCACAAGACCCAAGAATTCCTAGCTCTTATGCTCTGGCTCTAGCAACGGGACCACACACGTGAAATCATCTTTTGTAGTGATTATTGAGTCCGCCCTTACAAAAACCTTGCCCTGGGAACCCTTGTCTCCATTTCTGAGGCCGTGCACGTGGAGGAAATCATGAATGCCACCTCGTCTGCTCGTGGATGGGAGATTTGCCTTCTGTATTTGCACTGACATCTATAGCCTGAATTACTCTTCTTTGATGCCTCGGAACTATATCCAAAGACAGCGATTGTCTTACTGCTTATGTAAGAAAATCCTTATTTTGGCTTTGAAATCAACACAGAAGTGCTAAATAGCAATATTGACGAGTCTGGGGAGAGAACCAGAAGTCTGGAGAAAATGTGAATGAGTTTCTTTTTTTTTTTAAAGGCAGACTTAGTGGAAATTTATAGCACTGAATCCAATCCCATTAAAACGGGTTGTAAAAAAAATAAAGTTTCCATGCTGCTAAGCTGCTTTTATGTGGCAGTGGCATCTCGGCAGGCGGCGTATATGTTTGTGATGCTTTGGTTCCAAATCAAGCTGGTGCAAAGGTAGTCCTCAGATCTGCGGTCTGCAGTCAGGAGTCTTCCGAGAGAAACACCCGCCAACTCAATCTCTCTCTGACTAAGAGACACTGGAGTCCTCGGATGGGAAGAAGGAAAAGTTTAATCAAGCACAGTTTCATAAATACCTGCGACTCATTGTGAAGCCCACGCTGCAGAAAACTGCCAGCAGGGAACACATGATGCTGACCTAGTTTGCCGGAACAAAGACAGGATTTACTTTTTCAGTTGTTGGGAATTTCTCTTCTTTATTAAGGGAGAGGAATTTAATGAACATTAGCTCTTAAGGAAACCAGGGGCAGATAAGGGAGGGTGGAGCTGGGTCTCCTTTATCCTCTATCTTCCCTGCCTGGCCCAGCCACCAGGCTTCAGCCGCAACCTTCAAAACCCTTATCTGTCCACTGAAGTGGCAGACTTCTTTAACCTCTGACCTAAATTGTGTTTGAACCTTCATCTTGAGGAAGCAAAGTTTTGAACATTAAGCCACTAAGGACTTCAAAAGCCCCTGGATTTCTGTCCTGTTCTTCAGCAAGAATCTCAATACCCTTGTCTTTGACCAGCAAATAGCGTGGAACCTGCTCAACCCCGTTCTAGTAGTGATATGCTTGGTGAAGCGTTAGCGTCAGGAGGGGGTATTTATTTTCTTTGTTTGATTGGTTTCTTATTTCTAGTCACAGAATAAATGTGAACGTAGCTCAAGGAAGACTTTCATTTCTACCTCCCTGCAAGAACCAATAGTCATATAAAAAATAAGTCCTGTTAGTATGTTAGGATCTAAATTTTAGAAAGTCCAAAAGTTAAAATATATCATACTCTCTTTAGAACAGCTTGCATTGAAAACAACAATGCCTATTTTCATGGACTGCCCTCTGTATTCCCAATGAAATTCATGGGAGATTTGCACTTAACCATAAGCAACATCCTGATGAAGATATGCCTCAAAGAGAATATCAGAAGGCAAAGTAAGTCTGAGAGGATTAACAGCAGAATAAAGCCCAAATTAAATCAAATAACCAAAGAAAAATTAGTAGAAGAACAAGAAAGGTTTTAATGTTTGTAAGAGGGAAATGCCGACCTTGGAGCATTGAAAAAGGAGGGCTACCCAGTAATCTTAAATC
This sequence comes from Bos indicus x Bos taurus, assembly GCF_003369695.1. Taxonomy (NCBI): domain Eukaryota; kingdom Metazoa; phylum Chordata; class Mammalia; order Artiodactyla; family Bovidae; genus Bos; species Bos indicus x Bos taurus. The sequence continues at coordinate 63,282,371 of NC_040085.1, read as the reverse complement.
CAAGTCCAAAACTAATTCTGATTTTTACTTGTAACTCTTCTGACTTGCTCTTTAAAAAAATAATTTACATTAGTTTTATTTGTCCTGTCAGTTAGAGGAACTGAGGCTGCCAAAACACTGTCATTTCTTATAACTGATTACTCCCCCTTCCCATGGCTGTCATATGTGTCTCGAGTACATTTGTCTTTGGAATGTTGTTCCTTTATTGCCTTTTGTGGGACCTGTCTTACTCTGGCATTTTTACCGTGGTAGACACATTGCTATATTACAGTAGGCCAAAGGTCGTCTACACAGCCATCAATTCTAAGAATGATTTTTTGGTTAATAAAACTAATTTTCTTAGCTGAGGGCTGCTTGCTGTGAGAAGGATTTATATCGCCAGGTCATATTTTCCAGAAAGTGGTAGAATGTCAATCATTAAACTATAATTTATGATAGTCTAGTTGTTTGTCCAAAACCAAATTTTCCTTTTTTTAACATGCAAATTTTGACCACAATAGGAAATTTGAGGTTATATGTGAAGTGTCATTGATGAAACAAGTATATGGTCTGGGAACATGCATAATAAGTATTATTTTTCTTCTGGCTCAGAAAGTATGTTAGAGAGAACAGAGGGGGAAGTGCTGATTAAGAACCCGGATTTGTAGCCACAGAAATGTGGAACAGAAAACTGTCTTAGCCATCTGCACTGATCTTAGAGAAATTCACTTCTCTTAGCCTAGGCATTTCCATCTGTAGAATGGGCATGACAATAATACCCACCTACTAGATTTACTTGGAGGATGAAATAGAATTGCCTCAAAAGTACTTGATACTATAAATTGAATCAGTCTGGCTAGGCTGCTTATACTGCATAACAAACAGCCCCATGTAGTCACAGACTTGAAATAACTAAATATTTCTAATTTATGCTACATGCCCACTGTTGGTTGGTGAGGTGGGGGCTCCGCTCGTGATAGCCATTCAAAGGTCCAGGTGATGGAGTGGTGGCTATCTTGGACTTTGTTGGTCACACGCAAAGGGCAAAAGAACTCTAAGGGTTTCATGGCAGCAATAATGGGCTCAGTGTAGAAGTGACATACTTCTCTTCACATTCATTGGTCAGTATCAGGCCTATGACCTTGACTATTCACAAAGGGGCCAGGAAGGCATATACTTAAGAGGCAGGGAACTGGAAACATCTGGTGAACAGCACTAATGGCTACCACAAAATGTTTTATATACATACATACCTGTATGTGTATACACAAAAGCATATATGTATTATGTGTGTGTGTGTGTGTGTGGAGAGAGAGAGAGAGAGAGCACCCAATTCTCTTTTTCTGCAGGTGAAGTAGGGAGTTACTCCAGGATATCAGTATCCAATTAAGGTGCCATCACATCCGTGTTACCAGACAAGCCACATGTGGGAGTGTCCACCCCACTGAATGCCCCAGGCAAGGTAAGGAAAAGAGTGGGATCAAAAAGGGCACAATGCATCTGAGCCTGTTTTCAAGGAAAGTTTCCCTAATTTTACAGGGATGAAACCCTCCCATCATTTCTGCTAGATATTCAGAGGGACAGTTTTATGTGAGACAATCTTTTCTCAGTAAGTCTATGCAGCACACTTAAAATAACTCACAAGAAAGAGAAGAGTTTGCATGGGTGACCTTATTCAGCGGCCGAAGTGCCCCATAGAGAGGCAGCTATGGGTAACAGGACACTCAGCTGTCGTCAGGGGGCTGGAGCAAAACCCACATCTGGTGTGACACTGGGCTAGTCACTAGCTCTCAGAGCCTCTGTGTCCTTACAGGAGAAGCAAGAATAAGACCTGCTCAGCAGAAGGTTAGGGTCGCAGAGCTCAGATGAGCTGATGGGGAGAACTCTGGAAGCACATGGCAGAGCCAGGAGCACATAATAGCTATCAACGGCCCTCTTCCCTTCTTTCCTCCCTTCCTCCCACCCCTCTTTCCTTCCTTCCTCCACCCCTCAGGGATCCCAGATCCTTCCTCTCTGAGCTCTTTAGAAAGTCAACATTCCTCAGTTCTATTCATAGCATCATTTTCAGAAGCAGAGTCTCACAAATGAACTGTGCTCTGTTGGTGGCGATGTGCACAGTGGGCTAAAATGCCCAGGGCCTCCCCAGCAGGCTCAGGGGAAAGCTCTCTGAGTATTCCTGGGCTCTCCTTGTGGGTCAGAGTTGCATCCCAACACAGCTGGTGGGGCGGAACCATTCAGGGAGGCCCTGGCTAACTGGTAAGACTCCACCCTAAAAACCGGCTGCACTGTCCTTCCCCCAGCACAGCCACTTCCCCTTGAGGCCCAAGGGCCTCCTAGAACTGGGCACTTGGCAGAGAGAGCCTTGGGCTAGAAGGCAAGACCTGGGTTCTGGTCCTGCCTTGGCTGCTGAGTGACCTCATTCAATCCACTTAACCTCTCTGGTCCTCAGTTTCCTTTTGTGCAAAATATGGGATCTGAATTCTCTTGGTGGCATTCGAACTTTTTCCCCTTCTTCGTCAGAGCCAAGGGCAATTCTATAGTCTTCAGGGTAAAACAAAGACCAGCAGAGTCGCTCCTTCTGACCTTACACATGTTCTCACTCTTCTCAAAGCCTCCTCAGCCCCCTGACTCCTTCCCATTGGCTTCTACAGCCTGAAAGTCTGGGAACACTCACCTATGTGGAGACGTAAGAGCCTTCATTAGGATGTGAGAGGGTTCGCATATTAATCCATTGTCCCTTTTGTGGGAATTAACTAGTCATGCTGCCTTCAGCCACCTCTGCAGAACTTGGGGAACAGAAGATAGAAAAGATCAGAGAGAAACAACTGCCGCAGCTGCTCCCTGGAGCCCCGGGGCGGGAGCAGAATGAGAGCAGCTTCCCCCAGAGTCTCACTGTGTCAGGATGATGTCAAGGCCTCTTTCTCAGGACCAGGGAGTTATGAGAGAGGAGGCCCCTGGTGATGTTCACCCACCACAGCGTTGCCTGCAGCCAACCCTTCCCCTACGGATGGGAAGAGAAGCAGTTGTTTTAGGTCCCTAAACAGTGGAAACAATGTCAGACTTTATTTTGGGGGGCTCCAAAATCACTGCAGATGGTGATTGCAGCCATGAAATTAAAAGATGCTTACTCCTTGGAAGAAAACTTATGACCAACCTAGATAGCATATTCAAAAGCAGAGACATTACTTTGCCAACAAAGGTCCATCTAGTCAAGGCTATGGTTTTTCCAGTGGTCATGTATGGATGTGAGAGTTGGACTGTGAAGAAAGCTGAGCACCGAAGAATTGATGCTTTTGAACTGTGGTGTTGGAGAAGACTCTTGAGAGTCCCTTGGACTGCAAGGAGATCCAACCAGTCCATTCTGAAGGAGATCAGCCCTGGGTGTTCTTTGGAAGGAATGATGCTAAAGCTGAAACTCCAGTACTTTGGCCACCTCATGTGAAGAGTTGACTCATTGGAAAAGACTCTGATGCTTGGAGGGATTGGGGACAGGAGGAAAAGGGGACGACAGAAGATGAGATGGCTCGATGGGCGTGAGTTTGAGTGAACTCCGGGAGATGGTGATGGACAGGCAGGTCTGGTGTGTTGCGGTTCATGGGGTCACAAAGAGTCGGACACGACAGAGCGACTGAACTGAACTGAAACATCATTCCTAAGAAGGTAGGAGGAAAGTAATAGAAATGTTGCCTAATTTGTAGCAGAGAGCAGGTGGCCTCAGTAAATACCAAATGTATACTGAGCAGGGGCCTTCTGAGCAGGAACTGTTACTTCCTCTCCACTCTATAAGGTCACCTCTTCTTTGCTTTCCTGCAGGAAGCAGCCTGAGGAGGTGACAGGCATCTGGATGCCGCACAAAGCAACTGAAATTCCTGAACCCTTACTATGAACAGCCAGCCTTGTGCTTGGCCACTGACACACATTATGCAGATGACACCATTCTAATGGCAGAAAATGAAGAGGAACTAAAGAGCCTCTTGATGAGGGTGAAAGAAGAGAGTGAAAAAACTGTTTTAAAACTCAACACTCAAAAGCTAAGATCATGCAACAACAACAACGTTTGTCATAGCTTTTCTTCCAAGGAGCAAGCATCTTTTAATTTCATGGCTGCAGTCACCATCTGCAGTGATTTTGGAGCCCAAGAAAATAAAGTCTGTCACTCTTTCCCCATCTATTTGCCATGAAGTGATGGGACTGGATGCTATGGTCTTAGTTTTTTGAATGTCAAGTTTTAAGCCAGCTTTTTCACTCTCCTCTTTCACTTTCATCAAGAGATTCTTTAGTTCCTCTTCATTTTCTGCCATAAGGGTGGTGTCATCTGCATATCCGAGATTATTGCTGTTTCTCCCGGCAATCTTGATTCCAGCCTGTGTTTCATTCAGCCTGGCATTTCACATGATGTCCTCTGCATATAAGTTAAATAAGCAGGGTGACAGTATATAGCTTTGATGTACTGCTTTCCCAATCTGGAACCAGTCCTTTGTTCCGTCTCCAGTTCTAACTCTTGTTTCTTGACCTGTATACAGGTTTCGCAGGAGGCAAGTAAAAGTGAAAGTGAAAGTTGCTCAGTCATATCCGACTCTTTGCAACCCATGGAATTCTCCAGGCCAGAATACTGGAGTGGGTAGCCCTTCCCTTCTCCAGAGGATCTTCCCAACCCAGGGATCAAAACCAGGTCTCCCGCATTGCAGGTAGATTCTTTATCGTCTGAGCCACCAGGAAGGTAGGTAAGGTGTCTGGCATTCCCATCTCTTTAAGAATTTTCCATAGTTTCTTGTGATCCACGCAGTTGAAGGTTTTGTGTAGTCAATGAAGTAGAAGTAGATTCTTTTCTGGAATTCTCTTGCTTTTTCTATGATCCAGCAGATGTTGGCAATTTGATCTCTGGTTCCGCTGCCCTTTCTAAATTCAGCTTGGACATCTGGAAGTTCTCGGTTCACATACTGTTGAAGTCAAACTTGGAGGATTTTGAGTATGACCTTGCTAGCATATGACATGAGTGCAATCGTGTGGTAGAACATTCTTTGGCATTGCCCTTCTTTGGTGTTGGAATGAAAACTGACCTTTTCCAGTCTCGTGGGCACTGCTGAGTTTTCCAAATTTACTGGCATATTGCTGACAAACCTAGATAGTGTATTAAAAAGCAGAGACATCACTTTGTCAATAAAGTGATAGTCAAATCTATGGTTTTTCCGCTAGTCATGTATGGATGTGAGAGTTGGACCATAGAAAAGGTTGAGTACCAAAGAACTGATGCTTTGGAATTGTACTGCTGGAGTACACTCTTGAGAGTCACTTAGACAGCAAGGAAATCAAACCAGTCCTTCCTAAAGAAAACCAATCCTGAATATTCATTGGAAGGACTGATGCTGAAACTGAAGCTCCAATATTTGGGCCACCTGATGAGCAGAGCCAACTCATTGGAAAAGACCTTGATGCTGGAAAATGTTGAGGGCAGGAGAAGAAGGGGATGACAAAGGATGAGATGGTTGGAGGGCATCACCAACTCAATGGACATGAGTTTGTGTGAACTCTGGGAGATAGTGAAGGACAGGGAAGCCTGGTGCGCTGCGGTTCATGGGGTTACAAAGAGTCAGACATGACTGAGCAACTGAACAACAAAAATGAGAGGCTAATTTCTTTACTATATTGTGATGGCTTTTGCCACACATCAACATGAATCATCATTAGATATACATATGTCCCTGTCCTGTTGAACTCTCCTTCCCATGTCCCTCCCCATCCCACTCCTCTAGGTCATCACAGAGCACTGGCTTTGGGTTGCCTGTGTCATACATCGAACACCCACTGGCTGTTTTACATATGGTAATGTATATGTTTCAGTACTATTCTCTCATAATCATCCTACCCTCTCCTTCCCCCACTGTGTCCAAAATGTCTATGTCTCCTTTGCTGCTTTTGCTGGTTTAAAAAAAAAAAAAAACTGAAATCAAACTGGCTTAGAACATAAAATTCAATGATGATTTCAGGCTACTGAAAAAAGTCTAGTATGGACTTTAGGCATGGTTTAATCAGGGCTTTGGGTCCAATTCTCTGAGTTCTTTCCTTTGTGTATTGGATTTACCCTCAGACCAATTTCCCTATCTTATTTATTTATTTAACAAATATTTATAGTGTACCTGCTGCATGCCAGGAGGTAGGTGGGACCACTCACATAGGCAGGGAGTACGGAGTAAGAGTTTACTGTGGAATGAATGAATTCCATTTATCAAGTTTAAGATTTCTGTAGGTGGCCTACGAGGAGGTGTCTTCTAGGTGGTGAAATACATTAGTAAACAAAACTAAGTAAATATTCCTGCCCTTGTGGAGCAAACATTCAAATGAGGGAAGACACACATTTGAAATATCTATATCTACACACACACACACATATATGCACACATAGTTATAAATGTGTGTATATATATGTGTGTGTGTATATACACACATGCAAATCATATATCATGTTACATGATGATGAAGTCTATGGAAAAAGAGAAACATAGTACAGGGTAAAGAGGATTGGGTGTATAGGAAGGGGTTTCATTTTTATAAGGTGGTCAGAGAAGACTTCACCAGGAAAACGGCATTTGAGCAAAGACGTGAGAATATGAGAGTGAGATATGTGATAGCTTGGGGAACGGTGTTTGTAAGAAACAGGCAGCATAAAGGTTCGCACTGGGAGCGGTATATTTGAAGATGATATATTCTCTTTCAAAGAATCTATCAGCAATCTAGAAGCAAAGATGTAAGCAGCATCAGAGAGGCCAATGTGGCTGGAGTGAAATAAGTAAAGGATTAGCAGTCAGAGGCTGGACCATGGAAGTAAAAGAGGACCAAGTCATATGGACCCATTGCAAGGGCTTTGCCTTTTCATCTGCAGCATGTTGAGTCAAAGAGTAAATGATCCAATCCAAGTTTAAGAGCATCTTGCCAGCTTCTGGGTTGAAAGTAGATTGCGAAGGAGCAAGAGTAGAATCCAGAAAACCAGTAAGAACCTCTTCAGGTAATCCAGACAAGAGACGATAGTGGCTGGATGAGCAGTGGTGGAGGTAATGAGACATGGTGGGATTCTGGAAAGAGAATGAGTGTAGGGCTAACAGGATTTCCTAATAGATTGGATGTGGGAGATGATAGAAGTGTCAGGAATGACTCCCAGATTTTTGTTGTAAGCCATTATCTGAGATGGAGAAGGCTATGGATAGAGCAGGTAAGGGAGGGAAGATCCAGGCTTGAGTTTCAGACACACTGAATTTTAGAAGTCCACCAATATCCATGTGTAGATGTTGAGTAGGCAGAGGGACCTGAGTCTGCATTTGGGAGTGGAGTCTGGACTGGCAATAACATCTTTCAGCATTGTCAGCATAGAGGTAATATTCAAAGATGTAAGACTGTACGGATCTCCAACAAAGCAAGGGTAGGTAAGAAGAGAAGATCAAGGACTGAGCCATGGGGGCTCAAAACTAAAAGGACTGGGAGAAGAGGGGAACCCGTGAAGGTGACTAATGAGACTTGTAATAGAAAATGGGAGGAAGGGTGGACGCCTACTGGACCAGTTTAGGTTCCTTGAACCAGGCTCTATAGCCAATGAAAATAATAGCATCCATTTTTGAGCTAATCACTCAAAAAGGGTCTCAGATTGTGCTGAGTGGCTGACATGTATGAAGATTCTCCCCTAGAACCTAAATGGAGGGTCAATTATTTATAATCCCATCCAAAAGGAAAACTGAGTATTGGGAAGCAACAGTAAAGAGAATCTATCATCTTTCTACACATCCTCTTGGAGAAATAAATCATTTCTTCTCATGCACCCTTGGAACCTTTCCTTCAGACAGCTTTACACGGTTGGCTGTCTATTTACTGATTTATTCTCTGATTGTTAGCTCCTTGAAGAGGAACTCTTACTCATCTTTGAAGCCCAGGGCTTTGTCCTGGTGAATATTTGTTGAAGTGAGTTAAATGTGAACATGTGAAAGTGTGTGGATTTTTGGTCTTTCTGTGGAGTCTCCTGGGTCATCTGAAGCCTTAAAGTTAAAAGGAAAAAATTGAAAAATCTTAGACTAGTTTGATCCATCTGTTATATAGACACACAGAACTTCTCCTGACTCAAAATTTCTTTTATGAAGCTATTTCTTAATAATTGTGGCTGCAAAACAGTTAGTTCTTTAAAAAAAATTATTAATTTTTCTAATTGAAGGATAATTGCTTTACAGAATTTTGTTGTTTTCTGTCAAACATCAACATGTCAATCAGCCATAGGTACACCCATGTCCCCTCCCTCCCGAAACTCTCTCCCATCTCCCTCCCCATTCTACCCCTCTAGGTTGATTCAGAGCCCCTGTTTAAGTTCCTGAGTCATACAGCAAATTCCCATTGGCTATCTATTTTACATATGGTAATGTAAGTTTCCATGTTACTCTCTCCATACATCTCACCCTCTTTCTCCTCCCCTCTCCCCATGTCCGTAAGTCAGTTCACTATGTCTGTTTCTCCACTGTTGCCCTACAAGTAAATTCATCAGTCCCATCTTTCTAGATTCCATATATATGCATTGCTGTTGCTGTTGCTGTTGCTTTTGCTGCATCGCTTTAGTTGTGTCCGACTCTGTGTGACCCCATAGACGGCACCCACCAGGCTTCCCGTCCCTGGGATTCTCCAGGCAAGAACACTGGAGTGGGTTGCCATTTCCTTCTCCAATGCATGAAAGTGAAAAGTGAAAGTGAAGTCACTCAGTCGACTCTAGCGACACCATGGACTGTAGCCTACCAGGCTCCTCCATCCATGGGATTTTCTAGGCAAGAGTACTAGAGTGGGGTGCCATTGCCTTCTCCAATATATGCATTAGTATACTATACTTATCCTTCTCTTTTTGATTTACTGTTTACCATAGCTAGAACATGGAACCAACCTAAATGTCCATCAACAGATGAATGGATAAAGAAGATATGGTACATATACACAGTGGAATACTACTCAGAATGCATTTGAGTCAGTTCTAATGAGGTAGATGAACCTACAGCCTATTACACAAAGTAAAATAAATCAAAAAGAGAAGGATAAATATAGTATACTATATGCATTAGTATATATATACTGTATAGTATATAGTATATATAGACAGAGTATATATACAGAGTATATATATATAGAGAGAGAGTATATATATACTCTCTCTATACTATATAGTATATAGTATATATATACTATATATATAGTATATTTAGTATATATATTTAGTATATGTATTTATATATATATAGAGAGAGTATATATATATACACTATATATACTCTCTCTATATATATATAGTATATATAGTATATAGTGTATATATATAGCATAGGTATATATAGTGTATATATAGTATATATATATACTATACTAACTATATATATATAGAGAGAGAGAGAGAGAGAATATATATATAGAATATATAAAGAATAGTATAGTATAGAGTATATAGAGAGTATATGTGTACTCTCTATATATATACTATACAGTATATAGTATATATATATAGCATATATATATATATGGTATATAGAGTATATATATAGAGAGAGTATATATAGAGTATATATAGAGTATATATAGAGAGAGAGTATATATATAGAGTATATATATATAGAGAGTATATATATAGAGTGTATATATATATATAGAGAGAGAGAGAGAGAGAGTATATATATACTCTCTCTATATATAGAGAGTATATAGTATACTCTATATATATACTCTATACATATATATACTATATAGTATATATATACTATATGCATTAGTATACTATATTTATCCTTATCCTTCTCTTTTTGATTTACTTTACTCTGTGTAATAGGCTGTAAGTTCATCTACCTCATTAGAACTGACTCAAATGCATTCTGAGTAGTATTCCATTGTATATATGTACCATATCTTCTTTATCCATTCATCTATTGATGGACATTTAGGTTGGTTCCATGTTCTAGCTATTCTAAACAGTACTGCAATGAACATTGGGTTACATGTGTATTTTTCAATTTTGGTTTCCTCAGGGTCATCAGTTCAGTTCAGTCGCTCAGTCGTGTCCAACTTTTTGCAACCCCACGAATCACAGCACACCAGGCCTCCTTGTCCATCACTAACTCCCGGAGTTTACCCAAACTCATGTCCATCGAGTCAGTGATGCCATCCAGCCATCTCATCCTCTGTCGTCCCCTTCTTCTCCTGCCCCTAATCCCTCCTAGCATCAGGGTCTTTTCCATTGAGTCAACTCTTCGCATGAGGTAGCCAGAGTATTGGAGTTTCAGCCTCAGCATCAGTCCTTCCAAAGAACACCCAGGACTGATCTCCTTTACGATGGACTGGTTGGATCTCCTTGCAGTCCAAGGGACTCTCAAGAGTCTTCTCCAACACCACAGTTCAAAAGCATCAATTCTTCGGCGCTCAGCCTTCTTCACAGTCCAACTCTCACATCCATACATGACCACAGGAAAAACCATAGCCTTGACTAGATGGACCTTTGTTGGCAAAGTAATGTCTCTGCTTTTGAATATGCTATCTAGGTTGGTCATCACTTTCCTTCCAAGGAGTAAGCGTCTTTTAATTTCATGGCTTCAGTCACCATCTACAGTGATTTTGGAGCCCCCAAAAATAAAGCCTGACACTGTTTCCACTGTTTCCCCATCTATTTGCCATGAAGTGATGGGACCAGATGCCATGATCTTAGTTTTCTGAATGTTGAGCTTTAAGCCAACTTTTTCACTCTCCTCTTTCACTTTCATCAAGAGGCTTTTTAGTTCCTCTTCACTTTCTGCCATAAGAGTGGTGCATATCTACATATCTGAGGTTATTGATATTTCTCCCAGCAATCTTGATTCCAGCTTGTGTTTCTTCCAGCCCAGCATTTCTCATGATGTACTCTGCATATAAGTTACACAAGCAGGGTGACAACCTACAGCCTTGACATACTCCTTTTCCTATTTGGAACCAGTCTGTTGTTCCATGTCTAGTTCTAACTGTTGCTTCCTGATCTGCATATAGGTTTATCAAGAGGCAGGTCAGGTGGTCTGGTATTCCCATCTCTTTCAGATTTTTCCAGTTTACTGTGATCCACACAGTCAAAGGCTTTGGCATAGTCAATATGTGGGTTTTATTCCTAGTTTTTTTAAGGAATCTCCATACGGTCTTCCATAGTGGCTGTATTCCCACCAGCAATGCAAGAGGTTTCCCTTTTCTCCACACCTTCTCCAGCATTCACTGTTTGTAGAGTTTTTGATGATGGTCATTCCAAAGCAGTTAGTTCTTTAATAGCTTTGAGGCAGAGAAATCTGAAAGATCTCTTTGATAATTAAACACATTCACACAGCAAATGGTTGAGAGTTCATGAAAGGTGACTAAAGGACTTGTAAGGACCTGTAAATTCATTTTAGGTATATTTTTTATATATTAATATATACAAACAGCTTTTTACATATATACATTTATTCATTTTAGGTATATTATATATATATATATTAACATATACACAGTATTTTACATACATATGATATATACATTATATAATATAAACTATATAGTTTATAAATATTGGTTAAAACTCAAATGATAATATAGTCGGCCAAAAGGGTCTAGTGCATAATGGAAGTAAAAGCCTTAGGAGGAAACCAAATAGATAGGCATGTGCTCTGCTATTTAAGACTTTTTCTCTACATGGCTATAATTTTTTTGTTGGACGTGATTTGTCTCATAGCATCTCTCAATCTGTACAGTGAAGTGTATTGGTACAGTGAAAGTGAAAATGTTAGTCACTCAGCCATATCTGACTTTTGCAACCCAATGGACTGTATGTAGCCCACCAGACTCCTCTGTCCATGGAATTCTCCCAGTAAAAATACTGGAATGGGTTATCATTTCCTTCTCCAGGGGATCTTCCTGTTCCAAGGATCAAACCTGAGTCTTATGCATTTCAGGCAGATTCTTTAGCATCTGAGCCACCAGGGAAGTACAGAGTTCTAACTAATTAGTATTAGTAGAGGAGGGCCTAGAGGAGCTATCCCACGTTGAAGGTCAGGAAGGGCGGCAGTGAGGAGATACCCCTCGTCCAAGGTAAGGAGCAATGGCTGCGCTTTGCTGGAGCAGCCGTGAAGAGATACCCCACGCCCAAGGTAAGAGAAACCCAAGTAAGACGGTAGGTGTTGCAAGAGGGCATCAGAGGGCAGACACACTGAAACCATACTCACAGAAAACTGGTCAATCTAATCACACTAGGACCACAGCCTTGTCTAACTCAATGAAACTAAGCCATGCCCGTGGGGCCACCCAAGACGGGTGGGTCATGGTGGAGAGGTCTTACAGAATGTGGTCCACTGGAGAAGGGAATGGCAAACCACTTCAGTATTCTTGCCTTGAGAACCCCATGAACAGTATGAAAAGGCAAAATGATAGGATACTGAAAGAGAAACTCCCCAGGTCAGTAGGTGCCCAATATGCTACTGGAGATCAATGGAGAAATAACTCCAGAAAGAATGAAGGGATGGAGCCAAAGCAAAAAGAATACCCAGCTGTGGATGTGACTGGTGATAGAAGCAAGGTCCGATGCTGTAAAGAGCAATATTGTAGGAACCTGGAATGTCAGGTCCATGAATCAAGGCAAATTGGAAGTGGTCAAACAAGAGATGGCAAGAGTGAATGTTGACATTCTACAAATCAGCGAACTGAAATGGACTGGAATGGGTGAATTTAACTCAGTTTACCATTATATCTACTACTATGGGCAGGAATCCCTCAGAAGAAATGGAGTGGCCACCATGGTCAACAAAAGAGTCTGAAATGCAGTACTTGGATGCAATCTCAAAAACGACAGAATGATCTCTGTTCATTTCCAAGGCAAACCATTCAATATCACAGTAATCCAAGTCTATGCCCCAACCAGTAATGCTGAAGAAGCTGAAGTTGAATGGTTCTATGAAGACCTAAAAGACCTTTTAGAACTAACATCCAAAAAAGATGTCCTTTTCATTATAGGGGACTGGAATGCAAAAGTAGGAAGTCAAGAAACACCTGGAGTAACAGGCAAATGTGGCCTTGGAATACGGAATGAAGCAGGGCAAAGACTAATAGAGTTTTGCCAAGAAAATGCACTGGTCATAACAAACACCCTCTTCCAACAACACAAGAGAAGACTCTACACATGGACATCACCAGATGGTCAACACTGAAATCAGACTGATTATATTCTTTGCAGCCAAAGATGGAGAAGCTCTATACAGTCAGCAAAAACAAGACCAGGAGCTGACTGTGGCTCAGACCATGAACTCCTTATTGCCAAATTCAGACTTAAATTGAAGAAAGTAGGGAAAACCAGTAGACCATTCAGGTATGACCTAAATCAAATCCTTTATGATTATACAGTGGAAGTGAGAAATAGATTTAAGGGCCTAGATCTGATAGATAGAGTGCCTGATGAACTATGGAATGAGGTTCGTGACATTGTACAAGAGACAGGGATCAAGACCATCCCCATGGAAAAGAAATGCAAAAAAGCAAAATGGCTGTCTGGGGAGGCCTTACAAATAGCTGTGAAAAGAAGCGAAAAGCAAAGGAGAAAAGGAAAGATATAAACATCTGAATGCAGGGTTCCAAAGAATAGCAAGAAGAGATAAGAAAGCCTTCCTCAGCGATCAATGCAAAGAAATAGAGGAAAACAACAGAATGGGAAAAACTAGGGATCTCTTCAAGAAAATCAGAGATACCAAAGGAACATTTCATGCAAAGATGGGCTCGATAAAGGACAGAAATGGTATGGACCTAACAGAAGCAGAAGATATTAAGAAGAGATGGCAAGAATACACAGAAGAACTGTACAAAAAAGATCTTCACGACCCAGATAATCACGATGGTGTGATCACTGACCTAGAGCCAGACATCCTGGAATGTGAAGTCAAGTGGGCCTTAGAAAGCATCACTACGAACAAAGCTAGTGGAAGCGATGGAATTCCAGTTGAGCTATTCCAAATCCTGAAAGCTGATGCTGTGAAAGTGCTGCACTCAATATGCCAGCAAATTTGGAAAACTCAGCAGTGGCCACCAGACTGGAAAAGGTCAGTTTTCCAGTCCTGTGGCCACAGGACTTTTTCTTTTTCAATCCCCAAGAAAGGCAATGCCAAAGAATGCTCAAACTACTGCACAGTTGCACTCATCTCACACGCTAAAGTAATGCTCAAAATTCTCCAAACCAGGCTTCAGCAATATGTGAACCGTGAACTTCCTGATGTTCAAGCTGGTTTTAGAAAAGGCAAAGGAACCAGAGATCAAATTGCCAACATCTGCTGGATCATGGAAAAAGCAAGAGAGTTCCAGAAAAACATCTATTTCTGCTTTATTGACTATGCCAAAGCCTTTGACTGTGTGAATCACAAGAAACTGTGGAAAATTCTGAAAGAGATGGGAATGCCAGACCACCTGATCTGCCTCTTGAGAAATTTGTATGCAGGTCAGGAAGCCACAGTCAGAACTGGACATGGAACAACAGACTGGTTCCAAATAGGAAAAGGAGTATGTCAAGGCTGTATATTGTCACCCTGTTTATTTAACTTATATGCAGAGTACATCATGAGAAATGCTGGACTGGAAGAAACACAAGCTGGAATCAAGATTGCCGGGAGAAATATCAATAACCTCAGATATGCAGATGACACCACCCTTCTGGCAGAAAGTGAAGAGGAACTCAAAAGCCTCTTGATGAAAGTGAAAGTGGAGAGTGAAAAAGTTGGCTTAAAGCTCAACATTCAGAAAACGAAGATCATGGCATCAGGTCCCATCACTTCATGGGAAATAGATGGGGAAACAGTGGAAACAGTGTCAGACTTTATTTTCGGGGGCTCCAAAATCACTGCAGATGGTGACTGCAGCCATGAAATTAAAAGACGCTTACTCCTTGGAAGGAAAGTGATGACCAACCTAGATAGCATATTCAAAAGCAGAGACATTACTTTGCCAACAAAGGTCCGTTTAGTCAAGGCTATGGTTTTTCCTGTGGTCATGTATGGATGTGAGAGTTGGACTGTGAAGAAGGCTGAGCGCCAAAGAATTGATGCTTTTGAACTGTGGTGTTGGAGAGGACTCTTGAGAGTCCCATGGACTGCTAGGAGATCCAACCAGTCCATTCTGAAGGAGATCAGCCCTGGGATTTCTTTGGAAGGAATGATGCTAAAGCTGAAACTCCAATACTCTGGCCACCTCATGCGAAGAGTTCACTCATTGGAAAAGACTCTGATGCTGGGAGGAATTGGGGGCAAGAGGAGAAGGGGACAACAGAGGATGAGATGGCTGGATGGCATCACTGACTTGATGGACGTGAGTCTGGGTGAACTCCAGGAGTTGGTGATGGACAGGGAGGCCTGGCATGCTGCGATTCATGGGGTCGAAAAGAGTTGGACACAACTGAGCGACTGATCTGATCTGATCTGATCTGATAGCTAAGCTAAGCTAAGTCGCTTCAGTCGTGTCCGACTCTGTGAAATCCCATAGACGGCACCCACCAGGCTCTGCCGTCCCTGGGATTCTCCAGGCAAGAATACTAGAGTGGGTTGCCATTTCCTTCTCCAATGCATAAAAGAGAAAAGTGAAAGTGAAGTCGCTCAGTCGTGTCCGACTCTTAGCGACCCCATGGACTGCAGCCTACCAGGCTCCTCCATTCATGGATTTTCTAGGCAAGAGTACTGGAGTGGGGTGCCATTGCCTTCTCCCATCTGACAGAGTTCTAGCTAATTCTGTGCTTGGCCACAAGTAAAATAGTATGGACTCTCTTAGAATAGAATAGAAAAGGCAAAATATTTTTCTGTCCACTATATAAATGAAAAAAAAAAAGCCAAATGTAAACATCTAAAGTATTATATATTGTTCCCATTGAGTATATTGGGAGTATATTGCACTCAATAATTGACTTTATACTTTTTGGAAATATTTTCCACTGTTACTTCCTCCCATAGACATATTAGAATATATTTGTCTACATGGGTATTGTCAGAACTTGAAGCACTAACATAACTTCTTGAAATTACAAAAGATTCCAAAGATTTATTTGTTTGCTTGTTTAATTTTAGAAGATGATGGGAGGACTATTGAAACAGTCCTTTTGAATATTTGAAAGCATTTGATATAATAAATATTTGATCCTTATCAAATAAATTGTCAGCATCTAAAATTTCCTTTTGAAGGTAAATTCTTTAAGTTCTAAAAAGCACTGATTGTAAGAATGAAGACTTACAGAAACACCAGTGACTGCCATGGAATCAGCCAGCTCAACCTGCATAGGGTGCTTCCCAGTTCTTGAATTATTAAGCAAGTCACCGATTTTGTTAGGTTAGGCTCTCTTAGCAGTGAAATGAAAAAGAGAGCACATCTGAAAAACCAGATAATATAATGAATAAGACGTTTGGTAAATAAGAGCAATTAAACATCAAAAACAGCACACATCTGAAAAGGCAGATAATAGAGCAGGTAAAGACATTTGGTAAATATGACCAAATAACGATGTTGTAAAACCTCAACCCGAATCAGCTATTCAGGATAAGATTCTATACCAAGTGATCTTTCCCCCTTTACTAGGTCCACCTAGATTTTAAAAATCAAGATAAACTCCAAAGATCAAAAAGAAGTTGTTCTTCTGACTGGGGTGAGGCTAGACATGCAATGAGATGCACGCGTATGTACTTTAAGAGGAAAGGGTTTGTGTTGAGGAGACATGGACACTCCCTTAGCACAGCTAAGGGTCCTCTCCTCTGGTTCTGATGTGGGGACCCAGTATCTGAAGTTGGGACCCGGTAAAGATGGGAGTTTCTTTGGAGGGAGTGTAGGGCAGGGCTACGGGAGGACATGAGTTCTCCCATGAAGTGTTTTCCCTGTTTGGTGCTAGTGATGGTTTTATGTTGTTGTTATTTGCTCACTTGCAGGGCTATCAGATGTCTTTCCTGTGTCCTTGACAATGGCATTAAATGATTCCATGCATGTGCAAAGTCCTGTTAATCCGGTGAGCTACTTTGGCAACTTGAAAATGATCAGAGCGTGGTTGATGACCATGCTGGCCAGTTTGTGAAAGCTTTAGAGAAGGGCCAGGAAAGTCACCCCATTTAAGAGATCTTCTTCCCTTCTGTGGTCTCCCAAACCTCCTCTGCCCGACAACTCCGCAGCCTCCCTGGGGCCACTGTAGTCAGCCTCGCCAGACACAGGGTCAATTCAGGTGGTGATCATTGCCTTCTTCTCCCTCTAGGGAACAACTCTCTTCATAAGGATTCTTTTTCCCAGCAAGCAGAGATGACCTGGAAATTTGATAGTGCCAGACTTACAAACTATACTTTCTCAAGAGAGAAATATTACCTTATAGAAACTAGCTTTTATCCTGCTGAGCAACTGTATTCGGCTGTAGGGATTGTCTCTTATTAGAGCCGTGAGAGCTGAGCGAAGCATGTGGGGCTATCTTCCTCACACCAAAAAAGCTGCTGGAATCGCGTGTGACCCTGAAAAGAAACCACAGTGTGACTAAGGGGGGAGCCGAGGGGAGACAAAAATGTCAGCATAAGCCAGTGCATTGCTCATGCAGAGTGAGTTTGAATACTCTTAAACACACCAGGAGAAAAGTTCTCAAGGTTTTGAAACTCCTGGGCAATGGTGGAGTTCTTGGCTAACTTCCTAGAGCATTATTAGGCATTACAAATGTCCTTCACATCCATACAGTCTCGTAAGAATGAAAAAATTGCTGTGGGGATTTTTGTATTTAATCTTCAGGAGTTCTAAAGGCTTTATTTTTCCATTTATCAATAAAACCAAACTTTTATCATATACAATAGGGTAGAAGAGATTGGGAAGTAATTTTATAACAAAAAGGATAATAAATTCGTTAAATAATATTTATTGAGCACTTACTGTGCACCAGGCACTGTGGCGGGGTGGGGGGTTGCTCAGTGATTCTGCAGAGACAGTCCCTGTCCTCAGGACTCTTACACTCTAGTGGGCAGGACAGGTACAGAGCAAGTGTGACAAGCTAGTCATGCCTAAGGAAAATGTGAAGCTAGAATTGACAGTCTCCCAGTTCAGGGAGAACTAAGGGCATCTCCTTGCAGGATTTGGACATCTAGTCTACTAGAGAGAATGCAACTTTAAAAATGCTCTTGAGGACTTCCATGGTAGTCCAGTGATTAGGAATCTGCTTTCCAATGCAGGGGGCATGGGTTTGATTCTTGGTTGGGGAATTAAGATCCCACATGTGGTGGGCTAACTAAGGCCGCGTACCACAATGAAGATCCAACAGAGCCAATAAATAAATTTTTAAAAAATACTCATGATTCCTTTTTTCCCCCTCCTTTTTCACTAAGCTGCCCTTTGGACATGCAGAACCATGTCCATGGAGACCCTTATTCCTTCTCCGGGACTCTGAAGAGTGTGTTAGTCACTCAGCCGTGTCAGACTCTGCAACCCCATGGACTGTAGCCCGCCAGGCTCCTCTGTCCACGGAATTCTCCAGGCAAGAATATTCGAGTGGACAGCCATCCACTTCTCCAGGGACTCTGAAGGTCTCAGTTATTCTTAGGCAACACCTTAGAAAGAACAAACTTACAGCAGTTTTATTTCTTTTTTGGCTTTTCAGAAATATTTCCTCTCACAACAGCTTCTCCAAATCTGTTTTACCCTATGATTTTCCTTACCATTTTCAAAAACCTACATATATATATACATATTAAGTAAGGTTAAACAGAATTCCCAAATATCTATTCGTTCCAGTTGAGATATCAGATCTGAATTTCTAAAGAACAATGATGCTCAAACTTGCAAACCTGAACAATGTCCGTTCATACCAAACCATGAGCAGAAATATTTTTTCTTCACCTGAAAGTCTGAACTAATAAATTTAATATTTTAAAAAGTCTTAATAAGGAATATTTTTAAATCTATACCAAAGTGAAGAGGATAACCTATTGAATCCCAGTGTACTCATTTAAGCTTCCAAAGTTTTGTAAATTTTATTTTCTCTATATAGGCTCCCCCATCACACATAGATATCTTTTTAAGAAAATTCTGGAGTACTTAAAATTTAATTTCAAACACTAATAATGTCACTCACAAATATCTCAGTCTTCCTGTTTAACAAATAAGGAGATTTTAAATATAACTCGCCATCACCACAACTAACAAAATGAATAAACATGCTTTAGTATCATGTGGGCTTCCCAGTTCTAATTCTTTTTTCCTATTCAGTCTAATAGCAATTTATTATTGTTTTTATAACATCTTTTTTGTTATTGTTTTTTCCTTCTTTCATTTTTGTGTTTCCTATTTTATTAACTATCTTTTGTTTTTATTAATTCCCACTGTATACTCTCTTCAGTTTATCTAAGTATCCTTTTACTAATTCTTAAGATGGATGTATTAATTTTCTTAGACTACCATAACAAACTACCTTGGAGTGGGTGGTTTAAACAGCAGAAATTTATCTCACAATTCTGGAGGCTAGAAGTCCAAGATCAAGGTGTGGGCAGGTCTGGGTTCTTCTGACACCTCCCTCCTTGACTTGCAGATAACTTTATTATCCCTGTGTTCTTACATGACTGTTTCTCTGTCGGTGTTTTGTCTGTGTCCCAATCTCTTCTTATAAGGAAGAGATTGAATCAGAGACCCAGTCATATTGAATCAGAGACCACCTGTATGACCTCATTTTACCTAAATTAGCTCTTTAAAGGCCCTATAATCAAATACACTTACTTTTGGTGATGCTAGGTATTAGGATTTTGACATATGAATTTGGGGTAGACATAATTCAGCCCTAACAGTAAGTCTAAATTACTTTATTTTCAAATTTCTTCAAACATGAAAGAATTTGAGGCTATACATTGTTCTCTGAACATAAATTCAGTTTTTTTAATATTAAGAATTTAATGTTAAATGCTCACCTTTTCATGCTTTCTAGATAATATGTAATTTCAGTTTAAAACTTTCTCTCTGAGAGGTTATTTAGGAGAGCATTTCTTAACTTCCAAAATGTAAAGATATTTTGGGCATTAGTTTTTACTTGCTTCTAATTTTGTGATTTCTGAGTATTCTCCCTTGAAAAAAAATTTTTTTTAAGTTTTCTTTGTAGTCAAATATACCATCAATTTCTGCATGTTTTATAGTCATACAAAAATGCACACTCTGAGTTGGTAGGAAACAAAGTATTATATATAATTTTATTACCTCTACCTTATTGCTTTTACTAGTCAATTTCTCTATGCCCTATTCCTTAGTGTACTGAATATTTCTTTGTTCCAAATACCTTTTCAAGAGTTCTTGTATAGCAAACAGCCTCAGAAAACAAAGATTGTGTCATTTTCCAGCACAAAAAGCAAATTTACTTACTGTCCAATAGAATAAAAATAATCTGTCCCTTTAGGGCAAAGATCAGGCAGGTTTACTGCTCATTATTCCCATAATGGTAAGCTTTTTATTTAAGGGAACATGCCCAAATTTCAGAGCTAGTTACATTTAAAGTAACATAAGTGAATGTTTTCTTCTTGTTTATTTGTGTGTCTAGCTATGATTTTAGATACATGAAGGGGAGTAATGCCCACATGATGAAGGCCAGTATGAAAGCCATTATTAAGAAGTCAAAGAGAGAAGTCTAGATTTTTTTCCTTTCTTTAAGAGTCACAGCTTTTGTCTAAGTACTAAAGTTTAGTACTAAGTACTAAAATACTAAACTTTCTGCATGGGAGCCTAAATAAAACCTCGAAAAATTTTTTAAACTTCAGTTCAGTTCAGTTGCTCAGTGGTGTCCGACTCTTTGTGACCCCATGAATCGCAGCATGCCAGGCCTCCCTGTCCATCACCAACTCCTGGAGTTCACTCAGACTCACATCCATCGAGTCAGTGATGCCATCCAGCCATCTCATCCTCTGTTGTCCCCTTCTCCTCCTGCAGCTTTAAAATAACTGTAAAAATATTCATTTTCCCATTTCTGGGAAAATTATGTTATCAAAAAATATTTGGAAAGATTCTGACACTTTATGCAATTTTAATGCAATGAATAGAAAAATAAATATAATTTCATAGTGCAACTGACTTTGACAATGAATAAGATATATTTTCAGAGAAGGCAATGGCACCCCACTCCAGTACTCTTGCCTGGAAAATCCCATGGATGGAGGAGCCTGGTGGGCCGCAGTCCATGGGGTCACTAAGAGTCGGACACGACTGAGCGACTTCACTTTCACTTTTCACTTTCACGCACTGGAGAAGGAAATGGCAACCCACTCCAGTCTTCTTGCCTGGAGAATCCCAGGGACTGGGGAGCCTGGTGGGCTGCCATCTATGGGGTCGCACAGAGTCGGACAAGACTGAAGTGACTTAGCAGCAGCAGCAAGATGTATTTTATCCCACGATATGAGTGTTGAGTTTTTATTTCTGTTTCTTGTACTGACTGAATAGTTTGTTTATTATGAGGGAGTTTAATATTATCCTAAATATTATATTATTTAATATTATGAGGGAGTTTAACTCATATCCTTTAATATGAGTTAATGGAATATGTGGATTATACACTAGTCTTAAATTTAGATTATATTCCATGAAAAAATAAGTACAACAAAATTTAGAAATATAGAGGAGGGAATACCATCAGTCAGGCTATTTTTGATTTGCTTGTTGGTGTTGGGAAAGCTTAAAGTAAGCCAATTTTAAGAAACAGATGTCAGTATGCCAAAAGTTAGCTATGCAATATAGGAATATGTATAGCCTGGCACACTAGGAAATGCTTTGCTATTAGTGTCATGTTTAAATGAGCAAAACATTTGTCTCAGCAAAAATTTATATCAAGGTTCTGCAAACTTTTTTGTAAAAGCAAAACAGTATATATTTTAGACTTTGATTGCCGGGAGAAATATCAATAACCTCAGATATGCAGATGACACCACCCTTATGGCAGAAAGTGAAGAGGAACTAAAAAGCCTCTTGATGAAAGTGAAAGAGGAGAGTCAAAAAGTTGCCTTAAAGCTCAACATTCAGAAAACTAAGATCATGGCATCTGGTCCCATCACTTCATGGGAAATAGATGGGGAAACAGTGGAAACAGTGTCAGACTTTATTTTTCTGGGCTCCAAAATCACTGCAGATGGTGACTGCAGCCATGAAATTAAAAGACTCTTACTCCTTGGAAGGAAAGTGATGACCAACCTAGATAGCATATTCAAAAGCAGAGACATTACTTTGCCAACAAAGGTCTGTCTAGTCAAGGCTATGGTTTTTCCTGTGGTCATGTATGGATGTGAGAGTTGGACTGTGAAGAAGGCTGAGTGCCAAAGAATTGATGCTTTTGGACTGTGGTGTTGGAGAAGACTCTTGAGAGTCCCTTGGACTGCAAGGAGATCCAACCAGTCCATTCTGAAGGAGATCAGCCCTGGGATTTCTTTGGAAGGAATGATGCTGAAGCTGAAACTCCAGTACTTTGGCCACCTCATGGGAAGAGTTGACTCATTGGAAAAGACTCTGATGCTGGGAGGGACTGGGGGCAGGAGGAGAAGGGGACGACAGAGGATGAGATGGCTGGATGGCATCACTGACTCGATGGACGTGAGTCTCAGTGAACTCAGGGAGTTGGTGATGACAGGGAGGCCTGGCATACTGTGATTCATGGGGTCGCAAAGAGTCGGACACGACTGAGCGACTGATCTGATCTGATCTGATCTGAAGCCATATGAGCTCTGTTATAACTACTCAACTGTGTCATTGTGGAAAAGCAACCTTAGACAATACATAGATAAATGAGCACACTGCTACTGCTGCTGCTGCTGCTGCTAAGTTACTTCAGTTGTGTCCGACTCTGTGGGACCCGATAGATGGCAACCCACCAGGCTCCCCCGTCCCTGAGATTCTCCAGGCAAGAACACTGGAGTGGGTTGCTGTTTCCTTCTCCAATGCATGAAAGTGAAAAGTGAAAGTGAAGTTGCTCAGTTGTGTCCAACTCTTAGTGACCCCATGGACTGCAGCCTACCAGGCTCCTCTGTCCATGGGATTTTCCAGGCAAGAGTACTGGAGTGGTTTGCCATTGCCTTCTCTGAAATGAGCATGGTTGTATTCCAATTAAACTTTATAAAAATTTAATAAATAAAAACGTACAAAGCAAGAAGCAGGCTAGATTTGACCCATGGGCCATATTTTGCTGATACTTGGCTTGGATGATCATTTGTCAATGTTCAAAGTTGAAAAAAAAACATTTTTTTTTTTTGGTATCTCCTCCTACCATAAAAATTTTAAAAGTCACAGCTTTTGTGACCCATGTAATCCTTCTCTTCATCAATTTTAATACTGTTAATTTTATGTCTAAGAAGAGTGTAGACTCATTCAGTAGCCCTATAAGAATGTACTAGCTTTGGTATTGAAATGTTTAGATGTGTATATAAAAGTTTTACTCTGGCTCATTAGAAATCTTTAATGCTGACATAGTACTAAGCAAGCACTATTCCTTTCTCCAAGGCTGAATTTCATCTTCACAGGACTCCACCTTTAAGTTTCTAAGTTTTATTAATTCCAATTTCTTCCTTTTGTTTTCCCAGACCTTGCAGTAGTGGTAGCTGCTTCTTGCAGTTGCTATGTCTGTGAGAGCATGTAGTTACCTTCTTTAAAAACTGTTTCGTTATCAAGTTGATAATTTTGTATGTTGTTGTTGTTCAGTCACTCAGTTGTGTTATATTCTTTGCAGCCCCATAGACTGTAGCATGCCAGGCCTCCCTGTCCTATGCAAAAGCTAAAATTTTGTATAGCTAACAATTCTTTGAATTAAATTCTCTCTGTTCCAATACTGATGTAGTTTTGTCTCCTGAGTGGACCCTAACTGATACATATCCTGAAACAAAACTCAATTCACTTATTGGAAAATTATCAACTATTTTTGGAACAACTTGGGTATGTTAGTCTACTTTTCTAACTGTAAATTTTGTAAAATCTAAATACAGATCAAATATCCCCACTTAAATTAGGGTCAAATTGAGATGTACTATAAACATAAAGTGAAGAGGAACTCAAAAGCCTCTTGATGAAAGTGAAAGTGGAGAGTGAAAAAGTTGGCTTAAAGCTCAACATTCAGAAAACAAAGATCATGGCATCCGGTCCCACCACTCCATGGGAAATAGATGGGGAAACAGTGGAAACAGTGTCAGACTTTATTTTTCTGGGCTCCAAAATCACTACAGATGGTGACTGCAGCCATGAAATTTAAAGACACTTACTCCTTGGAAGGAAAGTGATGACCAACCTAGATAGCATATTCAAAAGCAGAGACATTACTTTGCCAACAAAGGTCTGTCTAGTCAAGGCTATGGTTTTTCCTGTGGTCATGTATGGATGTGAGAGTTGGACTGTGAAGAAGGCTGAGTGCCAAAGAATTGATGCTTTTGAACTGTGGTGTTGGAGAAGACTCTTGAGAGTCCCTTGGACTGCAAGGAGATCCAACCAGTCCATTCTGAAGGAGATCAGCCCTGGGATTTCTTTGGAAGGAATGATGCTAAAGCTGAAACTCCAGTACTTTGGCCACCTCATGTGAAGAGTTGACTCATTGGAAAAGACCCTGATGCTGGGAGGGATTGGGGGCAGGAGGAGAAGGGGACGACAGAGGATGAGATGGCTGGATGGCATCACTGACTCAATGGACGTGAGTCTCAGTGAACTCCGGGAGTTGGTGATGGACAGGGAGGCCTGGTGTACTGCGATTCATGGGGTCGCAAAGAGTCGGACATGACTGAGCGACTGATCTGATCTGATCTGATAAACATAAAAAGAATATAGAGCCTCCTTATTAATTTTTAATGGTGATTACATGTCAAAACAATAAAAATTTGAATATATTAGGTTAAATAAAATATACTAGTAAGATTGATTTCACTTGTTTCATGTTTCTAAATGCGCCTATTTGAAAATTACATAGGCATATTTACATATTTGGCTCCTATGATACTGCAATCAGACAGTGCTGTTTTATGTTTTTTACTACATTTTCTTCATGTTTTACATGAGAATAAGAATCCAAGGGAGGGCAGAAGAACTGCCAGAAGACTTAGGGAGGAAAGAAGGGAAATTTTTTTCTTTTTTAAATATACCTCAGGGTCACAATACTTGAGCTTGGTTTTCAAAGCTAAATTACATTTTAACATATCGTAGAGGGCCATCCAAATTTTCCTTTTGCTCAGTAATTTAATTTTATTCTATATTGGCAGTAATATTTGGGCCATTGGCTAGAGTCCCCTTAAATATTTTTCAATTAAATAGATTGATTTCTGCAACAAGATTTGGCTGTATAAACCTTTGGAAAAATATATTTTTTGATTCAACATTTAAAAAAAAATATATCCTGGTTTGTTAAAAATAAATAACTAGACTTTCATGCATTTTAAAACCAAAATGTTATATTGAACTTTTAACATGACAGACCTAAATGCATAAATGGTAATAAGTACTGTGACTTTGTTGGATTCATTAATATTAATTTAACCAGAGAAAGGAATTAACAGTTTTAAGAATTCCATGGACAGAGGACCCTGGTGGGATATAGTCCATGGGGTCCCAAAGAGTTGGACACGGCTGAGCAACTAACACTTTTCACTTTCAATAGCTTTCAGACAGGGAAATCAGTTGTGGCAATCAATTTAGAGCATCAAGTGTTAACTCAAAAAGGAAGGATTTGGCCCTAAAAATGGGGCTATAACTAGAACTCAGCATCTTCTCAGGAAACTTGGAAAGGGGATCTAGCTGGGGATCAAACCAATAGAATTTAACTCTGTCTTTAAGAAGTATTAGTCCACAACCCTTCCTTCTTTTGAAAACTGCTCCTTCTAGCTCTTGTGTGGTCCTGGTGTCAGAATTGTCAGATAAAATACACAACATCCAGCTAAATTTGAATTTCAGAAAAACAATAAATAAATGGCCAATCTATCTGCCAATCAGAATGTTCACAGAAGTGCATGTGACCAAGGACTGGCCAATCACAGTATCTATAACCCTCTGTTCACATTGATTGGTCTAATGCATAAATATTGCCCCAAGTAGGGCCAATCACAGCCTTTCCATGTGATTTGATATAAGAAACTTGGGAGAGAGATGGTCTCTTTTCCTTTTGTGTTGCAAACTACAATGATTCCAGCTGGGTGGGCAGCAGTCATTTTTTTCTGACATTTGGAAAGAGCCTGCATAAAGTAGGTGAGAAAAAATGCTAAGTGCTGTAGGTTAAAAAAAAAAAAAAAAGTACTGTACAAAGGACCAGAGATGAAGACAGAGAGAAAGTGTTCTGACCATTTCTTCTGTTTGAAAGTATGCCTGCTATTCTGTGCTTAGGTTTGATTGTGATTAAGTACTCTTCCCCTAGCAATGCCAGATAAACTCAGTTGCAGTTTCTTACCCTACAACACACATTAAACAAAGCCATCATCTTGGCCACTGTGCCACTATAAACATATATTTTCTTACATGTTTGGCATCATTTCTCTAAAATTCTACTGAGTAGGGTGGTGTACAGATGTGCTATATCTCACATCTGTTCTTTGATAATAAATCTATGGTGTTGCTGCCATGAACACTTTCAAGGCAGAGCACAAGTTTCCCTTCCTTTGAAGAGTACTTATAAGAATGCAGTGTAAATGCATATTTTTAAATTTCTTACTTCAGCTCTATTACCATTCCATTCATTTTCTAAGACTGCCACATCATAGGCAGTACTTGCAGCATTAATTGGCGGGCTTCTATTTTTAGGATCCTGAAGGCACTGGCGCTACTAATGCTGGCTTCAGAGAAAGGAGGAGCCCCCTAACTTCAGCTTGAATTCCACAGTCTGCCAAGTGCAGTGCAGGAAGGGCATGACTGGCTGTTGATCTGGTAGAACCCAATGCGAAAAAAAAAAAAAAAAAACAGGAAATATATATATGGTTTAAGAATTTCAAGATGGCAACAGCAAAGCAATACACCAAGCTCGGGGTCTAAGCACAAGGTCCTGTGTAATTGCACAGGTCAAAGACCCTGGAGCCAGCCCTACCTGACAGTCACAGTTAATCTCTAGATCCTTAAGTTCCTTATCTGTAGAATGAGAGGAAACACTGGGTTTTTAGTGTAACAGATATTAAATGAGTTATTTGTGAAATTTGTGATGCTCCAGACACACAGTGGTTTCTTGGTAAAAACAGTAACCACCATCTGACTGCCTTATATGCAGCAGCCAGGAGTAAGGTGTCTGGAGTTAACCAGACACGGACTCAGATCCTAGTTCTGCCACTTATTTGTAATGTCTTATGTAATGACACTTATTATGTAATGTCTCTAAAGTTCCAACTTCTGACCTATAAAGAGGAATTAGTCAATGCATCCCCTCCTGAAAAAATTATTTTGAGGACTCGGGGAAATATTACATTTAAAGCATTTAGCACAATGCCTGGTACACAGGGTCACTGAATGTTAGCTGTTATGGCTCTGTGCCAGGCACTGTGCTAAATGTTTTATGTCTGCCAGCTCACTGAATCCTTACAACACCTGAAAATTTAGATGTCATTACTTTCAGTAAATTGCAACTGAAGAAGGTAAGTGCTTTTCCTACTGTCACATTGTCACTATGTGGAGGGGCTATAATTGAGAGTCCAGGTCTCCCTGATTCTAGAACCTCTGCCTTAACCACTGGGCACACTGTCTTTGGCTGTACAGTTTTCCCTTTCCCCACTCATTCCTGAATCCTTATGTCTGTCTGCCTCCCTGTAACTGCTGGTCGTGAGGGATGGTGTAGCACGTACAATATAAGGAAAATTTTAAAAATTAACATACTTGAAGGGCCATTGGAGGATTCCTCTCCATGCATCAGTCTGTCTATCTGCCTGTCTATCTTATGAAAAGCAAAGGAGAAGTGCTGGCCACTAAAGCAATGACAGATTTAATGAAACTTGAACTCTTGAAGACTGGTTTGAGACTTAAAGATGTTTATCAAACTTCAGTCAGAGCTGGGCTTGTTTACCCCTAATTATATGTTCTTAATTTGGGTGTTTCTGAAACAGTACTCTGAAGGGCCTTTTATGTTATTTTTCTGAGCAATTATCGTTTTCCTTTTGAATGGATGCTGCCAGTTTCTTACACAAGACTGAGGTAACACTAGTCACACCCTTGTGTTGAGTCACAACACAAAAGCAGTTAAAATCGCACTAAAGCTCAGATAAGTCTCTGCTTGTTCAGTCTTTGTTTTCTAACGATCAGGGTGTCGTTATTTTATTTTGCTTTCATCCGAGCATTGGAGTTTGGCCTTAGGTTCTAAGCCTGAAGAAAGTAGGGTTGTGGGGACGTGCTTTGGCTTTGCCATCTCTGGGACACTAGAAGTGCTTCTGTAACCCTGAAAGTGAACTCTCAGGCTGCTGGGAAATCCATAGTGATCAGTACTTTTTAGGACTTTTTCTAGATCGAAATTTTTTTCTTGCTCTGAAACATAAGGTGATAACATATACAAGAGAGTTAAACTTGCCATTTGTATTTTTTTCTTTTTTGCAGTTTGTATTTTTAATTAAAGAGCAAGCCTTTCTGTTAAATGCCTTCTATAAGCCTGTACTCTACTAGGATTGAAGAGAGGCCTATGCCTAAATTTATCACTGCTAAATTAAACAGAATAATAAACTAAGCAAAGTTACCTTTGCCCATTTCACTTTTTTCTCTTTCAGCATTTCTTGCTTCTTTCCTCTCTTAAACAGCTTTTTTCTTCCTCACATCCTCCAAAGACTGTTTTCTGAGAGATGTTAATAGTGCTTGCACTTACAGGCCCAGTTCAGAAAGTTTAGAAAAAGTTATGTAGTTATGTTACTAATAAGAACAGCTTTTACTGAGTGCTTTTATGTGCTGGCTAAGTGCTTTATATTCCTCATTTAATACCTCATTTAATTTTCCCAATAAATCTGTAAGATAGGGCTACTATTATCCTAATATTATTTTTGTCTAAGTCACCCAACAGGTGGGTGGCAGAGTCATTACGCTAAACCAGATGGTTTCCTCAATGGGTATGCCTTACTCACCTCCACCAAACCCAACATAAGTAGACTTCGGTAGATTTCTTTATTGCACAACTTCTCAGAGCCTTTAGTATGCTGCAGTGAATTTCCAAGATGAGAACATAGTTTACTGAAAGTGTTAGTGGCTCAGTTGTGTCAGACTCTTTGGCACTCCCATGGACTATCTCTTGCCAGACTCTGTCCATGGAATTCTCCAGGCAAGAATACTGGACTTAGGTAGCCATTTCTTTCTCCAGGGAACCTTCCCAACCCAGGGGTCGAACCCAGGTCTTGTACATTGCTGGTGGATTCTTTACTGTCTGAGCCATCAGGGAAGCCCACTCAAGCTGGTACAAATAAAAGAGCAGTCTGTTGTAAAGATCCAGTTCTCACAGAATCCAAGGATGGAAAATAAAACTGTTTTATTTTAAAATAAAAAATTATTTAAAAATGAAAGTAGTATCTTAGCTCCTGGAAGGACCCTCAAGAATGAAGTCTTTCTGTCTTTCTTAGGGCTACAGGATCTCTTGTCTTTATTTTTCTCTGGCATCTTCTCCATTTGCCTGCTCCTCCTTACTGTTTGACTGGCAGTGTCTATTCATCTCACATGTGGCAAAATCTGGCCATCACACCCGTGTCTGCATGACCTTCCAGTGCTGGCAACTACTCTCTTCAGCTCTTGATTCAGATTCACAAGATTGAAAATTTGACTGGCTCCCCTTGATTAGATGTTTTACCCTGGTCGTGAGTTGTGGCCGTGGGGTGGGCTCATGTAACTTGTGGCCCCTCCAAGCAGGGACCATGCCAGAAGAAGCAACGATAGATCTGTCTTCTACTTAAAGAATCAGGCAATAAGACTGAGAATGATTGAACGATAAGTCTAATCTTTTTTCCTCATTTCATTATATTTTTCTGAGTCTTCATAGGAAATGGCATTTTAGTACATCTAGAGTACACTTAAAAGAATAGTACACCTATTCTTTTAAAAGAAAGATAAGACTTCATAAAATTAGTAGTTACTTGTCACTCTGGGACCTTCAAGGCACATCCCTGACCCTAGATTCAGAGCTTGTTTAGGATATATATATCTGTATTATGGAGTTGAGTTCAACCCCTAACTAGACAATGAATGAGTCTCTTAGGAGTCCTCCGTTAAAGGCTCAGAAATCTAGGGTATTAGAAAGAATTTAAGAAATGTCCAACTGACTTGTTCTTCTAAGGACCATATCTTTAAGGATGGTTGTATGACAAGGTATTTTCTAGAAGTTGTTGGTAAATGTTCAGGGAAGGCAAAAGGATTAGACAGCACAGGACTGCCTAAAACTCCCAGAAGGGGAGGGGTGGTAGCAGCAACCTAGCCTAGTTATAACCAACTGGTCTACCCCATATTCCTATATGATATGAGGGGAGTAAAGGCTAAGTGATTGAATTTTTTATAAATTTTGGCTGTCCTTTTGCATTAATGTAATAAAAATCATTATTAACAAAACATTAGTAGAGAAGTGGGTAGCATTTTACTGCTGGGTAACACCTTTGATCCTGGTTCCTTTGTGGCATCCAAGGGGTCATTCTCAAGTGGAAAATGAAAAACCACAGTGAGACTTTGTTCTAGCTTTCTGGAGGGGAGAGTGATTTTCATAATAGTTCTGTTTGAAATGGACTTAAAAACTTTCCTCCATTGCTTCCTGCTCAACCTTGGGTGGAGTTGATAAGCTAAGAGAAAGAAGCCTGGTGTTGTATGGAATGTGTAGGGCAAAAGGACACTGAAAGCATAGAAAGACCAGCAGTAATAGAGGGCATTTTTTGCTGTTAGGGCAGCAAACTTCTGTACTATAAGGACACAGCACAGTTCACAAAGGAAGTCAGTGAAGCTCTGTGACCTCTGGACAACTACAGGCAGTACCCCAACTATACCCCAAGAAGATGTCCACTGCTCACCTAGGACAGCATGGGACCTAAGAAGAGAGTGTCTCAGATAGGATAGAAAAGTACAAAGCAGAAAAGAAGCAGAAAAACATCAGAACAAGACTCAGTTGTCTGTGGCTATAGATCCACTCTCTAGGAAAGGAGAACTTGTATTGAAATAAGACCATTGTACATCTAAGTTAATAGTGAGTAATTCTGAATATATAAATTCCCCTATAGTATAATTCAGATAATTTCCAAAGTAAAGTAAAGCGAAAGTCGCTCAGTCACGTCTGATTCTTTGCGACCCCATGGAATACACAGTCCATGGAATTCTCTAGGCTAGAATACTGCAGTAACCTTTCACTTCTCCAGGGGATCTACTCAACCCAGGAATCAAACCCAGGTCTCCCGCATTGCACGCAGATTCTTTAGTAGCTGAGCCACAAGGGAAACCCAAGAATACTGGAGTGGGTGGCGTATCCCTTCTCCAGCAGATCTTCCTGACCCAGCAATCAAACAGGGGTCTCCTGCATTGCAGGTAGATTCTTTACCAAATGAGCTATCAGAGAAGCCCTAATTTCCAAAAGTGTATTTTAAAAGCACCTCATTCAGATTTGTTACAGTAAGACATCTGGACTGGGGAAAACCTTAATTGTGCCCACACAGGCACAGCTTAAATAGGGCATCCTATTAGAAATGAAATTATAATGCAAACTACGGCTGTCCCAGACTGATTGGTGAATATTTACACTTTATCTTCTTAATATTGATGTATGTTATAAACTCATTTTTGTTAATTAAACCTATTACTATAAAAAGATGCAAACTACTATCTTGATTAGAAGAGGGACTCTAGGGTTAGAGAGCACACTGCTATACAGATATCAAATCCTTACTACCAAAAGATGACAGGATGACAAGGATGATCCAAAATAATTAAAAAGAGAAGATAACAGATTAAGATCCTGCTTAAACATAAAGGGCAATTCTTAACACAAATTAGCAAATAATATTCAACAATATTTTTAAAAATTTATACATTTTGACCAAGGAGGGTTTATCCTGGAACTAACTGGAAGGTAGTTTTAATATATAAAATCAATCATATAAGCACAATCACTATATTAATACAATAAAAAAGAACAACTATATGATAACTTCCATGGGGTCAGAAAAACTTTTGACATGATTGACATCAATTTATGATTTAAAAATTATCATCAAAATATGAAAAAGATTGGGAAATTGCACCAATGCTTGCTCTCTATTCAGCATTGTACTAGGGGATCCTAGCCATTGCAATAAGGTAAGACAAAAGTTATAAATACTGGAGAGAAAAAGAAATCATTTATTTGCTGAAGACATGACTATAGAGAAAATGCTAATGAACCTAAAACAAAATTACTAGAACTAATAAGTAAGTTTAGTAAGATCATAAGCTACAAGATTGGTATAACAAAATCAGTTATACATCTATATACTGGCCACAAGCAATTGGAAAATTAAGTTCAAAAAATAAATTCCATTTATGACAGTATCCAAAAACAAAACCTACTTACAAATAAAATCATAAGAAATTATATGCAAGAACCCTACAGTAAAAAATGCTAAACATTACCAGGAACAAAAAATTTAAGTCCTAAATTAGTGGAAACATTCTATTGTCATGAATTGGAAGACAGTATTCTTAGGAAGTCAGTTATCCACAAATTGATTAATAAACTAAAAACTGAAAACACCAAAATCTCAGTCAGATCAGATCAGATCAGTCGCTCAGTCGTGTCCGACTCTTTGCGACCCCATGAATCGAAGCACGCCAGGCCTCCCTGTCCATCACCAACTCCCGGAGTTCAATGAGACTCATGTCCATCGATTCATTGATGCCATCCAGCCATCTCATCCTCTGTCGTCCCCTTCTCCTCTTGCCCCCAATCCCTCCCAGCATCAGAGTCTTTTCCAATGAGTCAACTCTTCGCAAGAGGTGGCCAAAGTACTGGAGTTTCAGCCTTAGCATCATTCCTTCCAAAGAAATCCCAGGGCTGATCTCCTTCAGAACGGACTGGTTGGATCTCAATCCAAAAGTTGGCAAGCTGATACTGAAATATGTAACAAAATGCAAGTGCCTTGGAATAACTAATGCAATTTTTTCAAGAACAAAATGAGAAGATATCATTACCTTATTCCTATAAAATTATAAAAATCAATTCAGTGTTGATGAAAGGATAGACCAATAGAACAGAGTCAGAAATAGACGTCTACGTGTATATAGATAACTGATGTTTCAACAAAGGTGCCAGAAAAATTCAACAAGGAAAAGAAAAGTCTTTTTGAAGAAATAGTGCTGGGATTGACTATACTCTAATACAATATAAAAAGTTTTTTTTTTTTTAATAAAGTCTTCCTGATAAAAATAGTGCTAGAATAATTGGATATCTTATGGGGAACACAGGCTTTTATCCTATCATCAGTTCAGTTCAGTTCAGTTCAGTCGCTCAGTCGTGTCAGACTCTTTGCGACCCCATGAACCGCACTCAGCACGCCAGGCCTGCCTGTCCATCACCAACTCCCAGAGTCCACCCAAACCCACGTCCATCAAGTCAGTGATGCCATCCAGCCATCTCATCCTCTGTTGTCCCCTTTTCCTCCTGCCTCCAACCCCTCCCAGCAGCAGGGTCTTTTCCAATGAGTCAACTCTTTGCATCAGGTGGCCAAAGTACTAGAGTTTCAGCTTCAGCATCATTCCTTCCAAAGAACACCCAGGACTGATCTTCTTTAGAATGGACTGGTTGGATCTCCTTGCAGTCCATGGGACTCTCAAGAGTCTTCAACACCACAGTTTAAAAGCATCAATTCTTCGGCGCTCGGCTTTCTTTATAGTCCAACTCTCACATCCATACATGACCACTGGAAAAACCATAGCCTTGACTAGATGGACCTTTGTTGGCAAAGTAATGTTTCTGCTTTTGAATATGCTCCCTAGGTTAGTCATAACTTTCCTTCAAAGGAGTAAGCGTCTTTTAATTTCATGGCTGCAATCACCATCTGCAGTGATTTTGGAGCCCCAAAAAGTAAAGTCTGACATTGTTTCCACTGTTTCCCCCATCTATTTCCCATGAAGTGATGGGACCAGATGCCATGATCTTCATTTTCTGAATGTTGAACTTTAAGCCAACTTTTTCACTCTCCTCTTTCACTTTCATCAAGAGGCTTTTTAGTTTCTCTTCACTTTCTGCCATAAGAGTGGTGTCATCTGCATATCTGAGGTTATTGATATTTCTCCCGGCAATCTTGATTCCAGCTTGTGCTTCTTCCAGCCCAGCGTTTCTCATGATGTATTCTGCTTGTAAGTTAAATAAGCAGGGTGACAATATGCAGCCTTGACATACTCCTTTTCCTATTTGGAACCAGTCTGTTGTTCCATGTCCAGTTCTAACTGTTGCTTCCTGACCTGCATGCAGATTTCTCAGGAGGCAGGTCAGGTGGTCTGGTATTCTCATCTCTTTCAGAACTTTCCAGAGTTTACTGTGATCCAAACAGTCAAAGGCTTTTGTATAGTCAATAAAGCAGAAATAGATGTTTTTCTGGAACTCTCTTGCTTTCCCTATGATCCAGCAGATGTTGGCAATTTGATCTCTGGTTCCTCTGCCTTTTCTAAAACTAGCCATTCCCTTCTCCAGGAGATCTTCCCAACCCAGTGATCAAACCCAGGTCTCCTGCATTGCAGGTGGATTCTTTACCAACTGAGCTATCAGGGAAGCCCTCAAAATTCTTATGCTGTCAAAAAAGTCAGATCCAAAAATGCTTATAAGGTATGATTCTATTTAGATAAAATTCTAGAAAATGCAAAGTGTGTTCTAGTGACACAAACCACATCAGTAGGTGTCTCCAATAATTTGCCCAGGGCCAGGTGTAGAAGAAGGGATCGTCTCCAAAAGGTCACAAAGAATAACTTGAGGTTCATGGAAGTTGTCTGTATCTTGCTTGCAGTGATGGCTTCACATATGTGTGTGTGTGTGTGTGCGCGCATGCACATGTGCTCTAATCACTCAGTTGTGTCTGACTCTTTGCGACACCATGGACTGTAGCCTGCCAGGCTCCTCTGTCCATAGAATTCTCCAGGCAAGAATACTGCAGTTCATAGCCATTCCTTTCTCCAGCAGATCTTCCCAAATCAGGGATTGAACCTGGGTCGCCTGCATTGCAGGCAGATTCTTTACCATCTAAGCCACCAGGGAAGCCCGATAAACACACACACACATACATATACACATATCAAAACTCACTGATTTGTACACTTTAAGTGAATGCAATGCACTTTCTATAAATTATTCCTCAAACTTGAAAAATAAAGAAATAAAAGTACTATTTTGTTCTTTTACAAACCTGCCTTATAATTTTTGATAGTCTTTTATTGTTGACTCACTTTAGTGATTCCAACTTTAATTTTTAAAAACACTATATACTTGTTTATTTTGTATTCTGTATCTGATAAATTCTGATCATTTAGTCCTCCAAGATCTAAAGGTGTTGATTGTTTCCACTGACTCTCACTTATAGAGGATTATTTTCTTGTGTCATTGGTGATCTTCAATTAAAAGTTTGTATTTCATTAATCTAAATCCTGTGAAAACCTGGGACTGGGGGTCTTACATGATGATGCTTTTCTACAGACAGTATTCAGGTTTGCTCTTACAGGGAGCCAGGGTACTACTGAGTTGAGAGCACACCAGTTTTGTTCCAGGTTTTCCATCTTAATGTTTGGATGTAGGTCCAGCCACATCCCTTGTCTCCAGACCAGAGTTGAACCCATGCCAACCCTGCCCTCAGAGAAACCTCACATGCTCTTTCTACTCAAATGCTCAAGTTCCCACTCATGGATTTCTCCCCTTGCCCCCACCTAGAGGTTTCCCTTACTTCCTGCAAGCTCAGCTACATGATCTAAAGTAGGATACTATGGAATTGTTGCTTTGCAGCAAAAGGAACCTTCAGTGAATCTGCTATACTGCTGGAAGGGCATGGGATGTTTGCACTCCTCTTTCTGAGTCTCAGAGAAAATGAAAATAAGCCTAAAACAGTAAAATGATAGCTGTGCCTTTTAAGGGTTTTGAACTAAAACTTGATGACAAAATATGTATCATATTCCCAAATCTAGGATCTTTCTCTAAATCTGATTATGGGCAGCCAAGCTAAGTGTTACTTATGTATATAGCTTTCCATTTTGCACTAAGATCAAGGAGAGAAGTGTTTGGGGCAAAGATAACAAAACAACTCTACAGAGAGCATCAGACAGAACAACTGAATGTAAAAATCTCCAGTATCATGTCAAACCTAACAAAAATAACTTAGAAAGGGGATGACTATGGCCTTTCTCAATAGTCAACACTTCTTTTTTTTCCCCTCTGAATTTTTATCCAGACTATATTTTAGTTATCCTTAGGAATTAAATTATAGTAATTTTAATTATTTGGATTGTGAATATTCACTCTATTTTGAATGTAATGGACTACTTAAAATGACTGGCTCCCCCACGGGGGTTTTGAGGTTGATAGTGGTGGAGAGCTGTGTCTAATTCAAGATTCCAGTTCCCGTCTCTCTTTACATAAGAAATGGTGTAAAAAGTTCATTGAATGTTTTAATTAGCATGCAGGCTGAGTATTAAATCCAAAGGAGAACCTAATACTAATTTTAATTGCATCCTACACAAGGTGATAAAAGAATACAATTTTGGAATAGCACAAGGTAAAAGATTTTTATTATTGTTATTTGCAATAATAATATAATCATTTATTAAAAACCCAGGAGCTGCCAGGAGCTGAAGAAACGTTTTCTTTTTTCTGATTAACATACTGCCGCAGTGGAGGATTGTAGCAGTTTATTGTTCTGGTTTATGATCTTCATCTGAATTCAGAATAACACGGCAATGTGCCAACTTCAGACCCTCATATACTTTCTTTTTGACTTGAATACCTGTAAGTCCATTTTTCCCCCCTTAGTTTGAAATCTGTAACTAACCTCCTCAAAAACACTGATTTGGTTAGCCAATCAGGAAACAGAAATTAAGGGAATGCCTCGTCCTGCATTTTACTGAATGAACTTGACGGAATCACTTGGAGTCTGAATTCTCCCTGGTTACAGTCTGCATCACACGCAAATATTATCTGGTGGGTTTCCTTGGCTGGGGAACCAGGGGGTGGCTAATGACAAGAGGCATATCCAAACCCCAGCAAGGCTCCTTGGGATTTGAACTAAACTTTGGGAAGTGACAGGACCTGGCAAAAATGGAAATACCTCCCCTGACATTTTTTGCTCATGTTTTCTAAATTCACTTTCAGATAAGGGCAGTGAGTTTGCTAGAGTGGGAAGTGCTGACAGACAAAGTGTAGTCTACTACAAAATTCTTCCTGGCACTCTAATTATCCTTTCCTTCTCCACTTCAGTATCACATGTAGCCATGTGTAGAATCATAAAATAATTATGCAGTGTACAAGCTTTCTGGGAGCATGTACCACTGTTTTCCTAATTCTTTATCTCTCCCATTGATCGTGGCGTGTGTGCATTGATCCAAGTCGGCCATCTGGTTAGGCAAGATAAGCATGCTAGTGTCTTTGCGTTGCACTGTCACTAGGGGAGGGGGCACATTTTGGCTGTAGGGAATTACGGGGGCAGGATTAGCCCTCTTCCTATGAGGAAACTGAATTTTAAATGCAGTGTTGCAGCTGCATGGACCATGCTGCTAACTTCTGTTTTTGCCATGAACTGGGTAGATTTTTCGTCTTGTTCATATTGTCTCCAAAGGTACAGCGATGTATTAAATGGGGGTGGGGGCAGGACTGGAGACAAGATTCATTTTTAGCACATGTTAGACTTGTGAGTGACTGATACGTTATAGGATTTCTAAATGGTAAAACTGCTTTCAAATGACTACAAAAGGCTGGTGGATAAAAAGCGTTTTAAACCAAGACTCGTCAGTTTCCCCCCACCCTCGACCCCAAACAAAATTATTTTAGAAAAGGAAGAAATATTTGTATAAGTCTTTGCAAAAGAAACGTACAAAGGAAATTGAAAAAAAAAAAATTGCATGTGTATCATAGCAGAAGGAATTGCTGCTTGAAGCCCAGAACAGGGCTGTGGGGTATCCCCTGTGTTTATCTCTCTCTTTCACGTATTGAGATGAATGTTTGCCCCCAAGTTTATGACCACTGGGACTGACTGAATGTGCTATTTAACTCAAAGAGACTTCTTTCCAGCCCCTTTGGCCACTGTTGTTTTTAAAATTTGATTGCCGCTATTGTTGTCTCATATTCTGCAAATGTGTGGAAGACTCAAAAGCTTTTCCTCTAAAATTGAACAATTCTGTCAAAAAAGATTAGTTCTATTTTGTCTGCTGGGTGCTGACTATTCATGAACGTGAAGAGAGAGGGCTTGGGTGTCATACTAAGTTGCTAAGGTGGCTGGATTTCGGCTATTGACTTAAGGATAGCAAACTGCAGTCTACAAAAGAGCAGCCAGAAGGAGAGGGGAGAGTGGCCTGCCATGTGTTTGAGCTATACCTCCTTTAGCTGCCCATTTATTTCTTTTGTTGCCAGAACTTTTATTGTCATACAGTTGAAAAAAATGTTAGACACAAGCTTCAGGCAGCACCAAGCAGAAAAAGGGATTAGCATATCACTAGGATCATCTTACACTGAACCAAATTCTTTTCAGGATGTATAATTAGCGAATACAGTCTTTTTTTGGCGGGGGGTGGGGGGGGGGGGCGGGTAGCCTATGGACAGAAAAAAATAAGCTCAGATCTTTGGCTAGAATATTAGAAGAAATAAAAGACAATTGCCAATTTCAGAGAGACATATACATATTGACTGTTTCTTTGCAGAGCCTTTGCAATTCCCTCAAGAAATGTCTGGTTGAATGGGAAAACTTACTATGAATTCCTGCCATTGTCTCAGGTTTTCTAAGAGGGAAATACGGTGTCGTTGAACATACGTTCAAAATTTTAGACTGATGAAATCAGATTCAGGAGTCAGTGAATGGAGAACTTTTTTCGAGCGGGGGCAACTAAAAAGGAAATGTGTGGTTTTCACACGATGACTTTTTAACTCTGCAGAAGGTACTTTGTAATTTAAAATGCCATTAGGAAATAGAAGGCAGTAAAATGTACATTCTGGGTCTATTAGTCCATAATTCTGTGGGGCTTGCTTAAAGCTGTCTAAAACTTCCCTTATAATTCGTGGGCGTTGAACAGGTTTATCTGAGAGTAAGAAAATGGAAGTCTGGGATTGCTCCCTTTTATCTTCTCTCTGAGTTGTGCATTTAAGCAGTTTACACTGAGCATACAGGGGAAAACAGATTGGTCTAATTAAGTCATATTTCACTGGGTGGATATCTATTTATATTTCCAAATATGCAGGCTTTTTAGAGAAGCACTTATGAAGTGAGGTAGGCAAGAACCTTTTTTCTAGAAGTACATTTTAAAGAATTAATAGAATATTCCTTTAAAGAACTCATCTGCATGTATCTCAGTTTAAATTTCTTGAGATGCCTGGTGTTTTTGTTTAACAGGTGAGGTGTCCTTACATCAAGTTTTGTTCTTCCGGGATTCTTGGTTTTGGATAGTATACACTGCACGTTTTTCACTCTCCTGCGGATTGTATCACTCTGTCCCACAGCCCTTCTCCAAACAAAACACCCACAAAATGCACCCTCCCAGCCTTGAATCTGGTTCAATTTTATTGCATATTTTCTGAGGACACCTTTAGCTCATCGTGGTGGTAAGAATTTTTTTTAATTAAAAAAAATTTTTTTTAAACTATTAAGAGGCAATGGCACTTAGGTGCATAGAAAGCAGTTATTTCAAGATGCACAACTCTTAAGATAAGGGGGGAAGGAAGTGTCCTTTGAGCTTCTCCTTGGAATTAGAGAACTTAGCTCTGGCTCTTTATTTTCATATTTTTTTGGGGTCAAATGTCTCTCTCTTGGCGAGAAACAAACCATGGATCAAGGACTCAATTGTGTTGTCTTCATTTAAAGAAAATCATTTTAGTTTGCATGGGTTATGTTTCCATGGAAAATTTTGTGTGGAATTAACAACATGACAAGGAAGAAAGAGTAAAATAAAACTGTTGTAAAAATGTTAACTAGAGATATCATTCTTCAATTATTTTCTTCACTTATCCTAATGATACTTTTAAAAAGCCATTCTTTGCTATTTGAGTAATTATAATTTTTTTTAAATTTATAATATCCATGTTGTTCTATGCCATTTACTTGTTAGAAATGTCAGTGCCTACAAAAAACTGGCTATATACATGGCTGCTTATGATTTAAGACAGTCTTAACTCACTAATACTATTGGTAATTTTCTAAAGACACGGTTTCATGAAACTTGTGATATATTGTCATCAAATCATTGACTATTTAATTATTCATAGAAATTTCCTCATCTTCTACCAGCTTAGGGCACACAATCCTGGATCTTCTTGTGTGCACACACACTCACACCCTCACAGATTGGAAACTTAGATGTCCTTTCAAAGGACCAACCCTAGATACACGACTCTTGGCCATCTGGACAATAAGAGAAGGATGTTCACATCTAAAAAGTTCAAATGTGATGTCAAGCAAACAGAATATCCACTGCCGGGTAACCTAAAAGTGAATTCAAGCGTTTTTTTTTTAAGCACTTGAGAGCAAAGGCATCGAGGTGTGAAGGACTCTGAGTAAAGCAACATTTGGGTTACTCTGGATTCTGGAATAGCTCGAGCAGTGGGCAGGGAAAGAAAGAGTGTGACCCATAGTTAAATCTCAGCACTGGACAGAGAGTTCACAAAGGTAATGAAGGGAAGGGAAAGGAAAGTGATGACAAGCTTTCTAGTTTAAAGTTTTGTGAACACCAAAAACAGAGAAACAACCTGCCTTTTAAAAAAAAGTACTTTGTGATTAATCAAAATATATTCATTGTTAATATTAACAAAGTCTTTAATATTTTTAGCTCATCAGTGTATCACTAGTGTTAGCACGTTATTCAGAAGAACCTACTTGACCTTTCTGTGACATACTAATAATGTCCCTTCTAAAGTTTAACATCCTCAATGTTATTGAGCCATTTAATATAACATGTCATCAAGTCAGCACCACACATTCATTAAATACCATTAACTAAATAATTTGGGATTACTATGATGATGTAGTCTTCCAAAGACATAAATAAGATTCTCCAAAATACGAGTATGTTGAATACAACTCTAGCCTAACAAATCTCATGCCTCCTATTAAAGAGGCCCAAAGAGCCTTAGCATTTTAAACTTACAATAATGCCACACTTCCCATTTTAAAAATATTTGTTCATTTTAATAAATATACATATATATATAATTAGAATATTTTAATTGCTTTTGAAGCTAGACCCAATATAAATTATCTTTCATTTTTCTAAATGGATCATTTACTCAATGAACATAGAGCTTATTATCAAGTGAAGTGAGTCAGAAAGAGAAAGACAGATTGTATATTAATGTATATATATGGAATCTAGAAGTATGGTACTGATGAAGCTATCTGCAGGGTGGCAATGGAGATGCAGACATAGAGAACAGACTTGTGGGTACAGGGCAGGAAGGAGAGGGTGGGATGAGTTGAGAGAGTAGCACTAAAACATATATATAACCATATGTAACATTAGATAGCCAATGGAAATTTGCTGTATGATGCGGGGAGCTCAAATCCAGTGCTGCAACAGCATAGAGAGGTGGGATGGGGTGGGAGGTGGGAGGGCGGTTCAAGAGGGAGGGGACATATGTATACCTATGGTTGATTCA
Source organism: Bos indicus x Bos taurus (assembly GCF_003369695.1). NCBI lineage: Eukaryota > Metazoa > Chordata > Mammalia > Artiodactyla > Bovidae > Bos > Bos indicus x Bos taurus. Next base: position 63,240,670 of record NC_040085.1, on the reverse strand, counting down.
TATTGATATATGGCAGAAACCAATGCAGTATGTAAAGCAATTATCCTCCAATTAAAAATCAATAAAATTTTTTTAAAGTTAAAAAATACTTTATGTCATTAAATCACCTGGCTTTTTGGACACTGTATATGTACATCACTATCAAAAGGAGACCCTCCACTCTTACAGGTAGAAATTGTTATGACAAAGATAAGCAAGTGCAAATTTTCTATGATATAATGAAAACATAGCTCTATGTTTTCCTTATCAGACACAGCTCTAAAGGCAGGTGTGATTTGTTGTTGCTCCTTTGCTTAGTCGTATCTGACTCTTTGCGACCCCGTTAACTGCAGCATGCCAGGCCTTCCAGGTGTTATAGCTAATGTTAAAAAAAAAGAAGATAATATCATGAGCCATTTGTATCTAATACATTCTTGTACATTTTACTTATTGATCTAGAATCTGGAAAAAGAAGCTATTTCATTTCAATGGCTAATATTTGCTAAGTCCTAACCAAGGTCTGGGCACTTCCTGAGAGCTTACAATAAACCTTGTAACTCTATGAAATGCTATTATTATTGTACCCTTTTTATGGATGAGGAAACTGAGATTCAAGGAAGTCAAATAACATGCTCCTGGTTAAATAGCTGATAAACAGTGAAGCTGTATTCCAAAGCAGGTAATCTGACTCAAGTTTGTCTTAATCACACTACACTAGCCTTCCACATATTCAATAGAATTGAACATACCAAGTTACCCCTCAGCTTACAGGGTTATTCCAGTGAGAAACATCTGCCCAGGGAAACAGAGGAAGGTATAGATGGAGTCAACAAGACTAGCAATAGACAGCAATTCTCATGAGACTCCAAATTCCTGTTCAGGAGTTTCATCTAGACCTGTGGATGCACAGGGTGGGAGACTCTGGAGAGGAGTGAATAGCTCACTAAAGTCTAATCTTTTTATTTTACAAATTAGGGAACTGAGGCCCAGACAGGTGAAACGGCTTTACACTGTCAGAGACAAAACAAGAACAAGAACGCCCAGTTTTCCCAAGTCCCAAACTAGAGCTCTTCCCAGTGTCCAGAGTCAATAAGTCAGAGTTCTTAGGGAAAGAGCAAAATAGGCAGAAAGATATGTATGAAGATGATGCCTGCTTCTGCTGGTAGGCATAAAAATCACTGAAATGTCTAGAGATGTAAAAGGAAGTGATTGTAGGACTGAACTGCCTAGCAGTTGATATGAACACTAGAGGGAAAAGAAGACTTCAAATTCAATTTTAAGGCAATGGTGAAATTGGGAAGGAAGACAAGGACAGAAAATAAAATTTTAAATATTAAAAAAGTTGCTTTTTAAAAAATGTTTTCTTTTTACTTATTTATTTGGCTGCATCAGGTCTTTGTTGCAGCATGCAGGCTCTTCGTTGCATTGCACAGGTGGGATCTTCGTTTTCCCTGACCAGGGATCAGACCTGCGTCCCCTGCATTGGAAGGCAGAGTCTTAACCACTGAACCACCAGAGAAGTCCCAACATACTTGCTTTTAATTGGAAACTGAATCCCCAGGTGGAGATGCCCTGTTGCCATTAAAAATCAGGAAACAGAAAGGGAGAAAAGATCTGGACCAGAAATGCCGAGCTGAAGGTCAGTGGGACACAAAAACAGGCATTAGGAAACCCAGTTCATCTTCACACACACACACATCCAGGTCTTCACCCCTTTATCTTTTTTTTTTTTATTCTTGTTGAAAGATATCTTTTAGGGATGGGAAAATATCACCTTTGTTCTCAGTGAGGGTCACACTCACAGGAGTAAATTTGGTCTGGAAAAATCTTCATAACCCTCCCACTGGAATGGGTGAAGAAATGGTACACTGCATGACAAAGCAGAAGGCAGAGCTTTGGAGATGAGTCAGACATTTTCTTTTTCCCTTTTATAAGTTCTCATTGCCATTTCTCAAGGTCATATTTTGGGGTTAATGAGTGTTGCAGGATATTTATTTAAGCAGTGTTCTGGACTGGCATTCACAGAACCTTTAACTCTAAATCTGCTGCCACTAAATTAGATCTTGTTCAAATAAAGAAGGTTAATTACTGTACACATTTGTTCCCCATGTTGTCTGTTTTAATTATTACAAAGCTTATCAAGACAAACAACTGTGTGGCAATTTTTGCAAAAGATATACCTGAGTTATAAAATGGTTAGATCAGGCCTGTGTCTATGACTTCCTGTCCCAACCATTGCCACATTAGTTTAGTGACAAAAGTTAGTGTTTGCAGAGGAGGAAAGTGGTTTGGTCACCAAAGAAGGAGTTCTGTTTTCACTATGGGGAGAATGTAGTCTTAATTAGGTAAACAAAGGGGTTTTTCATTACACAGTAAACACATTTCACAAAAAGAGTCATTTAAGTTTCTTTTTAAAGAAACTGGAAAATATTAAGAAAGTTAATTGGAGGGCACTCAAATGACAATTAACAAACAGGCACAATTATCTTCTGACTAGTGTGTGGCTTAGGGATGTTTTTATCGTTTACTGATGGCAATGTTTTAAAATGTGGGAATGCCAACACAAGTAGAGGCAAGCACGATATTAAGTGACACATTTCTCTATTTATATTTAAATAACCATCTGCACGAAATTATGCACAAATCATGGAATAATTCCTAGCAGAAATTACTATTTAGAAAATTAAAAATATCTGAGACATGGTGTGCTTTTCATATTAAATTGCCCATTTCCAGAACATCACATATATTTGCACAATGTAAAGATGCTGCCATGCGGGCCAATACAAATTGCTCACAATGTTAATGAAGATGGATGGGGAAAGCTGAAAACATTCATTTACACACAAGGGAGGAAAAGAGAGCAGCAGTGTTCACAATCTCTACCTTAATTTTTTTTGCCTTGATAATATCCAACCGAATGATGGTAACTTTAATAATAGAGTTCTTGGAAAGGTTTTGTGATAAATTTTCATTTTCAGAGTTGAATATGGCCTGTTTTTTCCCATTTAGAGTGAAAATTGTGTGTGTGAAGTTTGGAGGCTTACTGCTAAGCTAGGAAAAGGAATCTAGCCTTGTGAAGAATGATGAACAGGGTAGACTGACTACACAATTTAAATAACCTTAAAAATTGAAAAGAAAAAAAAAATTGCTTCCTCATCTTGAAATGACTTTCCAACTGAAAAAGGGTCCAGCCTCCACACCCCCCAACCCAGACAAACAATCCCCTCTTCTCAAAGCTCCTTGGACAAGGGGCACCTATGGTTGAGTCTATGAAGAGTGGGACACACTCTAAGACAGGGAATCTATTCTAGGACTGCAGCACCAGGACCTACTCAGCCCACCGCCTTTGCCTAAACAGTAAGAGGCTGGGGAATGGCCATCCATGGAGTATCAGGAGGAGTGGGGTGCCCTTTACCAATGAGCAAAGAAAAGTGAGTTGGGGAGGGTTTGAGTCTCCCCATGACTCCATCTCCACCATCCTCGCCAGTTCTCAGACCATCAGATATCTGACTTCCCCAGTCATCCAGAACTCCTTGACATTCCTGGTCCACTGCTGGACAGTCATTTGCTTTGGAGGTAGTATTTGCACTTTGCAACATATCTCAGGAGGGCGGGTAATAAATAAAGGCAGAGAGCCACTCAATCAAACATATTAAAAGGCTACCATTCCTCAGGCTCCAGGATAATTCTTTCTTCTTGAGTTCTCCTATTCAAGAACCCGTTTTGCTAATTTATTTATTCATTTGTTCAATAAATATTTATTGAGGTCGGTCCTATGCTAAATGGACTTCCCTGGTAGCTCACACAATAAAGAATCTGCCTACAATGCGGAGACATGGGTTCGATTCCTATGATGAGAAGATCCCTGGAGAAAGGAATGGCAATCCACTTCAGTATCCTTGCCTGGAGAATTCCATGGGCATAGGAGCCCAGCGGGCTACACCCCATGGTGTTGCAAAGAGTCGGACGTGACTGAGTGACTAATTCAATTCAGTTCAGTTGCTCACTGTGTCTGACTCTTTGCAACCCCATGGACTGCAGCATGTCAGGCTTCCCTGTCCATCACCAACTCCCAGAGCTTGCTCAAACTCATGTCCATTGAGTCAGTGATGCCATCCAATCATCTCATCCTCTGTCGTCCCCTTCTCCTCCCACCTTCAATCTTTCCCAGCATCAGGGTCTCTTCTTATGAGTCAGTTCTTTGTCTCAGGTGCCAAAGTATTGGAGCTTCAGCATTAGTCCTTCCAATGAATATTCAGGACTGATTTCCTTTAGGATGGACTGGTTGGATCTCCTTGCAGTCCAAGAGACTCTCAGAGTCTTCTCCAACACCACAGTTCAAAAGCATCACTTCTTAGCACTCAGCTTTCTTTATAGTCCAACTCTCACATCCATACATGACTACTGGAAAAACTATAGCTTTGACTAGATGGACCTTTGTCAGCCAAAATGATGTCTCTGCTTTTTAATATGCTGTCTAGATTGGTCATAGCTTATCTTCCAAGGAGCAAGCGTCTTTTAATTTCATGGTTGCAGTCACCATCTGCAGTGATTTTGGAGCTCCCCAAAATAAAGTCTATCACTGTTTTCATTGTTTCCCCATCTATTTGCCATGAAACGATGGGACCAGATGTCATGATCTTAGTTTTTGAATGTTGAGTTTTAAGCCAACTTTTTCACTCTCCTTTTTCACTTCCATCAAGAGGCCCTTTAGTTTTTCTTTGCTTTCTGCCATAAGGGTGGTATCATCTGCATATCTGAGCTTATTTATATTTCTCCCGGCAATCTTGATTCCAGCTTGTGCTTCATCCAGCCTGGAATTTCAAATGATGTACTCTGCATATAAGTTAAATAAGCACGGTGAGAATATACAGCCTTGATGTACTCCTTTCCCAATTTGGAACCATTCTGTTTTCCATGTCCAGTTCTAACTGTTGCTTCCTGACCTGCATACAGATTTCTCAGAAGGTAAGTCAGGTGGTCTGGTATTCCCATCTCTTGAAGAATTTTCCACAGTTTGTTTTGATCTACACAGTCAAAGGCTTTGGTGTCATCGATAAAGCAGAAGTAGATGTTTTTCTGTTATTCTTTTGCTTTTTCTATGATCCAACAGATATTGACAATTTGATCTCTGGTTTCTCTGCCTTCTCTAGCTTCCAGCTTGAACATCTGGAACTTCACAGTTCACATACTATTGAAGCCTGGTTGGAGAATTCTGAGCATTACTTTGCTAGTGTGTGGGATGAGTGCAATTGTGTGGTAGCTTGAACATTCTTTGGCATTGCCTTTCTTTGGGATTGGAATGAAAGCTGACCTTTTCCAGTCCTGTAGCCACTGCCAAGTTTTCCAAATTTGCTGGCATATTGAGCGAAGCACATTCACAGCATCATCTATTTGATATGAAATAGTTCAACTGGAATTCCATCCCCTCCAGTAGTTTTGTTTGTAGTGATGCTTCCTAAGACCCACTTGGGCTTTGCACTCCAGGATGTCTGGCTCTAGATGAGTTATCACACCATCATGGTTATTTGGATTATTAAAATCTTTTTTGTACAGTTCTTCTGTAATATCTTCTTAATATCTTCTGTAGTACCTCTTCTAAATATCTTCTGCTTCTGTTAGGTCCATACTGTTTCTGCCCTTTATTGTGCCCATCTTTGCATGAAATGTTCCCTTGGTATCTCTAATTTTCTTGAAGAGATCTCTAGTCTTTCCCACTCTACTGTTTTCCTCTATTCCTTTGCATTGAAATAGTGACTAACACTATACTCCTTAGAAGGAAAGTTATGACCAACCTAGATAGCATATTCAAAAGCAGAGACATGACTTTGTCAACAAATGTCCATCTAGTCAAGGCTATGGTTTTTCCAGTGGTCATGTATGGATGTGAGAGTTGGACTATAAAGAAAGCTGAGCATAGAAGAATTGATGCTTTTGAACTGTGGTGTTGGAGAAGACGCTTGAGAGTCCCTTGGACTGCAAGGAGATCAAACCAGTCCATCCTAAAGGAGATCAGTCCTGGGTGTCCATTGGAAGGACTGATGTTGAAGCTGAAATTACAATATTTTGGCCACTGATGCGAAGAGCTGACTCATTTGAAAAGACCCTGATGCTGGAAAAGATTGAGGGCAGGAGGAGAAGGGGACGACAGAGGATGAGATGGTTGGATGGCACCACCAACTCAATGGACATGGGTTTGGATGGACGCCAGGAGTTGGTGATGGACAGGGAGGCCTGGCATGCTGTGGTTCATGGGTTCACAAAGAGTCAGACATGACTGAACGACTAAACTGAACTGGACTATGCTAAATACTGGGCATACCACTGTGGACACGAGAAGTGTAATCCCAGCCATCCCAAAGATGATGGACCAATGAGCAACACATGGCATCAAAGGTGAGCAAAGGGAGTTGGAACTCAGACTAAAGAGTACTCCTGTAGGAGATTTCTGTATTGTTTATAGTGTTGGTTGAAGTCTTGTAAGTAGTTAAAATTGTGCAGGGAGAGTGGATAAAATCCATACAGGACTTTAGTGTAGAGACAGAACCCTGGACAACACCAGTGTTTAATGGGTGACTTCTGAGAAGAAGCAGCTTCATCTTAGAATTGGAGTCTGCAGGGACTGAAGACAACTATAATCATGAAGATAATGTGATTTCAGCCATCAGACTTGTGTCATAGACATCCACAAACTTACCTCCATAGTGTTATCTGGATAACAGCACAGATCTTAGAATGTTAAATATTTTCCAAAAATTGAAAAAGATGAAATATGGAAACGTTATAGCCACATTTCCCAGATTTATAAACTTCTTTAACAGTTAGGACTATGCTTGCTCTCGGTGCCCCTAATCTCTAGCCACACCAAGATGCTTATTTAGTTTTCAAATCCTATCCTGTTTCTCTGGGTTTTTGCATGTGTTGTCATTATTGTTGTTATCCTGAGATGTTCCTCTCCTCATCACACCTTTTGTCCTGAAGATCCCTACCCTCAATTTGCTCCCCCCGCTTCAACACCCATCTAAACCACCCTCTCCTTTGTGCAGGCTTTGTCCTTAACACCCAGCCTGCCCACTCTCGGGTGACTTAGGTTCCTCTCCTCTGGGCTTCCCCTCTGTCCCAAAGCAGCTTAACACTCTAGGTAGACATAATTGATGTTTCTGGTCTGTTTGCCCTCTGAGACTTGGATAGGAAAAATATATCCTGCCATGCCCACCAGCACTTAGTGTGTATAAAATACAATGTCTGACATAGAGTAGCATTTGCTAAATATTGTTAAGATGTGAAAGGAATCTATCACTCTCTCACCTTCCTCTTTCTGCCTCTTAATTTGTATACCTTTTAATATAATAGATTGAGAAAGGAGTTTCAAATTTTCCTACTAGCTACATCAACTTCTCCACTTACAGCCTTCCTCCTTACTCCCTTTGTTTACAAGGCCAATCTCAGTTGGTCAGAATACCACCCTCCTAATGCAACCCCATTCTATTCAGCAATGCTGAACAGCATGCATGAGAGAGTCTGAATATCACGTGTGTGATGTTTCAGGGGGATGTGGTAGGTTCAGGGAAACAATTGGTGTTTGTTGTTTGCAAAGTAGGAGATTTGAGCTCACATTTAAAAGATCACTACGTGAAAAAGCCCCTGAAGTGGAGCCCGGATCCCTTGGGGAATCTCTTTAATCCTGGAATCATATGAAGATCTTGAGGGAAAGAATACTCTCCTTTGTTATTGTTTGTAAGTCGTGGGTGGGCAATGGGGGTGGTGGAGAGAGCAAGAGGATGGAGAAGCAGCAAGTTGTTGGCTCTTTCTTGTAGCATAATTGACAAATATAGAAGCACTAGCTGGGAAGATTATACACAAGGATGTATCTACGGATTAAAGCACCCCAGAATACTTTCAAAGTGAAGTTAGATACTTCAAGAGTAGAATTAACCACTTGTGGTGAATATGCTCTGATGAGACTTGTGGAATCATTTCTGTCTTTGAAGAGGTCCGTTTATGTACATCCTGCTCTTCTCTCCAAGCATAACAGATGAAACTTGAAGTCAGGACATCCCTGCTCTTACCCAAAGGATGTGACCCACAGGACACCAAGTGGGGTCCTTGAGAAAGAAAGCCAGTGTGGGCAAACACCACTTTCCAGTTTTTACCGAAGCTTGATCCTGCAAGAAATAAAAATGAGTGGTTTATCTTCATGATCACGTGGGTCCTCCGTGGCCAGTCAGAGAGTGAGGTTAGCAAGACAAACCTAATCAGCATATCACAGGATGGTGGGAGGGAGATGCATTTTAAGTAGAAATGGGGCTGCAGAAAGGAGGCAACTCTGGCCTGGACCAGTTTCACAGCCTCTGGAGACAAAATGGCTTGAGGCTTAGTCATTGTTTAAAAGTCATTCCTCAAATTCCTTGTTTACTGTCAGCACAGTGAGTTGTGGACTCTGTGACTTTAGCTGTTAATGGGACTAAACACTTCTGCCAACAGATTAAGCCTTGCTGAAACATTAAGAAAACTGGCCCAAACAGAGTTGGGATGGACTGTTGTTTAGTGTTTGTTTCTTTTTTTTTTGGTGGGGGTGGGACGGGGAGGGTGCGGGCAGGGAGGGTGACTGTCCCAAGACAATGGTTTTTTGATACCTGTGAAACAGTAGCGATTGGTGAGAGCCACTGGGTAGATTTTCTACTATGGGAAAGCAATTGTTAAAAAAAAAAGCAAACATTTAATTTCAATCATTTGGACTGACTACACAGAATATAAATGAGACAAAGACTAAAACTGACAAATACTTTGAGGCCCACCAAAAGTCTTAAAAAGGGTTTTTGGTTTTTTTTTTTTTTTTTTTTTTTTGAGTTATAATCAATTTCTAAGAGAAATTTTTAAAAGTCACTATTTTCTTTCATTGTAAAAGGATCCTCCAGGCAGCTGGATGATATTGAAGGTGGGAAAACTTTTCTTTGTTACACTTGAACCTTTTAAGATTTGTCAAACCTATTTCTTCTTGTGGAGAAGAGGAGCGGCGCTTGCACGCTAAATGTATTAAACTTCAAAAATAGTTTTTCAAGTCTTTCAGACACCATAACCCCCTTCATGTAAATTCATATCTTTACTTGACATGTCTTCTTAAGCAAGGATTTTTTTAGGTGGCTTTTATAAATCTTCTTCCAAGAAAGAAGCGAGAACAATTAAATGTTCCATTTTGATTCCAGGTCTTAAACTTACAGTTGGGAAAGGACTTTATATTCAGAATTAGAACATTGTCCCACTCTTGCTGTAATCAGAAAAATATATATATCAAAATCTTTCAAATGAAGACTTCAAAGGTCGAAATTGAATTCAAAAATGATTTTGAGTTTGGAAATTAAAAGTTCATATTCTATTACAATAACTTTTTGTGTACACACATCATGAAAATACACTATTTACATTTGTGTTTGAGGAAGAAGTAGACCGGATAATGAATGATTACATTGTTCATCTTGCTAACATTTCCTTACATTTTCTTCCATGGCCAAGTTGCTTATTCCATATTTATTATCATGAGTAACACATTTCTCTTTGCTAGTAACTTTTTCAATAGTCATTAAAAGAGAGAAAATAAGGATGGCAGGGAGGTTGGGAGGGAAAGAGAGGGGAGGAAAAAGGAAGAGAAAAGAGAAGAAAGAAAAGGAATATTCAGTGCTCCC